>NC_091283.1:363584621-364823906 GCF_032444005.1 Ranitomeya imitator
GCACTCTAGCAGAAATGCCAATCTTAATCTCCCACTACTTTTTTTTCAGGGAGAATTAAAAAAAACAAAAAAAAAAACAGGGACTGTCCTACAATTACTATCTCCCTGCAATAATCTCAGCCAGGTATGACAGGCAGCAATAACAAGGAGTGGACTGCTGCACAAATTAAATCAAAAGTGTGGACAAACAAAAAAGATAGCTGTGCAGAAAGGAAGGAACAACAGGATTTGTGCTTTGAAAAAAGCAGTTGGTTTGCACAGCGGTGTACACACAGCAATGCAGCTATCAGGCTACGTTCACATTAGCGTTGCGCCGCTGTTGCGTCGGCGACGCAGCGGCGACGCAGCGGCGACGCGCCCCTATGTTTAACATAGGGGACGCGTGCGTTTTTTGGGTGGCGTTTTTCGCCACGTGCGTCGTTTCCGACGCTAGCGTCGGACGCAAGAAAATGCAACAAGTTGCATTTTCTGTGCGTCCGATTTTTGTCAAAAACGACGCACGCGTCGCAAAACGCGCGCGTTTTTGCGCGCGTTTGCGCGCGTTTTAACATGCGTCGCGCGTTGCGTCGCCGACGCAGGGCGGCGCAACGCTAATGTGAACGTAGCCTCAGGGAGCCTTCTAGGGCAGCCCAATGAGCTACAGCGCTGAGGAAAAAAAATGTAGCTTCCACTGTCCCTGCAAACAAAAGGTGGTGTTGGGCAGTGGAAATCGCTACAGCACAGGCGGTTTGGGGGTTAATGTACCCTGCCTAACGCTATCCCTGCTTCTGACGAAGCGGCAGCAACCTCTCCCTATGCAACAGAAGAACACGTGTGTCCAGGAAGAACACAGAGAGAAAATGGAGGTTCCTCATCCCAAAATGCCTTGGTGCAATCCCACAATGCAACACTAATTATTACTAAAAAACACAGGTAATACATTTAACCACCACTGGGTGGTGCTATAACACAGCAAACCAACACTATAGTACCAAACTTTAATGCATGATTGGAATCCTACTGTCCTTTTGAATGGACAGAACAGCCTGCAAACAAAAGGTGGTGTTGGACAGTGGTAATCGCTACAGCACAAGCAGTTTCGGGGTTAATCTTCCCTCCCTAACTATATCCCTTCTTCTGATGAAGCTGCAGCAACCTCTCCCTATGCTAAGATCGGCAGAAGTAAGATGGTGGTCGGCGTGCACGCCCCTTTATAGCCCCTGTGACGCCGCAGACAGCAAGCCAATCACTGCAATGCCCTTCTGTAAGATGCTGGGGACCAGGACCTATGTCATCACGCTGCCCACACTCTGCGTCCACCTTCATTGGCTGAGAAATGGCGCTTTTCACGTCATTGAAACGCGACTTTGGCGCGAAAGTCGCGTACCGCATGGCCGACCCCACACAGGGATCGGGTCGGGTTTCATGAAACCCGACTGTGCCAAAAGTCGGCGACTTTTGAAAATGACCGATCCGCTTCGCTCAACCCTACTCCATACTGTATAATGGCCACACATGATGCTCAATACTGTATAATGGCCACACAGTGCTCCATACTGTATAATGGCCACACATGATGCTCAATACTGTATAATGGCCACATAGTGCTCCATTCTGTATAATGGCCCCACATGATGTTGGGTAGAATATAATGGCGACATATGATGCTCCATACTGTATAATGGCCACACATGATGCTCAATACTGTATAATGGCCACACAGTGCTCCATAGTGTATAATCGCCCCACATGATGCTCCATCTAATATAATAATCCCCAGTTGGGACTTCCGGCCGCTGTCCCCGAATCCCATAAGGCACCACGGCAGTGTCACTTGCGCAGTTCGAGGCCGCAAGGCCACAAACTGTGCCTGCTCAAGTGACATTCACGTCACTGCTATTCCCGTGCATGCGCAGTAACTGCCACGACTGCGTGCTTTACCCGATCTACCCACACATGCATGGTAACTACACGGCTGTTACTGCACCTGCGTGGGGAAAAGCAGTGACGTCTATGTTTTCACCGCACTTCCGATTCAATAGCATTGGGCCTATTTCTAGTACTGTATAATGGCCACACATGATGCTCCATACTGTATAATGGCCACACAGTGCTCTGTACTGTATAATGGCCACACATTGCTGCATACTGTATAATGGCCACACATTGCTCCATACTGTATAATGGCCACACATGATGCTGCATACTGTATAATGGCCCCACATGATGCTGCGTACAGTATAATAGCCCCTCATGACAATGCCAGTGTACTGTTGAGGCTGTAGATGTGTCCCAGCAGCTCTGCTTACAATGCAGGCAAAGATTTCACCACCTGTCGCTGTCTGTCCACACTGCTGCCTCAAAGATCCTGCACATTGCAATGTAGCCCAGCTCTGCGAACTCTACATGCACTCAGACAACACCACTATCTACTGGCTCCACTCCATAACTGCTGTAGTATATAAAGGATACATACTGTGCCTATGACTAACAGGCTGCACTGGATTGCTCTAACTGCTGCCACTACTCCTGGTTATAATGCCTTGTACAGTAAGCACAGCAGAGCCAGCTGCGTGTGACACACACACACACACACACACACACACACACACACACACACACACACACACACACACACACACACACACACATGGACCTCAGAATGTCCTCTTTCTCTCTCTGAACCACCGCCCCGGAAGAAGATACGGAGGGGCGTGGCCTAATACAAGGAGGTGTGTTGGCTTCTTCTCCTGCTGGCTGTGCGGGAGAAGTTGAGTCCCGTGCGAGACTGCGGGGCACAGCCTCAAAATCGAGACAGTCCCGCAGTATGAAGGACAGTTGGAAGCTATGGTTTGAATGACACAATTTTACCACATGATGTACATGAAGATGGGAAAATAAAATTAAAGTTGAATGAAAAGGGGAAAAGAAACAATTCTGCCATTTTTTTGTGGGGGTGAGGGTAGAGGGGAGGTTATTTTGACGGTGTTCATTTAGTGGGAGAAGTGACCTGGCAAACTCCTTCTCCACATCAGTATGATTATGCTGATACCAAACCTTTGAGTTTTTTTATATAATGCACACATACTAGTAGTTAAAAACAATTCCAAACCCTTGTAAAAAAAAAAGTCACTCTTTTTCGAGACCTGTAGTTTTTTAGAAAACAGAATTTTTGGTTGCTTACCGTAAAATCTGTTTCTCGGAGCCTTCATTGGGGGACACATGAACCATGGGTGTATGCTGCTGCCACTAGGAGGCTGACACTATGCACAAAAAAAGTTAGCTCCTCCTCTGCAGTGTACACCCCACCGACTGGCATTGTGAACCTCAGTTAGTGAGAAAGCAGTAGGAGACAAAACAATAAGGTTGAAACATAACCACAAACATGAGAACTGTAAACGTGAGAAACAGTCATAGAACACAGAACAACAGGAACTGAATAACATGGGAGGGTGCTGTGTCCCCCAATGAAGGCTCCGAGAATGAGATTTTACGGTAAGCAACCAAAAATCCTGTTTTCCCTATCGCCTCTCATTGGGGGACACAGGAACCATGGGACATCCCAAAGCAGTCCCTGGGGTGGGATAAACAGACTTCCATCAGGTCAGAGGACTCACCACTGCTGCCTGCAAGATCCTTCTGCCTAAGCTGGCGTCTGCCGAAGCATAGGTATGGACTTTGTAAAATTTGGCGATCATGTGGATGGAAGACCAGGTTGCCTGTTGTGAATTCTGTTGTCGAACTCCCTCCTGTGGTCGTGAATGGTACTTCGGCGAGTTCTGTCTATGGGCTCCCTCTGGTGGCTATGAGTGAAGCTGCTGCTTCTGAGGTTCCTTACACAGGTGACTTGGTTTATCCTTTGGTTTGCTGCTCTATTTAACTCCTCTCAGATCGTTACTCCATGCCAGCTGTCAATGTTTTTGCATTGGTTCAGTTCGCTCCTGGATCTCTCTGGTGACCTGCCTTCTCCTGCAGAAGCTAAGTTCCTGATAGTCATTATTTGTTCACTGTTTTCTTGTCCAGCTGGTTATCATGATTTTGTCTTGCTAGCTGGAAGCTCTGGGATGCAGAGTGGCCCCTCCGCACCGTGAGTCGGTGCGGAGGTCCTTTTTGCACACTCTGCGTGGTCTTTTGTAGGTTTTTGTGCTGATCGCAAAGTTACCTTTTCTATCCTCTGTCTATTTAGTAAGTCTGGCCTCCCTTTGCTGAAACCTGTTTCATTTCTGCGTTTGTGACTTTCATCTTTACTCACAGTCAATATATGTGGGGGGCTTCCTTTACCTTTGGGGAATTTTTCTGAGGCAAGGTAGGCTTTATTTTCTATCTCTAGGGCTAGATAGTTCTTAGGCTGTGACGAGGCGCCTAGGTCTGGTCAGGAGCGCTCCACGGCTATTTCTAGTGTGTGTGATAGCATTAGGGCTTGCGGTCAGCAGAGCTCCCACATCCCAGAGCTTGTCCTGTATGAGGTTTAACTATCAGGTCATTCCGGGTGCTCCTAACCACCAGGTCATAACAGTTGCCGCTTTGCAAAGCTGTAGGGCGGAAGCCCTGTGGTGCACCGCCCAGAAGGCATTGACTGCCCGGGTAGAGTGAGCCTTAATCCCGGGAGGGAGTACTCTGTTCTTGACCCGGTAAGCCTCCAAAATTGCCGTTCTGATCCAGCGAGCAATAGTCGCCTTGGAAGCCGGCAGGCCTCTACTCGTGCCATCAGGAATGATGAAAAGAGAATCTGTCTTCCGGAAAGCGGCCGTTCTAGCCAGGTAGATCCTCACTGCCCTGACGAGGTCCAGCTTGTTCAACGATCGCTCCAGAGGATGAGTCAGAGCTGGACAAAAGGAAGGTAGAACGATGTCTTCATTGAGGTGGAAAGTTGAAACCACCTTAGGAAGGAAGGAAGGCGGAGGCCTGAGGACCACCTAGTCCTGGTGGATAACCAAGAACGGAGGTCGGCAAGAAAGGACCGTCAACTCGGAAATGCGGCGGATCGAAGTGATGGCCACCAGAAAGGTCACCTTCCAAGATAGAACCGACAGGGAAACATCCCTGAGAGGCTCAAAGAGGGAACCCCTCAGAACATCCAGCACAAGATTTAAATCCCATGAATCCACAGGGGCCCTGTAAGGAGGGACAGCGTGGGCAACTCCTTGAAGGAAGGTCTTAACCTGTGGCTGAGAAGCTAACGTCTTCTGAAAAAGGATTGAGAGCGCGGAAACCTGGCCCTTTAGGGAACTAAGAGCAAGGCCTGAATCCAGCCCTGCCTCAAGGAAGGCCATAATGGAAGGCTGGGAAAAGGACATGGGTGAAACGCGGTTGGACTCGCACCAATGGAAGTAAGCCTCCCAGGTACGATAGTAGATCCTGGAAGACGAAGGCTTCCTAGCCTGGATCATAGTATGAATCACCCGATCCGAAAGGCCGGACGCTCTTAGAACCTCGGTCTGCCATGCCGTCAAACTGAGCGACCGAGAATTTGGGTGGCAGATCAGACCCTGGGACAGCAGATCGGGTCTGTCTGGAAGGCGCCAGGGGGCGTCCGCGAGAAGATTGACAATGTCCACAAACCAAGATCTCCTGGGCAAATCCAGGATGATCAGAATGACTGGGACCCCTTCCGCCTTGATCTTTTTCAACAGCTTGGAAAGCAAGGGATGGGGTGAAGCAGATAGGGGAGCACGAACTGCGACAAAGGGATGGCCAGAGCATCGACGCCCACTGCGAGAGGGTCGCGAGACCTGGAGACAAACCGAGGAAACTTCCTGTTCATTCGGGACGCCGTGAGGTCCATGTCTGGAGTCCCCCATCGAAGACAAATATGATGGAAGACCTCCTGATGCAGGGACCATTCCCCTGCAGCGAGGCCCTCGTGGCTGAGGAACTCGGAGGCCCAATTGTCCACGCCGGGAATATGCACCGCGGATATCACCGGAACCTTTGCCTCTGCCCAGAGGAGGATCTTGGATACCTCGGCCAGAGCCAAGGAGCTCCGAGTCCCCCCCGATGGTTGACATATGCCACCGCCATGGCATTGTCCGTCTGGATTCGGATTGGTAGACCCCTGAGAATCCTTTCCCAGTGAAGAAGGGACAGAAAGGTGGCCCGAATCTCGAGGACATTGATCGGCAGAGTTGACTCCTGCGCCGACCAACGACCCTGAATAGTCAGGTGGCGAAACACAGCACCCCAGTCCAGCAGGCTGGCATCCGTCATCACCACCTGCCAGTGAACTGGAAGAAAGGACCTGCCCTGGGAGATGAGAGGTGACGTCAGCCACCAGTTGAGGGACCGCTTGACCCGGGGAGAGAGTCGGATAGGACAATTCAGGGAGAAGACAGACCTGTTTCACTGTGACAGGATGGCCTGCTGAAGAGGTCGTGAGTGGAATTGGGTGAAGGGAATAGCCTCCAATGTCGCTACCATCCTCCCCAGAACTTTCATGGCCGATCGGAAAGAGGGAAACCGAGGACCCTGGAGCAAGCGTACGTCCCGATGAAGGGTGGATCTCTTGTCTTCGGGAAGTAAGACTCTGGTCTGACGAGTATTTAAGAGCATGCCCAGAAAAACGAGGCGCGGAGAAGGAATAAGGCAGGACTTCTTCCGGTTGACATGCCACCCGAAACGGGCTAGGGTGTCGAGGACGATGGACAGACTTTCGTGAGCCTGAGAGAAAGACGGAGCCTTGATGAGGATGTCGGTACGGAAAAAGAACCAGGTCTCTGACCCTCAAGATGGCGATCAGCGCTGCCATGATCTTCGTGAAAACCCTGGGGGCGGTTGCGAGACTGAACGGCAGGGCGACAAACTGAAAATGCTCCTGATGTACTGCAAAACGCAGGAATCTGTGATGTCCCGGGAAGATCGGTACATGGAGGTAGACGTCCTGAATGTCTATGGAGCACAGGAATTCCTGAGCCTCCATGGAAGCAATTACCGAACGAAGGGATTCCATCCTGAAGTGTCTGAGGCGAACCCTCTTGTTCAGCAATTTAAGATCTAGAATGGGATGAACCTTGCCGTCTTTTTTCGGTGCCACAAAAAGATTCGAATAGAACCCTGTGAACCGCTCTTTTTCTGAAACCGGAATGATTACCCGAGATTTGAAAAGGGAAGCGATGGCTGCAAAGAAACACAGAACTAGAGCGCGGTCTCTTGGAGATCGGGATTCGAGGAAACGATCCCAGGGCCGAGAAATGAACTCTATTTTGTATCCTGAGGATACCACTTCCCTGACCCATGCGTCCTCCACTGAGGTGATCCAGACGTCCCTGAAGAAGAGGAGACGGCCGCCTAGCTTGGGAGGTGCGCTGGGGCCTTGCCATGAGTCATGCCAATGTGGATCTTCCAGTCCTAGACCTGGAAGCTCTACCTTGGGAGTGGTGGGAACGCCAGGAAGGAACGGGTCTAAAGGATACTGTCTTCTCTTGACGAGCCTGCGGCCTCTACTGCTGTTGGGAAAAGGAGTTTGATGCCACGAAGCGACGAAAAGGCCGAAAGGACCGAAATTGCTGCCTAGGAGGAGGCCGGCGAGGTTTGGACTGGGGAAGAAGGGAACTTGTGCCCCCGGTATCATCCTTAATAATTTGGTCCAGCTTGGAACTGAAGAGATGAGATCCCTGAAAAGGCAGACTGGTAAGGGACTTTTTCGAGGACACATCCGCCTGCCAGGCCTTGAGCCAAACGGTATGACGGATGACAACAACATTACTAGACGCCTGAGCGGCACAAGATGCGGCGTCCAGGGAAGCAGAGACCAAGTATTCCCCAGCGTGAGAAATCTGGGTGGCAAGTTCCGCCAGCTGTTCTGGTGGAGCTCCGGCCAGAATGTCCCGACAGAGTTGTTTGGCCCATTCAGATATAGACTTCGAAACCCAGGTGGAAGCAAAGGCCGGGCATAGAGTAGACGCGGCTGCTTCGAAGGCCGACTTAGCAAAGGACTCTATGAATTTATCATTGGAATCTTTCAGAGACGCTCCGCCAGACAGCGGGAGGACTGTGTTGGTGGAAAGTCTAGAAACTGGCGGATCCACCAAGGAAGAAGTCCAGTTGGCGATGAGATCTGGGGAAAAAGGATATAAGACGCCAAGACATTTTCCTCTTTGAAAACGTCTGGTCGGATTCTCCCTTTCTCTGGTCAGAAGCTGATCGAACTCAGGATGAGGAGCGAAAACCTTGGAAGGTGCTTTAGACCGTCTAAACGAAACCGCCTGATCTGCGGGTTCCATAGAGGAATCTTTGATGCCACAGGTCTGGTTGATTGCTCCAATGAGACTCTGAACCATATCCCTCATGCTAGCGATTTGGTTCGAGTCCAGCTCCAAATTATCCTCTGAAGGCGCATCAGAAAAAAAAAAGCTTCGCCTGACTCAGGTGAGGAGGACCAGGGGGAAGCCGACCACAGAGAAGGACCGTGTGGCGAGATGGAGCGAGAAGAGGACTCAGACCAGCGTTCTTGTCTGGATCTTTTGCGGCCTATAATGGGAGGCTCGGACAGAGGTTCCTGCGACCCGCTGGCTACTGCGGGGGTCTGCAGGGGCAACCTATCAAGTACGGACACAAGGGTCTGGGACACTCGTGTTAAATCTGCTACCGATTGTGACAGAGCAGAAACCCAACCTGGGGTGGATGCCTCATTCTCAAGAGGAGCAGCAACAGGGGGATCCTGGGCAGTGGGCATAATGGGATTGCTGCAGGCCTGGCAGAGGGGAGAGGATTGACCCGAAGGAAACTTGCAGTTACAAGATGAACACGCAAAGTGTATGACTAAGGCAGAGGAAGAAGTAGGAGGGCAAGAGCGATGCCAGGTTGGGGGACAGTAGGGCAGAGGAGAGTGTCAGTCTGCAGAGCAGAGCTACTCTTGGCAGATGAGGCGGTTCCAGACAGAAGCTGCCCAGCTTGTAGATGATCCCCCAGAGAAGATTCCTGCAGCGATCCAGTCAAGGGAACCTGGGACATGTGTCATCCGGAGGGCAGAACTGCAGATGAGGACGCCCGACTGTGCGCTGAAAAGGTCGAGAAGCGTGCATGGCCTGAAATGCAACTCAGCAGCGCACACTCGAAGAAGGTGGCGGAGCCAGCCGCATGGGTCGGGAGCACCAAAATGTCGCCGGTGGGCAGGGAATGATGGTCAGGCGGGAGAAAAGCCCGCCTGAAGAAACAGGAAGTGGGCGGAGTCATGTCACCGTAAGTAGGCCCCGGGAGAAGCCGGGGCCTAAATTAGAAGAAAGCCGCGTTACCGGAAAGGTGCAGCCGCCAGGTAAAACAGCGGGGCTGCCTGCAAGGCCGCCGCACAGATCATTGAAAGGTGTGGCCGCAGTAAAAACAACGCGGCTACCTGTAGGGCTGCCGTGCCGCTCAGAGCAAGGTGCGGCCGCGAGAAAGGCAGTGCGGCTGCATGGAACACTGCGGCCGCCTGTAACAGTGAGGCCGCCAGAGGGGAAGCAGCGTGGACGCCCACAAGGGCCACCGCTCGACCGGAGCGATGACTCTCGCCCCATATTTCCACGCCCGCTGAACGATAATAAAGGAATCCCTAGGGACCCCCCATGACCACCCCGACTTGAGGAGGGACCCAGAGGTACGTGAGGGAAGGGAAAAGTGGGATACTCACCTAAACATCCCACGCCGTCAATTACTAAGCTCAAACAGGGGAAGGTATCAGACGTCCAGGGAGCTGGGGATGGACGTCCTCGTCTCCTCCAACCAACAGGCTTTGGTGGGCGAGTGGGTCGGGGACGGAGCTAGGACCGAACTTCTAAGCATGCTTGTGTGCTAGGATCTTGGTCCTGCTGTCGGATCTATGAGGATACGGGGTGGCAGTACACGCCGTACTCATAGTCCGTATTGTGGGATTACAGGTGTGACTGTTCACCCTGTATCCCTCCAGAAAACCTGTAATAAAACGACGCACATTGAGGTAGATAAGGGTCTAATGAAAGACCCGTGCCCACCTCCTACTGACACTAAGCTAAACTGGGGTTCATAATGCCAGTCAGTGGGGTGTACACTGCAGAGGAGGAGCTAATTTTTTTTGTGCATAATGTCAGCCTCCTAGTGGCAGCAGCATACACCCATGGTTCCTGTGTCCGCCAATGAGAGGCGATGGAGAAATTTTAATCCATGGAGCTCTGTGTTTTGCTCACTTAGCCGATATTTGTATTGATATCATTGGGGGCATATATGACCTTTTAATCACATTTTATTTTTTTTTTATTTTTTTCAGGGGATGTAGAGCGAATGAAAAATAGCAATTTTGTCGTTTATAATTTTTTATCAACATTTAACATAGGGTTTACCTAATTTTATATTTTGATAAATTGGACTTTTTCAGACACAATGATACAAATATGTTATCTTTATTTTTCCAATCTCTTAATTACTTTAGTTGGGACGTGGTGATTTAAACATACCATATTTTTCAGATTATACGATGCACTTTTTTTCACCAAAATTTTTGGGGAAAAGGGGGTCGTGTATTATAATCTGAGTGTAGCTTACCAGCTGTGGTGGAGTGGGGTACCAGGGTTGCTGCTGCAGGAAGCTTCTGGCAGTGGCAGGAGTGGGGCGATGTTGTGGGTCACAGGATGGTATGAGGGGTCTTTGCCTACATTTTATGAAAGCTCTGAGCTCCCGCACTTTCCATGCTTTTTTAATGTGGTGGACTCCAGGAGAATTGCTGCAGAAGGAGTGGAAAGTGGTGGGCTACTGGCTTTCACAAAATGTCGGCAAAAACAACCTCCTACCTGCCTGGGGCCCACAGCATGACACCACCACTACCTTCGCCGGACACGACCTCCTATTACCCTGGGGCTCGCAGCATCGCCTTCCTCCACCGCCGCCAGCTTCCTGCAGCAGCAACCCTGCCGCCTGGGACCCTGCTCCAATGCCGCCGACCCCAAGGTAAGCTACCATAAAAGCAGACTATAATACTCACTACCGTTTTATTTTTTTTTTTAAATCCTATTTTCCTGCCCAAAATTTGGTGTTTGTCTCATAATCTGCAAAATACTGTACATACATTTTTATTTTATTATTTAGTTTAAGGGGATTTAAACCTGCAATCTTTTTATCGCTTATACTATGTTCAACAAAATCATTATAGCTGCATGTAATGTAATTGAGATTCTCCTTTGAAGCTAAATCTGTGGCTGTCATTCATAGGAGGACCTCCACTTTGTGCTAACAAGCTCCCTTTAATTTCTGGAGTTGAAGAGTATATACCGTATGTAAAGGGGTTGTCGCATTAGCAAAATTTATGAAAGCACACTTTTCAATTGGTTTACATGCTTAATTATTGTAATTGGAAGGGAGGATTCGCCATTTTACTTTTTTGCCCAGGGAAACCAAAATATCTTGCTTTGACCATGACAGATTGAGTTGTATTTTGTTACCAGTTTGAGTGCAATCTTTCTGAGCATCAGTTTACATCAGCTCATTTTCTTCCCATTCAGGTCCCTACAATATTGGATCCAATCAGAGTTTTCCTCATTGACCCGTCAAGGATGGATAGGGACAGGGACAAGATGACGGAGAGGATATTACACCTCACCCTAGAGATCCTCTTCCGGCTTACTGGAGAGGTGAGAGATTCTGATGACGTCACATTACATCATTCTTATCTATGGGAATAACAGATGGACAGAACTGGAGAGGTGAGGACTCTGGAAATGTCTGTAGTGAGATTTATTAATGTGTCTCTCTATAACCAGGATTACACAATAGTGAAGAAGACCTCTAGTGAGCACTGTCAGGACCCTGTGTCTGAGGGATGGGGAAGACCCCTGAGCCCAATAATGGGGCCTCCACCTCACACCCTGATACATGAGGACATCAATGACCAGAAGATCCTAGAACTCGCCTACAAGATAATTGAGCTGCTGACTGGAGAGGTGACACTGCTGGGAATGCTGGGACATTATACAATAACGCTATGAAGGGATCAGGGTGATGACGGTATCATTATATGTGTCAGGTTCCAATGAGATGTCAGGATGTCTCTATCTATTTCTCCATGGAGGAGTGGGAGTATTTAGAAGTACACAAGGATCTGTATAAAGACATCATGATGGAGGTTCCCGAGCCCCTCACATCACCAGGTAATAGACAGGGCTAAATACAAACCGTCTATAATTATCTGTATGTAAAGAATGAATTCAGTCTCTGTATGTGTTTCCTCCAGTTCTATCCAGTAAGAGAACAACACCAGAGAGATGTCCCCATCTTCTTCTTCCACAGAACTGTAAACAAGAAAATCCCAGTGTTCCTCAGGATCATCAGGTAGATGGAGAGAAGGTGTCATGAGATCTCCCCTATGATGTGTAGATGGCTGTGAACGTCTTGTGCTCATTCTTGTTTTATCCACCAGTATTATATGTTTTATACTTGTGTAATGAGAACGGTGGAGATGGCAGGATTAGAGATGATCATAGATGAGACTTCTCCATCTGTCTGTGACTTTTACATTATTTGTTTCAGGGTAAAGATCTGACCCATATTAATACTATAGAGACATATGTGAGGGGTGATGAGTGGTGTAAACAGGAGATTCCTGCAGATAACTACCCAGGTGAGTACTAACCACTAAATTCAGAGAAGGCACAGATTCTTCTATGTCACTAGCTGCTACTATTTTATTTTGATTTTTTGATTTTTTTTTTCATTTCTCCTACTTCAACAAAAATACTACTTAAATATGGATTCAATTATGATGCTATTATAGTGATAACACAATTTGTGCATTTACAATATGGACACTACAGCATTTACAATATGGACGTCACTTCCGCAGCATCTGCCCCCTTTGTGAAACGAAGAGTCATCAGTGACCTTAATTTCAGGTTCTGGGCTAGACACTGCATCAGTTGTCCATTTTAACTGATGCTAAGTAAATTCACTGTGCAATTTGCACATGGCCAATGCGCTCTCTTGCCAGCAACAGAGCGTACTGTCTGTACGAGTTGTAAGAAAACTCAGTGTACAGAGACCAGCATAGCCTCACACCCCCTCTCATGTGATGCCACTTGCGAAGGGTGTGCTGGTATTTGCATTCTCAGTAATCCTTTTACAAAGCACACTAACAGTGCGCTCTCCTGCCGGCTCTTTAATTCTGATCAGAGTCAGCAAAAGAGCGCATTGTCATTGTGCACATCACACAGTGACAAGAATCTACTGAGGATTCATTGGAATTGACAAATGACGCATTCTGACAAGGGACGCATGCTTAGTAATGCAACGAGTAGCCCAGCCCCTGAAATGATGGACACTGATGACACTTAGTTCCTGGGAGGGGACAGAGGCTGCACCAGTGACTGTAGCCTCTGCCCTCTAATGATGCTTTGTTTGAAAATCCCAGCATGCACAGGGATTCTCAAACAATGCATCATCAAGCAAGCAGCGTTCGCGGTCTGTCACTCAAATGACGGCACATCGCTAGTGCACGCCCAATGTGGGCGTGTGCTAGCAAGGCGTTCGCCATTACTAGCAATGGCGGCGTTAACGGACTACGTTACACCGCTTTATGCCGTGGTGTAACGTAGTCCGTTAAACGGGGTCACATAACGCAATGTGACCCCAGCCTAACATGTTGATCCAGGGGAAGACAAAAACCTCATGACCAGACGCTAACTTGTTGTGGCAGTTAGTCTCACTGTTCTCAACTTAAAAATTCACCGTCTGTGATGATGATTAAACCTTCTTTCCTCTAGATCTCCATATGGCTTCTTTCCCGGTGGTGTACCATCTTTTTTAGGATACATAAAAGCATGATTGATTATCCTTTTGTGCACTTCAAAAAAAAAATGGGCATTGGTCAGAACAGAGGCCTTTCAGTGTCTAAAGAGACTCCATTTGCCTCATTACATTAAATGGTTCTTTCGGAAGTTTGGTCTGAATAGTGTTTTTCTCAGATTTAGACAGAAGCCTTCATATAACTGCTCAGTGTAGAGCACTGCAAAAAATGTGACTCTAGCGTTAAAAGTGATCTAAACGTTATGCACTCCACAATGGTACCAATAAAAGCATCACATCAACACACAAAAAAAAGCCCCACTCCGGTGCGTCATCTGTCCTATGAAATATAGGAGCATTTCCACTTTACTGGTAGGACAAGGGCTTTTGAAAAACCACATGGCATTTTCATTTTTCATTTTCACAAACAACTGTTAAAAAAAATCTGGGTTCATGGTGCTCACCATTCCTCTAGATGAATTCCCTGAGGGGTGTAGTTTTCAAAATCTGCTCACTTGTGGGGTCGTTTAATTACTTAGTGGCTCTTCAAATGGCACATGCTACTCACAATTCCCTCCCTAGTTCTGCTCAAACTGTAGTTTCCAACCACAAAAATTGAGGCATCTTTTTCTCTGCTTCACCTTGTGAAAATGAAAAACGTGGGGTTAAAGCAACATTATCGTAAAAAAAAATGTAATTTTTCATTAATGTCTGTAAACTATGTGAATTGCTAATGAACTTCAGGAAGGTAGTTTTCAAAACCTTTGGGGGGTGCACGTTTTAAAATGGGATTTTATGACGTAGAGCCCTCAAAATGTGTTCAAAAGTGAGTTTGTTCCTAAAAAACAGGTTTTGTAAGTTTAATTGAAAAAAATAAATATTAAAATTGCTGCTAAATTTTTAAGCCTTTTAACATGCATACATAGTTACATACATAGTTATATAGGTTGAAAAAAGACCTAGGTCCATCAAGTTCAACCTTTCTCCAACAATTATACTTTTTTTGTCAGTAAATTATATATAATCATCCAGCCTTCTTTTAAAAGCTGTTAAAGGTCTGCCATTACTACCTCCTGCGGAAAGCATTCCACAGTTTAACCGCTCAAACTGTAAAGAACCCTTTCCTATTTAGCTGCCGGAATAGTCTTTCTTCCACCTGTAATTGGTGTCCCCTTTTCCCTAGTATGGTCTTTGGAAGGGAGTCATGTGCCAGTCCTTTGTATTAACCACACATGTATTTATACATGTAAATTAAATGTATATGTTTTTTCTAAGCTAAACAAGCCCAACTTTTCCAACCTCTCATCATATGAGAGGCCTTCCATCCATTGTAATAATCTAGTTGCCTGTCTTTGAACTGATTCTAACTTCTGAATATCCTTTTTAAAAATGTGAAGCCCAAAGCAGATTCAATATTCTAGATGTGGCCTCACAAGTGATTTATAGAAGGGTAACAATAATTTGGGATTGCAGGATTTTATCTCTATTTTATGCACCCTAAAATCTTGTTGGCTTTTGCTGCTGCTGCTTGACATTGAGTACTGCTGCTTAGCTTACTTGTAACGAGAATACCCAAGTCCTTCTTGTGTTCTGTAGTCCTTAGTATACTCCCATTTAGTGTGTATGCATCTTAACAGAAAAAAAATCAATAAAAAAAATCATTTCATTTGGTAAATGCTATTTATTAACTATTTTGTGTGGTATGACTATCTAAAATATTATCGATGTAAATAAAATACAATGTGTCTTGAAAAAAAAAACTCAGAATCACGTGGATATGAAGAAACATTCCTGATTTATTACTAGATTAAGTTGTATTTCCAAAATTTGTTCTATTCAGGAAGTTGAAAACTATATTTAGCGGGAAAGAGTTAAAGAAAATTTGCTAATTCAGTCTTACACTTTCTCAAAAATTATGTCATTTCTCGGAATGGTCATAGTCTATTTAGCACTGAAGGACTTGTAACTGACATTAACAGACACCACATAATAGTACTGACCGGACCCTTTATGATTCTCCAATGAGCATTTCACTACAATATACTGGTAATAGGCACATTGAAATATGAACTTATAAGATGCCAGCTTCAACTCAAAATTGGAAAATTGCTAGAGAGCTGTCTACTGTCAGATTGAATTTTAATTTTGATGCATAATTTCCAATTCCTATGAACACTTTATACAGAAATGTTGTAAAATTATGTATTTTTAAGTTTATTTTTAATTTGAAAATAATATTTGGTTTTACTCTCGGTAGATTACAGTGACAGGAGAACAGAGGGACAGTTGATCCCAGGATCATTTGATTTAAAAATTGAAGATATCACCCAAGATACAAAAGTTTACCCCATCATTCCAGATAAACCATCATCCCTTCACAGCAAAGATCTATCATCTGATCCTGTTAAACAGGTCCAATTTTCTGATTCATCACAGACTAGTAAGAAAACTAAGCTTCACAAAAGGGGTGTTAAAAGCCAATATGATCTTCCAGTAAATAAGCCATTTTCATCCAGAATATGTCCAGAATTTGAAAAAAGTTTTTTTCTCAAAAAACATGACACACTTCACACAGGACGGAAAAGACATTCATGCTCAGATTGTGGGAAAGATTTTAATCAGAAATCAGAGCTTGTAAAACATGAGAGAATTCACACAGGGGAGAAGCCATTTTCATGTTCAGAATGTGGAAAATGTTTCAGAAATAAATCGCATCTTGTTAGACATCAGAGAAGTCATAAAGGGGAGAAGCCATATTTATGTTCAGAATGTGGGAAATATTTTCTCCTCAAAACAATTCTTGTGAAACATCAAAAAACGCACACAGGGGAAAGGCCATTTTCATGTTCAGAATGTGGGAAATGTTTTACAGCAAAATCAGCTCTAATTACACATCAGAGAATTCACACAGGGGAGAATCCATACTCTTGTTCAGAATGTGGGAAATGTTTTAAACAGAATTCAAATCTTGTTATACATAAGAGAAGTCACACAGGAGAGAAGCCATATTCGTGTTCACAATGTGGGAAATGTTTTACAAATAAATCAAATCTTGTTACACATCGCAGAAGTCACACAGAGGAGAAACCATATTCGTGTTCAGATTGTGGAAAATATTTTAAGCAGAAATCCAGCCTTCTTAGACATCATAGAATTCACACAGGAGAAGTCATTATCATGCCTAGAAGGTGAGAAATGTTTTACTTGAACATCATATCTTGTAAATCACAAACAAACTCTCTCTCTCTCTCTCTCTCTCTATATATATATATATATATACAAGCAGAAACAAATTGTAGAAGAAAACATGTAAAAGACAGTCAATATAAAGTGAAATAAGTAAAAGAGAATGGAAAAGCAGTTTAGAGCTTTCATTTGAAAAAGTAATGTATATATGATATTTAGAAATACATTATATGGACAAAAGCCTTGGGTCACACCTCTTAATCACTGAAATTAGGATTTTTGTTCAATCACATCTGAATAAAATTCTGCCTGTAGCCATGCTGTTTTCCTCTACTAACAATCATGACAGAATGACTTGTTCTAAAGATTCCACAGTCCCTCTCCAGTCGTAAGCGGAGAAGGAGTCAACTCACTGTTTTTAAGACTTATTCACTCCGGAGCTACTACAAGAACTAATATGTGGGTGTTAAGATGTTTTCAATATTACCAATAAATATGAAGATATTACACCTGTGAAGCTGCACTTTCCCTTATTTCACAATACGATGCCAAGGCTGCAGCAGGTCATTTTGTGAAATGTCCAGCCTCCTAAATCCTCCACGAACAACAGTGAATGATCTTGTTCAAAAGTTTAAGCATTTATGAACCATAGCAAGTCGGGAGATCATATTAAGTTAAGGAGCTGGGTTATGTGTGCTGAGATGCAGACTGCATAAATGTCAGCAATTCTTTGACTCAGTTCAAAATGCAAAAAAGTGAAATTCCTCTAGCATTCTCCTCAGCACAAAAACTGTGCACCTGCTGGGAACTTCATGGCAAGAGTTTCCATGGCTGATCAGCTGCTTGCAAGCCTTACATCAGCAAGCACAATGCCAAATGTCAGAGTGGAGTATGACACATGCCACTGGACTTTAGAGAATTAGAAACTTGTTCTGTGGACTGACTAATTACGCTTTTCTGGCCTCACAGAAACATGGCTAACACCCTCTCACACCGCCTCCCCTGCTGCACTGTGTAACGGCGGCCACCACAACACCCACACCCCTCGCCCCGGCAACAGACATGGTGAAAGAGTGGGTCCTCTCCTTTCTTCTAACTGCACCTTTAACTCAATCCCATCTCTACCCTCCCTTATCCTCCCCTCTTTTGAAGTCGACCTCCGGGCCCGGCCACTGCCTTTATTGACCAATTCTCCACCTGGCTTCTTCACTTTCTCTCTGCTGACATTCCCACCATCATCATGGGTGACTTCAACATCCCCACTGATACCCTTCAGTCAACAGCCTCCAAACTTCTTCTGTCCCTTACTTCATCTTTTGGACTTACTCAGTGGTCCTCCGCAGCCAAACACACAGATGGACACACATTAGACCTGGTCTTCACCCGTCTCTGCTCTCTATCTAACTTCACCACCTCCCCTCTCCCTCTATCCGACCACCATCTGCTCATTTTCTCATCCCTGTCCTCCTCACCGGTCACCCATGTCCAGCAACATGCGCACCCCCACAGAAACCTCACACACCTAGACACCCACACACTCTCTGACTCTATCCTACCACTGACATCCATATCCTCACTCCACAACACATACAGTGCCACTGCTTTCTACAATGCCACTCTAGCATCAACTATTGACACGGTTGTCTTTCTCGTTCATGGCAGAGTGCGACGTATCAATAGACAACCCTGGCACAATAACACCACTAAAAAGCTCTGGCAAGTGTCCAGGGTTGCAGAGCAGCGTTGGAAGAAAACACATTCGCAAGACGACTTCACTGCATTCAAGCAGGCGACACTCGTTTTCAAATCTGCTCTCACCTCTGCTAAACAGGCCTACTTCACAACCCTCGTATCTTCCTTATCCCACAACCCCAGTTATTCAAAACTTTTAACTCCCCCCTCCGCCCCCCAATGCCCCCTCCATCCTCCCTCTGCTGAGGACTTTACCACACACTTTAAAAATAAGATCGACCAAACAAGGCAAGTCTTCATTGTTCAACCTCCACAACCCCTTTGTATACCAGACCAATGCCCAAACCACATAACTTCCTATCCAACATCACTGAAGGGGAGCCTAATTGTCTCCTCTCCAAACCGCAACTCCCCACCTGTGCGCTCAACCCCATGCCTCACCTCCCCAACCTCACTGCCACTCTTATCCCATCCCTTACCCACCTCTTCAACCTATCACTAACTTCTAGCACCTTGACTTCTGCTTTCAAACATGCCACAATCACACCTATCCTTAAAAAGCCAACCCTTGATCCAACTGCTATGTCCAGCTATCGCCTAAATATCGATGCTCCTATTCGCTTCCAAACTCCTGGAGCAGCACGTCCACGCTGAACTTTCCTCCCACCTCTCATCTAACTTGCTCTTTGACAGTCTACAATCTGGTTTCTGCCCCCATCACTCAACTGAGACAGCCCTGACCAAAATTACTAACGACCTACTTACAGCCAAAGCTAACGGACAATACTCTATATTTCTCCGTCTAGATCTGTCCTCTGCTTTCAATTGTATATAATGATGGAAGAGTAAATACACATCAGTGTATTAATATAGTATAACTGAATGGTAAGGTGCTGGAGTGCATGGAATAGGTAAACGATCAGGCTTATAAGCACAGTGTGCTATTAGATAAGATAAAGTGCATGTGCAAAAGGCATGAAGTAAAGTCAGGATAACATTTTTACCTGAAAAGTAAACATGCTGCCAGGTCCCCTATTCGCGCTTTGGCGCTTGCCTTCTTCCAGAGGGACCGGAGTGTATCGAATAGCACACTGTGCTTATAAGCCTGATCGTTTACCTATTCCATGCACTCCAGCACCTTACCATTTACTTATACTATATTAACACACTGATGTGTAATTACTCTTCTATCATTATATACAATTGGTATATGTATTTGTGACTATACAGCTCTGGCAAAAATTAAGAGACCAGTGCAAAATGTTCATTGTGAAGCATCCCCAGATCATCACCGATCCTCCACCAAATTTCACAGTGGGTGCAAGACACTGTGGCTGGTACGCCTCTCCAGGTCTCCGCCTAACCATTAGACAACCAGGTGATGATCTGGGGATGCTTCAGCAAGGCTGGAATTGGGCAGGTTGTTCTTTGTGAAGGACGTATGAATCAAGCCGCATACAAGGTTACCCTGGAAAAACAGTTGATTCCTTCTGCTTAGGCAATGTTCCAAAACTCTGAGGACTGTTTTTTTCCAGCAGGACAATGCGCCATGCCACAGCTAGGTTAATCAAGGTGTAGATGAAGGACCTCAACATCAAATCCCTGTCATGGCCAGTAGTGATGAGCGAGTGTACTCGTTGCTCGGGTTCCCGAGCACGCTCGGGTGGTCTCCGAGTATTTATGACTGCTCGTAAATTACGTTTTCATCGCCTCTGCAGCATGATTTACAGCTATTAGCCAGCTTGATTACATGCTACCAGCCAACCCCCACATGTACTCAGCCTGGCTAACAGATGTAAATCATTCAGCTGCCGTGATGAAAACTAAATCTCCGAACACTAAAAAATATCACTTGGTTCAGCTGTTTATAATTTTTTGTTTTTATAGATTATCCCTAATAAAATTTAGCATTTTAAATTATTATGGTTTCTCTCAGGCTAAGTTCACATTTGCGTTCGGCAGCCCTGCGTAGGGCTGCTTACTTTTTCCTTTCATATCCGCACAGCTGCGCATGCGTCCTGCGTACCTGTCTTTAACATTGGGTACGCAGGGACAGGCATTGTATGCGGATGGTTGCAGATGTGGCATTTTGACGTGCCCGCCGACCATACAGGAACGCAACTTTTTGCATTACCATGCGGTCGGCAGCTGTGCGGATACGAAGGGAAAAAGTACGCAGCCCTACGCAGGGCTGCCGAGCGCAAATGAGAGCTTACCCTCACACGCGCCTCCGCTCCGTACACCTCGTACACACGCGGCTCCGCTCCCTACACCTCGTACACATGCGGCTCCGCTCCCTACACCTCATACACATACGGCTCCGCTCCATACACCTCGTACACACGCAGCTCTGCTCCGTACACCTCGTACACACACGGCTCCTCTCCGTACACCTCGTACACACGGCTCAGCTCTGTACTCACGCGGTTCTGCTCCGTACACCTCGTACACACAGCTCCGCTCCGTACACCTCGTACACATGCGGCTCCACTCCATACACCTCGTACACACACGGCTCCGCTCTGAACTTGTCGTATACATGCGGTTCCGCTCCGTACACCTTGTACACACACGGCTCCGCTCCATACACCTCGTATACACACGGCTCTGCTACATCCACACTGTAAACCCCTCCTGACCCCACACATAAACTTCCCCTCATCCAGCACCATGACAACCACCACAGCAGAGTCCTGCATACACTGAAGCCCCTGATCACGTGACCCCTGACTCCTCCTCTCCTGTGACCTCATCACAGGTCCTGTGCACACAGAACAGCCATATATGTGGTGTGGGCCGGGGCTCTGCAGGTGGAGGTAGGTGCTGGAGATTCCCCATTACTGGGGGGCGGTGAGCAGTAACCCTTTAGCGTTGTGACTATTTTGGTGTTTTCTGTTGCCACTTTCTAAGAATTGCAGTCTTTGTTTTTTCCCTTTGACATACCACCCAACTATAAAACAGCCGATATGGAAACGCGTATTGTTCTCCTAGTTCTATTGGACCCTACGCAGTATGCAGTATAATGTTCCGAATATACGGCAAAAGCCAGCTCACCGATCATTGCAAGAAGCCCGGAACTTCGTCCTGACAAGACGCAGTAGGATTCCATAAACGAAAAGAGAATGGTTCCAGCTTCAGTAAAATCATGAAAATTTATTCCAACTTTTAAAATGGAGAAACAACTCCTGGGACAGCACCATAGCACATGCGAGGTAGGCTACGCGTTTCGACCGACACAGCGTTCTTTATCACATAAAGACCGCTGTGTCGGTCGAAACGCGTAGCCTACCTCGCATGTGCTATGGTGCTGTCCCAGGAGTTGTTTCTCCATTTTAAAAGTTGGAATAAATTTTCATGATTTTACTGAAGCTGGAACCATTCTCTTTTCGTTTAAGTATAACGTTCCCACAGTACCGCCATCCCCCACACAGTATAATCTTCCCACAGTACCGCCATCCCCCACACAGTATAATGTTCCCACAGTACTGCCATCCCCCACACAGTATAATGTTCCCACAGTACCGCCATCCACCACACACAGTATAATGTTCCCACAGTACCGCCATCCCCCACACAGTGTAATGTTCCCACAGTACCGCCTTCCCCCACACACAGTATAATGTTCTCACAGTACCGCCATCCCCCACACAGTGTAATGTTCCCACAGTACCGCCATCCCCCACACGGTATAATGTTCCCACAGTACCGCCATCCCCCACACAGTATAATGTTCCCACAGTACCGCCATCCCCCACACGGTATAATGTTCCCACAGTGCTGCCATACCCCCCACACAGTATAATGTTCCCACAGTACCGCCATCCCCCCACACACAGTATAATGTTCCCACAGTACCGCCATCCCCCACACGGTATAATGTTCCCACAGTGCTGCCATACCCCCCACACAGTATAATGTTCCCACAGTACCGCCATCCCCCACACAGTATAATGTTCCCACAGTACCGCCATCCCCCACACAGTATAATGTTCCCACAGTACCTCCATCCCCCACACACAGTATAATGTTCCCACAGTACCGCCATCCCCCACACAGTATAATGTTCCCACAGTACCGCCATCTCCCACACAGTATAATGTTCCCACAGTACCGCCATCCCCCCACACACAGTATAATGTTCCCACAGTACCGCCATCCCCCACACAGTATAATGTTCCCACAGTACCGCCATCCCCCCACACACAGTATAAAGTTCCCACAGTACCGCCATCCCCCACACGGTATAATGTTCCCACAGTGCTGCCATACCCCCCACACAGTATAATGTTCCCACAGTACCGCCATCCCCCACACAGTATAATGTTCCCACAGTACCGCCATCCCCCACACAGTATAATGTTCCCACAGTACCGCCATCCCCCACACGGTATAATGTTCCCACAGTGCTGCCATACCCCCCACACAGTATAATGTTCCCACAGTACCGCCATCCGTCCACACACAGTATAATGTTCCCACAGTACCGCCATCCCCCACACGGTATAATGTTCCCACAGTGCTGCCATACCCCCCACACAGTATAATGTTTCCACAGTACCGCCATCCCCCACACAGTATAATGTTCCCACAGTACCGCCATCCCCCACACAGTATAATGTTCCCACAGTACCTCCATCCCCCACACACAGTATAATGTTCCCACAGCACCGCCATCTCCCCCACACAGTATAATGTTCCCACAGTACCGCCATCCCCCACACAGAATATAATGTTCCCACCCCATCCCCCACACACAGTATAATGTTCCCCAGTACCGCCATCCCCCCACACAGTATAATGTTCCCATAGCACTGCCATCTCCTCCACAGTATAATGTTTCCATTCCCCACACACAGTATGATACTACATGGTGCCCCCACAGTCTGGTACCACCCACCTCACTAGCTAATAAATACTCGCTTAGCCCCATTCTTATTGTCAGTACAGTTGAACCTGGAATATATGAGATAATCACCACATGATAGCTGTATAGGATAATAAATTATAATAAAGTCGTTGTGGATGTGATTTTCCCAACATTGTGCAGGGAGATTGTTTTCCCTATAGTGATGTACTGTATATTTCTCGTTAATAAAACTCAATTTTTTTTATTCACTTACAACCTATTTTTAAGCTTTTCTTCACAACTCTCATTAGTGCGATGATGATCATACGACATACAAGCCTCTGATTGCTCCGGTGATGCCCTGTACTACTTAAGTGCGGGCTATTATCCCAGCCTGTTAGTGTAATATTAATGACCTCATACATATTAGATAGCTGTCGGTAAAACGATCATGAGGCTGATGGCTATCTCTCCTGACTCCCCCATACACATGATCACTGGTTGCCCGAACCTTCCTGTGGTCTGTATGAGGGAGCTGGTGCCAGATTCCTGTGGCAGAGGATTATCTCCAGAGCAAACAGAAAGATTGTCCTCTGTAATTTACCATAACTGATCCATCACTCATCTGTCAGGAATCCTCCATATACAGTGGGGCAAAAAAGTATTTAGTCAGTCAGCAATAGTGCAAGTTCCACCACTTAAAAAGATGAGAGGCGTCTGTAATTTACATCATAGGTAGACCTCAACTATGGGAGACAAACTGAGAAAAAAAAATCCAGAAAATCACATTGTCTGTTTTTTTAACATTTTATTTGCATATTATGGTGGAAAATAAGTATTTGGTCAGAAGGGGGGCGTGTCCTAGCTGGCCATGTGAGTGGAAGCAGGGAAGAGTGCTCCTGCTGCCAGAAGGACAAAAATCCTGCTTTAACCCCGATTTTCGGGTAAACTCACCTAAATCCGGCTGGCTGAAGGTCCGGAGAGTGCAGCGGTGCGGAGCGGCGGGTCCGGAGTCAGCAGCGATGACCAGGAGGCGGCAGAAAGACGCTGGCACCAGCGATGCAGGAGCTGGCCAAGATGGTGCAGATGCTAGGGAGGACGCCGAGAAGGAGAACGCCGCATGTCAGCGGCGCATGGAGTTGGCCGCAAAGCTGCAGCAGTATGCCAGAGTGGAGGCTGCTGAGGAGGCAGAACCAGGATCTGGAGCTGGAGCTGACCAGGAGGAGGAGGAAGCAAGCAAGGCTGAGCAGCATGAGGTACAGAGGGGGAAGGAGAGAGGCAGCATGGTTGGGGCTAGTGGGGGACCTGGAGGCATATCACAGGGAGAGGAGCCGACTCTTAGAGATGTTATCACACTGATCTCTTCATGTCAGCAATCCCTGAACTCCTTGGCCCAGCAGATGCAGGAAGTTAAAGGGGACACGGCACAGATTAATGCGGCTCTGCAGAAAATGGACAAACGTATAGGAGTGGTGGAGGAGAGGGTGAGCACGGCAGAAGATCACATAGTGAAATTACAAAAATCTGAAAAGAAGTTCGCCCAAGCAATAGCCGAGCTCGCTGCCAACAATGAGGATCTGGAAAATAGATCCAGAAGAAATAATATACGTATAGTGGGGCTGCCTGAAAAGACTGAGGGGAGAAATCCCACAGAATTTGTTGAAAATTGGCTGCTGGAGAAGATTGGGAGCACAGTGTTGACAAAAGTTTTTGCTGTTGAACGTGCTCATAGGGTCCCGCCGCAGCCCCCTGCCCCAGGAGCAAATCCCCGTACCATGCTTGCTAAAATACTGAACTACAGGGACAGAGACATTATCCTTAGAAAGGCTAGAGAGATGGAGGATCTGACGGCTGGAGGTCAAAAAATCGCCATTTATCCGGATTATTCCGCTGCGGTTCAGAAACAGCGGATGAAGTTTACTGGAGTCAAGCGGCGACTGAGGGAGCTGGGAGTGCAGTACTCTGTGATGTTTCCCGCCAAGCTGAGACTGGTGGCTTTTAATAAGACCCACTTTTTCCTGACACCAGAGGACGCTACCCAGTGGCTTGATACTCATGAGAAAAAACTTAAGGGAATGGGCGACTGACATTTCGGCGAGATCCAGTTGGGATTTGTTTTCTCTGTCGATAGAGGAGAGTTCTGCGCTCGTTAGCAATGGTTAAAGAGTTGAGCAACTGTTGGGGGTTTTGCTGGGCCATATTGAAGGAATGGCCGGAGGGGACAGTACCAACTACTAAGTACGGGGGAGGAGGGTTATGCTGGGTACTGTGAACTGGTTTGGTACTTTTTCTATATGTTAATATAAGTTGAAATGTTAAGATACAATAAAGTGAAAGTTGGGGAAATTGTGATTGCTATGGCAGCGGGACGCGAATGGAGAGGGTTAAGAAAGGGAGAGTGTTTGCAGTGGGCAGTGGAGCCCCACTCTTGATGAGAGGAAGAATGCGTTATATTGGGTGGGTTAGGGGGGCAAGTTGGGAGGGGGCAGGGGGGGTGGGAGGGTTCGGGCAGCTCATACTTGGGAAATTGAATACTTTAAGAAATGATGAGCCACATGATGGGAGATTGTATTAAAATATTGAGTTGGAATGTGAGAGGTCTGGCGGATAAAACACGGCGGACGGCAAGTCTGCAGTATGTCCGAGAACAGAAGGTCTCAATGATATGCCTGCTGGAGACACATTTAGTGCGGGAGAGGGTAAACGTACTGAGTAGGCGCTGGATACAGAGGGCGTATCATTCTACTTTCTCGACGTACTCTAGGGGTGTGTCTGTGTTAATACCTGCGGGGGTGCAGTATGAGGAGGTAATGGTAAAAGAGGATGTGGATGGTCAGTATGTGGTGGTGAAATGTAAAATAAATGGAGTGTTGATGTGTATAGCGGCAATGTATATTCCGCCCCCATACTCAAGTAAGAAGATAAGAGAGGTGCTGGAGAGGGTAGAACGTTGGGGCCCGTTACCATCTCTAATTATTGGCGATCTTAATAATATCTGTGATGACTTTTGGGACAAAAACAAAAATCCCCAGAATAGAACAGGGGGACATATCACTACGTTTGGGACCTATGTCCAGGAAGTAGGTATGATTGATTTATGGAGAGTTAGACATATTGGGGAAAGGACGTACTCATGCTACTCGCCAGCTCATGGTACTTTGTCTAGGATTGACTTGGCGCTGGGTAACTGTTTACTGGACACGATGGTAGGGGAGGTGAGATATTTGCCTAGGGCTCTTTTAGACCATAGTCCAGTTGAGGTGGAATTTCGGCCGGTGGGGACACGGATCGGGAGCAGGAAGGAGTGGAAGATTCACCCTAATTGGCTACACAGTATGGACTTGGAAAAGATAATGAAGGAGTTGGTGGAATTTTTTGAGATCAACGAGGGAAGTGTAGATGTTCTTACTGTGTGGGAAGCCATGAAGGCGTACTTGAGGGGACTGCTGTTCAGGGATATTAGCAGGTGTAAGAGGAAATCGAGAGAGACAGAGAGGATGGCGGTTGAAGGGCTGAGGATAGCCGAAGATGAGATGGTAATAGCGGGTACTCCGGAAGCTGGGAGGAGGCTAAAGGCAGCTCAGAGTCAGTTGGAGGAGGTATTGCTCAGTAAGGCTGAAAGGAAGAGGGAATTCATGAATCTGGCTCTTTACCAGGAGGGCGAATCTGTGGGTCATTTGCTATCGATGGTGACTTCTGCCCAGAGAAACACTTCCTTTGTTCATTCTTTGGTATCGGGGAGCGGTGTGGCTGTCTCTGAGACTTCAGAGATTTTGGACATTTTTGCGGATTTTTATGCGGACCTATATTCCTCTCAGGTAGATGGGTTGGTGGAGGACACGGTGGCGTTCCTTGAGGAATTGGAGCTCCCAAGGCTGAGTGACATAGATAGAGAAGATTTGGAAGCTCCCATCACGGAGGAGGAGTTGGGTCGGGCACTGCAGTCTATGGCTAATGGGAAGGCACCTGGCGTAGATGGATTTCCTGCTGAAATTTATAAAAACTTTGGGGAAGTGCTGATCCCTAAATTAAGGGTACTTCTCGAGGAGGCTAGGAGTGGCGGTCGTCTACCGGCATCTATGCGGGAGGCCATAATAGTGGTGATTCCTAAGGAGGGGAAGGACCCGACACAGCCGGATTCATATCGGCCAATCTCCTTGCTTACTACAGACGTTAAACTTCTGGCTAAGGTGTTGGCGATGAGGTTGACAAGTGTTATTTCCGGCCTGGTGCACTCAGACCAGTCCGGCTTTATGCCTGATCGGTCCACTGCGATCAACTTACGAAGGCTGTATATGAACTTGCAACTCAGATCCGACAACTGTGGCCAGAGAGTTATTGCATCTTTAGACGCCCATAAGGCGTTCGATAGTGTGGAGTGGGGATATCTCTGGCAGGTGCTCCGGAGTATGGGGTTTGGACCGCAGTTCATATCCTGGATTCGACTGATGTACTCGATGCCGATGGCCAGGGTTAGGGTGAACGGGGAGTTATCACGGACCATACAACTGGCTAGAGGGACGAGACAGGGGTGTCCGCTCTCTCCTCTTTTGTTTGCTCTGGCTGTGGAACCACTGGCTGCTAAGCTTCGACGGTCTGATGAGGTGACTGGGTTTAAATATGGGATGATTGAAGAAAGGGTGGCGTTGTATGCGGATGACATTCTGCTATTTCTGGCTGACCCGGGTACGTCCTTGGAGGGAGCCATTGGGATTATTGAGCGTTTCGGATCGGTGTCGGGACTTAGGATAAACTGGAGTAAGTCTGTCTTGTTTAAGGTGGATGATGATGGTGGGGAACCACTGGAGGATGGGCGACTGGAGGTGACTAGCCAATTTAAG
Organism: Ranitomeya imitator; assembly: GCF_032444005.1. Lineage (NCBI taxonomy): Eukaryota > Metazoa > Chordata > Amphibia > Anura > Dendrobatidae > Ranitomeya > Ranitomeya imitator. The sequence continues at coordinate 363,612,885 of NC_091283.1, forward strand.
TACCTTGGAATATGGGTGTCTATGCCTGTTACTGACTATATACATAGAAATCTGACTCCAATCTTAGGTGTTCTTAAAGCGAAAGCGGATGCTTGGCTTAAACTGCATTTATCTGTGGTAGGTAGGGTGAATCTTATTAAAATGATTTTGATGCCAAAAATACTGTATATTCTTCATAATGCGCCAGTTTGGATACCACGCGGGAGATTTAGACAAATTAACTCTCTGTTCAGGAATTTGATATGGGGGAGACAGCATCCGCGTATCAAACTGGAGACACTTCAGCGACGCAAGGAAGGTGGGGGATTGGCATTGCCTAACCCTGAAATATATTTTCTTGCAGCCTAGAGTCAGCATTTAAAAGGCTGGGCGCATGAAGGGTCATCTGGGGCGGTACAGCGGCTGATGGAAGTGGTGACAAAAAGAAGGCCAGTGGTACAATGTTTGGAGGATGGATCCCTGGGGGCTCTGGGGAAATTATACCCGACTGTGTTGTTGATACGCAGGCTGTGGGGTAGGCTGAGACATATACGGGGGGTCACGGATTTGACTAGATTCTCACCGCTATGGCATAACAGCAACTTACAGGAGTTTGAGGCACTGGGGGTACTGACAGAATGGCTGGGCAAAGGGATTCAATACGTGTATCAAATAATTGAGCGAGGTGAATTGAAATCATTTTCCCAATTACAGGCGGAATTTGGTCTTGGGACTGTGGGGGAATTTCAGTATTTGCGGATGAGGCATGCTTTTGGAGCTCAGAGTAGAAACGGAGGTATTGGAATTCAGAGGGATATTGTACTGGAGTATGTGTGTAATGAAGGGACTACTGGGGGAGTCATATCTACTTTGTATAAAGATCTGTTGCACACTTTCCTATTGGGGTTTCCAATAATGGCGAGAGCTAAGTGGGAGAGGGATCTGGGTCCAATGGAGAATGAGACTTGGGAGTCGGTGCTAGAATGGGTCCCACGATTGTCACTGAGCGAACCGTATGGACTGTCACAGCTCTATGTGATACACAGGGTTTATAAGTCACCGATGGTGCTATCTAAGGCTGGTTTGCGTGATGATTCTGAATGCCCGAGGTGTAAAACTGCAGATGCTGATATACTCCATATGATGTGGACGTGTCCGAGACTGGCTGCTTTTTGGGTGGTAGTTTTGAGTCGTATGGAAGGTGCGTATGGATATAAGGTGCCAAGGGATCCAGTTGTGTGCTTGTTGGGATGTGTGGATGAGATTGGAGTGGATAACAAACTGAAGATAGCTATTGCCAGATTGTTATACATGGCTAGGAAGGTAATAGCTCGAAATTGTATTAGGGAAGAACCGCCGTCAAGAGGAGAGCTCCTCCAGTATGTGAAGCAGGGCCTGACACTGGAAAAGGGGTTTTATAAAAAAAGAGGGAAAATCGAAATGTTCAATAAAATGTGGTCTCCGTGGATTGCTATGGGATAGGGGTATTATAGAGGGAGAGTTAATTAAGGTTCCTAATTAATGGTAATGTTAAATGTGGCTTATATTATTGGCTGAGGGATTAGATAGTATATTGGTCTAATGATGGAAGTGCTAAGCAAGGTGAGCTGCTTTGTTGGGTGGGGTTGGGGGGTGGTGGGATTGAAGGGGAATGTTTGAAGGGGGGGAAAAAAGCTTTGTATTGAAAATGAGAATGTAACATGTCATTTATCTTGTTATTCTTAATAAAAATTTATTTGAATCAAAAAAAAGTATTTGGTCAGAAACAAAATTTCATCTCAATACTTTGTAATATATCCTTTGTTGGCAATGACAGAGGTCAAACGTTTTCTGTAAGTCTTCACAAGGTTGCCACACACTGTTGTTGGTATGTTGGCCCATTCCTCCATGCAGATCTCCTCTAGAGCAGTGATGTTTTTGGCTTTTCGCTTGGCAACACGGACTTTCAACTCCCTCCGAAGGTTTTCTATAGGGTTGAGATCTGGAGACTGGCTAGGCCACTCCAGGACCTTGAAATGCTTCTTACGAAGCCACTCCTTCGTTGCCCTGGCGGTGTGCTTTGGATCATTGTCATGTTGAAAGACCCAGCCACGTTTCATCTTCAATGCCCTTGCTGATGGAAGGAGGTTTGCACTCAAAATCTCACGATACATGGCCCCATTCATTCTTTCATGTACCCGGATCAGTCGTCCTGGCCACTTTGCAGAGAAACAGCCCCAAAGCATGATGTTTCCACCACCATGCTTTACAGTAGGTATGGTGTTTGATGGATGCAACTCAGTATTCTTTTTCCTCCAAACACGACAAGTTGTGTTTCTACCAAACAGTTCCAGTTCGGTTTCATCAGACCATAGGACATTCTCCCAAAACTCCTCTGGATCATCCAAATGCTCTCTAGCAAACTTCAGACGGGCCCAGACATGTACTGGCTTAAGCAGTGGGACACGTCTGGCACTGCAGGATCTGAGTCCATGGTGGCGTAGTGTGTTACTTATGGTAGGCCTTGTTACATTGGTCCCAGCTCTCTGCAGTTCATTCACTAGGTCCCCCCCCCCCCCTGCGTGGTTCTGGGATTTTTGCTCACCGTTCTTGTGATCATTCTGACCCCACGGGGTGGGATTTTGCGTGGAGCCCCAGATTGAGGGAGATTATCAGTGGTCTTGTATGTCTTCCATTTTCTAATTATTGCTCCCACTATTGATTTCTTCACTCCAAGCTGGTTGGCTATTGCAGATTCAGTCTTCCCAGCGTGGTGCAGGGCTACAATTTTGTTTCTGGTGTCCTTTGACAGCTCTTTGGTCTTCACCATAGTGGAGTTTGGAGTCAGACTGTTTGAGGGTGTGCACAGGTGTCTTTTTATACTGATAACAAGTTTAAACAGGTGCCATTACTACAGGTAATGAGTGGAGGAAAGAGGAGACTCTTAAAGAAGAAGTTACAGGTCTGTGAGAGCCAGAAATCTTGATTGTTTGTTTCTGACCAAATACTTATTTTCCACCATAATATGCAAATAAAATGTTAAAAAAACAGACAATGTGATTTTCTGGATTTTTTTTTTCTCAGTTTGTCTCCCATAGTTGAGGTCTACCTATGATGTAAATTACAGACGCCTCTCATCTTTTTAAGTGGTGGAACTTGCACTATTGCTGGCTGACTAAATACTTTTTTGCCCCACTGTATATGAGGCAGCAGCCGATCCGGCTCAGATTAGCGGTGCTACCTTATTTTAGTCTAATGTGTATGGGGTATAAGAGGTATCTTGTTACTCTCTGCCTCTGGCAGGGTCTAATAGACTTTCATATGTTGCAGGCCCAGAGTGTCTTCGGCATGCTCAAATAATATATTCGAGCCCCTGCGACTGCATGTTTTGCTGCAGTAGACAGCTGCAACACATGCAGGGATTGCCTGCTTGTTTGGCAATTGGAGGAAAAAACATTTTTAAAATGCCACAACACTGTCCATGTAGACTTTATAACAGTCGTTGCTGTAGGTTACAGATAACTCCTGTCCCCGGTGTTTTTAGAAACAAAAATGTCTCAAGCCTCTGTGTGTGAATCAGACGTGAGATCTAACACAATAGAAGATTACAGCCCGGGGATGATGGGAAACATTCATAGAGACAGCCAGTGGTGATGTAGTCAGTGACGGACTCCAGCCAGATATGTTTCTACAGCCGTAGTAGAAGATGAAGATGTCGTCCTCATCATGAAGTAGTTGTTTCTCATGTCACGTGTAATGAATATCTCCTGCAGTATTGCTAATGCCGATTCCAGTGTCGGTAAATGAGATGAGAATTAGCGTTATGGAAAATGAGTCTATGAGAAACGTATTCAGCTGCCGACTCCGAGGAAGAAACTGCTTGTTGTGTATGTGTGTGGCCTAAAATATATAGGATTTAACAGTAGAGTTGAGCGAATTTGTTTGGGTTCCCTCTTATTCAGCAAGTTGTAGCTCTTGCCGTATAAGCTGCAGAGGGAACCCAGCTTCCTGAATCGCAGCGGCTGACCAGCGCCGCAGCTGCATGTGTCGCGTCTGTGTCACAGTCACAGCACATGCATGGAAAACCCAACAAACTGGCCAAGGAGCTCAGAGACAGAATTGTGGCAAGGCACAGATCTGGCCAAGGTAACAACAGAATTTCTGCAGTACTCAAAGTTCCTAAGAGCACAGTGGCCTCTATAATCCTTAAATGGAAGAAATTTGGGACCACCAGAAGTCTTCCTAGATCTGGCCGTCTATCCAAACTGAGCCATCATGGGAGAAGAGCCTTGGTGAGAGAGGTAAAAAAGAACCCCAAGATCACTGTGGCTGAGCTCCAGAGATTGGAGAAAGTTCCACAAAGTCAACTATCACTGAAGCCCTCCACAAGTCGTGCCTTCATGGCAGATTGGCCCGACAGAAGCCTGTCCTCAGTGCAAGACATATGAAAGCCTACATAGTGTTTGCTAAAAAAAAACACATGAAGGACTCTCAAACTATGCGAAATAAGATTCTCTGGTCAGATGAGATGAAGATAGACCTTTTTGGTTTTAATTCTAAGAGATATGTGTGGAGAAAACCAGGCACTGCTCATCACCTGCCCAATATAATCCCAGCAGTGAAACGTGGTGGCAGCATCATGCTATGGGGGTGTTTTCAGCTGCAGGGACAGGTCGACTGGTTGTCATTGAAGGAAACATGTATGTGGCCAAGTACAGAGATATCCTGGATGAAAACCTCTTCCAGAGAGCTCTGGACCTCAGACCTGGCCGAAGGTTCACCTTCCAACAAGACAATGACCCTAAGCACACAGCTAAAATAACAAAGGAGTGGCGTCAAAACAACTCTGATCATTCTTGACTGGCCCAGCCAGAGCCCTGACGTAAACCCAATTGAGCATCTCTGGAGAGACCTGAAAATGGCTGTCCACCAATGTTCACCATCCAACCTGATGGAATTGGACAGGAACTGCAAGGAAGAATGCCAGAGGATCCCCAAATCCAGGGGCGAAAAACTTGTGGCATCATTCCCAAGAAGACTCATGGCTGTACTAGCTCAAAAAGGTGCTTCTACTCAATACTGAGCAAAGGGTCTGAATACTTATGACCATGTGATATTTCAGTTTTTATTTTGTAATAAATTTGCAAAAATTACTACTTTTTTATCAGTCAAGATGGGGTGCAGACTGTACATTAATGAGAAAAATTAACTTTTTTGAATTCACAATGCCTGTAATGAAACAAAGTGAAAAATTTAAAGGGGTTTGAATACTTTCCGTAAGCACTGTAATACTGTATTAACCTTGATGTATTCATGTAGTGATGGTGGTTCTAGTGACTGTATATTTTAGTAGCTTTTCCATTTTATTCCGACTCCACCAAAATGGACACCAACTCTGACTCCACAACCCTGACTGGAAAATAGTAGAAATATTAATATTCACAATATTCACATTAATGATCACCACAACCCCTGTACCACAACTCCTGGGTCCCCTGCCCGCCTCTGTATTTCCTGGTCACATATGATCTCTACAGCCAATCAGCGGCTACAGCAGTGACCAAAATAGCCAGTGAATGGAACAAGCTGACTTTTGTCACCAATTACACTAATGTTCCAGTGTATTTGAATCAATAATACATCATCTACACAATCTATCTCCTTATATGTTGCCATTATTATCTCCATTAATTGTATTATTACATGGAATTCATTATGAATTAACATTTTCATATCCTCTTCCCATTCAGGTCTCTACAATTTTGGAACCTCTCAGTGGAAATCTTTTGTATAAGAATTATCCTGATTTACCCATCAAGGATGGATTGTGACAGGGACAAGATGGCAGAGAGGATATTACACCTCGCCCTAGAGATCCTCTTATGGCTTACTGGAGAGGTGAGAGATTCTGATGATGTCACATTACATCATTCTTATCTATAGGAATAACAGATGGATAGAACTGGAGAGGTGAGGACTCTGGAAATGTCTGTAGTGAGATTTATTAATGAGTCTCTCCATAACCAGGATTACACAGTAGTGAAGAAGACTTCTAGTGAGCGCTGTCAGGCACCTATGTCTGAGAGATGGAGAAAACCCCTGAGCCCAATTATGGGGCCTCTACATCACCCCCTGATACATGAGGACATCAATGACCAAAAGATCCTAGAACTCACCTACAAGATGATTGAGCTGCTGACTGGGGAGGTGACACTGCTGGGAATGCTGGGACATTATACAGTAATGCTATGAAGGTATTGCAGGGGATGATGGTGTTATTGTATGTGTCAGGTTCCTATAAGGTGTGAGGATGTTGCCGTCTATTTCTCCATGGAGGAGTGGGAGTATTTAGAAGGACACAAAGATCTGTACAAGGACATCATGATGGATATTCCTCAGCCCCTCACATCACCAGGTAATAGGACTAAATACACACAACCTATAATTATCTGTATGTAAAGAATGAATTCAGTCCCTCTGTGTTTCCTCCAGATCTATCCAGTAAGAGGACAACACCAGAGAGATGTCACCATCATCTTCTGTCACAGGACTGTAAACAAGAAGATCCCGATGTTCCTCAGGATCATCGGGTAGATGGAGAGAAGGTGTGATGAGATCTCCCCTATGATGTGTAGATGGCTGTGAAGGTCTTGTGCTCAGTCTTGTTTAAGCCACCAGTATTATATATCTTATACTTGTGTAATGAGAGCTTTGGAGTTGGCAGAATCATAGATGTGACTTCTCCGTCTGTCTGTGACTTTTATAATATTTGTTTCAGGGTGAAGATCTGACCCATATTGATACTACAGAGACACATGTGAGGGATGATGAGCGGTGTAAAGAGGAGATTCCTACATTTGGCAAACCAGGTGAGTAGTAACCACTTAATGGAGAGAAGTCACAGATTCTTCTCAGTCACTGGCTGTGGCTGCTTTATCTTTGGTGTAGTCCGGCCATATAACAATCAAGCAGTCACCATTCTCCTGTTTCAAAAAACTGACCATCATATCCAAACATAGACTAAATGTGAACAGGTGCTGAAGCTAGAGTCACCAACTCGTATACAATCAAATAAGGTAGCACACTGTAGCGCCAAAACTTGCAAACCTGAATTATGAAAATGTAATTGCATTACTGCACTAGAAATATGAAAAATTGAGAAAGGTTAGCCCATAAAATGGCCAATTCATGTGTACCTGGTAGCCACGATAAGGCATTTCTTATTTACCAGGACCTGACAATGCCTTTCCTCTCTGAAAATAAAGTCTTCATCTGAATGGGAACCTAATGTGAGTCCTCTCTTAGACTCAAATCTCTCTCTCTGTGGAGGGCTAGTGGTCCTGCTCTGATTAAAAACACCTGTAGCTAAAAGGCAGAGTGCTGAGTCAGAAGGCTAATGAATGCAGATTTTAAAAAAACTGACCGTCACATCCAAACATGGACTAAGTGGGCTGTGTTATATACTTTATTCTCAGAGAGGATAGGCAGGTCCTGGTAAACGAGAAATGCCATATCGTGGCTACCAGCTACACCTGAATTGGCCAATTTATGTGCTAAACTTTCTCAATTTTTCATATTTCTAATGCAGTAATGCAATTCAGTTTTCATATTTCATGTTTGCAAGTTTTGGCCCTACAGTGTATGGCCTTATTTATTTGACCATTCTCCTGTTGACCCAAAACATTCTCCTCCATCCAAAACGGACCCCATTACTTTGGGCACTGAAAGTCCTTCTGTTGGAATGAGACTTGTCCCAGCCAGAGATGACAGCCCAGAGAATCCATCATACTACCTGGAATTAGAATATGCTGACCCTTACCTGTCAGATTTCTAATTTGAAAATCCAAATTGCAGCTTATGGACTCAAACTCATCTGCGAGGAAAACAGATGGGTTCAGTCCGATAAAAAAAATCGTATAGCACTTTGACCAATGCTAAGCTATGAGTCACAGCTCATCTGCAATGTTTTTTTTTTTTTCCCCTCAGCTAAAATCAGACTGAGAACAAAATTGCAGCATGCTGCAATTGTCTTGGTATCTTGCACAAGACTCGCCAGTGCGAGTCAATGGGTGCGAGAAAAAAATCTCACGGCATCAGTACAATGCGAGTGCTGTCTGATTTTTACACAGCATTGTCCCTTGGAAAGCCATCCGTTCATCTGCCGCATACAGTAAAATCACAGCATGACCCAATAGAATAGATTAAGTGCTTGTGTAGCTTACTTTACATGTGTATTATTACATACTAAATTATTTTTTGAAAAAAATGACGTTGAATCCCTTGGCATTTTATTAACCAGGGGAGGGAAATCTGACAGCTGGGGTCAGATGTTTAAAACCTGGGAAGGGGGTAATACCCATAGAGCTTCCCAGGCTATTAATATCAGCTGACAGCTGTATACTTAGCCGTTTGGGGTACCCTCCAAAATGATGTAGGGTTCTCCTATATTTAATAACCAGCAAAGCCTAGGCAGACAGCTACGGCTGATATTAACAGCCTAGGAAGGGGCCAAATTAACTATGTTAATTCATAGTTTTGATGCCTTCAGTGTGAATTTACAATTTTCATAGTCATGAAAACACAGAAAAATCTTTAAATGAGAAGTTGTTTCCAAACTTTTGGTCCGTACAGTATATATATACATATATAACACAGCTCTGCCAAAAATTAAGAGATCACTGCAAAATTTTCAGTTTGTCTGATTTTTCTCTTTATATGTATATTTTTGAGTAAAATGTAAATTCATCTTTTATTCTATAAACTACTATCAACATGTCTCCGAAGTTCCAAGCAATACAGTTTATTTTCTGAAAATGAGAAATGGTCAAAATAACAAAAAAAATGCATTGATTGAGACCTCAAATAATGCAAAAAAAACAAGTTCAAAATCATTTAGAAACAATAATACTAATGTTTCAACTCAGGAAGAGTTCAGAAATCAATATTTTGTGAAATACCCATTATTTTAATCACAGCTTTCATGCGTCTTGGCATGTTTTCCACCAGTCTTTCACACTGCTTTTGGGTGACCTTATGCCTCTCCTGGTACAAAAATTTAAGCAATTCTTCTTTGTTTGATGGCTTGGGACTATCCATCTTCCTCTTGACTACATTCCAGAGGTTTTTAATGGGGTTCTGGTCTGGAGATTGGGCTGGCCATGACAGGGGTTTGATGTGGTGGTCCTTCATCCACACCTTGATTGACCTAGTTGTGTGGCATGGTGCATTGTCCTCAGAGTTGGGGAACATTGCCTGAGCAGAAAGAATCAACTGTTTTTCCAGGATAACCTTGAATGCGGCTTGATTCATACGTCCTTCGCAAAGATTAACCTGCCCAATTCCAGCCTTGCTGAAGCATCCCCAGATCATCACCGATCCTCCACCAAATTTCACAGTGGGTGCAAGACACTGTGGTTTGTACGCCTCTCCAGGTCTCCGTCTAACCATTAGATGACCAGATGTTGGGCAAAGATGAAAATTAGACTCATCAGAGAAGATTACCTTACTCCAGTCCTCTATGGTCCAATCCTTATGGTCTTTGGCAAACTTCAGCCTGGCTCTCCTTTGCTTCTCATTGATAAAAGGCTTTTTTTCTAGCTTTACATGACTTGCGTCCTGCTTCTAGGAGCCTGTTGTGAACTGTTCTTGCCGTGCACTTCACGTTCAAAATCATTTAGAAACAATAATACTAATGTTTCAACTCGGGAAGAGTTCAGAAATCAATATTTTGTGAAATACCCATTATTTTAATCACAGCTTTCATGCGTCTTGGCATGTTTTCCACCAGTCTTTCACACTGCTTTTGGGTGACCTTATGCCTCTCCTGGTACAAAAATTTAAGCAATTCTGCTTTGTTTGATGGCTTGGGACTATCCATCTTCCTCTTGACTACATTCCAGAAGTTTTTAATGGGGTTCTGGTCTGGAGATTGGGCTGGCCATGACAGGGGTTTGATGTGGTGGTCCTTCATCCACACCTTGATTGACCTAGTTGTGTGGCATGGTGCATTGTCCTCAGAGTTGGGGAACATTGCCTGAGCAGAAAGAATCAACTGTTTTTCCAGGATAACCTTGAATGCGGCTTGATTCATACGTCCTTCGCAAAGATTAACCTGCCCAATTCCAGCCTTGCTGAAGCATCCCCAGATCATCACCGATCCTCCACAAAATTTCACAGTGGGTGCAAGACACTGTGGTTTGTACGCCTCTCCAGGTCTCCGTCTAACCATTAGACGACCAGATGTTGGGCAAAGATGAAAATTAGACTCATCAGAGAAGATTACCTTACTCCAGTCCTCTATGGTCCAATCCTTATGGTCTTTGGCAAACTTCAGCCTGGCTCTCCTTTGCTTCTCATTGATAAAAGGCTTTTTTTCTAGCTTTACATGACTTGCGTCCTGCTTCTAGGAGCCTGTTGTGAACTGTTCTTGCCGTGCACTTCACCACAGCTGCCATTTGCTATTCCTTTTGTAGGTCTCTTGATGTCATTTTGTGGTTGCTGAGTGACATTTGAATAAGATGAAGGTCATCCTGGTCAGTGGAGAGTCATTTTCGCCCTCTGCCATTCTGTAGCTTTGTTGTCCCCAATATCTGCTGCTTGACCTTTTTGTAGTGGACTGCCGTTTTAGAAATTTTAAGGATGGAGGCAACATGACGCTCACTGTGTCCCTCTGCTAGTAAAGCCAGAATTGAGCCCTTCTTTTTCTCACTCAAGACTTTTCTTTTCAACTCCTTTGTCATGGTTAAAAGTTATTTTTTTATTCCTGTTACTTTTGGGATATTACTAGCACTTGTTTTGCCATTCAGCTTGTCCTATTGCAAGAGGATTTTTTTTTTATACTTTCCTTTGTTAAATAATATTTGGTTCAGGTGATTAACTAATCAGAAGCACATTAAGTAGAATGAGGTGTACTTGGGTTGGAATTCAACTGACACTAGAATGAAATGGCTGCCAGACATGTAGAGAAGCTGATTTGTATAAAACTGTGCAGTGGTCTCTTAATGTTTGCCAGAGCTCATGTGTGTGTGTGTGTGTGTGTGTGTGTATATGCTATATATAACATGTGTATGCTATATATATGCTATATATATTATAATATTTTATTCGAAGAGCCTGGCGTTGCCCAGGCATAGTAACTAAGTGTGGTTAGTTATATCAAATTATAATGATTATCCTCCATCCCATAGTCCCGTGCTCATATACCCATCATACATATCCTCCATTCTATAGTCCCGGGCATAGTAACTAACTGTGGTTGGTTATACCAAATTATAATGATTATCCTCTACCCCATAGTCCCGTGCCCATATACCCATCATACACATCCTCCATTCCATAGTCCCATACCCATCCTCCATCCCATAGTCCCGTGCCCTTATACCCATCATACATTCCCTCCATCCCATAGTCCCGTGCTCATAAACCCATCACACGTCCTCCATACCATAGTTCTATGCCCATATACCCATTATGACATCATCTTCGCCATGGCAACCATTCTAACATCATCGTCACCATGGCAACCATTATGACATCATCGTTGACACACACACTCGTTAAATAAATACAGTGGGGCAAAAAAGTATTTAGTCAGTCAGCAATAGTGCAAGTTCCACCACTTAAAAAGATGAGAGGCGTCTGTAATTTACATCATAGGTAGACCTCAACTATGGGAGACAAACTGAGAAAAAAAAATCCAGAAAATCACATTGTCTGTTTTTTTAACATTTTATTTGCATATTATGGTGGAAAATAATATGGTGTATATATATAATTTTATTTCTATAGCGCCGACTTATTCCGCAGCACTTTACATTTTAGAGGGGACTTGTACAGACAATAGACATTACAGCATAACAATAAGCACATAGGTTAAAACAGATACCAAGAGGAGTGAGGGCCCTGCTCGCAAGCTTACAACCTATGAGGAAAAGGGGAGACACAAAGGGTGGATGGTAATTGAATTAGGTGTTCGGACCAGCCATAATGTTGGAAATCGGGTGTTAATGTAATGTTGCATGAACTGGTTATCAGCCTAAGTATGTAACAGTACAGACACAGAGGGATATTAGATGCATAAAGCATGTGAGAGCATGATACGACGAACCGGGTTGTGGTAAAAATTTTGAATGTGCAACACAGGGTAGTTAGGTTAAAGCATTGAGACGTTAGGCCAGACTGAACGAATGCGTTTTTAGGTCACGCTTAAAACTGTGTGGATTAATCTTATTAACCTGGGAAGTACATTCCAAAGAATATATGTAATATACATATATCGTGGGTACGGAAAGTATTCAGACCCCTTAAAATTTTTCACTCTTTGTTTCATTGGAGCCATTTGGTAAATTCAAAAAAGTTAATTTTTTTCTCACATTATTGTACACTCTGCACCCCATCTTGACTGAAAAAAAAACAGAAATGTAGAAATGTTTGCAGATTTATTAAAAAGAAAAACTGAAATATCACATGGTCATAAGTATTCAGACCCCTTGCTCAGTATTGAGTAGAAGCTAGTACAGCCATGAGTCTTCTTGGGAATGATGCAACAAGTTTTTCACCCCTGGATTTGGGGATCTTCTGCCATTCTTCCTTGTAGATCCTCTTCAGTTCCATCAGGTTGGATGGTGAATGTTGGTGGACAGCCGTTTTCAGGTCTCTCCAGAGATGCTCAATTGGGTTTAGGTCAGGGCTACGAGAGACGTAATGTTTTCATTTTTTGGGATATGGGGCTGTGTGAGGGCCTTTTTTGCTTCCTGAACTGATGTTTTTATTGTTATCACTTTGTGATCTATATGTTTTGATCGCCTGTTATTAGACTTTTTTTGTGTTGCTACGGTGGCTGAAAAAAACACAATTCTAGAGTCTTAATTTGTTTTTTTTTACTTTATGCCTTTTAAAGATTGGATTCATTTTTTAATACTTTTCATAGATCGGATTTTTATGTACAGCAATATTAAGTGGTTTTTCTTTACTTTTTTTTAAATGTATTTCATATTTTGCAATGGGGAGAAGGGGTGTGATTTTTATATATATATATATATATATATATATATACATACATACATACATACATACATACATACATACATACATACATACATGCATTATTATTATATGTTTCACTTTTTTTATAACGTTCTAGTTTTACTTTTCACTGAATTTTTGTCAAGTCCCTAAGGGGACTTGAACTTATGATTTTTCCATCGCTTCCAAACCAATGCCGCAGTATTTATGTAAATAGCAAAAATCACAGTCTCCTTTGAACACTAGCTATAAATTGGCTTTCACAGGAGTACAGTTATGACAGGAGTCTTCAACAACCCATCGATAGCCCGCGATCGCTTCGCAGATGGGCTGATGAGCAGTTAGAACGGTGCAACCCCCCTTTGCTGTAACACTGTCGATGCCACTGTCATAGATTGACAGCAGCATTTAACAGGTTAATAGCCAGCATAACTAATCCCAGTGTTTCTGAGATTGCTTGATTTTGTTTTGTCGTGACACATTGTACTTTGTTAGTGGTAAAAATTAGGTTGATTTGTTTTGCAATTCTTTAGGGAAAAAAACATGTAATTTGCAAAAATGGAGAAGGTTAGGAATGTTCAAACACTGAATTTGTAACAGATAGTGATACTACACAAAATAGTTACTAATATTTACCATGTTTCTCCTTTACATCAGCAGAAGGAAGTTAGAAGGCTTAATAGTTTAGCAATTTACAAAACCTATATTTTGAGGGGATCAAATAACTTTTGAAATGATTTGGAGGGGCTTAAATTGTAGAATATTGAAATCCTCAAAGGATCAAAAACATATTCAGGAAGTTTATTAAACCATTCAAATAGTGTATCACAATAATTATCAAAAATTTTAAAACAAAAATTCACTAAAGTGTTCATGTTGCCCCCAATTATTTTCATTTTCACAGGGGTTAATAGGAAAAAATGGATCCCACAATTTATTTTGTAGCATCTCCTGAATCTGACAAAATTCACATGGCATGGCATGGCACGGCATGGCATGGCACGGCATGGCACATGGCAGGGCTCAGAAGGGAAAGAGAGACATTTGGCTACTGGAACAGTTTGCTAGCACCATTATTATTTTTTATTATTCTTTATTTGCAGACTACTTATTGTATCAGAATTGCAGAAACCAGAACAGTAGAAAACCCCATAAAGTGACTCCATTTCCCTTCAGGAATTCCTCTATAAGATTCATGACTATTTTGACCCCACAGGCACTTTCTGCAAATTATCACACAGCGAATGTTGAAAAGAGAAAACTTCAAATATACCAATTCAGTGTCCAACACACAGTTCCCACCATGTGCTTCTGGAGACATGCACACCGTACATTTTTCAGTGACTTCTTCCTGCTTCTGCAATGCTAAACATGTGGACACTAACAGTGTTTGGACATATGGCAAGACTCCAAAGTTTTCCATTGACCATTGACGGACATAATTAGGGTTTTGTTTTTTGCGGGCGGATTAGAAGCATTTATTTTCACCATTTTGGCCTCAATAACATTGTTTGTCTGGTTTTGTCTAGGTAAGGCTGGAGTCACACTAGCGAGTTTTACGTATGAGCGCATAAAATACGTCCGTAAAACACGCCTAACAAACGTCCCAATTATTCTCTATGCCCCTGCTCCTATCTGCTGTATTTTACTGATCAGTATTATACGGCTTTCTACGGCCGTAGAAAATCGCAGCATGCTGCGTTTGTCACCGTATTGCGCAAAAAAAACGCCAATGAAAGTCTATGGAAGCCCCAAAAATACAGATTACACACGGACCAGCAGTGTGACTTGCGAGAAATACGCAGCGGCGTTAGAGAGAAAAGCCGGCAATTCAGTGCGGTGTACAGTAAAATCACACTGACAGCTTACAGTAGAATAGGTAGAATAAATGTGTACACATAGAATAGGTGTATATATATATATATATATATATATATATATATATATATATGTGTCAGTGAGACACATATATGTATATATATTATTACTTCATACAGCGCTAGATAGCTTTGTCCCCTTAGCGACCGCCGATACGCCTTTTAATGGCGGTCGCTAAGGGTACTTAAACCACAGCGCCGTTAATTAACGGCGCTATGGAAAAAGTAAATAGCGCCCCCCAGAGTCGGATTTTCTCCGGGGTCTCGGCTGCCGGGGGTAGCCGAGACCCCAGAGAACATGATTCGGGGTTTTTTTTACCGACCCCGCATTTGCGATCGCCGGTAATCAACCGTTTACCGGCGATCGCAAAAAAAACCAAAAAACGCGATTTCTTTTTAATTTCTCTGTCCTCCGATGTGATCGCACATCAGAGGACAGAGAAAAGGGGTCCCCGATCGCCCCCCGATACTCACCTGTCTCCTCCGGTGCTCCTCGTGGCTCCCGGTGGGCGCCGCCATCTTCAAAATGGCGGGCGCATGCGCAGTGCGCCGGCCGGCCCCGGGAGAATCTTTTGGGTCTCGGCTGCCGGGGGTAGCAGAGACCCCAAAGAGCATGATCGGGGTCGGTTTTACCGACCCCTGTTTTGCGATCGCCGGTAATTAACTGTTTACCGGCGACCGCAAAAAAAAAAAGAAAAGCAAAGTGTAATTCTCTGTCCTCTGATGTGATCGCACATCAGAGGACAGAGAAATAGGGGGATTTGGGGACCCTATCATACTCACCGGTGTCCCTGGGTCCTCCTGCTGCTCCTCCTGGCCGCCGGTGTCTTCTGGGGAAAAGAAAATGGCGGGCGCATGCGCAGTGCGCCCGCCATCTGTCTCCATCTGCCGGCCGGCAGGAGAACAGCAGTTGGGGCTAAAATTAGGGTTAGGGCTAGGGTTAGGGCTAGGGTTAGGGTTAGGGCTAAATTTAGGTTTAGGCTTGGGGCTAAATTTAGGGTTAGGGTTGGCGCTAAATTTAGGGTTAGGCTTCTTTCATGCTTACGTCGGTACGGGGCCGTCGCAATGCGTCGGCCCGACATACCGACGCACGTTGTGAAAATTGTGCACAACGTGGGCAGCGGATGTAGTTTTTCAACGCATCCGCTACCCAATCTATGTCCTGGGGAGGAGGGGGCGGAGTTACGGCCACGCATGCGCGGTCAGAAATGGCGGATGCGACATACAAAAAAACATTACATTGAACGTTTTTTTGTGCTGACGGTCCGCCAAAACACCACTGATCCAGTGCACGACGGACGCGACGTGTGGCCATCCGTCACGATCCGTCGGCAATACAAGTCTATGAGCAAAAAACGCATCCTGCGGGCACATTTGCAGGATCCGTTTCTTGTCCAAAACGACGGATTGCGATGGATGCCAAACGACGCAAGTGTGAAAGTAGCCTTAGGGTTGGGGCTAAAGTTAGGGCTAGAGTTGGGATTAGGGTTAGGGTTTGGATTAGGGTTGGTATTAGGGTTAGGGTTGGCATTGGGGTTACGCTTGGGATTAGGGTTAGGTTTGGGATTAGGGTTAAGGTTAGGGTTGTGATTAGGGGTGTATTGGGATTAGGGTTAGGTTTGAGGTTAGGGTTGAGATTAGGATTAGGGGTGTGTTGGATTTAGGGTTTTGATTAGGGTTATGGTTAGGGTTGACATTAGGGTTGTTTTGGGGTAAGGGTTGTGATTATGGTTAGGGTTAGTGATTAGGATTATGGATCAGGTTGGGATTAGGGTTAGGGGTGTGTTGGGGTTAGGGTTGGAGCTAGAATTGGGGGGTTTCCACTGTTTAGGTACATCAGGGGGTCTCCAAACACGACAGCCAATTTTGCGCTCAAAAAGTCAAATGGTGCTCCCTTCCTTCTGAGCTCTGCCGTGCGCCCAAACAGTGGGTAACCCCCACATATGGGGCATCAGCGTATTCGGGATAAATTGAACAACAACTTTAGTGGTCCAATTTCTCGTGTTACCCTTGTGAAAATAAAAACTTGGGGGCTACAATATCTTTTTTTGTGGAAAAAAAAATATTTTTTATTTTCACGACTCTGCATTCTAAACTTCTGTGAAGCACTTGGGCATTCAAAGTTCTCACCACACATCTAGATAAGTTCCTTGGGGGGTCTAGTTTCCAAAATGGGGTCGCTTGTGGAGGGTTTCTACTGGTTAGGTACATCAGGGGCTCTCCAAACGCGACATGGCATCCGATCTCAATTCCAGACAATTCTACATTGAAAAAGTAAAACGGCACTCCTTCTCTTCCAAGCTCTGCGGTGCGCCCAAACAGTGGTTTACCCCCACATATTGGGTATCGACGTACTCAGGAGAAATCGCACAACTTTTGTGGTCTAATTTCTCCTGTTACCCTTGTGAAAATAAAAATTTGGGGGCAAAAAGATCATTTTTGTAGAAAAAATGCGATTTTTTTTTTTTTTTTCACGGCTCTACGTTATAAACGTCTGTGAAGCACATGGGGGTTCAAAGTGCTCAACACACATCTAGATAAGTTCCTTAAGGGGTCTAGTTTCCAAAATGGTGTCACTTGTGGGGGGTTTCCACTGTTTAGGCACATCAGGGGCTCTCCAAAAGCGACATGGCGTCCAATCTCAATTCCAGACAATTCTACATTGAAAAAGTAAAATGGTGCTCCTTCTTTTCCAAGCTCTGCGGTGCGCCCAAACAGTGGTTTACCCTCACATATGGGGTATTGACGTATTCAGGAGAAATCACACAACAAATTTTGTGGTCTAATTTCTCCTGTTACCCTTGTGAAAATAAGAATTTGTGGGCGAAAAGATCATTTTTGTGTAAACAAAAGCGATTTTTTTATTTTCACGGCTCTACGTTATAAACTTCTGTGAAGCACTTGGAGGTTCAAAGTGCTCACCACACATCTAGATAAGTTCCTTAAGGGGTCTAGTTTCCAAAATGGTGTCACTTGTGGGGGGTTTCCACTGTTTAGGCACATCAGGGGCTCTCTAAACGTGACTTGGCGTCCGATCTCAATTCCAGCCAATTCTGCTTTGAAAAAGTCAAACGGCGCTCCTTCACTTCCAAGTTCTGTGGTGCACCCAAAAAGTGGTTTACCCCCACATATGGGGTATTGGCGTATTCAGGAGAAATTGCATAACAAAATTTATGGTTACATTTCTGTTTTTACACATGTGAAAATAAAAAAAATGGTTCTGAATTAAGATGTTTGCAAAAAAAAGTTAAAGGGAACCTGTCACCCCCGTTTTTTTAGATTGAGATATAAATACTGTTAAATAGGGCCTGAGCTGTGCGTTACTATAGTGTATGTAGTGTACCCTGATTCCCCACCTATGCTGCGCAATACATTACCAAAGTCGCCGTTTTCGCCTGTCAATCAGGCTGGTCTGAGTTTGCATGTCGGCTTTGGGAAAATGGCCGCCGCGATCTCTTCTGCGCACGCGCGGCATCCCACGGCCATTTTCCTGAAGCCCCGTGCAGCAGAGCACTCCATCTGCGCACGCGCGGCCCCAGGAAGATGGCCGCCCCCAACCAATGACAGGGGGTAATAGCGCAGATCGCGCGCTGCTCCTTCACGTGCGCGCAGTGGATTCGTCACTACGACATGCGCACACCACTACGCCACCAAAGGAAAGCTGGGGAAGAAAAGAGCGATGTCACCACGCCCACCTGACCAGACCAGCCTGATTGACAGGCGAAAACGGCGACTTTGGTAATGTATTGCGCAGCATAGGTGGGGAATCAGGGTACACTACATACACTATAGTAACGCACAGCTCAGGCCCTATTTAACAGTATTTATATCTCAATCTGAAAAAACGGGGTGACAGGTTCCCTTTAAATGTTCATTTTTTCCTTCCACATTTTTCAACCTTCATTCCCCGGGGTTTTGCAGCCAGGAGCAGCGCTGCATTAGCAGAGCTCATGGCTGCAAAATATTTTAACCCATTCAGATGGATTTACAACGTGGGACGTTACAGATCTTCGGAAGGTATGTATATTGTTGGTTTATTATTTTTTATTTGTTACAGAGCGAGGGTCTTCAGAAGGATTGAGCGAAGAATAAATTATTACAACCTTTGTTTTTATTTCATTAAAATAATTTTTAATAATGTGTTTGTGTTTTTTTTAACCCTTTACTAGTATTGGATTAATAATGGATAGGTGTCATAATTGACGCCTCTCCATTATTAATCTGGCTTAATGTCACCTTACAATAGCAAGGTGACATTAACCCTTCATTACCCCATATCCCACCGCTACACGGGAATGGGAAGAGAGTGGCCAAGTGCCAGAATAGGCGCATCTTCCAGATGTGTCTTTTCTGGGGTGGCTGGGGGCAGGTGTTTTTAGCCGGGGGGGGGGGGCCAATAACCGTGGACCCTCTCCAGGCTATTAATATCTGCCCTCAGTCACTGGCTTTACTACTCTGGCGGAGAAAATTGCGCGGGAGCCCATGCCAATTTTTTCCGCCATTTAACCCTTTAATTTAATAACTAGAACGGCCAAATTTTGCATATACACACTATTAACATTAGTAGTGTGGAATATGCAAAAAAATGGGGATATGAGATGGTTTACTGTATGTAAACCATGTCTCATATCATGTCGGGTTTAGGAAGGAGATAGCAAAAGCCGGCAATTGAATTACCGGCTTTAAAGCTATCTAGCGCTGTATGAAGTAATAATATATATACATATATGTGTCTACTGACATATATATATATATATATATATAATAATCTTTATTTTTATATAGCGCTAACATATTCCGCAGCGCTTTACAGTTTGCACACATTATCATCACTGTCCCCGATGGGGCTCACAATCTAGAATCCCTATCAGTATGTCTTTGGAATGTGGGAGGAAACCGGAGTGCCCGGAGGAAACCCACGCAAACACGGAGAGAACATACAAACTCTTTGCAGATGTTGTCCTGGGTGGGATTAGAACCCAGGACCCCAGCGCTGCAAGGCTGCAGTGCTAACCACTGCGCCACCGTGCTGCCCGTAGACAGTATATATGTTTTTTTTTTACACATGGATCCCTTGTTTAGCCGTATGTCGGTTTTGCAAGCCTGCGAGAAAAACACGCAGTACGGATGCCATACGGATTACATACGGAGGATGCCATGCGCAAAAAACGCTGAAACATCCTGCCTACGGAGGAGCTACGGACCACTATTTTGGAGACTTTTCAGCGTATTACGGCCGTAATATACGGACCGTATTTTCTTACGCTGAGTGTGACTCCAGCCTAAATCATTGAATTTTGCTATGTAATTGCAGTTTCTATAAATATTTCAAAAACATTGTAAGAATATAATTTTTAAGGATATTTAATAAAAAAAAATACTAATCTTTATTCTTGACAGATGACTGCACCAAGAGATCAGAGGGAAAACTGACATCTCAAATTTTTAATTCGGATAACTTAGAGATCACAGAAGATATAACTGAAGTGAATGCCATTACTTCAGATATTCCATCAAGCCTTCACATCGAAGATCTATCATCTGATCTTTTTAAACAGGTCCTATATCCTGATTCATCACAAACTATTAAGAAAAATAAAAGTCTTACAGCAAAGAAAACCTTATCAAGTGCAGAATATGGAAACATTTTTTCCCTCAAAACATCTTTTGTTACACATCAAAAAATTCACACAGAGGAGAAAGGATTTTCTTGTTCACAGTGTGGGAAATATTTTCACCAGAAATTAGATCTTGTTACACATGAGAGAATTCACTCAGTAAATAATCCATATTCATGTTCAGAATGTGGAAAATGTTTTGGAAAGAAATCGAATCTTGCTGACCATCAGAGAATTCACACAGGGGAGAAGCCATATTCATGTTCAGAATGTGGGAAATGTTTTATTCAGAATTCACGTTTAGCTGTCCATCAGAGAACTCACACAGGGGAGAAACCATATTCATGTTCAGAATGTGGGAAATGTTTTATTCAGAATTCACTTTTAGCTGTCCATCGGAGAACTCACACAGGGGAGAAACCATATTCATGTTCAGAATGTGGGAAATGTTTTAATCGGAAATCACTTTTAGTTTTTCATCAGAGAATTCACACAGGAGAGAGACCTTTTTTATGTTCAGAATGTGGGAAATGTTTTGCAGAGAAATCAAGTCTTGCTAAACATCAGAAAATTCACACAGGGGATAAGCCATATTCTTGTTCAGAATGTGGAAAATGTTTTTCAAGGAAGTCAAATCTTATTAGACATAAGAGAATTCACTCAGGGAAGAAGCCTTTTTCATGTTCAGAATGTGGAAAATGTTTTGCAGATAAATCTAGTCTTGTTAAACATCAGCGAATTCACACAGGAGAGAAGCCATATTTATGTTCAGAATGTGGGAAATGTTTTACTGAGAATTCACGTTTAGTTGTCCATCTGAGAACTCACACAGGGGAGAAACCATATTCTTGTTCAGAATGTGGGAAATGTTTTAATCAGAGTTCACGTTTAGTTGTCCATCAGAGAATTCACACAGGGGAGAAGCTCTTTTCATGTTCAGATTGTGGGAAATATTTTACCCGCAAATGTCATCTATCTGAACATCAAAAAATTTCACACCAGGAGATTTAATACCTAGAAGGTGAGAAATGTTTTACTTGTAAATCATACTTTGTTGACTACTAAGAAATAATCACATAATCATATTTTTGGGCAAAATGGACAGGAAAACACAACAGACATCAAAGAAAAGACAGAGAAAGGGAAAGCAATTGAATACTAACATTAGAATAAAAAAGTATGAATTTACCAATAGACATCTGTTATCTAAAAAGAAAATAAAGGACAATATTCCATGCGCAGTTAATAATTCTCATTGCTAAATATATATCACCAATTTTCTAAGTAACTAAGCTATTGACATGAAATTCTCACCTAATGTTAATAACAACCAAACCAAACCCACAGTCAAAGAAATAAAACCATAGATGTCCATAAATTAAGTAAAGTTAATGAGAAATGACACAGAGAAAACTAATTGAACATATGAAGAAAGAGAGGTGCAAAAAACCATGATACCAGCTGAAATCAAAGTGGCAGGGTTGTTTTCTACTGATAGTGTGAAATAATATCAACTGGTTCAACTGATGGCCTATAAAAAGGTGTCTCATTACCAAAGTGTGACACAAACATCTCGTGATGGGTAAAACCAGTGAGCTGCCTCAAGACCTTCACAACTTTATTGTTGCAAAACATCCTTATGGCATTGGTTACAGAAGAATTTCTAATCCACTGAAGATTCCAGTGAGCACTGTTGGTGCCAAAATCCAGAAGTGGAAAGAAAATCATTTCGCCATAAACGGCCACAAGCAGGTGCTGCCCACAAGATTTCAGTTAGAAGAGTGAAAAGAATTACCAGATGAGTTGTCCAAGAGCCAAGGACCACCAGTGGAGAGCTACAGAAAGACCTTTAACCCCTTCATGACTGGAGCTTTTTTCTTTTTGACTCCCTTCCCAGAGCCATAAGTTTTTTATTTTTCCGTCAATATGGCCGCGTGAGGGATTATTTTTTGCGAGACGAGTTGTACTTTTGAACACCACCATTGGTTTTAGCATGTTGTGTACTAGAAAACTAGAAAAAAAATTCCAAGTGTGGTGAAATTGCAAAACAAAGTGCAATCCCACACTAGTTTTTTGATTGGCTTTTTTGCTAGGTTCACGAAATGCTAAAACTGACCTGCCATTATAATTCTCAAGGTCATTACGAGTTCATGGACACCAAACATGACTAGGTTCTTTTTTATCTAAATGGTGAAAATAAAATTCCAAAAATTGCTTAAAAAAAAATTGAGCCATTTTCCGATACCCATAGCGTCTCCATTTTCGTCATCTCTGGTTGGGTGAGAGTTTTTTTGCGTGCCGAGGTGACGTTTTTAATTATACCATTTTTGTGCAGATATGACCTTTTGACCGCCCGTTATTGCATTTTAATGCAGTGTCACGGCGACCCCAAAAAAATGTAATTCTGGACCAAAAAAACGTAATTCTGGCAGTTTGATTTTTTTTTTCTCGCTACACCGGTTATCGATCAGGTTAATCCTTTTGTTATTGATCAGGCGATACTGAATGCGGCGATACCAAATATGTCTAAGTTTGATTTTATTTTTATTGTTTTATTTTGAATGGGGCAAAAGGGGGGGTTTCATGAACTTTTATGTTTGTTTTTTTTTTCATGTTTTTAATCAAAATTTTTTTTTTACTTTTGGCATGCTTCAATAGCCTCCATGGGAGGCTAGAAGCTGCCATAACTTGATCGGCTCTGCTACATAGAGGCGTTGCTCAGATCGCCCCTATGTAGCAGAATTACTGCATTGCTATGAGCACCTACCACAGGGTGGCGCTCAAAGCAATCCAGCATCAACTACCATAGAGGTCTCGAGACCTCTGGTTGTCATGCCGACACACCGCTGACCCCCGAGCACGTGACTGGGGTCAGTAGTGCTCGTATTCCCGGCCCGATGGCCGGAAGCACACTTTAAATGCTGCTGTCAGTCTGACAGCGGCATTTGACTAGTTAATGGGCACGAGCGGATCACGATTCCGCCGGTGCCTATTGCGGGCACATGTCAGCTGTTGAAAACAGTGGACATGTCGCGGCTTTGAGGTGGGCTCACCGCCGGAGCCTACCTCAGTGGGCATTCTGACGTCGGATGTACTACGTCAGAAAGGGGTTAATCAGCAAATGCAATTATTTAAAAGAAAACTAAGTAATGCATTCAAGAGAGTGCTCTCTGGCCGGTATGCACACTCACCACTCAAGTCCATTGCTTATCAAAAAGTATGTTCAAGCGCTTTTAAGGTTGGCTCACCATCATTTAGACAAGCCTGTGAAATACTGGGAGAATATAGTTTAGTCAGATGAGACAAAATTGAACTCATTGGATGCCATAATACAGACCATGTCATCATGATGTTGGGGCTGTTTTTCAGCATACTGCACTAGCAGAGACATTAATGGTAAAAGTCTGCTGCCATCTACCAGGATAACGAAGATGAAATGAGGATGGACATTTCAGTAAAACAATCAAAGCCAAGGAAACTCGATTGGTTTCAGCGGAAGAAAATAAAGCTGCTAGAATTGCCCAGCCAATCACATGAACAGAATCCAATAGAAAATTTATGGAAGGAAGTAAAGCTCAGAGTTCATAGAAGGAGCCCACAGAACCTTCAGGATTTGAAAAGTGATTTTTTTTTAAGTACAGGCCAAAAAGTCTTAGTATTCTAGACCATTGTTTGTCATTTATTGGTGACATTTTTCTTCCCTCTTTTTGCCGGAGCAGAGGTCAGTCTATCCTGTTCCCTCATTATGGCATTATATAATCTGGAAACAATTCTGTTAGTACTGCAATTTCTCTCTAACAAATTACTGTTTTTGTTTCTTTTTCCAAAAATATATCTTTTTCCCCTCCTCCAGGTCTATCGTAACAATTTCAGCCTTAACCATTTCCCATTTTCCAGGCTGAATAAGAACTCCAACTTCTCCAGCAACTGTGATATTTTATATTTACATTTTGTTAAAAAGATGTTCTAAAAAGTACCACTCACTAATATTACAGTGAAATCTACTATCACTTATACTCACTGATTTTCATATTCCCCAAAATCAAATTAATCAGTTTGTGTTTGGTTTTCAGAAGGGTTTTATCTAGTGATGAGCGAGCGCTCTCAGGTGTTGTCTGACGTGCTCGAGTCAAATGTTCGAGTCCTCGCTGCTGCATGTTTCGCGGTTATAAGACAGCCGCAACACTTGCAGGTATTGCCTAATAGGAAATCCCTGCATGTGTTGCGGCTGTCTAACAGCCGTGAACCATGCAGACACACGTACTCGAACATATTACTCAAGCAAGCCCGAGATACTCTGATAACACCCAAGCATGCTCGGATAACACGATTAACAGAGCCTGCTTGCTCATCACTAGTTTTATCCCTAGTCTTTTTGGATCCAAAATATTAAACACAGTATAAGTGGCAAGTCGTGGAACACGTGATGAGTTGACCATTTCATACAAATGTGTAGATTCATAAGTTTCTAAGGTCCCAGTTGTGAACTTTACAACTGACAAAGAAAGTATACAGTATGATGCAACCTACGTACATAACTACATACAGTAAGTCCCTGGTAATCACTTTTCCTGTGTACTGACTGCTATACAGTTAATCACATACTGTACAACACTACATTGCAAGAACAGGGATAATGATCTTACCGGATAAACTTAACCAGGATGGCAAGTAAGTGAGGTAGTTCCAACACAACAGAAGAACACGTGTGTCCAGGAAGAACACAGAGAGAAAATGGAGGTTCCTCATCCCAAAATGCCTTGGTGCAATCCCACAATGCAATACTCTAATTATTACTAAAAAACACAGGTAATAAATTTAACCACCACCGGGTGGTGCTATAACGCAGCAAACCAACACTATAGTACCAAACTTTAATGCATGATTGGAATCCTACTGTCCTTTTGAATGGACAGAACACCCTGCAAACAAAAGGTGGTGTTGGAAAGTGGAAATCGCTACAGCACAAGCAGTTTCGGGGTTAATCTTCCCTCCCTAACTATATCCCTTCTTCTGATGAAGCTGCAGCAACCTCTCCCTATGCTAAGATCGACAGAAGTAAGATGGTAGTCGGCGTGCACGCCCCTTTATAGGCCTTGTGATGCCACAGAAAGCAAGCCAATCACTGTAATGCCTTTCTCTAAGATGGTGGGGACTGAGACCTATGTCATCACGCTGCCTACACTCTGTGCCCACCTTCATTGGATGAGAAATGGCGCTGAAAGCATCATACAAAACGCGACTTTGGCGCGAAGATCGCCGACCTCATGGCCGATCCCACACTAGGATCGGGTCGGGTTTCACGAAACCCGCCTTTGCCAAAAGTCGGCGATTTTTGAAATTGTCCGATCTGTTTTGCTCAACCCTAGACCGTAGCAGATATGACGAAATAAAGGGTTTGTGGATGTAATCCGGCCAAAATCTATGTGGAATCAGGATATCCAGATAAAAGAAAGTGGTTTATTCAACGCGTTTCTCGCGCTACTCGAGATTTCCCGAGCACGTTCGGGTGTCCTCCGAGTATTTTTAATGCTCGGAAATTTGGTTTTTCTTGCCGCAGCTGAATGATTTACATCTGTTAGCCAACATAAGTACATGTGGGGGTTGCCTGGTTGCTAGGGAATCCCCACATGTACTTATGCTGGCTAACAGATATAAAGCTGCGGCAGTAAAAACTAAATCTCCGAGCACTAAAAAATACTCGGAGGACACCCGAGCGTGCTCGGGAAATCTCTAGTAACGAGTATATTCGCTCATCACTACATCTAACTTGAAGGAGCTGGAGCAGTTTTGCCTTGAGGAATGGGCAAAAATCCCAGTGGCAAGATGTGGAAAGCTCAGAGACTTATCCAAAGTTGCTTGCATCTGTAATTGCCGCCAAAGGACGCTTTACAAAGTACTGTATTTATTTTTGTCCTATTTGCTGTTTGCTTCACAATAAAAATAAAACAAAATATTCACAGTTGTAGGCATGTTCTTTACATGAACTGATGCAAACCCTAAAAAAATGAAATTCTAAGTTGTATGGTAGCAAAACATGAAAAGTGCCAAGGGGGTGAATACTTTTGCAAGCCACTGTAACTGTGTTTAGAAATCAATGGGCCAGAGAAAGGTGGTTAAACTATTAGACATTATCTCCTCTCTTGGAGTGTAACTACTGCCCATTATCAACCAGGGTCTAGGCAGACACAAGAGGTTGAGCTCCTTGGAAACCAGCTGTAACTATGAAAGATAAAAGCTCTCATTGCAGGAGAATTACAAGTGTTCATTCCCCGTTTTGTGGCAATTCTCCATCTTGTCTCGTGCTCTGCTTTGTGAGCACATTTATCGCATCCTTTCTTATTTTTTCTGCTCTGATTTTATGTCGCAATTTTTGCCTCAAGTTTGAAGCTCAGGAACAAATCAAGCTGCAATATGATGCTAGTTGGAGAACCGTTTAAATGGAGAGCAGGAAAGTTTAAAAATCCATTTTTAGGGAAGAAGCTATTTGGATGGATCATGTGTTGTATTTGATATATGAATAATAATGTTATAGATAAGCCGATAAGTAAATGTTACAAACTATGGGTTTCATTGGTTTGGCAACTGTTTTTATTGCTCATTTTCTGTCACCAATTTCATTTATAATAAAAAGATCACAGCGGTCATCATCTAGAGTCTCCAATACACATGTGGGGTGTTTGTCTCTTCAGTCTCTCGCTGGGGGACCAATTCCTAATACCAATTTTTGGCCTCGATTCATCATTTGCAGTTTTTTTTAAATCCCTTTCCTTTTTTATCTTGTGGTATTAGATGCCATTTTTGGTGGCAAATTATTCATAATGGCTCACTGAGTAATAAAAATGTGGGGTATTTCTACCTTGTATAGAACAATTCTTGAGACTTTTGGTGCCAAAACTGTCAGAATTCAAAGAATTACTTCGATTTTCTCATATCTGTGTAACGATCTTTCATATCCCAACCCTTCTCCTTCTTCCGTAGAGCTTTTGTCTCAATAGGACTGGCAAGTAAACTGGGACCAGGGGCACCTTTCCTGGCCCTAACACTAGGGGTGCCCTAACTCGCTCTGTTCCCTGGGATACCTCAGATGGCAAGGATTCCGAGGCCTCCGCCCTTGCCCTGTCTCCTAGCTGCAGCCCTGCGTCTGTCCCCTTCCCCAACCTGGGGAAGAGAGGCGCTACCATGTACTGCAGTACACCAACCCGACAAACGGGGATCAAGACAAGGTTAAAGGAAAACTCCACAGACACAAAATATACTCTCACAAATAACAGAGGTATTCAGCAAGGTGTGAAGGACGGGGGAAGAAATAAGGCAGGTAAGGATGAGGAAATTCCAAGCGAACAAACCAAGCAACAGTCGCACAATAAACTCCTCCAGCTCTCCAACAACCAGCTCCTCACTCTCCAAGTCTATATAGCAAGTGCTAACTCAGACTAGGATCTGGCCAGCAGGCCTAGCTTTTATAGGAGAGAGGAGTGGCTAACGGAGCACAGCTGAATGCAGGGATTTCCACATGGCCGATTAACTCCTGTCCTGCTGAAAGAAAACAACCACATTTATTACACAGGAGAAGTGCTTCTCAGCGGCGAAGCAGGAGCCATCAGACGCTGCGGTCTTCTGGTACTGCTCTGTCACGGTCTTCTGGTACTGCTCTGTCACGGTAACTCCGTGACAGCTTTGTTTTCTTTTGCTGGTTCCTCATCTGTGTCCTCGGATGTGCGGAACGTGTTTATTTAATTTTTCACCCTTAGTTCTATGTGGCGTGGAAATCGAGCATGTCACTTAGAACACCATGAGAGTAATGTACGTCAGCTCCTGTGTGATCAGCTGGAGCAGCCCCACTGATCTGTATGGCCAGGCCCCCACTGTAACTGCTAGGATCAGAGTTCTTGCCGATATAAGCAGTATAACCCTTCAGATGTTGCTGTCAAAAGTGAGAACGGCACATGAGGGTTTAGTTAGGGATTTATGTTTACGATCTTTTTGGGGGGGCGTGAAAAAAACGCATTGTCTGTGTGAACGCAACCTAATACCTACCAGAGAGAGTGAATCCCTGCAAGATCCAAAAATAAGAATTACAGTAATTAAAAAATCAGGTTTCAATCGTTTTTCCCACATCATACAGCCAACAATACTACATTATTCCTATACGTATTCACCAGTTTTTTATACTGGTGAAGCATGGAAGCGAATACAAGACACAGGAGTTGACTATGTAGCATGAAAAGAACTTGCCATCCAACCCGTCTAAGGCCATGTTCACACTTTGCGGTTTTTACCGCGGCGATTTTGATGCTGCGGGTCCGCTGCAGTTTCCATTGCGTTTACAGTAACATGTAAGTAAGCGGATAATGTGCGGATGGTACCCGGGGTGGAGGAGAGGAGACTCTCCTCCAGGCCCTGGGAACCATATTTGTGTAAAAAAAAAAAGAATTAAAATAAAAAATAATGATATACTCACCTCTCAGCGCTGCACGTGGCCGTCCGGTCTCAGGTTGCTATGCGAGCAGGACCTGCGGTGATGTCGCGGTCACATGACCGTGACGTCACGAAGGTCCTTCTCGCACAGCATCTTTGGAATCGGACCGCCGCGTGCAGCGCCGAGGAGATCGGGACATCAGAGGGTGAGTATATCATTATTTTTATTATTTTTAACATTACTATTGATGCTGCATACGCAGCATCAATAGTAAAACAAGTGCAGGATTAAACCCGCAGCGGAACCCGCAACACAAACAGCGATAAATCTGCAGGGATAACCGCAGCGGGTTTGCCCTGCAGATTTATCAAATCCGCTGCGGGAGAACCCGCGGGAGAACCCGCAGCCCCCTTCCTACGTGTGCACATAGCCTAAGGGTGTGATTCCACTGTCAGGAATGGCTCAGTATTTGCTCAGGATTTGACGCAGGTAAAATCTGCACCAATCTACATCTGAGGTCACTGGCAGGTCACCTTCGTTTTTGATGCAGTTTTCATGCTGAATTGTATGTGTTTTTGTAAGCTAAATAAAGATATACAAAAAAAAAGAATTGTGATGTAATTTCCTTGTCCAATCTCTTCTTTTACATACGCCATTGAAGAATAATGTTTAACACACACAGATAGGTAGATACATCTATAGATAGATGATAGCAGTGTCGGACTGGGGTGCTAAGGGCCCACCAGTAACTGATTGTGGGGGCCCACTTTCCACCTGCATACAAATATTGTACTACCCTCGTTCACAAATTTACCTATATCTCTATATATTAATAAACTGGGTAGTTTGGTTAATGAATGATGAGATGCTGCTTTTTTATCTACAGAGTGAATCAATTTTAATTGTGCCAAATAATACCCATATAGTGGGGTTGGGGGCCCAGATCTGCACAGGGGCCCACCGGGGGATTCCCCTGTTATGCTGTGGGCCAGTCCGAGCCTGAATGATAGATAGATGATAATAAGGGGTTAATGTCACCTTTGTAAGGTGACATTAAGCCGGCTTAGTAATGGAGAGGTGTCAATAAGACTCCTACCATTACTAATCCTATAGTTGGTAAAGGGTTAATAAAATACACACACATGCAGAATAAAGAATTTTAATTAAATAAAACACAACACATTTTACCCATATTTATTCCACTTGTAATCCAAGCAAAGCCACCGATCCTCTGAAAATAAGTAAACCAACAGTATACTCCCTGTTCCGACGCAGTCCTTAATAATGAGTGTCCCACGACGAGTCCAGCTCTGCTACATGTGGATGCCTGACATCCAGACATAGCAGAGCTTGTAGATGACCACCAGAGATAACTCTCCGGCGATCACCTACACTCTACCACTTGCGGTCAGCTGAACGTAAGTACCAGCCTAGGGTGACATGAGATAACCCCCGGTAACGTGCACGGCAGTTCTCGCGGTAAGCTAAGTTATCGCGAGAACTGCAGTGGACCCGGACTTCCAGCGGTGTGACAAGTAAGACCTTATTTAAATTAGTAGACATGCGTAGTAAGCTGTATTTACGCAGTTACAACGCATGATACTAATCATTAGATGCGGTTTTACCGCATCTAATGACAATCTATGTGAAATTTACAGTGTGGTGAGGAAGCGTTGCCACATTATAAACAGACATGCTGCATTCTGAAAATACGCGCCGCATGTCCGGATACGCGGGTCTGCCGCCTGCGTCTTTTAATGCATAGTGGAGACAGGATTTCACGAAATCCCCTCCACTATGCTCTAACATCTGGACGCTGCGTGTTTGACGCTGCGGCTGTATGCAGCGTCAAACACGCACCATTTTCTGACCGTGGAAACATACCCTAAGGCAAATTGTCTCTTCACAGAGGAAGAGGACTAGAACTCTAGTGCCACCTACTAGAAAGAGCAATCCTAAAAAGTCAATATCGACTCTAATGTTAGAGGGTTGATAGCGACTTGTAGGATTGCTACTTCCTATGGCGCTAGAGTTCTAGTCCTCTTTCTCTCTGAAGAAGCAATTTTCATATTTCCCAGAGTAGCATTGCGGCTTCTCACCTCGGCATGTCATGCTTAGCATGTCACTCTCTGCAAGAAGAAACGTTACTCCTTGGATCCCCATCTAAGGAACACACAAAAACGGATTTAACATTATTAAATCTCTGATTGGAACGGACAAATATCACATACATCATGATGGAGAGGCTGGAAAATTGGATAATATAAGGAAAATAAATGTATATGTAAGGTTCGGCCAGGACAGTAGTCATGGCCGAGGACACTGGGTCCTTTGTGTCCTGGCCTTCCCTCACAGAAAAATAACATTCCTCCGTCAGCATACCTGTGTCTTCTCTCATCACACTGTCAGGAGCTCCTCTGAGGTGCTGGGGGCTTTCTGTCATATACTTCACAAGAACTGAGACACAGTCCGGTTCAAATGCAAAACGAAGAACTTTACTCGATACACTTTGTAGCACATTCTTGTCAGAATCAGCATAAACATCAAGCTCCATACAGTACACATCCTGCATCTTCCCTGTACTCATTCCCACGTCCTTCAGTACATTACTTGGTAATAACGCATTGGGCGGTACCTCAGCGTTCTCCTTGTCCAGACTCACTATTTCTGGGGTTTTCCTCATCCATTTTGCACTGGATCTGAGAGGATCTGCCCATGCAATGATCTGCCACATCTTGAACCATCTGCGCCCTGTACTTTCCCGGACCACTTCCTATCCTCTACTCCAAACTGCTATAACTCTGCTGTTGTACACTGTTCTTCGGTCCCTATAGGACTCTGAATGGCTGGGTTCTCCTTTCAAACGTTACATGGCTGCTGCTGCGTCCTGGGCTTAATGCCCATGTGGACGCTTCGGGCGCCTAGGCCCTACTGAACTCGCCTAACATAACACTTGCTTACCAGACAACAGCCCCTCCTACAATTAACCATCTACTTACACTAAGTTCCTGTGTACACTATGAATACTATAGTGCCCCCATCTAGTGGCCATAATTGGACACTACGCTTTCCCTATTCTAAACATGGCAACAATACAACAGTATAACATATATATATCTAACAAGCAGGGCTGCCACTAGAAATTTCGGGGCCCCATGAGACTCCGCCCAGGCTCCACCCCTCGAACTGTCCACAGTACCCGCCTCTCTCTTGGGAAAACTCCACTTCTCACCTATCACACATTAACAGTTCCCATCACCAGATCACACATACAGCCAGCAGCTTTTAATTTGGCCAAAATATTTTTTAAGCCACCACCATAACATGGTAGACACTTTTGGCCGGGCCCTACTCTGCTGTCACCTACTAAATATTTGTTAAAATATGCAATACAATTTAGGTGTATTTTTATTTATTTTTCAATTTTTAAAATGACCAATAATATCACATACAACGAACAAATTTCACCGCACCATGTCCAGACCACATACTACCACCAGTGACTGAATAATATCATATACAAAGAACAAATACCACAACACCATGATCAGACACCATATTACCACCACAGTGATCGAATATTATCAAATACAGGGAACAAATACCACCGCACCATGAGCAGACCACATATTACCACCACAAAGTGACCAAATAGCACATGCAAGGGACAAATACCGCAACACCATGTCCAGACCACATATTACCACCACATAGTGACTGAATACTACAATTCTGATCAGTATTAAAAAAAAAACCAATACCATCACCATAAGTACCATTATACACAGGAGATCTGTACTTAGTATGCAGTGTCTGTGTACTGATCAATACAGTGATCACCAGTGACATTATACACAGGAGCTCTGTATATATTGTATAGGTAACACACTGACTCACCAGTGACATCTCTAGGTGAAGTCCTTCATCTTTGTTTTTCATCTTTCATCCAGCACAGACCGCCATCCCTTCTTCCAGCCAGGGCTCGTCTCTGCAGGAAATAACATAGTTATCTCGAGCTCCGCTTGCAGAACACATTACTTAATTTTTCCCAACTTCTACATTACACCACATGAAGAAAAAAAGGCGACATAGTATCACTCTACACTGTAACAGGACCACCCCCCCCCCCCCCCATTTAAAACAGTATCCTCAAAAAATAAAATAAATACATGACTGCAGTAATATCCCTTAAATAGCGCATATGGTAAAAATATTCCCCATCCTGGCCCCAGTGTGTCTCATTCCTGGCTCCAGCCATATGTTCTCCCATCCTGCCCTCATGAGTATCCATTCTGCCCCATCTGTCTCCATCGTATCCATCCTGCTCCATGATCCTGTCCTGCCCCCATGTCTTTCATTCTGCCCCGTATCTCCATTCTTGCCCCACCTGTCTCCAGTCCTGCCTCGTGTGTCCAGCATTCTGCCTCAGTGTGTCCAGCATTCTGCCCCCAGTGCTCCAGCATTCTGCCCCAGTGTCTCCTGCATTCTGCCCCCAGTGTGTCCAGCATTCTGCCCCCAGTGCTCCAGCATTCTGCCCTCAGTGTGTCCAGCATTCTGCCTCCAGTGTGTCCAGCATTCTACCCCTAGTGTGTCCAGCATTCTGCCCCCAGTGCTCCACCATTCTGCCCTCAGTGTGTCCAGCATTCTGCCCCAGTGTGTCCATCATTCTGCCCCCAGTGTGTCCTGCATTCTACCCCCAGTGTGTCCAGCATTCTGCCCCAGCATACTGCACTCAGTGTGTCCAGCATTCTGCCACACTGTGTCCAGCATTCTGCCCCCAGTGCTCCAGCATTCTGCCCTCAGTGTGTCCAGCATTCTGCCCCAGTGTGTCCAGCATTCTGCCCCAAGTGTGTCCAGCATCTCTGCCCCAGTGTGTCCAGCATTCTGCCCCCAGTGTGTCCAGCATCTCTGCCCCAGTGTGTCCAGCATTCTACCCCCAGTGTGTCAAGCATTCTGCCCCAGTGCTCCAGCATTCTGCCCCAGTGTGTCCAGCATTCTGCCCCAGTGTGTCCAGCATTCTGCTCCCAGTGTGTCCAGCATTCTGCCCCAGTGTGTCCAGCATTCTGCCCCCAATGCTCCAGCATTCTTCCCCAGTGTGCCCAGCATTCTGCCCCCAGTGCTCCAGCATTCTGCCCCCTGTGCTCCAGCATTCTGCCCACAGTGTGTCCAGCATTCTGCCCCCAGTGTGTCCAGCATTCTGCTCCCAGTGTGTCCAGCATTCTGCCCCAGTGTGTCCAGCATTCTGCCCCCAGTGCTCCAGCATTCTGCCCCCAGTGTGTTCAGCATTCTGCCTCAGTGTCTCCAGCATTCTACCCCCAGTGTGTTCAGCATTCTACCCCCAGTGTGTCCAGCATTCTGCCCCGGGCCCCCCGGATCGCCGCTCTCAATAATAATAAAAAAAAGTTCTTCTTACCTGGCCGCGTTCCTGCGGCGAAGCTCCCTCCCTCCACTCAGCTGAAGCGCGCACTTGCCAGCAACGGACACTAATGTCAGACGCCGGCAACGTGCGAGCTGCGGCTGACATCAGCTGCCAGTCTCCGATTGACGTGTGGGTGCGGGCCTGCACCCGCATGTCAACAGTGTTGCCGCAGCGCCACTAAGGGCTCGGGTTAACTTGCCGGTAAGGGCCCGGTGAGCAGATGAGATGGTGCCCGATGCCCATTCGCCAGTCAGGGCAGTAATGCCCTGATGGCGGCCCTGCTAACAAGACACGGTAGTACACCTCACAGTGTAGCAGTACCATTGTATAAGAGTGGTAATACACTAAATCATGTAGCAGTACCAACATACGTTAACAAATAGCCCAAAACTGATAATCTACGGCAACGGGACGAGAGGAAAAGGCAAGGGTATAAACCTAATATATCAAACGTCCTATATATGGATGTTTGCTTTTCTCTTTAGTTCATATCCTTTGTTCACGTTAAAGTTATTATGTTATTTGTGTTTTTCTAAAAGGTCCATAGACAAAGAATTAGATCTAGGGTAACAATAAAACTAACTACAGGAATGTTGTCTGCTCCGCACACCTCGTACACACATGGCTCCGCTCTGCAAATCATACACACGGCTCTGCTCAATAGTACTCACACACCTCCGCTCCATTCACGTCGTGCACACAGCTCCCCACGTTGCGCACACGCAGGTCCGCTCTGTACACTCCGTACACACATGGCTCCGCTCCATACACCTTGTACACACACAGCTCCGCTCCGTACACTTCGTACACACACGGCTCCGCTCCGTACACCTCGTACACACACAGCTCCACTCCGTAAACCTCGTACCCACACGGCTCTTCTCCGTACACTTCGTACATACACGGCTCTTCTCCGTACACCTCGCACACATGGCTCCGCTCCGTACACCTCGTACACACACGGCTCCGCTCCGTACACCTCGTACACACACGGCTCCGCTCCGTACACCTCGTACACACACGGCTCTGCTCCGTACACCTCGTACACACAGCTCTGCTCCGTACACCTCGTACACACACATGGCTACGCTCCGTACACCTCATACACACGTGGCTCCGCTCCTTACATCTTGTACACACACGGCTCCGCTCCGTACACCTCGTACACACACGGCTCCGCTCCGTACACCTCGTACACACATGGCTCCGCTCCTTACACCTCGTACACATGGCTCCGCTCCGTACACCTCGTACACATGGCTTTACTCTGTACACCTCGTACACACACATGGCTACGCTCCGTACACCTCATACACACGTGGCTCCGCTCCTTACACCTTGTACACACACGGCTCCGCTCCGTACACCTTGTACACACGGCTCTGCTCTGTACACCTCGTACACACATGGCTCCGCTCCTTACACCTCGTACACATGGCTCCGCTCCGTACACCTCGTACACACACGGCTCCGCTCCTTACACCTCGTACACACACGGCTCCGCTCCGCACACCCCGTACACACACGGCTCTTCGTACACTTCGTACATATACGGCTCCGCTCCGTACACCTCATACACACATGGCTCTGCTCCGTACACCTCGCACACACGGCTCCGCTCTGTACACCTCGTACACACGGCTCCGCTCCATACACCTCGTGCACACACACGGCTTCACTCTGTACACCTCGTACACACACGGCTCCGCTCCGTACACCTCGTACACACACGGCTCCGCTCCGTACACCTCGTACACACACGGCTCTGCTCCGTACACCTCATACACACACGGCTCCGCTCCGTACACCTTGTACACACGCGGCTCTGCTACATCCACCCTGTACATCCCTCCTGACCCCACACATAACCTTCCCCTCATCCAGCACCATGACAACCAGCTCAGCACAGTCCTGCATACACTGAGGCCCCTGATCATGTGACCCCTGACTCCTCCCCTCCTGTGACCTCATCACAGGTCCTGTGCGCACAGAGCAGCCATATATGTGGTGTGCGGCTCTGCAGGTGGAGGTAGGTGCTGGAGATTCCCCATTACTTGGGGGGGGGGGCAGTAACCCCTTCAGTGCTGACACTACTGTGCCTCCCTTATCTCTAGTGCTGGGTCCTTTCTCCCATTTCTCTGTATTTTGTCGCCATTTTCGGCTCCATATAATGTAACTGATTGGCTTCTATTCGTATATTTTTGGGGAATGGAAAAATGCCAGCAATTACATTATTATTTAGCCATTTTTCATGTACGATGACTGTGATACCCTGAGCACCCATAAACACTACACATGCTGGCTGGTGACTACCTCAGGCAGCCTTTATCTATTCCCCATTCCCTCAAGATGGCTGGACCATCATTGTAAATAAGCCCCTGTACTTTGTCTCCCCCACCTCATTGTAGATTGTAAGCTCTTACGAGCCGGGTCGTCATTGTTTTTGCTTTAACTATTGTATTATCTCTACCTTTGTTACTTATGACTGTTGTATATGAACCTCTGAATTGTAAAGCGCTGCAGAGTATGTTGGTGGTATATAAATTAAAAGTGATGGCTGACCACTAAAATGCTTGAGTTCGCAGTACTCAAATCAAGCATGTCGGACATTCGGACTGGCTTGACTCGAGTAGCGCTTACAATGGAGATCAATGGTAAACTCGAGCATTTTTCCAGAAGACCCTAACAGGAGGCTGAGGGCCAGGAAAATCACTGAAATGGAAGGGGAGCAGCATACGCTGTGGACAATGCAAGACCTGCCAAAAATAAGAAGGAAGAGAGTCTCAGATCCGCCTGGTATTGAATATAAAGAAGGGCTTCATACACATTCTTTTCAAATTGTTTGGTAGTGGGACGCCTAGACTCAGGAAGCCCATGCACTAAGTGCAAGAACTACCAAAAATTAGGAGGGACTGCAATACTCCCTGGGAGACAAGATTTTTTTTAACGAGTGCCGCATGATGACACTCTAAAACTGTGGAGAGAGTGTTACCTAAAAATTTGAAGAGCGAGGACTTCATGATAACCCTACACTTGAATTGGCTTTATGTTCCCCTTTTGTGATCGGGGTTCAGAAGTCTGGGCCAATCCTGGCCTTGTACATTTTGATGAGTCAGTTTGTTAGCATTTTCAACTGACAGTCGGATGCACCTATCAGTTATTATTCCAACAGCGGAGCTAAAAACTTGCTCTGTCAAAACGCTAGAGGCAGGCCAGGCCAGGCCAGCACCTCCAAGGCATATAAAGACATTACATGCCATGAGTCCAGCTTAGATACACAATAGTTGTATGGGACAGAGGAATCACAGATGATGCGGGTATGGTCAGGTACTTTAACATCCCCATCAGTGATCCCCTCTCCCAATCTGCCTCTCATCTTCTTTCTCTAACTTCTTCATTCGGCCTCTCACAGTTTACTAATTCTCCTACGCATGAGGACGGGAATACTCTGGACCTGGTTTTCTCCCGTCCCGGCTCGCTGCATGACTTTACTAACTCCTCTCTCCCACTCTCGGACCACAACCTTCTTTCCTTCTCTGTCAAGAATTATCTCCTCACCCGGGACACCCCCACTTACCACAGTTATCGGAATACACGTCCCATTAATACCCAGCAGCTTGTGGACAATCTCCACACATCTCTAGCCCCCATCTCCTCCCTCTCCTGTCCAGACTTAGCATTGTCACACTTCAATAATACACTGAAGAATGCCCTGGATGAAGCAGCACCTTCTACACGCAGAAAGACCCGACACAGACAACGGCAGCCCTGGCACACTATGCAAACACGCTTTCTTCAGCGTTGCTCAAGGTATGCAGAGCGGCAGTGAAGAAAATCTCTCTTAGCAGAATACTTCATCCACTATAAGTTCATGCTCAAAACCTATAACTCTGCCCTTTATCTGGCCAAACAATCCTACTTCACCACCCTCATCACCTCACTATCCAACAACCCAAAATGACTTTTTGAAACCTTAAACTCCCTCCTGAAACCGCCCTCATCACCAACCTCAGCGGCGAGGATCTGGCCACTTATTTCTTAGAAAAAATCAACCACATCCATCAGAATATCTCAGCGCAATCTCCTCCGTGCCTGGATCCCCTTCCCTGCCGCACCTCAAGCTCACTAGACATCTTTGAGCCTGTTTCAGAAGAAGAAGTTTCCAAGCTCCTCGCTTCTGCTCGGCCTACAACCTGCAACAGTGACCCCATTCCTTCACATATCCTGCAGTCTCTCTCACCAGTGGTCACCACTCACCTGACTAAAATATTTAACCTCTCTTCTTCTTCAGGTATCTTTCCCTCCTCATTTAAACATTCCATCATAACCCCTTTAATTAAAAAAGCCATCCCTGGACCAGAACTGCACTGCTAACTACAGACCTGTTCCTAACCTTTCCTTCATCTCTAAACTCCTGGAATGCTTGGTCCACTCCCGTCTAATCCGCTATCTCTCGGATAACTCTCTTATCTCTTACAATCTGGTTTCCGCTCTTTACACTCCACTGAAACTGCCCTCACAAAAGTCTCTAATGATCTAATAACAGCTAAATCCAAAGGTCATTGTTCCCTGCTGATTCTCCTGGATCTCTCTGCCGCATTTGACACTGTGGATCACCAGCTCCTCCTCACTATGCTCCGCTCTATAGGCCTCAAGGACACAGCCCTCTCCTGGTTCTCCTCCTACCTCTCTGACTGCTCCTTCACTGTATCTTTTGCCGGCTCCTCTTCCTCTCCTTGTCCCCTTACTATCGGGGTTCCGCAAGGCTCAGTCCTAGGCCTCCTCCTCTTCTCTCTTTACACGGCCCCTATTTGACAATGAGCAGATTTGGGTTCCAGTATAATCTCTATGCTGATGACACCCAATTATACACTTCTTCCCCTGAGATCACCCCTACCCTAATTCAAAATACCAAGGATTGGTGCAAGGACAATTATCCTGTTTAACTAGACGTTACATGTTTGCAAATGCTCGTTTATGGGACTTACCAAGTTTGTGGGGGTTGGGGGGATCGGTATCTCCCTTGGCTTCCCTTATCCACTTAAGGTGCTCGGGTGAAGGAAGGGGAGGAGACTTCTCCTTCTCCATTCTTTTGCCCTAAATATACAGATGCATAATCTGACCTGGTGCGTCAATCCTAACGCACCTTCTTTTATGTTTTCCATGCTCTATTATTTCTTCTTTACCCCGCCTTTTTCCCTTCCCTCCTACTGTCTCTTCCCTACTACCCCTGGCTGTCGCGTGTTCTGGCGGATGGGGCGCATGGTACTGCGGAATGGCATAAAGGTATTTGATAATGGATGAAATTAAATTTTGCTCCTTCAACTTTAAGGGGCTAAATATACCTGAAAAAAGACGGCGGGTCCTGCTTGATAGCCACAAACAGAGGGTCTCTGTGCTACTGCTCCAAGAGACACATTTCAAATCTGGTGTGGTGCCACATTGTACCACAAAAAATTACCCTAAATGGTATCATAGCCCAAATCCATTTTCAAAATCAAAAGGTGTCTCAATAGCCTTTCACAAATCCTTTGTGCCTGAGATCTTAGACTCACAAATTGATAAAAACGGCAGATATATCTTCCTACTCATTACATGGGCAGCACATAAACTTGTAATTGCTAACGTATATTTCCCAAACCAAGGGCAACAGAAGTTTGGAGCCGACTGCAAAAGACGTCTCGAGGAGTTTGCTGGTTCCTCTCCTGTGATACTTGGGGGCGACTTTAATATTCCTATGAACCCTGCGGTGGATGTCTCTTCGGGTAAGTCTTCATATCCTACATCTTCTATTAAAAAAATAAGATCCCAGCTGCGCAGCTTGAGACTGGTAGATGTCTGGAGGGTTCTTAATCCAACAACTAAGGACTATAGCTTCTTTTCAAAAATACACAACACTTACAGT
This sequence comes from Ranitomeya imitator, assembly GCF_032444005.1. Classification (NCBI taxonomy): domain Eukaryota; kingdom Metazoa; phylum Chordata; class Amphibia; order Anura; family Dendrobatidae; genus Ranitomeya; species Ranitomeya imitator. The sequence goes on from NC_091283.1 coordinate 363,653,107, forward strand.
AGAATAGATTATTTCTTCATATCACATAAGTTGCTTGATATGCAGGTAAAGGCGGACGTGGGGTCGATATTGTGGTCAGATCACGCTCCTATTTACCTAACAATCTCACTTCATTCTGCCTCGAGACCAGGTTTCTCCTGGCGTCTGAATGAAAACCTGCTACAGAATCCCATATGTAAATCCAAGATTGATCAAACAATCACAGATTTCCTGACTGACCACGAGGAAGACACCACGTCCCCTACTATAAAATGGGAAGCCTTGAAAAGTGTAATAAGAGGTGTCCTCATCTCCCATGGCGCGAGGTTAAAAAAAGAAAGAGCGGCGGAAATACTTAGCTTAACAGATCAAATACACCAATTAGAAAACAAACATAAACGAGACCTTGAGGCCAGCACATTTGCTAGGCTCTCCTCGGCCAGACAAAAATTGTTATCTATAATAGACCAAAAATCTAAATGCCTCAGAGAAAGACTCAAGAGCCGTTTTTACCAGCTAGGCAATAAAAGTGGTAGACTCTTGGCCAGAGCCCTTAATCAACGTAATCCCAATACCTACATTCCTTTTATTAAAAACCAAAGAGGGGAAGAAAGTGTTTAATACCAGAGATATTCTTTCCAACTTCAGTGAATATTACAAATCTCTATACAACATAACGGGACACTATAAAGAGGCTCCACTACATTTTCTTCGTAATAAAATCAAATCATATTTACAGGAACATAAACTACCCACTCTGCCTGAAGGTGATCTACTTGATCTTGAAAAGGAATTCTCAGTGGAGGAGGTGTCTGAAACCATTAGCGCTTTGAAACAGGGCAAGAGCCCGGGCCCTGATGGGTTCTCGGCAGGCTTCTACAAGTTGTTCAACACATTGCTTAGTCCAATACTTCTGAAGGCCTGTAATTTTGTCTCTCTTGGGGGCTCATTCCCTATACAGGCACTCATCGCTCACATAACAGTTCTCCCTAAGCCTGGCAAGGACCCTTCTACGTGCGATAATTACCGCCCGATCTCTTTAATAAATCTGGATATTAAAATATATGCAAAAATGTTAGCCAATAGACTATGCCCCCTTTTACCAAAACTAATAAACCAGGACCAGGTGGGCTTTGTTCCAGGGCGAGAGGCGAGGGACAACACAATCCGAACTATCTCTCTAATTGACAGAGCGGGCAGAGAGGGGGACCCCCTGTGTATCATGTCAATAGATGCTGAAAAGACCTTTGACAGGGTCCATTGGGAATTTATTTCCCAGACTCTAGAGGAAATTGGCCTAAAAGAAAACATGCTGTGTAGGATCTCCGCCCTGTATTCTTCTCCTAGTGCTCAGGTCAAGGTAAACGGCTCACTATCGGAAATGTTCCCGATCAGAAATGGTACAAGGCAGGGGTGCCCTCTCTCTCCCCTCTTATATATCCTAACAATGGAGCATTTAGCCGTGGCCCTGAGAAATAACCCATCAATTAATGGTATAAAATTACGTTCTGAAGAACATAAGCTGACACTCTTTGCAGATGACATTCTCCTATATATTACGTCCCCCTCTACGAGCCTACCAAACATTATTTCGGAGCTACATAAATTTGGCCACCTAAGTAACTTCAAAATGAATTCCCATAAATCCGAAATCCTAAACATATCACTCCAACTCCCCTTGGTGGATCAATTAAGGAGGGCTTTCCCATTTAAATGGAGCTTTGATTCCCTTACTTATTTAGGTATCAAAATTACAAACAAAACGTCTAAACTGTTTGAAACCAACCTTGTGCCAATCCTACAGAAAACAAACTCAGACTTGGAGAAGTGGCACAGGCTACAATTGTCCTGGCTGGGTAGGATCAATGCAGTGAAGATGGACCTCCTGCCTCGCCTCTTATATTTTTTTCAAACAATTCCCCTATACCTACCAGCTTCTTTCTTTTCCCGCCTCAAACAAATAATTACTCGTTTTATTTGGTCTCATAATCGAGCACGTATTTCATATACAACATTGAGTAGATCTAAATCGACAGGTGGACTGGGTCTCCCGGACCTCGCGATTTATAGTTATGCATCAATGGGAACTTGTATCTTAGACCTTTATCACAGTAAAAACAACAAAAAGTGGGTTAACTTAGAAAATGATCTTAATGGACGCGACTCCCAAATTGTACTTTGGAAAGGAGGCAAGGGGCTAGGGCCGGACATCTACATACCCTTCCTCACGAGAAACTTGTTGCTTCTTATCAAAAACCGAAATAAAGTCTTTCAGATCACAACCCTCCCGGGCCCCTTAATTCCAATTTACGATAATTCTGCTTTTCCGGCAGGGCTGAATAGAGAGACATTTCTAAATAAGAGAAAAGATTCAAAACCCATCATCCACGACTATTTAAATGAAACTGGGATAAAGTCCCTTAGGGAACTATTCCCAGAGGGGGAATCATACTCTGTTGACTGGTTCTTCTATGAACAACTAAAAAGTTATATCCACTCAATTTCTAAACAAGCCAACATCAACAGGCCGCTAACTCCCTTTGAGAAGCTTTGCATATCAGCAAATCCCCCAGATCATACTGTCTCGCTGCTTTATAAAATCTTCCAAGAGGGGAGGGCTCCGCTGCAGGGTTGGCCATTGTTTTTCTCAAAATGGGAGGGCGATCTGGGAAGACCCTTGTCATCTGAAGATAGGGAAAAAATTCTTCTCTTCTCTTCCAGATCGTCATTATGCGCAGTATCACAGGAGAGGAGCTATAAGATTCTAGCAAGATGGTATAGATGCCCCTCCATGGTGCATGCGGTATTCCCCACGACTCCTGACGTCTGTTGGAGATGCTTAAAGGAAATAGGCTCCTACATGCATATCTGGTGGGACTGCCCCCCCATAAGGGATTTGTGGCTGGCCGTCTTTAAACTTCATAATAAGCTGTCTATCACACAGATCCAACCTTCAGCAGGTCTAGCTTTGCTGTCTCTATGCGACTTGTCAATATCTAGGTTCAAGAGGGGCATCCTCAGACACTTTCTTACCGCAGTCAGAAATCTGATCCCTCGGTTTTGGAAACAAGAAAAATTTCCTTCCCGTACAGATTTTGTGGCAGAACTTAATAACATCTATAGAATGGAGCAGTTGATAAATCAGTCACCAGGTAACGCAGAGAAAACTTACAACATATGGGCCCCTTGGATCGCTTTTAGGGAAACTCCTGAACTAGATCTCTGGGTTTCCAGAACCCGACACACTATATAGCCTATTCTCGTATGCTTCCGGGCCGTTCCTCGGCGTGCGTCATGTCCGCTGGGATGCGGGGGCAGCCACACTCCTTCCCTGAATTCCCCACACCCTCATCCATCCTTCTTTTCTTCTTCCCACCCTCTTTTCTTTCCCCTTCCTTACTTTCTATGTTTGTCCTCCTCATAACTAGTTCGATTATACATATTGTATTTTGAATATCCACAAAGAAATCTAACAATTGGTACCAACTATCCCGGCTGTTTTTTATTGTTATCAGCTCATGATTTCGGGATAACCAGGAGCATTATTGATCAGAAAAGTTAAATCATAAGACATAAATGCTGTAACTATGCTCCTCTTGTTCGACTTAAAATTACTGCCTATCATTGCACAGACTTACCAGTTTGTAACGTTTGCCTTTGTTCTTTATTGCTGTGACCAATAAAAATGATTTATACAAAATACCAAGGATTGTCTGTCTGCTGTCTCTAACATCATGTCCTCCCTCTACCTGAAACTAAATCTCTCCAATACGGAACTTCTTGTGTTTCTCCCTTCTACTAACCTCACTCTACCCAACATCGAAATTACCCTGGAGAGTTCAACCATAACTCCCAAGCAGCATGCCCGCTGTCTTGGGGTTATATTCGACACCGAACTTTCCTTTACTCCCTATATTCGATCACTCACTCGCTCTTGTCACCTGCATCTTAAAAACATCTCCAGAATCCGACCTTTTCTCACCTTTGAAACTGCTAAGACTCTTACTGTCGCTCTTATTCATTCCCGCCTGGACTACTGCAACTCTCTTCTGATCGGTCTCCCTCTTACCAAACTTTCTCCTCTCGAATCCATCTTGAATGCTGCAGCCAGAGTCATATTTCTGTCCAGCCGCTTCACCGATGCCTCCATCTTGTGCCAGTCATTACACTGGCTACCCATTCACTACAGGGTCCAGTATAAACTCATCTCTCTCACCCACAAAGCTCTCCACAGTTCTGCACCCCCTTATATCTTCTCTCTCATCTCTGTCTATCGCCCTACACGTGCCCTCCGTTCTACAAATGACCTAAGACTAACATCCCCTGTAATCCGAACCTCACACCTCCGTCTCCAAGACTTCTCTCGTGCTACGCCAGCTCTCTGGAATGCTCTTCCCCAGACGATCAGACTGATACCTAGCCCCGACCTATTCAAGCGCGCTTTGAAAACCCATCTCTTCAAACAAGCCTACCACATCAGCTACTCAGTAAACTAACTTTGCCCTGTTCCCTCCTTCCAAATATTACTCTGAATCTGCACCCTACTATTCATCTGTCTCCACACCCTGCACTTGATACTTGACTGTTGCACTTAAACACATGGGCTGATGATCGGATCATACAGCTTTGTATGAAAATCCCTATTTATTATAATTGCCAGACCTGAAATAACAATCACTTTTCACATATTGTGTCCCCCCATTTCCTTGTAGATTGTAAGCTTGCTAGCAGGGACCTCACTCCTAATGTTACTGTTTAAATTGTCTTAACTTGTACCGAATTTATTGTTTGCACACGTCCCTGCTTAATTGTAAAGTGCTGCGGAATATGTTGGCAATATATAAATAAAAATTATTATTATTATTTCACCATCTTCCAAAACGTTTTCCTCCTTGTCAGACTACCCAGCACATCAGTGGCCTGGACGCTGGAAAGGTCTGATGAATTTTCCCAGAACTTTGATAGAGTTCCCCTGCTTCTGTTAGACCTGGTGTGTATCTCCATTGCCCAAGGAACTATGACTTCTGCCGCCAGCGTTGTCAAATAGGAATTTTTGTAATAATTTACTAGGGCCTTTTTGGTATTGACCATTTTACTAGCCCTCTCCACCACAGGAAAGAGATATGGAATGTTTTCCTTGTAGCATGGGTCGAGAAGGGTGAACAACCAGTAATTGATGTTGGCCAAAATGCATATAATGCGAGGGTCACGGGAAAGGCAGCAGGACATAAAGTCAGCCATGTGTGCCAGACTCAATACAGGCAAGACTTCCCTGTCCCCACCAGGAGAACAATTCTCCATTTTCTACTCTTCAGACTATTCACACTTAACAGATGGGATGAAGCTGGTGTGGATAGTACCCACTGTAGCACAAGCAACCATCATCTGTTCCTCCTCATTATTACCACCCATTCCACACTGAGAAGATGAGATGAGGCTGGGCTGGGTAGTATCAACCTGTCTACTTTCTTCTTCCATCTTTAACTGGTCTACATGCAAAGCTTCTTCTTTAATTGTGAGCAGCGAGCGTTTGAGTAGAGACAGAAGCAGGATGGATTTGGATTCTCCCACACCGTCTCTTCCATCTCCCACTGACCAGCCAGCATGGGGCTTTTTCTTCCGGTGACCGCGCTGATCCATTTTTTTGGATCTCTACTCCTTGTGAGCATACTTTATATATAGTTTGGCCTCATTAGCAACAGGTTGCCACCAGGCTGTATTTTCACAGCGGGCATACCCAGCTTTTGGCCTGATACCTGCTTCTACTTCATCTTTGCTAGCAATCCCAGTGCTGCTGTATATTGGGCTTTGATTCTGGCTTATATCCAGTTATTACTATATAGCACTGGGTTTGGTGCTGTTGGTCTTTGACAACTCTGGGGACGCCCTGTGTGTTGTCACTTTTTGTGGGAGTATATATACATATGGTTAATGCCAGTTACTTTTTTTAGGTTTAAATGTATACCTTATATTGTATTTAACTTTCCGATACTGATATATATTATTACTGTACCAGTATCCATTTTTTGCCTTTCGCTGGTTTAACACCGCATGGGGGAATGGTGTGCTCGTGTTTGATCCTTATGGATCAGGTTTTAATTGGTTTTAGATTTTGTATGTCCTTTGCTTCTACACAATAAAGTTGTATCTTATTATATATATATTGTAGGTGTGCACGCATTTATGCAGTGTCTTTCTTCTTTTGTTCAGTATTTGTAGTCTCATGCATTGTGTAGCACCCTGATTTACATTGTGCCTATACCTGGTATTGGTAGTGCTCCGAACAAGCCTTGTTTTGATTCGCAGGATGGTTAAGCTGATTATGGCGCCATTGCCACTCAGCATCTTGATTGATTCCGCAAAGTTTTGGAGAGCCTCATAGATGTCAGACATCCATTCCCATTCATTCGTTTTTATGTGCAGAGGTAGACTAGAATACCGATGCACATGTTGTAGTTGTTATTCACCTATTGCCTCCTGCTGCTCACAAAGCCTTCCCAACATATGTAATGATTAGTGATGAGTGAGTGTGCTCGTTACTTGAGTTTTCCGAGCATGCTCGGGTGTTCTCCGAGTATCTTGGGCGTGCTCGTAGATTATGTTTGTGTCCCCGCAGCTGCATGATTTGCGGCTGCTAGACAGCCTGAATACATATGAGGATTCCCTAACAAACAGGCAATGCCTGCATGTGTTCAGGTTGTCTTAACAGCACCAAATCATGCAGCTGCGGGGACACAGACATAATCTACGAGCATGCTCAAGATACTCAGAGAACACCCGAGCATGCTGGGAAAACTCGAGTAACGAGCACACTCGCTCATCACTAGTAATGATGAGTTCCAGGACATAGCCATGTCACACACCAGTCAGTGAACTGGCGCCTCGAAGCACTACTGCAGCACTGCCAAACCAGCTGCAACTGTAGCTGACTTTCAGAAATGGTTTCACATGCAGCGTAACTTCACAAATCGCTCATGCAAATCTGGGTAGGTTTTAAGAAACAGCTGAACCACTAAGTTGAGCACGTGGGCCAGGCATGGTATGTGCAAGAGCTGGCCAAGCATCAGAGCAATCACAAGGTTACAGCCATTATCACACACTACCTTGCCTGGTTGTAGGTTCAGTGGCGAGAGCCACAGATCTGTCTATTTTGTTATACCTTTCAACGACGGCGGTGTGCTGTTTGTCACCTAAACAAAACATTTTCAGCAGAGCCTATTGCCACTTCATTGAGTCAGTGCTGCAGTGCTTCCAGCTTGCTGATATGGATGACAATTCAGGGATGGAGGGTGAGGAGGAGGGGGGCTGCAAGAACTGATGTAGAAGGTGGATGAAACCCTGATGGAACGATGGCTCGCAATCCTCGTCATCAGTAGCACGTATGCAGTCCCAGGGTGCAACTTGGTCCCGGCCTCCACTAGGTTCACACAGTGTGCCATCAGGAAATGTAGTGTCCCTTCCCATAAGCGTTTGTACGCGTGTCGGTCATTAAGTCGACCTTCCCAGTAACTGCATTGGTCAGGGCACAAGTTATGTTATGGGACACGTGTTGGAATAGCACACCAGGAATAGTAGGTGTGGCTGGGGACTAAGTACGGAGGGAATGCCACTACCATGGGATTGTGAAAAGCCTCAGTGTCCACAAGCCTAAACGGCAATATTTCCATTGCAAGCCGTCAGGAAATGTGACCATTTTGTCTTTATGCCTGTTTTTAGATATTTACGCTTGCGTTCCAAGGCCTGGGGTTGGGGCAGTTGAACGCTGCACAGGAACAAGGAATTGGACATGGTTGCTGATGGTGCTTATGAATGTGCAAGGAGAGGTGCAGTGGGAGGCATCCTTGCCTGCATCAAGGACAGGGGAAAAGGCAGTGGTGTCAACCGCAGATGCTGATTGTGGACCCAAGTGTTCGGCCCAACCAGTTGCTGATAGTGTTCAGACCACTGCTGATCTTGGTACAGCACAGGTTGCAAATGACCATTAATTTATTGTCCGCAGTTTCTTTAAAAAAATTCCAGACTGGGGAACACCTAACGCTTGGCCTGGGAACTTGCTGCGTGTGAGTGCTCTGGTGAACAGTTGCCCACCTTCTGCCACTGGCCTTTCCACTGTCTCTTCCTGCCTATTGCGGTGCTTTGGATCCCTCCCCATCTGTGCTGTGGGCCTCGCTCTGCATGGCACCTTCCCTGGTTGGGTCAGTGACTTAATTGTCCACAACGTCGTCTTCCACTTCCGCACCCTGATCCTCCTTACTTGTTGACTTAACGACATCACAGTTGTTGGCAACTGTGTCTCATAATCATCTACCTCTTGAAGTACTAATTGCTGTTTCCCACCGTGATCATCTTCTGACCGTGGCTGCCAAAATATTTTGAAACCACTACACACAAGCTCCTCATATACCTCTTGAAACGTGCAGGGTGAGAGGCCAGTATCAATAAATGGAAATGTAAAGAGCTCCTTGCAGTGTCAGAGTGTGAGATCACTTGTCTCCTGGGACTCACCATGGTGGGAGGAAGAAGGATAAAGATGAGGATTATGTGGTCCAGACTCTTGGCTTGTGAGACTGGATCGGTCTTGAATACAAGATGATGCTAGAAAACATACTAGAAGCATTATCTGCCATATAACCCACCACCTGTTCGTACTGTTCTGGCTTCAAGAGTGTTGTCCCGCTCCCCCCATGCAAAGTGGGAAAGGAAACTAGGTCTTATGGATGAGCATGTTTGTTGTGCTCCCGCAGGAGGCACAGTTTTACCTGGCCCACGGCCTTTGGCATCTGTGTGCCACATCAGCAGTACATTCACTTCCCCGTTCCTTACCGCATTCCTTGCTCATTTTAAATTAAGTATACATGCCTACAACGTTTTGATATTAATAGGGGGAAAAAAATATTTAGCCCTAACAAAGACTTTTGTTTTAACCCCTTTACCCCCAAAGGTAGTTTGCATGTTAATGAACAGGCCAATGTTTAGAATTCTTACCACTGTCCCTTTATGAGGTAATAACTCTGGAACGTTTCCATTGATCCTGATGATTCTGACATTGTTTTCTTGTGTCATATTGTACTTCATGTTAGTGGTAAAATTTCTTTGATATGACTTGCGTTTATTTGTGAAAAAATGAAAATTTGGTGAAAATGTCACAATTTTCCAACTTTGAATTTTCATGCCCTTAAATCACAGAGATATGTCACACAAAATACTTAATAAGTAACATTTCCCACATGTTTACTTTACGTCAGCATAATTTTGGAACCAAATTTATTTCTTGTTAGGACGTTATAAGGGTTAAAAGCTAAACAGCAATTTCTCATTTTTACAACACCATTTTTTTAGGGACCACATCACATTTGAAGTCACTTTGAGGGGTCTATATGATAGAAAATACCAAAAATTGACATCATTCTAAAAACTGCACCCCTCAAGGTGCTCAAAACCACATTCAATAAGTTTATTAACCTTTCAGGTGCTTCACAGGAATTTTTGGAATGTTTAAAAAAAAAAAGAACATTTATCTTTTTTTTCACACAAAATTTAATTCGGATCCAGTTTTTTTAATTTTACCAGGGGTAACAGGAGAAATTGGATGCCAAAAGTTGTTGTAAAATTTGTCCTGAGTATGCTGATACATCATATATGCAGGTAAACCACTGTTTGGGCGCATGGCAGAGCTCGGAAGGGAAGGAGCGCCGTTTGACTTTCCAATGCAAAATTAGCTGGAATTAAGATCGGAAGCCATGTCGTGTTTGGAAAGCCTCTTATGTGCCAAAACAGTGGAAACCCCCCACAAGTGACACCAGTCGTAAAAAAATCTTTTCACCTCCAATTTTTTATTTTTACAAGGGTAACAGGAGAAATTGGACCCTTAACTGCCACCGATAAAAGGTGTATCGGTGGTCGGTAAGGGGTTCTCATCATTCTCCCCTTTGCGCACCGATCGCCGGCAGAGCAGAGGAGAATGATGAGAGCCGTGTTCAGCACCCGGTGCCGGGGAACGGCACTTACTGCAAGACTTCTTCCCTGGCGCCCGTCCATGTGTTACTGATGTGGCACCCACACATACCACACGTGTGCCGCAAGTATTACACACACGGACGCTGACATCTCCAGTACCGGAAATATCAGGATGTGTGAAAGAGGCGTTATAGCGGGTTTTTATGTTTGCCTGCTGTCACATGCTTAAAGACGCTTTTTATTGCAAAAATTGTTTTTGCATCACCACATTTTGAGAGCTATAATTTTTCTATATTTCGGCCGACAGAGGCATGTGAGGTCTTGTTTTTTTGCGGGATGAGCTGATGTTTTCATTGGTAGACTTTTCGGGCACATGACGTTTTCTGATAACTTTCTATTCTGATTTTTGAGAGACAGAATGAGCAAAAACCAGCAATTCATGAATTTCTTCTTTTTTTTTTGGGGGGGGGGGGGGGGGATTTATACCATTCCATGTGTGGTAAAATTGATAAGGCAGTTTTATTCTTCGGGCTAGTACGAATACAGCGATACCTCATTTATATAGTTTTTATGTTTTGGGGCTTTTATACAATAAAAACTATTTTATAGAAAACATAATTGTTTTTGCATCACTTTATTCTGACAGCTATAACTTTTGTACTCTTTTGGTATGGCGGCTCGTTTTTTGCGGGACAAGATGACATTTTCAGAGGCACTATGTTTATTTATATCCGTCTTTTATTCCACTTTTTGTTCAGCGATATGATGACAAAGCATTGGTTTTTGCCTTGTTTTATTTTTTATGGTGTTCACTAAAAGGGTTAACTAGTGGGACAGTTTTATAGGTCAGGTCATTACTGACGCGGCGATACTAAATATGTGTACTTTTATTGTTTAGAGGTTTTCTTCATTCAAATATTTATTTAGTGATAGAATAAATATTAACTTTTTTATTATTATTTTATATATATTTTTACAATTATTAAAAAATATATATATTTCATTCTAAGTTTTACACTTTGTCCAACTATGGGACACTCATTTTGCGCATGCTGATCGCTTCTATAGCATGTAGATCTGCATGCTATGGGAGCTGTCAGCGCTGCAGTTTCTGCACACTGACCTGAGAGACTTCCTGACATGCACTCTACATGACATGAAGTTTCTCAGCTCTGGAGACCAGGATGTCGTCACGATTACATCGGGTCTCCATGGCAGCGATCGGGACCCGGCGTCATGCCGCAGGGTCTCCGATCCAAAGGTGATCATGTTGGATCGCAGCATTCCGGGGGTTAAAGTGCCGGAAGCGGTCTGTGATCGCTCCTGGCACTTAGTGCTGGGTGTCAGCTGTGAGAAGCAACATGATGTACAGTAACTACGAGGTTCACAAAAGGATGTTCCAATCTTTCAGTACCTGAGAATTGATAAGTGGATCTGTTCCCCAGAATCAAGCAAACAGTCTGTACAAAGCAAGAATATAACATGTACATGTTACATTTCATTACATTCATATTATTATATGTTCCCTTTGATATTTTCAGTAATTATATTACTCAGGATTCCGATGTTACATATTCCTCTTCTCACATTCAGGTCCCTAAAATATTGAATCCTCTCAGTGGAGATCTTCTATAGAAGAGAAATTTTCTGACTGATCCATCAAGGATGGATAGGGACAGGGACAAGATGGTGGAGAGGATATTACACCTCACTCTAGAGATCCTCTTCCGGCTTACTGGAGAGGTGAGAGATTCTGATGATGTCACATTACATCATTCTTATCTATGGGAATAACAGATGGACAGAACTGGAGAGGTGAGGACTCTGGAAAAGTCTGTAGTGAGATTTATTAATGTGTCTCTCCATAACCAGAATTACACAGTAGTGAAGAAGACCTCTAGTGACCACTGTCAGGCCCCTGTCTTTGAAGGATTTGGAAGACACTTCAGCCCAATTACGAGGCCTCCACCTCACCCCCTGATACATGAGGACATCAATAACCAGAAGATCCTAGAACTCACCTACAAGATGATTGAGCTGCTAACTGGAGAGGTGACACTGCTGGGAATGCTGGAACATTATACAGTAATGCCATGAAGGGATCGGGGGGATGATGGTATCATTGTTTGTGTTAGGTTCCTATACGGTGTCAGGATGTCACCGTCTATTTCTCCATGGAGGAGTGGGAGTATTTAGAAGGACACAAAGATCTGTACAAGGACGTCATGATGGAGGTTCCCCAGCCCCTCACATCACCAGGTAACAGACAGGACTAAATACACACAGCCTATAATTATCTGTATGTAAAGAATGAATTCAGTCCCTGTATGTGTTTCCTCCAGATCTATCCAGGAAGAGGACAACACCAGAGGAATGTCCCCATCCTCTTCTTCCACAGGACTTTAAACAAGAAGATCCCAATGTTCCTCAGGATCATCAGGTAGATGGAGAGAAGGTGTCATGAGATCTCCCCATGATGTGTAGATGGCTGTGAAGGTCTTGTGCTCAGTCTTGTTTTATACACCAGTATTATATGTTTTATACCTGTGTACTGAAAACAGTAGAGATTACAGATGATCATAGATGTGACTTCTCCATCTGTCGGTGACTTTTTCAATATTTGTTTCAGGGTGAAGATATGACCCATATTAATACTATAGAGACGTATGTGATTGGTGATGAGTTATGTAAAGAGGAGATTCCTACAGATAACTGCCCAGGTGAGTAATAACCATGAAATTACAGAGAAATCACAGAATCTTCTCATTCACTAGTTGTAATAGTTTTTTGCTGATATTTTGCACTCTGGTATCTCTGTTTTTAATTGTATATTGTCCCTCCTTCAACCAAAATATAAATTCAATTTGGATATAATTATAGTTGTTAAATACTATAATATAATTATAGTTGGGTATTTATAATATTGAATATAGACATGATATATTCCTATGTCAATATATCTTATGTAGAGATGAGCGAGCACTAAAATGCCCCGGGTGCTTGTTACTCGAACCGAGCAATTTCTAATGCTCAGGTGCTTGTTTCAAGTAACAAGTAATGGGAGTCAATGGGAAATCTGAGCATTTCTCCGGCAGGCCTTCCAAGGAGGTCTGGGGCAGTGAAAATGTTGAAATGGATGGAAAAAGTGCTGAATAGAAGGAGAACACCATGGGGAAGACCCCTGGAAGCGTCTCTTACTCCCGGATCATTGCTGAGAACAATGGTGTTTATACAATGGTGTATATTCAATTTTTTCACACAAAAAAAGTACTCAACTACCATTTCAGTAATGGGTAACTCAGTAATGATTAACCGATGATGCACAACTTAGATGGCATGGTGACATAAATGAATCAACTCAGTGTTGAAGAACTGATGAAGCAGAAATAGGTTACACAACGATATAGGAGGTATCCATCACAGTATGAAAAATAACAAAAGTGGGTTTCTAACAGAATCCAAGGCATAAGTTACATATCAATGTAGCTGTTCTTAAGTAATATATAATATGTATATATTTATCTAATGTTATGGTCCTGTGGTTCGTGCACTGAAGAGGTCTACTGTATAATTGCGATCTGATTTTGCATTATCTATGGACATTTTTAGAGAAATGTTTAAAAAAAAATGTTAAGGTTATTTTATTAAAAAAATAATTGGTTTTATGCTTGGCAGATTACTGTAGCAGAACAGAAGGACATCTGATAGCTTCAATTTTTAAATCAGATGACCTTGATATCAAGCAAGATATATTTGATGAGCATGTCATTGTCCCAGCTGCACCATCAACCCTTCACAGTAAAGATCTATCAACTGATCCTTTTAAAAAGTTCCTATCTTCTAATTCATCACAGAGTGTTAAGAAAAATAAAAGACGCAAAAGGGGCCGTAAAACTCAAAGTGCCGTGGAAGTAAAGAAGCCATCTTCAAATTCAGAACTGGGCAGGGGTTTTTCCCTCAAAACATATTTTGTTACACACAAAAAAATGCACAGAGGGGAAAAGCCATTTTCATGTTCAGAGTGTGAGAAAAGTTTTAACAGAAAATCAGTTCTTCTTAGACACGAGAGAGTTCACATAAGGAAGAAACCATTTTTATGTTTAGATTGTGGGAATTCTTTTAACAGGAAATCAAGTCTTGTTAGACATCAGAGAATTCACACAGGGGAGAAGCCATTTTTATGTCCAGAGTGTGGGAAATATTTTAGGCAGAAATCCTATCTTCTTGATCACGTGAGAACTCACACAGGAGAAAAGCCATTTTCATGTCCAGAATGTGGAAAATGTTTTAACAGGAAATCAATTCTTGTTATACATCAGAGAAGTCACACTGGAGAGAAACCATACTTATGTTCGAAATGTGGAAAATGTTTTAGCCAGAAATCAAATCTTGTTACACATCAGAAAACTCACCCGGGGTAGAAACAGTATGTACAGTGAAACTCAAAAGGGTAACAATGTTTTGAACTTTTGACTTTCAGGCTCCATATCTCATTATCCACTTCTGATTTGAGCTTGAGACTGCTGTAATTTGATATTCAATCATCTTGGCTATGTCGTACTTAAATTTGACTTGCAGCTATTTAGCATATGATTAGTTATGCAGATTCTTGTCATGTCACTGCATTGTTACTGTTTTGCTTCTAAAGATTTAAATTTTAATTTGTATTATTGTGTTAGTATTTTGTAAATCCACCTTTAGCTTTCAACACGGCCTGATTCCTGGGAATGCTCACGATCAGATTAAAACATGCGTTGACCGAAATTAGATCTTAGGTCTCTTCTACACGTTTCCAAAGTTAGTGCATACTGGTTGACTGACTTGGATATGCCTACAGTTTTTTCTTCAATTCTACCCATCAGTGTTTGATTGGGTTGAGGTCTGGGGACTGTGGGGCCATTCTAGCACCTCTAATTCATTGTCATTGAACCATTTCTTCTCGATGTATGTCAAATTTATGTGTTAGCTATCCAAGATGATTGTCTATGAATTTATGGTAGTCTCACAATCAAAGCAGTAGTGGATAGTGAGATATAGAGCCTGAAAGTCAAAAGGTCATAACATTGTTACCATTTTGCTTTTCACTGTATGTTCAGACTGAGGAAAATATATTGTTCTTATAAATCACATCTTGATAAACCACAGAGGAGTCAAAGAGTGTAGAATGTAGAAGTATTTTTATGTATTGCTTGTGGAAAATTGTGAAGCCAGAATGGAACTCTAATTGCACATAAAGAAATCTCACATGGAAGATGTCCAGAGTGTAAGAAATGTTTTACTCATAAATCATGAATGTCAAAGAAATCACACAGTGGGTAGACATTTTGTTATTCTGTGAAAAGTTGAAAAGAAAACATACAACACTTACACTCGAAGTATATTTCCCAGTCATGAGCAAGACTGCCTAGTGCAGTCGAAACGCGTCGACTGGGTCAAGTCGACCATGTAAATTTTTCTTTTGTATGCACTATATTTTCTTTTAAAAAAGAAAAGGAAAATCCAGTCCTGTTGAGCCAGACTCCAATTTTTTCTATTTTCCTTGATGTGAGGCCAGGGCAAGGCCAGTGTCTGAGCCCCAGGTGGATGAGCATAGAGCAACTGGGTGAGCTGGAATTAAGTTTTTATATTTCCCCTGTTTCGAGAATAAATTCATTCAAAATCTAATTTCCCCGTAAAATCCAGTGGATTTGGCAAATTCAAACTTCGTCAGATTTGCACATGGCTAATAGCTATCCTATTATCGATGTCTGCCTCTTTAATAAACTTTACAACATGATCCAGGATAAATGAATTGCTTGTATATTATGAGGAAAAAGCCAGTATGCTAAATGACTTTTTTCATCAGTATTTACACAAGAAAATCCCATGGCAGACAATATGATCAGTGATAACTAAAATTCCCCATTAAATGTCACCTGCTTAACCCAGCAGGAAGTACGTCGGCGTCTAAAAATCACTAAAATTAACAAATATCCGGGCCCGGATGGGATACACCCCCGAGTACTGCAGGAATTAAGTACAGTTATTGATAGACCATTATTTTTAATCTTTAAAGACTCAATAATAACAGGGTATGTACCACAGGACTGGCATATAGCAAATGTGGTGCCAGTATTCAAAAAGGGGACAAAAACTGAACTCGGAAATTATAGGCCAGTAAGCTTAACCTCTACTGTGGGTAAAATACTGGAGGGCATTCTAAGGGATGCTATACTGGAGTATCTGAAGAGGAATAACCTCATGACCCAGTATCAGCACGGGTTTACTAGGGACCGTTCCTGTCCGACTAATCTGATCAATTTCCATGAAGAGGTAAGTTCTGGACAGGACCAAGGGAACCCAGTGGACGCAGTGTATATGGACTTTTCAAAAGCTTTTGATACAGTGCCACACAAAAGGTTGATACATAAAATGAGATTAATGGGGATAGGGGAATGTATGTGTAAGTGGGTTAAGAGCTGGCTCAGGAATAGGAAACAAAGGGTGGTTATTAATGGAGCACACTCGGACTGGGTCGCGGTTAGCAGTGGGGTACCACAGGGGTCAGTATTGGGCCCTCTTCTTTATATCATATTTATTAATGACCTTGTAGGGGGCATACAGAGAAGAATTTCAATATTTGTAGATGACACTAAACTCTGCAGGGTAATAAATACAGAGGAGGACAATTGTATATTACAGGATGATTTATGTAAACTAGAAGCTTGGGCTGATAAATGGCAAATGAGCTTTAATGGGGATAAATGTAAAGTCATGCACTTGGGTAGAAGTAATAGGATGTATATCTATGTGCTTAATTCTAAAACTCTGGGCAAAACCGTCGATAAAAAAGACCTGGGTGTATGGGTGGATGACAAACTCACATTTATTTACCAATAAATAATAATAATACATTTAATGGACAGTGTCAGGCAGTTGCTACAAAGGCAAATAAAATAATGGGATGCATTAAAAGAGGCATAGATGCACATGAGGAGAACATAATTTTACCTCTATACAAGTCACTAGTTCGACCACACTTAGAATACTGTGTACAGTTCTGGTCTCCGGTGTATAAGAAAGACATAGCTGAACTAGAGCGGGTGCAGAGAAGAGCGACCAAAATAGGTTATTACACTTGGGGCTATTTAGTTTGGAAAAACGAAGGCTAAGGGGTGATCTTATTTTAATGTATAAATATATGAGGGGACAGTACAAAGACCTTTCTGATGATCTTTTTAATCATAGACCTGAGACAGGGACAAAGGGGCATCCTCTACGTCTGAAGGAAAGAAGGTTTAAGCATAATAAGACGCGGATTCTTTACTGTAAGAGCAGTGAGACTATGGAACTCTCTGCCGTATGATGTTGTAATGAGTGATTCATTACTTAAATTTAAGAGGGGACTGGATGCCTTTCTTGAAAAGCATAATGTTACAGGTTATATATACTAGATTCCTTGATAGGGTGTTAATCCAGGAAACTAGTCTGATTGCCGTATGTGGAGTCGGGAAGGAATTTTTTTCCCCAATGTGGAGCTTACTCTTTGCTACATGGGTTTTTTTTGCCTTCCTCTGGATCAACATGTTAGGGCATGTTAGGTTAGGCTATGGGTTGAACTAGATGGACTTAAAGTCTTCCTTCAGCCTTAATAACTATATTACTATGTTATAAGACTTCTTACTAAACTGGTCCCTTGAAGGTGAAATAGTGCTTCTCCTAAGGTAAAGTCACATCTCATTGACAAGATAGGAAGAGCAGTTTAGAGCACTGAATGATAGTTATGAAATGTATGTCACTATCACTAAACATGTGGAGCGCCCCGTCAGGGCAAGGGGGTACTCTGTACCAGGTCCGGTCAGCTCAAACGGAAATGTCACGGTGGCTGACCCAGTCCGTGGCCCTGGGACGTCCGTATAAAAGGGAAAGGTCTTTAAAGGGATAAAGTTTATATTCGTGACGCCACCTGTGGTATTCGGTCAGTGGGGACCGACGCTGCTTTAAGGGGTCCGCTGGGGTGATGTTATGGCAGCTAGATGGTATACCTTCCCACAGTTGAAGTATATCCCCAGGGCTTCCCAGTGTGTAGATGGTGAGAGGCGCAGAGAAGAACAAGGACACAGGGTTGCAGTCTCTACCTTGTTTACTGTTGGTTTCAGCAACCACTGTCCAGGGTACCAGAGCACAGGGCAGGCAGAGAAGTCCGGGCAGTCTAGACACAAGCAAGTTCCCCTGGGTAAGTCAGGTGGGAGCCAACCACTCTGCGCTTTCTGTCTCTAAGTCCCTGCTGCCACTAAGTGTCTCATCAAGGCCTTTAATCGTCCTGCTGTTCTAGGACAGGTACCTGCATGGCAAGCAGCTCGAGCCGTGTGAACTGGGGTCTGTTCTCGGTGACTCCAGGCTCCTAGGTGCTGCAGTGCCACAGGTAATTATGGGCAAAGTCCTTGTAGAACAATACCCTCCGGTTCTGCTCTGTGTTTTATAATCCACAAAAGCCTCGGGCTACCGGTACCCGGATTCTTGCGCTGTAACTCTTCAGAGGCCTGCTCGTGGCCTCCTGGAGCTCTCACTTTCCTCTGTGCTCCACTCCTGTCTGTCATCGCACACAGACTCCTACTACAGACTGACCTGACTCCGCCTCCAAATCAGGATCTTTATTCAGGGAAGCTGCCCTAAAATAGGGCTTGGCGCTCCCCCTCCTGGCCTGGAAGTGGAAGGTGTTGTGTGTGTGTAAACCTACCAAAGGGAATCTCACGTCTCCAGACATAGCACCAGCCTCCCTGTGAGGAAGACAGCATTACTGTGGTACCCGAACTCCTGGGGTGCCACACATCTACTATATAATTGTCTAAAGGTACTTTCACACATAACGATTTCGTTAACGATATCGTTGCAACGTCACACTTTTTGTGACGTAGCAACGATCCCGCTAACGATCTTGTTATGTGTGACAGCGACCAACGATCAGGCCCCTGCTGGGAGATCGTTGGTCGCTGGGGAATGATCAGGACCTTTTTTGGTCGCTGATCACCCGCTGTCATCGCTGGATCGGCATGTGTGGCGCCGATCCAGCGATGTGTTCACTGGTAACCAGGGTAAATATCGGGTTACTGAGTGCAGGGCCGCGCTTAGTAACCCGATATTTACCCTGGTTACCATTGTAAAAGTAAAAAAAAAAAACAGTACATACATTCCAATGTCTGTCACGTCCCCCGGCGTCAGCTTCCCGCACTGACTGTCAGTGCCGGCCGTAAAGCAGAGCACAGCGGTGACGTCACCGCTGTGCTCTGCTTTACCGTCGGCGCTGACAAAGTCAGTGCGGGAAGCTGACGCCGGGGGACGTGACAGACATTGGAATGTGAGTATGTACTGTTTTTGCTCGAACCATGTAATTTCCAATGTTAGTTTTGAGTAACGTGTATAATAGGTGTCAATGGGAAATCCAAGCATTTTTCCGGGAGACCCTACAAAGAGGTCTGGGAAACAGTGAAAATGTTGAAATGGATAGGAAAAGTGCTGAATGGAAGAAGAACAGCATGGGGATGACCCCTGGATGTATCTAACTCCCAGATCGTTGCTGAGAACAATGTTGTGACACTTTTACTCCACTTTAAGGACTGACATAAAACATTCCAAAAAATTGTATTTTACAGGGAAAAAATATTAAGAAATATTTTTTCCTGTATGACTTGTATTTAAGGCAAAATTTAAAAATATACAGTTGTGCTCAAAAGTTTACATACCCCGTCAGAATTTTTGCTTTCTAGGCCTTTTTTTCAGAGAATATGAATGATAACATCAAAACTTTTTCTCCCCTCATGGTTAGTGGTTGGGTTAAGCCATTTACTGTCAAACTACTGTGTTTTCTCTTTTTAACCCCTGGAGGTATTTTCGTTTTTGCATTTTTGTTTTTTGCTCCCCTTCTTCCCAGAGCCATAACCTTTTTATTTTTTTGGTCAAAATGGCCATGTGAGGGCTTATTTTTTGTGGGACGAGTTGTACTTTTGAACGACTCCATTGGTTTTACCATGTTGTGTACTAGGAAACGGGAAAAAAATTCCAAGTGCTGCGAAATTTCAAAAAAATGCAATCCCACACTTCTTTTTTTGTTTTGCTTTTTTACTAGGTTCACTAAATGCTAAAACTGATCTGCCATTATTATTCTCCAGGTCATTAAGAGTTCACAGACACAAAACATGTCTAGGTTCATTTTATCTAAGTGGTGAAAAAAATTCCAAACTTTGTTTTAAAAAAAAATGCGCCATTTTCTGGTACACGTAGCGTCTCTATTTTTCATGATCTCAGGTTGGGTGAGGGCTTATTTTTTGCGTGCCAAGCTGACGTTTATAATTATACTATTTTGGTGCAGATACTTTCTTTTGATCTCCCTTTATTGCATTTTAATGCAATGTTGCGGCGGCCAAAAAAACTGTAAGGGTAAGTTCACACAGGGCGTTTTTGCTGCGTTTTTTATGCTAATTTTCAGCTACTTTTTACAGTACAACAAAGCCTATGAGATTTCAGAAATCTCATGCATATACATTGTTTTTTTGTTTGATAAGTATTTTGTGCTTTGCTGCGTATTCTTGACATAGGGCAGGTCAATTCTTTCAGTGTTTTTGCTGCGTTTTTTTGACCCATTGATTTGAATGGGTGTTGAAAAAAACGCAGCAAAAACGAGGGTATCGTTATTTGCTGCCTTTTTGCTGCTGAAAATCCAAGGATATTAGCTCGAGAAAAAACCGCACCCAAAAAACGCATCAAATATGCAACAAAAAACACACCTAAACCTGCGTTTTTGACGCAGATTCTTTCCTGCCAAGAAGATCAAGTTTTGCTGCAGAAAAAAAAAGCCGCAATAACGCCCTGTGTGAACTTACCCTAATCCTGGTTTTCACTTTTTTTTTCTCACTACACCGTTTAGCGATCAGGTTATTCCTTTTTTTATTGATAGACAGGGAGATTCTGAATGCGGCGATACCAAATATGTGCATGCTTGATTTTTTTAATTGTTTTATTTTGAATGGGGTGATTTAAACTTTTATATTTTTTATATATATATTTTTAACCCCTTTACCCCAAGGGTGGTTTGCACGTTAATGACCAGGCCAATTTTTATAATTATGACCACTGTCCCTTTATGAGGTTATAACTCTCGAACGCTTCAACGGATCCCGGTGATTCTGACATTGTTTTCTCGCGACATTTTACTTCATGTTAGTGGTAAAATTTCTTTGATATTACTTGTGTTTATTTGTGGAATAAAGGAAATTTATCGAAAATTTTGCAATTTTCCAACTTTGAATTTTCATGCCCTTAAATCGCAGAGATATGTCACACAAAAAACTTAGTAACGTTTCTCACATGTCTACTTTAGATCAGCACAGTTAATTTTGAAACCAAATTTTTTTTTGTTAGGAAGTTATAAGGGTTAAAAGTTGACCTGCGATTTCTCATTTTTACAACACCATGTTTTTTAGGGACCCCATCACATGAACATTAAACTTTTTTTCACAAAAAAATTACATCAGATCCAATTTGCTTTATTTTACCAAGGGTAATAGGAGAAATTGGACCCCAAAAGTTGTTGTACAATTTGTCCTGAGCACGCCAATACCCCATATGTGGGGGTAAACCACTGTTTGAGCGCATGGCATAGCTCGGAAGGGAAGGAGCGCCATTTGACTTTTCAATGCAAAATTGGCTGGAATTGAGATAGGACGCCATGTCACGTTTGGAGAGCCCCTGATGTGCCTAAACTGGAAACTCCCCACAAGTGACACAATTTTGTAAACTAGACCCCCTAAGAAACTTATCTACATGTGTGGTGAACACTTTGAACCCCCAAGTGCTTCACAGAAGTTTATAATGTAGAGCCATAAAAATAAACATTTTTTTTCACAAAAATGATTTTTTGACCCCAATTTTTTTTTCAAGGGTAACAGGAGAAAGTGGACCCCAAAAGTTGTTGTGCAATTTGTCCTGAGTACGCTCATACCCCATATGTAGAGGTAAACCCCTGTTTGGGCGCATGGCAGAGCTCAGAAGCAAAGGAGCGCCGTTTGACTTTTTCAACGCAGAATTGGCTGGAATTGAGATCAGGCGCCATGTTGCATTTGGAGAACCACTGATGTAGCTAAACAGTGGAAACCCCCACAAGTGACCCCATTTTGGAAACTAGACAACCTAAGGAACTTATCTAGATGTGTGGTGAGCACTTTGAACCCCCAAGTGTTTCACAGAAGTTTATAATGTAGAGCCGTAAAAATAAAAATCATATTTTTTTTCCACAAAAATGATTTTTTAGCCCCCAGTTTTGTATTTTCCCAAGGGTAACAGGAGAAATTGGACCCCAAAAGCTGTTGTCCAATTTGTCCTGAGTACGTTGATACCCCATATGTGGAAGAAAACGTTTGGGCACACGTCGGGGCTCAGAAGGGAAGAAGTGGCATTTTGGAATGCAGACTTTGATGGAATGGGCGTCATGTTGTGTTAGCAGAGCCCCTGATGTGCCTAAACAGTGGAAACCCCCCAATTCTAAGGTCGGTGTTACACAAGGCAAGGTGTGGCTGCGTATTTTGCGCATGTAAACCTCCGTATGTAATCTGTATGGCATCCGTACAGCGATATTTATTTGCTGGCTTGCAAAATGGACATAAAATGTTTCCATGGGCTCAAATATTCATGAAAACATATATACAGTCTATATATACAGTACAGACCAAAAGTTTGGACACACCTCATTTAAAGATTTTTCTGTATTTTCATGACTATGAAAATTGTAAATTCACACTGAAGGCATCAAAACTGAATTAACGCAGTGGAATTATATACTTAACAAAAAGGTGTGAAACAATTGAAATTATGTCTTATATTCTAGGTTCTTCAAAGTAGCCACCTTTTGCTTTGATGACTGCTTTGCACTCTCTTGGCATTCTCTCGATGAGCTTCAAGAAGTAGTCACCGGGAATGGTCTTCCAACAATCTTGAAGGAGTTCCCAGAGATGCTTAGCACTTGTTGGCCCTTTTGCCTTCACTCTGCGGTCCAACTCACCCCAAACCATCTCGATTGGGTTCAGGTCTGGTGACTGTGGAGACCAGGTCATCTGGTGTAGCACCCCATCACTCTCCTTGGTCAAATAACCCTTACACAGCCTGGAGGTATGTTTGGGGTCATTGTCCTGTTGAAAAATAAATGATGGTTCGACTAAATGCAAAGCGGATGGAATAGCATGCTGCTGCAAGATGCTGTGGTAGCCATGCTGGTTCAATATGCCTTCAATTTTGAATAAATCCCCAACAGTGTCACCAGCAAAGCACCCCCACACCATCACACCTCGTCCTCCATGCTTCACGGTGGGTACCAGGAATGTAGAGTCCATCCGTTCACCTTTTCTGCGTGGCTCAAAGACACGGTCGTTGGAACCAAAGATCTCAAATTTGGACTCATCATACCAAAGCACAGATTTCCACTGGTCTAATGTCCATTCCTTGTGTTCTTTAGCCCAAGCAAGTCTGATGATGTGTCTGCTGCTAGAACTCTGTGTGGCATTGACCTGGTCTCTAATCTGAGCTGCTGTTAACCTGCGATTTGGGGCTGGTGACTCGGATAAACTTATTCTCAGAAGCAGAGGTGACTCGTGGTCTTCCTTTCCTGGGGCAGTCCTCATGTGAGCCAGTTTCTTTGTAGCGCTTGATTGTTTTTGCCACTGCACTTGGGGACACTTTCACAGTTTGCCCAATTTTTCAGACTGACTGACCTTCATTTCTTAAAGTAATGATGGCCACTCGTTTTTCTTTACTTAGCTGCTTTTTTCTTGCTATAATACAAATTCTAACAGTCTGTTCAGTAGGACTATCAGCTGTGTATCCACCAGACATCTGCACAACACAACTGATTGTCCCAACCCCATTTATAAGGCAAGATATACCTTATAAATGGCTCATGTGAGCCATTTTTTTGTAGCGCTTGTTGGTTTTTGCCACTGCACTTGGGGACACTTTTAAAGTTTTCCCAATTTTTCGGACTGACTGACCTTCATTTCTTAAAGTAATGATGGCCACTTGTTTTTCTTTACTTAACTGCTTTTTTCTTGCCATAATACAAATTCTAACAGTCTATTCAGTAGGACTATCAGCTGTGTATCCACCAGACATCTGCACAACACAACTGATGGTCCCAACACCATTTATAAGGCAAGAAATCTCACTTATTAAACCTGACAGGGCACACCTGTGAAGTGAAAACCATTCCCGGTTACTACCTCTTGAGGCTCATCAAGATAATGCCATGAGTGTGCAAAGCAGTCATCAAAGCAAAAGGTGGCTACTTTGAAGAACCTATAACATAAGATATAATTTCAGTTGTTTCACACTTTTTTGTTAAGTATACAATTCCACATGTGTAAATTCATAGTTTTGATGCCTTCAGTGTGAATATACAATTTTCATAGTCATGAAAATACAGAAAAATCTTTAAATGAGAAGGTGTGTCCAAACTTTTGGTCTGTACTGTGTATGTATATATATGTATATATATATATATATATATAAATATATATATAATTTGTGTCATTGAGACACATATATTTATATTTTATATAGCGCTAGATAGCTTAAAAACCGGTAATTCAATTGTCTGCTTTTGCTATCTCCTTATCAAAGCTGACAGGATATGAGACATGGTTTACATACAGTAAACCATTTCATATCCCTTATTTTGTTTACATATTTCTCACTAATAATATTAGTAGAGTGTGTGTGCAAAATTTGGGTGCTCTAGCTGTTAAAATAAAGGGTTAAATCACGGAAAAAACTGGCGTGGACTCCCACAAAATTTTCTCCGCCAGAGTGGGAAAGCCAGTGACTGAGGGCAGATATTAATAGCCTAGAGAGGGACCATGGTTATTGCCCCCCGGGCTAAAAACATCTGCCCTCAGTCACCCCAGAAAAGGCACATCTGTAAGATGCACCTATTCTGGAACTTAGCCTCTCTCTTCCCACTCCCCTGTAGCGGTGGGATATGGGGTAATAAAGGGTTAATGTCACCTTGCTAATGTAAGGTGACATTAAGCCTGGCTAATAATGGAGAGATGTCAGTAAGACACCTATCCATTATTAATCCTATTGTAGTAAAGGGTTAATAATACACACATACATTATGAATAAAGTATTTTTATTAAATAAATACACACATGGGGTTGTAAAATCTTTATTGTACACTTAATCCACCTGAAGACCCTCGTTCTGTAAAAGAATAAAAAGAAAAAAGCAACAATATCCCATACCTTTCCGGTGTGCAGTCATGTCCCACGCTGTAAATCCATCTGAAAGGGTTAAATAATTTTACAACCAGGAGCCTGCTAATGCAGCTGTTACTCCTAGTTGTAAAAACTGGGGAATGAATGGAATGCAGGGGAGCGTAGCATCGTAGACTTGTGGTGCTGCGCCCCCTGCTGGCATAAACTCATTTGAACTCTAGCATGAGAAAATATTCAGAAAAATTCCCACGCTAGAGTTCATATGAGCTTATGCCAGCAGGGGGCGTATCATAATTCATGGTGATTTTGGCCTGATAACATGCACAGAAGTTGACACAAATGGGTTTGAATGGCTAGTGAACCCAAGCTGCCGCCTCACCACCACCCGAGCTGCCGCACCCCTGCTCTTCTGTCTGTTCCCCATTATCCCATAGAATGTAAGTCCGCAAGGACAGGGTCCTCTCCCCTCTGTACCAGTCTGTCATTGTAAATTTGTTTACTGTAAACGCTATCTATAACTTTGTATGTAACCCCTTTCTCATGTACAGCACCATGGAATTAATGGTGCTATATAAATAAATAATAATAATACAAAAGGTAACATCCTCACTTGTGACAAAAAAACAGGAAAATTGTTCAGGATGCAAAGAAAAACCCACAAATAACATCAGCTGAAATACTGGACTCTCTGAAAACTAGCAGTGTGGCTGCTTCAAGATGCACAATAAGGAGGCACTTGAAGAAAAATGGGCTGACCTACACGTGGCTGGTGCTCTCAGGACGGAGCACTTCTCTCTCTGGCTGATGCTGAACACATGGCTTCCCTGTGCGCAGCAGTTCCCTCTCTCTCTCTGGATTGCTGCAGCACTCCTGGCCTCTCTCTCTGGTGCGGCCCCTTTGCAGTAGATGGGGCTGCCGCAGTACCTGTAGTAGGTGGGGGAATGGGAAGCAGAGTGTGCTGCTCACCTCTCTGCTAGCTGCTCTGGGTTTGCGCCAAACTGCTCTTCTGCTCGCACTTTCTCCTTTTATATCCCCGATGCTTCCACAGTGGGGTGCTGCAGCCGATCTCTCTCTGGCAGCATGCACACAGTACTCACTAGCCCAGAACATTCCACACCCCGCTCAGTGGTGACCAACGGGCACCCTGCATGTCTCTCCTCACAGTCTCTGTCAGCATTGGCGGTGGCTGTGCTTGGGCGTGGGCCTGCGCTGTATGGATTCTCCGGGACTGCAGCACTCACTGGACCCTGCGGCTGGTGAAGGGAGACGACTGATGCTGACCTGCGCGTGGCTGGTGCTCTCAGGACAGAGCACTTCTCTCCCTGGCTGATGCTGAACACATGGCTTCCCTGTGCGCAGCAGTCCCTCTCTCTCACTGGATTGCTGCAGCACACCCGGCCTCACTTTCTCTGGTGCGGCCTCTTTGCAGTAGATGGAGACTGGCACAGCGTCGGTACTCGGTGGGGGAACAGTAAGCAGAGCGTGTCGCTCACCACTCTGCGCGCTGCCCTGGGTTGGCACCAAACTGCTCTGCTGCGTGTGCTTTCTCCTTTAATATTCCTGCCCCCTTGGTCAAGAGGAAGTTCTGCCTCACTTCAGCTTCTCCCAGGCAACCGAGGAAGGTCCACCTCACTAAAGTTTGCCCACGGGAACAGGGGATGCAGCCTTTTCAGTTCAGGTACCCGCAGTGCTGTTGTCCCCCCTACATACTCTGGTAATCGTGCACCGAGAAAATCATCAGAGATGAACAATCCCCTTTGATGGAATATGTTAGAGGAATGGTGCATCAGGAGATCCAATCATCCTTAGACACCTTCTCCCAAACCTATATTGGGGGTCCCCGAAGGATGGTATAAATATCCAAATGACCCTTGGCAGAAAAAAGATTCTCCAAGGTTCTTCTCCCAGTGGCAGAAGATAACAGCATATCTAAAAATTCTGGACTTAGTCAGGATGGGAATAAAAATCGAGTTCTCTTCCTTTCTCCTACAGAGGCTGGAAGTAACATCTCTTCCATCGGTGAAATTACAAAAGATCCTAAAGTCAGAACTCTATGATATGCTAACATCAGCAGTGATCTCCCCTGTTCCTGAAGCAGAACAGGGCAGGGGCCATTATTTCCAATTGTTCCTCATGAAAAGAAGAAAACTGGGCCTACCAAGTCATTATAAACCTGAAAAAACTTAATCGGAACATAATGTACAGAAGGTTCAAAATGAAGTCTGTAAAATCCACAGTCCCATTAATTGGCAAGGACTTTGTCATGGCTACTATACACGAGATCTTCAAGATGCATACTACTACATACCCATTCATCCAGATTATCAGAGATGTCTAAGATTTGCAGTCACCCTAGATCAAGAAGAATCCCACTTTCAGTTCAGGGTCCTTCCTTGTTGGATTTCCTCAGCTCCCCAGGCCTTCATAATAATCCTGGTAGAGGTGGTAGTGTTTATCAGAAAGAAAAATATTTGCATCATCCCTTACCTGGATGACTAACTAGCATATCATTGGTTCCCTGTCTCAGAGACCAGCTCCATTCATCTCTCCACACTCTAACATCCTTTGGTTGGGTCATAAATCATAAGAAATCGGATCTGACTCCTTTGATCAAGAATCCATATCCTCACTTCCAATGGCTAAGCGGATACATGTAAGATCCAAGATTCGTATTGAAAGGAACCAAAAGAGGGTATCCATAAGTTTTACAATGTCTGTCCTTTTGGTCGGTAACAGCATGCATTTAGGCATTTCCCTGGGCCCAGGCTCATACAAGGTTTATACAGAATTTCATTTTTTCTCACTGGGACAAAACTCCAGGCTCACTCAGCACGAGAGTCTCAGTTCCACACTACGCAAAAATATCTCTCGACATGTGGCTCTACCAAGAAAATCTGGCAAATGGAATATCTTGGATTCAATATTCTCACTTCGGTGACAATAGATGCCAGCAAAAGAGATTGGGGAACAGTTACATCGCAGGCAGTCTTCCAGGGGGTCTGGCCAAAAGTGATGGATGGCCAGTCCTCAAATGTAAGGGAATTAAGACCCGTGGAGGAAGCCAACAGAGTAGCGAGATCTGTACTTCAAGGAACTCATGTCAGAATTTATTCAGACAATATGACCACAGTGACCCATCTATGTCATCAGAGCCACACAAAGTACGGGAACCTACGAGAATTCTTAGCAAAAATTTTCTGTTGGGCAGAATGTTCTTTGCTGTTTTTGTTGGCCCTTCACCTAAAAGGGATTCAACAATATCCAAGCAGGCTTTCTGAGCAGAACAGATGTAAATCTGGTGGGACTGGAGCCTCAATACAAGAGTGTTTCAATTAATAACCGAGAAATTGGGACATCCAGAACAGTCGACAGAATACAAAAGTGGATCTTTACTTCTCCATAGATCAAAACAAGACTCTAAGATATGAAAGACCTTCTCTGCATGGTATGGATCTACCCCCATTGATCCATTTTATCCTGATATTGTCAGGATATTGGACTTCTTAAAGAACGGCCTATCAAAAGAGTTAAGACCTAGCACCTTCAAGGTCCAGGTGTCAGCCCTGAGTTCTTTCATTGACCAGAATTTTTTGAAACCACCGATGGATAAAGACTTTTATGACAGCAGCCACTAGAATTCGGCCAAGGAGGCCAAATATAATTCCATCCTGGGACCTCAATATAGTGCTGAAAGGACTGACTATTCTGCCCTTTGAACCTATGGCCCAAATTCAAACAGACAAATTATGGAAGCCGTTACTAGAGCAAGGAGAGTAGGTGAGATCCTGGCTCTATCCATTAGGGAATCTTATCTGAAGATACTGGATAGCAGGGTAGTTCTTCTCCTAGACCCTTCTTTCTTGCCAAAAGTAACATCCGATTTCCATATGTCCCAAGAAATAATCCTTCCTTTTTGTCAGAACCCAACTGACATAAGAGAAACAGAATTCCATTCCTTGGATGACATTGTAGGAAAATCTAAACCTTTTGTCTAATACTGTGGACCTAATAAAGGGAAGAAAGCCTCCACAAGCTCACTGGCAAATTGGAATAAGAGGGCAATCAGAGTTATATAAAAATCAGGACCTATGTCCTCCTGAATCATTAAAAGCTCATTCCACCAGAGCCGTGTCAGTCATCTGGGTTGGAAAGGGTATTGCATCTATCGAACAGATTTGCATAGCTGTTACCTGGTCCTTGGTCCATACCTTCACTAAACACTATAGATTAGATCTAATGTTTATACAAGATTTAGCCTTTGGCAGGAAGGTCCTCAAGGCTATTATTCCTACCTAGCATTATTCTTTGGCATTTCTCCTGTGGTGCTGTCGTGGAGGGAATTAGAGAATATATAATAAAGGTACCTTCACACTCAGCAACTTTACAACGAGAACGACAACGATCCGTGATGTTGCAGCGTCCTGGATAGCGATCTCGTTGTGTTTGACACGCAGCAGGGTTCTGGATCCCGCTGTGATATCACTGGTCGGAGCTAGAAGTCCAGAACTTTATTTGGTCGTCAGGTCGGCATGTATCGTCGTGTTTGACAGCAAAAGCAACGATGCCAGCAATGTTTTACATGGAGCTAACAACCAGCTACAACGATAAGTGAGTCGCCGTTACGTGTTGTGAATTCTGTGGCAGAGCTCCCTCCTGTGGTCACAAGTGGTACTGCGGCTTCTGAGTTTCCTTCCTCAGGTGATGTGGTCAAGTCGTTAGGTGCTGCTCTATTTAACTCCACCTAGTGCTTTGCTCCTGGCCTCCAGTCAATGTTCTAGTATTGGTCTTGCTTCCTCCTGGATCGTTCCTGTGGCCTGTCTGCTCTGCATTAGCTAAGTTTTGCTTGTGTTATTTTTGTTTGCTATTTTTTCTGTCCAGCTTGCTTAATTGGGTTTTCTGGCTTGCTGGAAGCTCTGGGACGCAGAGGGAGCACCTCCGTACCGTTAGTCGGTGCGGAGGGTCTTTTTGCCCCCTCTGCGTGGTTGTTTGTAGGGTTTTGTGTTGACCGCAAAGTTATCTTTCCTATCTTCGGTCTGTTCAGTAAGTTGGGCCTCACTTAGCTAAATCTATTTCATCTCTGCGTTTGTATTTTCATCTCTACTCACAGTCATTATATGTGGGGGGCTGCCTTTTCCTTTGGGGTATTTCTCTGAGGCAAGGTAGGCTTATTTTTCTATCTTAGTCCTAGCTAGTTTCTCAGGCTGTGCCGAGTTGCATAGGGAGCGTTAGGCGCAATCCACGGCTGCCTCTAGTGTGGTTGGATAGGATTAGGGATTGCGGTCAGCAGAGTTTCCACGTCTCAGAGCTCGTCCTATGTCTTTTGGTTATTGTCAGGTCACTTTGTGTGCTCTGAACTTCAAGGTCCATTGTGGTTCTGAATTACCTAATCATAACAGTACTAGAGGCCAAAAGTACTAATGCTTCTCAATAGAGGGAAAAAAGAAGTTCTGAGACCATTTTTTTTTTCTTTGCACTGTGTTTTGCCTTTTTTTTCCCCTAGACATTTGGGTGGTTCAGGACACAGGTGTAGTGATGGACATTAAAGGTCTGTCTTCATGTGTGGATCATCTCACTGCAAGAGTACAAAATATTCAAGACTTTGTGGTTCAGAATTCTATGTTAGAACCAAGAATTCCTATTCCTGATTTGTTTTCTGGAGATAGAGCTAAATTTCTGAGTTTCAAAAATAATTGTAAACTGTTTCTGGCTTTGAAACCTCACTCCTCTGGTGACCCAGTTCAACAAGTTAGGATCATTATTTCTTTATTACGTGGCGACCCTCAAGACTGGGCATTTTCCCTTGCGCCAGGAGATCCTGCATTATGTAATATTGATGCGTTTTTCCTGGCGCTCGGATTGCTGTACGATGAACCTAATTCGGTGGATCAGGCAGAGAAAAATTTGCTGGCTCTGTGTCAGGGTCAGGATGAGATAGAGATTTATTGTCAGAAGTTTAGAAAGTGGTCCGTGCTCACTCAATGGAATGAAGGTGCGCTGGCAGCTATTTTCAGAAAGGGTCTCTCTGAAGCCCTTAAGGATGTCATGGTGGGATTTCCCATGCCTGCTGGTCTGAATGAGTCTATGTCTTTGTCCATTCAGATCGGTCGACGCTTGCGTGAGCGTAAATCTGTGCACCATTTGGCGGTATTATCCGAGCATAAACCTGAGCCTTTGCAGTGCGATAGGACTTTGACCAGAGTTGAACGGCAAGAACACAGACGTCAGAATGGGCTGTGTTTCTACTGTGGTGATTCCACTCATGCTATCTCCGATTGTCCTAAGCACACTAAGCGGTTCGCTAGGTCTGCCACCATTGGTACGGTACAGTCTAAATTTCTTTTGTCCGTTACTTTGATCTGCTCTTTGTCATCTTATTCTGTCATGGCATTTGTGGATTCAGGCGCTGCCCTGAATTTGATGGACTTGGAGTTTGCTAGGCGCTGTGGGTTTGTCTTGGAGTCCTTGCAGTGTCCTATTCCATTGAGAGGAATTGATGCTACGCCTTTGGCCAAGAATAAGCCTCAGTACTGGACCCAGCTGACCATGTGCATGGCTCCTGCACATCAGGAGGATATTCGCTTTCTGGTGTTGCATAATCTGCATGATGTGGTCGTGTTGGGGTTGCCATGGCTACAAGTCCATAACCCAGTATTAGATTGGAAATCAATGTCTGTGTCCAGCTGGGGTTGTCAGGGGGTACATGGTGATGTTCCATTTCTGTCTATTTCGTCATCCACCCCTTCTGAGGTCCCAGAGTTCTTGTCTGATTACCGGGATGTATTTGATGAGCCCAAGTCCAATGCCCTACCTCCGCATAGGGATTGTGATTGTGCTATCGATTTGATTCCTGGTAGTAAGTTTCCTAAAGGTCGACTGTTTAATTTATCTGTACCTGAGCACGCCGCTATGCGGAGTTACGTGAAGGAGTCCTTGGAGAAAGGTCATATTCGCCCGTCATCGTCGCCATTGGGAGCGGGGTTCTTTTTTGTGGCCAAGAAGGATGGTTCGCTGAGACCTTGTATAGATTACCGCCTTTTAAATAAAATCTCGGTCAAATTTCAGTACCCCTTGCCGCTGCTATCTGATTTGTTTGCTCGGATCAAGGGGGCTAGTTGGTTCACCAAGATAGATCTTCGTGGTGCGCATAA
This sequence comes from Ranitomeya imitator, assembly GCF_032444005.1. Taxonomy (NCBI): domain Eukaryota; kingdom Metazoa; phylum Chordata; class Amphibia; order Anura; family Dendrobatidae; genus Ranitomeya; species Ranitomeya imitator. The sequence goes on from NC_091283.1 coordinate 363,685,430, forward strand.
TCTTGTGCGTATTAAGCGGGGCGATGAATGGAAAACTGCATTTAATACGCCCGAGCGCCATTTTGAGTACCTAGTTATGCCTTTCGGACTTGCCAATGCTCCATCGGTGTTTCAGTCCTTTATGCATGACATCTTCCGAGAGTACCTGGATAAATTCCTGATTGTATACTTGGATGATATTTTGGTCTTCTCGGATGATTGGGAGTCTCATGTGAAGCAGGTCAGAATGGTGTTCCAGGTCCTGCGTGCTAATTCTTTGTTTGTGAAGGGATCAAAGTGTCTCTTTGGTGTTCAGAAAGTTTCATTTTTGGGGTTCATTTTTTCCCCTTCTACTATCGAGATGGACCCTGTTAAGGTCCAGGCCATCTATGATTGGACTCAGCCGACATCTCTGAAGAGTCTGCAAAAGTTCCTGGGCTTTGCTAATTTTTATCGTCGCTTCATCTGTAATTTTTCTAGTATTGCTAAACCATTGACCGATTTGACCAAGAAGGGTGCTGATGTGGTCAATTGGTCTTCTGCTGCTGTGGAAGCTTTTCAAGAGTTAAAGCGTCGTTTTTCTTCTGCCCCTGTGTTGTGTCAACCAGATGTTTCGCTTCCGTTCCAGGTCGAGGTTGATGCTTCTGAAATTGGAGCGGGGGCTGTTTTGTCGCAGAGAAGTTCTGATTGCTCAGTGATGAAACCATGCGCCTTCTTTTCCAGGAAGTTATCGCCTGCTGAGCGAAATTATGATGTTGGCAATCGAGAGTTGCTGGCCATGAAGTGGGCATTCGAGGAGTGGCGTCATTGGCTTGAAGGAGCTAAGCATCGCGTGGTGGTCTTGACTGATCACAAGAACTTGACTTATCTCGAGTCTGCCAAACGGTTGAATCCTAGACAGGCTCGTTGGTCGCTGTTTTTCTCCCGTTTTGACTTTGTGGTTTCGTACCTTCCGGGCTCTAAAAATGTGAAGGCGGATGCCCTGTCTAGGAGTTTTGTGCCCGACTCTCCGGGTTTGTCTGAGCCGGCGGGTATTCTCAAAGAGGGAGTAATTTTGTCTGCCATCTCCCCTGATTTGCGGCGGGTGCTGCAAAAATTTCAGGCTAATAAACCTGATCGTTGCCCAGCGGAGAAACTGTTTGTCCCTGATAGGTGGACGAATAAAGTTATCTCTGAGGTTCATTGTTCGTTGTTGGCTGGTCATCCTGGAATCTTTGGTACCAGAGATTTAGTGGCTAGATCCTTTTGGTGGCCGTCTCTGTCGCGGGATGTGCGTTCTTTTGTGCAGTCCTATGGGATTTGTGCTCGGGCTAAGCCCTGCTGTTCTCGTGCCAGTGGGTTGCTTTTGCCCTTGTCGGTCCCGAAGAGGCCTTGGACACATATCTCTATGGATTTTATTTCGGATCTCCCCGTCTCTCATAAAATGTCGGTCATTTGGGTGGTTTGTGATCGCTTCTCTAAGATGATCCATTTGGTACCCTTGTCTAAATTACCTTCCTCCTCTGATTTGGTGCCATTGTTCTTCCAGCATGTGGTTCGTTTACATGGCATTCCAGAGAACATCGTTTCTGACAGAGGTTCCCAGTTTGTTTCGAGGTTTTGGCGAGCTTTTTGTGCTAGGATGGGCATTGATTTGTCTTTTTCCTCGGCTTTCCATCCTCAGACTAATGGCCAGACCGAACGAACCAATCAGACCTTGGAAACATATCTGAGATGCTTTGTTTCTGCTGATCAGGATGATTGGGTGTCCTTCTTGCCTTTGGCTGAGTTCGCCCTTAATAATCGGGCCAGCTCGGCTACCTTGGTTTCGCCGTTTTTCTGCAACTCTGGGTTCCATCCTCGTTTCTCTTCAGGGCAGGTTGAGTCTTCGGACTGTCCTGGTGTGGATACGGTGGTGGACAGGTTACAGCAGATTTGGACTCATGTAGTGGACAATTTGACCTTGTCCCAGGAGAAGGCTCAACGTTTCGCTAATCGCAGACGCTGTGTGGGTCCCCGACTTCGTGTTGGGGATTTGGTTTGGTTGTCATCTCGTCATATTCCTATGAAGGTTTCCTCTCCTAAGTTTAAGCCTCGTTTCATTGGTCCGTATAGGATTTCTGAGGTTCTTAATCCTGTGTCTTTTCGTTTGACCCTTCCAGATTCTTTTTCCATCCATAACGTATTCCATAGGTCATTGTTGCGGAGATACGTGGCACCTATGGTTCCATCTGTTGATCCTCCTGCCCCGGTTTTGGTGGAGGGGGAGTTGGAGTATATTGTGGAGAAGATTTTGGATTCTCGTGTTTCGAGACGGAAACTCCAGTATCTGGTTAAGTGGAAGGGTTATGGTCAGGAAGATAATTCCTGGGTCTTTGCCTCTGATGTCCATGCTGCCGATCTTGTTCGTGCCTTTCATATGGCTCATCCTGGTCGGCCTGGGGGCTCTGGTGAGGGTTCGGTGACCCCTCCTCAAGGGGGGGGGGGTACTGTTGTGAATTCTGTGGCAGAGCTCCCTCCTGTGGTCACAAGTGGTACTGCGGCTTCTGAGTTTCCTTCCTCAGGTGATGTGGTCAAGTCGTTAGGTGCTGCTCTATTTAACTCCACCTAGTGCTTTGCTCCTGGCCTCCAGTCAATGTTCTAGTATTGGTCTTGCTTCCTCCTGGATCGTTCCTGTGGCCTGTCTGCTCTGCATTAGCTAAGTTTTGCTTGTGTTATTTTTGTTTGCTATTTTTTCTGTCCAGCTTGCTTAATTGGGTTTTCTGGCTTGCTGGAAGCTCTGGGACGCAGAGAGAGCACCTCCGTACCGTTAGTCGGTGCGGAGGGTCTTTTTGCCCCCTCTGCGTGGTTGTTTGTAGGGTTTTGTGTTGACCGCAAAGTTATCTTTCCTATCTTGGTCTGTTCAGTAAGTTGGGCCTCACTTTGCTAAATCTATTTCATCTCTGCATTTGTATTTTCATCTCTACTCACAGTCATTATATGTGGGGGGCTGCCTTTTCCTTTGGGGTATTTCTCTGAGGCAAGGTAGGCTTATTTTTCTATCTTAGGCCTAGCTAGTTTCTCAGGCTGTGCCGAGTTGCATAGGGAGCGTTAGGCGCAATCCACGGCTGCCTCTAGTGTGGTTGGATAGGATTAGGGATTGTGGTCAGCAGAGTTTCCACGTCTCAGAGCTCGTCCTATGTCTTTTGGTTATTGTCAGGTCACTTTGTGTGCTCTGAACTTCAAGGTCCATTGTGGTTCTGAATTACCTAATCATAACAGTTACGTCACAGGATTGCTCCTGCATCGTTCTGGAGCTTCTGTGTTTGACGTCTCTACAGCGACCTAAACAGAGACGCTGCAGCGATCGGCTCGTCTATATCGCTGCAGCGTCGCTGAGTGTGACGGTACCTTTACACTTACCGGTAATTTGGTTTCTGGGACCATCCCTGACAGCGCGAGTATTCCCCTCTCCCCCCTAAAACTTATATTCATTTGATTCCTTGGTGTTAATAAATAGTTCAAGCATTAATACTGTGTGGTCTTTGGAAAAATACTAAGGATGAAAGGAGAGGGGAGGGCTATTTAAACCGCTTGTGTTTCCTGTCCCTAATTGGGATGGTAAGGCATCCTCAGAAACAGAATTACCTGTAAGAGTAATTCTATTTTTTGGCTAAGATGAGGGTCATGAGAAATGCAGCTATATGTCCTAAGGTCCCTACAGACAACATTTACCTGTCTCTGCCATGATGACTACTCTCCATCTCCTGCTCCTCCTCATTCCGCTCCTCTGGTCATCCTCATAGGAGAGACCGGGAGAAGCTTGTGTGGGTACTAGACTCTTTTGCACTCAGCCAACTCCTGTTCATCCACCTCTTCTTTAGCCTCCACCTTCTCATTGTTACCCAATCTGCCCTGAGCAGATGAGGTGAGATGAGGCTGTGCAGTATCTCCTTGACTCATGTCTTCCTTCGTGTCCACCTGATTCGCATGCAAAGCTTCATGTTTAATTGTCAGCAGCGACTGTTTAAGTAGGCACAGAAGTGGGAGTGTTGCTCTGATGATGGCGTCTTCGAGGCTCACCATTTTGGTGGAGTCCTCAAAGTCTTGGTAAAGTACAAAAATGTCAGACATCCATGCCCACTCTTCAGTTATTATGTGTGGAGGATAACCAGAATACTGACGGGTGTGTTGGAGCTGGTATTCCACAACTGGCCTCTGCCGCTTACAAAGCTTTGCCAGCATGTTCAGTGTAGCATTCCAGCATGTGGTCATGACTAATTTCAGTTGGTGAGCTCGACCTTGCTTGCTCTGCTATGGCACTGCCAAAGCGGTGCAGCTCTAGCCAACTTGAAGAAATGGGCACTGATGTGGCGTACCTTGAACAGAAACACTGTCAAATCTGGGTATATTTTCAGAAACCGCTGAACTACCAAATTGAGCATGTAGGCCAAGCATGGTACATGTGTGAGGTTGCCAAGCTTCACGGCTGTCTCCAGGTCACACCTATTATCAGGGACGGACACAGACAGCTTGGGGCCCCTGTGCAGGAAATGTGTCTGGGCCCCCCTCCTTTTAAGGCAACAAAGCTATATATATATATATATATATATATATATATATATCTATATATATAGAGAGAGAGAGAGAGAGATATATATATATATATATATATATATATATATATATATATATATATATATAGAGATATATATATACAGTGGGGCAAAAAAGTATTTAGTCAGTCAGCAATAGTGCAAGTTCCACCACTTAAAAAGATGAGAGGCGTCTGTAATTTACATCATAGGTAGACCTCAACTATGGGAGACAAACTGAGAAAAAAAAATCCAGAAAATCACATTGTCTGTTTTTTTAACATTTTATTTGCATATTATGGTGGAAAATAAGTATTTGGTCAGAAACAAAATTTCATCTCAATACTTTGTAATATATCCTTTGTTGGCAATGACAGAGGTCAAACGTTTTCCGTAAGTCTTCACAAGGTTGCCACACACTGTTGTTGGTATGTTGGTCCATTCCTCCATGCAGATCTCCTCTAGAGCAGTGATGTTTTTGGCTTTTTGCTTGGCAACACGGACTTTTAACTCCCTCCAAAGGTTTTCTATAGGGTTGAGATCTGGAGATTGGCTAGGCCACTCCAGGACCTTGAAATGCTTCTTACGAAGCCTTTGTTGCCCTGGCGGTGTGCTTTGGATCATTGTCTTGTTGAAAGACCCAGCCACGTTTCATCTTCAATGCCCTTGCTGATGGAAGGAGGTTTGCACTCAAAATCTCACGATACATGGCCCCATTCATTCTTTCATGTACCCGGATCAGTCGTCCTGGCCCCTTTGCAGAGAAGCAGCCCCAAAGCATGATGTTTCCACCACCATGCTTTACAGTAGCTATGGTGTTTGATGGATGCAACTCAGTATTCTTTTTCCTCCAAACACGACAAGTTGTGTTTCTACCAAACAGTTCCAGTTTGGTTTCATCAGACCATAGGACATTCTCCCAAAACTCCTCTGGATCATCCAAATGCTCTCTAGCAAACTTCAGACGGGCCCGGACATGTACTGGCTTAAGCAATGGGACACGTCTGGCACTGCAGGATCTGAGTCCATGGTGGCGTAGTGTGTTACTTATGGTAGGCCTTGTTACATTGGTCCCAGCTCTCTGCAGTTCATTCACTAGGTCCCCCCGCATGGTTCTGGGATTTTTGCTCACCGTTCTTGTGATCATTCTGACCCCACGGGTTGGATTTTGCATGGAGCCCCAGATCGAGGGAGATTATCAGTGGTCTTGTATGTCTTCCATTTTCTAATTATTGCTCCCACTGTTGATTTCTTCACTCCAAGCTGGTTGGCTATTGCAGATTCAGTCTTCCCAGCCTGGTGCAGGGCTACAATTTTGTTTCTGGTCTCCTTTGACAGCTCTTTGGTCTTCACCATAGTGGAGTTTGGAGTCAGACTGTTTGAGGGTGTGCACAGGTGTCTTTTTATACTGATAACAAGTTTAAACAGGTGCCATTACTACAGGTAATGAGTGGAGGAAAGAGGAGACTCTTAAAGAAGAAGTTACAGGTCTGTGAGAGCCAGAAATCTTGATTGTTTGTTTCTGACCAAATACTTATTTTCCACCATAATATGCAAATAAAATGTTAAAAAAACAGACAATGTGATTTTCTGGATTTTTTTTTCTCAGTTTGTCTCCCATAGTTGAGGTCTACCTATGATGTAAATTACAGACGCCTCTCATCTTTTTAAGTGGTGGAACTTGCACTATTGCTGACTGACTAAATACTTTTTTGCCCCACTGTATATATATATAGCCACACACACATACATGTATATATTACATAGTCTCCTTTATTATGTATATTGCCGTCCTTTATTATACAGTGCGCTCTCTTGTTATGTACAGCACCGTCCCTTATATATTGGATTTTACAGAGCCCTATTTTTTATTACATACTGTTCTGTCTTGTTGGCTGTATAATGCAATGATGACTGATGGAGCATGGGAAAGCTTCTTTTCTAAAGGGGAGCTGATGGACTGGTAGTCTGGTACCAGATCCTCCATCAGTAGTCATTTTATATTTAACACGAGAGGGTGGGACTATGTAATGAAAGAGGGTGCTGTGAATAAAAAAATAACAAGAATACACTATGTAAGAGACAGCACTGTACATAACAGCAGAGGAAGCTATATAATAAGGGATGGCACCATATATAACGAGAGGATGGTACGTAATAAGGGACAGTGTTATACATAACAAAAGAGGAAACTATGTAACTAAGGATGGTGTTATACATAATAAGTGAGTACACTATACACTAAGGAACTGTGCTATAAATAAGTGAGTACACTATATACTAAGGGACTGTGCTATACATATTAAGTGAGTACACTTTATACTAAGGGGACTGTGTTAGACATAATCGATAATAACATATTCCTCCACCTCCCCCTGTTCCTAAATCCAATATATTTCCCCTTTCGTCCCATCATAATCCCACACACCCAATTGTCCTCCCCCGCATTCCATTATTAACTTCTTCACCAACTCCATTATTGCTTTCTCCCCACCACCCCATTATTGCCCACTCCACTACCTACATCATTGTCTCCTCCCCACCACCCCATCATTGTCCTTTCCACTGCCACCATCATTGCCTTCTCCCCCACCACCCCATCATTACCCATTCCACCACCTCCATCATTTCCTCCTCCCCACCATCCCCATCATTGTCCTTTCCACCACCTCCATCATTTCCTCCTCCCCACCATCCCCATCATTGTCCTTTCCACCTCCATCATTATTGTATTCTCCCCCACCACCCCCATCATTACCCATTCCACCACCTCCATCATTTCCTCCTCCCCACCACCCCCATCATTGACCATTACACCACCTCCATAATTTCCTCCTCCCCACCACCCCCATTATTGCCCATTCACCACCTCCATCATTTTCTCCTCTCCCACCACCCCCATTATTGCCCTTTCCAGCACCCCTATCATTGCTTTCTCCTCAACCACCCCTATTATTGCCCTCTGTCAACCCAATCATTGCCTTCTGCCTCATCAACCCATCATTGCCCTCTCTGTCAACCCAATCATTGCCTTCTGCCCCATCACCCGCATCATTGCCCTGTCCACCTACACACAGAGAGACACACAGCACCATTCACCTCTCTGCATACACACACACCTCACCTCTGCGCACAGTATTCTGAAGCCGCACCATCGCCAGCAGCTTCCTGTCTTGCACAGCCGTAGAGATGAATGATGATCTCATTCAGCCGCTGCTGTCTGAGACAGGAAGTGCGGGCAGGAAGCAGGATGGATCCATTCCCTGCTGCTCCACTCCATTGCCATTTTCTCTTGCAAGCAGTAGAGCTGCAAGGATTGCTCCCTGCCCGCCACACATAAAGGCAATCTGTCCAGGGGCCCCCCGGAGCCTTGGGGCCAGATAAACTGGCCAGATTACCCTCATTATTAGCTGCCCTGCAGGGGCCCCCTCCGGGCCCCAATTCAGCCGCACCTGTTGAACCGGCGGAATATCCGCTCATGCTTATTATTACACATGACCATGCCTGGTTGGAGGTTCAGTGGCAAGAGTCATAGATTTGTGTGGTCTATTGTTCCTTTCAATAACTCTGTCACGGTGTGTGTTTTGTCTACTAGACCAACTGACTTCTAGCTTCCAACTGATGTGGACAATGTGTTGTGAGATAGCACATCAGAGATGGAGGATGAATAGGAGCAGGAGGGGGTGTAAGAACTAGTGTGGGAGGAAATTGTGATAGAAGTAGTGCCAGCAATCCTCAGCGTTATTAGCACATGACGTGCCAGGGTGGGTCTCAGCCTTGGCCTCGCCAATGTATACCTAGTGTGTATTATAGCATCCCTGGCCACAAGCGCTTGTCCACGTGTCTGTGAATAAGTGGATGATCCGAGTAAACGCATAGGTAAGGGCACGGGTGATGTTCCTGGAAACATGCTGGTACAAGGCGGGGATAGCATAACAAGAGAAATAGTGGTGGCTAGAGACGGAGTACCGAGGAAAAAAATTTCTATACCTGTACTAGGTAAATTTTATTATTATTTGAAAGAGATGAAATTTCCCACACACCAACTTCTACAGTATATGTGACAATCACATTGCAACATCTGTACTAGGCCAATGTGGGATTTTATTTCATACCAAAGAAAATCCACACAAACCAAGTTGTAGAGTATTTGTGACAATAGTCAATTTTGGAACAAAAATACTGTAACTGTACCAGGTTAAGCGGTTTGTAAAAAATTTTAACCCACTATAATTTTACACACAGCACGTTAAACAGTATGGATGAAGAATTGAATCAGGAAAAAATGTTTATTTGGAGTGTTTATGAACCAGTTTTTTGAGGATTACATACCACCGAAATCTACCAAGGAATATGTAAAACTCTATGGATGAGAAATATACCGTATATACTCGAGTATAAGCCGAGATTTTCAGCCCAAATTTTGGGGCTGAAAGTGCCCCTCTCGGCTTATACTCGAGTCACGGTCGGCGGCAGGGCCGGCGGGTGAGGGTGCTGAGGCATACTTACCTGCTTCTGGGGCTCCTGGCGCTCCCCCTGCCCGTCCCACGGTCTTCGGGTGCCGCAGCTCTTCCCCTGTTCAGCGGTCACGTGGGACCGCTCATTAGAGAAATGAATATGGACTCCACTCCCATAGGGGTGGAGCCGCATATTCATTTCTCTAATGAGCGGTAACGGTGACCGCTGATAGAGGAAGAGGCTGCGGCACCGAAGACCAGCTGTCCGGGGGAAGGAGCGGGATGCCGGGAGCAGGTAAGTATTTCATATTCACCTGTCCACGTTCCACACGCCGGGCGCCGCTCCATCTTCCCGGCGTCTCTCCGCACTGACTGTGCAGGTCAGAGGGCGCGATGACGCATATAGTGTGCGCGCCGCCCTCTGCCTGATCAGTCAGTGCGGAGAGACGCCGGGACATGACGCTGAGGAGCTGCAAGCAAGAGAGGTGAGTATGTTTTTTTTTTTTATTATTGCAGCAGCAGCAATAGCACAGCTTTCTATGGTACATCTATGGGGCAATAATGAACGGTGCAGAGGCACTATATGGCACAGCTATGGGGCAATAATGAACGGTGCAGAGCACTATATGGCACAGCTATGGGGCAATAATGAACGGTGCAGAGCACTATATGGCACAGCTTTCTATGGTACATCTATGGGGCAATAATGAACGGTGCAGAGCACTATATGGCACAGCTATGGGGCCATAATGAACGGTATGGAGCATCTATTTTTATTTTTGAAATTCACTGGTAGCTGCTGCATTTTCCACTCTAGGCTTATACTCGAGTCAATAAGTTTTCCCAGTTTTTGTGTCAAAATTAGGGGGGTCGGCTTATACTCGGGTCGGCTAATACTCGAGTATATACAGTAACATTGATAAAAAATTTAGCAAGTTTTTTGAGGGTTATATAGCAACGAAATGTGCCCAATAATATGTTATACTGTATGGATGAGCAATATAATACCAATTAATTTTTCAACAAGTTTCTGGAGTGTTATGTAGCAACGAAATATACCTAAAAAAAACATAATACTCTATGGATGATCAATATAAAACTGATAAGTTTTTGATCCATTTTTTGGAGGGTTATATACCAAAAAAAGATATCCCAGAACACGTGATACTCTGTGGATGAGTAATTACATCCAGATACATTTGGAGGGTTAGATATCACAGAACTTTACCTCAGACAATAGAATAGTGTATGGGTGTGAAATTTAACACAGCCAAAGTTTTCAACGCTTTTTTTGAGTTTTACATACCAACGTAATGTACCAATAACCACATAAAAACTGTATGGATGACCAATTGAATCCAGGAAAGCTATATATCTTTGTACCATATTAGCCAGTAGATAGAAAAATAATTAGATTTAAGAGTCCTCAGAAGTTGATACCTTTTAATGGCTAACTGAAAAGATGGTAACAAATTGCAAGCTTTCGAGACTACTCACGTCTCTTCATCAGGCAAAGAATAATACAAAATTTGAAGAATCACATATTTATACACAACAGGGCACATAAATAATGTAATAGATTAGACAAGTGACGTGAAGTAGAACTATCATTATGAGAGAGGGATAAACAGTTGCGGCCATAAATATTGGAACAGTTCATAGATAAGAAGTTTGAACATTTTATTGTCCTCTGATTGGGTTCTGGCACAGTGTTGTGATGCCCCCCCAAGGTCTGAGGAGCAGATTACTTGGTTGATATAGAAAGACAAACTCTATTTTGAAAGTGTAGTTTATGTAATTCTACCCTCATAAAGGCTTTTATTAACCCATTTACCCCCAAGGGTGGTTTGCACGTTAATGACCGGGCCAATTTTTACAATTCTGACCACTGTCCCTTTGTGAGGTTATAACTCTGGAACGCTTCAACGGATCCCAGTGATTCTGACATTGTTTTCTCGTGACATATTGTACTTCATGACAATGGTAAAATTTCTTTGATATTACCTGCGTTTATTTGTGAAAAAAACGGAAATATGGCGAAAATTTTGAAATTTTCGCAATTTTCCAACTTTGAATTTTTATGCAATTTAATCACAGAGATATGTCACACAAAATACTTAATAAGTAACATTTCCCACATGTCTACTTTACATCAGCACAATTTTGGAACCAAAATTTTTTTTTGTTAGGGAGTTATAAGGGTTAAAAGTTGACCAGCAATTTCTCATTTCTACAACACCATTTTATTTTAGGGACCACATCTCATTTTAAGTCATTTTGAGGGGTCTATATGATAGAAAATACCCAAGTGTGACACCATTCTAAAAACTACACCCCTCAAGGTGCTCAAAACCATATTCAAGAAGTTTATTAACCCTTCTGGTGCTTCACAGGAATTTTTTGCATGTTTAAATAAAAATGAACATTTAACTTTTTTTCACAAAAAATTTAATTAAGCTCCAATTTGTTTAATTTTACCAAGGGTAACAAGAGAAAATAGACCCCAAACATTGTTGTACAATTTGTCCTGAGCACGACAATACCCCACATGTGGGGGTAAACCACTGTTTGGGTGCATGGCAGAGCTCGGAAGCGAAGGAGCGCCATTTGACTTTTCAATGCAAACTTGACTGGAATTGAGATGGGACGCCATGTTTCGTTTGGAGAGCCCCTGATGTGCCTAAACATTTGAAACCCCCCACAAGTGACACCATTTTGGAAAGTAGACCCCTTAAGGAACTTATCTAGATGTGTGGTGAGCACTTTGACCCACCAAGTGCTTCACAGAAGTTTATAATGTAGAACCGTAAAAATAAAAAATCATATTTTTTCACAAAAATTAACTTTCCGCCCCCAATTTTTTATTTTCCCAAGGGTAAGAGAAGAAATTGGACCCCAAAATTTGTTATACAATTTGTCCTGAGTACGCTGATACCCCATATGTGGGGGTAAACCACTGTTTGGGCGGATGGGAGAGCTCGGAAGGGAAGGAGCGCCGTTTGACTTTTCAATGCAAAATTGACAGGAATTGAGATGGGACGCCATGTTGCGTTTGGAGAGCCCCTGATGTGCCTAAACATTGAAACCCCCCACAAGTGACACCATTTTGGAAAGTAGACCCCTTAAGGAACTTATCTACATGTGTGGTGAGCACTTTGACCCACCAAGGGCTTCACAGAAGTTTATAATGGAGAGCCGTAAAAACAAAACAAAATTTTTTTCACACAAAAATTATTTTTTAGCCCCCAGTTTTGTATTTTCCCGAGGGTAACAGGAGAAATTGGACCCCAAAATTTGTTGTCCAATTTGTTCTGAGTGCGCTGATACCCCATATGTGGGGGGAACCACTGTTTGGGCGCATGGGAGGGCTCGGAAGGGAAGGAGCTCCATTTGGAATGCAGGCTTAGATGGAATGGTCTGCAGGTGTCACATTGCATTTGCAGAGCCCCTAATGTACCGAAACAGTAGAAACCCCCCACAAGTGACACTATTTTGGAAACTAGACCCCCTAAGGAACTCATCTAGATGTGTTGTGAGAGCTTTGAACCCCCAAGTGTTTCACTACAGTTTGTAACGCAGAGCCGTGAAAATTGAAAAAAAAAATTTCCCCCAAAAATTATTTTTTAGCCCCCAGTTTTGTATTTTCCCGAGGGTAAGAGGAGAAATTTGACCCCAAAAGTTGTTGTCCAATTTGTCCTGAGTATGCTGATACCCCATATGTTGGGGGGAACCACCGTTTGGGCGCATGGGATGGCTCGGATGGGAAGGAGTGCCATTTGGAATGCAGACTTAGATGGAATGGTCTGCAGGCGTCACATTGCGTTTGCAGAACCCCTAAAGTACCTAAACAGTAGAAATCCCCCACAAGTGACCCCATATTGGAAACTAGATCCCCATGGAACTTATCTAGATGTGTTGTGAGAACTTTGAACCCCCAAGTGTTTCACTACAGTTTATAACGCAGAGCCGTGAAAATAAAAAATCCTTTTTTTTCCCACAAAAATTATTTTTTAGCCCCCAGTTTTGTATTTTCCCAAGGGTAACAGGAGAAATTGGACCCCAAAAGTTGTTGTCCTATTTGTCCTGAGTACGCTGATGCCCCATATGTTGGGGTAAACCCCTGTTTGGGCACACGGGAGAGCTCGGAAGGGAAGGAGCACTGTTTTACTTTTTCAACGCAGAATTGGCTGGAATTGAGATCGGACGCCATGTCGCGTTTGGAGAGCCCCTGATGTGCCTAAACAGTGGAAACCCACCAATTATAACTGAAAACCTAATCCAAAAACACCCCTAACCCTAATCCCAACAGTAACTCTAACCACACCTCTAACCCTGACACACACCTAACCCTAATCCCAACCCTATTCCCAACTGTAAATGTAATCTAAACCCTAACCGTAACTTTAGCCCCAACCCTAACTGTAGCCTTAACCCTAGCCCCAACCCTAACTTTAGCCCCAACCCAAACTGTAGCCCTAACCCTAGCCCTAACCATAGCCCTAACCCTAACTTTAGCCCCAACCCTAACTGTAGCCTTAACCCTAGCCTTAACCCTAGCCCTAACCCTAGCCCTAACCCTAGCCCTAACCCTAGCCCAAACCCTAACCCTAGCCCTAGCCCTAACCCTAATGGAAAAATGGAAATAAATACATTTTTTTAATTTTTCCCTAACTAAGGGGGTGATGAAGGGGGGTTTGATTTACTTTTATAGCGGGTTTTTTAGCGGATTTTTATTATTGGCAGCCGTCACACACTGAAAGACGCTTTTTATTGCAAAAAATATTTTTTGCGTTACCACATTTTGAGAGCTATAATTTTTCCATATTTTGGTTCACAGAGTCATGTGAGGTCTTGTTTTTTGCGGGACGAGTTGACGTTTTTATTGGTAACATTTTCAGGCACATTACATTTTTTGATCGCTTTTTATTCCGATTTTTGCGAGGCAGAATGACCAAAAACCAGCTATTCATGAATTTCTTTTGGGGGAGGAGTTTATACCGTTCCGCATTTGGTAAAATTGATAAAGCAGTTTTATTCTTCGGGTCAGTACGATTACAGCGACACCTCATTTATATCATTTTTTTATGTTTTGGCGCTTTTATACGATAAAAACGATTTTATAGAAAAAATAATTATTTTTGCATCGCTTTATTCTCGGGACTATAACTTTTTTTTTTTTGCTGATGATGCTGAATGGCGGCTCGTTTTTTGCGGGACAAGATGACGCTTTCAGCGGTATCATGATTATTTATATCTGTCTTTTTGATCGCGTATTATTCCACTTTTTGTTCAGCGGTATGATAATAAAGCGTTGTTTTTTGCCTCGTTTTTTTTTTTTTTTTCTTACGGTGTTTACTGAAGGGGTTAACTAGTGGGCCAGTTTTATAGGTCGGGTCGTTACGGACGCGGCGATACTAAATATGTGTACTTTTATTGTCTTGTTTTTTTTATTTAGATGAAGAAATGTATTTATGGGAATAATATTTTTTATTTTTTTTCATTATTTAGGAATATTTTTTTTAATTTTTTTTTACACATTTTGAAATTTTTTTTTTTACTTTTTTACATTGTCCCAGGGGGGGACATCACAGATCAGTGATCTAACAGTGTGCACAGCACTCTGTCAGATCACTGATCTGACATGCAGCGCTGCAGCCTTCACAGTGCCTGCTCTAAGCATGCTCTGTGAAGCCACCTCCCTCCCTGCAGGACACGGATCCGCGGCCATCTTGGATCCGGGGCTGGAGGAAGCAGGGAGGGAGGTGAGACCCTCGCAGCAACGCGATCACATCGCGTTGCTGCGGGGGGCTCAGGGAAGCCCGCAGGGAGCCCCCTCCCTGCAAGAAGCTTCCCTATACCGCCGGCACATCGCTATCATCTTTGATCGCGGTGTGCCAGGGGTTAATGTGCCGGGGGCGGTCCGTGACCGCTCCTGGCACATAGTGCCGGATGTCAGCTGCGATAAACAGCTGACACCCGGCCGCGATCGGTGGCGCTCCCCCCGTGAGCGCCGCCGTCGCACTGGACGTACTATCCCGTCCGTGGTCATGGGGGCCCACCCCACCTCGATGGGATAGTACGTCCCATGTCAGAAAGGGGTTAAAGTGCAAAGCCAGGAAAAAATAATAAGGGCAGTTATCCATAGACCTCTAAAAGGCAACAACTGGACTCATTCATATATTTTAAAAGTGTACTTGCTGTATTCCTACACTCATATAGGCTTTGCACAAAGTGGAAAGCCAGTTCAAAATTAAAGGAGGGTACTACAGTAGTCTTGTTCAGGTGTCCGCTTCTTCTTCTCCTTGCTCTGGAGGCTATGGGGACTGCCTCTACCTTTTTCCTGGAGCCTGATTCCATGGTGCCTGGGCTGTAAGTGACCTGGCTTCCAGTAGTGCCGAAGCCCGTGACATATAGAAATTGGCGAAAAAACCCTGTGTCACCTGCACCATTGGCTTCTGTCGTCACAGTAGGTGGGGAATTCCAAAGACAATACACTCTCTCGGGGGGTAGTAACCCTATCTCAAGCCGCTTCAAGGAGTCTCTCCCAGGCCCGCTCATTCCTCAAGGAGGGTTCATCCTGCTCCCTTCTTTCTGAGATCACACCCACTGCATGCCAGCGATGTTGCCCCTCCATTTTGAGGAACGTGACTCTGGTTCCAGACATCAGCTCTTGTAGCCTTCAAGGAAAGTGTTCCTATTACAAATTTGCTCTTCACTACTGACAAGTTAAGAATTTCTATATTAGTATTTAAGTTGAAAGCATTAATTTTAAAATGTAGCATGTAACAGGATGCAATATACTCAAAGTCAGGATTCGACTCTGCTTTCTTATTCCAACAATCTTCATCTGACCACTTATATGCGATTTTCAGACTTCAGGTCACATGCCGATTAGCTTCTACTGCTGTTTTTCCCAATGAAGCAGGTGCTTTAGGCTTTCACTTAACATCAAAGTAATTAAAAAGAGATACTTGTTTGCATGTGACTGTAAGTATGCATATCGCATATGATAGGTCACATGCAGGTGCAAGAGAACATAGATTTGCCTTTGTTTTCATCATTTGTACACTGGCTAGCGTAAGTGTAACAATGTTTTGAACTTTTGGCTTTCAGGCTCCATATCTCACCATCCACTAGTGCTTTGAACTTGAGGCTACATTCTAGACAATCATCTTGGCTTTCTCTTACATATATTTGACTTGCAACTATTTAGCATACGATTAGTTATGAAGATTCTTGTTATGTCACTACACTGTTGTTGTGGGATTTCCACAACTTTTCTTTCTTGGTGTTGCAATTTCAATGTTGTGGATTGTAGATGTATAAGTACACCTGACCTGGATACAGTCACATTACACATACACAACCGCTCCTCCAGCGCCATGACAACCAGCACAGCAGAGTCCTGCATACACTGAGGCCCCTGATCATGTGACCCCTGACTCCTCCCCTCCTGTGACCTCATCACAGGTCCTGTGCGCACAGAACAGCCATATATGTGGTGTGCGGCTCTGCAGGTGGAGGTAGGTGCTGGAGATTCCCCATTACTGGGCGGGGGCAGGGGGCAGTAACCCCTTCAGTGCTGACACTACAGTGCCCTCTGCCTCCCTTATCTCTAGTGCTGGGACCTTTCTCCCATTTCTGTATTTTGTCTCCATTTTCGGCTCCATATAATGTAACTCATCAGTTTCTATTGGAATATTTTTGGGGAATGGAAAAATGACGACGATTACGTTATTATTTTGGCATTTTTCATGTACAATGACTGTGACACTCCGGGGAATATTTGTTATTAGTGATGATTGAGCACTAAAATGCTCAGTAGTCGAATCAAGCAGGGTTGATGCTCTTACAGACTCGTTTGGGGTACCGAATATAATGGAAAGCAATAGGAAACTCAAGCATTTTTCTGGAAGACCCTAATAAGAGGGCTGGGGGCAGGAAATTGCTGAAATGGGTGGGGAAACAGTGCTCAAATTGAATGGGAACAGCATAGAGAAGATCCATGGATGCATCTCTGACTTCCAGGTCGCTGCTGGGAATAATGTCAAAGTATTACGCCACTTTTAAAGACCGACGCAATAAAACATCCAAAACTGAAGATGAAGTGAATTTAACAGGGAAGAATGTTAGGAAACATTCTTCCATGTATAATGACTTGTATACATGGCAAAATTAAAAAGCAAAAACCCACCTCCTCCACCCCTTGATAGTCGGATCATTTCTCACCATATTACCCTGTCGCCTATCACGACAGTACATGACATAGTAGAGGGAGAATAAAACTACACCCGCCGGTAGTCACCAGTAAATGTAACTTATGTAGAAGGGACTTTGAAAGTCACAAAGTCTATGAGGACAGTGAAAGAACTGCCAAAAATTAGAAGGAAGCAGGACTTGGATATACCCTGTATTAGACTTGAAGGAGGCCTCATACACATTCTGTTAAAATTGTTAGATAGCAGGACTCCTGGACTCATAAAGCCCGTGCAAGGGTGTCCAAAAATTAGGAGAGACTGCAATACCCCCTGGAAGACAAAAATTTTGAAAAAGTGCCACCTGATGATCCTCTAAAAATTTGGAGGTAGTGTTGCCCTCTAAAAATGTGCAGACAGTGATGCATAACAGACTTCTAAAAATTTGGAGAGCGTGACACATCATGGCCCTCTAAACATTTAGAGAGAGTGACGCATAATGGCCCTGTAAGCAAAATATTTTGAGTGAGGTCCTAGTGTTGACCCTAAAAAGATTTTGAGTGAGGGCTGCCTGATGACCCTGTTAATATGGTGGAGGACAAGAAAAAGAAGAAATTATGAACATTATACCCCTTTTTTGGGGGTGGAAAGAGGTGGATGGGAATACACCAGAATAAAAGGAACATTTGAATAGACTTAATTTTCTGCTGCTGTCATCCGGTGGGGTTGAGAAGTCTGGGCTAATTCACCTATCCGTAATTATGCTCCTGGTGGCACTAAAAACCTGATCTGACAAAACGCTAGCAGCAGGGAAGGCCAGCACCACCAAGACGTAGAGGGACAGTTCATTCCACGTGTCCAGCTTGGATACCCAATAGTTGTATGAGACAGAGGAATCACGGAGGATGCTGGTATGGTTGGCTAGGTACTCCTTCACCATCTTCAAAACCTTTACCCTCCTTGTCAGACTACCCCACGTCAGGGTAGTTGAGTATCAAGCAGTGTGAGCACGCTCACTTATCACTATTTGTTATGATTTTTCCAAAATAAAAGAAAAGCCATAACACAAGAATATTTTTCTTGGTAAAACATATAGCCTTTATGTATCCTTTCTCATATAAATTTTATTATTTTTTCTTGCAGTAGTACCTTCATGTAACATGCTGATGAGCTGTTTAACTACGTAGATTAGACAGTCACTATTGGTCACAGCGTCTAATGTGTTAAGGATCCATATGCAATCAGTGTAATTGAACCTGAATATCATGCTGCTGCAGTGTAGTGCAACCTCCACCAGAGGGAGCATAAGAGGAAAGAGAGACTGCGTACACAGAGTAGCTCCACAGAGCAGCAGCACAGGCACCACCAAGTGGCGATAGAGTGGTCAGTCAAGACAAGTCAAAAAATGTTCAGAGGCAGAAGTACAAAAAGGAACAAGCAGTACACGTGGTCAGGAACAAGCCAGGGGTTCAGCAATGGTCAGAAGCGGTTAAGACAGAAGGCAGAAGCGAGTCCAAATTCGAGCCAAGTCAAAAACCAGAGAATCAAGCCAACAAACAGGGAAACACTGGGAAAAGGGCAGACAGAGGGAGTCAACCGACACGGGGCATGTCAGAGATCACAGGAGGACAGATCAAGAGCTACCAGAGTCAGGTTCACACGGCGAAGGCATAACTATAGCTGACACCGCCAGCAGGATGCATCGGGGCTAAATAGCACACCTGAACCCAGAATGAGGCAGAACAATTTAACCCTTGACATTATCCACCCGGAAAAAGGGCAGACAGGATTAAACCCTGGAACAGATCATGACACTGATGATGTTGAAACTGCCTCCACATGGCAAAGTTCACAGATTTTCCATCCTTTCGGTAGCTGAAAAATGATAACTGGATCTGTTTCAAAGACTCGAGCGAACAGTCTGTACAAAGCGAGAATACAACATCTACATGTTACATTTCTTTATATTCATATTATATGTTCCCCTTATTATTTCCAGTAATTGTATTATTACTTAGAATTCTTTATGATGTTACACCTGCCTCATATTCCGCTCTTTCAGGCCCCTACAATATCGTATTATCTTAGTGGAGACATTCTACATAAGAGAATTTTCCTCATTGACTGATCAAGGATGGATAGAGACAGGGACAAGATGGCGGAGAGGGTATTACACCTCACCCTAGAGATCCTCTTCTGGCTTACTGGAGAGGTAAGAGATTATGATGACATCACATTACACCATTCTTATCTATGGGAATAACAGATGGACAGAACTGAAGAGGTGAGGACAAAAGAAATGTCTGTAGTTATTAATGTGTCTCTCCATAACCAGGATTACACAGTAGTGAAGAAGACCTCTAGTGAGTGCTGTCAGTCCCCTGCGTCTCGTAGAAGACCCCTAAGCCCAATCACGGTGCCTCCACCTCACCCCTTGATATATAAGGATATCAATGACCAGCAAATCCTAGAACTCACACACAAGATGATTGAGCTGCTGACTGGAGAGGTGACACTGCTGGGACATTATACAGTAACAATATGAAGGGATCGGGGTGATGATGGTATCATTGTATGTGTCAGGTTCCTATAAGGTGTCAGGATGTCACCATCTATTTCTCCATGGAGGAGTGGGAGTATTTAGAAGGACACAAAGATCTGTACAAGGAGGTCATGATGGAGGTTCCCCAGCCCCTCTCATCACCAGGTAATAGATAGGACTAAATACACACAGCTAATATTATCTGTATGTGAAGAATGAATTCAGTCCCTGTATTTGTTTCCTCCAGTTCTATCCAGTAAGAGGACAACACCAGAGAGATGTCTCCGTCCTCTTCCTCCACTACAGGATTGTAAACAAGAAGATCCCAATGTTCCTCATGATCATCAGGTAGATGGAGAGAAGGTGTCATGAGATCTCCCCTATAATGTGTAGACGGCTGTGAAGGTCTTGTGCTCAGTCTTGTTTTATCCACCAGTATTATATGTTTTATACTTGTGTAATGAGAACGGTGGAGATGGCAGGATTAGAGCTGATCATAGATGTGACTTCTCCATCTGTCTGTGACTTTTACAATATTTGTTTTAGGATGAAGATCTGACCCATATTAATACTACAGAGACATATGTGAGGGGTGATGAGCTATGTAAAGTGGAGATTCCTACAGATAACCAACCAGGCGAGTAGTAACCACTAAATGTAGAGAAGGCACACATTCTTCTCAGTCCCCGGCTGCAATAATTTTGTACTGATATTTTACACACTGTTGTCTCTAATGTATTAGTTGTATATTTTCCCTCCTTCAACCAAAATATAAATTAAATCTGGATGTAATTACACTTGATAACACATGTTGGGTATTTACAATATTGAATATAGACTTTATATATTCCTATGTTAATATGTCTTATGTCTTCATCGTGTGCTGTCTCAATTTTGAAACTTAGACCTATCAGAGTTGTATCAAATTACTGTTTGCTAACAAGGTATAGATGTTGGAGACATGCACTGAATGGCCACCTTATTATAGACCCCTTTTCCTCCTGTGGAAATCCTTGTGTAGGGAAATCTGACAATTTGGAGTGGCTTATTTGATGAAGATACCGACATGCTCTGGACAGCCTGTCCTACTTCATTGCATATCTGCTCATTAATATCAGGGGGCTGAAAATGAGAAGGATATACTTTGCTAGAGCTATTTCAACTACAGATGTACAGGATATAAACCGGAATGAAGGTAAAGTATTTTCTTTTACTTTTTGACTACTTTGGACACATCATATAAAGAGAGCAATCACTGGAGAAGGACATCATGGTCGGAAGAATAGAGGGAACAAAGCGAAGAGGAAGACCAGCAGCCTGATGGCTTGATGCAATCAACATAATAGCGGAGAAGACCCTGGTGAACCTATCTATGCTTGCACAAAATCATTCTTCCTACAGAGCATTTATCCATCAAGTCGCCATGACTCGATATCAAACTAAAGGATGTTGAATGAAATAAATTACATTTTATTCTACTACATAATATTTTCAAACTTAAAGAAAAAAGAAAAAAAATCTGATTTACTGATAAGACTGAACCAAAGGAGTTTTGATGTACAAATGATCTCTTTGGTTGAGTATTTCCGTTTTTTAGTTCAATCTTCAGAAATACACTAGACGTAAAATATTACTCAACTTAGATGGACATGCAACAGCCATAGACATTTGTTCTGGTGGTGCAGTCTATGAGACTTTGGTTCTTTTGGATATAATCTGAAGGAAATTTTCAACTTACTTTCAGTATGATTTCACTTTGGTTAAGACTATCTTTGTCATGACAGTATTATTGATACATGTTGAAGCCAGGAGGAAATTTTGCTGACGTGGGTTTTCTTGGGGCTATCTTTCCACTGGAGCAATGCCAATATTTAGCCGAATTCCTTGTTTTTTGTTCAAGGATTGAGTTCTTAGATTATCCCATCCTACTTTACTGTGTCTGCTTGATTTACGGTGTAGTCCTTCCATATCACAATCAAGTGGACACAATTCTGCCGTTTGGCCACTGTATGCTTCTTCACCAAAAACTGTCCTCTTTACTTTTGGCATCAAAACACCATCTATTGCAATGAGGTCTGCTCTGGCTTGAGATGAAACCTTAAATGATATTCCCAAAACCCTTGGACTAAGAAGATGCTGACCCTTATTTCCCCAGATTTCTGAACTGCATACCAAAGGACACCAGACAACTTAAAAAAATATTTGAAGAAAAATATTATACAATAGAGAGCAGAGGGTAATTATACAATTGCCTTCCTAGAAACCTTCCAGCCTTTTGGAAGATTATATCTTTTCTTAATTTTTGTAACTGAGGTCATACAGTTCCTACAGTACCAGATCCACCAGGAAACCCAGTCAGAGCCTTTCTACACATTTGTGATCGAGCTGCTATTCTAGGTGCAGTGAGAGCCAAGGGTGAATTTTTGTTTTATAACAAAAGGATATCTTTTTGTTTTGTCTCACCTGGTAAGGTGGATCCTTGAATCTCTTGGTCTGGATGAGCAGTCGTTATACAGCACAGAGAGGTGACATTGGTGCAACAGTGAGTTGCAGATGAAACACTGGAAGAACAGCAACAGGAAGAGCAAATAGTAACTACAGGGTCCAATAAAGTAAGTTGAAATTATGGCCACAGGTAGAACAGAATTGAAATCCACAAGAAAGCATTGGACATTCAGTAATGAGTGGAGATTAGCGAACCTTTCAAGGTTCGATGCAGTTTGGATTCACTGAATGGACCGCCATTCGCTGAACGGTTCGACAAACTTATCTGAACCCCATTCGATTCAATGGGAGGCAAAACCAAACGCATAGACAACACCTTAAGAGATGACAAAAATCTTCCCAAACAGCTAAAATTAGGGGCAGACACCATGAAAAGTGGCATCAATTGACCCACAGTAGAACCTGTTATAATAGCCCAGACGCAGTCAGCCATGGGCCATGCATGAGGTATTAGGGTCTGGCCCAGCATTGGAATTGAAATTTCAATAAGGACCTGTTGGTTAAAGGAGCGGTGTAAGCCTTCTGAGGAGGGAGACCTCACAGCGCATTCAACGCCTTCAATTTATCTTTTTTATCCCAGCCATACTAAGATGGGACAAACATCAGTTTCATACAATAATATTGGTAGAAAAATGTATGGAAAGTAACAGGTAGTTGACTTTCCAGGGGTGGAAGCATCTAGCTAAATGTACTCTTGTACCGTGGATCTAACAGAGTGCCAACCCAGTAGTCAGCACTATTTCTAACCCTATGAATACGGGCATCATGTTGAAGATAGTGCACCAAGAAGGTGCTCATGTGTAGGGCACTTCCATGAGGTCCATGTCCATGCCATGTTGGTGGCAGGGTAACACTCATAGTTGCTTCCTCCATCCCCTCCCGTCAGCCACGGACAACAGAGAGTATATTATTATCCTCTTCATCTCCTGACTGTTGTGCGTTCATCACCTCGTCCTCCTCATTTTGTTCCTCAGCTCGTGCATCTTCACTAACAGTTTGTCTGGTACCATGAGCCCCCCTTGATCGCTGTAAGCCACCCTCCCATGGCACCCAATTGTGCAACATCATTTTTATATATTGTTATCCATTCCGCACCCTCCTCCGCTTCCAATTCTTCCTTTGAAACGATCACCTCCTCAAGCAGACTATTCAAAGTGTGCTCCAGCATGTAGATGACCAGAATAGTGATACTGATGATTGCATCGTCAGTGCTAACCATCTTAGTAGCCATTTCAAAACTGTGCATGCAGAAGGGTGCAGAGGTCCTTCACCTGTAAAGCGGACAACAACAAAAGAAAAGAAAAAAGTCCGCACCACCTGCTCGCTTAAACCACTAACACACACAATATAACACAGCTGGTATTCTGTTATTCATAGCCATGACGGAATCCAGGTGCTCATTCAAAAAAAGTTCAGTCCAAGCAAATGAGAAAAAGAATGTGGAGAAGAGCGCTCACCATCCGTAAAATATCCAATCTTTATTGTGACATCAAGTCAACAGCAGGACAAATAAGGAAAACGTGTGCTTCTAACAGACGGCGGCCGTTTCGCGGGTCTTGACCCGTTGAAGCGCGGTAGCGCGAAACGGCCATCGTTGCTGCCACAGCCACTGTAACATGTGCAGAGTGGAATTAAACCGTGTCGGAACATCGCTATTCAAACTGTTAACCGGTAGACCGAAAGACCTCTGTAGCAATGGTAGTCAATGATCTGTGGGGTGTGAAGTCGGCAAGTGAACACACAGCGACCATGCTTTCTGCAGCAGTGCATCCAGCCTGGCATAGTGGTGGAGAAATTGCTGTACCACCAGGTTGAGGATGTGAGCCATGCAAAGCATGTGTGTGAGGTTGCCATGTCGTAAGGCCGCCACCAGGTTTGCACCGTTATTGCACATGGCCTTCGCTGGCGTCAGGTTTAGTGGAGGCAGCCATTCCTATAGCTCGGCCTGGATATCTGTGGCAAATCTTGACTGCAATCTCCAAGGCATATTAATCACCCTGAGAGTCACACTCCTCTCTTGTACCCTGCTGTTTCACAACCTTAAGCCCACAGCTGTCTGTCACATGTCACTAAATGAACAATCACTAATTATTTTCTTATATAATGAGGCTGAGCAACACTGTTATGCCTAACGATTTTTAAGTGGACATCAATCCTTCTGATTTGCCACCGAAACAAATTTAGCACAAACAATTTGGAGTAGCTAATTGGGCCTCGTGGCTGTACCACTATATTAGGCCTATCAATTTTTAAGTGGAAATCTAGCCTTCTGATTTGCCACTGAAACACAGTTTTGTCATAAACGATTTGGAGTAGCTAATTGAGCCTCATGGTTGCAACACTATATTAGGCCTAACAATTTTTAAGTGGAAACTTGGCCTTATGGTTTGCCATTGAAACACAGTTTTAGCACAAACGATTTGGAGTAGCTAATGGGGCTCCCGGAGACTGACACACAGTTTTTGCACAATCTACTTCGATGCTGGAAGATCGATTTCACACAGGACAGGATCCTATCTATTTCACTGACAAGTTCACTTTCAGCACCAACACTAAGGCAGGAGCGACCTCTCTGCACTGTGACACTGAGCAAATGGCGCCAGCAAAACAAGATGTCTACTTTTTATATGGCCAGGGAGATGTGACTTCGGCAACCAATCACAGAAGACTTTGTGTTATGACATTGTGGATGGTTTCTGTGCCTTGATTGCCACAATCAACATACATAAAGTTAAGGGGGGGAAAAAGCGCGCCGCTCCTGTAATCTCTTCAGAAGCTCCTTTTAACCTATCCTCACCCCCTCGCATCACCAAACACATCCCTCCATCCCCCTGGCTTATCATACAGCACCACTATCGTAGCTAAAGTAATACAAAAGTATTAGTGGAAATGTGATGATTTACCGAACTGTGACCGACTTTTACCAAAAATGCTTGTGAAAGCGAAAATAAATCCGAATGTTCTACATTCGTGCCGAATTTCAGATTGGCGAACCTTTTCTGAACACGTTCGCTCATCTCTAGTAATGAGGAACCGATGATGCAGAACTTAGCTGGTATGGTGACATAAAAGAATTAACTCAGTGTTGAAGAACTGATGCTGATGAAGCAGAGATGGGTTACAATACAATATAACAGTTACCCATCACAGTATGAAAAATAACAGCATGGCAGAGTTACCCATCAACGTAGCTGAGCTATGGTAGCCTAATGTTATGGTTCTGTGTTCGTGCAGGTCTACTGTAGAATTGTGATCTGTTTTTGTATTTTCTATGGACATTTGATATAGAAATGTTATTAAAATAAAAATGTTAAGGTTATTTTATTAAAAAATAATTGTTTTTTTCCTTGGCAGATGACTGTAGAAGGAGACCAGAGGGACACCTGACAGCTTCAATTTTTAAATCAGATAACCTTAATATCAAGTTTGATGAGCATGTCATTATCCCAGCTGTACCATCAACCCTTCACAGCAAAGATCTATCATCTGATCCGTTTAAAAAGTTCCAGTCTTCTAATTCATCACAGACTATTAAGAAAAATAAAAGATGCAAAAGGGGCCGTAAAAATCAAAGTACCATGGAAGTAAAGAGGCCATCTTCAGGTTCAGAATTGGGCAGAAGTTTTTCCCACCAAACATATTTTGTTACACATAAAAAAATTCACAGAGGGAAAAAGCCATTTTCATGTTCAGAGTGTGAGAAAAGTTTCAACAGAAAATCATTTCTTCTTAGACATGAGAGAGTTCACATAAAGAAGAAACCATTTTTATGTTTGGATTGTGGAAATTGTTTTAACCGGAAATCAAGTCTTGTTAGACATAAGAGAATTCACACAGGGGAGAAGCCATTTTTATGTCCAGAGTGTGGGAAATATTTTAGGCACAAATCCTATCTTCTTGATCACGTGAGAACTCACACAGGAGAAAAGCCATTTTCATGTCCAGAATGTGGAAAATGTTTTAACCGGAAATCAATTCTTGTTATACATCAGAGAAGTCACACTGGAGAGAAGCCATACTTATGTTCGAAATGTGGAAAATGTTTTAGCCAGAAATCAAATCTTGTTACACATCAGAAAACTCACCCAGGGTAGAAATATTATGCAAAGTGAAGGGCAAAAAGGGTAGCAATGTTTTTAACTTTTGATATTCAGGCTTCATATGTCATTATCCACTTCTGCTTTGAACTTGAGACTGCCATCATGTTATAGACAATCATCTTAGATATCTCATACTTAAATTTGACTTGCAACTATTCAGCATATGATTAGTTATGCAGATTCTTGTCATGTCAATGCATTGTTACTATTTTGCTCCTAAAGATCTAAATTTTAATTTGTATAATTTTGTTAGTATTTTATAAATCCACCTTTGGTTTTCAACACTACCGGAATCCTTCTGGGCATGCTCTCAATAACATTAAAACAGGTGTTGACCAAAATTTGATCTCAGGTCTCTTCTACACATTTCCAAAGTTGGTGCATACTGGTCGACTCACTTGGGTGGGTATACACTTTTTTCTTCAATTCTACCCATCAGTGTATGATTGGATTGAGGTCTGCGGACTGTAGTGGCCAATCCAGCACCTCTATTTCATTATCATTGAACAATTTCTTCATCAAAGCTCAATGTATGCTTTGTGTTGTTGGCCTGTTGGAACAGTATGTCATCCTTTTCATACCCATAGTACTTGGGTAATAAAGGGGTATTCCAAAAGCACATACTCATTAAAGGGTAAGGGACTAAAGTTTAGTGTCTCCCCCATAGCGTAAATATACCATGACATCAGGCAATGGAGTACTCCAAAAGGCATGCATATAAGAGAGGAAAAAGTGGAGTAACCATTAACCACCAATAGTGTTAAAGCAAGAATGCTTATTTGAAAAAAATCATAGTTACATATGTAGAAAAAAGACCTAGTTTCATCAAGTTCAACCTTACTCCACAAATTGTACATTTTATCAAGTAATACAGCAATATATAAAAAATAAGGAGGATTAACGCACAGTTCAGCATAATAAGCAGCATATAATATATACAAAACCTGTGCACCTTGTCACCATGTAAAATGAAAGCCCAACTAAGTCAGAATGAAGCAAAAAGTAGGTTCACAGTTTGAAATGCTTGCCCATAGTGAGGGGAGGAGTATATATTAAACATTGCTCATTATGCTGACTGACTCAGCAGATCTCTGTGTGTTAATCCTCCTTATTTTTTATATATTGCTGTATTACTTGTTATTTATCTTTTAATGATTTTTTTTTCAAGTGAATATTCTTGTTTTAACACTATTTGTGGTTTATGGTTACTCCACTTTTTCCTCTCTTAAATCCATAGTACTTGAGTGTGCGAAGTAACTCCTCTTACAGGATGCTCACATATAACTCAGCATTGAGACCACCATCGATCCTGGTCATGTACCCCATGCCTCTGGCTGTAAAACAATCCCATATCATCAGTATTCCTCCACCGAACTTGTCATTTCGTTCAATTTCTCAATTCGTTAGCCCCTTGTTTCTTTCAGACCCATTTGCACCCATCAGAGCCTAGTCTATTAACTTTTGTCTCATCGCTCCAAATCACTTGCTTCAAATCTTTAAATGTCCACATTTCCCGATGCTTCTAATGATAGTATTGAAGCTGAGCTTTCTTCACCTTTTTTCATGTAATGTGCGTCGCACATCAGTGTCTCCGGTACGTGAGGTGACAGTTTCCTCACGTACCGAGACACTGACACACGTAGACCCATTAAAATCAATGTATCTGTTCAGATGTCATTGATTTTTTGCGGACCGTGTCTCCGTGTGCCAAACACGGAGACATGTCAGTGTTCGTGGGAGCGCACGTATTACACGGACCCATTAAAGTCAATGGGTCCGTATAAAACACGTACCGCACATGGACGTTGTCCGTGTGCAGTCCATGTGCCGTGCAGGAGACAGCGCTACATTAAGCGCTGTCCCCCCCACTGGTGCTGAAGCCGCGATTCATATCTTCCCTGCAGCAGATTGCAATTTGTAGTATACAGGAAGAAAAAGATTTTTTCACCACCAGGAGCAAAACACTAACAATGCAGTGACAGGACAAGAATCTGCATAACTAATCATATGCTAAATAGTTGCAAGTCAAATTTATGTATGAGATAGCCAAGATGATTGTCTATAAAATTAAGGTAGTCTCACGATCAAAGCATATAGTGGATGGTGAGATATGGAGCCTGGAAGTGAAAAGTTCAAAACATTTTAACCCTTTTGCTCTTCATGTATGTTCAGACTGAGGGAAATATTGTTCTCATAAATCACATCTTGATAAACCACAGAGGAGTCATAGAATGTAGAAGCCATTTTATGTATTGCTTTTGGAAAATTGTGAAGCAAAAATGGAACTATAATTGCGCATAAAAAAAAATCTCACTTGGGAGTTGTTCAGAGTGTAAGAAATAAATCATTATATGTAACTCATAAATCATGAATGTCAAAGAAATCACACAGCGAGGTAGACTTTTTTTTACTCTGTGAAAAGTTGAAAAGAAAACATACAACAATTACAGTCAAAGTATATTACCTGTTTCGAGTATAAATTCAATCCAAACCTAATTTCCCTGTAAAATGCAGCGGATGTAGTAAATTTGAATCTCGTCACATTTGCACATGTCTAATAGCTATCCTATAATCAGTGTCTGCCTCTTTAACGAGCTTTACAACATGATCCAGGATAAATGAATTGCCTATAAGACGTCATACTAAACTGGTCTCTTGAAGGTGAAATAGTGCTTCTCCCAAAGTAAAGTCCCATCTCATACTCAAGAAAGGAAGAGTGGTTTAGAGCACTGAATGATCATTATGAAATGTATGTAATTATCGATAAAAATGCTATCCATAAAAAAAAATACCACTAACACCTGAATATCAACTGTTGGCAAAGAATATTTTAGAATAACATATTCATACTTTACTGTACATCTATACCTTGAACAGGTTTCCGGCAATTCCTCTCCTCAATCGGACATTTTTGGTCTTCTACTCTGAATCAATCCCCTGGAATGTAAATTGTGACCAATCCTCCAAGTGCAACTTTCTGACATCCAAGAGAAATTCTAATTGTGTTTTTTTTTTTGCCATCTAATGCAAAGATTGTGAATTTGTAAAACGGTCAACACATTGTAATTAAAACATCCAATATGGTCCAGATAAATCATGGGACCATTCTTGTGCATTTTGATTTTTGTTTACTACAACTAAACTTGGTGAAAAGGCTGTGTCTATTGTTGGAGACATTTTGGAAACCAATCTCACCACACTCACATTTATTTTTTGAATTAAGAAACCCCTTTAGTAGAAATGAATGATCAATAAAATGGTTGTTGCTCGAATTGCACAATTTCCAATGCTCGACTTACTAGATTAGAGTAATTAGTATAATGGGAGTCAATGGGAAATCTGAGAATTTTTCTGGCACACCCTACAAAAAGGTCTGGGGGCAGTGAAAATGTTGAAATAGATGGGAAAAGTGCTGAATGGAAGGAGAGCAGCATGGGGAAGACCTCTGGAAACATCTGACTCCCAGACCGATGCTGAGAACAATAGACCCTAGAAGGCAAAAACTCAATGGCTCATTCACATAAAGAGCATTAAAACGCTTTAT
The DNA here is from genome assembly GCF_032444005.1 of Ranitomeya imitator. NCBI lineage: Eukaryota > Metazoa > Chordata > Amphibia > Anura > Dendrobatidae > Ranitomeya > Ranitomeya imitator. The sequence goes on from NC_091283.1 coordinate 363,715,305, forward strand.
GCAGCACTGCTATCATCTGGTGATGTGTAAAAGTAAGGTTTAAGCCAGGCTTTGATCACTGTTATCAGAGTGAGCCTGACAGCACTTTCTGTTGACAGATGCCTTGTCTGTTATAACCCCCCGTGGCACTAAAAATCCGCTCAGACAAGACACTAGCGGCAGGGCAGCACAACACCTCCAAGGCATAGGACAGCTTATGCCAGGTGTCCAGCTTTGAGATCCAATTGTTGAAGGTCGAAGAGTAATTAGGGAGTACACTGATTTGGTCGGCCAGGTATTGCTTGACCATCTTTAAGACCTTTTCCCTCCTTCTCAAAAATACCCGGTCATGAGGACATGGATGCTGAGAGAGTGTCATGATTTGCCCAGACTTTTGACAGTGTACCCCTGCCTCTGTGGTACCTGGTGTGTCTCTCCCTCACCTCTCCTCCTTGGTTGGGCAAGCTTTCCCCCTGCCGCTAGCATTACCTGATGGGAATTCACATTTTCCACAATGGCTTTCTGCTATAGCACCATTTTAGGAGACCTCTCCGCCTCAGGAAGAAGAGATGCAGATCCTCCTATGCCCTGAGCAATGCTAGATGGGGAGAGGCTGGGTGCCTCCCTTAGCTTCCAAGCACGGCACAAGATCGTCTCCTCTTGCCCGCTGCCTCAGGCGTGCTAGAGCACACATTGGAAGTGACGCGCACAGCCGGGCTCAGGGATGCAACGTCAGGTTGTGCTCCACAGTGAAACGTAATGCGGTTTGAAGGGAAATTTGAATTTGGACCCCAAAAAGGCATCTAAATGCACAGGACCTGATGTTTGAAGAGGGGAGATTACATTTCATTGGATGAGAAGAGTCCTGTGTTACAGTATTTGGAATAAACGGACCCTGACCAAAGACACTATAAGGTGGGACTGAGGTTCTAATTATATAGAGCATGCCTACCGTTAGAGCTGAATCTGCAGAGCTCAGCGCAAACCCTGACCCAGTGAGTTTATCTGGTAAGGGTAGGTCCTCTTTGGTGCAGGATCAGTCCTTATGGCATCCCCTTTTTCTTTTAAGAAGACAAGGATCCTGTGCCAAAGTCGAAAGGGCAAACAATAAGTTGCAAATGTACCATTTGTAATAAAAAGCTTCCATCTACGCACAAAAAGCTCTTTACCTACGGTGCATGGAGAAGATCATCAGAGATGAACAACCCTCTTTGATGTAAGAGGTTAGAAAAATGGTGCATCAGGAGATCCAATCATCCTTATCCACCTTCTCCCAAACCTATACAGGGGGTCCCACAGAGTCAAAAAAGAGGAAATATGCCCCAAAGGATGGTTCAGACACGCATGTGGAAATATCGGTTCTCCAAGAATGGTTAGTGAAGGTGAAGTTACTATGAATTATAATGCTGAACAGGATGATAAAGTGTTTTTTTTTTCTTCTGAAGACATGAAGGAGCTGTTACTCGCTGTAAGGAATACAATGGGAGTAGCAGAGGAGAAAACATCCTGTGCAGTCCAGGATGAGATGTTTGGGGGTTTAAGATCAAGAAGGAAAATGCTGTTCCCTATACATGACAACGTTCAGAATTTAATTCTGGAGGAATGGGAGTTCCTGGAAAGTCGACTGAACATCCCAGAAGATTTGAAATTCTGTGTTATGGACTGACCTGAGTCGGAGTAGTGATATTACAACCACTAGGGGCAGCACCAGCAGATATTTTATTCAGGGAATCGCCAGCGGTCGGTACACGGTAACAGCAGTAGAATCATTGAGGATAAGCAGCAGGTGGAAAGAAGCTAGACTAAAAGCTGGGAGCTCAATAACAAGGAAGGAAGTGCAGTTTCAGGATTAAGTAGGGCATTCAATCAGGAGATCACAGGGTTGAGCCAATCAGGAACTCAGGGTGGAGACAATCTGGAACAACATTGGTACTAGTATGTAGTTTAGCAAGAAACTATCCAGGGAGCTGAATAGCTCAGAGGGAAGAGCTGCTTGTGCACAAGAGCTGCTGGGTTCAAGTCCGGACATTCCGCTTCCCTCTGGATGAGGACATATCTGTTATGACCTGGTGGTTAGGAGCACCCGGAATGACCTGATAGTTAAACCTCATACAGGACGAGCTCTGGGATGTGGGAGCTCTGCTGACCGCAAGCCCTAATCCTATCACACACACTAGAAATAGCCGTGGAGCGCTCCTGACCAGACCTAGGCACCTCGTCACAGCCTAAGAACTATCTAGCCTTAGAGATAGAAAATAAAGCCTACCTTGCCTCAGAGAAATTCCCCAAAGGTAAAGGAAGCCCCCCACATATATTGACTGTGAGTAAAGATGAAAGTCACAAACGCAGAAATGAAACAGATTTCAGCAAAGGGAGGCCAGACTTACTAAATAGACAGAGGATAGGAAAGGTAACTTTGCGATCAGCACAAAAACCTACAAAAGACCACGCAGAGTGTGCAAAAAAGACCTCCGCACCGACTCACGGTGCGGAGGGGCCACTCTGCATCCCAGAGCTTCCAGCTAGCAAGACAAAATCATGAAAACCAGCTGGACAAGAAAACAGAACAAATAATGACTATCAGGAACTTAGCTTCTGCAGGAGAAGGAAGGTCACCAGAGAGATCCAGGAGCGAACTGAACCAATGCAAAAACATTGACAGCTGGCATGGAGTAACGATCTGAGAGGAGTTAAATAGAGCAGCCAGCCAAAGGATAAACCACGTCACCTGTGTAAGGAACCTCAGAAGCCGCAGCTTCACTCACAGCCACCAAAGGGAGCCCATAGACAGAACTCGCCGAAGTACCATTCACGACCACAGGAGGGAGTTCGACAACAGAATTCACAACACATATCCAAATGCAGGGTGAAAATTCCTAAAATTGATATGCAAGTGGCCTGATAGCTAAAAAGAATAGCTTACCCTTTGAAAATTCCTTCTCAGAGTCCGTCCGGATAGCAGCAAGGGCTTCGGTTCTCTTAAACACCACAAGAAAAGCTCATTGGTTAGTGGATCATTCTATCCAAGTCAAAATTATGCTCTATACCTTTCAGAGGAGAGTAAGTATTTCATTTTCCACAGACACAAAGCTCTCAGTACATAGAAAAAGGTTAAACAGTATGTTGTAGCAGGCTCGGACTGGCCCACCGGACAACCGGAGGATCCTCTGGTGGGCCCAGCCACCCAGGCACTGACACAGGGCCCCCACTGCTCAAGGGCCCCCCAACGCTCGCCCGCCTCCCTGCCACCCACCCTCCATGAAGATGATACTCACCTGACCCTGCTCCAGCTATGCCTGGTCTCGGCGTCTGCAGCTCATCCTGAATGAGCGGTCATGTGGTACCGCTCATTAAGGTCTTGAATATGTGCATATTCATGACAATGAGCAATATCACATGACCGCTCACACAGGAAGAAGGTGCTGCGCCAGGAGTCGGGACAGAGCCAGAGGGATGTCGGTGCGGCCGCGCGGTGTGTGGGACAGGTGACGGTCAGGTGAGTATGAGGGATGGGGGGATGAAGGAGGACATAAGCCGGCATGCCATGCAAGTTGGGAGCAGGAGCGGGGGGGGTGGAGAGAAGCCATGCATACAGGAGGGGGGAATATGAGCCATGCATTCGGGGGGGGGGGAATATGAGCCATGCATTCGGGGGGGGATATGAGCAATGCATACAGGAGGGGGGAATATGAGCCATGCATTCAGGGGGGGAATATGAGCCATGCATACAGGAGGGTGGATATGAGCCGCCATGCATACAGGAGGGGGGGTCATTATACAGTATTGAGCATCATGTGGGATCATTATACAGTATGGAGAACTGTGTGTGGCCATTATACAGTATTGAGCATCATGTGTGGCCGTTATACAGTATGGAGCATCATGTGTGGCCGTTATACAGTATTGAGCATCATGTGTAGCATTATACAGTATGGAGCATCATGTGTGGCCAATGGACATTATACAGTATGGAGCATCATGTGTGGCCGTTATACAATATGGAGCATCATTTGTGGCCATTATACAGTATTGAGCCTCATGTGGGATCATTATACAGTATGGAGAACTGTGTGTGGCCGTTATACAGTATGGAGCACTGTGTGGCCATTATACACTATGGAGCACTGTGTGGCCATTATACAGTATGGAGCATCATGTGTGGCCGTTATACAGTATTGAGCATCATTTGTGGCCATTATACAGTATTGAGCATCATGTGGGATCATTATACAGTATGGAGCACTGTGTGGCCATTATACAGCACTAGATGGTGGCCCGATTCTAACGCATCGGGTATTCTAAAATATGCATGTCCACGTAGTATATTGCCCAGTCACGTACTATATTGCCCAGCCACGTACTATATTGCCCAGCCACGTACTATATTGCCCAGTCACGTACTATATTGGCCAGCCACGTAGTATATTGCCCAGCCACGTAGAATATTGCCCAGCCACGTACTATATTGCCCAGCCACGTACTATATTGCCCAGCCACGTACTATATTGCCCAGCCACATAGTATATTGCCCAGCCACATAGTATATTGCCCAGTCACGTAGTATATTGCCCAGTCACGTAGTATATTGCCCAGTCACGTAGTATATTGCACAGCCACGTAATATACAGCACAGAGCCACGTAGTATATTGCCCAGTCACGTAGTATATTGCCCAGTCACGTAGTATACAGCACAGAGCCACGTAGTATATTGCCCAGTCACATAGTATACAGCACAGACACGTAGTATATTGCCCAGCCATGTAGTATATTGCCCAGTCACGTATGTAACAGGCTAAAAAATAAAAAAGAAACATACTCACCATCTGAAGATCCCGTTGTAGATCCGGCGCTTGTGTGCGGCGTCCGGTCCCAGGATTGGTATGGGCGCAGGACCTTCCATGACGTCGGGGTCACATGACCGTGACGTCGCGGTCACATGACCGTGACGTCATGAAAGGTCCTTCTCCCATAGCATCTTTGGAAGCGGAACCTGCTGCTTGCAGTGCCGAGGAGAGGAGGCGACGGCGAAAGGTGAGAATAAGGTTTTTTTATTATTATTATTATTTTTAACATTAGATCGTGTCGTTTTACTATTGATGCTGCATTCGCAGCATCAATAGTAAAAAGTTGGGGACACACAGGGTTAATAGCGGCGGTAACGGAGTGCGTTACCCGCGGAATAACGCGGTCCGTTACCGCCGGCATTAACCCTGTGTTAGCGGTGACCGGAGGGGACTATACGGGCGACAGGCACTGACTGCGGGGAATAAGGAGCGGCCATTTTCTTCCGGACTGTGCCCGTCGCTGATTGGTCACGGCAGCCATGACAGGCAGCTGCCGAGACCAATCAGCGCATGAATAACCATGACAGACAGAAGGACAGACAGACGGAAGTGACCCTTAGACAATTATATAGTAGATGGAGCGCTATGTGTGGCCATTATACAGTATGGAGCACTGTGTGGCCATTATACAGTATGGAGCATCATGTGTGCCCATTATACAGTATTGAGCATCATGTGTGGCCATTATACAGTATGGAGAACTGTGTGTGGCCATTATACAGTATGGAGCATCATGTGGTGGCTGTTATACAGTATTGGGCATCATGTGTGGCTATTATGTGTGGCCATATTTTTTTTGTTTATAATTATTGTATATAAAACAATGTGATCAGCAGTGCTAAATGGCTGTGGTTGGAACGTGGATATGGGTGTGACTAGTTGTGAAATGGGTGTGGTCAGAGGCGTGGCCTAAAATTTGCAAACTTTATACCTCCTTCCCTTTTCAAAAGTTGGGAGGTATGGTACCACATTTGCCAGATCACGGCAAGTGCCACAAATCCCATGGGGAATGAATGAGGCCGAATGCAGTGTTGCTGTAAGTGATCCGTTACGCAGCAGATGCAGAAAAACTGCCAGATCTGCTGCAAAAGGCTACTTTCACATCAGCGATTCTTGCCAAAGTCACTGCCGATAGTGTCATACTCACCAAAGGGGGAGGCAGCACTAAAAGTGCCTAGGGCAGCAGAAACTCTAAATACGGCCCTGGGGGGCTACATTATATTCTGTGGGGGGACTGCATTATACTCAGGGTACTACATTATATTATGGGGGCTACATCATACTATATGAGGGGGCTACAGTATACTCTATGGGGGGGCTGCATTATATTCTGTTGTGGAACTGCATTCTCTCAGGGGACTACATTATATTCTGTGGTGGGTTGCATTATACTATATGAGGGGGGCTGCATTATACCGTATGGGCGTGCTACATTATATTCTATGGTGGGGACTGTGTCATACCTGAGGGGGTTGCATTATATTTTGTGGGGTGCTGCATTATATTCTTTGAGAGGGGACCGCATTATATTTTATGAGGGGGCTACATTATATTTTGTGAGGGGGCTACCCCAACCCTTGCTACATTATTAAGACATGAACTACCTTATATTATACCCTGATATTAGCGCTTTTTACCGCACAATTGGTGGTCTTGTATCTATTTCTATGTAGCTACTGTACATAGTGGGCCCCAAGAATGATTTTCTCTGGTGGGCCGAAGGTGCTCCAGTCCGACGCTGTGTTGGAGCTACCCAAAAGGGGGAAGGGGAAAGAGTATTTTTCAGCGCGAACATTCTGAAAGACAATGACAATGTCAAATGGGTAGAGGGCAGAATTTCAAGGTTCTTCTCCCAATGGCAGAAGATAACATTAGATTGAAAAATTCTGGTGTCAGTCAAGATGGGAATAAAAATCGAGTGCTCTTCCTTTCTCCCACAGAATCTGAAAGTAGCATCTTTTCCATCAGTGAAATTTCAAAAGATTCTTGAGTCAGAACTCTAGGATATGCTAATGTCAGTAGCGCTCTCCCCTGTTCCAGAGGCAGAACAGGGCAGGGGACATTATTTCCAATTGCTCCTGTTGAAAAAAGCAAACGGGGCCTACTGAGTCATTATAAAACGCAAAAATCAGAAGGTTCAAAATGAAGTAAAATCTACAGTCCCATTAATCGGCAAGGACTTTGTCATGTCTACTGTAGATCTTCGAGATGCATACTACCACGTACCCTTTCATCCAGATTATCAGAGATATCTAAGATTTAACGAGACGATATTGCTGGCGCACTACAATGTATTGACTAACCAATCCAAGAGGGAGGGTGCAAGAATCTGGCTAGCAACAATGACAGTAAACAAGAGAAAAAAGGAGCCGCTATACAATCTGCACACCACCAGTCAAATATATGAAAAAAGGAACAACTTTATTGGTAACAAAATATTAAAAACAATTAAAACCAATACACAATAAAACTCACCCATAGGGCCTGTTCATAGTAAATTCTGCATAAATAACGCAAATAACACACATGGCTCTGGACGCAAATACAAATCTAGATGCACTACACTGCTGGGTACAATATAGAACACACATGCAATGTAGAAAGAATGTGAGCTTCTTAAGATGTACTGAATCCCAGTAAGTGGAAAGAAGCAAGGTCCCTAATATGCTGCTAATGCATAAATATAATCCCAAATACAAAAGGGCATCAGCCCCAGTACACAGTGCAAAAATAGCAACTAATGCCAATAGCCGGTATAGCAGCCATGGAGACGCTGATAGAAACGCCGCCCCAGCAGTGTACAAAGAGTCGCCCAATAGTCACCTAAAATAGGGAGGGTAACCCAAGCGACCAGTGTGAGGAACAGGACCAGATGGTGGGAGGACCCAACGCGTATCGCAGTTTCCAAGACCGCTTCGTCAGGGGTCAGGTGTGACAGAACAAAAGATTTTTGCGCACAATTAACACACTATTATGTTACAGCTGAAGGAATTGTCTCATCTTTCTAGATGTGTAAAATTGAAAACTGCTTGTAAAAACTAAGCAGCTTTGTAAATTACATCTTAAAGGGAACCTGTCACCTGAATTTGGCAAGATTACCTTGCGCAGGCGTGTACTATGGAGGACAGAGAATGAACTTCAATCCAATATTGCGGCCAGCATGCACACAGCGGGTAAGGAAAGGGTGAATCAATCAAACACCTGAAAACTTTGCCCATATGACCAAAAACCGGTCCCGCCAAATTCAGGTGACAGGTTCCCTTTAATAAATCATTATACAATGAAAATCAAAAACCCAAATGAAATGAGGACATAAGAATTCAACAATTAAAGGGGTCGTCCACAAGTTGGACAACCCCCTATGGATTCTTATGTTTCCCCCCAGTAAAATAATAACTCCTATACTCACTTCTGTGCTGGCCCTGCTGATGGGTGACCTTAAAGACGTTTTCCATCTTTGATGTCACACATTATCTGCACAAATCTATTTTGAAACAGACTGAATTCATTTCTAGGGGGGAAATAAAAATCTCAATACTAAGTAATGTGGTTGTATAAGTGTGAACATCTTCTTATCATTGGGGTTGTGGTTGTGTTTCAAAATAGCCAAAAACTCTTAAACTCATTTTTAGAAACAGTCAATGCAAAGCTGCCATTATTTACAGTGATTCTAATTAACCCAGAAAGATCTCATTGTTAAAAGCTATAAGTCAGAATACAAGGGTCCAAAAAAATGGGAAAGCATGTTATGGTCTGACAAGACAAAGTTTGAACTTTTTAGCCATAATTCCTAAAAGATAAGCCATCACTGCACAACACCAAAAGAAACACCATACCCACAGCAAAGCATGGTGAAAATAACAATATGCGGTGTGACTGTTCTTCTGCAGCTAAAACTAGGAGTTTAGTCACAGTAGAGGGAATTATGAACAGTTCCAAGTATCAGTCAATTATGCAACAAGACATTCAGGCCTTTGCTAAAGGTGAAGAGGAATTTGACCTTTCACCATTATTATTATTATTTATTGTTATAGCGCCATTCCATGGTGCTTTACATGTAACTAGGGGTATACATAAAAAAAACAAGTACAATAATCTTAAACAATACAAGTCATAACTGGTACAGGAGGAGAGAGCACCCTGCCTGTGAAGGCTCACAATCTACAAGGGATGGGTGAGAATACAGTAGGCGAGGGTAGAGCTGGTCATGCAGCGGTTTGGTCGATCGGTGGTTACTGCAGGTTATAGGCTTGTCGGAAGAGGTGGGTCTTCAGGCTCTTTTTGAAGGTTTCGATGGTAGGCGAGAGCCTGATGTGTTGTGGTAGAGGGTTCCAGAGTAGGGGTGATACGCGAGAGAAATCTTGTATACGATTGTGGGAAGAGGAGATAAGAGGTGAGTAGAGAAGGAGGTCTTGTGAGGATCGGAGGTTGCATGTAGGTAAGTACCGGGAGACGAGGTCACAGATGTATGGGGGAGACGGGTTGTGGATGGCTTTGTACGTCATGGTTAGGGTTTTGTACTGGAGTCTCTGGGCAATGGGGAGCCAGTGAAGGGATTGACAGAGGGGAGAAGGTGGGGAATAGCAGGGGGACAGGTGGATTAGTTGGGCAGGAGAGTTTAGAATAGATTGGAGGGGTGCGAGAGTGTTCGAGAGGAGGCCACAGAGCAGGAGGTTGCAGTAGTCAAGGCAAGAGATGATGAGGGTATGGACTAGGGTTTTTGCAGATTCTTGGTTGAGGAATGAATGGTTTCGTGAAATATTTTTGAGTTGAAGTCGGCAGGAAGTGGAAAGGGCTTGGATATGTGGTTTGAAGGGGAGATCAGTGTCAAAGATTACCCCGAGGCAGCGAGCTTGTGGGACTGTGGAGAGTGAGCAGCCATTTACTGTAATGGATAGGTTCGTTGGGGGGGTCACGTGAGATGGGGGAAAGATGATGAATTCTGTTTTGTCCATGTTAAGTTTCAGAAATCTAGTGGAGAAGAAGGATGAAATAGTGGACAGACATTGAGGGATTCTGGTTAGTAGGGAGGTGATATCTGGTCCAGAGATGTAGATCTGTGTGTCATCAGCATAGAGATGATACTGAAAGCCATGAGATTCTATGAGCTGTCCCAGGCCAAAAGTGTAAATGGAGAAGAGCAGGGGCCCTAGGACTGAACCTTGTGGGACTCCGACAAATAGGGGGCGAGGTGAGGAGGTAGTGTGTGAGTGGGAGTCACTGAATGTCCGGTCTGTTAGGTATGATGAGATCCAGGATAGGGCCAAGTCTGTGATGCCAAGGGATGAGAGGGTCTGTAATAATAGGGAATGGTCCACTGTGTCAAAGGCAGCCGACAGCTCCAGGAGGAGGAGAACAGAGTAGTGTCACTTGCTCTTGGCGGTTAAGAGGTCATTGGTGACCTTAGTTTCAGTGGAGTGGTGTGACCGGAAGCCAGATTGTAAGCGGTCAAAGAGGGAGCAAGAAGAGAGATGGGAGGACAGTTCAAGGTAGACGTGTTGTTCCAGTAGCTTGGAGGCATAGGGGAGAAGTGATATAGGGCGATAGCTAGATACAGAGGATGGGTCAAGAGAGGGCTTTTTAAGGATAGGTGTGATGGAGGCATGTTTTAAGCTTGAGGGGAAAACACCAGTTGTTAGTGATAGGTTGAAGAGATGGGTTAGGGTTGGGATGAAGACTGTGGTGAGGTTTGGGATGAAGTGGGATGGGATCGGGTCAAGTGCACAGGTGGTGAGATGTGATCTTGAGAGTAGAGTGGAGAGTTGATCTTCTGTAATGGTGGAGAAGTTGATTTTGGAGGTGGAGGGCTGGGAAGTCGGGAGGAAGGGCTCTGGGGGTTGTTGACCAAAACTGTCTCTGATGTTATCAATCTTCTGCTTGAAAAATGAGGCAAAATCTTCAGCTTAGATGCGTGGGGAGGGAGGAGGTGCTGGGGGACGGAGGAGAGAATTGAAGGTGTTGAATAACTGTTTAGGGTTGTGAGACAGGGAGGATATGAGAGATGAGAAGTAGGTTTGTTTAGCTGTGGCGAGTGTGGTCTTGAAAGTAGTGAGGGACTGTTTGAATGCGATGAAGTGCTCAGCAGCCCTGGAAGCTTGCCTCAGTTCTTTGGTCAGGCTGGTGTGCCAGGGCTGTCTGTTGATTTTGCGAGCTTTGGTATGTGTGAGAGGGGCAAGAGATTCCAAAGCTACAGCTATTGTGGTGTTATATAGAGCGGCAGCATCATCCGCATTGTGTAAGGAACTTATATCTGTGAGAGGGAGGAGGGATTCAGAGAATGAGTGTAGGTCAAGGTGTTTAAGATTTCTGCGAGGGTGTGAAAGTTTGTGGGGTGGGGATTGTAGACATGGAGTGGAGAGGGAAGAGAATGTGAGAAGGTTGTGGTCAGAGAGGAAGAGGTAAGTTAGAGAGGTTAGATAATGAGCAGAGGCGGGTGAAGATGAGGTCCAGTGTCTGGCCATATTTGTGGGTGGCTGTAGAAGATCACTGAGTGAGGCTGAAGGAGGAAGTGAGAAATATAAGTTTAGTTGCAGCTGAGAGGGAAGTGTCAATGGGGATGTTGAAGTCGCCCATGATGATAGTAGGGATGCCAGGTGGTGAAGTGGTCAAAGTAGGTGGTGGCTGGCCCTGGGGGGCGGAAGATGACAGCCAGTTGGAGGTTGGAGGGGGAGTAGATGCGCACATAGTGCACCTCAAAGGAAGGGAGGGTAACAGAGGGTGGCAGTAGGATTGGGGTGAAGGAGCAGGTATCTGACAGGAGAAAACCAACTCCTCCGCCATGTTTGCTGCTGGGGCGGGGGGGGGGTGAGAAAGGTGGAAGCCACCATACGAAAGTGCAGCAGGAGAGGCTGTGTCAGAAGGGGTGAGCCAGGTTTCGATGATGGCGAGGAAGGAAAGTTTGGTAGTAACAAAAAGATCATGGATGTAGGAAAGCTTGTTGCAGATAGAGCAAGCATTCCACAGAGTTCCTGTTAGTTGGACTGGGGAAGCGGGGGCTGGGTGAATGGGTATAAGGTTAGAGAGGTTACGGAAGGTTGTGATAGAGCGCGGATGGGAGGTAGAAATGACTGTGGGAATGTGGTGAGGAGGACCAGGATTTGAAGAGATATCACCAGCAGTGAGAAGGAGCAGAGGAAGTGTTAGCAGGTGGGAGCAGGAGAGGGCATGAGGGGGCTGTGTTTGGAGACAGAGGATTGTATGTTAAGGAACAGTTTTGAGGAGGAGGTGAGGTGGATGGGGAGGATTGAAGAAGAGATGAACAGTTCCTTACTTGGTGTAGGGATCAGGGGAGTTAGCAGAGAGTGAAGGATTATAGGGGTGAAATTGAAAACAAACAGAAACATTGTTTACAGTGACTTTGTCCAGTTACCTTCAGTTCCCTTCTGGTTCAATTCTGGTTTTAATTCTAAATTAATCTTCACACTTCTAGGACATACTTATAGGAATCACACTGCAGACTAAAGTCTATGCAGACTTGAGCTATGCAATATATGTACAACTAAGTGCATTCAGATGTGAAGCAGAGAGGAGTGGTCTCTGTTCATCTTGGTCAGAGAATTAAGAGTGGACCAGATGCATACAATCAAGCCAGAGTAAACAATGTCATAAATAACACTAGGGTAGAGCTGGGGTTAGTTTAAAAACATACCATGTGAATGTTATTTGCAGACGCAAGTCTATGTGCAAAGCTGGATGATGTACTATGTGGACTTCATAGACAGGCAGCAGGAGAGCTGGGTGGATGAACATACCATGTGAATGCTAGGTGCAGAAGCAAGTCTATGTGCAAAGCTGGGTGATGTACTATGTGCACTTCATAGACAGACAGCAGGAGAACAGGAGAGCTGGGTGGATGAACATACCATGTGAATGCTAGGTGCAGAGGCAAGTCTATGTGCAAAGCTGGGTGATGTACTATGTGCACTTCATAGACAGACAGCAGGAGAGCAGGAGAGCTGAGTGGATGAACATACCTGTCGGAAGAATAGAGATACCGGTTAGAGTGCGATGGTGGCAGGTAGCAGGGCACAGTCTGTATACATCTATCTGGTTTTAATTCTAAATTAATCTTCACACTTCTAGGACACACTTCTAGGAATCACACTGCAGACTGACAATGACCCTGAGAATACTTCCAAATTAAGAAAATAATTATTTTACTTTTGCCAGAAAATCAAAGTTCCGGAATGTACTGGAGCACCCCTAGACACAGGGCAACAGGTTACTCGGTACCGGTCCTCTCTGTCTCAGTTCTGGGGTTGTCACGGTGGCTGGACCCGGTCCGTGACCCTGCCAAGGGGCGTCCAATAAAAGGGGTGATGGTAGTTTGGTGCAGTCAATAACGAGGACACAGGGTTGCAGTCTTTTTACCTCTTTACTGAAGGCTTCAGGATCCTCAATCCATAGCACTGTCAGCAGGGCTGTCTGAGACCCGCCGGTCCGAAGGCACATCCAGAGTTCCCTTTGCAGGTGGAAATCGTTGCCTACCACTAACGCCTGTGTGTTGTAGTGCTTCCCTGCTGAGCATTCGGGATAGTTCTCACAACTTCTATTCTTGTTCGTTCCAGTTCTTTCTAGTTCTTTCTATTCTCCGTCCTCCAGGTTTGTTATGGCTAGGACGCACCCGTTTGATGGGAAGACTCGGAGCTCTTCCGGGACCCTAGAGACACCCCTCTCCACGCGTTGCCCCTATGTCTGCTTAGGTGATGTAAGATAGACAGCCAACCTATAATTAACTGTCCTGCGGTATTTGAAGGCATAAAGTCAGTTACTTCCTCGGTGTTCCGGGCACCGGCTACGCGCCTCAGTAGGATGTTGCCGTTCTCCGGGCACGACTCCTACTGGCTCTCCTTTGTGCTTTGATCTCGTTTCTCACTGTCCACAATATCCTTCGCTTCGTGTCCTTTCTAAGGATACCGCCGCAAGGTAGTGCAGGCGCGGTTCCGTTTCATTCTGTTCTTGTCACTAGGTACCTGCCAGGTTCCCACGCCTGACAGGGACCCCCCTGAACCTTCCCCGCAACACCCCCTGCCACGGGATGTTGCCTGGACAAAACCCAGTCAGCTTCTGACTAACTTCCTATCCAACCCCTAGTTTTACCAGTGTGAGGAGTGGCCTAATAAATAAAACCCTTTGCTCCCCCTAGTGGCCGGAGTGTGAAGTGTAATGTGTGCTGGTGATACCTGGTCAGATGAACTCCTTTAGTGCCATAAGACGTACCATCACTCCCCTTAGTGGCAGAGCGATACTACTGCAACGACCAGGTCTCTGGGGCGCTGCAGTACCAGCCAGAGCCAGACCTAAATCAAATTGAAAATCTGTGAGTTGACCTTAAGAATGTGCTGTACACAAGATATGCCCTCACATTCTGAGAGATTTGAAGAGCTGCTGCAAGGAAGAGTGGGCAAAGATGGACAATTCTGACTGTACCATGTGGATACACTCCAACCAAAAAGACTGAATGTTTTTATAAATTCAAAGGGGACTTCAACAAAGGATTAGATTAAGGATGTGCATATTTATGCAACTATATTATTTTAGTTCTTTATTTTTTTCCACCCAAAAAAGATTTGTTTATTTTTCAATGTATTTGTACAGATTATAAAACAACACTAAGGCTATGTGCACATATGTGGCTTTGCCTGTGGAATTTTCTGCGCGGAATCTTCCTCTCTTGGCAGAAAATGCAGTTTGAAAATCCGCGCTTTTTTTGATCCGTTTTTTATGCGGATTTGTATGCGTTTTTGTATAGAAATATTATAACATAAAACTGAAATCTCAGACTCTGACGTGTTTCAAGTGTATAACAACACTCTCATTCATAGGATATGAGATGGAAAAGAAACATTTCACAATTTATAACAAATCTCACTATGTATGCATGAATCACTGAATCCATTAAAAGTTTAGAGTTTAATATACCAGCGAAATGTAACATGAACCGCGTTACAGTGGATGGCTGAATCATTGTTACCGAAGTGTAACAGAAAGCACGTAAAACTGTATGGATGAGCAATTGAATCCAGGCAAATTTTTCACTGCTTTTTTTGTAGTGTTATATCTCACCAAAATGTAGCCAAGAACATATAATACTCAATAGATGAGCAATATAATAACAATAAATTTTTGAACAATTTTTTGGAGGCTTATATACCACCAAAATCTACCCAAAAATATATAAAACTGATAAATTTTTTATCAATAGATGAGTAATTTAATCCAGATACATTTTTAACACTTTTTCAGAGTGTTATATACAACCAAAATGTACCTTATAACACGTAATACTCTATGGATGAGTAATTAAATCCAGATACATTTTTTAACTTTTTTTTGGCTGGTTAGCCATCACAGAAATGTACCCCGGACCACAGAATATTGTATGGCTGAGATATGTAACCCAGCAAAAACTGTTAACACTTTTTTTTAGTTTTACATACCATTGCAATGTATAAATAACCAGATTAAACTATATGGATGACTAATTGAATCCAGAAATAAATTTGTAACACAAATAATTTTAAAGTGTAGTTTTTGTACTTCTACACTCAGAAAGGCTTTGCAGAAAGTGCAAAGCCAGGAAAAAATTATAAGGCGGGTCATCTATAGACCCCTGAAATGCAACAACTGGCGGACTTCATTCAAATATTTTTTTGTTTGTTTCAATAATTTTTATTTGAAAGATATCACAAAGATCTCCCAACATAGGAGTATTGACTGTACATAAATCACATAAATATCACCAATAACATGGTATTATATGAAGTGGTTATAAATGTTGATTAATTTAAGACAAGACAAAGACAAGACAGAAACAAAAGGGGTTATGCTCAAGATCATGAACAATATAAAACCACTCTACAATATTACAGAAAATTTCTCTCGTATCAACAAGTATCAGACGGACATCAACACCAGCCAGATCAGGTACCCTCAGTCCACCATAGAGGAAGAAAGGAGTCAACGCCTCACGGAGAAAGGGTGAGAGCCAACTTCATTTGATCATCCGGATGTAGTTCCAGCCATGGCAACCAGATTTGAAAGAAGGAATTCCAGTTATCGGTTCTAGTCACTTGGATGCGCTCATATATCATGATAGTGTTCATTCTATCTTTGACAAGAGATATTGAGAGCGAAGGAGACCTCCATTTTGACGCTATATGTATTTTGGTCGCCATTCCCAACAGGACTACCAGTCTGTGTAGATTTTTGGATAAACCCTGCGGTTTTAATCCCAGGAGGAAGGTCAATGGGTTCATTGGTGTCTCTTTTCCATACATCCTATCCACCAAGAGCTTTACCTCCTGCCATAGATCAGACACCACCGGGCAGGTCCACCATATGTGACCCATATCTCCTGGTGCGTCACAGCCTCTAAAACATTTGTCAGAAACCTGAGGATATATGGCATGCAGCCTCGTAGGGACCAGGTATGTTCTATGTAGAACTCTGAGGGAAGGCTCAACTAGAGATACCTGGTGGGAGCCTCTTGATAAGGCGTTACAACAGCTCTGCCAATCCCTCAGTGAGATGTCAAACCCCAGATCCTCTTCCCACTGTTGCATAAATCTAAGCTTTTTCTCCTCCTGTATATTAGCAAAGGAAGAGTATAAATAAGAGATAACCGCCCCGCCCAGTGGATCACTTGAACATTTTTGCTCAAATCCAGTGATTCGGAAAGGCCTCCCACCCGGTACACACTTTCTAACAAAATCAAAGATTTGGTTAATACGGAATGCTTCTCGAACTGGCGGGTCATACTTTTGAATGAACTCCTGTTTAGATAGGACTATGTTTAACGGGGAGCAGAGATGTTTTATTGTAGTTATTCCTCTCAGAATCCACCAGGAAAAGGGTTGGGGGTCAAGACCCGGGGGGAAGACTGGGTTGCAACATAATGAATTTAGTGGCGTGCTCTTGGTTTGTAGCTCATTCTTAAACCTCTCCTTCCTCCAGAGGAGCAGAGACTGAGCCGCAAAAGGCGAGATATTAGCGATATGTTTAGGGAGCTTAGCTTCAGTCCACAGCAGGCCCATCAGAGAGTGAGGTTTCAATAGAAATGACTCCAGTTGGACCCACCTAGGTTTATCTACGGTTGAGCATATTCTGGTTAGCTGGGCAATCTGGGCCGCTTTAAAATAATTTATGAAATTAGGTAAGGAGAATCCTCCTTTTTTTCGGTGAATAAACATGATCTGTTGTTTGATTCTAGGCTTTATCCCCTGCCATATAAATTTGGAAACCATAGAATGTATATCGCGTAATACTCTCAAGGGAACTGGAATGGGGAGGGAGCGGAACAGGTATAGAAACCTTGGGAGGGAGACCATTTTTATGGTGTTTATTCTGCCTAGCCATGAAAGTGTCAATGACGACCATTTAGTCAGATCTTGTTGAAAATTCTTTATAAGGGGGTATAGTTCCATTTATGTAAGGTAGATCTGCTAGACGTGAGGTTAATCCCCAAATAGGTTAGATAGTGTTCTTTTTTTTTCGAATCCAAATTGCGACACTAGATATGCTTGATCTTTTTCAAATGTGTTCAGGAAGAGGGTCTCTGACTTATCTATATTTATTTTAAGCCCTGATACCGACTCAAAGTCGCGAAGTAGTGTGAATAAATTTGGAAGGGTGGTATGGGGGTTAGTGAGGGTTAGAAGCAAATCGCTGGCAAACAGACTGACTTTATATTGATCACCCAACTCAGCAGGTCCTAAGATGTCAGTGTTTTTCCTTATGGCTTCGGCGAGAGGTTCCATTGCCAAGGCGAACAAAGCTGGCAAGAGAGGGCATCCCTGTCTAGTTCCTCTCATTATGTTTATTGGGGAGGGTTGCAGTGACGGGAGCTTAAGATATGCAGTTGGTTTATCGTATAGTAAAGTTAGGCAGTTGACTAGTTTGTGGGGCAGACCGAACAAAGATAGTACTTTGAAAAGGTATGGCCATGACACTGAGTCAAAAGCCTTTTCAATGTCTAAGGCTAGAAGCATAGTAGGCCGCTGAGAATTGGTTGCCGAGTGTATTATATTTAGATTACGTCTTATATTATCCGGTCCCTGTCTCCTCGGTATAAAACCTACTTGGTCTCTGTGTACAAGGGAAGGGAGTACTTTATTGATTCTATCTGTGATAATGGATGTGAATATCTTTAAGTCAACATTAAGTAACGAGATAGGTCGGTAATTTTTAGTTAACAGGTGATCCTTTTTGGATTTGGGAATCACTGCAACATGAGCTATATAGAATTCTGGGGGCATTTGGGTACCATGTAAAAGTGCATTACAGAATTTTGTAATGTGTGGCGTGAGAGTTTCTTTAAATTTTTTATAGTATGGCGCTGTAAGACCGTCAGACCCAGGGGCTTTGTCAGTTTTCAGTTTTTGGATTATTAGCTCCACATCTTCGTTTGATATCTCAGCCTACAGTAATTGGGAAGAAGATTCATTAAGTTTAGGGAGTGATAGGTGTTGCAGGAAGGTTTGCAGAGAGTGCGGGGGAGGGGGCTTGGGTGAAGAGTATAAATTTTGATAAAAATTATGGAACTCTCTATAGATATCTTCGGGATGGGCAGAGACATGTCCGTTACTATTTTTGATTGAGTGGATAGTATTTAAGGACTCTTTTTGGCGCAATTGTCGTGCTAGTAATTTGCTTGGCTTGTTTGCCAGCCTATAAAAAGAGGCCCTTGTCCATGCCAAAGCACGTTCTGTTCTATGTGTGAGGACGGTATTTAACTGGAGTTTGACGTCTTGTATCTGCTTGATCAGACACCGTGATGAGGACTGCTGGTTTGCTTGTTCAAGATTTAGTAATTTGTTTTCTAGTTTGGTTTGTAGTTCCGATCTGTTTTTTTTCCTAGCTGTTGCCAGCTTAATTATGGTGCCCGTGATATATTTCTTATGCGCTAGCCATATGTTTCCCGGGGATGACTCTTCATTAACGTTCATTTGGAAGTAGAGCTTAAGTTCATTGATGATGGTTGTCGCTATTTCTGGGTCTGTCAATAAAGAGTTATTTAGCCGCCATCTGAACAGTTTGGATGTGCTTACGTTAAACTTGTATACCGAGAGGACTGCATCGTGATCCGACCAGGAGGATGGAACATGGCGGGAGAACAGAACCCCCGGCAATGTGTTTGCTGTGGCTATGTGTAAGTCTATCCTCGAGTAAGTTTTATGTACAGTGGACAAAAAGGTATATCCTTTTGTGGAACCATTTGTTTCCCTCCATACATCGACTAGTCTATTCTCACTCATCAATTTAATTATCCTTCGTCTGTCTCTCTTGGATATGTCTGATTGCTTTGCTGCCGTGCAGTCAAGAGCGGGGTTCAAAGTGAAGTTGAAGTCCCCACACCAGATCAAATGTTGATAGGGGATTACCGATATCTTGGATAGTATTGATTTAAATACTAGCGTCTGAGTTGCAGTGGGCATGTAACTGTTTATTATGCAGATGCTTTGTCCTTGCAAGTTACTATATATGATAATGAATCTGCCCTCCGGGTCCTCAACAGTGCCCTCCACCTGAAATGGTAAGCTATTTTTAAGTAGTATGGCTACTCCTCTAGTCTTACGTTCCCATGCCACCAGATAAAAACGAGAGTAGTTGGAGTCAAAGTACTTAGGGCTAGAAGTTTTAGAGAAGTGGGTTTCCTGTAAGCATATGATGTCTGGTTTGTGTTTGTGATAGTCTAGTAACGCCTTTTTACGCTTCATGGGTGAGTTAAACCCATGTACATTATGGGACAAAACTCTACACATAGGTGCGAAATTTGTTACCGCTAATGATCCGCCAGTGTCTATTGCCCGATCTCGTTAACCTGCCGGGAAGTCGCGTCAGAGATAAGTAGAGCAGTGGAGCATGTTCACATCTGTTAGAGAAACGAAAGGGAGAAGACAACACAAGGGGAGACAAAGACATTAGACAAAGAACAATTAAACATTTGGGTAAAATACCCTTTTAAGGCAGTGTCATTCAAATATTTTTAAATTGTAGTTGCTGTACTTCTACACTCAGAAAGGCTTTGAATAAAGTGGAAAGCAATAAAAAAAATTAAAAAGAGGGTAATACAGTAATTCTCTTCAGTTGTCAGCTTCTTCTCCTTCCACGGGAGGCTGGAGGGACTGCCTACACCTGCTTCCTAAAGTCCGATTCCTAGGTGTCTGGGCTGCAAGTGACCCAGCTTCTGACATATAGAAATGGGCACCAGCCACCTGTGTTTCCTGCACCATCGGCTGCTCTGGGAACCCCAAGGACAATACACTCTTTCGGGGATGGTAGTAGCCCTGTCTGGAGCCACCTCACTGAGCTTTCTTCCGGGAACACCCCCTCTGCATAACAGCAAAGTTGCCCCTCCATTTTGAGGAATGGTTCCAACCATTAGCTCTTGTAGCCTTCGAGACAAGTGTTCCTTTTCTACTGCCCAATGGTTGAACGAGATGTGATGACAGATCCCTCCAGCGTCAAGTGTCCAATTTATCAATAGATAACCCAGTTGGATAAAAAAAAAATGCCTTTTATTAAATTAACATTAGAAATATAAAAACTGGCCACCTGGAAGATGGCCTTTGTAGAAACCGACGCATTCATTGAAGTGCCTTAATCATTTTATCCAGCTGGATCATCCATTTATAAATTGGACATTTGCAGCTGGAGGACCTTCCTTTCTTCTACCATTTTCACGTCGTGGACTGGAACAGCTCCATGCGGCTTCATCTGACACAGCAAGGAGCTCCTGGATGTGGTGAGCTGACAACCATTTTCCCCATTCCCTCCCTGTTGTATTAAACTCTTCAGTGGACCTCCTTCTCCCCTGACGGTTAACCACTCCCCAGGATGCCAACTATCTGTACCTTGCTGCTAGCGGGCCCAATAACATTTCTCCAGACCTGGTCCTTGCTTGCCTCCTTGTCTTTTCCGACCAGCCTAGACCCCTCAGTCCGCTCACCAGTTCCTGGATCCTGGCTCTCCTGCCTGTAAAAACCTCAGGGGTAAATGATGCGTCTTGGGTTGGGGTCTTGGTGGTTCCAGGTAATCGTCCGGATCCTGACCACAGGCTCCTGCCACCTGTGCTATTGCTCCAGTTTCCTCTGGCTCCAATATTCCTCCGGTAACTCCCTTGGGAGTCTTGCGTGGTTCTACCATCTTTGTCGCCCACTAAGCACGTTACACTGGATGACTAATTGAATACAGCAAAAAATGTACCCCAGACCATGGAATACTTTGTGGGTGAGTAATTGAACCCAGAAAAATGTATAATCGCTATATTGTAGTGTAAGATATCACAGAAATGTACCCCACACCACGGAATACTGAATGGCTGAGAAATGTAATCCAGCAAAATATTTGAACGCTTTTTTGGATTAATAGATATCATATTAATGTACCCTAGACAAACTGTTACAGAGCTGTGCAATGGCGTCAGTGTCCAGAGCAGGGCGGTGCCTGTCCTTTTATAACCCCTGATGGTGAGGTAATGCGGCCAGTCAATCACAGTAATGCCACTACCAAGATGGCTACGGCATTACAGTGACTCACAGGCAATCCTCACGTTTATTGGCTGCGCAAGAGGCGCCAAACATGCGGGGCAGAGATGTGACTATTACATACAGCACCAGATAATTCTCGATGAATTACGAGCACATCCGAGAACCCCGATACTCAAGTGATATCCGAGTATCACCGAGCATGTCGCTCATCCAAAATTGTTACCCTTTTTCTCATCAGTGTATATCATTAAACATCTAGTAATCCTGGGATTTCCAAAATTCCACAACTTTTCCCTCTCCGTGTTGACATTTCAATGTTGTGGATTATAGATGTATAAGTACACCCGACCTGGATACAGTCACATTACACATACACAAATGCTCCTCCAGCGCCATGACAACCAGCACAGCAGAGTCCTGCGTACACTGAGGCCCCTGATCATGTGACCCCTGACTCCTCCCCTCCTGTGACCTCATAACAGGTCCTGTGCGCACAGAACAGCCATATATGTGGTGTGCTGCTCTGCAGGTGGAGGTAGGTGCTGGAGATTCCCCATTACTGGGCGTCATTAACCCCTTCAGCATGTATTTACATTTTCCTCTGGTGCCTTATCAGTTGCTTTTTGCCTGAGACGAGTTGTATTTTGAGCACTTATCACATACAGTTATTTTTGATCTGTTAGCAGTAAAACGTACTCGTTTTGCCCTTTTCTGCATTTTTAACATTATTATTATTGTTTATTTATATAGCATCATTAATTCCATGGTGCTGTACATGAGAAGGGGTTACATGCAAATTACAGATATCACTTACAGTAAACAAACTAACAATGACGGACTGGTACAGAGGGGAGAGGACCCTGCCCTTGCGGGCTTACATTCTACAGGATTATGGGGAAGGAGACAGTAGGTCGAGGGTTGCGGTAGCTCCGATCATGTTGAGGTGGCCATGTGGTCATTACAGATTGTAAGCTTCTTTGAAGAGGTGGGTTTTCAGGTTTCTTTTGAAGGATCCAAAAGTAGTGGATAACCGGACGTGTTGGGGCACTGAATTCCAGAGGATGGGGATATTCGGGAGAAGTCTTGGAGGCGATTACATTCACTATTTATGTAAAAATTGAGTCATATCTTGTCTGTGGGTCAGTAGGATTTCGCTGATACCAGATAACCTTGCGTGGTGGGTTAATACCATATACCAGTGGTGTGGAACCTTTTAGAGACAGAGTGCCGAAACTGCAACCCAAACCGCACGTATTTATCACAAAGGGCCAACATGGCCATTTAACCAGAATACTGAGGTTTTAGATTAGAAAAAACAACTCATGCAGAGAGCAGATGGGAACAGCAGAGAGGAGACGGGGGCAGCAGAGAGGAGCCACAGACAGGAGCAGGGGTACCAGACTGCAGATATAAAGGAATATGCTTCCTATTTTGGTATATGCACCCTTATCCTGCTGTATACACCCTCATCTTGTTGTATGAACCCTCATCCTGGTATATGCCCCCTCATCCTGGTATATGCATCCACATCCTGATATATATGCACTCTCATCCTGGTGTATGCACCCTCAACTTGGTATATGCACCCCCATCTTGGTATGTGCACCCATATCCTGGTATATGCACTCACATGTTGGTACATGCACCCCCATCCTTGTATATGCCCCCCATCCTTGTATGGCCTACCCCATCCATGTTTATGTCCTTCCTTGTATATGCTCCCCCATCCTTGTATATGATGCCCCTATACTTGTATATGCTCCCCCCATCCTTGTATAGGCTCCCCCCTTCCTTGTATAGGCTCCCCCCATCCTTGTATGGCCTACCCCATCCCTGTTTATGCCCGTTCTTGTACATGCTCCCCCAGCCTTGTATATGCTCCCCATCCTTGTGTACTCTCCCGCTATACTTGTATATGTCCTTTATCCTGGTATATGTGCCCCCTATCTTGGTATATGCCCTTCAACCTGGCATATGCTCCCCCAATCCATTTATATGCCCTTCATCCTGATATATGCTCCCTATTCTGGTATATGCCTTTCAAACTGGTATATGCTCCCCCAATCCATTATATGCCCTTCATCCTGATATATGCCCTTTACCCTGGTATATGTTCCCTCATCCTTGTATATGCTCCCTCAATCCATTTATATACTCCCCCATCCTTATAGATGCCCTTCATCCTTGTATATATGCCCCCATCCTTGTAAATGTCACCCCATCATTGTATATGTCCCCCATCCTGTTCAAAACAAAGTAAGAAAAAAACAATAAACATTACAACTCACCTTTCGTCCTTCCTTTCCCCCGCCTTGTCGCGTCAACTTCTGAAGCTAGCAGCTGATTTCAGCGTTCAAGTGTTGTGCAGTGCATGACGTCAGCAGCCGGCCTCTGTTTGGCTAGCAGCACACGGACCTGGCAAGTTAGTGCACTGCAATAATCTTCAGCCGGATGTGTGTCCAAGGATGCGGATCCAGCTGAAGGGCTGGTATTTCAGGGGTCCTCAACCGCCAGTCTCTGTCCATTGATGCGGAACGGCAATGGCGTGCATGCCCCAGGTTCACCACCGCTACCATATGCTATGTGTGCATTGATACTTTTATGGAATATATTTTATATATTTTTCGTAGTTTGTTTGTATATTTTTTTTTAGTGGTTAACATTTCATCTGGCTGGTCACAAAGTTGGTGACTGAACCGCCTTCCTCGGTCTGACCAGCCTGATGTCACTGTCAATATTGACCCAAAGTATTTTGTCCTCTATGATGTCCTCCATCAGTTCTCACCCAGTGTGTTTATCACCTCTTTACTGCAATCTATGGGACCCTCAACCTGTCCATCTCTTATACTCCATGGTCTATTACCGAACCACCTAATTAACTCCTTCCCATCACAGCTAATTTTCAATTTTGTAACTTAATTTCTTCTTCCCTTGTTCTAAGGCAAGGATTCCCAACCTGTAGCTTGAGAGCCATGTGTGGCTCATGGCTGTCTGCCAGCTTGGTGCATTAACACCAGGTGTAGCAAACTAGATGGTGACTTTTGTGTGTAGCCCTTCAAAGAAGTGCCGATCTGAATGGGAGCAAGATAGGAAACCCTGAAGCTCGGCATACTGCTTTGTTGTGAATAGAGTGGAAAAGCTTTGGCAGTCATTATACCAGTAACAGAGGGGGCTCTGGGTGTCACTGTGAGTGGGGCAGCAGCTGAATTTGGCTCGCAACGCTTTCTCAGAGCTGAATGTGGCTCATGACCCGCTTTCATAGTTGAATGTGGCTCTCAAGGTCGGAAAGGTTGGGGACCTCTAAGACCTCATGCAGAAGTCAATGCTTTTTATGAGTGTTTTTTTCATCAGTGGTTTTCTCATATGAAAAAAAAAATGTTGGTGGTTTCTCATATCAAACTGAGTACAAAAATGGATGGCATTCGAGTTCTGTCCAATTTTTTCAGATAGATTACACCATGTTCCAAATGATTATGCAAATTATATTTTTCTCGGATTTTCCTAAATGGTCGGTGCAAATGATAGTCAGTCTAATAAAAGTCATCACCCGTTAGATTATACATCAAATTTTATTGATGAAACTTCCCAATGATAACAGTATAATCTCCAAAATGAATAAAAACTCAAAATGCACTGTTCCAAATTATTAGGCACAGTAGAATTTCTATACATTTGATATGTTTTAAAGAACTGAAAATGCTCATTTGTGGAATTTGCAGCATTAGGAGGTCACATTCACTGAATAAAAAGCTATTTAACTCCAAAACCTCCTAACAGGCCAAGTTACATGTTAACATAGGACCCTTCTTTGATATCACCTTCACAATTCTTGCATCCATTGAACTCGTGAGTATTTAGAGAGTTTCTGCTTGTATTTCTTCTCTTCCAGAGCTGCTGTTTTGATGTGAACTCCCTCCCACCCTCATAGATCTTTTGCTGGATGATACTCCAAAGGTTCTCTATAGGGTTGAGGGGAAGATGGTGGCCACACCATGAGTTTATCTCCTTTTATGCCCAAAGCAGCCAATGTCTCAGAGGTATTCTTTGCAGCATGAGATGGTGCATTGTCATGTATGAAGATGATTTTGCTCCTGAAGTCACGTTTCTGCTTTTTATACTATGGAAGAAAGTTGTCAGTCATAAACGCTATATACTTTGCAGAGGACATTTTCACACCTTCAGGAACCATAAAGTGTCCTACCAGCTGTTTCCCCCTGATTTCGGCCCAAAACATGACTCCTCCACCTCCTTGCTGACGTTGCAGCCTTGTTTGGACATGGTGGCCATCCACCAACCTTCCACTACTCCATCCATCTGGACCATCCAGGGTTGCTCGACACTCATCAGTAAACAAGACTGTTTGAAAATTAGTCTTCATGTATGTCTGGGCCCACTGCAACAGTTTCTGCTTGTGAACACTGTTTAGGGGTGGCCGAATAGTAGGTTTGTGCACCACAGCAAGCCTTTGAAGGATCCTACACCTTGAGGTTCGAGGGACTCCAGAGGCACCAGCAGCTTTAAATAACTGTTTGCTGCTTTGTATTGGTATTTTGGCAGTTGCTCTCTTAATCCAATGGATTTGTCTGGCAGAAACCTTCCCCATTATGCCTTTATCTGCATGAACTCTATCTGTGCTCTGTTTCAGTCACAAATCTCTTCAAAGTATGATGATCACTCTTATGTTTTCATGAAATATTTAATGTTTTCATACCTTGTCCAAGGCATTGCACTATTTAACGCTTTTCAGTAGCAGAGAGATCCTTTTTATTTCCTATATTGCTTGAAACCTGTGGCCTGCTTAATAATGTGGAACATCATTTTTAAGTAGTTTTCCTTTAATTAGAATCACCTGGAAAACTAATTATCACAGGTGTTTAAGATTGATTTCAGTGATCCATTGAGCCCTGAGACACAAAACCATCCACGAGTTTATTTGAAAAACAAAACAATTAAATCTTTATGACACTTAAATCCAATTTGCATAATAATTTGGAACACACTGTATAATAATATATATAACGAAAAACATGGATAGAACTCGTACGAGAAAAGGTCTGAATGATCCCTAAAAGGCATAACTTTTAAATTTAACATCCAGAGGGCTTTTTTCTTGAGGGTTGAGTTGTAGTTTTGTACCACACCAAGTACAATGTACTGGGAAATGGAGAAAAAAACTCCATGTGCATTGAAATCGTGAAAAACAAGCCCAAAATTCTGCCGTTGCTTTTGTGTGATAAAAATGACCAGTCAACACTATTCTTCAGGTTAGTTTATGTCGATACCAAAGTTGTGTAGTTGTATTATTTGGTTTGTTTCACCATTTTCTGAAACCAATAACTTTTTATTTTTTTTCATAGATTAAAGAGGTTGTCCATTACTTTATCATCATTGATGTCCTATCCTTAGGATAGGTCATCAATGTCTGATCGGTCAGGGCAGCCACGGCGATCATCTGTTCTCGTTGTCGTCAGCCGGCCGCCAGCCAGAAGTGCTCAATTACGGAGCTGCTTTGTCTTCTGATAATGGCCATGGCTGGGTACAGCAAAAGGGTAGGTCATCAATAATAAAGTAGTGGACAACCTCTTTAAGCTGTCTAAGAACTTCTTTTGGTTGTGTCTTTTCATGTTTTTTTATGCCATTTTCTGGGGCCATACAATGCGATGCTTTTATCACTCTTGCATGTTTGGAGCTCTGGCAACAGTAAAACTGCAATTCGGGTGTTTCAATTTCTCTTTACGTTGTCTACTGTACGGGCTGATTTTATATTTTGATTGACTGGAATTTTATGGCTGTAGTGATATCAATTATGTTTATTTTTGGAAATATTTTTATTTCTCTATTTTTAAAGGGAAAAAGGGGGATGATTCAAATTTGTATGTTAAAAAACAAACATTTACTGTAGCAAACTTTTTAAGTCCCCGTAGGGATATTTGAACCTGCAACTATCTGATAACTTGTTCTATTTACTGCAATACCACAGTATTGTGGTATTGATTAAAAATCACAAGATGAGCTTACCAGGAGTATCATCATGGCAGGCCATGGCAACCCTTTGGATTGCACTCCGCGCCCCAATCTCTGGCATTGGAATTTATTAGCAGTAATCAGAGCCCACATCATACATGAAAACCCATACTACTACAGCCAATGTTGGTAATGGATTAACCGTCACTATTTACTTTCCAACAAGTCTGTACATAACAAAAAACATTCTAGACTATTTGGAGCCATCTATCATCACTTTTTACCTCTAGTTGTATTGTAATTGTATTATTACATGGGATTCCACATGATGCTACATCGGTGTCATCTTCTTATTCAGGTCTCTAAAATATTGGATCCTCTCTTTGGAGATCTTCTATATAACAGAATTTTTCTGATTGACCCATCAAGGATGGATAGGGACAGGGACAAGATGGCAGAGAGGATATTACACCTCACCCTAGAGATTCTTTACCGGCTTACTGGAGAGGTGAGAGATTCTGATGATGTCACATTACATCATTCTTATCTATGGGAATAACAGATGTCAGAACTGGGGAGGTGAAGACTCTGGGAATGTTTGATGTTTGATTTATTCACGTGTCTCACCATAAACAGGATTACATAGTAGTGAAGACCTCTAGTGAGCGCTATGAGACCCCTTTGTATGAGGGATGGGGAAGACCCCTGAGCCCAATCACGGGACCTCCACCTCACCTTCTGATACATGAGGACATCAATGACCAGAAGATCCTAGAACTCGCCTACAAGATGATTGAGCTGCTGACTGGAGAGGTGACACTGCTGGGAATGCTGGGACATTATACTGTAACGCTATGAAGGGACCGGGGAAATGACGGTATCATTGTATGTGTCAGATTCCTATAAGGTGTCAGGACGTCACCATCTATTTCTCCATGGAGGAGTGGGAGTATTTAGAACGACACAAAGATCTGTACAAGGACATCATGATGGAGGTTCCCCAGCCCCTCTCATTACCAGGTAAAAGACAGGACTAAATAATCACAACCTACAATTATCTGTATGTGAATAATTAATTCAGTCCCTGTATGTGTTTCCTCCAGATCTATCCAGTAAGAGGACAACACCAGAGAGATGTCCCCGTCCTCTTCTTCCACAGGACTGTAAACAAGAAAATCCAAATGTTCCTCAGGATCTTCAGGTAGATGGAGAGAAGGTGTCATGAAATCTTCCCTATGATGTATAGATGGCTGTGAAGGTCTTGTGCTCAGTCTTGTTTTATCCACCAGTATTATATGTGTTATACTTGTGTCATGAGAACAGTGGAGATGGCAGAATTAGAACTGATCATAGATGTGACTTCTCCATTTGTCTGTGACTTTTACAATATTTGTTTCAGGATGAAGATCTGACCCATATTACTACTACAGAGACATATGTGAGGGGTGATGAGTGGTGTGAAGAGGAGAGTTTTACAGATGACCAACCAGGTGAGTAGTAACCCCTATATGCAAAGAAGTCATAAATTCTTCTCAGACACTTTTCAGCAAGAAAAATAAAATAATTTTGTAGATGTGATACATGTAATGGCTGAACAAAATAATAATCTATATATATAATTGTCCAAGGGTTTTTCTGTCTGTCTGTCCTGGAAATCCCGCGTCTCTGATTGGTCGATGATGATGATGTCATAAAGGACGTAGACATCCCGCGTCTCTGATTGGTTGAGGCCCCCAGGCCTCGACCAATCAGCAACGGGCACAGTATCGACGTAGATGTCATAATGGTTGCCATGGCGACGATGATGTCATAAAGGTTGCCTCGACCAATCAGCGACGGGCACAGTCTGCCGCGAATTCTGGAATCATCATTGTCCATATACTACGGGGACATGCAAATTCTAGAATACCCGATGCGTTAGAATCGGGCCACAATCTAGTACTGTATAATCTCCCAGCAGTCTCCTCTCATCACCCAGAATCCTGCAGTGTACACTGTATAATCTCCCAGCAGTCTCCTCACATCACCCAGAATCCTCCAGTGTACACTGTATAATCTCCCAGCAGTCTCCTCTCCTCCAACCACCCAGAATCCTCCAGTGTATCTATATATATATAATTGTCTAAGGGTTTTTCCGTCTGTCTGTCTGTCTGTCCTGGAAATCCTGTCCTGGCGGTCTGTCTGTCCTGTCCTGGCGGCCTCGACCAATCAGAGACGGGCACAGTATTGACGTAGAAATCCCGCGTCTCTGATTGGTCGAGGCCGCCAGGCCTCGACCAATCAGCGACGGGCACAGCGACGATGATGTCATAAAGGACGTAGACATCCCGCGTCTGATTGGTCGATGCCGCCAGGCCTCGACCAATCCGCGACAGGCACAGTATCGACGTAGATGTCATAATGGTTGCCATGGCGACGATGATGTCATAAAGGTTGCCTCGACCAATCAGCGACGGGCACAGTCTGCCGCGAATTCTGGAATCATCATAGTCCATATACTACGGGGACATGCATATTCTAGAATACCCGATGCGTTAGAATCGGGCCACAATCTAGTAATAATAATAATCTCTTTAGATAGAATAGAAGAAATTATGTTACAAGCCTTTGAGTTGGCTTAGGTTCCTTCATAAGGCATTATAAAACATAGTATCTGAATAACACATATACAATAATAATAATTTTTATTTATATAGCGCCAACATATTCCGCAGCACTTTACAATTAAGCGGGGACATGTACAGACAATAACTTCAGTACAAGTTAAGACAATTTAAACAGTGACATTAGGGGGTGAGGTTCCTGCTCGCAAGCTTGCAATCTACATGGAAATGGGGGGGACACAATAGGTGAAAAGTGCTTGTTATTTCAGGCCTGGCAATTATAATAAATAGGGATTTTCATATAAAGCTGCATGATCCGGTCATCAGCCCGTGTGTTTAAGTGCAATAGTCAAGTATCAAGTGCAGTTATGTGCATGGAGGGTGTGGAGACAGATGAATAGTAGGGTGCAGATTCACACGCAGATAATATTTGAAAGGAAGGAACAGGACAAAGTTAGTTTACTGAGTAGTTGATTTGGTAGGCTTGTTTGAAGAGATGGGTTTTTAAAGCGCACTTGAATAGGTCGGGGCTAGGTATCAGTCTGATCGTCTGGGGAAGTGCATTCCAGAGAGCTGGTGCAGCACGAGAGAAGTCTTGGAGATGGAGGTGCGAGGTTCGGATTACGGGGGATGTTAGTCTTAGGTCATTTGTAGAATGGAGGGCACGTGTAGGGCGATAGATGGATATGAGAGAGGAGATATAAGGCGATGCAGAACTGTGGAGAGCTTTGTGGGTGAGAGAGATGAGTTTATACTGGACCCTGTAGCGAATGGGTAGCCAGTGTAATAACTGGCACAAGATGGAGGCATCGGTGAAGCGGCTGGACATAAATATGACCGCATTCAAGATGGATTGGAGAGGAGAAAGTTTGGAAAGAGGGAGACCGATCAGAAGAGAGTTGCAGTAGTTCAGACGAGAATGAATAAGAGCGACAGTAAGAGTCTTAGCAGTTTCAAAGGTGAGAAAAGGTCGGATTCTGGGGATGTTTTTAAGATGCAGGTGACAGGAGCGAGTGAGTGAGTGATCGGATATAGTGAGTAAAGGAAAGTTCGGTGTCGAATATGACCCCAAGAAAGTGGGGATGCTGCTTGGGAGTTATGGTTGAACCCTCTAGGGTAATTTCGATGTTGGGTAGAGTGAGGTTAGTAGAAGGGAGAAACACAAGTAGTTCAGTTTTGGAGAGATTTAGTTTCAGATAGAGGGAGGACATGATGTTAGAGACAGCAGACAGACAATTTTTGGTATTTTGAATTAGAGAGGGGGTGATGTCAGTGGAAGAAGTGTATAATTGGGTGTCGTCAGAATAGAGATGGTACTTGAACCCAAATCTGCTGATTGTTTGTCCAATAGGGGCAGTGTATAGAGAGAAAAGGAGGGGGCCCAGGACTGAGCCCTGCGGAACCCCGATAGTAGGGGGACGAGGAGAGGAAGAGGAGCCGGCAAAAGATACAGTGAAGGAGCGGTCAGAGAGGTAGGAGGAGAACCAGGAGAGGGCTGTGTCCTTGAGGCCTATGGAGCGGAGCATAGTGAGAAGGAGCTGGTGATCCACAGTATCAAATGCGGCAGATAGATCGAGGAGAATCAGCAGAGAGCAATGACCTTTGGATTTAGCTGTTATTAGATCATTAGAGACTTTAGAGAGGGCAGTTTCAGTGGAGTGTTAAGAGCAGAAACCAGATTGTAAGGGGTCAAGAAGAGAGTTATCCGAGAGATAGCGGATTAGAGGGGAGTGGACCAAGCGTTTCAGGAGTTTAGAGATGAAGGAAAGGTTAGAAAAAGGTCTGTAGTTAGCCATGCAGTTCTGGTCCAGGGATGGCTTTTTAAGTAAAGGGGTAATGATGGCATGTTTAAATGAGGAGGGAAAGATGCCTGAAGAAAGAGAGAGGTTAAATATTTTAGTCAGGTGAGTGGTGACCACTGGTGAGAGAGACTGCAGGAGAAGTGAAGGAATGGGGTCAGGTTGTAGGCCGAGCAGAAATGAGGAGCTTGGAAACTTCTTCTTCTAAAACAGGCTCAAAGATGTCTAATGAGCTTGAGGTGCGGCAGGGAAGGGGATCCAGGCACTGAGGAGATTGGGCTGAGATATCCTGATGGATGTGGTTGATTTTTTCTAGGAAATAAGTGGCCAGATCCTCACCACTGAGATTGGAGATGGAGGCCTGTACTTTAGATTTCAGGAGGGAGTTTAAGGTTTCAAAAAGTCGTTTTGGGTTGTTGGATAGTGAGGTAATGAGGGTGGTGAAGTAGGATTGTTTGGCCAGAGAAAGGGCAGAGTTATAGGTTTTGAGCATGAACTTATAGTGGATGAAGTCTTCTGCTAAGAGAGATTTTCTCCACTGCCGCTCTGCACACCTTGAGCAACGCTGAAGAAAGCGTGTTTGCATAGTGTGCCAGGGCTGCCATTGTCTGTGTCGGGTCTTTCTGCGTGTAGAAGGTGCTGCTCTCAGCGGTGCAAGCGGCGGCCTCCGTTCCTAAGCATGCACTGAGCGAAGGACCTTCGATGACATCGCGGTTGCGTGACCGTGATCACTGCACTGCACTGCACAGATTCTCCTTCTAGCTTTCACATCGGGGCTCCGCAGTCAGGCACGTTCCTTCGTTAGTACCATGCCTGCCAATCTGCACTGCTAATTGGAAAGTAAATCAGATGAAAGCAGCAAAGGCGTACGTGTAGCCAAACGCTGCGATCTTCTGACCCCTGAAATAGGGGAGACCACTCTTTCGCAGTACTCCCATGACAGATACACAACACCAGATACAGCAGTCGTGTGTTATATGACACTTCATCACTACATCGCCAATTACACACGGACAAGAAAGCGAGCATCCTAAATTGAGTGCTGGAATCAAAGGGGAATCAACAGGCGAGTAATTCAGATTTTATTATTGTACCAACACACGCTTTTCTTGACAACTTGCAAAAACTCTAAAGATTAGTTTGGCTCTGCATTAATGGGTATGTGACTGGATTGAAAAACTACTATAGACAGCCGGTGATGATTAGGTGGTCTAATATTGGGGTCTACTGCTACTTGCTCTGAAGTCTACTTTTAGCTTGTGAACTGCTTTTTTTTCTCACTGAAAAACTAAATTTTGCTACATAACTTGCAATTCCTATGGAGATTTTAGATTGAAGTGTTATAAAAATATAATTTAGAAGGCTATTTGATTCAGACATGATAATTGGTTTTATTCTTGGCAGATGACTGTACCAGGAGATCAGAGGGATATCTCACATCTTCGGTTTTTCTATCAGATGACCTTGCTATCACACAAGATATAACTGAAGTATATGCCAATGTTCAAGATATACCATCATCCCTTCAGAGCAAAGATCTATCATCTGATCCTTTTAAACAGGTCCTACCTTCTGCTTCATCACCACCTATTAAGAAAAATAAAAGGCAGAAAAAGGGAGCTAAAAATCAAAGTACTTTTGCAGGAAAGAAGCTATTCTCATGTTCAGAATATGGTAAAAGTGTTTCCCTCAAATCTTCTTTTGCAAAACGTAAAAAACTTCACACAGAGGATAAAAGATTTTTATGTTCAGAGTGTGGGAAGAGTTTTAGCCGGAAATCAGATCTTGTTAGACATTGGAGGGGTCACACAGGAGAGAATCCATTTTCATGCTTAAGTTGCGGAAAATGTTTTAACCGGAAATCAAGTCTTGTTAGACATCAGCGAATTCACACAGGGGAGAAGCCATATGCATGTTTAGAGTGTGGAAAATATTTTAAGCAGAAATCACATCTTCTTAAACATGAGAGAGTTCACACAGGGGAGAGACCATTTGCATGTTCAGAATGTGGGAAATCATTTACAGAGAAATCACATCTTGTTATACATCAGAGAATCCACACAGGGGAGAAGCCATATTCATGTTCAGAATGTGGGAAATATTTTGCAAATAAATCACATCTTACTATACATCAGAGACATCACACTGGGGAGAAGCCGTATTTATGTTTGGACTGTGGAAAAAGTTTTAGCCATAGATCAAATCTTGTTGCACATGAAAGACTTCACACAGTAGAGAAGCTGTATTCATGTTCAGAATGTGGAAATTATTTCCCAAAATCAGATCTTGTTAAACATCAGATGAGTCAAAGAGGATGCCATTTTATGTTTCAAGTGTGACAGCCAAGTTAAAATGAAATAAAAATTTTTCTTCAATTGCACTTAAAAAAAAATCTCACAATGGAAAAACATTGTCATGTCCAGAATGTTAGAAATTTTTTACTCATAAATCATTTGTAACATGCCCAGGGATAAATGCATTGCCTAGAAGACTCCATGACAAGCTACTCCCTTGAAGGAGAACCAGTACTTCCTTGTAGTCATAGCAAGGTCACATGTCATACTCCAGAAAGGGAGAGCTTTTTCGGACAGTAAATGATAATTAGGAAACATATGCAGTTACTAATTAAATCATTCAAAAAGAAACAGTCACAGAATATTTCACGATAACATAGCCATACTTTATGTCTATCAATATCTTAAAGAAGCCGTCTATTGCTTCGTCTGCTCAATCAGACTTTTATCGTCTTCTACCCTGAATCAATTTGAAGACCATTTTATTTCCCTGGAATGTAAAGTGTGATCAATCCTCCAAGTGCAAATTTGTAAAATCTTTTAGCAGCCTAAAAACATTGTATTTAGTACATCTAACAAGTTGCCAGATTTATCACATGATCAGCCTCGCCCTTTTTGTCACAAATTTGACCCCGAAGGCTCATAAAACTGCCAAGTAGTCCTTCTTTACTATCTGTACTATCTGTGTAAATTGTATATTCTAAATAGTCACAATCAGTATTTATCAATTATGGGGGACAATTTATTAAGGCTTTTTGTGTCAGTTTTTGGTGTCCAAAAGTCATAAAATTTGTCTCATGTCATTTTTATTCCATAAAGTTTGATTTTTGTGTGGCATCCATTTTACTTATATGCAAAAGCGAAATTTCCAAGCTTCTCCTATCAACCAGTAAAAAAAGCAGACAGCACTTGGATGACAATGGACATCACTTTTGAATAAGCGATTTCAACAAATCAGATCAAAAGCGGACATGGCTCCTTTTATTAATTAGCGAACAATATTTTAGACCTAAATTAAGAAATACTATTGAAGTGAATAGCAGCTCAGCAGGAGTACCCAAGAATGGCCACTGCATAGAGTGTAATGAGCCGAGTTCTTCTTGGTAGATTGTTGCATCTGGCTACTGGCAGAGCTGAAAGCAGCTGATTGGTAACTATGCCTAGTGATGGAAGACTATCCCAAGGTTAGGTCATCAAAATTCTGGTCCTGGACAATCCCATTAAATCTAAAACATTCATTTGATACATCTGAAAAATGTACAGATTGCAAGCTCAAGGAATGGTGTTTTCATATTGATGAGCTTAGCAGATGAAATTTAAATTTGGAAGTTCTCCTAAATTTGGTCAGGAAATTCGATTGACATCAAATATTCAATGCGATTTAAAATATGCCAAATTATGCTCGTCATACTCGAGAGCATATAAATGTATTTGGGAAAAAAATACTGAGATGGAACTCTCCTTGGAACTCACATCTCCCTCCTCGGCAGCCCCCATCCAGTCCTCTGCATAGTTCCCTCCACCTTCTTTACTGTTCTACCGCTTGTGATTTTTTTTTCTGATAAGCCCAGTCACTAATATCTGGTTTTCAGTCCAGAAATATTGCAATCGCACAGCCGTTATACGTTAGACCCTTTCTGCTTCAGTGGTATTGAACGCCACACCGTATAAGCCTTTAGTCACAATAGAAAAAAAGTAATCGCTATACAAGCTCCACCTGGGTGCTGCTTCATGAAAAAAAACAATTTGTATAAGAGTATCCAGAACAAGAAAAGTAACAGCGCACTCACCGGTGTTGAGCAAAAAGCGATTTATTCACATGAAATCATGCGGTGCAGGGAGGGTGGTGAAACACATACGGATGTATGTGTTTCACCACCCTCCCTGCACCGCATTTATGTGTTTCACCACCCTCCCTGCACCGCATGATTTCATGTGAATAAATCGCTTTTTGCTCAACACCGGTGAGTGCGCTGTTACTTTTCTTGTTCTGGATACTCTAATATCTGGTTTTCCACTGCAGAAACTCTATGCCACCTTCATGACATTGTGGCATAGTAAGCACATGAGACCCTGAAGATGCTGAGTATGGTAAAAAAGACCATGCCAAGTGGCGTAACTAAAGTCTGATGGACCCTGGTGCAAGATTTGGACTGAGGCCCCCCTACACTGATTTATATATTGTATATCTTCCATCCTGGTATATATGTCCTTCATTATGGTATATACACTACTCAAAAAAATAAAGGAAACACTTAAACAACACAATGTAACTTCAAGTCAATCACACTTCTGTGAAATCAACCTGTCCAGTTATAAGTCAACACCGATTGTGAATCAATTTTTCTTGCTGTTGTGCAAATGGAATAGACAACAGGTAAAAATGTTAGCCAATTAGCAAGACAACCGTTATAAAGGTGTGTTTCTGAAGGTGGTGACCACAAACCATTTCTCTGTTCTCATCCTTTTTGGCTGTTGTTTTGGTCATACAGGTACGTGGAGGCCAAACACTACTGAGCATCATTTCCTTGTCTTGAGACATTTCCCTGAAGTTGGGTCAGCCTGTAATTCCACTTGATTTTGAGCATCATTCCAAATCCAAACCTCCATGGGATATTCATTTTGATTTACGTTGATCATTTTTATGTTTTACTGTTCTCAACGCATTCCAATATGTAATTAATAAAGATTTACAACTGGAATATTTCATTCAGTGATAACTAGGATGTTGTATTTTAACCCCTTACTGCCATCCGACATACAATTACACCGATTGCAGTATCCCTCGCTTTGATGTAGGCTCCGGCGGTGAGCCCACCTCAAAGCTGGGACATGTGCCCGCAATAGGCGCGGGTGGAATCGCGATCCACCCACTCCTATTAACTAGTTAAATGCCGCTGTCAAACTCTGACAGCGGCATTTAAATTGTGCTTCCGACCATCTGGATGGAAATACGTGCACCGCTGACCCGTCAAGTGATCGAGGGTCATCAGTTTGTCGTCATGACAACCAGAGGTTTCCTTGAGACCTCTATGGATGTCAGTACTGGATTGCTGTGAGCGCCACCCAGTGGTCGGCGCTCATAGCAAGGCTGTCATTTTACTACATAGAGGCGATCTGAGTATAGCCTCTATGTAGCAGAGGCAATCGAGTTATGGCAGCTTCTAGCCTCATATGGAGGCTATTGAAACATGCAAAAAATAAAAGTTTTTATCCCCTTTCTGCCATCAGATGGAAGAGTACGTCCGATGGCAGATACCCTGTTTTGATGCGGGCTCCAGCGGTAAGCCCGCATCAAAGCCGGGACATGTCAACTGTTTTGTACAGCTGACATGTGCCCGCAATAGTGGCGGGTAGAAACGCAATCCACTCCCTGCTGTTAACTAGTTAAATGCAGCTTTCAAACGCTGACAGCGGCACTTAATAAGCGTGTCCGGCCATCCGGCTGAAAATGCGCGCATCGATGACCCTCGTCACGTGATCGGGGGTCAGCGATGCTTTGGCATGACAACCAGAGTAGGGTTGAGCGAAACGGATCGGTCATTTTCATAAGTTGCCGACTTTTGGCAAAGTCGGGTTTCATGAAACCCGACCCGATCCCTGTGTGGGGTCGGCCATGCGGTACGCGACCTTCGCGCCAAAGTCGCATTTCGATGACGCGTTCAGCGCCATTTCTAAGCCAATGAAGGTGGACCCAGAGTGTGGGCAGCGTGATGACATAGTTCCTGGTCCCCACCATCTTAGAGAAGGGCATGGCAGTGATTGGCTTGATTTCTGCAGCGTCACAGGGACTATAAAGGGGCGTTCCCGCCGACCGCCATCTTACTGATGCTGATCTGAGCATAGGGAGAGGTTGCTGCCGCTTCTTCAGAAGCAGGGATAGCATTAGGCAGGGTACATTAACCCCCAAACCGCTTGTGCTGTAGCGATTTCCACTGTCCAACACCACCTTTTGTTTGCAGGGACAGTGGAGGGTAAGTTTTTTTTTTCCTCAGCGCTGTAGCTCATTGGGCTGCCCTAGAAGGCTCCCTGATAGCTGCATTGCTGTTTGTACGCCGCTGTTCAAACCAACTGCTTTTTTCAAAGCACAAATCCTGTTGCTCCTTCCTTTCTGCACAGCTATCTTGTTTGTTTGTCCACACTTTTGACTTTTTTGTGCAGCAGTCCACTCCTTGTTATTGCTGCCTGCCATACTTTGCTGAGATTACTGCAGGGAGATAGTAATTGTAGTACAGTCCCTTTTTTTCGTTATATCTCTTCAAGCCACTTTCTGCCACAGAAAATATACTCTAATACAGTGGCCTAGATTTATTCACTAGTCTCCCTGAAGAAAAAAAAAAAAAAGGGTGCAGATTAAAATTGGCAAATCTGCATCAGTGGCAGTCCTGTGTGTGGCATCTGTGTCTCATTTTCTGGCACAGAAAACATACAGTCTAACAGTGGGCCTGATTTCTTGCCAATTCTCCCATAAATAAAAAAAATTTTTGTGCCACAGAAAACCTAGTGTGTAATACTGGACCAGATTTTTTGACAATTCTCCCTGGAAAATAAAAATAGTGAGAGATTAAGATTGGCATTTCTGCCTCTGTGCCAGTCCTGTGTGTGGCATCTGTCTCTCATTTTGTGCCACAGAAAACCTAGTGTGTAACACTGGGCCAGATTTTTGACAATTCTCCCAGAAAAAAAAAATAGTGGGAGATTAAGATTTGCATTTCTGCCTCAGTGCCAGTCCTGTGTGGCATCTGTCTCTCATTTTGTGCCACAGAAAACCTAGTGTGTAACATGGTGACAGATTTTTTGACAATTCTCCCCCCCCCCCCAAAAAAAAAATAGTGGGAGATTAAGATTGGCATTTCTGCCTCATTGCCAGTCCTGTGTGGCATCTGTCTCTCATTTTGTGCCACATAAAACCTAGTGTGTAACACGCTGCCAGATTTTTTGACAATTCTCCCAGGAAAAAAAAAATAGTGGGAGATTAAGATTGGCATTTCTGCCTCAGTGCCAGTCCTGTGTGTGCCATCTGTCTCTCATTTTGTGCCACAGAAAACCTAGTGTTTAACACGGTGCCAGATTTTTTGACAATTCTCCCACAATAAAGTAAAACAAGTGGGAGATTAAGATTGGCCATTCTGCCTCTGTGCCAGTCTTGTGTGTGGCATCTGTCTCTCATTTTGTGCCACAGAAAAACTAGTGTATAACACTGGGCCTGATTTCTTGACAATTCTCCCAGGAAAAAAAAAACTAGTGGGAGATTAAGATTGGCAATTCTGCCTCGGTGCCAGTCCTGTGTGTGGCATCTGTCTTTCATTTTATGCCACAGAACATATACTGTATAAGAGTGGGCCACATTTCTTCAATATTCTCCATGAAAAAATAAAAAGGGGGAGATTTTTATTGGTAGTGTGTGCATCTGCGTCAGTCCTGTTAGTGGCATATCTGTCTGCCACTGAAGCTGTGTACTGTTATACATTGGGCCTGATTTTCCCTGCAGTCTCACCCACCTATAAAGGGATACATCAATCCAACAGAAGTTTGAGTTCACCTTGTAACTGGTTGTACAGTAACAAATACCGTTAGTTTGGTTACGTTTTTCAGACAATGAGGAAGTCTGGTGGAAGAGGTTGTGGCCGTGGGCGGTCATTGCCAGCTGGTAATGATGGTAGTGGTGGTGGAGCATCAGGTGGTCGTGGGAAAAGCAATATAGCACCTAAGTCTCGAGTTGTTGAGCCAGCTTCGTCATCTGGCTACACAAGGCCTCGAACGCTCCCTTTTCTGGGAGTAGGAAAACCGCTTTTAAAGCCGGAGCAGCAAGAACAAGTTTTGGCTTTCCTTGCTGACTCTGCCTCTAGCTCTTTCGCCTCCTCTTCTGAAACTGCTAAATGTAAAAGCAGCGCGTCGTTAGTGGATGTTCATGGTCAGGGACAAGTCGCTTCCTTGTCTTCTTCACCAAGAACAACAGAGAAGGATGCGTCAGGCGACACAACGGGTTACTCCATGGAGCTCTTCACACATACCGTTCCTGGGTTAGAAAGTGAAATAGTTAACAGGCCATGCCCATTACAAGTTGAATCGGACATGGAGTGCACAGATGCACAGCCACAGCCAGATTACTATGCTGTTCCTTTGACTCAGACCAGAACATTGCCCTCGCAGTGTACTGATCCAGAATCTGACCCTGATGAGACTATGGTGCCCCGTCACGAACGCTATACCACCGGCTCACACGGTGACACAGACGAAGTTGCACACGAGATAGAAGAGGAGGTCATAGATGACCCAGTTGTTGATCCCAATTGGCAGCCATTGGGGGAACAGGGTGCAGGCGGCAGTAGCTCTGAAGCGGAGGAGGTTTAGGAGCCGCAGCAGGCATCAACATCGCAACAGGTTCCATCTGCCAGGCCCGTATCTGGCCAAAAACGCGTGGCAAAACCAAAACCAGTTGTAGGACAGCGTGGCCATTCGGTTAAAGA
The DNA here is from genome assembly GCF_032444005.1 of Ranitomeya imitator. NCBI lineage: Eukaryota > Metazoa > Chordata > Amphibia > Anura > Dendrobatidae > Ranitomeya > Ranitomeya imitator. The sequence continues at coordinate 363,755,749 of NC_091283.1, forward strand.
AACTCAGTCTGCAATGCCTGAAAAGGTATCCGATAGTAGAAAGAGTGCAGTCTGGCATTTTTTTAAACAACATCCAAATGATCAGCGCAAAGTCATCTGTCAAAAATGTTTAACTACCTTAAGCAGAGGTCAGAATTTTAAAAGTCTAAATACAAGTTGCATGCGTAGACATTTAACCACCATGCATTTGCAAGCCTGGACTAACTACCAAACGTCCCTTAAGGTTGTAGCACCCTCGGCCAATGAAGCTAGTCAGCAACGCTACATCCCTTCCCTCACTGTAAGCCCACCATTTCCCGCACCACCTGCAGTAAATGTGCAGGTTTCGTTGCCAGGCCAAAGCAGTCAGGGAATCACCAGGTTCGTGGTAGGAAACACTGCATGTAGGGCACCAGCAAGAATACAATCTTCAACCATCTCTCAGTCTGCCATGTCCACCGGCACCCCCGCTAGTTCCACGATCTGCAGCTCTCCAGTCCAGCTCACCCTACATGAGACTCTCGTTAGGAAAAGGAAGTACTCATCCTCGCATCCGCGTACACAGGGTTTGAACGCCCACATTGCTAGACTAATCTAGTTAGAGATGATGCCCTACCGGTTAGTTGAAAGCGAAGCTTTCAAAGCCCTGATGGACTACGCTGTACCACGCTACGAGCTACCCAGTCAACACTTCTTTTCAAGAAAAGCCATCCAAGCCCTCCACCAGCATGTAAAAGACCGCATCGTCCATGCACTCAGGCAATCTGTGAGTACAAAGGTGCACCTGACAACAGATGCATGGACCAGTAGGCATAGCCAGGGGCGTTACGTGTCCATCACGGCACACTGGGATAATGTGGTGGATGCAAGGTCCACAGGGGACAGCAATATTGGGACAGTTCTGCCTAGCCCACGGTCTAGGAAACAGTTGGCTGTAGGCGTTCGCCCCCCCTCCTTCTCCTCTTCGTCCTCCTGCAGAAGCGAGAGCTCGTCCACAGACCGCAGTCGCACGAGCACTCCATCCGCAGCTGCCACTGTTGCACACGAGGTGTCCCATTATGGGACAGCTAGTGGCAAGCGTCAGCAGGCTGTATTGGCAATGAAGTGTTTGGGCGACAACAGACACCGCGGAAGTTCTGTCCGAGTTCTTGCAGCAAGAAACTCTGTCATGGCTGGGCACTGTACATCTTGAGGCAGGCAAGGTAGTGAGTGATAACAGAAGGAATTTTATGGCTGCCATAGCCCTTTCACAACTGAAACACATTCCTTGCTTGGCTCAAACCTTAAACCTGGTGGTGCAGTGCTTCCTGAAAAGTTATCCGGGGTTACCCGACCTGCTCTGTTGTGAATTCTGCTCTTGGGTTCCCTCCAGTGGTGGTAAGTGGGAATGCAGTTGTCTCTGAGTCACAGTCCTGGCCAGGTGTATCTGCTAATTGCTGTTCTGACTGGGATATTTAAGTGTGCAGGATTCATTAGCCCTTGCCAGTAGTCAATATTTCTTTGGAAGTATTGGATCTCAGCCTGGCCACACCTGCTTAGCTGCCAATTTCAGCAAAGATAAGTGTTTTTGTTTTTGTATCTGTGGCACACTGTTGTGTGCTTGTTTCAGTTTATTCCTGCTCTGTTTGTAGGATTCACTGGAGTTGCAGATATACGCTCCTACATCTTTAGTTGGATGTGGGAAGTATTTTGTATATTCTGTGGTGGATTTTTTAAGGGTTTTAATACTGACCGCACAGAACTCTGTCCTATCCTGTCCTATCTAGCTAGAGTGGCCTCCTGTGCTAAATCCTGTTTTTTCTGCCTGTGTATGTTTTTTCCTCTCCGACTCACCGCCAATATTTGTGGGGGGCTATCTATCCTTTGGGGATTTTCTCTGAGGCAAGATAGTATTCTGATTTCCATCTTTAGGGGAAATTAGTCCTCCGGCTGTGACGAGGTGTCTAGGTGTGTTAGGTACACTCTACGGCTACTTCTAGTTGTGGTCTTAAGTTCAGGTTTGCGGTCAGTATAGTGGCCACTTTCTCCAGTGAAAGTTCTCATGCAGCTCCAAGGTCACCGGATCATAACAGTACTACTGGCCAACAATGAGTTAATTGCATCTCAGAAGAAGAGAGGAAAGGTCTTGAGCCATTTTTTTTTCTTCAGTCTGTTTTGTCTTTTCCTCCCTCTTAATCTCTGGGTGGCTGAAGAGCCTTGTGCTAGCATGAATGTTCAGGAATTAGCTTCTCGTGTAGACCAGCTTGCTGCTAGGGTACAGGGTATTTCTGATTATATTGTTCAGACTCCTGCTTTAGAACCGAAGATACCTACTCCTGATTTGTTTTTTGGTGACAGGTCCAAATTTTTGAGTTTTAAAAACAACTGTAAACTGTTTTTTTTGCATTGAAACCTCGATCCTCCGGTGATTCCATTCAACAAGTTAAAATCATCATTTCCCTGCTGCGTGGTGATCCACAGGTTTGGGCATTTTCCCTGGAATCTGGGGATCCTGCTTTGCTTAATGTAGACTCCTTCTTTCAGGCATTAGGATTACTGTATGATGAACCTAATTCGGTGGATCAAGCTGAGAAGACCTTGTTGGCCCTGTCTCAGGGTCAAGAGGTGGCAGAATTGTATTGTCAGAAATTCAGAAAATGGTCTGTGTTGACTAAATGGAATAATGATGCTTTGGCGGCAATTTTCAGAAGGGGTCTTTCTAAATCCGTTAAAGATGTTATGGTGGGGTTTCCCATGCCTTCCGGTCTGAGTGATTCTATGTCTCTTGCCATTCAGATTGACCGACGCCTGCGGGAGCGCAGAACTGTGCGCGCTGTGGCGTTATCCTCAGAGCAAATTTCTGAGCCTATGCAATGTGATAGAATTCTGTCTAGAACGGAACGACAAGGATTCAGACGTCTCAATAGGTTGTGTTATTATTGTGGCGACGCTTTCCATGTCATTTCTGTCTGCCCTAAGCGGACAAATAGGATCGCCAGTTCATTTACTATCAGTACTGTACAACCTAAATTTCTGTTATCTGTGTCCTTGATCTGTTCATTGTCATCATTTTCTGTCATGGCGTTTGTGGATTCAGGCGCTGCCTTGAACTTAATGGACTTTGACTTTGCTAGGCATTGTGGTTTTCCCTTGCAGCCTTTGCAGAACCCTATTCCTTTAAGGGGTATTGATGCTACACCTTTGGCTAAAAATAAGCCCCAGTTTTGGACACAGGTGACCATGCGCATGGCGCCAGCCCATCAGGAAGATTGTCGATTTCTGGTGTTGCATAATTTGCATGATGCTATCGTGCTGCGCTTTCCCTGGTTACAGGTACATAATCTTGTTTTGGATTGGAAGTCCATGTCTGTGACTAGTTGGGGTTGTCAGGGGGTTCATAATGATGTTCCTCTGATGTCTATTGCCCCTTCTTCCTCTTCTGAAATTCCGGAGTTTTTGTCTGATTTTCAGGATGTATTCGATGAGCCCAAGTCCAGTTTCCTTCCACCACACAGGGACTGCGATTGTGCTATTGACTTGATTCCAGGCTGTAAGTTTCCTAAGGGTCGACTTTTCAACCTGTCTGTACCTGAACATGCCGCCATGTGGAGCTATATTAAGGAGTCTTTGGAGAAAGGGCATATTCGGCCATCTTCTTCACCGTTGGGTGCGGAGTTCTTTTTTGTTGCTAAAAAAGATGGTTCTTTAAGACCCTGTATTGATTATTGCCTCTTGAATAAGATCACGGTCAAGTTTCAATATCCTTTACCTTTGCTTTCCGATTTGTTTGCTAGGATTAAGGGAGCTAGTTGGTTTACTAAGATTAACCTTCGGGGGGCTTATAATCTTGTTCGTATTAAACAGGGTGATGAATGGAAAACTGCGTTTAATACGCCCGAAGGTCATTTTGAATACCTTGTGATGCCATTCGGACTCTCTAATGCTCCATCTGTTTTTCAGTCCTTCATGCATGATATCTTCCGGGATTATCTTGATTAAATTCTTGATTGTATATTTGGACGATATTTTGATTTTTTCCGATGATTGGGAGTCTCATGTGCAGCAGGTCAGGATGGTATTTCAGATCCTACGTGACAATGCCTTGTTTGTGAAAGGGTCTAAGTGTCTTTTTGGGGTGCAGAAGGTTTCCTTTTTGTGCTTTATTTTTTTTCCCTCGTCTATAGAGATGGATCCGGTTAAGGTTCAGGCCATTCATGATTGGATTCAGCCCACATCCGTGAAGAGCCTTCAGAAATTTTTGGGTTTTGCTAATTTTTATCGCCGTTTCATTGCTAATTTTTCCAGCGTGGTTAAACCCTTGACCGATTTGACTAAGAAAGGCGCTGATGTGGCGAATTGGTCCCCTGCGGCTGTCTCTGCCTTTCAGGAACTTAAACGTCCTTTTACTTCTGCTCCAGTGTTGCGTCAACCGGATGTTTCTCTTCCGTTTCAGGTTGAGGTTGACGCTTCTGAGATTGGGGCAGGGGCTGTTTTGTCTCAGAAGGATTCTGTTGGTTCCTTAATGAAACCGTGTGCCTTCTTTTCCCGTAAGTTTTCGCCTGCTGAACGCAATTATGATGTCGGCAATCGGGAGTTGTTGGCTATGAAGTGGGCGTTTGAGGAGTGGCGACATTGGCTTGAGGGAGCTAAGCACCGTATTGTGGTCTTGACCGATCATAAGAATCTGATTTACCTCGAGTCTGCCAAATGGTTGAATCCTAGACAGGCTCGATGGTCCTTGTTTTTTTCTTGTTTTGATTTCGTGGTCTCGTACCTTCCGGGTTCTAAGAATATTAAGGCTGATGCCCTCTCTAGGAGTTTTTTCCCTGATTCTCCTGAGGTCTTAGAGCCGGTCGGTATTCTGAAAGAGGGGGTGGTCCTTTCTGCCATTTCCCCTGATTTACGACGGGTTCTTCAGGAATTTCAGGCTGACAAACCTGACCGCTGTCCTGTGGGGAGACTGTTCCTGACAGATGGACTAGTAGAGTGATTTCTGAGGTTTACTGTTCCGTGTTGGCTGGTCATCCTGGCATTTTTGGTACCAGAGATTTGCTTGCTAGGTCCTTTTGGTGGCCTTCATTGTCGCGTGATGTGCGTTCTTTTGTGCAGTCCTGTAAGACTTGTGCGTGGGCCAAGCCTTGTTGCTCCCGTGCTAGTGGGTTGCTTTTGCCATCGCCGGTCCCTGAGAGGCCCTGGACGCATATTTCTATGGATTTTATTTCCGATCTTCCGGTTTCCCAGAGGATGTTGGTTATCTGGGTTGTTTATGACCGATTCTCTAAGATGGTTCATTTGGTGCCTTTGCCTAAATTGCCTTCTTCTTCTGATTTGGTTCCGTTGTTTTTTCAGCATGTGGTCCGTTTGCATGGTATTCCGGAGAATATTGTGTCCGACAGAGGTTCCCAGTTTGTTTCTAGGTTTTGCCGGGCCTTTTGTGCCAAGCTGGGCATTGATTTGTCTTTTTCTTCTGCATTTCATCCTCAGACAAACGGCCAGACCAAGCGAACTAATCAGACTTTGGAGACTTATTTGAGATGCTTTGTGTCTGCTGATCAGGATGATTGGGTGGCTTTTTTGCCATTGGCCAAGTTTGCCCTTAATAATCGGGCTAGTTCGGCTACTTTGGTTTCGCCTTTCTTTTGTAATTTTGGTTTTCATCCTAGTTTTTCTTCTGGGCAGGTTGAGCCTTCTGACTGTCCTGGTGTGGATTCTGTGGTTGACAGGTTGCAGCAGATTTGGGCTCATGTGGTGGACAATTTGCTGTTGTCTCAGGAGGAGGCTCAGCGTTTTGCTAACCGTCGTCGGTGTGTTGGTTCCCGGCTTCGGGTTGGGGATCTGGTCTGGTTGTCTTCCCGTCATGTTCCTATGAAGGTTTCTTCTCCTAAGTTTAAGCCTCGGTTTATTGGTCCTTATAGGATTTCTGAGATTATTAATCCGGTGTATTTTCGACTGGCGCTTCCGGCCTCTTTTGCGATCCATAATGTCTTCCATAGATTTTATTGCGGAAATATGTGGAGCCCGTTGTTCCCTCTGTTGATCCTCCGGCCCCTGTGTTGGTTGATGGGGAGTTGGAATATGTTGTTGAGAAGATTTTGGATTCCCGTTTTTCGAGGCGGAAGCTTCAGTACCTTGTCAAATGGAAGGGTTATGGCCAGGAGGATAATTCTTGGGTTTTTGCCTCTGATGTTCATGCTGCTGATTTGGTCCGTGCCTTTCATCTGGCTCATCCTGATCGTCCTGGAGGTCCTGGTGAGGGTTCGGTGACCCCTCCTCAAGGGGTACTGTTGTGAATTCTGCTCTTGGGTTCCCTCCAGTGGTGGTAAGTGGGAATGCAGTTGTCTCTGAGTCACAGTCCTGGCCAGGTGTATCTGCTAATTGCTGTTCTGACTGGGATATTTAAGTGTGCAGGATTCATTAGCCCTTGCCAGTAGTCAATGTTTCTTTGGAAGTATTGGATCTCAGCCTGGCCTCACCTGCTTAGCTGCCTATTTCGCAAAGATAAGTGCTTTTGTTTTTGTATCTGTGGCACACTGTTGTGTGCTTGTTTCAGTGTATTCCTGCTCTGTTTGTAGGATTCACTGGAGTTGCAAATATACGCTCCTACATCTTTAGTTGGATGTGGGAAGTATTTTGTATATTCTGCGGTGGATTTTTGAAGGGTTTTAATACGGACCGCACAGAACTCTGTCCTATCCTGTCCTATCTAGCTAGAGTGGTCTCCTGTGCTAAATCCTGTTTTTTCTGCCTGTGTATGTTTTTTCCTCTCCGACTCACTGCCAATATTTGTGGGGGGCTATCTAACCTTTGGGGATTTTCTCTGAGGCAAGATAGTATTCCGATTTCCATCTTTAGGGGAAATTAGTCCTCCGGCTGTGACGAGGTGTCTAGGTGTGTTAGGTACACTCCACGGCTACTTCTAGTTGCGGTCTTAAGTTCAGGTTTGCGGTCAGTATAGTGGCCACTTTCTCCTGTGAAAGTTCTCATGCAGCTCCAAGGTCACCGGATCATAACACTGCTCCTCAAAGTGCGCAGACTTTGCTCGCATATCCGCCGTTCGCCCGTGCACTCCAGCCGTATGCAGAACCATCAGCGGTCTTTGAACCTTCCACAGCATCGCCTAATCATCGACGTTGCAACAAGGTGGAACTCCACACTGCACATGCTTCAGAGACTGTGCGAACAGAGGCGTGCTGTTATGTATTTGTGGGAGGATACACATACACGGGCAGGCAGTTGTATGGAGTTGTCAGGTGTGCAGTGGTCGAAGGTACAAGACCTGTGTCAAGTCCTTCAGTGTTTTGAGGAATGCACACGGCTGGTTAGTGCAGACAATGCCATAATAAGCGTGAGCATCCCCCTAATGCGTCTGCTGATGCAAAGTTTGACGCACATAAAGGAGTCGGCGTCTGCAGCCGAGGAAGAGGGAAGCCTTGATGACAGTCAGCCATTGTCTGGTCAGGGCAGTCTACAGGACGAGGTAGCGGGCGATGAGGAGGAGGATGATGGGGATGAGTATTTTTTGAATGAGGAAGCTTCTCCGGGGCCAATAGAAACTGGTGGCGTTGCAAGGCCGGGTTCAGGCTTTTTGAGGGAGACAAGTGATGTAGATTTGCCAGAAACTGGCCATCAACAAGCGCAGATTTGACAACTGGAACTTTGGTCCACATGGCGGATTATGTCTTACTGGAAAAACACACACAAAATTTCAGCTCACCCTTTTTGAGTAATCTCCATGGGATTTATTCAGTCCGAGCACGGAAAGAGCTTCTGCCAAGGCTCTCTGGAAACGATGAGAATGAAAGAGGAATCCAGCTCCGGAAAGTATATAAAATCAAAAGTTTTTATTCCAAATTATTTTAAAAAAGAGGAACACTGCATGTCAAAAATCAGCAATATCCAATGAACGGAAGGACGACCATGATACAGCTGAACGCATTTCGAACACTAGGTGTTTTTAGTCCACAGCAAGTCAAAGAAGAGGAGGAGGACGAGGAGGATGATGGGGATGAGTATTTTTTGAATGAGGAAGCTTCTCCGGGGCCAATAGAAACTGGTGGCGTTGCAAGGCCGGGTTCAGGCTTTTTGAGGGAGACAAGTGATGTAGATTTGCCAGAAACTGGCCCTCAACAAGCGCAGATTTGACAACTGGAACTTTGGTCCACATGGCGGATTATGTCTTATGTATCCTCAAAAGGGACCCACGCATTATTAAAATGATGACCGATGACAATTACTGGTTGGTCTGCCTCCTTGATCCTCGCTATAAAGGCAAATTGCAAAATATCATGCCACATGAGAACCTCGAACAAATATTGACAACCAAACAAGCAAGTCTTGTAGACTGTTTGATTCAGGCATTCCCAGCACACAGCGCCGGTGATGGTTCTCACACGAGGTGCAGGGTGCAACAGGGCAGAGGTGTTAGAGGTGCACAAATCAGAAGTGGCGTTGGACAGAGGGGTTTTCTGACCAGGTTGTGGAGTGATTTCGCAATGACCGCAGACAGGACAGGTACTGCAGCATCAATTCAAAGTGACAGGAGACAACATTTGTCCAGTATGGTTACTAACTATTTTTCATCCCTTATCGATGTTCTCCCTCAACCGTCATTCCCATTTGATTACTGGGCATCCAAAATAGACACCTGGCCTGAATTGGCAGAATATGCATTGCAGGAGCTTGCTTGCCCAGCAGCTAGTGTGCTATCAGAAAGAGTATTCAGTGCTGCTGGTTCAATATTGACTGAAAAAAGGACTCGTCTGGCTACCCAAAATGTTGATGATCTAACCTTCATTAAAGTGAACCACTCATGGATTTCGAATTCTTTTGCCCCACCTTTCCCGGCTGACACCTAGCTTTCCTATAAAAAGGTCTTGCTTGTGGACTGGTTCCAATCTCTTAATTTGCAGCAGCTGTTTGTCCAGCATACGAAATCTTTACACCTCCCTAAATGGGCTAACTCCCCCCACGGGGCCGTGGTCTCGCCACTTGGCACAAGCACCCGTGAGAGTGCCATTTGTCTGAAAAGGGTGGGTGTGCCCGCTTTTGGTCGACGGCACTGCCACTGGGTCCCTCATAGTACAATAAAGTGTCTCTGGCGGTGGTGGTGCACACCCAACGTCAGACACACCGTTGTAACATGAGGGGCCCTGGGCCTGTACCGCCGGTCACAAGAGAGTTTCCCCCCCAGCTCAAACAGTGCTCTACCACTTGCAAAATTATCTCTCACAGCTCCACCAATGTTTAGTCTATGCCCTGACATCCTTCAATGCCTGGCACTGACAATACCAATTTGTTGACATGTATGATGCTAGTTAAAATAGTCAGGGTCAGTGTCCTATATTGACACCAGTAAAAACTTAGCGCCAAATTACTATGTCTGAAATTCGGCAGATGAGCCCACCCCTGTACCTAAGTATGCCAGCCTTTCTTTTTTGGTTTTGTTGTTTTGCAAGACATTAACACCTATTTCTTTTTTGGGAGTACTAACTGTGTCAGACACTCCTTCCAATCGTCCTCCGCTGACCACACCAATGCTGCCTGTGTACCCCTGCAAGATAATTCAAACTGCACTGAGCCTATTTTTTTTTTAATTTTAGGCCTAGTAAGTCTGTCTGCGGTCCCTCCTTCAAATTGTCCTCCGCTGACCACACCAATGCTGCCTGTGTACCACTGCAAGATAATTCAAACTGCTTTGAGCCTATTTTTTTTAAATTTTAGGCCTACTAAGTCTGTCTGCGGTCCCTCCTTCCAATTGTCCTCCGCTAAGCACACCAATGCCGACCGTGTACCCATGTAACCTTTTTTCAACCTGCAGTGAGCCAACTTTGTGGTGTAAGGCCTACTAGCAGTGTCTGTCTGCGCCACTTAATACAGCTGTCCTCCTCTAAAAAAAAACAACAACAAAAAATCCAATTGTCTGGTTTTCAGCCTGTCGGAATTATAAAACTGCATTGGGGCCACAAGTTTCGTTGTGGTCCAAAAACTGAGTCTTCCGCTCCAAGGCGTTCTCTATGTTGCCTCTCCCTCGCTTCTATCTTGAAGCTCTTGTTAAGTAGTTGTTGAAACAACACTGCATTAGGCCTACAAGTTGGGTCTTGGTTGTAGAGATGGTGTCTGCCGCTCCAAGGTGTTCTCCAGGTTGACTCTCGATAGCTTCTAGCTTGTAGCTCTTGTTAAATAGGTGTTGAAACAACACTGCATTTGGCCCACAAGTTGGGTCTGGGTTCTAGAGACGGTGTCTCCCGCTCCAAGGTGTTCTCCAGGTTCCCTCTCCCTGGCTTCTATCTTGAAGCTCTTGTTAAGTAGTTGTTGTAACAACACTGCATTTGGCCCACAAGTTGGGTCTGTGTTGTAGAGACGGTGTCTCCCGCTCCAAGGTGTTCTCCAGTTTGCCACATAATCGAAGCTGCATAGAGCCTATTTTGTTATTTTAGGCCTACTAAGTATGTCTGTGGTCCCTCCTTCCAATAGTCCTCCACTGACCACACCAATGCTGTGGGTGTACCCCTGGAACCTATTTAAAAGTGCATAGAGCCTATTTTGTTATTTTAGGCCTACTAAGTCTGTCTGCGGTCCCTCCTTCCAATAGTCCTCGACTGACCACACCAATGCTGCCTGTGTACCCCTGGAACCTATTTAAAAGTGCATAGAGCCTACTTTTTTTATTGTAGGCCTACTAAGTCTTTCTGCGGTCCCTCCTTCCAATTGTCCTCCACTGAGCACACCAATGCAGTCCATGTACCCATGTAACCTTTTTAAAACCTGCGTCGAGCCAACTTTGTGGTGTAAGGCCTACTAGCAGTGTCTGGCTGCGCCACTCAATACAGCTGTCCTCTTTAAAAAAAAAATGACCTGCAATTATCAGGTTTTTAGCCTATCGGAAATTTAAAACTGCAGTGGGGCTACTAGTTTGGTTGGGGCCTACTAACAGTGTCTACCGCTCCAAGGTGTTCTCCTGGTTGCCTTTCCTGAGCTTCTATCTTCAGGCTCTTGTTAAATAGTTGTTAAATGGAACAACTGCATTTGGCCTACTAGTTGGGTTGGGGCCTACTAACGGTGTCTGCCGCTCCTTGCTGTTCTCCTGGTTTCCTGTCCTGAACTTTCATTTTCAGGCTCTCGTTAAGTAGTTGTTAATATTACACTGCATTTGGCCTACTAGTTGGGTTGGGGCCTACTAACGGTGTCTGCCGCGCCTTGCTGTTCTCCTGGTTTCCTGTCCTGAACTTCCATTTTCAGGCTCTCGTTAAGTAGTTGTTAATATTACACTGCATTTGGCCTACAAGTTGGGTTGGGGCCTACTAACGGTGTCTGCCGCTCCTTGCTGTTCTCCTGGTTTCCTGTCCTGAACTTCCATTTTCAGGCTCTCGTTAAGTAGTTGTTAATATTACACTGCATTTGGCCTACTAGTTGGGTTGGGGCCTACTAACGGTGTCTGCCGCTCCTTGCTGTTCTCCTGGTTTCCTGTCCTCAACTTCCATTTTCAGGCTCTCGTTAAGTAGTTGTTAATATTACACTGCATTTGGCCTACTAGTTGGGTTGGGGCCTACTAACGGTGTCTGCCGCTCCTAGCTGTTCTCCTGGTTTCCTGTCCTGAACTTCCATTTTCAGGCTCTCGTTAAGTAGTTGTTAATATTACACTGCATTTGGCCTACAAGTTGGGTCTGGGTTGTAGGGACGGTGTCTGCCGCTCCAAGGTGTTCTCCAGGTTGCCTCTCCCTAGCTTCTATCTTCAAGCTCTTGTTAAGTAGTTGTTGAAACAACACTGCATTTGGCCTACAAGTTGGGTCTGGGTTGTAGGGACGGTGTCTGCCGCTCCAAGGTGTTCTCCAGGTTGCGTCTCTCCCTAGCTTCTATCTTCAAGCTCTTGTTAAGTAGTTGTTGAAACAACACTGCATTTGACCTACAAGTTGGGTCTGGGTTGTAGGGACGGTATCTGCCGCTCCAAGGTGTTCTCCAGGTTGCCTCTCCCTAGCTTCTATCTTCAAGCTCTTGTTAAGTAGTTGTTGAAACAACACTGCATTAGGCTTACAAGTTGGGTCTGGGTTGTAGAGACGGTGTCTGCCGCTCCAAGGTGTTCTCCAGGTTGCCTTTCCCTAGCTTCTATCTTCAGGCTCTCGTTAAATTGTTTTTAATATAACACTGCATTTGGCCTACTTGTTTTGATGTCCCTACTAACGGTGTCTGCCGGTCCTTGATGTTCTCCTCCACTGAACAAACCAGTGCCGCCTGTTTACTTCTGTTATCAATTTTGAACAGCATTTAGCCTACTTAATGATTTGGGCCTACTCACTGTGTCAGCCTCTCATTACAGTTGTACTCCACTGAACAAAGCAATGCCCCCTGTTTATTCCTGTTACCAATTTTTAACTGCATTTAGCCCACTTTATTATTTGGGCCTATATCTGTGTTTCCTCCTCATCCTGCACATTGCCCAGCCAGTGATAGATGAGTCTGCTGGTACATTGACCCAGAGCGCTACATTCCCCGTGCACGCTACACAGCCAGATTGTGACCCTGCTGAAAGTCAGGTTCCCATTCCCGCATACCATACCACCTTACACGGGGACAAAGAGGAAGGTGCAGATGAAGGTGCAGGTTCCTTCATCAGGTGGGGGGGGGATACTCGTTGGCGACATCACTGGCACAGGGCCCCTCATAGTACGCAAAAGTGTCGCTGCCGGTGAGAGACGCCCCCGCCGTGCAAACACACCGCCGTACTTTGAGGGGCCCTGTGCCAGTGCCAATGCCAACGAGTGGGCCCCCCCTGCTTGCTCAGGATCACAGGACTTGCAAAGTTGAAATACTTACCTCTCCCTGCTCCACTGCCGTGACGTGGTCCACATTTCCTGGGCCCACTAAATACTTGAACCAGCCCTACCCCACACAACTTTAGCCAAATGACTTCCAATGCCTAACTATTATTATAAGGTAAATTAAGATTGACAAGCTTCAGTAACAAGAATGGATGTTTTTGCCCTTAAAATGGGCACTGTAGGTGTTTTCCTGGCCTCCACTCACTGCCAACTATGCTTCCCCATTGACTTGCATTGGGTTTCGTGTTTCGGTCGATCCCCGACTTTTTGCGATAATCGGCCGATTTCACTCGACTTTTGAGATAGTCGGGTTTCGCGAAACCCGACTTGACCCTAAAAAACTAAAAGTCGCTCAACCCTAAACCAGAGGTCTCCTGAAGACCTCTATGGTTGTTGATGCTGGATTGCTATGAGCTCCACCCTGTGGTCGGCGCTCATAGCAATGCAGATATTCTACTATATAGGAGTGATCTGAGCATCGCTCCTATGTAGCAGAGCCGATCAGGCTATGCCAGCTTCTAGCCTCCCATGGAGGCTATTGAAGCATGGCAAAAGTTAAAAAAAAAGTTTAAAAATATTAAAAAAAATAAAAGTTCAAATCACCCCCCCTTTCGCCCCATTCAAAATAAAACAATAAAAATAAATTAAACCTACACATATTTGGTATCGCCGCATTTAGAATCGCCTGATCTATCAATAAAAAAAAGAAACTGATCGCTAAACGGTGTAGCGATAAAAAATTAAAAATGCCAGAATTGCGCTTTTTTGGTCGCCGCGACATTGCATTAAAATGCAATAACGGGCGATCAAAAGAACATATCTGCACCAAAATGGTATAATTAAAAACGTCAGCTCGGCACGCAAAAAATAAGACCTCAAGTGGAGACACTACGGGTCTCAGAAAATTGCGCAATTTTTTTTAGCAAATTTTTGATTTTTTTTTCTCCACTTAGATAAAAAATAACCTAGACATATGTTAGGCGTCGAGATTCCGCCGCTGCACAGGGGAAATCTCAAGCCATGTCTTCTGCGGTCCCCATTCACGCTCAGCCGCAGAAGATCCTGCTCACCAGAGACGTCGATCCCAGCGTCTTGCTCAGGCTAATGCTGTGCATCTGGTTGCTGCTGCCTCCCCAGGTCCAGCTATAGCAACCAGCGTTAGTCCGCGGCAAGCAGACGCTCCTGCGACTAAGTCCTAGTTTTGGCCTTCTGAGCATGCCCGTGAGACGACCACTCATTGGTGGTCGGAGGTCACATGCTCAGGTCCTCAAGCAGCTCAGATTGGTCCATTGGCAAGGTCCCAGAAGACTGCAGCTATAAAACTTATTACTCTCAACCACAAAGCACTCCATGGCTCAGCACCACCCTACATCTCCTTCCTCGTCTCAATCTACCACCCTACCCGTGCCCTCCGTTCTGCTAATGACCTGAGGTTAGCATCCTCAATAATCAGAACCTCCCACTCCCGTCTCCAAGACTTTTCACGTGCTTCGCCAATTCTTTGGAAAGCACTGCCCAGGTTAATACGATTAATCCCCAATCCACACAGGTTTAAGCGGGGCTTAAAAACACATTTGTTCAGACTGGCCTACCATCTCAATGCTTTAACCTAACTATCCCTGTGTTTCCCATTCAAACTTTTTACCACAACCAGGTTCCTCGCATCATGTTCTCACATGCTTTATGCATTTAATAGCCCTCTGTGTCTGTACTATTACATACTTAAGCTGATAATCGGTTCATGCAGCATTACATGAACACCCTATTCTTACACTATGGCTGGTCTGAACAACTAAGCAATTGTTACCATCCACCTGTCGTGTCTCCTCTTTTCCTCATAGATTGTAAGCTTGCGAGTAGGGCCCTCATTCCTCTTGGTATCTGTTTTGATCTCTGTGCTTATTGTTATGCTGTAATGTCTATTGTCTGTACAAGTCCCCTCTAAAATGTAAAGTGCTGGGGAATATGTCGGCGCTATAGAAATAAAATTATTATTATAAAAGGATGGCATGACTGTGCGCTAGTATATCCAAATATTGTGGTGTGTGTGCAGCGTGTTTGTCTCTGGTGCCAGCTCCTAATTATCCACCTACCCTTATGTTATGAATGATTCTGGGTGTTTGGAGCAAGGAAAAGCGCCTAGTAGTGGCACAGTACACAAAAGATGGCGTCTGTTAGTGGCATTTGCCAGGGCGATGCCGCGCGCATTCTGTGCGCTAAATCGGCTAGTTAGCAAGGGTTAGTGGCCAAACAAAAAAACAAGTGTGGGATTGCACTTTTTTTGCAATTTCACCGCACTTGAATTTTTTTTCCCGTTTTCTAGTACACGACATGGCAAAACCAATGGTATAATTCAAAAGTACAACTCGTCCCGCAAAAAATCAGCCCTCACATGTCCATATTGACGTAAAAATAAAAAAGTTATGGTTCTGAGAAAGAGGGGAGCGAAAAATGCAAATTGGAGAAAAGCTCCAGGGGATAAGGGGTTAAAAATATATAAAAAAATAAAAGTTAAAATCACCCCCTTTCGCCCCATTCAAAATAAAACAAGAAAAATAAAATTAAACTTACACATATTTGATGTTGCCTCGTTCAGAATCGCCCGATCTATCAATTAAAAAAAGCATGAACCTGATCGCTAAACGGTGTAGAGAGAAAAAAAGTCAAAACCACAAAATTACGTTTTTTTGAGGTGTTCATTCCTCATGAGTGCAAAGGAGGAGATCTAATTTTGTGTAAATCAAGTTTATTGAATAAACAATACAATATTACTATCTCAACAATGAACATGGGTGTAACTTGATCCAATCATAGTAACATAGTAACATAGTTAGTAAGGCCGAAAAAAGACATTTGTCCATCCAGTTCAGCCTATATTCCATCATAATAAATCACCAGATCTACGTCCTTCTACAGAACCTAATAATTGTATGATACAATATTGTTCTGCTCCAGGAAGACATCCAGGCCTCTCTTGAACCCCTCGACTGAGTTCGCCATCACCACCTCCTCAGGCAAGCAATTCCAGATTCTCACTGCCCTAACAGTAAAGAATCCTCTTCTATGTTGGTGGAAAAACCTTCTCTCTTCCAGACGCAAAGAATGACCCCTTGTGCCCGTCACCTTCCTTGGTATAAACAGATCCTCAGCGAGATATTTGTATTGTCCCCATATATACTTATACATGGTTATTAGATTGCCCCCATTCGTCTTTTTTCTAGACTAAATAATCCTAATTTCGCTAATCTATCTGGGTATTGTAGTTCTCCCATCCTCTTTATTAATTTTGTTGCCCTCCTTTGTACTCTCTCTAGTTCCATTATATCCTTCCTGAGCACCGGTGCCCAAAACTGGACACAGTTCTCCATGTGCGGTCTAACTAGGGATTTGTACAGAGGCAGTATAATGCTCTCATCATGTGTATCCAGACCTCTTTTAATGCACCCCATGATCCTGTTTGCCTTGGCAGCTGCTGCCTGGCACTGGCTGCTCCAGGTAAGTTTATCATTAACTAGGATCCCCAAGTCCTTCTCCCTGTCAGATTTACCCAGTGGTTTCCCGTTCAGTGTGTAATGGTGATATTGATTCCTTCTTCCCATGTGTATAACCTTACATTTATCATTGTTAAACCTCATCTGCCACCTTTCAGCCCAAGTTTCCAACTTATCCAGATCCATCTGTAGCAGAATACTATCTTCTCTTGTATTAACTGCTTTACATAGTTTTGTATCATCTGCAAATATCGATATTTTACTGTGTAAACCTTCTACCAGATCATTAATGAATATGTTGAAGAGAACAGGTCCCAATACCGACCCCTGCGGTACCCCACTGGTCACAGCGACCCAGTTAGAGACTATACCATTTATAACCACCCTCTGCTTTCTATCACTAAGCCAGTTACTAACCCATTTACACACATTTTCCCCCAGACCAAGCATTCTCATTTTGTGTACCAACCTCTTGTGCGGCACGGTATCAAACGCTTTGGAAAAATCTGGATATACCACGTCTAATGACTCACCGATGTCCAGCCTATAGCTTACCTCTTCATAAAAACTGATTAGATTGGTTTGACAGGAGCGATTTCTCATAAACCCATTCTGATATGGAGTTAAACAGTTATTCTCATTGAGATAATCCAGAATAACATCCCTCAGAAACCCTTCAAATATTTTACCAACAATAGAGGTTAGACTTACTGGCCTATAATTTCCAGGTTCACTTTTAGAGCCCTTTTTGAATATTGGCACCACATTTGCTATGCGCCAGTCCTGCGTAATAGACCCCGTCGCTATAGAGTCCCTAAAAATAAGAAATAATGGTTTATCTATTACATTACTTAGTTCTCTTAGTACTCGTGGGTGTATGCCATCCGGACCCGGAGATTTATCTATTTTAATCTTATTTAGCCGGTTTCGCACCTCTTCTTGGGTTAGCTTGGTGACCCTTAATATAGGGTTTTCATTGTTTCTTGGGATTTCACCTAGCATTTCATTTTGCACCGTGAATACCGTGGAGAAGAAGGTGTTTATTATGTTAGCTTTTTCCTCGTCATCTACAACCATTCTTTCCTCACTATTTTTTAAGGGGCCTACATTTTCAGTTTTTCTTGTTTTACTATTGATATAGTTGAAGAACAGTTTGGGATTAGTTTTACTTTCCTTAGCAATGTGCTTCTCTGTTTCCTTTTTGGCAGCTTTAATTAGTTTTTTAGATAAAGTATTTTTCTCCCTATAGTTTTTTAGAGCTTCAATGGTGCCATCCTGCTTTAGTAGTGCAAATGCTTTCTTTTTACTGTTAATTGCCTGTCTTATTTCTTTGTTTAGCCACATTGGGTTTTTCCTATTTCTAGTCCTTTTATTCCCACAAGGTATAAACCGCTTACAGTGCCTATTTAGGATGTTCTTAAACATTTTCCATTTATTATCTGTATTCTTATTTCTGAGGATATTGTCCCAGTCTACCAGATTAAGGGCATCTCTAAGCTGGTCAATTATAAAAAAACATGTCATTTACAGTAAATTTATGCTTGTTTAGAAACAAGATATCCGACAACTTCTATTCAGTGAATAATTGCTAAAGTCATTAGGATCTATTGAAAGAAAAAATAAATTATGATTTATTAACAACATTTATCTGAACTTATTCATAAATAAGGAAGCATGGTATATAAAGCTTCAGATATGGAAAAGAAGGTATGTTGAAAAAGGACAAAGAAAGAGGGTGAGGTAGAAAGGGAAAGGAAGGGGAAGGTTATTTGGAACGGGGAACAAGATAATTGAAATTGGTATCTCTCTGTCGCGCAGACCAAAGCCTCCCAACAAGCAGGAAGAGGGAAATGAGGCCTAGTTGATTGGTTCTATGTGGACGGAGCTAACATGGTTTAATTTATCCATGTTATGAGGGTGTATAGTTTATTCATAGGTGTGAGTAAAGAGCCAAATAGCCAAACGTCTAGATCTGGGGTTTCCCTAAGTGCAATCCAGGGAGTCCAAGTGGTATAGATCTTATCAGAATTTCCAGTTACTTGACCTATCATTTGTTCCATTCTATAGATGTAATTGAGTTCCGCAACGAGTTCAGAATGTGAAGGCGATTTCTCTTGTTTCCAGAGCCGAGCAATCAAATTCCTAGTGACAGTAAGGAAATGTCTAAGAAGACCCTTCTTAAACTTGGAAATCGATATATCACTTAAGGATAATAAAGCCGTTGAGGGTCGAATCTTAAAGACAGATCATTTGTTGTATAGCTCAAAAATTGCTGACCATAATTTCTTTATGGCTGGACAAGCCCACCAAATATGTGCTTGTGTACCTTTTTCTTTAAAGCATCTCCAACAGGTATCTGAAGTCATTGGGATCAAAGCGCCATTTGAAGGGGAATGAGGTGGTTAGCTGGTCTTCCATAGTTGGCTGTAATGATATGTTTAATATCTCGGATTTATGAGAATTCATTTTAAAGTTACTGTATATACTCGAGTATAAGTGGAGAATTTCAGCCCATTTTTTTAGGCTGATACTCGAGTCATTCCCAGGGGTCAGCAGGGGAGGGGGAGCGGCAGCTGTCTAATCATACTCACCTGCTCCTGGCGCGGTCATTGCACGTCCCTGGTTCTTTGGGCACTGACAGCTTCTTCCTGTGTTGAGCGGTCACGTAGTACCGCTCATTACAGTAATGAATATGGATGCGACTCCACTCCCATAGGGGTGGAGCCGCATATTCATTACTGTAACTACGTCAGGGTAAGCGTCCTGTCATTGAATACGCTACTGAGTTTAGACGGCTGGCGGTGGATACGATTTGGGACAGTTATGCTCAATTACCCATTTTTAAGAGTGGATTTTCTAATGTGTTAAAGGATGAACTAGCTCATGCAGATGCGCCGGAGGAGTTGGACGCTTTTATACAGCATTGTGTACGCACAGATACACGTTACTGAGCGTAGACAGCAGAGATTTGCAGCCTCTAATCGTGTCACTAACTCTTCCCTTCCTTCTAAAGAACCGTCAGGTAAATCCTCTTGGGAGGCTGAACCAGTTCCCATGCAGATGGATGCACTACAGCTGCGCGAGAGTAACGAGCGCAGGGAGCATCGTTTCCGGGAAAGTCTGTGCTTTTACTGCGGTCAGTCAGATCACTTTTTTATCAATTGTCCCAAGCGGCCCCACAAGATACTGGCCACGGTTGGGGAATTTGATAATCAGGATGCTGAATCCATTACATCTGAGTCTAGTTTTTCTGTGAATGCCATTTTTCACTCTCTGTCTATGACTGCCTCTCCCTAGATGCTGGAGCGTAAGGACACTCATTGCTCCCTTCCTATTAAGATCCGGTCATCGGGTCAATGGATTCCCTGTGCAGCTATGGTGGATTCAGGGGCAGGAGGAAATTTTATGGACTTAACATTTGCCCGGGAACATGGCATAGGGATCCAGCAGGGAACTATGGAAACGGTGGATGGCTCCCCTCTAGTCTCTGGACCAGTAGATCAAGAGACTGTACTTCTGGAAATCTTCATAGACCCTGATCATCAGGAAATGCTGTCATTTATGTTGATCTCTTCACCACATTTCCCTTTAATGTTAGGGATTCCATGGCTGCAGTCTCAAAATCCTATTATCAACTGGGAGACCAAGGAAATCACTTTCCCATCAAAGGAGACACTGGTAACAGGCCTAGTTTGCCTTCGAGATACAAAATGTGCCACTGAGGTATCTACTTTACCATCTGTGTATAGTGAATTTTCGGGCATTTGTGAGAAGAAGATGGCAGACCAGCTTCCTCCTCACAGACCATATGATTGTCCCATTGAGCTGCTTCCGGGGGCCGCTATTCCTTTTAAGAATGTCTACCCACTTGCAGCTCCGGAGCTGAAGGCTTTAAAGGAATACATCGATGAGAATTTGGCTAAGGGTTTTATTCGCCCCTCCTCATCACCAGCAGGAGCACTCATCTTTTTCGTTAAGAAGAAGGATGGAACTCTTAGACCATGTATCAACTACCGGGAGCTTAATAAGGTGACCATTCGGAATCGCTACCCTTTGCCGTTGATTCCTGAACTGCTGGAAAGAGTGCAACAGGCCAAGATCTTCTCCAAGTTAGATCTTCAGGGAGCATATAATTTAATTAGGATCCGCTCTGGAGATGAATGGAAGACTGCATTTAGATGTCGTTATGGGCATTTCGAATATCTGGTGATGCCTTTTGGTCTCTGCAATGCTCCGGCAACCTTCCAACATCTGGCTAATGATATTTTCAGAGATCTATTGGACCATTTTGTCGTGATCTACCTGGATGACATCTTAATTTTTTCTGACTCTTTGCAGGAACATCAGGAGCATGTGAAGACTGTCCTGAGGCGTCTAAAGGAGAATCACCTCTACATTAAGCCTGAGAAATGTGAATTCCATCGCACAGAGATTCAGTTCCTGGGGTATGTCATCTTGCCACAGGGGCTTAACATGGAGGCAAGTAAGATCCAGGCTATTCTTGATTGGCCTGCACCTAAAAATGTCAAGGAGGTACAGTGTTTCATCGGACTCGCAAACTTTTATAGAAGATTTATTCGTAATTTCTCTGAAATTGTGTGACCCATTACACAGCTAACTAAGAAGGAAAAGACTTTCTTGTGGTCCGCACAGGCTCAGGGAGCTTTTGATTGTCTTAAATTCCGGTTTACATCTGCACCTGTACTAATTCACCCAAACCCAGCACTTCCTTTCATCGTAGAAATGGATGCTTCGGATTGTGCTCTGGGGGCCATCCTCTCACAGAGAACGGGAGAGAAAAGCTTGTTACATCCGTGTGCTTTCTTTTCTCGCAGACTCTCCGCTTCACCACATTCAGCTACCTCTCGTCCCTGGAACTGCTGCGACTTGCAGCACACCAGTGGAAGGATTTCCTTTGTGTACAAAACTTTTCCCAGTGTTGTGCCTCTTTGCACAACCACACCAGGTGAGCAAGATTCAAGCTGTGCTTTTCTCTCCAAGAAAGATGTACTCACCTACTACGCTTAGATATCGCTCTCCCTCTTTCTCCCCTCGTCCTCTCTTTTCCAGGACGTCATTCACATGACGCACCATCTGTGAACAATTGGACTCCTACTAACAAGTACTGTGCACACGTGGGAGCAAGTTTTGCTGGACTTCTTCATTTAAGTACTGTGTGCAGTACTTTATTGGACTTCCTCGTTCAAGTGTCTTATTTTGCTTCCACATTATTTCCTTGCTGGACTGGTTCACATTAGCGGTCGCGCCCCGCTTCTCAGTTTGCTGTGATTTTCTATATAGAGCTGAGGACCTCGTTACTATTGCAGGAATATCTGTACCATGATTTGTTCGCTATTCTGTTTGCTGTGATTCTCTATATAGAGCTGAGAACCTCGCTACAATTGCAGAAATATCTGTTAGTTCTGTTTACATTTCTGTTTTTGAGTAAATACATCTTTTGTTGCAATTTTGCTCTCAGACTGGCTTTATCCCATGCTATCAGATTCCGTAGTACCCATATAATTATTACAGCGTAGTAACCAAGTGTGTCTATATAAATCAGATAAGATGAGAATTGTTTGACCGCCAAAACTTAGAATAGACTCTGGCAGGCCATGAATACGAATGTTGTTTCTTCTATTACGGTTTTCTAGGTCCTCCAGCCCAGATGAAATTTCCTCCAGCTTAAGGGCATGGTCAGTTAAGACTTCCCTGTGATCCAGTAACTCCTGGAAAACATCTTCCTGAGCTTTCTCCACATCCTCGATTTGCAAAGTAAATTCTGCATTCAGATTATGAATTTCCTTTTTGTATGAACTTTCAAGTCTACACGCACACCCTTCTAGATCTTGTTTTGTAGGAAGAGCTTTTATATAGTTACTCGATTCAGCAATGTTCATATCTTCAGGGACTTCGTTATCCACTGCATAATCATAAGTTAGGTTTGCAGGAGAGCCATGTGGAGTCAGGGACTCCTTTGAAGAGGAATTGTCTCGAGGTGTGACTTGTGACATTGTGGATATTGTGTTTCTGGCCTGAGGGGTTGAACTTGGGTAACGCTTCATACCTTCCGAGGTGAACCCTGAATTTGTATTTGAGCTTTGTTCAGCAGCCCACCTGGATTTGCCCATAGGTGCCTGCAGCTGGTATCATTGATATGTGGCTGTGGGCAAGCATGGAGAGTGGGGCAATCACCCCATTAGTCCCAGTACTCCATCAACAAGCCCCTCTCCAAGCTGTGTGGTTGTTTGTTAGGGTAGTTGATGGGGGTGTGAGCAGAGTCCCAGATTATGGCCCTCAAGGAGTTGTTATAGGGATCAGAAGATTTAAAGTTATTCTGTATGCCTCCACTAGATTTCACCAGAGTCTGTTTTTAGTTAAATTAAAATACTTCTGATTGTTGTTCGCAGTGTGAAGTTTGCTTTATATTTGAGTATAAATTTGATTTTGTACGACATTGCTTCCTCCAAGCCACTGAGGAGAATAACTGAGGATAGCCTCTACGTGCCCTCCTTCTGGACTTTTATCACGGGTATATTTCCCCTCCAAACCTTAATCCTCTCAAGATGGCGGCGTGGAAGCCGGGTACCAGGGCCGCCACCCACTTCTGCTCCAGGATCACCTCGAGATGGACGGGGGTGAACGGCAGTCTCCATCTGACGTCGCCGCAATGTCTTTGCGCTCCCCTCAGAGTGCGTTCCTCCGTACTGCACCTCCGGCGAGGCCCAAGGCTGTCTGCAATCTCCCAAGCCACTTCACGGGCCCGTAGGGGAGACCGCGGCTTCTGGGTCTCTGGTAGACCCGACTTTTGGAAACGCAGCCGCCACTCCAGGGACCCCCCCGCTGAGGAGCCACTTCTTCCCAGTTCATATCCGGTGTTGTTCCGGTGATGCAAAGCCTGGTAATGTTTGTAAATGTATTAATTTCCTCCTAGCTTTGAGAAGCTCTCTGGCAGGGGTCCTACGCCCCCGAGGAGATCTAATTTGATTGGGTGAGAGGATTTGATAGGGTGAATGAAGAAGGAACATTTCTCCTTGTAGAGAATGCCAAGCAGGTGTAAGGAGACTTAGGAAATGTGCACACGATTCGGATTTGCTGCGGATCCGCAGCAGAAATGCTGCAGATCCGCACTGTGATGTACAGTACAATGTAAATCAATGGGGTAAAAAAATTGCTGTGCAGATGGTGTGGAAAAATCAGTGCGGAATTGCTGCGGATTTCAAAGAAGTGCATGTCACTTCTTTTGTGCGGATCTGCACCCCTCCATGTTAAAAATCAGCAGTAGCAAAAATCGCACAAAATTCGCATGAATTCCGCATAAAATCCGCATAATAACCGCAGCAAAACCGCGGCTGTGGATTCTGCCAGGTGATGCGGATTTTGTGCAGAAAATTCTGCACCTCTTTTCTTATGTGTGCACATAGCTTTATATACCACTAGATGGCGGCCCGATTCTAACGCATCGGGTATTCTAGAACAGGGGTCCCCAACTCCAGTCCTCAAGGCCCACTAACAGGTCATGTTTTCAGGATTTCCTTAGCCTTGCCAAGGTAATAATTGCATCACCTGTGCAATGCTAAGGAAATCCTGAAAACATGACCTGTTGGTGGGCCTTGAGGACTGGAGTTGGGGACCCCTGTTCTAGAATATGCATGTCCACGTAGTATATTGCACAGCCCACGTAGTATATTGCCCAGCCACGTAGTATATTGCCCAGCCACATAGTATATTGCCCAGCCACGTAGTATGTTGCCCAGCCACGCAGTATATTGCCCAGCCACGTAATATATTGCCCAGCCACGTAGTATATTGCCCAGCGACGTAGTATATTGCCCAGCCACGCAGTATATTGCCCAGCCACGCAGTATATTGCCCAGCTACATAGTATATTGCCCAGTCACGTAGTATATTGCCCAGCTCCGTAGTATAATGCACAGCGACGTAGTATACAGCACAGAGCCACGTAGTATACAGCACAGAGCCACGTAGTATATTGCCCAGTCACGTAATATATTGTCCAGCGATGTAGTATACAGCACAGAGCCACGTAGTATATTGCCCAGTCACGTAGTATATTGCCCAGTCACGTAGTATATTGCCCAGCGACGTAGTATACAGCACAGAGCGAGATTGCTAAGTCTTCTGGGTAATTTCGCAATGCATCGCTGGGAACAGAAGATGGCGGCAGGCGCAAGCGGCTCGGCGGACAACGGAGGGTGAGTATAGCAGGTTTTTTGTTTTTTTATTATTTTTAACATTACATTTTTTTACTATTGATGCCGCATAGGCAGCATCAATAGTAAAAAGTTGGGGACACACAGGGTTAATAGCGGCGGTAACGGAGTGTGTTACCTGCGGCATAACGCGGTCCGTTACCGCCGGCATTAACCCTGTGTGAGCGGTGATCGGAGGGGAGCATGCGGGCGCCGGGCACTGACTGCGGGGAGTAAGAAGCTGACATTTTCTTCTGGACTGTGCCCGTTGCTGATTGGTCGTGGCTGTTTTGCCTGCGACCAATCAGCGACTTGGATTTCCATGACAGACAGAGGCCGCGACCAATGAATATCCGTGACAGACAGACAGACGGACAGAAAGACGGAAGTGACCCTTAGACAATTATATAGTAGATGCTCATCTGGGAAGTTATATGTGCAAATACCCTCTTCAGAGAAGAGAAAACTAGAACTCTAGTGCCACCTATTGGAAGTAGCAATCCTAAAAGTCAGTATTGACCCTTCAATAACCCTTGCCACATGAATTAGGAAAAAAGCCAAACCAAATGCTCCATTTGCAGAAACATATTTTGGGGTGTTCATACACTTAAGGCTCCGCTCCGTACACATTAAAGCTCACACACACACCCAGCTATGCTCTGTACATGTTATGGACATGGATGCGCTCTGCACACATAGTGCACATATGGGTCTGCCTTGTATCCACACACACGGCTCCAGAGAGGTCCACTCTGCATAAATCGTACGCACACATCTCCGCCACGCACATGTATACACATGGCACTGCTCCGTACTGATCACATGTGACTCGGCTCCATACATGTCTTACATGCACGGTTCCAATATGTACACAACCTACACCCATGGCTCCTCTCTGTATGCAGCGCCCCAGAGTCCTGGTCGTTGCAGTAATGTCGCTCTGCCAGTAAGGGGAGTGATGTTATGTCTGATTGCACTAAAGGAGTTCACCTGACCAGGTATCACAGTCACACATTACACTTCACACTCCGGCCACCAGGAGGAGCAAAAGGCACTATGTATTAGGCCACTCCTCACACTCTGGTAAAACTGGGGGTTGGACAGGAAGTTAGGGAGAACGCAGCCTGGGAGAGCTCCAGGGAGGACCTTGCGGCGGCATCCTAAGGAAGGACACGAAGCGAAGGATATTGTGAAGAAGTGAGAAACGAGATCACAGCACAAAGGAGATAAACCAAGAGTCGTGCCCCGAGATCGGCAACATCCTACTGAGGCGCGTAGCCGGTGGCCGGAACGCCGAGGAAGTAACAGACTTCAAGCATTACTTCAAACAGTGGCAGGACAGTTGATTATAGGGTGGCTGTCTACCTTACATCACCTAAGCAGACATAAGGGGCAAACGTGGAGAGGGGTGTCTCTAGGGTCCCAGAATAGCTCCGAGCCTACGCGTCATATGGGTGCATCCTAGCCAGATATACTTGGGGGATGGCGAGAGAAAGAACGAATACGAAAGTTGTGAGGACTATCCCGAATGCTCAGCAGGGAAGAACTACAACACACAGGCGCTAGTTGGTAGGCGCTGATTTCCACCTGCAAAGGGAACTCTGGATGTGCCTTTGGACCGCCCGGACTCAGCCCTGTTAGCAGTGCTCTGGATTGTGGATCCCGAAGTCTTCAGTAAAAGGTAAAGAGACTACAACCCTGTGTCCTCGTTATTAACTGCGCCTCACATCATCACCACCTACACTACTGGGAAGCCCTGGGGACACACTTCACCTGTGGGAAGGTATACCATCTAGCTGCCATTCCAAGCGGACCCCTAAGCAGCGTCGGTCACCCTGACCGAATACCACAGGTGGCGTCACGAACCCTTGACAAACTTACATCACCCTTTCATTGGACGCCCCTTAGCAGGGTCACGGACCGGGTCCAGCCACCGTGACAACCCCGGCACCGAGACAGAGAGGACCGTTACCGAGTACCCCGCGGCCCTGCGTCTGGGGGCGCTCCATGTACACACACGGCTCAGTTCTGTAGACACGTCTTCACTCCGTACATGTAGTACATACATGGCTCAACTCTGTGTACATGTGGCTCTGCTCCGTACACATGCGGCTCCACGCCATACACCACACCACACATGCACATAAGCCTCTGCTACATACACCTCACACACGAGCAGGCTCCGCACACCTCGTACAAATACGGCTCTGCTCCATACACCTCACACACGTGGCTCCGCTACATACACCTCATACACACGGCTCTGCTCCGTACACATGCAGCTCCGCTCCACACACCTCGTACATATGCGGCTCCGTACACCTTGTACACACACGGTTCTGCTCCGTACACTTCGTACTCACACGGCTCCACTCCGTAGACCTCGTACACATGCGGCTCTGCTCTGTACACCCCGTACTCACACGGCTCTGCTCCGTACACCTCATACACACGGCTCCTCTCCATACACACTCCGTTCCGTACACCTCGTACACATGTGGCTCTGCTCCGTACACACACGGCTCCTCTCCATACACCTCGTACACAAGTGGCTTTACTCGGTACACCTCGTACACACACGGCTCTGCTACATCCACCCTGTAAACCCCTCCTGACCCCACACAGAAACTTCCCCTCATCCAGCACCATGACAACCAGCACAGCAGAGTCCTGCATACACTGAGGCCCCTGATCATGTGACCCCTGACTCCTCCCCTCCTGTGACCTCATCACAGGTCCTGTGCGCACAGAGCAGCCATATATGTGGTGTGCGGCTCTGCAGGTGGAGGTAGGTGCTGGAGATTCCTCATTACTGGGAGGGGGCAGTAACCCCTTGTATGAGACAAGTTGTATTTTGGGCACATGTTGCTTACTGTATGAACCATTTTTATGAGACTGTAATGGAAAATATAGTATTCTTGCCTTTTTTGTAGTTTTGATGTACGCCCTTTATTGTGCTACATAAGTGTCGTGTTACCGCTCCTCTATAGATTGGTATACTCCTATCTACTATATAATTGTCTAAGGGTCACTTCCGTCTGTCTTTCCGTCTGTCTTTCTGTCACAGATATTCATTGGTCGCGGCCTCTGTCTGTCATGGAAATCCAAGTCGCTGATTGGCAAAACGCCCACGACCAATCAGCGACGGGCACAGTCCAGCTGCAACATGGCCGCTCCTTCCTCCCCGCAGTCAGTGCCCGCTCCGTACTCCCCTCCAGTCAGCGCTCACACAGGGTTAATGGCAGCGCTAACGGACCGCGTTATGCCGCGGTGTAACGCACTCCATTAACGCTGCTATTAACCCTGTGTGACCAACTTTTTACTATTGATGCTGCCTATGCAGCATCAATAGTAAAAAGATCTAATGTTAAAAAAATAAAAAATCGTTATATACTCACCGTCCGTCGGCCCCTCGGATCCAGAACAGGCCTTTCCCGCTCCTCACGACGCTCCGGTGACCGCTCTATGCATTGCAATCTCGCGAGATGATGATGTAGCGGTCTCGTGAGACCGCTACATCATCATCTCGCGAGACCGCAATGCACTCTTGAGACCGGAGTGCGCGAGGAGCGTCGGTAAACACTTCCTGGATCCGGGGGCCAACGGAAGGTGAGTATATAACTATTTTTTATTTTAATTCTTTTTTTAACAGAGATATGATGCCCACATTGCTTTATACTATGTGGGCTGTGCAATATACTATGTGGGCTGGGCAATATACTACGTGGCTGTGCAATATACGTGGCTGTGCAATATACTACGTGGGCTGGGCAATATACTACATGGGCTGGGCAATATACTACGTGGGCTGTGCAACGTAATACGTGGGCTGTGCAACGTACTACGTGGGCTGTGCAATGTACTACGTGGGCTGTGCAATGTACTGCGCGGGCTGTGCAATGTACTGCGCGGGCTGTGCAATGTACTACGTGGCCTGTGTTATATACTGCGTGCGTGGGCTGTTATATACTACGTGAGCTGTGTTATATGCTCTGTGGGCTGTTATACACTCCGTGGGCTGTGCTCTATACTACGTGGATGTGCTATATACTTCGTGGGCTGTGTTATATACTACGTGGCTGTGCTACATACTACGTGGCTCTGCTATATACTCCATGGGCTGTGCTATATACTCCGTGGGCTGTGCTATATACTACGTGGCTGCGCTATATACTACGTGGCTGCGCTATATAGTATGTGGCTGCGCTATATAGTACGTGGCTGCGCTATATAGTACGTGGCTGCGCTATATAGTACGTGGCTGCGCTATATACTACGTGGCTGCGCTATATACTACGTGGCTGCGCTATATACTACGTGGCTGCGCTATATACTATGTGGCTGTGCAATATACTACGTGGCTGTGCTATTTACTACGTGGGCTTTTATATACTACGTGGCTGTGCTATATACTACGTGGCCGGCTGCAAACAATCAGCGACAGGCGCAGTCCGGCCGCGAATTGGCGCGGGAGTTGAACCACGCTTCGCTAATCCGGTGTATTCAATGCATTATTCTAAAATCTTCATAAATAAACTACATACATATTCTAGAATACCCGATACGTTAAAATCGGGCTACCATCTAGTGTTAAATATGTACCGTAATTATTTTTACCTCACTGTTCTTTCTTATACATTGCAGTGACTCCCTATATTCATACACTCTGTTACAGAATAAATATGACTTTTTGTGAAAAATGTAGAGTTGAAAAAAATGCATGCGGTCAATTTCTTGTTAAAGTTTTAGGAATTTTCTGAACTGAGAATTTGAACAAAATGCAATTAGCAGCAATTAAGGCGTCTCCAGTGTGCTTTGCTGCCATTACATCACATGATATGTCACAGCCAATCAGGGGAGACTATTCTAACCTTTATAAAAGCAGAGACGAAAAATGCAGCAGGCATTTTGTGGCGAATCTGGATAGCGACAAGTGACAATAGGTTAATTCTAGCAGATGAGGAGAGCATCCCATGACATCTTCTTCTAATGAGGTCAGCTTTGGAGCCGGTGAAGTCGCAGCCTTTGTTAATGCTTAAAAGCGCTTAAATGCTATGGACACGGTGGTGATTACGTGCAGTCCTCTCAGTTGTGGGAGATATTTTCTACATCGCTGGAGGACAAATTTATTGCAGGTATGCAAACTTTGCAGCCCCAAAATAAGGCTAGGTTCACATCACATCTACGTTTAGCACATAGCGCTAGTGGATTGCGCTAACGCAATGTCTTTATAGGGGTCGCGTTTGTAATTTCCGCTAGCACAGATCCCCGATCTGCGCTAGCGAGGAACGGACCTCGGACGCTACAAGCAGCGTCCTAGGTCCGTCACAAAATAACGGCACATCGCTAGCGTGTGCCGAAAATGGCATGCGCTAGCGATGCGCTACAGAGAAAAATCACATTGCTGTCAATGGGTGCGCTAACGGACTCGTTGCACGGCGTTAATTGCGACAATTTCGCCGTGCAACGCAGTCCGTTAGCGTTAACCCATTAACGCAATGTGAACCTAGCCTTAGCCACAGACATTCTGGCAAAATTCTACAAGGAACTACAGCTCTTCATCAACACATGAAGCAGCATGCATAGGAAAAGTGAACTTGGCATCAATTTGAACAAGACAATCCTGCTTCACCTGGATATTGCCATCTTTCTAGTTGCCAGATTGTATCCTCAAGTACTACCTAGTCTTTGCCATCATTAACATCATCCTGACCATCTGCTTGTCTTATACGTTCTTCTATTCCTCCATTACATCATCATTTCTTATCCATAAGTATAGCTAGAAAACAACTATCTGTCAAGTCATCCTATTCTACAGCAAATCAACTCCTACCCTACCAAATATACCACAGTTGCTACCGTACCTCTTAGATCTACTGACTTTTGGAAAATGATGGTCTGTACACAGTCTTGATAGAGTATACTTAGCCAATAAACAAAAATATTTCTTGAAATAGGTGCCTAGTCTTGTCCTCTCACGAGCTGGAGTATATGACTTGCATGACAAAGCATGCCCTTCAGGATTTGTAGAAACCTTGGAGCAGACTAAAGGTTATATCATGCAGGAGACAAACTAGAGATTTATTTACTTTGAAACCCACTTTTGGCAGCTGAAGAGAAATGTGTGTTTCCTAGTAAGTGAAGGCTTCTAAGTTTGTCAGTAAGGACAATTGTGTCATCAACAATGTTATCCTCATGTTTATACTAGAAAAAAAATTGATGCAACAAGGCATGAAAGAAAAACAGCAACTTTTACATGTCTATTGCCACCCTGGGGCTGTTAGGGACCCTCAGAGACAATGTCACCTGCAGCTTGATTTCAAGGAGGAGAAAGAAAATGAACAACAGTGGATTAATATGGAGGGGAATATTGAGTTATAGCAGTAAGAGTCTGAGACCAAGCTGACTATGATGAACAATTGGCACATCAGGAAGCACGCTAAATTGCTTGTGTTCTGGAAGGCATATTATTATCATCAAGCAATGGGGTGATTTTTGGATAAAAATACTTTGACTATGAAATATCTGTTGCATTAAGATTGAAATGGGATTTTTTTTCCGGCTTTCCGAAAATGAGTCAAATTTGGCACATTACCAGGATAAGATGTTTTTTGATGGCTAAAATAAACCAAACCATTGCTTCTTCAGTTTCTAAACACCAAACCAGATACTGCTCCCCAAGACACAATAATTTTCTTATCACAACATGATAAAAAACGTTGCCCTCTTTAATATACACCACAAGTGTATAAATGCCAACCTGGCAGGCATCTGGTCACAAAAGGCCATTATTTTTGTAACTTTGTAATTTAAAAAAAACATTAAAATTTGACTATGCAGTGTATTAAACAGGCTGTTGTTGCCAATGGTTATCGTCACTACTGTATAACATTAGTAAGGCTGTGGTTTCTTTAAAGGGCTTGAAAGGGGTTGGATATAGTATCAAGAGACGTCAAAGTGTTATATTCATCTTTTAAGGGCAATTGAACGGCTTCTAGCACTTCTGATTAACAGTGATTTGATTCAGGCAATTTGGTGAATTCAAATTTCAAAGTTTTTTTTTATTTTTTTAATCCATGTGGCAGAAGAGGAATTTGAAAGCCATGTAGGCATACAAACATTACCTGGAGGCCTGTGGGTCTTTATTAGGGCCTTGACTCCCAATATAACTTTTCTATTTTCCTGCCAACACACAAGTGAGACCTTATACAGGTCCTTCTCAAAAAATTAGCATATAGTGTTAAATTTCATTATTTACCATAATGTAATGATTACAATTAAACTTTCATATATTATAGATTCATTATCCACCAACTGAAATTTGTCAGGTCTTTTATTGTTTTAATACTGATGATTTTGGCATACAACTCCTGATAACCCAAAAAACCTGTCTCAATAAATTAGCATATTTCACCCATCCAATCAAATAAAAGTGTTTTTTAATAACAAACAAAAAAACCATCAAATAATAATGTTCAGTTATGCACTCAATACTTGGTCGGGAATCCTTTGGCAGAAATGACTGCTTCAATGCGGCGTGGCATGGAGGCAATCAGCCTGTGACACTGCTGAGATGTTATGGAGGCCCAGGATGCTTCAATAGCGGCCTTAAGCTCATCCAGAGTGTTGGGTCTTGCGTCTCTCAACTTTCTCTTCACAATATCCCACAGATTCTCTATGGGGTTCAGGTCAGGAGAGTTGGCAGGCCAATTGAGCACAGTAATACCATGGTCAGTAAACCATTTACCAGTGGTTTTGGCACTGTGAGCAGGTGCCAGGTCGTGCTGAAAAATGAAATCTTCATCTCCATAAAGCATTTCAGCCGATGGAAGCATGAAGTGCTCCAAAATCTCCTGATAGCTAGCTGTATTGACCCTGCCCTTGATGAAACACAGTGGACCAACACCAGCAGCTGACATGGCACCCCACACCATCACTGACTGTGGGTACTTGACACTGGACTTCAGGCATTTTGGCATTTCCTTCTCCCCAGTCTTCCTCCAGACTCTGGCACCTTGATTTCCGAATGACATGCAAAATTTGCTTTCATCAGAAAAAAGTACTTGGGACCACTTAGCAACAGTCCAGTGCTGCTTCTCTGTAGCCCAGGTCAGGCGCCTCTGCCGCTGTTTATGGTTCAAAAGTGGCTTTACCTGGGGAATGCGGCACCTGTAGCCCATTTCCTGCACACGCCTGTGCACGGTGGCTCTGGATGTTTCCACACCAGACTCAGTCCACTGCTTCCTCAGGTTCCCCAAGGTCTGGAATCGGTCCTTCTCCACAATCTTCCTCAGGGTCCGGTCTCCTCTTCTCGTTGTACAGCGTTTTCGGCCACATTGTTTCCTTCCAACAGACTTACCATTGAGGTGCCTTGATACAGCACTCTGGGAACAGCCTATTTGTTGAGAAATTTCTTTCTGGGTCTTACCCTCTTGCTTGAGGGTGTCAATGATGGCCTTCTTGACATCTGTCAGGTCGCTAGTCTTACCCATGATGGGGGTTTTGAGTAATGAACCAGGCAGGGAGTTTATAAAAGCCTCAGGTATCTTTTGCATGTGTTTAGAGTTAATTAGTTGATTCAGAAGATTAGGGTAATAGGTCGTTTAGAGAACCTTTTCTTGATATGCTAATTTATTGAGACAGGTTTTTTGGGTTATCAGGAGTTGTATGCCAAAATCATCAGTATTAAAACAATAAAAGACCTGACAAATTTCAGTTGGTGGATAATGAATCTATAATATATGAAAGTTTAATTGTAATCATTACATTATGGTAAATAATGAAATTTAACACTATATGCTAATTTTTTGAGAAGGACCTGTACACCCAAAAAAAACCTTGCCAGATTGTAAGGAGCCACTGAACATGTGAAAGCTGTCATCTTTACTCCCTTAGGGTGCTTTCACATTGCACTTATCTTCACGTTCGTGGGTCTCATTGGGGCTTGCATCTGAAATCCTCCACAAAATGGGATTCGGATGTATGTGCCGACGGGCCCATAGAGTATAATGGTGCCGGTAAAGCGAACATCCGCTGTCACGGGTTTAACGCGACAGAGAGGAGCCAGAAGACCGCAGCATGACAAGTTTGTTGTTTTCAGGGAGGCCTGTAAACTATACGTTAGGTTACGTTCTTGTTCCTCAGTAACCGAGGAGTAATTGGTTGGGATAATAATCTCGCTCCTTCAGGATAACCCCCAAGCATGGGCCTTTTCTCTCTCGTCTGACTTCCAGTCATTACAGATGGTGTTAGGGCTAGCGGAACGCACCAAGTAAATATAGAGGTTTTATTATGATTGATGCGTTCGCAGCCCGGGGTCCGCCGTGCAGAAGAACCTGCTGCTAGCAAATGGCGGAACTATATGGGGGTATGAGCTAACTCTGTTACTTCACAGAGTAGCCGTGAACTCAAAGCACTGCGCCCTGTTTGACTTCACAGTGGCACAGGCTAACTACCCAACCAAGGGCAGTCAGTGGTCATGCATGCACACAAAAACTCCTCGCCGGAGATGCCAGCATTCTAGGGGCTTATTTCAGCCGGGTTCCTGAACACAAACTCACATGACCACACTGGCGCAAAGCACATAACATAGAACAATACTAGTGCATGGCCGTGCGGCCATGCGAGCCTTAAATAGTTGCAGCATGTACAGGACCTTCCTGAAGGACCAATGGCTTTAGCTGCAGTATCTGATCATGTGACCCTCGATCTCCACTGAGAGATCTTACTCAGGGCATGCTCAGAACGAGAAAAGCAAGACTTAGTCCCAGAAGCGTCCGCTCGCCGCTGCGCTGCACTGACTTCAATGGCAGAAGCAGGAAAAGCAGCAGTAACTCTTTGTACAGAGTCAGACTGAGCGAGATGCTGGGACCGACGTCTCCGCTGAGCAGGCTCCACTGCGGCAGGAGAAGAATGGGAGACTGCAGCGGAGATGGCCCGAGATTCCCCCTGTGCAGAGGCGGGAACTCAACCCCTAACATTACCCCCCTCCTAGGGCCCCCCTCCTTGGGCCTCGCTATGTTCGAAGGCAGCTGTGAGCTGCGGAGCCCGAATGTGCTCAGCAGGCTCCCAGGACCTATCCTCAGGACCGTAACTCTTCCAGTCCACCAAATAAATTTTTTTGCCACGAACCACCTTGCACCCCAAAATAGTGTTCACCTCGTAATCGTCCCTAGACGAACCCGATGTCCCAGCAGATGACTCAGAAACCCAGGACGTGTATACGGGCTTAAGGAGGGACACATAAAAGGTGTCAGTGATACCTAGGCGTGGAGGAATGGCTAGACGGTAGACCACAGGATTAACCTGTTTGAGGACCTTGAAGGGACCCAAGTAGCGAGTTGCAAACTTAGTGGACTCAACATGCAGCCTGATGTTGCGAGCGGAGAGCCACACTAAGTCGCCAGGAGCAAAGGTCGGGGCAGGGCGCCGATGTGCATCGGCGGAGGACCTCGTTCTCTCCTTGGAGGCCCGGATGGCATCCTGAGTGCGGTCCCAAATGTCTCGTGCCTCCACTGCCCAGTCTGCCACCCTGGAGTCAGCAGAGGACACGGGCATAGGCACAGGAACCCCCGGATGCTGGCCGTAATTAAGGAGGAAAGGAGTCTGACCGGTGGAGTCGGCTACAGCGTTGTTAAGGGCAAACTTTGCCCACGGTAACAAGGATGCCCAGTCATCCTGCCTGGCAGAAACAAAATGTAGTAAATATGTGACCAGAGTCTGATTGGCCCTCTCAACCAACCCATTCGTCTCGGGATGATAAGCCGAGGAGAGATTTAACTCAATACTGAGTAGACGACAAAGCTCCCTCCAGAATCGAGGCGCAAACTGGGGACCCCGGTCACTGACAATCTTGTCCGGCATACCGTGTAATCGAAAGATATGCTTAATGAACAAGGCTGCCAGAGCCCGTGCAGAAGGTAGCCGTGGAAGAGGCACCAAATGAACCATTTTGGGAAAATGGTCGGTGATCACCCAGATAATGGTGCAGCTACGAGACTTGGGTAAGCCCACCACAAAGTC
Source organism: Ranitomeya imitator (assembly GCF_032444005.1). Lineage (NCBI taxonomy): Eukaryota > Metazoa > Chordata > Amphibia > Anura > Dendrobatidae > Ranitomeya > Ranitomeya imitator. The sequence goes on from NC_091283.1 coordinate 363,791,248, forward strand.
CATCCCGACAATCTCACAGGGCCTGTCTGCCACCGGCAGAGGGTAAAGCAACCCAGCTGGCCATTGCCGAGGAGACTTGTTCTTAGCGCAAGAGACACACGCCCGAACATAGTCTGCGATATCATGAGCCATATGCGGCCACCAGTATGTCCTCGCCAGTAACTCAGATGTCCTTTTGGAACCAAAATGTCCACCCACTCTGGACGAGTGTGCCCAAGAGAGAACCTCCGGTCGCAAACTGGATGGTACAAAAGTCTTGCCCGGAGGCACAGACTCTAGCGAAAGCAGGGCCACAGTTCTCAGGCTCTCGGTGGGGACAATAAGCCGAGGCTCCTCTTCCTCCTCCACAGATGATACAACGGAGCGAGAGAGAGCGTCAGCACGAATGTTCTTCTCCCCAGAAAGAAAATGGAGGGTGAAATGAAACCGGGAGAAGAACAAGGACCATCTGGCCTGGCGAGAATTTAACCGCTGGGCTGTCTGCAGGTACGCCAAATTTTTATGATCTGTGAAGACTTGGAAGGGAAAACGCGCTCCCTCCAAGAGATGTCTCCACTCCGAGAAAGCCAACTTCATGGCTAGCAACTCCCTGTCCCCGATGGAATAATTCCTCTCTGCTGTTGAGAAGGTCTTAGAAAAGAAGAAGCAAGGATGCTTCTGACCTTGATCATCCTTTTGGAAGAGGACTGCTCCAGCACCAACAGATGAGGCATCCACCTCCATGATAAATGGCTTATCTACATCGCTAGAGCTCCCATCCTACATCGCCCCGAAGTGTGGCTTTATGGAGTTAAAGGCCTTGGAGACCTCCTCAGACCACAATTTGGGATTTGCTCCCTTCTTGGTGAGGGCAACCAAGGGAGCAACCAAAGTTGAGAAGTGCGGAATGAACTGGCGATAATAATCACTGAACCCCATAAAGCGCTGCACCGCTTTAAGAGAATAGGGTTCCTGCCAGTCCATCACACCCTGTCGTTTGGCAGGATCCATAGCCAATCCCTGGACGGAGATGATATAGCCTAGGAAAGGTAAGGACTCCTGCTCAAATATACACTTCTCCAACTTGGCATAGAGGGAGTTTGCCCGTAGGAGGTCGAAGACTTTGCAAACATCTCTACAATGGGAGTCAATATCTGGAGAGTAGATAAGAATATCATCCAGATAGACTACGACCGAGGTGGAGAGCATATCCCGGAAGATGTCGTTCACAAAGTCTTGGAAAACGGCTGGGGCATTACAGAGCCCGAGGGGCATTACCAGATATTCATAGTGCCCATCCCTGGTGTTAAAAGCCGTCTTCCATTTGTCCACCTCACGGATGCGAATCAGGTTGTAAGCACCCCGCAGATCTAATTTAGTAAATACCCTGGCTTCCCAAAGCCTATCGAAGAGCTCAGATATCAAGGGCAAAGGATACTTATTCTTAACGGTGATGGCGTTAAGACCCCTGTAATCTATGCATGGACGTAGTTCCCCATTCTTCTTCTGCACGAAGAAGAACCCAGCCCCATCAGGTGACACTGGCTTCCTGATGAACCCTCTTGCCAGATTCTCTTGAATGTACTGAGACATTGCCTCCATCTCCGGGAGAGATAACGGATAGACTCGACCCCGGGGAGGCTCAGCACCAGGCAAGAGGTCAATAGGACAGTCATAGGCGCGATGGGGCGGAAGGGTCTCCGCTGCCTTTTTGGAGAACACGTCCGCATAAGACCAATATTGCTTGGGGAGAGAGGATAGATCTGCGGGTACCTCTGTAGTGGCGACCTGAACGCACTCCCTCTGACACCTACTCCCACAAGATTCACCCCATCCAAGAATTCTGCCTGAGGACCACTCGATATGAGGAGAGTGGTACCATAGCCAAGGTATCCCCAACAGGACCTCATCTATTCCCTCAGGAATGACAAGCAGACAAGCAGAGATATAATCTCCTGATGGGATGGCGACATGGACAGAGTAAAAGGGATGGTCTGGTGTGTTATCTGTGAGGGCAGTGTCGACCCATTCACCACTCGTACCGTTACTGGTTGAGCTAGCATAACCAGGGGTATTGCGTGATGTTGGGCGAAGGCAGAAGACATAAAATTGCCCTCCGCCCCAGAATTCACGCAGAGCTCTACCGAGTGGGAGGATGAGCCTATAATAATTGTCCCCTTAAAGGACAATTTGGAGGCAAACATCGCCGTGTCTAGTGTACCTCCACCTACTACCACTAGACGCTTACGTTTCCTCAACCGCTGGGGACATCTGGTGGCAAGATGTCCTGACTGCTGGCAAACATGACAGACCTTGAGTGCACGAACGGTCCGGGACTTAGATCCCGCTCGTGACACTTCCATGGCCTCATGTGACTCAGGAACCAGGACCGGAGATTCCAGAGGTTTGGCGAATACTGTCCAGACCTATACCCATAATCAAAAACTTATATAGAAAAGGATGCCAGATATAAAATTCTTTATGGTCAATGAAAAGATATACAAATCATAACCTCCTAAAAAATTCATCAGACCATAAACTATTTATAAAATATTTTATTTATACAATATTATAATAATAAAAACATAGTAATATTACTATAACCATAAACATATAAAAAGGAAATCTTTATTGAGACCATACAATAAGAAAAAATATATAACAAATAACAAAATAAAAAATGTCAATAAAAAATATATAAAAACGATATATTTGAATGCTTATTAATCCATGCGTAGATGTCAAACTTAATGACAGAGAAATTATTTATTTAGGGATTAAGTATTTTTTACTTGATGTTATTCTTAAATTTATTTCATTATCTTAATTAATATTAAATTTAAACATAATCCCTGTATGTGCAGGACAGGGCAAACCCCAAATGATTGGTACAAAGTACATACATGCAAAAATATATATAAAAAATGAATAATATTGTAAAAATAAATAAATATATTTTTTTACAAAATATGTATGCTATATGAGAGCATATGTGATCCAGAAAACATATCTAAAATGACCAAAAAAAAAAAAAATGTAAAAAATAATAATATGTGAAGAAGTTATATATGTGAATAAATATATATATATATATATATATATATATATATATATATATTTTATATGTTTATGGTTATAGTAATATTACTATGTTTTTATTATTATAATATTGTATAAATAAAATATTTTATAAATAGTTTTTGGTCTGATGAATTTTTTAGGAGGTTATGATTTGTATATCTTTTCATTGACCATAAAGAATTTTACATCTGGCATCCTTTTCTATATAAGTTTTTGCTTTGCTTTCTAGTTGGAAAAGACCAGTATTATGGATTATAAAAATCGTGACGCTAATTGGCTATCACAAATATCCACCATATTTAAAGATGCAGGACCAAATGGGACCAATATAACTAATGGAAGTAACCAAGAGGAGAAAATGTCTTTGAAAGATGCATTATTCAAACGAACTAAATCTTGGTGGAACAAGAATTCATTGGAACAATACTTACAGAAAAATTTGATCCCACGAGGCCTGCGAATACAGGTATTTCCCTCATTTCCATTGGAAGATACAACTTTATTAAAAAGATGGGAAGATGCCTGTAGTTTATGCTCTCGTACTTTTATGGAAATCTTAATTGAAGTCGATAAAAAGAATTTGGAATGCTTAGAAACAAGTATAAAAATATTACAAGACAAACTACAGAAAAATCTCACGAATGAACAATTATTGAAATTCGATGAGGATTTAAATGCATCATTTGTTAAATGGGAATCTGAGATTCAAAAAACAAAGGTGTCTAAATTTCAGCGTGATCTTCAAGATTATCAGACAAATAAAATCTATAAGTGGCGTGGTAAATCATCTTTGAAAAGATCGGCATCTGTTAGCTCCATGACAAGTACCAGTTCTGTGGGTTCAACGAATACACATGAAGGAGATTCTATGGAGGCCTTTAACAGATATGAAACAAGGTTTAAAACTAATAAACGAAAAGGCTTCAACTATCAAGACCAGGGATCTGGTAATGATGGTACTTTGAAGGTAATTAATTTATCCAAAACACAATTAACCCCTGATCAAATTTCTGTTTTATCTTTGGGTTTGGGTTTTTGCCCAACAGCAAAATTAGATCAATTTACGGCAATTAAGGATACATTCCTTTTTGCAAGGAAGATACTCTTAAAGAAATATCATACTGATAAGATGTCTTGTGGTAATCTTTTTTCTACAGAAGAAGAAATGGCAGCACTACAGGCATTAGAAGATCTATTAACTGAACAACAAGAAGTATCAGGTAAATTTCCGGAATCCATCAAAAAGAAATCAAAAAATTTTCCTTCCATAACATTGAATTCATCTGTTGAAATTTTTGTGAAAATGGTATGTGAAGGTATACGTGATTTACCATCTACGAGATCTTTTGATAATTTGAATTATGGACAACGGCTAGCTTTGGGTGAATTGACTAAAATGAAAGATCTAGTCTTTAAACCATCTGACAAAGGTGGAAATGTGGTAGTATGGCCCTATATACAATATGAGAAAGAGGCATATCGACAATTAAAGGATCCATCATGTTATGAGAGATTACCACAGGACCCAACCATAGAGTATCAGAAGAAATTATTTGACATTCTTGATTCTGCCTTGGAGGAGGGGATTATTTCTAAAAACATTTGGGAGGGACTACGATATGATTCACCTACAGTCCCTACTCTATATTTACTGCCAAAAGTTCACAAGAGTATGGTTGAGCCTCCAGGACGTCCCATCATCTCTGGGAATGGCAGTCTTATAGAACCTATTTCAAAGTTTTTGGATTATTATTTAAAACCAATAGTCATGGAATTGCCTTCATATATTAAGGACAGTACTGAGGCATTACAACGCCTTGATGGGGTGCATGTGGGTAGTGATATGTACATCATTACTTGTGATGTTGAATCACTATACACATGCATACCACATGAACAGGGTATATTTGCAGTAAGGCGTTATTTATCTAGCCGTCAATTGGATTCTGGTTTGATTAGTTTTTTGATGAGGATTTTAGAATATGCATTGTACCACAACTATTTTATTTTTAAGGATCATTTTTATAGACAAAAGAGGGGCGTGGCGATGGGCGCAGCTTTTGCGCCGTCATACGCAAACCTATTTATGGGTTTTTGGGAACATGAATACATTCAAAACTTGGATTGTACGATGGAAATGTCTGTGTTACTATGGATGAGATTTATTGATGATGCTTTGTTTATCTGGCAGGGATTACGATCAGACCTGGAACTTTTTCTTGAACATCTAAATCAGAACACCATGAACATCAAACTTACCTGGAATATTGAACAGAGTGAAGTACATTTCTTGGACTTGAAAATAAAGGTGGATAATCAGGGACAACTTCATACTTCCATCTATCGGAAAGAAACAAGTGTCAATTCATTATTGCATGCCAGATCAGCGCATCCTGCCCATGTCATTCGTGCAATACCGACAGGTCAATTCTTAAGAACAAGACGTATTTGTGACCAAGATGATATTTTTGAGGAACAGGCTAATGACCTCATGGAGAGATTCACTAAACGGGGATATAAAAAGGATGTTATCCAGAAGGCTTATGTGAGATCTAAAAATACGGATAGACAATCCTTGTTGGTGAATAAGAAGAAAAATAAGAATATGGAATATGATGGTCATATTCGGTTTGTCACAAATTATCATTCAAGATGGCGTGAAATGACAGATCTTATTTCTAAATTTTGGCCAATTCTTTTACAAGATCCAAGCTTATCCAGAATATTGCCAGATAAACCAATGATTGTCGCGAAACGTAGTAAAACTTTGCGTGAATCTTTGGTTCGCAGTCATTATGTTCCTCCTATGTCACGCTTTATTTTTGATTCCAAGGGCCCCAAATGGGGATCTTATAGTTGTGGTACATGCAAAGCTTGCCAGTATATGGTGAAAACAAATGTATTTTACGATTCTGGCAACCAAACAGAATATAAGGTCTTGCATTTTATAAACTGTCGTACATCTATGGTTATTTACCAAGCCACATGCCCATGTAATCTCATGTATGTGGGGATGACTACACGAGAACTACGGGTCAGAACATTAGAACATATTAAAGATATTAAAGCTGCTGATAAAATTGATATTGAAGATCAAGAAAAATTTAACAAATTAAAACCACTAGCTAGACATTTTTGTCGGTTTCATCCTCGACAATCCCACCTTTTGAAGGTTAGAGGTATTGATCGAGTACATTTGGGTAATAGGAGAGGGGATTATAGTCGTATTCTAGCACAAAGGGAATGTAGGTGGATCACGCTCCTTAAATGTATGGTTCCCAAAGGTCTTAACGAGCAGTGGGGTTTTTCTAGTTTTCTGTAGGTTTATCATATATTTGTCATATATACGTGGATTCATTCTTTTGCAGAATTTATTAAAGTACATTATGGTAGTTCTAAGATGTGGGTGTATGTAGGTTTAGGGGTACAGTAATGGTATCCATAAATATAGATTTATATAAAGGTTCTCTTGTTTAGGATAGTTTAGTTAAATACAATGGGCAATATGATACTTTACTGGTAGACATCATATATATTTTGGCCTATTAATCATAGTACAATCTGGGTTACCATTTTGCGATGGAAATAGATATCGGGCACTTTTATGGATTTATGGATACATAGTGGGTATGGGTCACAATTTTGTATTATGAATTTTTTATTTCACAGGTTTATCAACATTCATTGTATATTTTATATGATCTTTGTATGTATTGCATGGTTCATGTATGGTATGGATGGTGTCTGTATGGTTTGAGTGTTTATCAGTTTAGAGTTTTTGTGTTTGTAATAATAGATATATAATTATTGAATGTATTTAATTATTTTGATACATGTGCACATTAGGTTATTAGTATACAGATATGGATGGATATATGGGTGTATATATGATTTTTATATGTGTTATGCATGTATTTGATATAATGGGATACGACTGTGTATGATTATATTAGTAAGTGTGGATGTGTATGCTTGGTTTGTAGGGTATATTGTGTATGGGGTAGTGTATATGCATGTGAGTATGGATGTATAATTTATATGGCAGCATACATGTGTGTGTATGTGTTTTTATTATTATTTGGTGGCAATACTAATTATTAAATATTCTATTTCCCATATTTGTAAGCTGGTAATACATCTATGCGGCAATAGGTAAAGTTCTGTTCTTTAGCAGTGTGATAACCCTTATAAGAATAGATTTGTGTGGCTGCAGTAACGCTGCATGTGTGTCTTGTGTGGGTAACACTTTGTGGTTTGGTGCCTATTGCACTATGTTTTCTGCCCCCTTTTTCATGTGGTTGCTGAGACGCTGCGCGCTGTTGTGCGCATGCACCGCTCCCTTCGGTGTAAAGTTCTGATTTCAGCAATGTCTGTAATGCCTAATATTTGCCGTTCATTTTTATGACAATCATTATAAGTAAAGGTTTGTGTGGCTGCAGTAACGCTGCGTGTGTCTTGTGTGGTAACACTTTGTATTTTGGTGCCCATCGCACTATGTCTTCTGCCCCTCTTTAATATGGCTGCTGAGACGCTGTGCGCCGCTGTGCGCATGCGCCGCTCCCGTCCGGTGGTTGGAGTCTTGGGGCGTGTTATCGACGGCGTCATATGACGCCCTCGGTGACGCACTTCCGGTTTCCGATCGCCGTGATGTGGGCGGCGGTGTGCGGCATTGCGGCGCCATGTAACCATGGCGTCTCTTGATTACATAGGAGATGCAGCTGTTATTTTGCTATATAATCAGTCCTCCTGCCCCACTCACATCACTCCCTGACGAAGCGGTGAGCGAAACGTGCGTTGGAGTGGTGTGTGCAGGGCAGGCTTCCCCATATTGGTTGGTGCAATTTATATTTGATGTTTTTGCATTGTATCATATATGTGTGGTATGTTTTGCTATATATGTGATCTGGCATAATATTATATCTCAGTGACTTATTTTGCAAACACATTTTTTCAGTTGTCATCTATTTGGATTGTCACATTATGGGCACTTTATTACTGTTTATTATTATTTATTATTAAATATATAATTATTTATATATATATATATATATATATATATATATATATACACAAAAAAATTTTTATATATTTTTTTTATATATTTATTCACATATATAACTTCTTCACATATTATTATTTTTTACATATTTTTTTTTTGGTCATTTTAGATATGTTTTCTGGATCACATATGCTCTCATATAGCATACATATTTTGTAAAAAATATATTTATTTATTTTTACAATATTATTCATTTTTTATATATAGTTTTGCATGTATGTACTTTGTACCAATCATTTGGGGTTTGCCCTGTCCTGCACATACAGGGATTATGTTTAAATTTAATATTAATTAAGATAATGAAATAAATTTAAGAATAACATCAAGTAAAAAATACTTAATCCCTAAATAAATAATTTCTCTGTCATTAAGTTTGACATCTACGCATGGATTAATAAGCATTCAAATATATCGTTTTTATATATTTTTTATTGACATTTTTTATTTTGTTATTTGTTATATATTTTTTCTTATTGTATGGTCTCAATAAAGATTTCCTTTTTATATGTTTATGGTTATAGTAATATTACTATGTTTTTATTATTATAATATTGTATAAATAAAATATTTTATAAATAGTTTTTGGTCTGATGAATTTTTTAGGAGGTTATGATTTCTATACCCATAATCGCCATGGACTTTGCGCCCTTGAGACAGGGGTATTTTACTCAAGCCATCCGAGGGTTACATCTACAGGTAGGGGCCATCCACTCACAAATTAATGACTTTTATGTGCTAGAGGGTCTCCCCTCTCTTGTTGTTCTTGGACTTCCTTGGCTCACACTGCACAATCCTGTGGTAGCTTGTCAAGCTCAGGAAGTAATAAAGTGGAGTGAGTATTGTCAAGGACACTGGGCATCCGGCTTGCATGGGTGGATAGTCTGTGCCTAAATACCTTTCTGGGGATGTGCTCTCGGAGCAGAGGTGCCAGCTGCCAATAACTTCCTCCCCATTGTCCTTATGACTGCGCCGTTAATCTTGTTCCTGGGGCAAAGCTGCCTAAAAGCAGACTATATAATATCTTTGGTTCAGTGAGGCAAGCAATGAAGGACTATATAGCAGAAAGTTTGGTAAAGGGTCATATCAGACCATCCTTATCCTCCATTGCAGGGTTTTGATTTGTAAAGAAGATGGGAGATTACACCCCTGCCTAGATTTCCGCAAGCTCAGTCTGATTCTGGTCCGGAATACATATCTGCTCCCCCTCATCCCGGACCTCTTTAATCAGATTGTAGGAGCAAAATGGTTTTCAAAACAGGATCCAAGGGGGGCGTATAATCACACTGGTATTAAATTGGGTGATGAGTATAAAATGGCTTTCAATACGCCTTAGGGACACTATGAGAACCTTGTGATGCCATTTGGGTTGACAAATGCTCCCGCTGTATTTCAGAACTTTGTAAATGATATTTTTAGTCACCTGGTAATCTATCTTGATGACATACACTGTGTGCAGAACTATTAGGAAAATTGTATTTTGATCACATGATACTTTTTATATATGTTGTCCTACTCCAAGCTGTTCAGGCTTGAGAGCCAACTACCAATTAAGTAAATCAGGTGATGGGCATCTCTGTAAGGCCTCTTTCAGATGTCCAGATAATTCCGGTACCGGAGAAATCGGTACCGGAATTATCTGTGTCCGTGTGCTCACGTAGCACATCAGTGTGGCACACGGGCGGCATCCGTGTGCCGCCTGTGGACAACACGGACCGTGCAGGAGAGACAGCGCTACACTAAGCGCTGTCCCCCCTGTGCGGTGCTGAAGCCGCATTCATCTCTTCTCCCCCGCAGGAGAGAAGAGATGAAAGATCATTTTTTCTTTTTTTTTGTTAAAAATAAGGTTTGCGTGTGTCTCCCGCCTCCCATCCCCCCTGCGCCGCCCGGCCCCTTGCATAGAAATACTCACCCAGCTCCCGCGATGTCTCCTCTCTCCTCTCAGCGCTGGCAGCTTCTCCTGTGTGAGCGGTCACGTGGGACCGCTAATTACAGTGAGGAATATGCGCATTGGGGGGGGGCGCACAGGGGATGGGAAGGCGGGAGGGGGCGCATAAACTTTATTTTTAAGGGGAAAGAAAAAAAAAAGATGCTTCATCCCTTCTTTCCAGCAAATGCTGCTGGGAAGAAGGGATGAATTCTGGATTCAGCACCACACGCAGGGGGGGCAGCGCTTACTGTAGCGCTGTCTCTCCTGCGGGCGGTACGTGCACACGGAGGAGAGTGCACACTGTTCTCCGTGTGCACGTGTGCGGCACGTATTGCGGTACGTGCTGCCGGCGAAAAACTGACATGTCTCCGTGTTTTCAACAGGGACACATGGTCCGTGAAAACACAGAGACATGTGCATAGACCCATTCATTTGAATGGGTCTACGTGTGTCAGTGTCTCCGGTACGTGAGAAAACTGTCACTACACGTACCGGAGACACTGACGTGTGAAAGAGGCCTAATGAGGAGGGGTGTTGTCTAATGACATCAAAACCCTATATAAAGTGTGCTTAATTATTAGGCAACTTCCTTTCCTTTAGAAAAATGGGTCAGAAGAGAGATTTGATGGGCTATGAAAAGTCCAAAATTGTGAGATGTCTTGCAGAGGGATGCAGCAGTCTTGAAATTGCCAAACTTTTGAAGCGTGATCACTGAATAATCAAGCGTTTCATGGCAAATTACCAATAGCGCGTGTTGGGCAAAAAAGGCGCAAAATAACTGCCCATGAATTGAGGAAAATCAAGTGTGAAGCTGCCAAGATGCCATTTACCACCAGTTTTGCCATATTTCAGAGCTGCAACGTTACTGGAGTAACAAAAAGCACAAGGTGTGCGATACTCAGGGACATGGCCAAGGTAAGGAAGGCTGAAAAACGACCACCTTTGAACAAGAAACATAAGATAAAACGTCAAGACTGGGCGAAGAAATATCTTAAGACTGACTTTTCAAAGGTTTTATGGACTGATGAAATGACAGTGACTCTTGATGGGCCAGAGGTTGGATCAGTAAAGGACAGAGAGCTCCACTCTGACTCAGACGCCAGCAAGGTGGAGGTGGGGTACTGGTATGGGCTGGTATCATCAAAGATGACCTTGGTGGACCTTTTTGGGTTGAGGATGGAGTGAAGCTCAACTCCCAGACCTACTGCCAGTTTCTGGAAGGCAACTTCTTCAAGCAGTGGTACAGGAAGAAGTCGGTATCGTTCAAGAAAAACATGATTTTCATGCAGGACAATTCTCCATCACATGCCTCCAACTACTCCACAGCGTGGCTGGCCAGTAAAGGTCTCAAAGAAGAAAAAATAATGACATGGCCCCCTTTTTCACCTGATCTGAACCCTATAGAGAACCTGTGGTCCCTCATAAAATGTGGGATCTACAGGGAGGGAAAACAGTACACCTCTCGGAACAGTGTCTGGGAGGCTGTGGTGGCTGCTGCACGCAATGTTGTTCATAAACAGATCAAGCAACTGACAGAATCTATGGATGGAAGGCTGTTGAGTGTCATCATAAAGAAATTTGGCTATATTGGTCTCTAATTTTTTTGGGGTTTTGTTTTTGCATGTCAGAAATTTTTATTTTTAAATTTTGTGCAGTTATATTGGTTTACCTGGTGAAAATAAACAAGTAAGATGAGAATATGTTTGTTTTTTATTAAGATGCCTAATAATTTTGCACAGTAATAGTTACCTGCACAAACAGATATCCTCCTAAGATAGCCAAATCTAAAAAATCCCACTCCAACTTCCAAAAATATTAAGCTTTGTTATTTGAGAGTCTTTTGGGTTCATTGAGAACATAGTTGTTGATCAATAATAAAAATAATCCTCTAAAATACAACTTTCCTAATAATTATGCACAGAGTGTATTAATTTATTAACCTGACCTTGATTCAGGTACATGTCAGGCAGGTCTTACAAATACTCAGAGACAATAAAGTATTTGTCAAACCAGAGAAATGTATGTTCTTGGTTGAGGAGACCCTAGGAGATTTTTAGGATATGTTTTATTGTCAAAATAAAAAAGGGGAGAAGCCAGCGCTGCTTATGGTCAGAATGCAATACATAAAGTGCACATGCACATATTGATTTCTAATTGTATTTAAAAAATGAGACATTTAGCAAACAATTGATCAATTCTTTGAGCCACCCCGCCACGTCACGGCATTCTCATAATTGGGCAGTCCTACTCTACGTGTTTTATATTTGCTGTGCCACTACGGCCTCCTAAATGTATTACAAGCAAGACCAAATTAAATGCAAACTGTACTTGAAGCTTTTCTGAATCACCCCCAAGGCGCCAGAAAGGGCAAGCACAGATAAATGTTGACCAGGTCTGGACATAGCCATTTCAGGTACAACCTCCACACTGCCTAACCAGCACCACAGATGAAGGGTGAGATAGGCTTTTTTATTTTAGTTTTCGCATGAATCGGGCAAAACTATGAGCGGTACTGGATTGGGATCGTCCTGAGGATTTGAAGGCTTCACAAAGGTTTTTGGGTTTCACCAACTACTACCTTAAGTACATCAAAAACTTTTCAGTAGTAGCCAAACCTCTGACGGATATGACCAGGAAGGGGACAGACTTTTCCAAGTGGTTCATTCTGGCCAGGGTGGTATTCGATACCTTGAATGAGTGTTTTGCATCTGCGACAATCCTCATACAGCCTAACGTCACTCTGCCTTTTATCGTCGAAGTTGATACATTTGAGGTGGGGGCTGTATTATCGCAGGCTGTGTCTCCTGGTAAATGGTGTCCATGTGCATATTTTTCGAAGAAACTGTCATCTGCAGAAAGAAGTTATGACATTAGTAACAGGGAACTCTTGACAATCAAGTGGACTTTTGAAAAGTGGCATCATTTTCTGGAGGGAGCTGTTCACCCGGTTATGGTAATCACAGATCGTAAGAATATCGTATATATAGAGTACGCAAAACGTCTAACACCGGACAGGCAAAAAGGGTATCGTTCTACAACAAGTTTAACTTTGTCACATATAGGCTGGGGAACAAGAACATTGTTTCTCAAGGGTTGGAGATAATTGTGAACCAATTCCAATGTTACAAAAAGGGGTGGTTATGGCATATATATGCTCCGATCTTGAAATAGAGGTTGTTGACGCTCAGGGGGGCGCCCCTGCGGCTTGTTGTTAGGTAAACTGTTTGTGCCTGTGAATCTCCGTCTGAGAGTCCTTAGTGAACGTCATGATTCGGTCTTGGCTGAACATCCTGGTAATAAAGCTACCGCTGATCTTCTTACTTGGCATTTTTGGTGGTCAGGGGTACATCAAGATTTCCGGGAGTATGTAGCCGCCTGCAGTGTCTGTGCACGTTCTAAAACCTCTCATGCTTATCCATTGGGGTTTCTCCAAACATTGGTGATTCCCAGTAGACCTTGGACTCCTTTATCGGTCGATTTTATCACTGATCTGTGTCGACGGGCAATATTGTAATTTTAGGGTTGGTGGACAGATTCACTAAAATGTCTAATTTCATTGTGCTACCTGGTCTACTTAATGCCAAGACCCTGGTGCAAATTTTCATCAGAGAAATTGTAAAGTTACATGGGATCCCTACCGTTTTGCACCTGTTTTGGGATCCATCTGTCGTTCTCTTCAGTATTTCACCCGCAGTCTAATGGGCAAAATGAACGGGATAACCAAAATGTTGAGACTTATCTTAGGTGTGTTTTGTGTGACAATCAGGAGGATTGGGTTACCAATTTGCCTCTTGCTGAATTTGCAGTAAATAATCATTGTCATGAGTCTACTGGTAAGTCCCCATTTTTCGGGGCATACGGGTTTCATCCTCAGTTCAGCTCATTTAATAGGAATAGTTTTTCTGGAATACCTGATACCATCCTCAATTACTTCTGTGTGGCAAGGGGTTATTGATAATTTGATGAAGATGGGGTCCAAATATAAGAGTGTGGCTGATAGGAGACATTTGGTGGGTCCGGACCTGTGTTTTGGTGACATGGTGTGGTTGTCCTAAAGGAACATTAAGTTGAAGGTTCCCTCTTGGAAACTGGATCCCAGGTTCATCGGTCCTTATTACATCGTAGCCGTTGTCAATCCTGTAGCATTTCACCTTGCTTTGCTGCCCACCTTTATTATCCATAATGTGTGTATTCGATCTCTTCTCAAAAAAATAAGTGGCGTTTTCAGTACCTTCACCTCTACCGCCATCTCTAGTCATTGTGGGTGGAAACTTAGAATTTCAGATAGCAAAGATTGTTGATTCTCACTTAGTTTGTCGGTCACTTCAGTATCTGGTACACTAGAAGGGGTACGGTCCTGAAGAGAGAATGGGGTACCAATATCTGACAACCACGTGGCCAGGCTGATATGGTCTTTTCAGGCTACGTGCGCGCGTTCCGGATTATTCGCGGATATTTCATGTTTTTGCGCATTTTTTCAGCGGTATTCCGCTGCAAAAACGCATACATTTTGCATCCCATCATTTCCAATGAATTCCGCAATTTTTGTGCACATGTTGCGGATTTTTCCACAAAAAAATGCATGCGGAAAAATACGCAGCATGTTCATTAAATTTGCGGATTTTTTGTGGATTTCCCACTATGTTATTGAATTGGGAAGCTCTGGAAAAAAACGCAAAAAATCCGCGCAAAAAACGAGACAAAAACGCGAGAAAAACGTGTGCGGATTTTATGCAGAAAATCTCCGGTTTTGCTCTGGAAATTTCCGCATAAAATCCTGACATGTGCACATAGCCTCACGTGGCACACTCTGATAAAAATGGTTCTGAGGTTACAGAGATCCCTCGTAGAAGGGGGGTACTTCACAGGTTTAATGCAACAGAGCAGAGCCAGAAGACCGCAGCGTCTGATTTATCCTACTCCTGCACTGAATAGAAGCACTTCACTTTCTTATTTAATGGTGTAAATTTCTTTGAGCAGTGCAGGGGTTAATCTGCTCTTTTGAGATCTTTGGAGCTAAGGGTCCTGACTAACACACGTTGTCAGAGATAGCTTATGCTGCATGGCTAGGAGGATAGGTGTTGGTGGTTATTTGAGTAGTCAGTTGGTGGATTTATCTGTGACAGTTGCTTGGTTTTGTGATTGTGATAATTCCCTTTCTTCTCCTACTGTGCTTTAACCCTATCCTTCACTCCCTGGTGCATACTCGTTTGCAGGGTCCTCTCTCCTCCTGTACCAGTTGTGACTTGTATTGTTTAAAATTATTGTACTTGTTTTTATTATGTATACCCCTCCTCACATGTTAAACTCCATGGAATAAATGGCTATAATAATAAATAATAATAATACCTCTGTTATATGTAAGTGTATTTTTGTATGTTTGGTATTTTCCGTTACCCCTGTTCGTATTACCTTGTTAGTCTGGTTGGTGTTTTACAGTGAACTACTACTCCCCTATCCCCTGGGTGGGGGAATGGTAGAAGGGTACAGACTGAGGGTGGATTCAGGAGCTAAGGCAAGGTACGTGGCCCCAGCATCTTCACCTTCAGAAGTAACCTGGGAAACAGGACTGCTATGGCTCCCCCTAGCATTAGGGACACGGGAGGAGCTCCTGTTCCCAGGACACCCGACAATACAGTAATAATATCTGCTCTGTCGTGCATTATTTTCGGGTGTATACGCCTACTGGAGGCAGACACTCAGGCATAGTATAAAGCTTCCTTAATGTCTCTAGTATATGTATATTTTTCATGGTATTATTTTACATCGGCTTGTCTTCTCCCAATTTAGGTCTTTACAATATCGGATCCTCTCAGTGGAGATCTTCTACAATAGAGAATTTTTTTGATTAACCCATCAAGGATGGATAGGGACTGGGACAAGATGGTGGAGAGGATAGTACACCTCACCCTAGAGATCCTCTTCCAGCTTACTGGAGAGGTGAGCGATTCTGATGACGTCACATTACATCATTCTTATCTATGGAAATAACAGATGGACAGAACTGGAGAGGTGAGCACTCTGGCAATGTCTAGTGTTTGATTTATTCATGTGTCTGTCCATAAACAGGATTACATATTAGTGAAGACCTCTAGTGAGCGCTATCAGACCCCTGTGTCTGAGGGATGGGGAAGACCCCTGAGCCCAATCACGGGGCCTCCACCTCACACCCTGATACATGAGGACATCAATGACAAGAAGATTCTAGAACTTGCCTACAAGATGATTGAGCTGCTAACTGATGAGGTGACACTGCTGGGAATCCTGGGACATTATACAGTAATGCTATTAAGAGATCAGGATGATGACGGTATCATTATATTTGTCAGGTTCCTATAAGGTGTCAGGATGTCACCATCTATTTCTCCATGGAGGAGTGGGAGTATTTAGAAAGGCACAAAGATCTGTACAACGACGTCATGATGGAGATTCCCCAGCCCTTCGCATCACCAGGTAGTTGACAGGGCTAAATACACGTAACTCAATTATCTGTATGTAAAGAATTAATTCATTCCCTGTACTGCTTGTGTTTCCTCCAGTTCTATCCAGTAAGATGACAACACCAGAGAGATGTCCCCGTCCTCTTCTTCCACAGGACTGTAAACAAGAAAATCCCAGTGTTCCTCAGGATTATCAGGTAGATGGAGAGAAGATGTCATGAGATGTCCCCTATGATGTGCATACATATTAGTGCATATAAACCTTATCACAGAAGGTCATACTTTGTAACTGAATAAGCAAGACAAACAAACCAGATATAATCCGGCGTGTATATTTCAAAATTAAAATAGACAATAATTTATTTGTAAGTCATAACAAGAACAATACTCAATAAGAATTAAAAAATAGATGCCTCGTGTCAACAAAGGAGATGCAGCGGAGAAACCATAATGATTGACATTATCTCATATAGCAGTACGCTCAGGATAATCATATGCATAGTTAGTTTTAGTTTTCCTTATACCGTATATACTCGAGTATAAGCTGACCTGAGTATAAGCCGACCCCCCTAATTTTGCCACAAAAAACTGGGAAAACTTATTGACTCGACTATAAGCCTAGGGTAGGAAATGCAGCAGCTACCGGTGAATTTCAAAAATAAAAATAGATGCTCCATACCGTTCATTATTGCCCCATAAGATGCTCCATATAGAGCTGTGCCACATTTAATGCTCTGCACCGTTCATTATGGCCCCATAGATGCTCCATAGAAAGCTGTGCCCCATATAGAATGCTCTGCACTGTTCATTATTGCTCCATAGAAAGCTGTGCCCCTTATAGAATGCTCTGCACAGTTCATTATGGCCCCATATATGCTCCATAGAAAGCTGTGCCCCATATAGAATGCTCTGCACCGTTCATTATTGCTCCATAGAAAGCTGTGCCCCATATAGAATGCTCTGCACCGTTCATTATTGCTCCATAGAAAGCTGTGCCCCATATAGAATGCTCTGCACAGTTCATTATGGCCCCATAGATGCTCCATGTAAAGCTGTGCCCCATATAGAATGCTCTGCACCGTTCATTATTGCCCCATGGGTGCTCCATAGAAAGCTGCGCCCCATATATATTGCTCTGCACCGTTGATTATGGCCCCATAGATGCTCCTTATAAAGCTGCCCATATATATTGCTCTGCACCGTTGATTATGGCCCCATAAGATGCTCCATATAAAGCTGTGCCCCATGTAATTCTCCATATCGTTCATTGTTGCCCCATAGATGCTCCATATAAAGCTGTGCCCCATATAATGCTCTGCACAGTTCATTATGGCCCCATAGATGCTCCATATAAAGATGTGCCACATTTAATGCTCTGCACCGTTCATTATGGCCCGATAGATGCTCCATAGAAAGCTGTGCCACATATAATGCTCTGCACCGTTCATTATGGCCCCATAGATGCACCATATAGAGCTGTGCCACATTTAATGCTCTGCACCAGTCATTATGGCCCCATAGATGCTCCATAGAAAGCTGTGCCCCATATAGAATGCTCTGCACTGTTCATTATTGCTCCATAGAAAGCTGTGCCCCTTATAGAATGCTCTGCACAGTTCATTATGGCCCCATATATGCTCCATAGAAAGCTGTGCCCCATATAGAATGCTCTGCACCGTTCATTATTGCTTCATAGAAAGCTGTGCCCCATATAGAATGCTCTGCACAGTTCATTATGGCCCCATAGATGCTCCATGTAAAGCTGTGCCATATAGAATGCTCTGCACCGTTCATTATTGCTCCATAGAAAGCTGTGCCCCATATAGAATGCTCTGCACAGTTCATTATGGCCCCATAGATGCTCCATGTAAAGCTGTGCCATATAGAATGCTCTGCACCGTTCATTATTGCCCCATGGGTGCTCCATAGAAAGCTGCGCCCCATATATATTGCTCTGCACCGTTGATTATGGCCCCATAGATGCTCCTTATAAAGCTGCCCCATATATATTGCTCTGCACCGTTGATTATGGCCCCATAGATGCTCCTTATAAAGCTGTGCCATATATAATGCTGCTGCTGCAATAAAAAAAAAAACACATACTCACCTCTCTTGCTCAGGACGCCGGCGCTTTCAATATTTACCTGCTCCTCGTGCGGCTCCGTCTCCAGCACTGACGCTCAGCAGAGGGCGCGCACTGACTACGTCACCGCGCCCTCTGACCTGAGCGTCACAGCTAGGAGACGCTGCAGACGGAGCCGCACCAGAGCAAGGAGCAGGTAAATATCGCGCAGCGCTGCGCTCCCCGTATACTTACCTGCTCCCGGCGCGGTCCCTGCAGTCCCTGGCTTCCCCGGCGCTGCAGATTCTCCCTGTACTGAGTGGTCACATGGTACCGCTCATTTACATCAATGAATATGCGGCTCCACCCCTATGGGAGGTGGAGCCGCATATTCATTTCTGTAATGAGCGGTACCATGTGACCACTCAGTACAGGGAGAATCTGCAGCGCCGGGGAAGCCAGGGACTGCAGGGACCGCGCCGGGAGTAGGTAAGTATAATTACACAGCCCCCGCTCCCCCTCCCCTGCTGACCTCCCGGTATATGACTCGAGTATAAGCCGAGAGGGGGACTTTCAGCCCAAAAAAATGGGCTGAAAATCTCGGCTTATACTCGAGTATATACGGTATATGAATACAATTTATGAGGTATCTTTGGCCTCCCCACTTTTTATCCATTGGTTTACCAAACAAATGCCAATAGGCTGTCAGCTTAGCTGCGGCTATCTTTATGCACTATTGCACTTTAGTGTTGGTTTAGGTCCTTGTGTGGGCATTATTTTATTCTCTGCCCATGCCTACACACCTGTTCCTCTTAGTGTCCTTCACATGCACTGTGTTGATTCTCTATGCACTTTAACACTTTATTAAATATATTATATTATATATATTATTTTATTCATCTGTTTTGATGATTTATTCATCAATTTTACATCTTTTATTTCCATTTACTAAGCAATGTACATCACTCTTCATCACTATCAACTATCAATGCCTTTAGAGGTGGAGATGCACTTTCCTTTTATGCACTGCTATACAAAAATAACCATACGAAAGGGTTTTATACACTGTCTTTTTATTATATTCCCTTACCTATGTGGTAATAGTAATTATGAAAACATTATATAGGTTTGTAGTCCATATACTGTCCCTTTTAGTTTTCATTTCTTCACGGCGCTGGTGACCTGGCTGTGCGCAAGCGCTAATTGAGTCACACGCTTGACGATCCTGCCTCAGGTAACAGATGGTGACGTTGACTTCCGCTCGGCTACGGCCTGGTGGAATGCATGCATTCCATCACAGCCGGAAGCAGGAAGTCCATTGCTTTGCAGAGACAACACGATCGGATGCGCCGACGCGTCATGGCACCAGCTGCTGTATACTAATAAGGTACTAATTTGATCATCAGGATCTGGCGATGGGCACATGGTATGTTTGGTAGCATTCCATTGGTACTTGGGCTATTTAAATACTCCTGAATCTCTCCACCTAAGCACGCCTCTGGAAAAAGAATAGGCGAAATGCGCATTGGGGTGGGAGATGCAGCAGTCACTTAGCACTTTGGTTTCTTACCAGGTAAAAACATATGCAGTAATCATGTTAATTTATGCATGTTATGTGTTTTAGTTTTTGCCTCTTATTGCTACTCCAAAGCCTTTTAGACAAATGAAGGTATAAATAGCCCTCTAATACATGTACTAAGGCATTTTATTGTAGTATTACCTCTTATTTTTGTCCCACATATACATGCAGACGTTGCTATCCAGAACCCGGTAACCTTAAGGCATATTGCCAACTTCTTCAGTGTAAGGCACTGAGCTTAACATTTTAAAAAGTATTTTATTCACTGCAATTTGTGTTGGGATAGTCTCCACAGGACGAGTAGAGTAGTTTTTCATGCATTTGATTATCCTGAATATACTATCATATGAGATAACATCAATCATGGTTTCTCCGATGCATCTCCTTAGTTGACACAAAGCATCTGTTTTTTAATTCTTATTGAGCATTGTCCCTGATATGTCTTACAAATAAATTGTCTATTCTAATTTTGATATGTACACTCCATTTTTCTCTGGATTATATCTGGTTTGTTTGTCTTGCTCCCCATGATGTGTAGACGGCTGTGAAGGTCTTGTGCTCAGTCTTGTCTTATCCACCAGTATTATATGTTTTATACTTGTGTAATGAGAACGGTGGAGACGGCAGGATTAGAGCTGATCATAGATGTGACTTCTCCATCTGTATGTCACATTTACAATATTTGTTTCAGGGTGAAGATCTGACCCATATTAATACTACAGAGACATATGATTGGGGTGATGAGTGGTGTAAAGTGGAGCTTCCTACAGATGACTACCCAGGTGAGTAGTAACTACTAAATGCAGAGAAGTCATAGATTCACTGGGTTTTACAATTTTATGTTTATTTTTATACTCTAGGCTCTAATATATTTAGTTGTATATTCTATACTAATTAAATATGGATAATACATGTTCTGTATTTATAATAAGGAGTATGGACATGATATACGGTATGTCTAGGTGAATGAGACTTATGTCTTCATCATCAACCCTCGCCTATTGTATCCTCACCCAACCCTTGTAGATTGTGAGCCCTCACGGGCAGGATCCTCTCTCCTCCTGTACCATTGTGACTTGTATTGTACCGTACTTGTTTTTATTATGTATACCCCTCCTCACATGTAAAGCACCAAGGAATAAATGGTGCTATAATCATAAATAATAATAATAATCTGCTATATCAATTTGAGACAGGATAGCCAATTCTACCTCATCCCAAAGATGTTTTATAGGATTAAATTCTGAAGACTGAGAATGCCTGGAAGCAAGAAAAATTCATGGTCATGTTGCTGGAGCCAGTCTATGACTACGCTACCCTAAAAGAGTGCATTATTTTTTTTTGCCACAGAGTAAGCAGGGATCAACTTGGTTGGTTATAATGCCTAGCTAAGCTCTACTGTCCATGGGTCCATCCACAGGTAACAGAGGACCCAGGGTGTGCCAAGAAAACATTCCTAACATGCTTGATCTTTTCACATTTGACAGGAAGAATTAATAAATTTGTGCTGCCTGTGCCAGATTCAAACCCCCATCCACATAGCTCAACAGAAATCTAGATTTATCTTTTTTTCCCCCACTATTTAATGATCCAGTTTTTGTGCTTTGTAACGGGTCATCTTTTGTACAGCTGATTTGTGCCTTGAACGCAAAGTATTGAGCTATTTTCTCACATAAGAAGGGATAAAAAAAACAGTCATAGGAGCGCATGCGAGACGGTGAGTTGATATAAAATCTTCATTTATTAGTTTCTACAACGCGTTTCAACGGAATAGCTCCATCTTCCTCAGGTGGCAGTTATAGTTATGGCCAAATAGTGTGAGCCCATCAACCATCGTCAAGGTGGTCAGGTACCCATCAGTTTTTTAATGAGACCACCTTGACGATGGTTTGCAATTCATATTTCATATATTTCATATTTGACGTGTTTTGGCACGATAGAGTGCAACCTTTTTTTGTATATTATATATGGAGGTGGCTGCTCCTGGTATGCACCTATTCACACTAGTTTGGATGTGCCAGTCTTTTTTTCTGTCATTTCTATGTTAGCTTATTGACTGCGCACTCCTCCCTTCACCATCTGGTTTTTAATTACATCTATTCACACTTGGTTCCGGCCAACCCATATGTAGGCTTTGCTGAGAGAGGTGTCCATATTCACCCAAGCATGCAGACATTAGCCTTCGGTAAGTGTTCACATTTGGACAGGGAGGTCAGGTACCCATCAGTTTTTTAATGAGACCACCTTGACGATGGTTGATGGTCTCACACTATTTGGCCAAATTCTGTGCTAAGCGTCTCAAAACATTTTTTTCCTAATGTTCAAAAAGCAAGTTTGCAATTCATATTTCATATATTTCATATTTGACGTGTTTTGGCACGATAGAGTGCAACCTTTTTTTGTATACTGAGGGGTGGAACAGTGACACATAACTTGCAATTTATATGGACATTTTATATAAAAATGTTAAAAAATAATAATTTATTTTATTCTTGGCAGATGATTGCACCAGGAAATCACAGGGACAACTGACATCTTCAAGACTGAAATCAGATGACTTTGGTGTCAATCAAAATACATTTGAAGAGCATGTCATGATCCCAGATATAACTTCAGCCCCTCATACCAAAGATATATCATCTCAGCCTTTTAAACAAATCCTATTTTCTGATTCATTACAGATTGTAAAGGAAATCAGTTTTAAATATCAAACAGCTCACACATATGACAAGCCATTTTCTTGTTTAGATTGTGGAAAATGTTTTTACCAGAAATCAGATCTTGTTAGACATCAGAGAAGTCACTCAGGAGAGAGACCATTTTCATGTTCAGAATGTGAGAAATGTTTTAAACACAAATCACATCTTTCTGTACACAAGAGAACTCACACAGGGGAGAATCTATTTTCATGTTCAGAGTGTAAGAAATATTTTAACAAGAAATCAGATCTTGTTAGACATCAGAGAAGTCACACAGGTGACAAGCCATTTTCATGTTTAGAGTGTAAAAAATGTTTTTACCAGAAATCAGATCTTGTTAGACATCAAAGAAGTCACACAGGAGAGAAGCCATTTTCATGTTCAGAATGTGGGAAAGATTTTAAACAGAAATCACATCTTTCTATACATAAGAGAACTCACACAGGAGAGAAGCCATATTCATGTTCAGAATGTGGGAAATGTTTTGCAGATAAATCAAATCTTGTTGCACATCAGAGAAGTCACACAGGGGAGAAGCCATTTCTATGTTTAGATTGTGGGAAATGTTTTAATCAGAAATCAGTTCTTCTTATGCATCAGAGAAGACATACAGAGGAGAAGCCATTTTCATGTTCAGAGTGTGGAAAATATTTTAAGCAGAAATCAATTCTTGTTAAACACATGAGAACTCACACAGGGGAGAAGCCATTTTCATGTGAAGAATGTGAGAAATCTTTTACAAATAAATCAAATCTTGCTACACATCAGAGAACTCACACAGGAGAGAAGCCATTTTCATGTGCAACATGTGGGAAATGCTTTATTCAGAAATCAAATCTTGTGATGCATCAGAAAAGTCACACAGAGGAGAAGCCATATTCATGTTCAGAATGTGGGAAAAGTTATAGGGCTAAAATAGATCTTATTATGCATCAGAGAAGTCACACAAGCTAGTCAACCGGTATAATTTACATCCCACAGTTCCTCAAGTACTGTTTTTATCCCCTTGGCGACATCCTCTTTACATGTAAAATAGATGTGTGCACTAGGTCTCTTGAACAGACTCAGATGCTGGGCATACTTCAAGCATTTAGGATGCTGACTGTGTTCTCCAACCCTAAGCTAACTTTGCTAGCACTGATTGCAGCAGTTTAAGCATGATTATATATAAGGTAAACCATGATTATATACAAAGGAAAAATGTATAAGATAAAAAATATATTTTGTTGATTGTCCAAAAAAAATCACGGGCAAAAGCCACATTCATGTTCTGAATGTAAACAATATGTTTTCTCAGAAAATAATCATTTGCGGAATCTTTGTTTTTCTGGAAAATCGTACAAGAAAACAATTACCAGACAATCAAAGTAAAGTCACCAAAGTAATAAAAAATGTAATCAACTGCTAATAGACAGCTATCCAAGCAAATAAAATTAAGATTACTCAAATATATAACACACGTATACTACCGCTCAAAAGTTTATGGTCACTTAGAAATGTCCTTATTTTTGAAAGAAAAGCAGTTTTTTCCAATGAAGCTAACATTAAATTAATCAGAAATACACTCTATGAATTGTTAATGTGGTAAATGACTATTTTAGCTGCAAATGCCTGGTTTGTAATGCAATATCTTCATAGGTGTATAGAGGCCCATTTCCAACAACCATCACTCCAGTGTTGTTATGGTACTTTGTGCTTGCTAACTGTGTAAGAAAGCTAATGGATGGTTAGAATACCCTTGAAAACCCTTGTGCAAGTATGTTAGCACAGCTGAAAACAGTTTGGCTGATTGGAGAACCCATAAACCTGACCTTCCTTTGAGCTAGTTGAGAATCTGGAGCATTACATTTGTTGGTTCCATTAAACTCTCAAAATGGCCAGAAAAAAGAACTTTCTTGTGAAACTCGACAGTCTATTCTTGTTCTTAGAAATGAAGGCTATTCCATACGGAAAATTGCCAAGAAACTTAAGATTTCCTACAACGGTGTGTACTACTCCCTTCAGAGGAGAGCACAAACAGGCTCTAACCAGCGTAGAAAGAGAAGTGGGAGGCCGTGCTGCACAACTGAGCAACAAGACAAGTACATTAGAGTCTGTAGTTTGAGAAATCGATGCCTCACAGGTCCTCAACTAGCAGCTTCATTAAATAGTACATGACGCCAGTGTCAACAGTGAAGAGGCGACTCCGGGATGCTGGCCTTCAGGGCAGTATGGCAAAGAAAAAGCCATATCTGAGACTGGCTAATAAAAGGAAAAGATTAATATCGGCAAAAGAACACAGACTTTAGACAGAGGAAGATTGGAAAAAAAGTGTTATGGACAGACGAATCCAAGTTTGAGGTGTTTGGATCACACAGAAGAACCTTTGTGAGATGCATTACAACTGAAAAGGTGCTTGATGCCATCTGTCAAGCATGGTGGAGGTAATGTGATGGTCTGGGTTTGCTTTGGTGCTGGTAAAGTGGGAGATTTGTACAAGGTAAAAGGGATTTTGAATAAGGAAGGCTATCACACCATTTTGTAACACCATGCCATACCCTTTGGACAGTGCTTGATTGGAGCCAATTTCATCCTACAACAGGACAATGACCCAAAGCACACCTACAAATTATGCAAGAACTATTTAGGGAAGAAGCAGGCAGCTGGTATTCTATCTATAATCGAGTGGCCAGCGCAGTCAGCAGATCTCAACCCCATTGAGCTGTTGTGGGAGAAGCTTGACCGTATGGTACGCAAAAAGTGCCCATCAAGCCAAACCAACTTGTGGAAAGGGCTTCTGGAAGCATGGGGTGAAATTTCTACAGATTACCTTAGCAAATTAACTGCTAGAATGCCAAAGGTCTGCAATACTGGAATTGCTGCAAAGGGAGCATTCTTTGACAAAATCAAAGTTTGAAGGATAAAATTATTATTTCAAATAAAAATCTTTTTTTTCAAACCTTGTCAATGTCTGGACTAGATTTTCAATTCATTTGACAACTCATTTCATTAATAAAAGTTTTCATGGAAAACACAAAACTGTCTGGGTGACGCTAAACTTTTGAACGGTAGTGTACATTGTATATTTTGTTTGCTTCTTCATGTTACCAACCTTATATTTTGGATGTCAGTATATTGCCTTAGAACCTATGAAGTTAAGAAAGAGTTTGCAGGCATTTTGGGTATGAATGGTGATAGAGTTACATTATGAATCCTGGACTTTGTTGAATTTGTTAGGGGAACATATTCACTACACCACATTTCAAATTATGCAAATTGGATTTAAGTGTCATAAAGATGTCATTTTTGTTTTTTAAAATAAACTCATGCATTGGTTTGTGTCTCAGGGTCTTTGGTCAATGAAACCAATCTCAAACACATGTGCATTAGTTTGCCAGGTGTGTCCAATTAAAATAAAACTACTTAAGAAGGCCATTCCACATTATTATGTGACCACAGGTGTCAAGCAACATTAAAAGGAAAGTGATAATTACTTACCCATGATTTAATTTTCCTGAAACTCATGACAGCACCTGACAGAGTAGGATCCGCCCCTTTTACTAAACAGGAAGACAAAGCCACAAAATATAAGGCAACTCCCACTTCCTCCTTTAATGTGGTTTCCAGGAAGTTAAATATGAGTCACCCAAATTATATTTATTATTGTTATTAACTATATACTCAAGACCATTCTCCATTGTGAGAAGATTGCGAACCACCACCAATTTTAAGCCAGAGGGAGGGAAAATTAGGGTGTTGTCATAGGTTTCAGGAAAATCAAATTACTGGCAAGAAATTATCATTTTCTTGGTCTCCCATGGCAGCACTACAGAGAGAGGGGATCCGCCCTTCAGGGACAGGAAACCTACAGATAAAAGGGCGGTACCTCTCCCTCGCATCAGTTGGTTTCCTGTCCCTGACGGGGATCCTCTTCGGTGGTACCTGATAAGAAGATACCGTATCATGGGACCGGACAGTCGGGTTCCGGCAGCGAGGAGGCTCCTGCTGCGGCTCGTCCAGCACCCGAAGCCGCCACCGCTGGAACCGAGGGGTTCTTCAGGGTGTGCGGAGGGGAGAATCGCCGCCGACTCTGAGGAGAGGAAGGGGCGCTGGATCACTCGGAGCTCCTGTGCCGATAAGCGCACGCTCCGGGTGTACAAAGATGGCCGCCGCTCCAGAAATGCGGCAGAACTTCTGGGTCATCTCAGCGCACATGCGCGGTAGCTCTTTTCTCCCTGGAGGATGTGACGTAGGAGCCAGAAGTGCGGTGAACGCCGAGGGTGGCACCGGATTCAAATAGGGAGATAGTGCACACATAGTTGTCGCACTAACTCCCTGCAAGCATGGAGGACAGCGATCTTCAGCAGGAACTGCAGCTGTTATGGACCTGGTGGTTAGGAGCACCTGGAACGACCTGATGGTTAAACTCACACAGGACAAGCTCTGGGAAGTGGGAGCTCTGCTGACCGCAACCCCTAATCCTATCACACAACTAGAAATAGCCGTGGAGCGTACCTAACACGACCTAGACGCCTCTACACAGCCAAAGAGCTAACTAGCCCTAAAGATAGAAAATAAAGCTTACCTTGCCTCAGAGAAATTCTCCAAAGGAAAAGGCAGCCCCCCACATATATTGACTGTGAGTTAAGATGAAAGTCAAAAACACAGAAATGAAACAGGTTTCAGCAAAGGGAGGCCAGACTTACTAAACAGACTGAGGATAGGAAAGGTAACCGGTCAGCACAAAACACTACAAAAAGACCACGCAGAGTGTGCAAAAAGACCCCCGCACCGACTCACGGTGCGGAGGTGCCACTCTGCATCCCAGAGCTTCCAGCTAGCAAGGCTAGATCATGATAGCCAGCTGGACAAGGAAACAATGAACAAATAAATAACTAGCAGGGACTTAGCTTCTGCTGGAGTAGACAGGTCACCAGAAAGATCCAAGAGCGAACTGAACCAGTACAAGAACATTGACAGCTGGCATGGAGTAACGATCTGAGTGGAGTTAAATAGAGCAGCCAGCCAAAGAATAAACCACGTCACCTGTGGAAGGAACCTCAGAAGCAGCAGCTCCACTCAGCCACCAGAGGGAGTCCATGGACAGAACTCGCCGAAGTACCATTCATGACCACAGGAGGGAGTTCGATAACAGAATTCACAACAGTACCCCCCCTTGAGGAGGGGTCACCGAACCCTCACCGGAGCCCCCAGGCCGATCAGGATGAGCCAAATGAAAGGCACGAACTAGATCGGCGGCATGAACATCAGAGGCAAAAACCCAGGAATTATCTTCCTGACCATAACCCTTCCACTTGACCAGGTACTGGAGTTTCCGTCTCGAAATACGAGAATCCAAAATCTTCTCCACCACATACTCCAACTCCCCCTCGACCAACACCGGGGCAGGAGGATCAACGGAGGGAACCATAGGCGCCACGTATCTCCGCAATAACGACCTATGGAACACATTATGGATGGCAAAAGAAGCTGGAAGGGCCAAACGAAATGACACAGGATTGAGAACTTCAGAAATCTTATACGGACCAATGAAACGAGGCTTAAACTTAGGAGAGGAAACCTTCATAGGAACATGACGAGATGACAACCAAACCAAATCCCCAACACGAAGTCGGGGACCAACACAGCGCCGGCGGTTAGCGAAACATTGAGCCTTCTCCTGGGACAATGTCAAATTGTCCACCACATGAGTCCAAATCTGCTGCAACCTGTCCACCACCGTATCCACACCAGGACAGTCAGAAGGCTCAACCTGCCCTGAAGAGAAACGAGGATGGAAACCAGAATTACAGAAAAGAGGCGAAACCAAAGTAGCCGAGCTGGCCTGATTATTAAGGGCGAACTCAGCCAAAGGCAAGAAGGACACCCAATCATCCTGATCAGCAGAAACAAAGCATCTCAGATGTTTCCAAAGTCTGATTAGTTCGTTCGGTTTGGCCATTTGTCTGAGGATGGAAAGCCGAAGAAAAAGACAAATCAATGCCCATCTTAGCACAAAAGGACCGCCAAAACCTCGAAACAAACTGGGAACCTCAGTCCGAGACGATGTTCTCCAGAATGCCATGCAAACGAACCACATGCTGGAAAAACAATGGCACCAAATCAGAGGAGGAAGGCAATTTAGACAAGGGTACCAAATGGACCATCTTAGAGAAGCGATCACAAACCACCCAAATGACCGACATCCTTTGAGAGACAGGGAGATCTGAAATAAAATCCATGGAAATATGCGTCCAGGGCCTCTTCGGGACCGGCAAGGGCAAAAGCAACCCACTGGCACGAGAACAGCAGGGCTTAGCCCGAGCACAAGTCCCACAGGACTGCACAAAAGAACGCACATCCCGTGACAAAGAAGGCCACCAAAAGGATCTAGCCACCAAATCTCTGGTACCAAAGATTCCAGGATGACCCGCCAACACCGAACAATGAACCTCAGAGATAACTCTACTAGTCCATCTATCAGGGACAAACAGTTTCTCCGCTGGGCAACGGTCAGGTTTATCAGCCTGAAACTTCTGCAGCACGCGCCGCAAATCAGGGGAGATGGCAGACAAAATTACCCCCTCTTTGAGAATACCCGCCGGCTCAGGAACACCCGGAGAGTCAGGCACAAAACTCCTTGACAGGGCATCAGCCTTCACATTCTTAGAGCCCGGAAGGTACGAAACCACAAAATCAAAACGGGAGAAAAACAGCGACCATCGAGCCTGTCTAGGATTCAACCGTTTGGCAGACTCGAGATAAGTCAAATTCTTGTGATCCGTCAAGACCACCACGCGATGCTTGGCTCCTTCAAGCCAATGTCGCCACTCCTCGAATGCCCTCTTCATGGCCAACAACTCTCGATTGCCAACATCATAATTGCGCTCAGCAGGCGAGAATTTTCTAGAAAAGAAAGCACACGGTTTCATCACCGAGCCATCAGAACTTCTTTGCGACAAAACAGCCCCTGCTCCAATCTCAGAAGCATCAACCTCGACCTGAAATGGGAGCGAAACATCTGGCTGGCACAACACCGGGGCAGAAGAAAAACGATGCTTCAACTCCTGAAAAGCCTCTACAGCCGCAGAGGACCAATTGACCACATCAGCACCTTTCTTGGTCAAATCAGTCAACGGTTTAGCAACACTAGAAAAATTAGCGATGAAGCGACGGTAAAAATTAGCAAAGCCCAGGAACTTCTGCAGGCTCTTCACAGATGTCGGCTGAGTCCAATCATAAATGGCCTGAACTTTAACAGGGTCCATCTCGATAGTAGAAGGGGAAAAAATGAAACCCAAAAATGAAACCTTCTGAACCCCAAAGAGACATTTCGACCCCTTCACAAACAAGGAATTCGCACGAAGGACCTGGAACACCATTCTGACCTGCTTCACATGAGACTCCCAATCATCCGAAAAGACCAAAATATCATCCAAATATACAATCATGAATCTATCTAGGTACTTTCGGAAGATGTCATGCATAAAGGACTGAAACACAGATGGAGCATTAGAAAGCCCGAATGGCATAACCAGGTACTCAAAATGGCCCTCGGGCGTATTAAATGCTGTTTTCCATTCATCGCCCTGTTTAATTCGCACAAGATTATACGCCCCTCGAAGATCTATCTTGGTGAACCAACTAGCTCCCTTAATCCTAGCAAACAAATCAGACAGCAGCGGCAAAGGGTACTGAAATTTGACTGTGATCTTATTAAGAAGGCGGTAATCAATACAAGGTCTCAAAGAGCCATCCTTCTTGGCCACAAAAAAGAACCCTGCTCCCAACAGTGATGATGACGGGCGAATATGACCTTTCTCCAAGGATTCCTTT
Organism: Ranitomeya imitator; assembly: GCF_032444005.1. Taxonomy (NCBI): domain Eukaryota; kingdom Metazoa; phylum Chordata; class Amphibia; order Anura; family Dendrobatidae; genus Ranitomeya; species Ranitomeya imitator. Next base: position 363,821,889 of record NC_091283.1, read on the forward strand.
ATATAACGCCGCATAGCGGCGTGCTCTGGCACAGACAAATTAAACAGTCGGCCCTTAGGAAACTTACTACCAGGAATCAAATTAATAGCACAATCGCAATCCCTATGAGGAGGTAAGGCACTGGATTTGGGCTCTTCAAATACATCCTGGTAATCTGACAAAAACTCAGGGACTTCAGAAGGAGTGGAAGGCGAAATTGACAGCAATGGAACATCACCATGTACCCCCTGACAACCCCAGCCGGACACAGACATAGATTTCCAATACTGGATTATGGACCTGTAGCCATGGCAACCCCAAAACGACCACATCATGCAGATTATACAACACCAAAAAGCGAATATCCTCCTGATGTGCAGGAGCCATGCACATGGTCAATTGAGTCCAGTACTGAGGCTTATTCTTGGCCAAAGGCGTAGCATCAATTCTTCTCAATGGAATAGGATACTGCAAGGGCTCCAAGAAAAAACCACAGCGCCTGGCAAACTCCAAATCCATCAAATTCAGGGCAGCGCCTGAATCCACAAATGCCATAACAGAATAGGACGACAGAGAGCAAATCAGAGTAACGGACAAAAGGAATTTAGACTGTACCGTACCAATGGTGGCAGACCTAGCGAACCGCTTAGTGCGCTTAGGACAATCGGAGATAGCATGAGTGGAATCACCACAGTAAAAACACAGCCCATTCCGACGTCTGTGTTCTTGCCGTTCAGCTCTGGTCAAAGTCCTATCACACTGCATAGGCTCAGGCCTATGCTCAGAGAATACCGCCAAATGGTGAACAGCTTTGCGCTCACGCAAGCGCCGATCGATCTGAATGGCCAAGGACATAGACTCATTCAGACCAGTAGGCGTGGGAAATCCCACCATGACATCCTTAAGGGCTTCAGAAAGACCCTTTCTGAAAATTGCCGCCAGGGCACACTCATTCCACTGAGTAAGCACAGACCACTTTCTAAACTTCTGACAGTACACCTCCGCTTCATCCTGACCCTGACACAAAGCCAGCAAGATTTTCTCTGCCTGATCCACTGAATTTGGTTCATCATAAAGCAATCCAAGCGCCAGAAAAAATGCATCTACATCACGCAGTGCAGGATCTCCTGGCGCAAGGGAAAATGCCCAGTCTTGAGGGTCACCACGCAACAAAGAAATAATGATTTTTACTTGTTGAACGGGGTCACCAGAGGAGCGGGGTTTCAAAGCTAGAAACAGTTTACAATTATTTTTGAAATTCAGGAACTTAGATCTATCCCCAGAAAACAAATCAGGAATAGGAATTCTAGGCTCTAACATCGGATTCTGAACCACAAAATCCTGAATGTTTTGTACCCTTGCAGTGAGATGATCCACACAAGAGGACAGACCTTGAATGTCCATATCTACACCTGTGTCCTGAACCACCCAGAGGTTTAGGGGAAAAGAAAGACAAAAAACGCTGCAGAGAAAAAAAAATGGTCTCAGAACTTCTCTTATCCCTCTATTGAGATGCATTAATACTTTGGGCCAGCTGTACTGTTATGGACCTGGTGGTTAGGAGCACCTGGAACAACCTGATGGTTAAACTCACACAGGACAAGCTCTGGGAAGTGGGAGCTCTGCTGACCGCAACCCCTAATCCTATCACACAACTAGAAAAAGCCGTGGAGCGTACCTAACACGACCTAGACGCCTCTACACAGCCTAAGAGCTAACTAGCCCTAAAGATAGAAAATAAAGCCTACCTTGCCTCAGAGAAATTCCCCAAAGGAAAAGGCAGCCCCCCACATATATTGACTGTGAGTTAAGATGAAAGTCACAAACACATAAATGAAACAGGTTTCAGCAAAGGGAGGCCAGACTTACTAAACAGACTGAGGATAGGAAAGGTAACTTTGCGGTCAGCACAAAACACTACAAAAAGACCACGCAGAGTGTGCAAAAAGACCCCCGCACCGACTCACGGTGCGGAGGTGCCACTCTGCATCCCAGAGCTTCCAGCTAGCAAGGCTAGATCATGATAGCCAGCTGGACAAGGAAACAATGAACAAATAAATAACTAGCAGGGACTTAGCTTCTGCTGGAGTAGACAGGTCACCAGAAAGATCCAAGAGCGAACTGAACCAGTACAAGAACATTGACAGCTGGCATGGAGTAACGATCTGAGTGGAGTTAAATAGAGCAGCCAGCCAAAGAATAAACCACGTCACCTGTGGAAGGAACCTCAGAAGCAGCAGCTCCACTCACAGCCAACAGACCCTAAGATTACCAGGAGAAGTGGGTCCAGCAGTTATTCCACGCAGCACAGCAGATCTGCTGCAGTGACCAACTCTCCTCAAGAGCTTCCTCTACCAGGCCCGGGCCCTCCTCCAGAACCAGTACCTACGTCCACATCTGAATGGTGAGTGATCTCCGTGAAAGTGCATATTTTATAATGGGGTTCCTTCTCTCTTATTAGGGAAAGAAGAGGCTGGAGAAAAAGAAAATAAATCCTGCCCCACCTGTAACAAAGCTTTGCCGGTAGCCTGGAACAAAAAGCTTTGTAAATCATGTATTCAACAATTATTGTGTGAAGAGACCCCCGATTTCGCATCTGAACTTAAAACGATAATTAGATCCGAGGTTCAGAATGCCCTTACATCTGCCAAAAAGGGGAAGGATAAGGTGAAAGAAACGGTATATTCCCACTCTGTCCGGTCCTCATCTGAGGATGTGGATTCTGACAAATCTAATTCCTCCTTATCTTCCTCCGATGAAGATTCGGGCCGTCATTGCTTCCCACTAGAGGAGGTGGATACTCTAGTGAGAGCAGTTAGAGCTACTATGGGGGTTGAGGATCCCAGACCCAATAGAACGGCCCAAGATATAATGTTCAGAGGTCTGGGACAAAAAAAGCGGAAAACATTTCCACTAAATCCCAATGTCCAGACACTGATTAAAAAAGAGTGGGAGAAACCGGATAGGAGAAATTCTTCGGTGCACTCGCTTAAAAGGAAGTATCCCTTTGAAGATGAGGCATCCACTTCCTGGGACAAGGCACCGAGACTGGATGTAGCGGTCGCCAAAGCCTCGAAAAAATGTGCGCTCCCGTTCGAGGATATGGGTACCCTTAAAGACCCTTTAGACAAGAAAGCAGATTCTTTTCTTAAAGGGGCATGGGAATCGGCTGGGGGTAGCTTGAGACCTGCAGTTGCAGCGACCTGCACCTCCAGATCTTTAATGGGGTGGATTGACCAGCTAGAAAGCCAGATTAAAAATGGCTCACCCAGGAATAAGTTGCTGGATTCAATCCCTGTAATTAGAGCAGTAGCGGACTCTTCAGCGGACTCCGTGCGCTTAACATCCAAGGCCGCTGCTCTCTCCAACGCAGCCAGAAGAACTTTATGGCTTAAGAGTTGGCCTGGGGATCTCCAAACAAAGCTAAAATTGTGTTCTATCCCATGTGAGGGGAATTTCTTGTTTGGGGAGACCTTGGATGACATCCTCCAGAAAGCTGGAGACAAAAAGAAGGGGTTTCCAAATCTGGGACCAGCCCCATTCAGACAGTCCTTTCGGAACCGGAGATTTTTTCGTCAAAGACCCCCCAGAGAGCAGAATAAATGGGAAGAAGGAAGAAGAAGAGATAGGGGTTACCCTTTTGGCAACACTTCCCGTGACAAAAAAACCTCTAAATGACATTCTCCCTACGATGGGGGGAAGACTCACCTCATTCCTTCCTGGAAGAAAATATCCAACAACATCTGGATTTTAAAACTCATACAATCCGGTCTAAAAATAGATTTTCTTTCTCAGCAGAACAAGCGGCATTAGAAAAGGAAATTATTTCCCTACTACAAAAATCTGTAATTCGGGAAATCTCCCCTCAAGAAATAGGGGAAGGCTTTTTCTCCCCACTGTTTCTAGTACCAAAACCCGACTGGTTCTTTCGGACGATAATAAATCTAAAAAACTTAAACAAATATGTAAAAAAAAATCAAAAATTGTGCATTTTTTAACCATTTCATAGAATTGGATTAATAATGGATAGGTGTCATAATTGACGCCTCTCCATTATTAATCTGGCTTAACCCCTTCCCGACCCATGACGCCACGTAGGCGTCATGAAAGTCGGTGCCATTCCGACCCATGACGCCTATGCGGCGTCATGGAAAGATCGCGTCCCTGCAGATCGGGTGAAAGGGTTAACTCCCATTTCACCCGATCTGCAGGGACAGGGGGAGTGGTAGTTTAGCCCAGGGGGGGTGGCTTCACCCCCTCGTGGCTACGATCGCTCTGATTGGCTGTTGAAAGTGAAACTGCCAATCAGAGCGATTTGTAATATTTCACCCATTATAACGGGTGAAATATTACAATCCAGCCATGGCCGATGCTGAAATATCATCGGCCATGGCTGGAAATACTAGTGTGCCCCCACCCCACCCCTCCGATCGCCCCCCCACCCCCCCGATCTGGCCGGTACACTGCTCCGGCTCCCCTCCGTCCAGTGCTCCGCTCCCCCCCGTGCTCGTGCCCGCTCCCCCCGTGCTCCAATCACCCCCCCGTGCTCCAATCACCCCCCCTGCACTCCGATCCACCCCCCCCCGTGCTCCGTTCCACCCCCCCGTGCTCCATTCCAGCCCCCCCGTGCTCCGTTCCACGCCCCCCGCGCTCCGTTCCACCCCTCCCGCGCTCCGATTCCCCCCCCCCGTGCTCCGATCCCCCCCCCGTGGTCCCCCCCCACCCTATCATACTTACCGATCTAGCCGTGGTCCCGTCCGTCTTCTCCCGGGCGCCGCCATCTTCCAAAATGGCGGGCGCATGCGCAGTGCGCCCGCCGAATCTGCCGGCCGGCAGATTCGTTCCAAAGTGCATTTTGATCACTGAGATATAATCTATCTCAGTGATCAAAATAAAAAAAATAATAAATTACCCCCCCCCCCCTTTGTCACCCCCATAGGTAGGGACAATAAAAAAATAAAGAATTTTTTTTTTTCCACTGTTAGAATAGGGTTAGGGGTAGGGGTAGGGTTAGGGTTAGGGGTAGGGTTAGGGTTAGGGGTAGGGTTAGGGGTAGGGTTAGGGGTAGGGCTAGGGGTAGGGTTAGGGCTAGGGTTAGGGCTAGGGTTAGGGCTAGGGTTAGGGCTAGGGTTAGGAATGTGCACACGTATTCTGGTCCTCTGCGGATTTTTCCGCTGCGGATTTGATAAATCCGCAGTGCTAAACCGCTGCGGATTTATGGCGGATTTACCGCGTTTTTTTCTGCGCATTTCACTGCGGTTTTACAATTGCGATTTTCTATTGGAGCAGTTGTAAAACCGCTGCGGAATCCGCACAAAGAAGTGACATGCTGCGGAATGTAAACCGCTGCGTTTCCGTGCAGTTTTTCCGCAGCATGTGTACAGCGATTTTTGTTTCCCATAGGTTTACATTGAACTGTACACTCATGGGAAACTGCTGCGGATCCGCAGCGTTTTCCGCAGCGTGTGCACATACCTTTAGAATTAGGCTATGTGCACACGGTGCGGATTTGGCTGCGGATTCGCAGCAGTGTTCCATCAGGTTTACAGTACCATGTAAACATATGAAAAACCAAATCCGCTGTGCCCATGGTGCGGAAAATACCGCGCGGGAACGCTGCGTTGTATTTTCCGCAGCATGTCAATTCTTTGTGCGGATTCCGCAGCGTTTTACACCTGTTCCTCAATAGGAATCCGCAGGTGAAATCCGCACAAAAAACACTGGAAATCCGCGGAAAATCCGCAGGTAAAACACAGTGCCTTTTACCCGCAGATTTTTCAAAAATGGTGCGGAAATATCTCACACGAATCCGCAACGTTGGCACATAGCCTTAGGGTTAGGGTTGGAATTAGGGTTGTGGTTAGGGTTAGGGGTGTGTTGGGGTTAGTGTTGTGGTTAGGGGTGTGTTGGGGTTAGGGTTGTGATTAGGATTATGGCTACAGTTGGGATTAGGGTTAGGGGTGTGTTGGGGTTAGGGTTGGAGGTAGAATTGAGGGGTTACCACTGTTTAGGCACATCAGGGGTCTCCAAACGCAACATGGCGCCACCATTGATTCCAGCCAATCTCGTATTCAAAAAGTCAAATGGTGCTCCCTCACTTCCGAGCCCTGACGTGTGCCCAAACAGTGGTTTACCCCCACATATGGGGTACCAGCATACTCAGGACAAACTGCGCAACAATTACTGGGGTCCAATTTCTCCTGTTACCCTTGTGAATCTAAAAAAATGCTTGCTAAAACATAATTTTTGAGGAAAGAAAAATGATTTTTTATTTTCACGGCTCTGCGTTGTAAACGTCTGTGAAGCACTTGGGGGTTCAAAGTGCTCACCACATATCTAGATAAGTTCCTTGGGGGGTCTAGTTTCTAAAATGGGGTCACTTGTGGGGGGTTTCTACTGTTTAGGCACACCAGGGGCTCTGCAAACGCAACGTGACACCCGCAGACCATTCCATCAAAGTCTGCATTTCAAAAGTCACTACTTCCCTTCTGAGCCCCGACGTGTGCCCAAACAGTGGTTTACCCCCACATATGGGGTATCAGCGTACTCAGGAGAAACTGGACAACAACTTTTGGGGTCCAATTTCTCCTGTAACCCTTGGACAAATAAAAAATTCTGGGCTAAATAATTATTTTTGAGGAAAGAAAACGTATTTATTATTTTCACGGCTCTGCATTATAAACTTCTATGAAGCACTTGGGGGTTCAAAGTGCTCACCACACATCTAGATAAGTTCCTTTCAGGGTCTAGTTTCCAAAATGGGGTCACTTGTGGGGGGTTTCTACTGTTTAGGCACATCAGGGGCTCTGCAAACGCAACGTGACGCCCGCAGAGCATTCCATCAAAGTCTGCATTTCAAAACGTCACTACTTCAATTCCAAGCCCCGGCATGTGCCCAAACAGTAGTTTACCCCCACATATGGGGTATCACCGTACTCAGGAGAAACTGGACAACAAATATTGGGGTCAAATTTCTCCTGTTACCCTTGGGAAAATTAAAAAATTCTGGGCTAAATAATTATTTTTGAGGAAAGAAAACGTATTTATTATTTTCACGGCTCTGCATTATAAACTTCTATGAAGCACTTGGGGGTTCAAAGTGCTCACCACACATCTAGATAAGTTCCTTTGGGGGTCTAGTTTCCAAAATGGGGTCACTTGTGGGGGGTTTCTACTGTTAAGCCACATCAGGGGCTCTGCAAACGCAACGTGACGCCCACAGAGCATTCCATCAAAGTCTGCATTTCAAAACGTCACTACTTCACTTCCGAGCCCCGGCATGTGCCCAAACAGTGATTTACCCCCACATATGGGGTATCAGCGTACTCAGGAGAAACTGGACAACAACTTTTGGGGTCAATTTCTCCTGTTACCCTTGGGAAAATAAAAAATTGCAGGCTAAAAGATCATTTTTGAGAAAATAATTTTTTTTTTTATTTTCATGGCTCTGCGTTATAAACTTCTGTGAAGCACTTGGGGGTTCAAAGTCCTCACCACACATCTAGATTAGTTCCTTTGGGGGTCTAGTTTCTAAAATGGTGTCATTTCTGGGGGATCTCCAATGTTTAGGCACACAGGGGCTCTCCAAACGTGACATGGTGTCCGCTAATGATTGGAGCTAATTTTCCATTTAAAAAGCCAAATGGCGTGCCATCCCTTCCGAGCCCTGCCGTGCGCCCAAACAGTGGTTTACCCCCACATATGGGGTATCAGCGTACTCAGGACAAACTGGACAACAATATTTGGGGTCCAATTTCTCCTATTATCCTTGGCAAAATAGGAAATTCCAGGCTAAAAAATCATTTTTGAGGAAAGAAAAATTATTTTTTATTTTCATGGCTCTGCGTTATAAACTTCTGTGAAGCACCTGGGGGTTTAAAGTGCTCAATATGCATCTAGATAAGTTCCTTGGGGGGTCTAGTTTCCAAAATGGGGTCACTTGTGGGGGAGCTCCAATGTTTAGGCACACAGGGGCTCTCCAAACGCGACATGGTGTCCGCTAACAATTGGAGCTAATTTTCCATTCAAAAAGTCAAATGGCACGCCTTCTCTTCCGAGCCCTGCCGAGTGCCCAAACAGTGGTTTACCCCCACATATGAGGTATCGGCGTACTCGGGAGAAATTGCCCAACAAATTTTATGATCCATTTTATCCTACTGCCCATGTGAAAATGAGAAAATTGAGGCGAAAAGAATTTTTTTGTGAAAAAAAATTACTATTTCATTTTTACAGATCAATTTGTGAAGCACCTGAGGGTTTAAAGTGCTCACTAGGCATCTAAATTAGTTCCTTGGGGGGTCTAGTTTCCAAAATGGGGTCACTTGTGGGGGAGCGCCAATGTTTAGGCACACAGGAGCTATCCAAACGCGACATGGTGTCCGCTAACGATGGAAATAATTTTTCATTCAAAAAGTCAAATGGCGCTCCTTCCCTTCCGAGCCTTACCATGTGCCCAAACAGTGGTTTACCTCCACATGTGAGGTATTGGTGTACTCAGGAGAAATTGCCCAACACATTTTAGGATCCATTTTATCCTGTTGCCCATGTGAAAATGAAAAAATTGAGGCTAAAAGAATTTTTTTGTGAAAAAAAAGTACTTTTTCATTTTTACGGATCAATTTGTGAAGCACCTGGGGGTTCAAAGTGCTCACTATGCATCTAGATAAGTTCCTTGGGGCGTCTAGTTTCCAAAATGGGGTGACTTGTGGGGGAGCTCCAATTTTTAGGCACACGGGGGCTCTCCAAACGTGACATGGTGTCCGCTAAAGAGTGGAGCCAATTTTTGATTCAAAAAGTCAAATGGCGCTCCTTCCCTTCCAAGCCCTGCCGTGCGCCAAAACAGTGGTTTACCCCCACATATGAGGTATCAGCGTACTCAGGACAAATTGGACAACAACTTTCGTGGTTCAGTTTCTCCTTTTACCATTGGGAAAATAAAAAAATTGTTGCTAAAAGATAATTTTTGTGACTAAAAAGTTAAATGTTCATTTTTTCCTTCCATGTTGCTTCTGCTGCTGTGAAGCACCTGAAGGGTTAATAAACTTCTTGAATGTGGTTTTGAGTACCTTGAGGGGTGCAGTTTTTAGAATGGTGTCACTTTTGGGTATTTTCAGCCATATAGACCCCTCAAACTGACTTCAAATGTGAGGTGGTCCCTAAAAAAAATGGTTTTGTAAATTTCGTTGTAAAAATGACAAATCGCTGGTCGAATTTTAACCCTTATAACTTCCTAACAAAAAAAAATTTTGTTTCCAAAATTGTGCTGATGTAAAGTAAACATGTGGGAAATGTTATTTATTAACTATTTTGTGTCACATATCTCTCTGGTTTAACAGAATAAAAATTCAAAATGTGAAAATTGCGAAATTTTCAAAATTTTCGCCAAATTTCCGTGTTTATCACAAATAAATGCAGAATTTATTGACCTAAATTTACCACTAACATGAAGCCCAATATGTCACGAAAAAACAATCTCAGAACCGCTAGGATCCGTTGAAGCGTTCCTGAGTTATTACCTCATAAAGGGACACTGGTCAGAATTGCAAAAAACGGCAAGGTCTTTAAGGTCAAAATAGGCTGGGTCTTGAAGGGGTTAATGTCACCTTACAATAGCAAGGTGACATTAACCCTTCATTACCCCATATCCCACCGCTATACGGGAATGGGAAGAGAGTGGCCAAGTGCCAGAATAGGCGCATCTTCCAGATGTGCCTTTTCTGGGGTGGCTGGGGGCAGATGTTTTTAGCCAGGGGGGCCAATAACCGCGGACCCTCTCTAGGCTATTAATATCTGCCCTCAGTCACTGGCTTTACTACTCTGGCGGAGAAAATTGCGCGGGAGCCCACGCCAATTTTTTCCACGATTTAACCCTTAAATTTAATAGCTAGAGCACCGAAATTTTGCACATACACACTACTAACATTAGTAGTGTGGAATATGCAAAAAAATCCCGACAAACGAAACCCGACATTGGAAAAAAGACCGCCAACCCGATCCCACGGTGGGATCGGGTCGGGTTTCACAAAACCCGACTTTGCCAAAAGTCGGCGACTTTTGAAATTGGCCGATCTCTTTCGCTCAACCCTAGTAGCTACCTCATGGGCTGAGAGGTCAGAGGTATCAATAGAGCAAATCTGCAAAGCGGCCACCTGGTCATCACCATCAACCTTTTTTAGACACTATAGATTAAATCTAGCCTCTGTGTCTGACTTGACCTTTGGGCGAAGGGTTCTCAAGGCGGTGGTCCCTCCCTAAGCTTAGTCTCTGCAATTCTCTCCGTAGTGCTGTCATGGGAGACCGAGAAAGTCATAGTTACTCACCGATAACAGTGTTTCTCGGAGCCCATGACAGCACCCGCTTATTCCCTGTCATCATGAGTGTGGTGAGCACCTTTATTTACATATAATTTATATAATATAATATAGGCATGGGGTTCCTCTAATAAGAAATGTTATAATATGTTTTTTCTCTGTTGTAACTAACCTGGAGGTCCTTCGATGCTCTGTAAACCAACTGATGCAAGGGAGAGGTACCGCCCTATTATCTGTAGGTTTCCTGTCCCTGAAGGGCGGATCCCCTCTCTCCGTAGTGCTGTCATGGGCTCCGAGAAACACTGTTATCGGTGAGTAACTATGATTATTCCCCTCACCCATGACAGCACTTGAGAGACTATGATAAAGGAATCCTCTGATAGGGAGGGAGCACCCTGTAAAATCTTTCACATGAAGAAAGATCTCCAAAATATGCTAGTTCAATGGATAATACTTCAGAAAGAAAGATTGTGAAAGTTTTAGATATCATTCAGACAAGATCATGACTATCAATGCGCCAAACAGGGGTATAAAAGGAATTAATTTCATTTATATGTATGGTTGGTTATCTTCCTCGGATTTTAATTAGAAATTCTGTACTCATTAAATCACCTAACCAATAAGTGAAGTATATATAAATTGATACTAAGACTTATCATGTTAATGGAGTAGAAGTTGAAGTGATTCAAGGACCCTGGTAACCTTAAAGGGAACCTGTCAGCAGGGTTATGCATAGTAACCTACACACTGTGTCAGGTCGGCGCCGTTATACTGAATCAAATGGTACCTTGGTTGATTAAATCCATCTTGTTGTTTCTTAATCTTTATTTTCGTTTTGTGTTAATAAGATTCTCATGTCCTAAGGCGGGGTTCATGTATGTGGTGCTCTGACTAGATATTCATAATGCAGACTGCTGGTAGTATGCCAACTAGGGGGCAGGTCAGTGAGGGAGCAGTCTGCATTATGAATACCTAATCAGAGCACCACATGCACCAACCCCGCCTTAGGGCACGAGAATCTCATAAACACAAAACTGAAATTAAAGATTAACCCCTTTCTGCCATTAGACGTACTATTCCATCAATGTGACCTGGGCCCTAATTCCCATGGACGGAATAGTACGTCTAACGCGATCAGCCACACTCACGGGGAAAGTGCGGCCGGGTGTCAGCTGACTATCACAGCTGACATCCGATACTATGTGCCAAAAGCAGTCACATACTTAGTATCGCCGCGTCCATAACGACCCGACCAATAAAACTGTCCCACTAGTTAAGTGTTGTGAATTCTGCTCTTGGGCTCCCTCCGGTGGTTATGAGTGGTAGTGCTGCGGTAGTTGGATCGCAGCATTTATCAGGTGCATCTATTTTTTGCAATTTGGGCTGGGCTATATAGCCTTGCTTGATCCTTTAGTCAGTGCCAGTTGTCCATTGTTTTTGGAGGATTCACATCCCTTCTGGTCTCTCCTGTTTGCTGTGCTTTTCTTCAAAGATAAGTCCTGGCTTTGTTTTTGCTGTCCACCTGCTGTGGACCTTATAGTTCTGTGCATTTTCATGTTTTTGTCTTGTCCAGCTTAGTCTGTGAAGGATTTTTTGCAGCCTAGCTATTTCTCTGGAGATGCAGATATACCCTCCATGTCTTTAGTCAGATGTGGTGTTTTGTATTTTCTGTGGTGGATATTTTCTAGTGTTTTAATACTGACCGCATAGTACTCTGTTCTATTCTTTCTTTTTAGCTAGTATGGCCTCCTATGCTAAATCCTGATTTCATTTCTGCGTATGTTATTTCCCTCTCCTCTCACAGTCAATATTTGTGGGGGGCTGTCTTTCCTTTGGGGATTTTCTCTGAGGCAAGATAGGTTTCCTGTTTCTGTCTTTAGGGGTAGTTAGTTCTTAGGCTGTGCCGAGGGGTCTAGGGAGTGTTAGGTACCCCCCACGGCTACTTCTAGTTGCGCTGTTTAGTTCAGGGTTTGCGGTCAGTACAGGTTCCACCTTCTCCAGAGTACGTCTCATGCTGCTCCAAGGCCACCAGATCATAACAGTTAACCCCTTCAGTGAACACCGTAAAAAAAAAAACTAGGCAAAAAACAATGCTTTATTATCATACCGCCGAACAAAACGTGGAATAACATGCAATCAAAAAGATGGATATAAATAAACATTGTACCGCCGAAAACATCATCTTGTCCTGCAAAAAAACGAGCCGCCATACACCGTCATCAGCAAAAAATAAAAAAGTTATAGCCCTCAGAATAAAGCGATGTAAAAATAATTATTTTTTCTCTAAAATAGTTTTTATTGTATAAAAGCGCTAAAACATAAAAAATTATATAAATGAGGTATCGCTGTAATAGTACTGACCCGAAGAATAAAACTACTTTATCAATTTTACCAAACGTGGAACGGTATAAACGCGCCCACCAAAAGAAATTCACGAATTGCTGGTTTTTGTTAATTTTGCCTATCAAAAATCAGAATAAAAAGCAGTCAAAATATGTCATGTGCCCGATAATGATACCAATAAATACGTCAACTCGTCCCTCAAAAAACAAGACCTCACATGACTCTGTTAACCAAAATATGGAAAAATTATAGCTCTCAAAATGTGGTAACGTAAAAAAATATTTTTTGCAATAAAAAGCGTCTTTTAGTGGGTGACAGCTGCCAAACATAAAAACCCTCTATAAATAGTATATCAAACGCCCCATTATCACCACCTTAGTTAGGGAAAAATAATAAAATAAAAAAATGTATTTATTTCCATTTTCCCATTAGGGTTAGGGTTGGGCTAAATTTAGGGTTGGGGCTAAAGTTAGGGTTAGGGTTGGGGCTAAAGTTATGGTTAGGGTTTGGATTACATTTACGGTTGGATTAGGGGTGTGTCAGGGTTAGGGGTATGGTTAGGGTTGGAATTAGGGTTAGTGGTGTGTTGGGGTTAGGGGTGTATTGGGGATGGGATTAGGGTTAGGGGTGTGTTGTGGTTAGGGTTGGGATTAGGGATAGGGGTGTGTTGGGGTTAGGGGTGTGTTGGGGTTAAGGGTGTAGTTAGGTTTGGGATTAGGCTTAGGGGTGTGTTGGGGTTAGGGTTGGAGTTAGAATTGGGAGGTTTCCACTGTTTAGGCACACCAGAGGCTCTGCAAATGCAATATGACGTCCGATCTCAATCCATACAATTCTACGCTGAAAAAGGAAAACGGTGCCCCTTCCCTTCCGAGTTCTACCGTGTGCCCAAACAGTGGTTTACCCCCACATATGGGGTATCAGCATACTCAGGACAAGTTGGACAATAACTTTTGGGGTCCAATTTCTCCTGTTAACCATGGTAAAATACAAAACTGGGGGCTAAAAAATCATTTTTGTGGAAAAAAAAAGATGTTATTTTCACGGCTCTGCGTTATACACTTTAGTGAAACACTTGGGGGTTCGAAGTGCTCACCACACATCTAGAGAAGTTCCTTAGTGTGTCTACTTTCGAAAATGGTCAGTTGTGGGGGGGTTTCTATTGTTTAGGTACAAAGGGGCTCTGCAAACGCAGTGTGACGCCCGCAGACCATTCCATCAAAGTCTGCATTCCAAAACGCCACTTCTTCCCTTCCGAGCTCTGCCATGCACCCAAACAGTAGTTTTCTCCCACATATGGGGTATCAGCGGACTCAGGACAAATTGGACAACTTTTGGGGTTCAATTTCTTCTGTTACCCTTGGGAAAATACAAAACTAGGGGCTAAAAATCATTTTTGTGGAAAAAAAGATTTTTTATTTTCACGGCTCTGCATTATAAACTTTATTTAAACACTTGGGGGTTGAAAGTGCTCACCACACATCTAGATAAGTTCCTTGGGGGGTCTAGTTTCCAAAATGGGGTCACGTGTGGGGGTTTCCACTGTTTAGGTACATCAGGGGCTCTGCAAACGCAACGTGATGCCTGCAGACAATTCCATCAAAGTATGCATTCCAAAACGCCACTTCCTCCCTTCTGAGCTCTGCCATGTTCTCAAACAGTATAGGGTATCAGTGTACTCCGCACAAATTGCACAACTTTGGGGTCCAATTTCTCCAGATACCCTTGGGAAAACACAAAATTGGGGGCTAAAAGATCATTTTTGTGGAAAAAAATTTTTTTAAATTATCACGGCTCTACATTATAAACTTCTGTGAAGCACTTGGGGGTTCAAAGTACTCACCACTCATCTAGATAAGTTCCTTAGGTGGTCTACTTTCCAAAATGGTGTCATTGTGGGGGATTTCAATGTTTAGGCACATCAGGGGCTCTCCAAGCGAGACACGGCGTCCTATCTCAATTCCAGCCAATTTTGCATTGAAAAGTCAAATGGCGCTTCTTCCCTTCTGAGCTAGGCCATGCGCCCACACAGTGGTTTACCCCCACATATGGGGTATCAGCATACTCAGGACAAGTTGCACAAAAACGTTTGGGGTCCAATTTCTCCTGTTACCCTTGGAAAAATTAAAAATTGGGGGCGAAAAATCATTTTTGCGAAAAAAATAATGTATTTTTACGGCTCTACATTATAAACTTCTGTGAAGCACTTGGGGGTTAAAAGTGCTCACCACATATCTAGATAAGTTCCTTAGGCGGTCTACTTTCCAAAATAGTGTCACTTTTGGGGGGTTTCCACTGTTTAGGCACATCAGGGGCTCTCCAAACGCGACATGGCGTCCTATCTCAATTCCAGCTAATTTTGCATTGAAAAGTCAAATGGCTCCTTTCCAAGCTCTGCCATGCGCCCAAACAGTGGTTTCCCCCACATATGGGGTATCGGCGTACTCAGAACAAATTGTACAACTTTTGTCATCCAATTTCTCCTGTTACCCTTGGTAAAATAAAACAAATTGGTTCAGAAGTAAATTTTTTGTGAAAAAAAGTTAAATGTTCATTTTTTTTTTAAACAATCCAAAAATTCCTGTGAAACACCTGAAGATTTAATAAACTTCTTGAATGGGGTTTTGAGCACCTTGAGGGGTGCAGTTTTTAGAATGGTGTCACACTTGAGTATTTTCTATCATATAGACTCCTCAAAGTGATTTCAAATGTGATGTGGTCCCTAAAAAAATGGTGTTGTAAAAATGAGAAATTGGTGGTCAAATTTTAACCCTTATAACTAGCAAAAAAAAATGTGGGTTCCAAAATTGTGCTGATGTAGACATGTGGGTAATGTTACTTATTAAGTATTTTGTGTGACATATCTCTGTGATATAAGGGCATGAAAATTCAAAGTTGGAAAATTGCAAAACTTTCAACATTTTTGCCAAATTTCCATTTTTTTCACAAATAAACTCAACTAATGTCAAGGAAATTTTACCACTAACCTGAAGTACAATATGTCATGAGAAAACAATGTCAGAATCATCAGGATCCGTTGAAGCGCTTCAGAGTTATAACCTCAAAGTAACAGTGGTCAGAATTGTAAAAATTGGACGGGTCATTAACGTGCAAACCACCCTTGGGGGTAAAGGGGTTAAGAAACAGCCACAAGATGGATTTCATCAACCAAGGTATAATTTTATTCAGTATATCGGCGCCGACCTGACACTGTGAGGTTACTATGCATAACCTTGCTGACATGTTCCCTTTAACAAGGCCTTGTCTAGGGTTTTTTCCCCGATATTGTTGACCTTTTCCATTGAAGACCCCCCAAGGCCAGATCTGGACCATAAGACACCCACTACTCATGTCAATGATCATCTAATGGCTCAATTTCTATCTTACAAGATGCTATTAAGTGTACGTTGGACATCCCACAATGCCAAAGGGGTTGAAGAAATCAGAAGAAATATTTTGTACTTTATTATAATCTTACTTCAACAATCTTTTATGTATTTATTTATTTTTTTTACTTGTGTCCTCTTGGCTGTAATGTTAAGTTCTCCTAAGAAATGTATTTAAACTGAAATGGACACCTATAGTTCAAGATTTCTTTCTTGGGGAATTTCTGATTATTGCATCCTAGCCACGTGTGAAGAGTTGATACAACTAGAACAGGCAAAAAAAACATCTGAGCGATTCCATATAAAGAAAACCCACTATTCACCATTCATATAGGTATGATAGGATTTATCCTATTCACTACAATGGCATAAATTCTACAACTTAAATGAATGCTAATAAGACAATCAAACCATGAAGATTGTTAGTTGAAAACAGGTCAAATGCAAAATAGATTCATTTTCAAGCAAGGAAGCTGAGAAAACCAGGTGATATATATATATATATATATATATGTGAGAAGGAACATCATCGCTAGTTAAGACGAATGCCTTCGCACTGAGGTGAGACCATTCTGATTATTATTCAAACACAGGATGATACGTCCATAAGGTTCATGGTTGGCAGGCTGGGGTTCTAACACCTCGGTTTAAGACCATCTGAGACTTGAGAAATACCATATGAGGTCTATATATCTTTCAAACTCAGTCACTTTCTAACGTATGTATATATATATATATATATATATATATATATATACATACATACACTGCTCAAAAAAAAATAAAGGGAACACTTAACAGAATATAACTCCAAGTAAATCAAACTTCTGTGACATCAAACTGTCCACTTAGGAAGCAAAACTGACAATCAATTTCACATGCTGTTGTGAAAATGGAATAGACAACAGATGGAAATTATTGGCAATAATCAAGACACACTCAATAAAGGAGTGGTTCTGCAGGTGGGGACCACAGTCCACAACTCAGTACCAATGCTTTCTGGCTGATGTTTTGGTCACTTTTGAATGTTGGTTGTGCTTTCACACTTGTGGTAGCATGAGATGGACTCTGCAACCCACAGAAGTGGCTCAGGTGGTGCAGCTCATCCAGGATGGCATTTCAATGCGAGCTGTAGCATGAAGGTTTGCTGTGTCTGTCAGCGTAGTGTCCAGAAGCTGGAGGTGCTAACAGGAGACAGGTCAGTACACCAGGAGACGTGGAGGGGACCGTAGGAGGTCAACAACCCAGCAGCAGGACCGCTACCTCAGCCTTTGTGCAAGGAGGAATAGGAGGAGCACTGCCAGAGCCCTGCAAAATGACCTGCGGCAGGCCACAAATGTGCAAACGGTTAGAAACCGACTCCATGAGGATGGTCTGAGTGCCCGACGTCCACAGATGGTTGTGCTCACAGCCCAACACCGTGCAGGATGCTTGGCATTTGCCACAGAACACCAGGATTGGCAAATTCTCCACTGGCGCCCTGTGCTCTTCACAGATGAAAGCAGGTTCACACTGAGCACTTGTGACAGAGGCTGGAGACGCCGTGGAGAGCGATCTGCCTGCAACATCCTTCAGCATGAGCGGTTTGGCAGTGGGTCAGTAATGATGTAAGGCATTTCTTTGGAGGGCCGCACTGCCCTCCATGTGCTCACCAGAGGTAGGCTGACTGCCATTAGGTACCAAGATGAGATCCTCAGACCTCTTGTGAGACCATATGCTGGTGTGGTTGGCCCTGGATTCTTCCTAATGCAGGGCAATGCCAGACCTCATGTGGCTGGAGTGTGTCAGCAGTTCCTGCAAGATGAAGGCATTGAAGCTATGGACTGGCACACCTGTTCCCCAGACTTGAATCTGATTGAACACATCTGGGACATCATGTCTCGCACCATCCACCAACTTCATGTTGCACCACAGACTGTCCAGTAGTTGGCGGGAGGTCTGGGAGGAGATTGCTCAGGAGACCATCCACCGCCTTATCAGGAGCATGCCCAGACATTGTAGGGAGGTCATACAGGTACGTGGAGGCCACACACACACTACTGAGCATCATTTCCTTGTCTTGAGGCATTTCCACTGAAGTTGTATCAGCCTGTAACTTCATTTTCCAATTTGATTTTGAGCATCATTCCAACTCCAGACCACCGTGGGATATTAGTTGTGATTTACGTTGATAATTTTTAGGTTTTATTGTTCTCAACACATTCCACTATGTAATGAATAAAGATTTACAACTTGAATATTTCATTCAGTGATATCTAGGATGTGGGATTTTAGTGTTCCCTTTATTTTTTTGAGCAGTGTATATTTCTTCCATTAGGAAATGACCGAGTTAGAAGTTAACCTTTGAATAATAATCAGAATGGTCTCACCTCAGTGCGAAGGAATTTGTCTTAACTAGCAAAGATGTTCCTCCTTCGCCATAGGCGTCTCACAGGTAAGGGGACATTTTAACTCATCCATCAATACCTGCCTTTATAGATTTATTACAGAGTTGCTGTTTCGTCACTCCAAAAGCATACTGACTCGATATTTTATCAACTCATCACTTATAGTGGTTGAATTTACCAGTTTTATAATTTCAATCTCAAAATACTTATTAGGTATAATGGTTCCAAAGACTTAATTTTCAATGAGTCCATTTTCCGAATTCAACCCGGGAGGATACACTGGTTTTGAAACATTTTTGCCAGATTTGTCTGTCATGCAACTCCATTTATTAAGAGGATAGACTGGAATATTGATGGTTTATCAGTCCCATACCAGCAAGTCGAATTTCACACCTCCATTAGGAGCGTAGACCGGTATAATTCAGCTACACTTGGTCCAATAAAGTTCATCTTACCATTTCATACAAAAAGAAGATTTGGGTCTATTGGTGAGTTTTTATCTTCCTGTAATGGCCTTCAGAGTGTCTTGGGGATACACCGCATCATACCAGCCCGTGTTCCCCCTCTGGAATGTCCTTAGGGATATTTCTACCCTGGGGATACACTGCGCTATAGCAGGCCATGTTCTTCTGGCTGGAGGTGCTGTACTGGGTTTAGTTTCCAGGGATACGCTTCACCATACCAGGCCGTGTTCCTCTTGCTGGAAGTGACGCCCGCTGCTTTGTCCTGCTTAAGGTAAGAACTGCCCCATACCGGCGGGTCCACCTCGCACCTCCTTTAGGATGGCAGAACGGTATAGTGCCGCTCGACCCAGCACAATCAAGTTCATATTATCACTCCATACAATACCATCCATACCAGGATTTAGGTATTTAGAGTCGAATCACTTAGTTTCCGAACCATTTTGAAACTAGCAGCCTTAGATTGGCATACGGTGGTTTTATCCAGCTTTTAACAGCCATGTCCATCTTGCACCTCCAGCCAAGAAGATGAACTGAACTGTCTTAGCAGTCCATCTTATGACATCAGACCCGAAGGATCGACTGGACTTATACTGGTTTTGTTCAGCTTAGCCAATCCTAAGCTACAAACCGCCCTAGAACAGCGGTTCTCAACCTGTGGGCCACGACCGGGGCGGGGGGGTCAAACGACCAAAACACAGGGGTCACATAAAACCATCGGAAAATACATATTTCCGATGGCTTAAGCCACTGAGAAGCCGCGCTACCGTCTGCAGCAGTGCTTTTCAGCTGGAACGCATGGATGTGCGTTCCAAACTGAATGCCTGCGCGCATGCGCAGACTTGATTGCATCATCCCTCCGGGGCCTAAGGGGTGGGGGGAACGCTCCACAGTTCATAGCAGCATGCCTACTCATCCATAGCAGCGCATTATGTGTGTCCGGTGCTTGCTGATGTCATCAGTGGGCAGACGCAGCAAGCGCCGGAGGACAGAAGCCTAGGAGGTGGAGAGCCAAGAGAGCCTGCGAGACAGCCAGGTATTTACATTCCGAATGATAACTGTAGCAAAATTACAATTATGAAGTAGCCACCAAAATAATTTTTGGGTTTGGGCACGCCGCAACATGAGGAACTGTATTGCGAGGTCACGGCATTAGAAAGGTTGAGAACCACTGCACTAGAAGATTATGACTCCCCCCGAACAGTAACTGGACTTACAATGATTGCATTTGACTTCTCACAACCGTGACCAATTCTAACAAAAAGGGTAACTGGGATCTAGATGTTAAATGCAGACCAGTTAAATATCCTATTCAAGTATGAGAGATTGACTGGAAATCTGCTGGACTCACCAACTACCAACAGGACTGTATGATAAAGCCCCTTGTTGTTTAGTAGAATCACCACAGACCATCATCATTCGGAAGCCATCCTCACCAATATCAGTAGCATTGCTAGTACAAACAACTGAAAGTCATACTCCACCGAAGGCCCCGGTTATGATCTGGTGGCCTTGGAGCAGCATGAGACGTACTCTGGAGAAGGTGGAAACTGTACTGACCGCAACCCTGACTTAACAGCGCAACTAGAAGTAGCCGTGGGGGGTACCTAACACTCCCTAGACCCCTCGACACAGCCTAAGAAATAACTACCCCTAAAGACAGAAACAGGAAACCTATCTTGCCTCAGAGAAAATCCCCAAAGGAAAGACAGCCCCCCACAAATATTGACTGTGAGAGGAGAGGGAAATAACATACGCAGAAATGAAATCAGGATTTAGCATAGGAGGCCACACTAGCTAAAAAGAAAGAATAGAACAGAGTACTATGCGGTCAGTATTAAAACACTAGAAAATATCCACCACAGAAAATACAAAACACCACATCTGACTAAAGACATGGAGGGTATATCTGCATCTCCAGAGAAATAGCTAGGCTGCAAAAAATCCTTCACAGACTAAGCTGGACAAGACAAAAACATGAAATTGCACAGAACTATAAGGTCCACAGCAGGTGGACAGCAAAAACAAAGCCAGGACTTATCTTTGAAGAAAAGCACAGCAAACAGGAGAGACCAGAAGGGATGTGAATCCTCCAAAAACAATGGGCAACTGGCACTGACTAAAGGATCAAGCAAGGCTATATAGCCCAGACCAAATTGCAAAAAATAGATACACCTGATAAATGCTGCAATCCAACTACCGCAGCACTACCACTCATAACCACCGGAGGGAGCCCAAGAGCAGAATTCACAACAGTACCCCCCCCTTGAGGAGGGGTCACCGAACCCTCACCAGAGCCCCCAAACCGATCAGGACGAGCCAAATGAAAGGCACGAACCAAATCGTCAGCATGAACATCGGAGGCAACAACCCAAGAATTATTGTCCTGGCCATAACCCTTCCATTTGACCAGATACTGAAGCCTCCGCCTCGAAAAATGAGAATCCAAAATCTTCTCAAACACATACTCCAACTCCCCATCAATCAACACCGGGGCCGGAGGATCAACAGAGGGAACAACGGGCACTGCATACTTCCGCAACAAAAATCTATGGAACACATAGATGGAAAAAGAGCCTGGAAGGGCCAAACGGAAAGACACTGGATTGATAATCTCAGAAATCCTATAAGGACCAATAAACCGAGGCTTGAACTTAGGGGAAGAAACCTTTATAGGAACATGATGGGAAGACAACCAGACCAAATCCCCAACCCGAAGCCGGGAACCAACAGACCGACGACGGTTAGCAAAACGTTGAGCCTCCTCCTGAGACAACACCAAATTGTCCACCACATGAGCCCAAATCTGCTGCAGCCTGTCAACCACAGAATCCACACCAGGACAATCAGAAGGCTCAACCTGCCCTGAAGAAAAACGAGGATGAAAACCAAAATTACAAAAAAAGGCGAAACCAAGGTAGCAGAACTAGCCCGATTATTAAGGGCAAACTCGGCCAATGGCAAGAAAGCCACCCAATCATCCTGATCAGCAGACACAAAGCATCTCAAATAAGTTTCCAAAGTCTGATTAGTTCGCTTGGTCTGGCCATTTGTCTGAGGATGAAATGCGGAAGAAAAAGACAAATCAATGCCCAGCCTAGCACAAAAGGCCCGGCAAAACCTAGAAACAAACTGGGAACCTCTATCGGACACAATATTCTCTGGAATGCCATGCAAATGAACCACATGCTGAAAAAACAACGGAACCAAATCAGAAGAGGAAGGCAATTTAGGCAAAGGTACCAAATGAACCATCTTAGAAAACCGGACACAAACCACCCAGATAACCGACATCCTCTGGGAAACCGGAAGATCTGAAATAAAATCCATAGAAATATGCGTCCAAGGTCTCTCAGGGACCAGCAAAGGCAAAAGCAACCCACTAGCGCGGGAACAGCAAGGCTTAGCCCGTGCACAAATCCCACAGGACTGCACAAAAAAACGTACATCCCGCATCAAAGAAGGCCACCAAAATGACCTACCAACCAAATATCTGGTACCAAAAATCCCAGGATGGCCAGCCAACACAGAACAATGAACCTCAGAAATCACTTTACTAGTCCATCTATCAGGAACAAACAGTTTCCCCACTGGACAGCGGTCAGGTTTATCAGCCTGAAACTCCTGAAGAACCCGTCGTAAATCAGGGGAGATGGCAGAAAGAATCACCCCTTCCTTCAGAATGCCGATGGGCTCAAGAACCCCAATCGGGAAAAAAACTCCTAGAGAGGGCATCCGCCTTAACATTCTTAGTACCAGGAATGTACGAGACCACAAAATCAAAACGGGAGAAAAACAGGGACCATCGAGCCTGTCTAGGATTCAGCCGTTTGGCAGACTCGAGGTAAATCAGATTCTTATGATCGGTCAGGACCACAATACGGTGCTTGGCCCCCTCAAGCCAATGTCGCCACTCCTCAAATGCCCACTTCATAGCCAACAACTCCCGATTTCCGACATCATAATTGCGTTCCGCAGGCGAAAACTTCAGAGAAAAGAAGGCACACGGTTTCATCAAGGAACCATCAGAATTCCTCTGAGACAAAATGGCCCCTGCCCCAATCTCAGACGCTTTCACCTCAACCTGAAATGGAAGAGAAACATCCGGCTGACGCAACACAGGGGCAGAAGTAAATCGGCGTTTAAGCTCCTGAAAGGCAGAAACAGCCGCAGAGGACCAATTCGTCACATCAGCGCCTTTCTTCGTCAAATCGGTCAGAGGTTTAACCACACTGGAGAAGTTGGCAATGAAACGACGATAAAAATTAGCAAAGCCCAGGAATTTCTGAAGGCTCTTCACAGATGTGGGCTGAATCCAATCATGAATGGCCTGAACCTTAACCGGATCCATTTCTATAGATGCGGGAGAAAAAATGAAGCCCAAAAAAGAAACCTTCTGCACTCCAAAGAGGCACTTTGACCCCTTCACAAATAAAGCATTATTACGGAGGATCTGAAATACCATCCTGACCTGTTTCACATGAGACTCCCAATCATCGGAAAAAATCAAAATATCATCCAAATATACAACCATGAATTTATCAAGATAACTCCGAAAGATATGATGCATGAAGGATTGGAACACAGATGGAGCATTACAGAGTCCGAATGGCATCACAAGGTATTCAAAATGGCCTTCGGGCGTATTAAATGCAGTTTTCCATTCGTCACCCTGCTTAATACGAATAAGATTATATGCCCCTCGAAGGTCAATATTAGTAAACCAGCTAGCCCCCTTAATCCTAGCAAACAAATCAGTAAGCAAAGGCAACGGGTATTGAAATTTGACCGTGATCTTATTCAAGAGGCGATAATCAATACAGGGTCTCAAGGAGCCATCCTTCTTGGCAACAAAAAAAAACCTGCTCCCAATGGTGAAGAAGATGGCCGAATATGCCCCTTCTCCAAAGACTCCTTAATATAGCTCCGCATGGCGGCATGTTCTGGCACAGACAGGTTGAAAAGTCGGCCCTTATGGAACTTACATCCTGGAATCAAGTTAATAGCACAATCACATGTGGAGGAAGGGAACTGGATTTGGGCTCCTTCCTATGTGGAGGAAGGGAACTGGATTTGGGCTCATCAAATACATCCTGAAAATCTGACAAAAACTCAGGAATTTCAGAAGAGGGGGAAGAGGAAATTGACATCAAAGGAACGTGACCATGAACCCCCTGACAACCCCAACTAGTCACAGACATAGATTTCCAATCTAACACCGGATTATGTAGCTGTAACCATGGAAAACCCAGCACAATATCATCATGCAAATTATGCAACACCAGAAAACGACAATCTTCCTGATGGGCTGGCGCCATGCGCATGGTCAGCTGTGTCCAAGACTGAGGTTTATTTTTAGTCAACGGTGTAGCATCAATGCCCCTTAAAGGAATAGGGTTCTGCAAAAGCTGCAAGGGGAAACCACAACGTCTGGCAAATTCTAAGTCCATTAAGTTCAGAGCGGCGCCTGAATCCACAAATGCCATAACAGAAAATGATGATAATGAGCAGATCAAGGTCACAGATAACAGAAATTTAGGTTGTACAGTACTGATGGTAACAGAACTAGCGATTCTCTTTGTACGCTTAGGGCAATCAGAAATAATATGAGCAGAATCGCCGCAGTAAAAACACAACCTATTCTGACGCCTGAATCTTTGTCGTTCAGCTGTATGTAGACAAAATCCTATCACACTGCATAGGCTCAGGGCTCCGCTCGGAGGACAACGCCACAGTGTGCACAACTCTGCGCTCACGCAAGCGCCGATCAATCTGAATGGCCAGAGACATAGAATCACTCAGACCAGCAGGCGTGGGGAACCCCACCATAACATCTTTAATGGATTCAGAAAGACCCTTTCTGAAAATTGCCGCCAAGGCATCCTCATTCCATTTAGTCAGTACAGACCATTTTCTGAATTTCTGGCAATACGATTCTGCCGCTTCTTGACCTTGACACAGGTCCAGCAAGATTTTCTCAGCTTGATCCACAGAATTAGGCTCATCATACAATAACCCCAATGCTTGAAAGAAAGAATCAACATTAAGCAAAGCAGGATTGCCAGTTTCCAGGGAAAATGCCCAATCCTGTGGGTCACCACGCAGCAGGGATATGATGATTTTAACCTGCTGAATGGGATCACCAGAAGACCGAGGTCCCAATGCAAAAAACAGTTTACAGTTATTTTTGAAACTCAAAAATTTGGATCTGTCACCAAAGAATAAATCAGAAGTGGGAATCCTAGGTTCTAAGGCAGGAGTCTGAACAATATAATCTGAAATACCCTGTACCCTAGCAGCAAGCTGATCCACACGAGAAACTAACTCCTGAACACTCACGTTATTACTAGGTTCCACAGCCACCCAGAGATTAAGAGGGAGGAACAGACCAAACAGGCTAAGGAAAAAAAAAATGGCTCAAAATCTTTCCTCCCTTCTTCTGAGATGCAATTAACTCATTGTTGGCCAGTTGTACTGTTATGATCTGGTGGCCTTGAAGCAGCATGAGACGTACTCTGGAGAAGGTGGAACCTGTACTGACTGCAACCCTGAACTTAACAGCGCAACTAGAAGTAGCCGTGGGGGGTTCCTAACACTCCCTAGACCCCTCGACACAGCCTAAGAAATAACTACCCCTAAAGACAGAAACAGGAAACCTATCTTGCCTCAGAGAAAATCCCCAAAGGAAAGACAGCCCCCCACAAATATTGACTGTGAGAGGAGAGGGAAATAACATACGCAGAAATGAAATCAGGATTTAGCATAGGAGGCCACACTAGCTAAAAAGAAAGAATAGAACAGAGTACTATGCGGTCAGTATTAAAACACTAGAAAATATCCACCACAGAAAATACAAAACACCACATCTGACTAAAGACATGGAGGGTATATCTGCATCTCCAGAGAAATAGCTAGGCTGCAAAAAATCCTTCACAGACTAAGCTGGACAAGACAAAAACCTGAAAATGCACAGAACTATAAGGTCCACAGCAGGTGGACAGCAAAAACAAAGCCAGGACTTATCTTTGAAGAAAAGCACAGCAAACAGGAGAGACCAGAAGGGATGTGAATCCTCCAAAAACAATGGGCAACTGGCACTGACTAAAGGATCAAGCAAGGCTATATAGCCCAGCCCAAATTGCAAAAAATAGATACACCTGATAAATGCTGCGATCCAACTACTGCAGCACTACCACTCATAACCACCGGAGGGAGCCCAAGAGCAGAATTCACAACAGGCCCCATCAAGTCACGCTTTGAGGCAGAGACAGATGAATAAAATCCTAAACCTAAGGTGACAAGTTATTCCACAACTGTGAAGCGGCCAGAAATCCTTCAGGCAGGAAAAACATGAGGCATTAGGTGGTATAGTGCGGCGGTGTTCACACCGTGCGACAGAGAGGCAGTGACCCAGTAAAGTTCAAAGCTAAAATGTCTTTAATTTCCAAAACTTACTAATGAAAAGCAAACGATATCCTCTGGATTGCAGCTGGGGCATCAAAACAGTCCGTATCTGAGACCGTTTGCCATGGGCGACTGCACCACCATGTCACGCTGAGGGGTGCCAGGCATTTTTGCTTCCCTTGTTTCCATGTTACTTCACACAAGCCAGGCGCTGCAGAGCCACCTGCTCTGCAATTTGCAAACCAAGACTGACACACCCAACCCTTTGCTGCAGGGTTTTTCAATAGAATCTGTAGCCATGGGCCACATGTAAGACCCAACAAGAGGGAGCGAACCACCCCACTACTATCCTGTAGTTCCCTCCAAAAATAAAAGCCCTTAAAGGGTTTTCCAAAACATTGCCTTGGCCAAATAACTTGACCAGGTCCTCACTTTTATTTTGCACTGCAACTACAGCTATGCATGTGAATGCAATGCACTCCAGCGGCTATCAACGCTTCTGTGCGCATCCTGTGGTATACATATCGCCCCTCCCATATGATCCCCCTCAGTGCCTCACAGTGGTATGTTCACAATGAGACATAAGGCCAGACTTGAAGTGGCAAGCCAAACACCAGATATGAGGTGGCATGGCACCATGACACATGAGGTCATACCCCAGGAGACCAGCTCCACACACAAGAGGCCCAACACAAGACCTGAGGCCAGACATGGGTCGGCAAGCTCAACTTACAAGACCTAAGGGCAGACATGAGTCAGCAGGCCCCACACAGGATATGAGGCCATACATTAGGTGGTAGGCTCAATACACAAACCATGAAGCCAGACCTGAGGAGGCAGTTCCAATACACAAACCGAGGCAGCAGGCTCAAACCACGAAGTCAGACCTGAGGCTCAATACACAAGCCATGAAATCAGCTGAGGCAGCAGCTTCAACTCACAAGCCACAAAGCCAGACCTGAGGCAGCAGCTTCAACTCACAAGCCATGAAGCCAGACATAAGACAGTAGGTTCAACACAAGCCATGAAGCCAGATGTGAGGCAGCAGGTTCAATACACAAGCCATGAAGCCAGATATGAGGCAGCAAGTTCAATACAGAAGCCATGAATCAGACATGAGGCAGCAGGTTCAATACCCAAGCCATGAAGCCAGACATGAGGCAGCAGGATCACCCAGGCCAAGACGTGAGAATCACTAGTCCTCAGGGCTACTGAAATGCAAGGCCTTAGGCCAGATACCAAACATACAGTAGGTAGGTTCTAAAGCATTAAATGTAGATCCTCCCAGACTGGGCCCCTGTACTCCCTGCTATTGTTACTAAGGTTGCTATAGAACACACTATGGTGTTCCATGATTCACAGCTTCTTCAGCAGTGTACTCAAGGTATGAAGAGAAAATAAAAAATGAACATTGGGGTCGTCTAAAAAACAGCAGTGTCTGCATTTGTCTTTCCAAACTCACAGTATGTACTATTTGTTATGGCGATTTAGCATTCCTGTGAATCACTAACCTAACATTTAGTTGTATACCCACAGTTTTTTAGAACTGCTCCACATCTATGTTGCATAGAGCCAACCAGGGCCGCCATCAGGGCATTACAGCCGTGACTGGCGTATGGGGCCCGGTGAGCAGAGGGGGCCCGCATCGGGCCCCCTCTTACCTGCTCACCGGGCCCCTACCGGCAAACGCAGGCTGAACCGGGCCCTTAGCGGCGGCCGGCGCTACAGCTGTACGCTATTGACGTGCGGGCCCGCGCCCGCACGTCAATAGTTAACAGCCGCCAGCCGCAGCGTGCAGGTCGCCGGCGTCTGACGTCATTGTCAGTCGCCGGCGAGTGCACGGTGCAGCTGCGTGGAGAGATCAGGAGCGCGGCAGGTAAGCAGAACTTTTTTTTTTTCTATTGAGAGCGGCGATCCGGAGGGGGGGCTGGACACAGGGGGCAGTAAAGCTGGACACAGGGGGGGCAGAAGGCTGGACACAGAGGGGGCAGTAAATCTGGACACAGGGGGGGGCAGAAGGCTGGACACAGGGGGACAGTAAAGCTGGACACAGGGGGGGCAGAAGGCTGGACACAGAGGGGGCAGTAAAGCTGGACACAGAGAGGGCAGTAAAGCTGGACACAGGGGGGGCAGAAGGCTGGACACAGGGGGGCAGTAAAGCTGGACACAGGGGGGGCAGAAGGCTGGACAGAGGGGGCAGTAAAGCTGGACACAGAGGGGGCAGTAAAGCTGGACACAGAGGGGGCAGTAAAGCTGGACACAGAGGGGACAGTAAAGCTGGACACGGGGGGGGGGCAGAAAGCTGGACACAGAGGGGGCAGAAAGCTGGACACAGGGGGGGGCAGAAAGCTGGACACAGAGGGGGCAGAAAGCTGGACACAGGGGGGGGGGCAGAAAGCTTGACACAGAGGGGGCAGAAAGCTGGACACGGGGGGGCAGAAAGCTGGACACCGGGGGGGGGCAGAAAGCTGGACACGGGGGGGCAGAAAGCTGGACACGGGGGGGGGGGCAGAAAGCTGGACACAGGGGGGGGCAGAAAGCTGGACACAGGGGGGGGCAGAAAGCTGGACACAGGTGGGGGGGCAGAAAGCTGGACACGGGGGGGGGCAGAAAGCTGGACACAGGGGGGGGCAGAAAGCTGGACACATGGGGGCAGAAAGCTGGACACATGGGGGGCAGAAAGCTGGACACGGGGCAGAGTGCTGGACAGAGATGGGGCAGAGTGCTGGACAGAGATGGGGCAGAGTGCTGGACAGAGATGGGGCAGAGTGCTGGACAGAGATGGGGCAGAGTGCTGGACAGAGATAGGGCAGGATTGGACAGAGATGGGGCAGAGTGTTGGACAGAGATGGGGCAGAGTGCTGGACAGAGATGGGGCAGAGTGCTGGACACAGATGGGGCAGAGTGCTGGACACAGATGGGGCAGAGTGCTGGACATAAATGGGGCAGGATTGGAAACAGATGGGGCAGAATGGAGACAGATGGGGCAGAATGGATACGATGGAGACAGATGGGGCAGGATGGGGAGATCATATGGGGCAGAATGGATACTCATGAGGGCAGGATGGGAGAACATATGGCTGGAGCCTGGAATGAGACACACGGGGGCTAGGATGGCGAATATTACCATAGGGGCTAATTAAGGGATATTATTATTGCAGTGATGTATTTATTTTATTTTTTGAGTATACTGTTTTAAATGGGGGGGCGGTCCTGTTACTGTGTAGAGTGATACTATGTTGCCTTCTTCATGTGGTGTAATGTAGAAGTTGGGAAAATTAAGTAATGTGTTCTACAAGCGGAACTCGAGATAACTGTTTTATTTCCTGCAGAGACGAGTCCTGGCTGGATGAAGTGATGGCGGTCTGTGCTGGATGAAAGATGAAGGACTTCACCTAGAGACGTCACTGGTGAGTCAGTGTTACCTATACACTGACACTATACACTGTATACTATATACAGAGGTCCTGTGTACAATGTCACCAGTGATCACTGTATTACCTATACATTATATACAGAGCTCCTGTGTGTAATGTCACCGGTGATCACTGTATTACCTGTACACAGACACTGCTTACTAATTACAGATCTCCTGTGTATAATGGCACTGATGGTGATAGTATTGTGGGTTTTTTTTTATTACTGATCAGTATTGTAGTATTCAGTCATTGGTGGTAATATGCGGTCTGGTCATGGTGTAGCGGTATTTGTTCCTTGTATTTTATATTATTCGATCACTGTGGTGGTAATATGTCATCTGGTCATAGTGCTGTGGCATTTGTTCCTTGTATGTAGTATTATAGGTCATTTTAAAAATTGAAAAATAAATAAAAATATACCTAAATTGTATTGCATATTTTAACAAATATTTAGTAGGTTACAGTAGAGTAGGGCCCGGCCAAAAGTGTCTACCTTGTTGTGGTGGCGGCTTAAAAAATCTTTTGGCCAAAACAAAAGCTGCCGGCTATATGTGTGATCTGGTGATGGGAACTGTCAATGTGTGATAGGTGAGAAGTGGAGATTTTCCAAGAGAGAGCGGTGGGACTGTGGACAGTTCGTGGGGTGGAGCCTGGAGGCGGGGCTGGGGTGGAGCCTGGGCGGAGTTTCAAGGGGGCCCCGAAAATTTTGCCAGTATGGGGCCCCGAAATTTCTAGTGGCAGCCCTGGAGCCAACCAACTTCTAACACCTGTCACCTGTTAGTCCAACCCAGGATGCTTGGACTACATCCCACAATTTTTTGGAATTTGTTGGCATTGCTTTAGAAACAGAATTTTTAATGTCACCCCTCAAGTTTTCTATCGAATTAAGGCCAGAGGATTGGGCTGGCCACTCCATAACCTCAATTTTGTTGTGCTGGCACCAAGATTTTGCTCATTTACTGGTGTGTTTAGGGTCGGGGTCTTGTTTAAACACCCATTTCAAGGGCATATTCTCTTCAGCATATGGCAACATGACCTCTCCAAGTATTTTAATATATGCAAACTGGTCCATGATCCCTGGTATGCAATAAATAGGTCTGGCACCATACTAAGAGAAACATACTCATATCATGCTTGCACCACCATGCTTCACTATCTCCAGGGTGTAATGTGGTTTGAGTGCAGAGTTTGGGGGTCGTTTGACAAACTGTCTGTGGCCCTTGGACCCAAAAAGAACAAATTTACTTTCATCAGTCCACAAAATGTATCTCCATTTCTCTTTAGGCCAGTTGATGTGTTCTTTGGCAAATTGTATCCACTTCACTACAGGTTTTTTTTGTTTGTTTTTTTAACAGTGGGACTTTGCGGGGACTTCTTGCTAAGAGATTAGCTTCATACAGACGTCTTCTAACTGTCACAGTACTCACAGGTAACTTGAGACTGTCATTGATCATCCTGGAGCTGATCATTGGCTTAGCCTTTGCCATTTTGGCTATTCTTCCATCCATTCGAATGGTAGTCTTTCGTCTTCTTCCACGTCTCTCTGGCTTAGCTTTCCGTTTTGAAACATTGGAGATCATTTTGGCTGGACAGCCTATCATTGTCTGCACTCCTTTATAAGATTTACCCTCTCCAACCAACGTTTTAATCAAAGTACGCTGTTCTTATGAAAAATGTCTCGAACAACCCATATTTCTCAGGCTTTCTAGGAGAAATGCATGTACAACATATCCTGGCTTCATCCTTAAATTAGGACCACCTGATTCACAGCTGTTTGTTCACAGAATGATCGACCTTACTAATTGAACTCCACACTGCTATTATTTTGAACACATCCCCTTTCATTAATTATTCTAATACACAGACTCAAAAACATGCAGATCATGAATGCTGAGTCTGTTGATTTTTTTAGACTCTACTGCACCAACTGGTAAATTGAGTGACATGTGGTATTATAAGCCACCATGTCCCAACAAGGGTGTGACATCAGATAGGAAGTAGCGAAGTCATATTTTTGGCAAGATATGGGGAGACAGCTGGTAGGCCCTTTTAATTACGGTGGCACTATCAGAACTGTTAGACTTGGTAAAAAACTGTACTGCCTCTGCTGATAAATTGTCAAAATTGATTTGCTGCAACACAAAGTCAGCCATATTCTTATTGGAGAGTAATAGGGTAATTTAAAATAGAAACCCCCTCAAAACAGGGCCATAAACCCAAACTTATATAGAAAAACCAGTGGGAGGGATATATTATTAATTGAGAACAGAAGGGGGAACACCATTGCGTAACACTATCTACAGGCCATAAAACTTAACTTCTATTAAATATCAAAATAAATAAGTGTATTGCAGGTGAAGGAGTAAAAAAAAAGATGTGGCCCTAATCTGTTAGCATTGCACATAATGAATAAGCTATTGCTCCTGATTACCACATGATGGCACCCCTGGGTGCCATGATTGTTAGACAGAATACGGCACTCAGATTAAAACATTAAGTCCCCCCGACATGTTTCACTGTTATACAGAGCATCATCAGGGAAAGAGACAACAGTAGCAATGGCCGCCGGCCAAACACCTCCCCCCCTATTTATAGCTTATGGAAGTATACAGTAGGGTCCACCAATTAAATCGTAACTGCTGTGTTCACAGACACCAATTATATTGATTGACATTACTCACCAATCTGAGACTAACTTGATGCCGCTAGTGTCCATTTGCATCACTTAAAGGTTGTCATGGAGATAGCTTTCCAATCCGATTATCCAATGTTGCATCAGGAATAGTGATGAGCGAGTGTATTAGTTGCTCGGGTTTTCCAGAGCACGTTCGGGTGACATCTGAGTATTTATGACTGCTCAGAGATTTAGTTTTCATCGTGGCAGCTGAATGATTTACAGCTCTTAGCCAGCTTGATTACATGTGGGGATTCCCTAGCAACCAGGCAACCCCCACATGTACTTAGCCTGGCTAGTAGCTGTAAATCATTCAGCTGCCGCGATGAAAACCAAATCTCCGAGCAGTCATAAATACTCAGGGGTCACCCGAGCAATGAGTCCATTCGCTCATCACTAGTCAGGAACCAATAGGAAATCTGCTCATAATCCGATACATTACAGCAACATGGGATAGTATGATACGGCAGTTTCTTGTATACAGTGGAGAAAATAAGTATTTGATGCTCTGGCAATTTTGCAAGATTTCCCACCTACAAAGAATGAAAAGGTACACTTCAACTGTGAGAGACAGAATCTTAAAAAAAAATCAAGAAAATAATAATGTATGATTGTAACATTATTAATTTTCATTTTATTGTATGCAGTAAGTATTTGATACAAACCTTTGTTTCCATTTACAGAGGTCAGACGTTCCCTCTAGTTCTTGACATGTTTGCACACACTACAGCAGGGATTTTGGCCCACTCCTCCATACAGATCTTCTCCGGATCTTTCAGGTTTCGGGCTGAGGCTGTGCAATATTGAGTTTCAACTCTCTCCAAAGATTTTCTATTGGGTTCAGATCTGGAGATGTGCTAGACCACTCCAGGACCTTGAAATGCTTCTTACGGAGCCAATCCTTAGTTGCATTGGCTGTGTGTTTTGTGCCATTGGCATGCTAGAAGATCCAGCCACAAACCATCTTTAATGCTCTTACTGAGAGAAGGGGATTGTTGGCCAAAAACTCTCAATACATGACCCCATCCATCCTCCCTTCAATTCACTTCATTCCTGTCCCCTTTGCAGTAAAGCACACCCACAGTATGATGTACCCCCCACCATGTTTTACGGTTTTCTTGGAATTATACTCATCCATCTTGTTCCTTCAAACACGGTGAGTGGAGTTGATACCAAAAAGTTATATTTTGGTCTCAGCTGACCACATGACCTTCTCCTATGCCTCCTCTTGATCATCCAGATAGTCATTGGTAAACTTCACATGGGCCTGGTGTTAGAATCTGTTTTATTTTTGACCATCCGCCATCTTGTTGTGGTTTTCTGGATGCTGGTCTTTTTCCCCTGGTGCTGGGTTGCCTTAGGTCAGGTGATTGTATCACCCTTTATTACCCAGCACCTGGCTCCCATTTCTTGCTGGACAGCAGTGTTAATCCGCTAGAGTTCTGGCTGTTTGATAGCTGTGTTTGACATTGTGCAGTTCTGGGATCTCTGTTTCTGCTATCTTTAGTTTCTGTTTTCAGTTGGTTTCTGCAGCTGTCTCTGTGTTTTCTATCAGGAGATGACCTGTTTTTATAGCCAGTCCTTAGATCTTTCAGGGACCTCCTTCCCCCTATCTATAAGTCTTCTCTGAGATTAATCTAGGATCGTCGGTGGGTCTATTCGCAGGGAATGGGTTGCCCACTCCATCGTAGAGTATCAGCCTAGTCTCAGTGCAGGGTCAGTTTTTCCCCTTCTACCCTAGTTCTGTGTTGCAGTTCCGTAACACCTGGACATGTGCTGGCGTGAGTATGGGGATCTTGCGCACCCTGCAGAATTTTAATCCATGGCAGCGTAGTGTGTTACTAACGGTAACGTGTGAGACTGTGGTCCCAGCTCTCTTTAGGTCAATGACCAGATCCTCCCATGTAGTACTGGGCTGTTTCCTGACCTTTCTCAGAAAAATCATCCTAACCCCAGGAGGCGAGACCTTGCATGGAGCCCCAAACCGAGCAAGATTGACAGTCATCTTGTGTTTCTTCGATTTTCTAATAATTGTGCCAACAATTGTTGCTTTTTCACCAAGCTGCTTGCCTATTGTCCGGTAGGCCATCCTAGCCTTGTGCAGGTCTGCAATTTTGTCCTTGGTGTCCTTAGACAGCTCTTTAGTCTTGGCCATGGTGGAGAGATTGGAGTGTGATTGAGTGTGTGGACAGGTGTAATTTATACAGGTAATTACGAGCTCAAACAGGTGCAATTAATACAGGCAATGAGTGTATAGTAGGAGGGCTTCTTAAAGAAAAAGTAACGTGTCTGTGAGAGCCAGAGTTCTTGCCAGTTGGTAGGTGATCAAATACTTATTTCATGTAACATAATGCAAATTTATTATGGAATAATCATACAATGCGATTTCTGTGTTTTTTTTATTTTTAGATTTTGTCTCTCACAGTTAAAGTGTACCCATTCCTTGTATGTGGGAAAACTTACTAAATCAGCAGTGTATCAAATACTTATTTTCCCCACTGTCTATACTCCACCTATTCACCAATAAGCGTGTGCTCGTGATCAATCGTCACAGTGACATAATGCAGTATGATTGGCCAGAAGCACAACCAATGACTGTGTCAGGGTATTGTAGTGACGTGGCACAGCTTGGTTGAGTAAATCACAGCCAATGGCTGTATCACAATGTTACCGTACTTAAATTACTCGCCTTAATAGTCAGCACTTAAAGGGAACCTGTCACCTGAATTTGGCGGGACCGGGTTTTCGGTCATATGGGTGGAGTTTTTGGGTGTTTGATTCACCCTTTCCTTACTTGCTGGCTGCATGCTGGCCGCAATATTGGATTGAAGTTCATTCTCTGTCCTCCGTAGCACACGCCTGCGCAAGGCAAGATTGGGTTTACAGGGATAGACTCTCTCTAACCCGCTTGTATAAATCTGAACATTCCGTTAGAAAAATCTTCATATCTAGAGCAATTGCGTCTCACTCTTAAATACTGCCCAGTTGGAATACCACTTGTTAAAGGGACTGGATGGTAACTGTCCCAATGTAGGAGACTATTAATCAAAATATCTTTCCGGAATGTTTTAGTCTGAATATTACAAACATCATCTATCCAAATCGTCAGATCAAGAAAGTTAATCTGTTTTCAATTTAACTCATGCTTACATCTAAGACCAGTTTTGTTATTATTAAGAATGTGGAAAAAAAATTAAGAAATAGTGATTCAAATCCTTCCCAAAAAATAAAAACATCATCTCTATAACGTACACAAAGTAAAATGTGACTTGTGAAAAATGAAAGACCTTTGTTGAACACAAGTTTATCCTCCCAACAGCGCAGGAATAAAATTGGCATTTGAGGGGACACATACCGTCCCCATAGCAGTACCCCTGAGCTGGTGGAAGATGTCAACATTAAACAGAAAATAATTGTGCTCCAAAATAAACCTGAAGAAAGTAAGTACAAATTGATTGTGCTCACAGAGATGTGCACCAAGTGCTTACAAATAAAAACAACAGCCTGTATCCCTAAATCGTGTTTAATGCTGCTGTAAAGCATTTCTACATCCAAACATTCTATAAGTGTACTTTTGGATACAGAGAAATTTTGTAGTTTACGAAATGTGTCTTTACGGTCCTTTAAATAAGAAGGAAGCGTTGATACAAAGAGTTGAATTATTCTATCCACATTTATGCCTGATGACGGGACCTGAGTAGTTTCGAAAGCTTGCAATTTGTTATCATCTTTTCAGTTAGCCATTAAAAGGTATCAACCACTGAGGACTCTCAATTCTAAATATTTTTCCATCAACATATGCACTTGCTCATTCTGTCAAATTCTATCCACATATGCACTTGCTTTCTGTCACATTCTATCCACATATGGACTTGTTCTTTCTGTCAAATTCTATCCACATATGCACTCGCTCTTTCTGTCAAACATTAATTCTCCGAGATGATTGGTCTTCCAGGGGGTTGATTTTACTCTTATGCACCTTGGGTAGTGCATAAAAGGTTGCAATGGTTGGATGTTTGTTAAAGATAT
This sequence comes from Ranitomeya imitator, assembly GCF_032444005.1. Classification (NCBI taxonomy): domain Eukaryota; kingdom Metazoa; phylum Chordata; class Amphibia; order Anura; family Dendrobatidae; genus Ranitomeya; species Ranitomeya imitator. The sequence goes on from NC_091283.1 coordinate 363,858,278, forward strand.
ATTTATATTCTTCCTCACTAAGACCCCATCTTAGGATCCATTTTTAATTTTTCATATGTCTGAGTCAGACAGGATGCGTTGAACCTTCTGTATATAAAATTCATGTCCATGACAACAATGTTTTTCCCTTTGTCTGCCGCTTTAATTACTATATTGTTATTATCGCGGAGCATATCAGTTTCTTTTTGTTCATCATAGGAAACCTTGCTGACATGGTCAATAGAATTGTGGATCTTTTGTAGATCTCGTCACAGAATCAACAAAATTTAAAATAGGATAGTAGGAAAGAGAAGGGGTCATGACAGATTTGGGTTTCAAGGATGTAAGAGGACCTGTGCACAACCTGATTTTTCATGAGTAATCTGCTCAATGCACTGACTCTTGTTCTCTTCTCATGAGAGAATTAAGGTCTTTGTTATGATGTTTGTATAATTTGTGGAATGCAAGTTTCCTTGCAAATAGGTTGACATCTTTGACCTAATTGAAGATATTAATCTTCGGGGCCACAGTGAATGATAATCCTATGCAATGACTGTAATTGAAGATAGGTTAAATATTTGTAAATAATTTTTTAATTAGGTCTCTTTGGTTGCTGGTATGCCCATTTGTTCCTGTCCTGTAACTGAATTTGACATGCCCCTAAAAACGATGATGTGGTCGGTGTTGTAAATGGCTTTACAGGTGCAATTACACTTGGCATTGATTGAGTGGTGGTATTTGCGGTCTGTATGTCTGTGTGTACATTTACTTTTGATACCATTGCAGGATTCAGAACGGGAGCATTTTGAATTTGCATAGTCAAAGGTTGTAAAAATGATGGATCCGAATAGAACTCCATATATGAAATAGTATTGGAGCATGATGGATTAGTATTAGGCAAAGATTGTTTGGACACGTGGCCAAAATGTTCGCTCTGAAACCTACTGTCAGACTGTTTCTTGTTGCTCAATGAAGGTGTATATTCTCTTCTTTTTTTGAATAGCATCTTTGTTATTATTGGTGTTGTAATTATTGGAATTAAACCTCTTCTTCCCAGAATAATTTTTCGATCTGGGGAAATTGTGCACATTGATACCAGTAGGTGTATCTTTTAACTCTGATAGACCACTTTCAGAGAAATCACTGCTATTATTTCCCCTCTCTTGTCTATTGTGCAACTTTTGTACTTTGTACACGTTTGGAGATCTCTTATAGAATTTATTTTTAAAAAGATTAAAGAACGTAGTCATAAAAAAATTAATATTTTTTAAAATTTTGTCTCTAGTTCGTTGAATTCTGGGATAGTGATAAAAATTTTAATTTGTTCAATTTCTTTTTCAAGTGTTAGATTAATTTTAGAAAAATATTCTTTTTCGTAATCTAATAGATATTGTATCATCTGCAAAGAATTTTCAGTTATTTATCATTCCCAACCTTTAAGAAAATCTAAGTCTAAGTGTGAGTTGGGTAGTTTGGGAATTTGAGGACCCCAATAGACGAATCTCTGTTTGTAATATGTGTCCAAACTTGCCACCTCCCACCAAGAACTAGTGTGTGTTTTAAATGTTTTAAACAGATTTTGAAACGCTACATGTATATTGGCGGCACAATCAGAAATGTTAGACTTGGAAAAAATCCGTACTGCTTCTGCTGATAAATTGTCAAAATTGATTTGTTGCGACAGAAAGCCAGCCATATTCTTAATGGAGAGCAAGATGGTAATTCAATCCAATAGAAAAACCCCAAAAACTGTAATTTATATAACTACTATCATAATAGGGTGCTACCAAGAGAGCGATTCTAATATTTTATATCATTAATTTTAATAATAACCACTCAAATAGTGTGCCATAGAGAGTAATATAACTTACTTGTGCCCATGTTAATGTCAAACACTATAATTTAAGTAAGCTAACACTGTGATACAGCCATTGGCTGTGATTTACTCAACCAAGCTGCGCCACACCAATGCAATATTTTGCCACCGTAATTGGTTGTGATTGTGGCAAATCATACTGTATTATGTCACTGTGATGATTGGTCATGAGTGCATGCTTATTGGTGAAGAGGCGCAGTATTTATACTGGAAACTGCAGTATCATACTATCCCACGTCGCGGTGAGGTATTGAATGACAAGCAAAATTTCCTATTGGTTCCCAACGCAACGTTGGATAGCTGAATTGGTAAGCTATCTCCATGACAACCTTTTTTAAGTAATGCGAATGGACAATAGCGGCATCTAGTTTGTCTCAGATTGGAAAGTACTGTCAATCAAAGTAATTGGTGTGTGCGAACGCAGCGGTTACGTATAGTGGACCTATACTTCCATAGGCCATATATAAGGGGTGTGTTTGGCTGGCAGCCATCACTACTTATGTCCCTTTCCCTGATGATGCCATGTATATGGTGAAACATGTCAGGGGGACTTATTGTTTTAATCTATTCCACCTAACAATGATGGCTTCCCGGGGTGGCATCGTGCGATAATTAGGAGCAGTAGCTTATTCAATATGTGAAGCGCTAACAGAGCCAAATCTTTTTTAATCCTTCACCTGCAATACAGTAACTTATTTTGGTATTTAAAAAAAATTAAGTTTTATGCCTGCTACAGAGTGTTATGCAATGGAGTTTTCCCCTTCTGTTCTCAGGCACTATTATTCTCTCTGTATATAACAGATAAAATGGAGGTGGCTCCATTTCTCCCTCAATGTACCTCAGCTGAAAGAGGACACCAGTGACTGTCCGCAGTCTCCAACATCATGTCCGCCCTCTATCCGAAACACAACCTCTCCAAAACTGAACTTCTCCTACTCCTGCCATCTACTAACCTCCCTAAACCTGATATTTCCCTCTCCGTGGGTGCCACCATAATAACACCCCAGCAGCAGGCGCGCAGTCTGGGTGTTACGTTTGACACCTATCTCTCCTTCACATCCCATATACAATCTCTTGCCCGCCCGCTCGTGCCACTTACACCTAAAGAACATATCTAGAATTCGCAGTTTTCTCACCATGGAAACAACAAAAACCCCCACTGTTGCCCTGATACACTCCCACCTAGTCTACTGTAACACTCTATTAATTGGCCTCCCCGTTACTCAACTTTCCCCTCTTCAGTCTATCCTTCATGCAGCAGCCAGGGTCATCTACGTGGCTAATCGGTATTTAGATGCAGCTGCTTGTCACCAGTCGTTACACTGGCTACTAGTGATGAGCAAGTGTACGAGCACGCTCGGGTGGTCTCTGAGTATTTGTGACTGCTCGGTGATTTAGTTTTCATCGCCGCAGCTGAATGATTTACAGCTTTTAGCTGGCTTGATTGATCCCTAACAACCAGGCAACCCCCACATGTACTCAGGCTGGGTAGAAGCTGAAAATCATTCAGCTGCTGTGATGAAAACTAAATCTCTGAGCAGTCATAATTACTCGGAGACCACCCGAGCGTGCTCGGGAAAACCCGAGCAACGAGTACACTCCCTCATCACTACTGGCTACCCATTTATTAAAGGATCCAAATCTAAGTACTTGTTCTCACCCACAAAGCTCTTCACAGTGCAAATGACTTTCGACTAACCTCTGCACTAATCCGTACCTCCCACTCCAAGACTTCTCCCGCGCTGCACCAATCCTCTGTAATGCGCTACCCCAAGAAAATAGGACCATTCACAATTTTCATAGTTTTACACACGCCCTCAAAACATATGTGTTCAGAGCGGCCTATCACGTTCCCTAATAAAAGTAATATTATGTGTAAGGGCGAGTGTGTACCCCAATTCACTATCTCCATCTATCCCCCACCCCCTGAAGATGGCTGGACCATTATTGTAAATAAGCTCCTGTACTTTGTGTCTCCCCCACCTCATTGTAGATTGTAAGCTCTCATGAGTAGGGTCATCTTGTTGTGCTTTAATTATTGTATTGTTAACGTTGTTACTTATTACTTGCGCTTGAAACTGTTAAACTGTAAAGCGCTGCGGAATATGTTGGCGCTATATAAACATTATTATTATTATGCTTCATCTCTCTGTGCACCTCAGATAATATTTAGACACATATCTCTCACTGTACCTCACATAAATTAGAGGAGGCTCTCTCTTGGTGTACTTCAGACAAAATGGAGGGACTATCTCTCTCGGAATACCTCAGACAAAATGGATGCAGCACTCTCTGTACCTCTGCTAAAATGGAGGTGCTGTATCTCTCTCAGGGTATGTGCACACGTCCAGATTTCTTGCAGAAGTTTCCTGAAGAAAACCGGAAATTTTCTGCAAGAAATCCGCATTTTTTTTTGCGTTTTTCTTGGCATTTTGCAAGCGAAATTAGCTTGCAAAATGCTAAAGTTTTCCAAGCGATCTGTAGCATTGCTTGGAAAACTGACTGACAGGTTGGTCACACTTGTCAAACATAGTGTTTGACAAGTGTGACCAACTTTTTACTATAGATGCTGCCTATGCCGCATCTATAGTAAAAAATAGAATGTTTAAAAATAATTTAAAAAATGGTTATACTCACCCTGCAGACAGCCGATCTCCTCAGCGGCGTCCATTCCTATAGATGGTGTGTGTGTGCAGGACCTTCGATGACGTCGCGGTCACGTGAGCGGTCACGCGACCAATCACAGGACCGCGACGTCATCGTAGGTCCTTCACACAGACCATTTATAGGAAGAGAAGCGGCAGCATGCAGCACTGAGAGGCGGGAAGACACCGGGGCCATCAGAGGGTGAGTATATGACTATTTTTTATTTTAATTCTTTTTTTTTTTTACTAATTATATGGTGCCCAGTCCGTGGAGGAGAGTCTCCTCTCCTCCACTCTGGGTACCAACCGCACATAATCTGCTTACTTCCCGCATGGTGTGCACAGCCCCATGCAGAAAGTAAGCATATCAATGCACTCCTAGGTGTGTGGAATCCCCGCAATTCCGCATTTTTAATGAACATGTTGCTTTTTTTTCCGCAATGCGATTTTTTCGCGGAAAAAAAAGCAACATTTGCACTAGAAATGCGGAATACACTGTAATTAATAGGAAGCATATGTAAGCGTTTTTTTCGCGTTTTTATCACGTTTTTATAGCGAAAAAACGCGAAAAAAACGCGAAAAATCCTGAACGTGTGCACATGGCCTCAGTGTACCTTACATAAAATGGAGGCAGCACTATCTATCAATGTACCTTAGATAAAATAGAGGAGGCACTATCTCTCTCAGATAAGTTAATTGCCAAGGGGGTGATGTTATCTGCTGCTTTTGGATCACCTGAAATGGTGGGTATGCCTTTCTTTTATATTGCTGACCTCCAGGTAGGTGACAGCCTATGGAGCCTCTCTACTGCCTCTTGAAGCTTAACTCCTCTCTGCTTTCTACTTCTTGACTTCTTTCATTCTTGTGCAGTCTGCCTTCTTTTTCCATGCTTCATGTTCATGGACCATCCTGTTCCTTCCTCCAGTTAATGGCCCCTACACAATGGTCTGACAGATGGGAACAATCATGTTTCTTCCACTTTTCTACTCACTGCTGTCTAAAAGCTCTCATCGGCTCCCAATTACACACACACACATTGGCTGGCATGCCGTGATTCAATTTGGGCTAACAAGTTGGGGGGGTGTCCTAGTCTCGCAGTAAGAGTGTTACCCACGCTGTTGTGGAACCACTGTGCCACGGTCTAGGGAGAGCCTGGCGAGGACTAACTAAGCAACCACCTGGTTCTTCACTAGAGCCCCTGATGCTGTGGTTAGACTTGAACCCAGGTGCAAGCCAGATGCTTATTGCATTTATCATTTCCACTTTTAAATACATGTAAAAGAGTGGGAAAAAAACGATTTACCCAAAAATGTGACACTAGTCAACATTCACAGACAAGCCATGGGACAGGGTATCCAAACATTCCAGGGTCAGATACCAAGGGAGAACATAGTAAACTAAAGGGGAAAGACAAAGGCGAAGTCAAGTTACAGTCCAAATACCAGGAAGATATGGGATCAGAGCAAAGAAGCTAGGCAAAAGGATGGTCAGAACAAGGTCTAAAGTCAGGCAGCAAAAGATCAGTAAATGGAGTACAGGAATACAAGGCAACCCACTAAGCGATGCTATGTCTGGCAGAGATCTGGGATGAGCAGCTTAGCTAAGTAACTGGGTAATAACCTGGAACAGGGAAAATCTGAAAGAAGCTCAGCACTTTGGACGGCTGAGCTGTCCATCAAAACACCAACAGCTCAGCACGACGTTGCATCAGATTAGATGACCGAGCTGTTAGTCACCGCGCCCAAGACACAATGAGAGGAGGAATTGTGGCAAAAACAAGATTAATCTGTGATATTCTGGTAATCCTGGTCCTAAGGCAGCATTGATGACGTCATTGCTAAATGTACATGACCCACAGTCTGGCTTCTTATAAATTAGTGAAGAAATCGGTTTTGTTTTTTAGGTAGTCATCTTTGTGTGTTTCATTGCAAAAGGCAGAGAGCAGAGCATGAGCATTTTCTCTCTGGCCAGTACACATTATTTATGATTCTGTACTGAATACCAGTTTTATCCAATCATCCACAGTCCAGACTTTTATAGACCGTTACCGTGTTTTGTATGGTTTATGTGTTAAGTGTTTGTTTTTTTGTTTTACCTCTCTATATGCAAGGCTCAATCGACTGATTTTTTTTCTAGTTACAAATAGCCCTGTTTCCAGCAATTAGTTTTCAATTCATCCTTTCGTACATTTTCTTTTTTTGGCAATGTACACTCCTCAACATTCAAATGGCAATACCAGAAAGTTGTGGATTTATGTAAACCACAGGATGGATATACATGCTAGTGATTTGCCAGTAATGAAAAAATGGAAACAAAATTTTCAAAACATGTCGATTTATTCAATATCGACAATGAGCGTCTGCGCAAAACTTCTCTCCACCTAAATATGTTAGTCGCTATCAATGAGATTATTAATGGTTGTCTATGGAATGTTCTGAATTTGGGCATGCAAATCATCAAGATCCTGATGGCAGCTCCCTTTGCAGTTGCCGACCAAAGGCATCTCCAAGCTAGATGTGAGACAAGTCTGGATATGTAGCAGGCTATGGAGGCACATTTAGGCCACATATGATGCACCATAATTCCATGGATTTTCATTCTTGGTATGGCATTTTCAATGTTGAGGAGCATATATAAACTAAGTTTAAAGATTCGATTACATGTAAAATGTTTAGTAGTGATAAATGTGGTTATTAGGCGCTCCTTTAGTTAACGGACATTTAGTTGTTCCAAACATTTGTTAAAGGGTTACTCCACTAATCTTTATATTGTTGGCCTATCTTAAGGATAGGATAACAACTAATCTGATATTAATGATCTATCAGGTGTAATTTATCAATGTTATTCACCACATGATTTCTCTTGAATTTTTTTAAACCATTGTTTTCTGTATTTACTTTTATGCACTGACTAAGAGCCAGTTGTGTCTAAAATGTGTAAGCCAAGTCTGTATCGCCTGTTTGTGGGACCAACTGATATGCTTTTAAATTGAACAAATAAAACCAAGATTTTATTCTGGACAACTGGCTTATCTCCTTATCTTCAATTCGTTAGGTTAGGTCATCAAGAGAAAAGTAGTGGAGCAACTTTTTAATGATTTACTACTATAAATTGCATGACACGTGACTAACTGTTCTTTTTTTCTAGTTCAATATGTGAATAAAATTACTTAAAAAAAGTCTTCTTCGTTGTATGATTTCTCTAATGTGTACAACAAAGATGTACTTTGTAGTTAACATAATTCCTACGTTCTAGACATGAAAATGTATTTTACGGGGAGAGGTCTTTGATGTGCAATTACAACTGACTTTTTGTAAAACTATTTTCTGCCTACAGCATGAGAGAATGGCTTCCCCCCCACACGAGTATGTTGTTTGACAAGATCTAATTTCTAAAAATATTTCCAACATCCAAATACAAATATGACTTCTCGCCTCTTTTTTTCTTTTGTTCAACAAAAGTAAAACCTTTCACACGATCTGGACATAAAAATAATTGTTATGGTTTGTGAGCTCTTTGATGTTCATAAAGGCTTGATTTCTGCTTAAAACATTTACCATATCCAAAGATGAATAAGACTTATGCTCAAGACTTGATTTAAAATAAAACATTTCCCACATTATTGTGTGTGAGTTCTTTGATGTCTATCAAGGCTTGATTTCTGATTAAAATATTTCCCACACTCAAAACATGGAAATCGCTTGTGCTCTGTGTGACTTCTCTTATGTTTGGCCAAATTTGATTTCTCTGCAAAATATTTCCCACATTCAGGACATGAATATGGTTTCTCTCCTGTGTGGGTTTTTCTATGTCTAACAAGACTTAATCTCTGGTTAAAACATTTCCCACATTCAAAACATGAAAACGGTTTATCTCCTGTGTGAATTCTGTAATGTTGAACAAGAGCCGATTTATTGTTAAAACATTTCCCACATTCTGAACATGAAAATGGCTTCTCCCCTGTGTGACTTCTATGATGTCTAACAAGATCTGATTTCTGGATAAAACTTTTCCCACATTCAGAACATGTAAATGGCTTCTCCCCTGTGTGAGTTTTTTGATGTGTAATAAGAGTTGAATTCTGATTAAAACATTTCTCACATTCTGTGCATGAATATGACTTCTTCCCTGTGTGAAGTTTCTGATGTCTAGTAAGACTGGTCTTAAGGGTAAAACATTTCCTACATCTCGAACATGAAAATGGCTTCTTGTTTGTGTCAGGTCTTTGATGTTCACCACCATGGCCACGTCTGTTATTTCTTTTTTGCCTAACAGTCTGTAAAGGATGAGGAGATAGATCTTTACTGTGTAGGGCTGAAAGTTTATCGGAGGCAAATAAATGCTCTTCATATGTTTCACGAGTGATATCTTCATATTTTAAAGCAGATGACCATGATTTTAGATGCTCTTTAGATCTCTTGGTAGTACAGTCACCTCCTAAAAATAAAATTCTGCATTATTTGAAGTTATGTTAAAACATATATATCTTGACATTTTATATATAATTTTATAGAAATTGCAAGTTACCGTATATACTCGAGTACAAGCTGACCCGAGTATAAGCCGACCCCCCTAATTTTGCCACAAAAACTGGGAAAACTTATTGACTCGAGTATAAGCCTAGGGTAGGAAATGCAGCAGCTACCGGTGAATTTCAAAAATAAAAATAGATACTCCATACCATTCATTATTGCCCCATAAGATGCTCCATATAACGCTGTGCCACATATAATGCTCCATACTGTTTATTATTGCCCCATAGATGCTCCATATAAAGCTGTGCCACATATAATGCTCTGCACCATTCATTATGGCCCCATAGATGCTCCATATAAAGCTGTGCCCCACCTATAATGCTCTGCACCGTTCATTATGGCCCCATAGATGCTCCATATAAAGCTGTGCCCCATATATAATGCTCTGCACCGTTCATTATGGCCCCATAGATGCTCCATATAAAGCTGTGCCCCATATATAATGCTCTGCACCGTTCATTACGGCCCCAAAGATGCTCCATATAAAGCTGTGCCATATATAATGCTGATGCTGCAATAAAAAAAAAAAATCACATACTCACCTCTCTTCGCTCAGGACGCCGGCGCTTTCAATATTTACCTGCTCCTCGTGCGGCTCCGTCTCCAGCACTGACGCTCAACAGAGGGCGCGCACTGACTACGTCACCGGGCCCTCTAACCTGAGCGTCACAGCCAGAGGACGCTGGAGACGGAGCCGCACCGGAACGAGGAGCAGGTACATATCGCGCAGCGCTCCCCTCCCCGTATACTTACCTGCTCCTGGCGCGGTCCCTGCGCGTCCTGTTGTGAATTCTGCTCTTGGGTTCCCTCCAGTGGTTGTTGGTAGGAATGCAGTTGTCTCTGACTCGCAGTCCTGGCCAGGTGTATCGGATAATTACAATTCTGACTGGGATATTTAGGTGTGCAGGATCCTTTAGCCCTTGCCAGTTGCCAATGTTCCTTGTGAAGTGTTGGATCTCTTTCTGGCTTCTCCTGCTTGCTGCCAAATTCAGCAAAGATAAGTGTTTTGTTTTTGTATCTGTGGCACACTGCTGTGTGCGTGTTTCAGTTTTATTCCTGCTCTGTTTGTAGGATTCACTGGAGTTGCAGATATACGCTCCTACATTTTTAGTTAGATGTAGGAAGTTTTTTGTATATTCTGTGTGGATTTTTTGAAGGGTTTTAATACTGACCGCATAGAACTCTGTCCTATCCTGTCCTATCTAGCTAGAGTGGCCTCCTGTGCTAAATCCTGTTTTTCTGCCTGTGTATGTTTTTTCCTCTCCGACTCACCGCCAATATTTGTGGGGGGCTGTCTATCCTTTGGGGATTTTCTCTGAGGCAAGATAGTATTCCGATTTCCATCTTTAGGGGTGTCTAGGTTTGTTAGGTACACTCCACGGCTACTTCTAGTTGCGGTGTTAAGTTCAGGATTGCGGTCAGTACAGTGGCCACTTTCTCCAGTGAAAGTTCTAATGCAGCTCCAAGGTCACCGGATCATAACAGCGTCCCTGCTTCTGCATCTTCTTCCTGTATTGAGCGGTCACAGTTACCGATCATTACAGTCATGAATATGCGGCTCCACCTCTATGGGAGGTGGAGCCGCATATTCATGACTGTAATGAGCGGTACCATGTGACCGCTCAGCACAGGAAGAATCTGCTGCGCTGGAAGAAGCAGGGACTGCAGGGACCGCGCCAGGAGTAGGGGAGTATAACTAGACAGCCCCCGCTCCCCCTCCCCTGCCGACCCCGGGTATGACTCGAGTATAAGCCGAGACGGGGACTTTCAGCCCAAAACAATGGGCTGAAAATCTCGGCTTATACTCGAGTATATACAGTATTTAGCAAAACTCAATTATTCCCCTTAACCCCCAAGGGTGGTTTGCATGTTAATGACCGGGCCAATTTTTACAATTCTGACCACTGTCCCTTTATGAGGTTATAACTCTGGAACGCTTTCATGGATCCCAGTGATTCTGAAACTGTTTTCTCGTGACATATTGTACTTCATGTTAATGGTAAAATTTCCTCATTATTACATGTGTTTATTTGTGAAAAAAATGAAAATTTGCTGGAAATTTTGAAAATTTCGAAATTTTCCAACTTTGAATCTTCATGCCCTTAAATCACAGAGATACAGTATGTCACACAAAAAACTTAATAAGTAACATTTCCCACATGTTTACTTTACATCAGCACAATTTTGGAACCAAAATTTTTTTTTGTTAGGAGTTATAAGGGTTAAAAGTTGACCAGCGATTTCTCATTTTTATAACACCATTTTTTTTAGGGACCACATCACATTTTAAGTCACTTTGAGGAGTCTATATGATAGAAAATACCCCAAAGTGACACCATTCTAAAAATTGCAAGGTTCTCAAAACCACATTTAAGAAGTTTATTAACCCTTCAGGTGTTTCACAGGAATTTTTGGAATGTTTAAAGAAAAAAACTGAACATTTAACTTTTTTTTTTCCACAAAAAAATTACTTCAGATCCAATTTGTTTTATTTTACCAAGGGTAACAGGAGAAATTGGACCACAAAAGTTGTTGTCCAATTTGTCCTGAGTACGCTGATTCCCCATATCTGGGGGTTAACCACTGTTTGGGCGCACGGCAGAGCTCGGAAGGGAAGGAGCACGGTTTTACTTTTTCAACGCAGAATTGGCTGGAATTGAGATTGGACGCCATGTTGCGTTTGAAGAGCCCCTGATGTGCCTAAACAGTGGAAACCACCCAATTCTGACTCCAACACTAACCCAAACACACCCCTAACAGTAATCCCAACCCTAACCATAGCCCTAACCACACACATAACCCAAACACGCCCCTAGCCCTAATCCCAATGCTAACCACACCCCTAACCCCAACACAGCCCCAGCCCTAATCCCAACCCTTACCATAACCCTAATCCCAACCGTAAAAGTAATGCAAACCCTAACCCCATCTCTAGCCCCAACCCTAACTTTAGCCCCAAACCTAACTCTAACTTTAGCCCCAACCCTAACTTTAGCCCTAACCCTAAGGCTTCTTATACACATTCTGGGCTTTTTGACTCCCGTTATTGCGGGCCATATCGCCGCAATTTTCACGGTCTGCCGCAATAACTGATAACAAAAAAACTTGCGGATTGCCGTTTTTCGGGTTTCCAATACTATGGAAATAGTATTGGAAAAATAAACGGCGTTCCGCAAAACCGGAAGACACGGTGCACCGCAAAAACAAATTTCTGTGTTTGTAAGCTGGGAAAAAGATTAAGCAGGCTCGATCTTTTTTTACGGCCATACAGCGCACCGTGAAACTATTGGGGCTGCAAAAACGGGCCTCAAAACAACGGTATGTGTAAAAGAAGCCTTACCCTAACTAAGGGGGTGATAAGGGGGGTTTGATTTACTATTTATAGCGGGTTTTTATGTTTGGCAGCTGTCTCATGCTAAAAGATGCTTTTTATTGCAAAAAATAGTTTTTGCATCACCACATTTTGAGAGATATAATTTTTCCATATTTTGGCCCACAGAGTCATGTGAGGTCTTTATTGGTACCATTTTCGGGCACATGACATTTTTCGATCGCTTTTTATTGCGATTTTTGGGAGGCAGAATGAAAAAAAACAGCAATTCATGAATTTCTTTTGGGTGGGGCATTTCAGTTCAGAGTGTGGTAAAATTGATAAAGCAGATTTATTCTTCGGGTTAGTACGATAACAACGATACCTCATTTATATTTTTTTTATGTTTTGGCGCTTTTATATAATAAAAACTATTTTATATAAAAAATAATTATTTTTGCATCGATTTATTCTGAGGGCTATAACTTTTTTATAATTTTTTGGGTGATGACGCTGTATGGCAGCTTGTTTTTTGCGAGACAAGATGACGCTTTCAGCTGTACCATGTTTATTTATATCCGTCTTTTTGATCGCGTTTTATTCCACTTTTTGTTTGGTGGAATATGATGAATAAGATGATAAAGTTTTTTGCCTTTTTTTTTTTTCCTTACAGTGCTCACTGAAGGGGTTAACTAGTGGGACAGTTTTATAGGTTGGGTCGTTACGGAGGCAGCAATACTAAATATGTGTACTTTTATTGGTTTTTTTTTACATAAAGAAATGTATTTTTTTAGAAAAATATTTATTTTTTTCTTAATTTAGGAACTTTAAAAAAAATATTTTTACACATGTTAATTTTTTTTTTAAAGTTTTTTACATTGTCCCGGGGTGGGACATCACTATATAGTGTCAGATCGCTGATCTGACACTTTGCACAGCACTGTGTCAGATCAGCGAACTGACAGGCAGTGCAGGAGGCTTCTCAGCACCTGCTCTCAGCAGGCACTGAGAAGCCACCTCCCTGTAGGACCCCGTGGCCATCTTGGATCCAGGGCCTGCAGGGAGGAGAACGGAGGAGACCCTCGGAACAACACAATCTCGTCTGAGGGTCTCAGAGATGCTTCCCTATGCCACCGGAACTGGGGCACCACCGTGGGTTAAAGTGTCGGGAGTGGTCCGTGACCGCTCCTGGCACATAGTACCGGGTGTCAGCTGTGATAATCAGCTGACACCTGGCCGCAATTGTGAGCACGGCTGATTGCATTGGACGTACTATCCCGTCCATGGGAATTAAGTCCCAGGTCACATGGATGGGATAGTACGTCCGATGGCAGAAAGGGGTTAAGATTGAGTGAGAAACGTTTTCTCATTATTGTGCAGCAGTTAACTTTAGTGGTAGGACCAACAGATCATGAATTTAGCTTTTCACTTCTCTGTTGAAGTCAGTATATTCAGGTTCATATTTGATTGCATGTAGCTACTAAGTTGTAGTGAAATATTCAGTGGAGAAGAATCATAAAAGGGACCCATTAGTCAATGCTGTGAGGTGTAGTTTATACTATACACTAACTGTAAGCTACATGCATCATCGCAGATAAGGTTAAAGTGGAGAAGTATGGTCATACACAAAGAAGCAATGGATTTAGAGCAAGTGAAAGACTGAAGTAACACGTACAATTTTTAGCAGAAACTGTAAGTCGAAACAAAAATGGAAGACCAGTCCTATCTTCTCCTGTATTTGGCAAATAAATGTTAAAAATAAAATCACCAAAAACTGCATGAGCGATTCCAGAAATGCCAGAAGATCTGAAGTGGACAACATGAACGCAGTGCCAGAGGGAGTTTCTGAGAGGTCCGTATGGCCGGATGGAACTAGTGAAATATGAGCCTTTTTTTCTTTTTACACATCTTTTTCCAGGTCTCTAGAAATTTTCAAAATGGCAGCAATCATTTTGCTGAATTCACACAAAGCAATTCGCAAAAGAAAACTGAATCAGGAGAATCTTCTTTTTTTTTGTGGAAAATTTGAGGCAAATTTAATTAAACTCAAACTGATTAGATATCAAACCCGAAATCTTCCCTCACGTGATCTCTGGTCCTCCCAAGACCTCCTTCTCTCCTCCACACTTATTCGCTCCTCACCCAACCGCCTCCAAGACTTCTCCCGAATATCCCCCATCCTCTGGAATTCTTTTGCCCCAACACATCCGACTATCAACCACATTCGGATCCTTCAGACGGAACATGAAAACCCACCTCTTCAGGAAAGCCTACAGCCTGCTCTGACCCCACTGCCTCCTCATCACTACTGGAGATACTGCCTCACCAAAACCGGAGCTCCTGCAACCCTCAACCTATTGTCTCCTTCCCCATAATCCCGTAGAATGTAAGCCCGCAAGAGCAGGGTCCTCGCCCCTCTGTATCAGTCTGTCATTGTTAGTTTGCTTACTGTAAGTGATATCTGTAATTTGTATGTAACCCCTTCTCATGTACAGCACCATCGAATCAATGGTGCTATCTAAATAAATAATAATAATAATTAGCTCATCACTACAGTAATGTGAAACGGTGACTAAGCCCATTTATTTAATTCATGAAGTGCCTACAAGGGACCATTAGACAGAACCACCTAGAGAGTTTTAAGGACTACCTATCATGAGATTTGTGTTCATTGCCCCAAGAGGATTGGTGGACAATAGTGTTGAGGTCTCTAGCAGCAGGGGGTGTGCAGGATGATTAGTAGAAAGTACAGAAAGTTGTCACCACTCCTACTAAGAAGCTCTCTCCACGTTCTCACCTACAAATGAGATAGATGATAACTTGCAGATTGTTCTGGGTCAGACTGCTGGGACACACCCTCACTGATCAAGGGAATAAGCTCTGAAGTGCTCCATTCAATGTCTATGGGAATGGTAGATGTTGGGGTGTACAACATGTGATGGTCCCATAAACAATGAATGGAGCAGATGAACACTTGTGGAGCCACTGCTCTATTTCAATGGAGCATTTCAGAGTCCCTTCCTGCTCTTCCATTATACCTTTACCCAGACTAAGCAACAAAAAGCAGACAAACCAAGTGCTGTGATAGGACCCAAAGTCACAGCACTGACAAAAACTCAATGCAGCTGCATGCTGGATCAGGTACATTCTATAGAACCAGGCTAAGAAGGGGAAGCTCTTCAGGACATAAGATAACTTTAAAGCCTCCGACCTCACGATTTGATTCAGTTCAGTTATGTTATGTGGAACAATAATGGAGCATTGATTTGTCTGGGGCCAATCACTTTGATTCACAAGAATCTGCAGAGTTAGTTTACAAGAATTAGAGGTTGAAACAGCTGGAGACGATGGGTTCCACTTTTTATAGGGCCTTTGACTGAAATACCAGTTGCACTACCCCGATACAAATGATCTTCATCAGAAGGTTCTTCTATGATTCAGAATTTCCATAATACAAATTATATCCATATTTTCTCATAGCTCATGTCACAAGAACAGCACTATGGCTACATTACATATTGGGGACCTATATCGATGGAAAATTTTTATATGCCATAAATCTGTCTATGGATCTCTCAAGGAATGGTCAAGTCAGTAACAGAAGTTTTCACCCAGAAGAAAATTCCCACAAACAAAACCCATTGGAATCAATCTGATCAACAGATCGGTTACCCCAAATCTGTATAGGAAGAAAGGCAGAATGCTGGGAAATACTAAATCCTTTAACTCTTCCACCTTGCCACCTAGACAACACCTCCCCTCAACACCTGACCTCCCTGTATCAGAATTCTGTTACTAGGACTTAGACATCTTATCCTTATGGTAACATTTGTCTTTCATGCTATAATGTTTAAAGTAAAACCAAAGCAAAGTACTGGTACTGCTCCAAAGCGTATGAAGACATAACTCAAAAATATGTAAAAAAAAAAAAAAAAAGTTGAGAAGGGTCATTGGAGATATAAATAGAAAAAATTAATTAATTTTTTTTAAAAAATTACAAAATTTAGTTTTATTGCTATTTCACCAGACTTGGAATCTTTTTCCTGCTTTACAGTACATCACATGATAAAATGGATGATGTCATTCAAAAATGCAACTTGTCCCGCAAAAAAAAAGCCCTCATACGGCAGAGGATAAAATGAAAGCGGAAGGGGTAAAACTATGCTTTATGAAGAGTACTTTGTAACATAAAATCTTTACATTTTTGTTAGCCATTAAAAGGTATCATATCTATGAGATTATTATTTTATTTCTCTTAGGGCTCATGCAGACGATCGTAGTTTCGGTCCGAAATGGATCCGTACAAATATCGGATCACACTTGGACCAAAGTCATTCAATGAGGCAGAGAACATCATGATCTGCCTCCAATTATCAGACAGTACTTTGGTGATTCAAGTCTATGGGTCCAGGAAAATAATTGGACCGCAGCTCGATTTTCATGGACTGACAGAATGAAGAAAATGGAGAAACTTTTTTTTTTTTTTTTTAAATTCTCCATATCCAAGAAAAATGGATCCCATTCTCATCATACTCAAATCAAACTCGGATCAAAGTGCGACTAGCGCGAAAAGGACCGATTTTCTCAGATGTGGAGAATATGGTAGAGTGACTTTCCATAAGATGTGTGATCTGTAAAATCAGAATCTATCTCATAGCTCCGAAAAAACACAAGTCCTCACATACAGTATGTCTCCATCTTCTGTATTCTGGTAGCACACAGGATTTATAAACTCGCCATACAGGTGTTAATGACTCCTAAGCTCTTAAAATGATTCCAGTTGACAGTGAAAAAAGAATCCTCATTTACATGGAAATATTTGATGACCATATTCTGCATTCTAAATACCTAGCATGTGTTATTGTCTATACAGAATCACAATTACATCCTTATTTAATTAGTATTCTGGCTAAAGGAGGGAAAACAAACAACTAAAAACAGAAAAACAAGAGTGTAAAATATATCAGCGCAAAATCACTGTAGCCGGTGACTGAGAATCTGTGACTTCTCTGCATTTAGTGGTTACTTCTCACCTGGGTGGTCATCTGTAGGAATCTCCTCCTTACACCACACATATGTCTCTATAGTATTAATATGGGTCAGATCTTCACCCTGAAACAAATATTGTAAAAGTCACAGACAGATGGAGAAGTCACATCTATGATCAGCTCTAATCCTGCCGTCTCCACCGTTCTCATTACACAAGTATAAGACATATAATACTGGTGGATAACACAAGACTGAGCACAAGATCTTCACAGCCGTCTACACATCATAGGGGAGATCTCATGACACCTTCTCTCCATCTACCTGATGATCCTGAGGAACATTGGGATTTTCTTCTTCATAGTCCTGAGGAAGAAGAGGACGAGGACATCTCTCTGGTGTCGTCTCCTTACTGGATAGACCTGGAGGAAACACAGAGGGACTGAATTCAATTTTCACATACAGATAATTATTCGTCGTGTGCATTTACTCCTATTACCTGGTGATGTGAGGGGCTGGGGAATCTCCATCATGACGTCCTTGTACAGATCTTTGTGTCCTTCTAAATACTCCCACTCCTCCATGGAGAAATGGATGGCGACATCCTCACACCTTATAGGAACCTGACACATATCATGATACCATTATCACCCCGATCCCTCATAGCATTACTGTATAATGTCCCAGCATTCCCAGCAGTGTCACCTCTCCAGTCAGCAGCTCAATCATCTTGTAGGCAAGTTCTAGAATCTTCTGGTGATTGATGTCCTCATATATTAGGGGGTAAGGTGAAGGCCACGTGATTGGGCTCAGGGGTCTTCCCCATCCCTCAGGCACAGGGGCCTGACAGCGCTCACTAGAGGTCTTCTTCACTATTGTGTAATCCTGGTTATGGAGAGACACATTAATAAATCTCACTACAGACATTTCCAGAGTCCTCACCTCTAGAGTTCTGTCCATTTGTTATTCCCATAGATAAGAATGATGTAATGTGACGTCATCAGGATCTCTCACCTCACCAGTAAGCCGGAAGAGGATCTCTAGGGTAAGGTGTAATATCCTCTCCACTATCCTGTCCTGGACCTTATTCATCTTTCACATGTCAATGAGGAAAATTCTCTTATACAGAAGATCTCCAATGAGAGGATTCAAAATTATAGAAGCCTGAATGGGAAGTAGATGAACCGATGTATCATCATAAAGAAAGGCTTTTCCCCAACTTCTATTACTCACCTCTTTCTGAAGTCTTCATCGCTCTGTAGCTTCTCTTCAGGGGGGCAGGGCTGCATCTCTCTGCACTGAAATAAATTAAATTATAATATTAACACTTTACCTGTGATTGGTTCTACCTCAAACTGATGTCTCCATGTTCTCAGGCAGCAGCTTTAGGTATGAGCCACAGCCTATAATGATAAACATAGGAGAATTTGATCATTTTCAGATGTATTGCAGACAGTGAACCCAGAAGCAGATTATACATGTACACTGTATACAGCAGTGTATTTCTTTGTACTTGTATACTGAGATGAACAAAAAGTCAGATTTTTGTGTCCACGTAAAGTACTAAAAATAACAAATAGCAATTATAAAAATATCTATATTAACCTCTTTTAAGTTTCTAGGATCATTACAAATGGAAGGTAGAATGATCTCCTGACTCCTATGAAGCCTCATAGCTACCTTGGGGAGATCAGATCTTAACACTATTCTATCATCATAAACCTGAGTATAAGGAGGGTTTTCCGAAAGGACTTGGATATCACTAACCCTAGCCGAGGTCAATGTTACCAATGGTATTGCTTTCAGGCTAAGATTCTTAACAGATGATTCTTGCAAAGGTTCAAATGGATCCTTGGTTAATGCTTAAAGAACCAAATTTAGATCCCAAGGAGGAATCTTAAATTAGGGATTCAACTTCTCCACCATGGCCAAGACGAAAGAGCTGTCTAAGGATACCAGGAACAAAACTGTAGACCTGCACAAAGCTGGGATGGGCTACAGAACAATAGGCAAGCAATTTTGTGAAAAGGCAACAACTGCTGGCGCAATTATTAAAAAATGGAAAGAACACACAAGATGTTTGTCAATCTTTCTTGGTCTGGGGTTCCATTCATAATCTTATCTGGTGGGGTAAGGATGATTCTGAGAAGGTCAGGAATCAGCTAAGAACTTGTCATGTCGGACGCTGTTCACACTAGAGCGTCCGACAGACAGCGGTAATTCCACTTACGTCCACTACACGCTCAGTGGCGTTGGCTAGACTTTATCCAGCTTGCTTGGGGTTAATCTAGCTGGTAATTTGGTTGGAGGCTGGGTCACGCCCACGGCCTTTAAATAGTTGTGCTGGACTTCGGGGTGTCGCCGATTATAGCTTGTGTCTTGTGCCTGGTGATCTCGGTCTGGAGTGGTGGTCTAGGAGAGGAATATCGTATCTGGTGGTGTATTATCCTTTGTCATATTTCTCCTTCCTATATTTGTATTTGTTTTGCCCTGTGCACATTATAGTGTATTCCTGTGTGACTTCGGCGTGGTGCGTTTTTCAGTTTTCCCTGTGTGTGCTTACTGTGGGGATTGGTGTGTGGTCTCTTCACTGGGTGGCGGGTGGTGGTTTCAGCTTAGGGCTGAAACAGGAGACAGGGTCAGGCCTGGCGGCCCAGACATGCACACTTTTAGTGTAACTTCTGGGAGAGGGACAGACAGGGTTTCCCTAGGCTGAGGGATATCACAGGGGCCCGGGTAACCAGCCCTAGTCTACCCAGTACTCCCGTGACATTATAATCGGCCCAAAAAGAAAAAAAACAAGTATTTTTTTTTTATGTCATGGATCCCATGACTTCCATAACCCGCCAGTTGAAGGCGCTGTTCTTACAGGTCTCTGAATTGAAGGGGCAGTTCAGCAACAGGGTCTTGTGGTATCTAATACGCAGGTGGAAACTGCAGGGAGAGTTGCAGAGCCAAAAATCCCTTTTAACTGAGAGGTTTGCTGGGGAACGCAGTAAATTTGTTGTTTTCCGTGAAGCTTGCAAATTGTATTTTCGTATGCGCCCGCTTTCCTCAGGTAATGAGGCTCAGCGTGTGGGCTTGGTTTTGTTATTACTGAACGGAGACCCCCAAGCATGGGCGTTTTCATTACCTTCTGATTCAGCTGCATTTAACTCAGTAGAGAGGTTTATTTCTGCTCTTGGACTCATTTATGATGATCCTGACAGATTGGCTCTAGCAGAATCTAAAATACGCGCTCTCTACCAGGGGGAGCGAATGGCGGAGGATTACTGTTCTGAATTTCGCCGCTGGGCGGTGGACACTCAATGGAATGACCCGGCGCTGTGGAGTCAGTTTGTATGTGGGGTTTCGAGAAGGGTTAAACAAGCCCTTCTGATGTATGAGACTCCTGCTTCTCTAGAGTCTGCCATGAGTCTTGTTGTTCGCATTGATCGCCGTTTGCGTCAGGGGGCGCTAGAGACGCCACCTTTGGTGGAGGTTGTAGGTGCACGTGAGGTTGCTGCAGGTGAGCCCACAGAGCCTATGCGAATCGCAGGGGTGTCGCATCATCAAGCCCCCTCGCTCAGGAAGCAGAGACTCTGTTTTTGCTGTGGTAAAAAGGGGCATTATGTAAATGCTTGTCCTCTGTTTTCTAAGCTCAAAGGGTGTGGAAGAGGCCAATCTGAGCTTATGCATATCCTCCATGGTGGTCTCTCAATGTATGCTTCCTGCCAGAGTTATTGTCGCTGGCAGAGAGCTGCCAATCACTGTTTTTGTGGATAGTGGTTCGGCCACTAATCTCATTGATGAGGAGTTTGCGCGCACGGCCGGGTTCACGGTCGAAAAATTGCCTCATCCTATCCGGGTGGTCACCATCAATGCCACCCCTCTCCCACAGGGGGAGATTACTGAGTTTGTGGCTTAGGTTAAACTCCACATTGGGGTCCTATATTCTGAGCAGGTTACATGTAGGGTGCTCAGTAATCTTCCTGCACAAAAGGTTCTTGGTTTTCCATGGTTGTCTATGCACAACCCGGTGATTGACTGGAAAACTCAGGACATAATTCAGTGGAGCGAATTTTGCCAGGAGAATTGCCTGGCCACATGTGTGTCCGCTGTGACTCCAAGCATTCCTGAGTCACTGCTGGATTTTGCGGATGTGTTCTCAGAGAAGGGTTGCTCAGAATTGCCACCACATCGCCCCTATGACTGTACTATTAGGTTTAAACTAGGGGCCAAATTGTCGAAAGCTAGGATGTTCAACATCTCTGGTCCTGAGAGGCAAGCATTAAAAGACTACATTGCTGAGAGTCTGAGCAAAGGGCATATCAGGCCTTCGTCCTCGCCGGTGGCAGCAGGGTTCTTCTTCATTAAAAAGAAAGATGGCGGACTACGCCCGTGTCTCAATTTCAGGGAGTTAAACCAGATTACGGTTCGTGATCCATACCCTATGCCTCTGATACCTGATTTGTTCAACCAGGTGGCTGGTGCTAAGTGGTTTTCCAAGCTTGACCTCAGGGGGCGTACAACCTCATAAGAGTCCGTCAAGGTGATGAGTGGAAGACGGCTTTTAATACTCCTGAGGGTCATTTTGAAAATTTGGTGATGCCATTTGGGTTGACAAACGCGCCTGCAGTTTTTCAACATTTCATAAATGATGTTTTCTCGCATATTCTGGGGAAGTTCGTTATTGTGTACCTAGATGACATTCTCATTTATTCATGCGACCGTGATACCCATTTAGAGCATGTGAGGCAGGTGTTACAGCTACTCAGGGAAAATAAGCTCTATGCTAAACTTGAGAAATGTGTATTTTTGGTTCAGCAGTTGGCTTTCTTGGGTTATATTGTGTCTGCTTCAGGGTTTAAAATGGACGCTGCTAAGGTGTAAGCGGTGCTGCATTGGGAACGGCCTGATAACCTAAAAGCACTCCAGCGGTACCTTGGGTTTTCCAATTATTATAGAAAGTTTATCAAGGATTTTTCTACCATTGCTAAACCGCTTACTGACATGACGAAAAAGGGTACCAATTTCTCCGCCTGGCCTGAGGCTGCTGTGCGTGCATTTGAATTTCTGAAGAACAGTTTTGCTTCAGCCCCCATTCTGGTGCAACCGGACGTATCCAAACCATTTACCGTGGAAGTTGATACGTCTGAGGTTGGAGTGGGGGCAGTGCTGTCTCAAGGCTCATCCTTGGGCGAGTTGCATCCTTGCGCCTTCTTTTCCAAGAAGCTGTCATCTGCCGAACGTAATTACAATATCGGCAATCAGGTTACAGTTATCACCGACCATAAAAATCTGCTGTATTTGGAGTCAGTCAAGCGTCTGTCCCCCAGGCAGGCTCGCTGGGCATTGTTTTTCACGCGGTTCAACTTTTTTGTTACGTACTGACCTGGGTCTAAGAACACTAAAGCGGATGCTTTGCCCAGGTGTTTTCCGGGGGGAGAACCTTGGGAAGATCCGGTACCCATCTTCCAAAAGGGTGTAGTGGTCTCGGCTCTCACGACCAAAGTTGAGGCTGAGATTGCCGAGGCTCAGGAGGAGGTACCACCAGAGCTTCCCGTTAATAAATCGTTTGTACCGCTCCATCTTCGCCTAAAGGTGTTGGGTGAGCATCATGATGCTGTCTTGGCTGGCCATCCA
The DNA here is from genome assembly GCF_032444005.1 of Ranitomeya imitator. Taxonomy (NCBI): domain Eukaryota; kingdom Metazoa; phylum Chordata; class Amphibia; order Anura; family Dendrobatidae; genus Ranitomeya; species Ranitomeya imitator. Next base: position 363,881,234 of record NC_091283.1, read on the forward strand.
GGGGTTAGGGCTACCTTGGAGTTGGTATCGCGTTGGTTTTGGTGGCCCAAAATCCGACAGGACGTGGTCTTGTACGTATCAGCATGTACCACGTGTGCTAGGGCTAAGATGTCCCGCTCTCGTCCTGCTGGCACACTACATCCTCTCGGGGTACCCAGTAGGCCATGGACGGAGATTTCCATGGATTTTATCACAGATTTGCCCTCCTCTGCTGGGAACACGGTCATTCTGGTGGTTGTTGATCGGTTCTCAAAGATGTCGCACTTTGTGTCTTTGCCTTCATTACCTAACGCTAAGACTCTGGCTCAGGTATTTGTGCAGGAGGTGGTCAGACTTCACGGGGACCCGTCTGACATCGTGTCTGATAGGGGTACTCAGTTTGTGGCAAAATTTTGGAAAGCTTTTTGCTCACGGCTGGGGATCAAGTTGTCGCATTCTTCTGTGTTTCATCCTGAGTCAAATGGTCAGACCGAGCGTATGAACCAGAATTTGGAGCAGTACTTATGCTGTTTTGTTTCTGACAATCAGGAGGAGTGGTCGACGTTCCTTCCTTTGGCTGAGTTCACCGTCAGGAATCGTCTGGGGAGTCCCCGTCCATTTGTGTTTACGGGCTCCATCCTCAGTTTTGTACTCTGCGTCAAGGGGGTTCTACTGTCGTCCCGGAGGAGGACCAGTTAGGAGCACAACTGGCATCTGTGTGGAGGAGAGTGAAACAGTGCTTGCTTAGTGTAGGTGCAAGGTACAAACGAGTGGCTGACAGTAAACGTGTGACAGGTCCGGACCTGAGTGTGGGTGACTGGGTGTGGTTGTCCACAAAAAAACATAAAACTCAAGATTCCATCCTTGAAATTGGGTCCAAGGTTTTTTGGTCCATTTAGGGTTGCCACCATCATTAACCCGGTAGCCTACCGTTTGGCGCTCCCTACGGTATATAAAATTCACAACGTGTTCCACAGATCTTTATTAAAAAAGGTGGTGGGTTCTGTGGACACGGCGCCTATGCCACTTCCAGTGTTGGTGGATGGCAATTTGGAGTTTGAAGTCTCCAAGGTGGTTGATTCTCGAGTAGTGCGCCGCACATTACAGTACCTGATACACTGGCGTGGTTATGGGCCGGAAGAGAGGTCCTGGGTACCAGCCTCGGACATACATGCGGACCGGCTGGTCAGTATGTTTCACCGCCGCCATCTGGACAAGCCGGGTCCTATAAGTCGTGAGGACCCTGGGGTCCCTCGTAGAAGGCGGGGTACTGTCATGTCGGACGCTGTTCACACTAGGGCGTCCGACAGACAGCGGTAATTCCACTTACGTCCACTACACACTCAGTGGCGTTGGCTAGACTTTATCCAGCTTGCTAATCTTGTTAATCTAGCTGGTAATTTTGTTGGAGGCTGGGTCACGCCCACGGCCTTTAAATAGTTGTGCTGGACTTCGGGGTGTCGCCGATTATAGCTTGTGTCTTGTGCCTGGTGATCTCGGTCTGGAGTGGTGGTCTAGGAGAGGAATATCGTATCTGGTGGTGTATTATCCTTTGTCATATTTCTCCTTCCTATATTTGTATTTGTTTTGCCCTGTGCACATTATAGTGTATTCCTGTGTGACTTCGGCGTGGTGCGTTTTTCAGTTTTCCCTGTGTGTGCTTACTGTGGGGATTGGTGTGTGGTCTCTTCACTGGGTGGCGGGTGGTGGTTTCAGCTTAGGGCTGAAACAGAAGACAGGGTCAGGCCTGGTGGCCCAGACATGCACACCTTTAGTGTAACTTCTGGGAGAGGGACAAACAGGGTTTCCCTAGCCTGAGGGATATCACAGGGGCCCGGGTAACCAGCCTTAGTCTACCCAGTACTCCCGTGACAGAACTACACAGGAGGACCTGGTCAATCACCTGAAGAGAGCTTGGACCACAATTTCAAATATAACTGTTAATAACACACTACGCCATCATAGATTAAAATCCGCCAGAGCATGCAAGGTCCCCCTGCTTACGCCAGCATATGTCCAGGCCTCTTTGAAGTTCACAAATGACCATCTGGATGATCCAGAGGAGGCATGAAAAAAGGTCATGTGGTCAGCTGAGACCAAAATAGAACTTTTTGGTATCAACTCCACTCGCCGTGTTTGAAGGAGGAAGAAAGATGAGTGCAACCCCAAGAATACATTCCAAACCCTGAAACATGGTGGGTTCATGTATCGCAAGATTTTGGCCAACAACCTCCTTCCCTCAGTGAGAGCTTTGAAGATGGGTCATAGTTGGTTCTTCCAGCATGGCAAGGACCCAAAACATACAGCCAGGGCAACAAAGGCTCCGTAGAAAGCATTTTAGGGTACTGGAGTGGCTTAGCCAGTCTCCAGACCCGAACCCAATAGAAAATCTTTGGAGGGAGCTGAAACTCAATGTCGCACAGCGACAGCTTCGAAATCTGAGAGTTCTGGAGAAGATCTGTATGTAGAAGTGGGCCAAAATCCCTGTAAGGTGTGTGCAAACTTGGTTAAAGGGACTCTGTCACCTGAATTTGGAGGGAACAATTTTCAGCCATAGGGGCGGGGTTTTCGGGTGTTTGATTCATCCTTTCCTTACCCGCCGGCTGCATGCTGGCTGCAATATTGGATTGAAGTTCATTCTCTGTCCTCCGTAGTACACGCCTGCACAAGGCAATCTTGTGCAGGCAGGATACAGGCAGTCAAAGTCCCCAACAATGACATTGTCCTCCTCAATGTCATTCCCAGATTGCCCACTTCTTCTGATACCAGTGATACCACTTTACCTTTTTTCCCTTTGGGAAATAGGCAACCCTAACTTTTGGAGTCTAGTATAAGACCTAAACGATTTGTTTCTTACCGGCTTTAATCTTGATTAATCTTCAGGGTCCTGGATCAGGGGTACGTGATCCAGGACCCTGACAGGACTCCTCTGCACACATGGGTAATTTATCTATCTGAACTTCTTCTAAATGTGATTATCGGTACACTTAGTTCATGTGGTGATCTTTGGAGTGTGGCCACTGGGAGTATACCATCTAATTTGATCGCCACATGTCTGAGGTAGTACAGCTCATGTGTGGGTAGTACCTCATTTTGATTCCTATGATTAAATATACGGTACTGTTTTTGTATACTTACCTTGGTCCTGTCCTGTGTACCTGGATGACACGGATGTATTTATGGATATAGTTGCTATGCACTTTATATACTATTGATTATTATTTATTGTATTTCTGTTTATGATTTATTTAATAAATATTACTTTTTGTGAATTGTTGTGGCCAGTTTTGACTCTTGGTTCTCCCATTTTGATTATGTAATTAAGAGTCGCCATATATGTGCATACAGTACTTTTTACGGACGCCTTTTTTGTCTATATGACCGCCGTGTAGCAGTTCTGAAATAGAAGCTTTAAAGCCGTGCCTATTGATTCCATCTTGAAGGCACAGTACTTTAGGATTCTGTTTAGGTATTTAAATTGATAATAGCCTTGAATGTATGGTCTGGTTTTTTTTTGTTTTTTTAAAAGGGGTGGAAAAAATCCCCTTTCCTTTTCTTTTGCTGGTTCTTTGCTCAAAACCTGTTTCCTGACTAGACCCAGAACTGACGACTCTATGGCTCTAATTCCTCTAAAGATCTCCTGTGGAGTGTGAGAATGAAGGTCCCACGAGGTATATGACAAAATTCTAACTTTAACATTGTCCTTATTACTTCTAATATGCAGGTATTGGAAGAGAGGTTTTCCCAGGCCTGGATGAAGAGGGAAGGCCTTCCCACTAAGTGTGGATTGGTGTAATTGGGAGGATTTTTTACCCACCCAAAGAGTGGCCACCGCACATGAATCTGGGATTTTTCCTGTTCTTATCTTAACATCTTCTTTTTTCTCCAGGAGGCCATCCTCTTATTATATTTTCTCCTCTGAAAGGACTCAGTCTTCAGGTCTGCCTGGGAAAACCCTTCTTTTTATCCCCAGACTAACCTAGTATATCATGACCATCGCAAAGGATAGAGCATAGCCTATTTTTCTATTGAAAGTCACCTGGTCAGTCCTTTAGCCACAAGGCTTGCCTAATCGTGTTGGACAGATCTACAGACCTTGCTGATAGCCTTACTAAATCCGCCGAGGCATCTGCTAAAACAGCTGCAGCTCCCTTCATCAATGGCAGTTTGGGCAGAATTTTAACCCTCGGGGCCTTATCCTTTAATTGTTCTTGCAATTGCTGCAACCAGTTCATTAACAAAAGAGCAGTGCAGGGACCTGCAATTGCAGGTTTCAAAGTGCCTGCTGCAGGTTACCAAGTGTGCCTTAAGTACCTCTACTTTCTTATCTAGAGGGTCCCTCAAGACACCAGTATCCTCAAAGGGCAGGGTAGATTTTTTTTGTGAAGATTTTGACACTGCCCGGTATATTTTGGGGACTTTGTCCCACATCTCTGAATTCTCTTCTTCAAAAGGATATCTCCTCTTCTCTGACCTCCTTATTAATAATAATAATAATAATAATAAGCATCTTTTTCTGGTTATTAACTAGGAAGGTACACCGTTTCCTTTGTTCCAAACATTACATCTTCTAGGGATCTAGTAACTTTTTCTTCTTTAAAGCCCATAGTTGTTCTAATTGCCTTAATAAATTTGTCTTTATCCTCTATAAGAAAATATGGCCCTCCCCCTATCACTATCTGAAGAAGACGAGGAGGACTAGTATTCGTATTCTCCTTTGGACTCCGGGGAATTATCAGGCTCGGAGGAAACTTCTCTAGATCTCTTTTTCTCTTTCCTCATCAGTGACTTAAGGGAACTTTCCAGCTCTGCCCTTATAACAGATTTAAAATTCCAAGCAAAGCAAAAGTTAGGAGTTTCCTCACAGATTGTTCTCTGTATGTTTTTCTGCTCGTCACTTGATGAGTGCAGTTTTACAGAGGGCACATTCTCTTTTGTTTCTTTTAACACTGGCTTTTTTAGGCCTTTCCTAGTGACAAAACAAGAAAAGGGGAGCCCATTAAAATGGTATGAACATTCACACAGGTCACTCAGCACTTGTGGTCACTTCAAGGGTATTGATCCTGACTGGACACCGAGAAGTCATGCTGCTTATCTGGCTGGGTCTGCTGCCGCTCCTGCAACTTGAACGACTGCCCCCACTGTGTCCACGCTTCTGATGTTGCTGCTGATCCTTCATGGTAATCAGTAAGGAGAGCTGGAGCACAAGAGCTCTACCTATGGTCAGACCTCATTTTGAATGAGAGACCACCAAAGCATCTCCCTCCTGAACAAGCCTCCTCTGGCTCCAACCCAGAAGAGTCTTACTTCCGGTCACATGCCTCTCTGCATGACTCCCCATGGTGCACCATTTCCCAGACCGCCATGCTTCAGCTACGTCGGAGGAGAGCGCCGCCCGACGTCACCAGGCATCCCCAGTGTGCCCTGCTTCATTGATGTCAGCGTAGCACACAGTCGCCATCTTCCCAGGGCGCCCCTTGCTCTGACGTCACCAGGCGTCTTGGAGACATGCGAGGCATTAGTCTCTGTAGACTGCACAAGCCCCCAGTGGACCAGCGGACGGCGCCACCACCACCTGAAACCAGCGTTGCGGCTTGCATGCACTCTTACAGATGCCGGGAAAAGTCTGGGTAAGTGCTTCTTCCATCGCCATACTTTCAGCAAACGGTCCCCATCAAGGACCGGAAATCAAGTGATGCAGGGGAGAGGTACTACCCCTTTATGTCAGTAGGTTCCCTGTACTTGATGGGCAGATCCCTCTCTCAGGTGTGCTGTCATGGGTGAAAGGAAAATTTAATTTTCTCTTTTTTTTTTTTTTTTTTTCTTCTGAGTGTCCCCAGGTCTCAAACCCACAACTCTGAACATTACAGGCAGGAGCTAAAGCTACTGAGCCACAGGTTCTGGTGATGTTACTGGTAAAATTGATCTGCTTTGCAGGCTCATATGCAGATTACATAGAGATACATCTGTACACAGCAGTGTATTTTTATGTCTCTGTATTCTAGGGGGAGAATAAAAAAAGACATTTTTCATCCTATAAAATTTGTAAAAAAAAAAACTATTAAAAACAATTACATAAATGTTAGTTTTAATTCACTTTAAAAAAAATAAGAAACATCATAAATCAGCAAATAGCATACATATTTAGTGTCCCTGTAATAGTAAATACTCGCACAACACCGCAATCAGATTTATGCAGAACGATAAACACATAAAAACTGTGGCCGTGTTCACACGTAGCGTAGATGCTACTTTTTTTTTTCCATACACGTTTTCTGCAGGTGTTAGCACCACACGACGCAATAACTTGCGTGATTATTGTGTATTTGCTGTGTTTATTTTATGCTTTCTCCCCCATATTTGATGCGTTTTTGGTGCAGATGTGTAGCTGCGTTTTGAATGCATTTTTAATGATACAGAAATGCTTTAATTCTGCACTTAAAAATGCAGTAGCGTTTTATTTTCGAAGCTCCACATAGAAGCCTAAAGAGAAAAAATGCATTAAAACCGCACAGTACAGAAGCCTCTTTAGACGCACCAAGGGTGAAGATTTCATGAAATCACAGCACTTTGGTTAAACATTTTAACCGTGTTCACATTTACCATAAATGTTGCCTATTTTCTGCTGCTTTTATGCACAGAAATTCTGTTGTCTTTAACTGTCCAAGCAAAGTGGATGTTATTTCATGAAAACTGCGCCCCCTTTGTGTCTAAAGGTATGACTCAACTGTGGGGTTTGGGCACTTTTTTCTCTACAGGCTTTTATGTGAAGCCTAAAAAAGAAAGATGTAAAAAACTGCCATTACTTTTTACTTGCAGAATCAAAGCTTTTCTATACTATAAAAAAAACACTTAAAAATGCAGCTTCACATCTGCATGAAAAATACATCAAATAAGGGGGAGAAGGCATAAAAATGCAATAGTAAGAGAATATTGTTATTGTGTAGTTTGGTGCAGATCCTGCAGAAAACAAAACCACAGTATTTATGCTATGTGTGAACATCGCATTACAGACACCAAAAAGCTGTTGAGGTGGCGAGCTCTCCTTCAATAGAAGTCTTCAAAGGCTGGACAGACATCTGTCTGAGATGGTTTAGTGAATCCTGCAATGAGCAGGGATTTGGACATAATGACCCTGGAGGTCCCTTCCAACTCTAACATTCTATGATTCTATAAGCCAGATGTCATATAGTGAAGCTACATGAGGATGGGAACGCCTCTGTTCCCTATCTAACCTCTCTAACTCACCTCTCCCTCTTTCTGACCACAACCTACTTACATAAACTTCCCTCTCCTCTCCAGGTGCACAATCCATGACTTACTCTCTGAATCCCTTCTCCCTCTTGCAGACATAATTTCCTTACGCAATGCAGATGCTGCTGCCGCTTTATATAACATCAATACACAGCTCTTGAATTGGTTGAATCCCTCACACATACCAAAGATTGCACAATCAACAGGCAACCCTGGCACTCCAGCCTGTCTAAAGAACAGAGGTGAGCTTTCAGAGTTGTTGAGTGGAGATGGAAAAAAAATCTCTTTCCAACAAGCACTTCATCACATTCAAACAGTCCCTCACTACTTTCAAGTCCACACTAGCTGCAGCAAAACAAACCTACTTCTCCTCCGTCTCACAACCCTAAACAGCTATTCAATACTTTCAATTCATCCTCCAACCCCCAGAACCCCCTCCCTCTCCTCTAATCTCATCTGAAGACTTAGCCTCATTACTCAAGCAGAAGATTGATAATATCAGACAAAGCTTTTGCCTGAAGTGCCCACAGCCCCTTCTCATAACTATTCAGCTCTTCTGTTGTGAATTCTGTGGTCAAGCTCCCTCCTGTGGTCATGAGTGGTACTTCGGCTGGTTCTGTCTATGAGCTTCCTCTGGTGGATGTGAGTGGGGCTGCGGCTTCTGAGTTTCCTTCCTCAGGTGACGAGGTTAAGTCGTTAGGTGCTGCTCTATTTAACTCCACCTAGTTCTTTGTTCCTGGCCTCCAGTCAATGTTCCAGTATTGGTCTTGCTTTCTCCTGGATCGTTCTTGTGGCCTGTCTGCCCTGCATAAGCTAAGTTTTGCTTGTGTTACTTTTGTTTGCTATATTTTCTGTCCAGCTTGCTATATTGGTTTTTCTTGCTTGCTGGAAGCTCTGAGACGCAGAGGGAGCACCACCGTACCGTTAGTCGATGCGGAGGGTCTTTTTGCCCCTCTGCGTGGTTGTTTGTAGGTTTTTGTGCTGACCGCAAAGCTATCTTTCCTATCCTCGGTCTATTCAGTAAGTCGGGCTTCACTTTGCTAAAATCTATTTCATCTCTGTGTTTGTATTTTCATCTTCACTCACAGTCATTATATGTGGGGGGCTGCCTTTTCCTTTGGGGAATTTCTCTGAGGCAAGGTAGGCTTATTCTTCTATCTTCAGGGCTAGCTAGTTTTTCAGGCTGTGCCGAGTTGCATAGGGAGCGTTAGGCGCAATCCACGGCTACCTCTAGTGTGGTATGATAGGATTAGGGATTGCGGTCAACAGAGTTCCCACGTCTCAGAGCTCGTCCTATGCTAGTAACTATCAGGTCACTTTGTGTGCTCTTAACCACTAGGTCCATTGTGGTTCTGAATCACCTGTTCATAACAGTACTGGAGGCCCAAAGTACTAATGCTTCTCAATAGAGGGAAAAGAGAAGTTCTGAGACCTTTTTTTTTTCTCTGTACTGTGTTTTGTCTTTCTTTTCCCCTAGACATTTGGGTGGTTCAGGACACAGGTGTAGTGATGGACATTAAAGATCTGTCTTCTTGTGTGGATCATCTCACTGCAAGAGTACAAAATATTCAAGACTTTGTGGTTCAGAATTCTATGTTAGAGCCAAGAATTCCTATTCCTGATTTGTTTTCTGGAGATAGAGCTAAGTTTCTGAGTTTTAAGAATAATTGTAAACTGTTTCTGGCTTTGAAACCCCGCTCCTCTGGTGACCCAGTTCAACAAGTTAAGATCATTATTTCTTTATTACGTGGCGACCCTCAAGACTGGGCATTTTCCCTTGCGCCAGGAGATCCTGCATTATGTAATATTGATGCGCTTTTTCTGGCGCTCGGATTGCTGTATGATGAACCTAATTCAGTGGATCAGGCAGAGAAAAATTTGCTGGCTCTGTCTCAGGGTCAGGATGAGGTAGAGATATATTGTCAGAAGTTTAGGAAGTGGTCTGTGCTCACTCAATGGAATGAATGTGCGCTGGCAGCAATTTTCAGAAAAGGTCTCTCTGAAGCCCTTAAGGATGTCATGGTGGGATTTCCTATGCCTGCTGGTCTGAATGAGTCTATGTCTTTGGCCATTCAGATCGGTCGACGCTTGCGTGAGCGTAAAACTGTGCACCATTTGGCGGTATTATCTGAGCATGGACCTGAGCCTATGCAGTGCGATAGGACTTTGACCAGAGCTGAACGGCAAGAACACAGACGTCAGAATGGGCTGTGTTTTTACTGTGGTGATTCCACTCATGCTATCTCCGATTGTCCTAAGCGCACTAAGCGGTTCGCTAGGTCTGCCACCATTGGTACGGTACAGTCGAAATTTCTTTTGTCCGTTACTTTGATCTGCTCTTTGTCATCCTATTCTGTCATGGCATTTGTGGATTCAGGCGCTGCCCTGAATTTGATGGACTTGGAGTATGCTAGGCGCTGTGGGTTTTTCTTGGAGCCCTTGCAGTATCCTATTCCATTGAGAGGAATTGATGCTACGCCTTTGGCCAAGAATAAGCCTCAGTACTGGACCCAGCTGACCATGTGCATGGCTCCTGCGCATCAGGAGGATATTCGCTTTTTGGTGTTGCATAATCTGCATGATGTGGTCATGTTGGGGTTGCCATGGCTACAAGTCCATAACCCAGTATTGGATTGGAAATCAATATCTGTGTCCAGCTGGGGTTGTCAGGGGGTACATGGTGATGTTCCTTTTCTGTCTATTTCATCATCCACCCCTTCTGAGGTCCCAGAGTTCTTGTCGGATTACCGGGATGCATTTGATGAGCCCAAGTCCAGCGCCCTACCTCCGCATAGGGATTGTGATTGTGCTATCGATTTGATTCCTGGTAGTAAGTTTCCTAAAGGTCGACTGTTTAATTTGTCTGTGCCTGAACACGCCGCTATGCGGAGTTACGTAAAGGAATCCTTGGAGAAGGGTCATATTCGCCCGTCGTCGTCGCCATTGGGAGCAGGGTTCTTTTTTGTGGCCAAGAAGGATGGTTCGCTGAGACCTTGTATAGATTACCGCCTTCTAAATAAAATCACGGTCAAATTTCAGTACCCCTTGCCGCTGCTGTCTGATTTGTTTGCTCGGATTAAGGGGGCTAGTTGGTTCACCAAGATAGATCGTCGTGGTGCGTATAATCTTGTGCGTATTAAACAGGGCGATGAATGGAAAACAGCATTTAATACGCCCGAGGGCCATTTTGAGTACCTGGTTATGCCATTCGGGCTTTCTAATGCTCCATCAGTGTTTCAGTCCTTTATGCATGACATCTTCCGAGAGTACCTGGATAAATTCCTGATTGTATACTTGGATGATATTTTGGTCTTCTCGGATGATTGGGAGTCTCACGTGAAGCAGGTCAGAATGGTGTTCAAGGTTCTGCGTGCGAATTCTTTGTTTGTGAAGGGGTCAAAGTGTCTTTTTGGTGTTCAGAAGGTTTCATTTTTGGGGTTCATTTTTTCCCCTTCTACTATCGAGATGGACCCTGTTAAAGTTCAGGCCATTTATGATTGGACTCAGCCGACATCTCTGAAGAGTCTGCAAAAGTTCCTGGGCTTTGCTAATTTTTATCGTCGCTTCATCAATAATTTTTCTAGTATTGCTAAACCGTTGACTGAGTTAACCAAGAAGGGTGCTGATGTGGTCAATTGGTCTTCTGCTGCTGTGGAAGCTTTTCAAGAGTTGAAGCGTCGTTTTTCTTCTGCCCCTGTGTTGTGCCAACCAGATGTTTCGCTCCCGTTCCAGGTCGAGGTTGATGCTTCTGAGATTGGAGCAGGGGCTGTTTTGTCGCAAAGAAGTTCTGATGGCTCGGTGATGAAACCATGCACCTTCTTTTCCAGGAAGTTTTCGCCTGCTGAGCGTAATTATGATGTTGGCAATCGAGAGTTGTTGGCCATGAAGTGGGCATTCGAGGAGTGGCGTCATTGGCTTGAAGGAGCTAAGCATCGCGTGGTGGTCTTGACTGATCACAAGAACTTGACTTATCTCGAGTCTGCCAAACGGTTGAATCCTAGACAGGCTCGTTGGTCGCTGTTTTTCTCCCATTTTGACTTTGCGGTTTCGTACCTTCCGGGCTCTAAAAATGTGAAGGCAGATGCCCTGTCTAGGAGTTTTGTGCCCGACTCTCCGGGTTTGTCTGAGCCGGCGGGTATTCTCAAAGAGGGGGTAATTTTGTCTGCCATCTCCCCTGATTTGCGGCGGGTGCTGCAAAAATTTCAGGCTAATAGACCTGACCGTTGCCCAGCGGAGAAACTGTTTGTCCCTGATAAATGGCCGAGTAGAGTTATCTCTGAGGTTCATTGTTCGGTGTTGGCTGGTCATCCTGGAATCTTTGGTACCAGAGATTTGGTGGCTAGATCCTTTTGGTGGCCGTCTCTGTCGCGGTATGTGCGTTCGTTTGTGCAGTCCTGTGGGATTTGTGCTCGGGCTAAGCCCTGCTGTTCTCGTGCCAGTGGGTTGCTTTTGCCCTTGCCAGTCCCGAAGAGGCCCTGGACACATATCTCTATGGATTTTATTTCGGATCTCCCCGTCTCTCAAAAAATGTCGGTCATTTGGGTTGTTTGTGATCGCTTCTCTAAGATGGTCCATTTGGTACCCTTGTCTAAATTGCCTTCCTCCTCTGATTTGGTGCCATTGTTCTTCCAGCATGTGGTTCGTTTACATGACATTCCGGAGAACATCGTTTCTGACAGAGGTTCCCAGTTTGTTTCGAGGTTTTGGCGAGCCTTTTGTGCTAGGATGGGCATTTATTTGTCTTTTTCCTCGGCTTTCCATCCTCAGACAAATGGCCAGACTGAACGAACCAATCAGACCTTGGAAACATATCTGAGATGTTTTGTTTCTGCCGATCAGGATGATTGGGTGTCCTTTTTGCCTTTGGCTGAGTTCGCCCTTAATAATCGGGCCAGCTCGGCTACTTTGGTTTCGCCGTTTTTCTGCAATTCTGGTTTCCATCCTCGTTTCTCTTCAGGGCAGGTTGAGTCTTCTGACTGTCCTGGTGTGGATACTGTGGTGGATAGGTTGCAGCAGATTTGGACTCATGTGGTGGACAATTTGACATTGTCTCAGGAGAAGGCTCAATGTTTCGCTAACCGCAGGCGCTGTGTGGGTCCCCGACTTCGTGTTGGGGATTTGGTTTGGTTGTCATCTTGTTATATTCCTATGAAAGTTTCCTCTCCTAAGTTTAAGCCTCGTTTCATTGGTCCGTATAGGATTTCTGAGGTTCTTAATCCTGTGTCTTTTCGTTTGACCCTTCCAGCTTCTTTTTCCATCCATAACATATTCCATAGGTCATTGTTGCGGAGATACGTGGCACCTGTGATTCCATCCGTTGATCCTCCTGCCCCGGTTTTGGTTGAGGGGGAGTTGGAGTATATAGTGGAGAAGATTTTGGATTCTCGTATTTCGAGACGGAAACTCCAGTACCTGGTTAAGTGGAAGGGTTATGGTCAGGAAGATAATTCCTCTGTCTTTGCCTCTGATGTTCATGCTGCCGATCTGGTTCGTGCCTTTCATTTGGCTCATCTGGGTCGGCCTGGGGGCTCTGGTGAGGGTTCGGTGACCCCTCCTCAAGGGGGGGTACTGTTGTGAATTCTGTGGTCAAGCTCCCTCCTGTGGTCATGAGTGGTACTTCGGCTGGTTCTGTCTATGAGCTTCCTCTGGTGGATGTGAGTGGGGCTGCGGCTTCTGAGTTTCCTTCCTCAGGTGACGAGGTTAAGTCGTTAGGTGCTGCTCTATTTAACTCCACCTAGTTCTTTGTTCCTGGCCTCCAGTCAATGTTCCAGTATTGGTCTTGCTTTCTCCTGGATCGTTCTTGTGGCCTGTCTGCCCTGCATAAGCTAAGTTTTGCTTGTGTTACTTTTGTTTGCTATATTTTCTGTCCAGCTTGCTATATTGGTTTTTCTTGCTTGCTGGAAGCTCTGAGACGCAGAGGGAGCACCTCCGTACCATTAGTCGGTGCGGAGGGTCTTTTAGCCCCTCTGCGTGGTTGTTTGTAGGTTTTTGTGCTGAGCGCAAAGCTATCTTTCCTATCCTCGGTCTATTCAGTAAGTCGGGCCTCACTTTGCTAAAATCTATTTCATCTCTGTGTTTGTATTTTCATCTTCACTCACAGTCATTATATGTGGGGGGCTGCCTTTTCCTTTGGGGAATTTCTCTGAGGCAAGGTAGGCTTATTTTTCTATCTTCAGGGCTAGCTAGTTTCTCAGGCTGTGCCGAGTTGCATAGGGAGCGTTAGGCGCAATCCACGGCTACCTCTAGTGTGGTATGATAGGATTAGGGATTGCAGTCAACAGAGTTCCCACGTCTCAGAGCTCGTCCTATGTTAGTAACTATCAGGTCACTTTGTGTGCTCTTAACCACTAGGTCCATTGTGGTTCTGAATCACCTGTTCATAACACTCTTCTACTCCAAAACTACCAGATCACCAACTGTGCACTTGGCCCGATCCTATCCTACCTAATCCAAAACATCACCAGTCTTTATCCCAACCCTAACCCATAACTTCAACCTGTCGCTAATAACTGATGTCTTTTCTGTTATGTTTGCTAATGACAGGTGTTATGAAGGCAATCCAGAAACACAGTGTGCTTAGCGATCAGAGCGCACACAGTGATCTGACAAATACCCAAAAATACAAGAACGAGCTCTGAGACGTGGAAACTCTGTAGACTGCACACCTGATCCTATCCTAAACACAACTAAAAGCGGCTGTGGATTGCGCCTAACAACTACCTAGGCAACTCGGCACAGCCTAAGAAACTAGCTAGCCTGAAGATAGAAAAATAGGCCTGACTTGCCCCAGAGAAATTCCCCAAAGGAAAAGGCAGCCCCCCACATATAATGACTGTGAGTAAGATGAAAAGACAAAACGTAGGGATGAAATAGATTCAGCAAAGTGGGGCCCGATATTCTAGGACAGAGCGAGGACAGTAAAGCGAACTTTGCAGTCTACAAAAAACCCTAAAGCAAAACCACGCAAAGGGGGCAAAAAAAACCCCACCGTGCCGAACTAACGGCACGGCGGTACACCCTTTGCGTCTCAGAGCTTCCAGCAAAACAAAAGACAAGCTGGACAGAAAAAAAGCAACAAAAAAACAAAAAGCACTTAGCTATACAGAGCAGCAGGTCACAGGAACAATCAGGAGAAGCTCAGATCCAACACTGAAACATTGACAAGGAGCAAGGATAGCAGCATCAGGCGGAGTTAAGTAATGAAGCAGTTAACGAGCTCACCAGAACACCTGAGGGAGGAAGCTCAGAAGCTGCAGTACCACTTGTGACCACAGGAGTGAATTCAGCCACAGAATTCACAACAGTACCCCCCCCTTGAGGAGGGGTCACCGAACCCTCACCAGAGCCCCCAGGCCGACCAGGATGAGCCGCATGAAAGGCACGAACAAGATCGGAAGCATGAACATCAGAGGCAAAAACCCAGGAATTATCTTCCTGAGCATAACCCTTCCATTTAACCAGATACTGGAGTTTCCGTCTAGAAACACGAGAATCCAAAATCTTCTCCACAATATACTCCAATTCCCCCTCCACCAAAACCGGGGCAGGAGGCTCAACAGATGGAACCATAGGTGCCACGTATCTCCGCAACAACGACCTATGGAATACATTATGTATGGAAAAGGAGTCTGGGAGGGTCAAACGAAAAGACACAGGATTGAGAACCTCAGAAATCCTATACGGACCAATAAAACGAGGTTTAAATTTAGGAGAGGAAACCTTCATAGGAATATGACGAGAAGATAACCAAACCAGATCCCCAACACGAAGTCGGGGACCCACACGGCGTCTGCGATTAGCGAAAAGTTGAGCTTTCTCCTGGGACAAGATCAAATTGTCCACTACCTGAGTCCAGATCTGCTGCAACCTATCCACCACAGAATCCACACCAGGACAGTCCGAAGACTCAACCTGTCCTGAAGAGAAACGAGGATGGAACCCAGAATTGCAAAAAAATGGAGAAACCAAGGTAGCCGAGCTGGCCCGATTATTAAGGGCGAACTCAGCCAACGGCAAAAAGGACACCCAATCATCCTGGTCTGCAGAAACAAAACATCTCAGATATGTTTCCAAGGTCTGATTGGTTCGTTCGGTCTGGCCATTAGTCTGAGGATGGAAAGCCGAGGAAAAGGATAGGTCAATGCCCATCCTAGCACAAAAGGCTCGCCAAAACCTTGAAACAAACTGGGAACCTCTGTCAGAAACAATATTCTCAGGAATGCCATGCAACCGAACCACATGCTGAAAGAACAAAGGTACCAAATCAGAGGAGGAAGGCAATTTAGCCAAGGGCACCAGATGGACCATTTTAGAAAAGCGATCACAGACCACCCAAATGACTGACATCTTTTGAGAAACGGGAAGGTCAGAAATGAAATCCATCGAAATATGTGTCCAAGGCCTCTTTGGGACCGGCAAGGGCAAAAGCAACCCACTGGCACGAGAACAGCAGGGCTTAGCCCTAGCACAAATCCCACAGGACTGCACAAAAGTACGTACATCCCGTGACAGAGATGGCCACCAGAAGGATCTAGCCACTAACTCTCTGGTACCAAAGATTCCAGGATGACCAGCCAACACCGAACAATGAAGTTCAGAGATAAGTTTATTAGTCCACCTATCAGGGACGAACAGTTTCTCTGCTGGACAACGATCAGGTTTATTCGCCTGAAATTTTTGCAGCACCCGCCGCAAATCAGGGGAGATGGCAGACACAATGACTCCTTCCTTGAGGATACCCGCTGGCTCAGATAAACCCGGAGAGTCGGGCACAAAACTCCTAGACAGAGCATCCGCCTTCACATTTTTAGAGCCCGGAAGGTACGAAATCACAAAGTCGAAGCGGGCAAAAAATAACGACCAACGGGCCTGTCTAGGATTCAAGCGCTTGGCAGACTCGAGATAAGTCAAGTTCTTATGATCAGTCAATACCACCACGGGATGCTTAGCTCCTTCAAGCCAATGACGCCACTCCTCGAATGCCCACTTCATGGCCAGCAACTCTCGATTGCCCACATCATAATTACGCTCAGCGGGCGAAAACTTCCTGGAAAAGAAAGCACATGGTTTCATCACTGAGCAATCAGAACCTCTCTGTGACAAAACCGCCCCTGCTCCAATCTCAGAAGCATCAACCTCGACCTGGAACGGAAGAGAAACATCTGGCTGACACAACACAGGGGCAGAACAAAAACGACGCTTCAACTCCTGAAAAGCTTCCACAGCAGCAGAAGACCAATTAACCAAATCAGCACCCTTCTTGGTCAAATCGGTCAATGGTTTGGCAATGCTAGAAAAACTACAGATGAAGCGACGATAAAAATTAGCAAAGCCCAGGAACTTTTGCAGACTTTTCAGAGATGTCGGCTGAATCCAATCCTGGATGGCTTGGACCTTAACTGGATCCATCTCGATAGTAGAAGGGGTAAAGATGAACCCTAAAAATGAAACTTTCTGCACACCGAAGAGACACTTTGATCCCTTCACAAACAAAGAGTTAGCACGCAGGACCTGAAAAACCATTCTGACCTGCTTCACATGAGACTCCCAATCATCTGAGAAGATCAAAATGTCATCCAAGTAAACAATCAGGAATTTATCCAGATACTCACGGAAGATGTCATGCATAAAAGACTGAAACACAGATGGAGCATTGGCAAGTCCGAACGGCATCACTAGATACTCAAAATGACCCTCGGGCGTATTGAATGCAGTTTTCCATTCATCTCCTTGCCTGATTCTCACCAGATTATACGCACCACGAAGATCTATCTTAGTGAACCAACTAGCCCCCTTAATCCGAGCAAACAAGTCAGATAACAATGGCAAGGGATACTGAAATTTAACAGTGATCTTATTAAGAAGGCGGTAATCAATACACGGTCTCAGCGAACCATCCTTCTTGGCTACAAAGAAGAACCCTGCTCCCAGTGGTGATGACGATGGGCGAATATGTCCCTTCTCCAGGGATTCCTTCACATAACTGCGCATAGCGGCGTGTTCGGGCACGGATAAATTAAATAATCGACCTTTAGGGAATTTACTACCAGGAATCAAATTGATAGCACAATCACAATCCCTATGCGGAGGTAGAGCATCGGACTTGGGCTCTTCAAATACATCCTGATAATCAGACAAGAACTCTGGGACCTCAGAAGGGGTGGATGACGAAATCGACAAAAATGGAACATCACCATGTACCCCCTGACAACCCCAGCTGGATACCGACATGGAATTCCAATCCAATACTGGATTATGGGTTTGTAGCCATGGCAACCCCAACACGACCACATCATGCAGATTATGCAACACCAGAAAGCGAATAACTTCCTGATGTGCAGGAGCCATGCACATGGTCAGCTGGGCCCAGTGTTGAGGTTTATTCTTGGCCAAAGGTGTAGCATCAATTCCTCTCAATGGAATAGGACACCGCAAAGGCTCCAAGAAAAACCCACAACGTTTAGCATAATCCAAATCCATCAGATTCAGGGCAGCGCCCGAATCCACAAACGCCATGACAGAAAACGACGACAAAGAGCATATCAAGGTAATGGACAGAAGGAATTTGGACTGTACAGTACCAATGACGGCAGACCTAGCGGACCGCTTAGTGCGCTTAGGACAATCAGAAATAGCATGAGTGGAATCACCACAGTAGAAACACAGACCATTCAGACGTCTGTATTCCTGCCGTTCAACTCTAGTCATAGTCCTATCGCACTGCATAGGCTCAGGTTTAACCTCAGGCAGTACCGCCAAATGGTGCACAGATTTACGCTCGCGCAAGCGTCGACCGATCTGAATGGCCAAAGACAAAGACTCATTCAAACCAGCAGGCATAGGAAATCCCACCATGACATCCTTAAGAGCCTCAGAGAGACCCTTTCTGAACAAAGCTGCCAGCGCAGATTCATTCCACTGAGTGAGTACTGACCATTTCCTAAATTTCTGACAATATACTTCTATATCATCCTGACCCTGGCACAAAGCCAGCAAATTTTTCTCAGCCTGATCCACTGAATTAGGCTCATCGTACAGCAATCCGAGCGCCAGGAAAAACGCATCAACACTACTCAATGCAGGGTCTCCTGGCGCAAGAGAAAATGCCCAGTCTTGAGGGTCGCCGCACAAAAAAGAAATAATAATCAAAACCTGTTGAATAGGATTACCAGAAGAATGAGGTTTCAAGGCCAGAAATAGCTTACAATTATTTTTGAAACTTAGAAACTTAGTTCTATCTCCAAAAAACAAATCAGGAATAGAAATTCTTGGTTCTAACATAGATTTCTGATCAATAGTATCTTGAATTTTTTGTACATTTATAACGAGATTATCCATTGAAGAGCACAGACCCTGAATATCCATGTCCACACCTGTGTCCAGAATCACCCAAATGTCTAGGGGAAAAAAAAAAAGTGAACACAGAGCAGAAAAAAAAAAAAAAAATGATGTCAGAACTTTTTCTTTCCCTCTATTGAGAATCATTAGTTAGGCTCCTTGTACTGTTTTGTTTGCTAATGACAGGTGTTATGAAGGCAATCCAGAAACACAGTGTGCTTAGCGATCAGAGCGCACACAGTGATCTGACAAATACCCAAAAATACAAGAACGAGCTCTGAGACGTGGAAACTCTGTAGACTGCACACCTGATCCTATCCTAAACACAACTAAAAGCGGCTGTGGATTGCGCCTAACAATTACCTAGGCAACTCGGCACAGCCTAAGAAACTAGCTAGCCTGAAGATAGAAAAATAGGCCTGACTTGTCCCAGAGAAATTCCCCAAAGGAAAAGGCAGCCCCCCACATATAATGACTGTGAGTAAGATGAAAAGACAAAACGTAGGGATGAAATAGATTCAGCAAAGTGGGGCCCGATATTCTAGGACAGAGCGAGGACAGTAAAGCGAACTTTGCAGTCTACAAAAAACCCTAAAGCAAAACCACGCAAAGGGGGCAAAAAAAACCCCACCGTGCCGAACTAACGGCACGGCGGTACACCCTTTGCGTCTCAGAGCTTCCAGCAAAACAAAAGACAAGCTGGACAGAAAAAAAGCAACAAAAAAACAAAAAGCACTTAGCTATACAGAGCAGCAGGTCACAGGAACAATCAGGAGAAGCTCAGATCCAACACTGAAACATTGACAAGGAGCAAGGATAGCAGCATCAGGCGGAGTTAAGTAATGAAGCAGTTAACGAGCTCACCAGAACACCTGAGGGAGGAAGCTCAGAAGCTGCAGTACCACTTGTGACCACAGGAGTGAATTCAGCCACAGAATTCACAACACTTTTCCTCATGCTTCAAACAAGCCTTGATCACACCCATCCCCAAAAAGCTCTCACTTGACCCATCCTCTTTGTTTAGCACCATATTACTTCTCCCCTATATCTCAAAACTACTGAAAAAACATGTCCATTATGAACTATCCTCCCACCTCTCCTCCCACTCCCTTTTCAACAGATTACAATCTGTCTTTTGACCGCATCACTCTACTGACACTGCCCTGACTAAAGTTATCAATGACCTACTAACTGCCAAATCCAAGCGACACTCCTCTGACCTCCTCCTCGATTTGCCCTCTACCTTTGACACAGTGGACCATTCCCTCTTACTACAGCTTCTCTCCTCTTTTGGCATCCCAGACTTGGGCATATCTTGGATCTCCTCATACCTAACAGACCGGGCATTCAGAATCTCCCACTCATACACCACCTCCTCATCTCACCCCCTATTGGCCAATGTTCCCCAAGGTTCAGTTCTTGGACCTCTGCTCTTCTTCAGCTACACTTTTGCCCTGGGACAGGTCATAAACTCCCATGGCGTTCAGTATCACCTCTATGCTGATGACACACAGATCTACCTCTATGGACCCAATATCACCTCCTTACTAAACAGAATCCCAGAATGTCTGTCCGATATTTCATATTTCTTCTCTGCTAGATTTCTAAAACTTAACATGTATAAATCAGAAGTTATCATGTTTTCCCCATCTCAAACTTCTCCCTACTCAACAAACCTATCCATCAAAGGCAATGACTGCTCACTCTTCCCAGTCCAGCAAGCTCGCTGCCTCCGGGTAACCCTTGACTC
Source organism: Ranitomeya imitator (assembly GCF_032444005.1). Classification (NCBI taxonomy): domain Eukaryota; kingdom Metazoa; phylum Chordata; class Amphibia; order Anura; family Dendrobatidae; genus Ranitomeya; species Ranitomeya imitator. Next base: position 363,901,554 of record NC_091283.1, read on the forward strand.
TCATCTCTCCTTCAAACCACATATCCAAGCCCTTCACACTTCGTGCCTACTCCTACTCACACATATTTCTCGGATCCGCACATTCCTTAACCAAGATCTGCAAAAACACTAGTGCATGCCCTCATAATCTTCTGAATTGACTATTGCAATCTCCTGCTTTGTGGCCTCCCCTCTAACATTCTCGCACCATGACTAACTATCCTAAACTCTGAGGCCCAACTAATCCACCTAGCCCCCCACTATTCTCTAGTCTCTCCTCTCTGTCAATCCCTTCATCCGCTCTCCATTACAAAGACTCAATTTCAAAACCCTAACCATGGAATACAAAGCCATAATCAACCTGTCGTCTCCTCCATACATCTGTGACCTAGTCTCCCGATACTTTTTTTTTTTTATTTAAATAGATTTTTATTAACAATATAAAGAAGAACATCAGAATGCCATTTACATTGCATTATATCACATACACATTTTCTTGTTTTAATAAACCCCAACATTACCCCAACTACCCCCCTCCCCCCTACGACAGCTCAGTCCCAATCTTCACCTCACTGAGGCCATCTCTGCCTCGTGTAATTTATCCTCATCCAGGTCTTAGGAAACTCGACGACTATACTCCTCAATCCAAATCAAGCCAAGGAGACCATATTTTATTAAACATTTCTATTTTCCCCCTTTTTTGTACACCCCCTTTTCCAATTTTAGACCATGTTGAACATATTGGAGAAATTCCCTTCTCACAGGTGGTTCCGCATTTATCCAATTTCGTGCTATTACTTTCCTGGCCATGTAGAGTAGCCTAGCGATTGCAATTTTCCAAGTATTGTCAACTCCAATTTCTTCCACATATCCCAGCACGCATACTATCGGGTCTCTAAGAACTCTGCACTTATACGCTGCTTCAACTCGGCTCAAAACCACCACCCAATAGGCAGCCAGTCTCGGACACATCCACATCATGTGATATATTCCTGCATTCTCACTCGCACACCTCGGACACTCAGAATTGGCACGCAATCCCGCTTTGTATAGCACTTCCGGAGATTTATATACCCTATGCAGAATGTATAGCTGCGAGATCCTATATGGTTCACTCAAGGATAGTCGCGGAACCCACTCCATCACCGATTCCCAGATTTCATTTTCCATCGGTCCCACTTCTCTCTCCCACTTGGCTCTCGCCTTTATAGGGAAATCTAGCAGGAACGTGTGCATAAGGTCCTTATACAGAGTGGAAATAACTCCCCTTGTAGTTCCGTCACCACACACATACTCCAACACTATATCATCTTGAACCCTGATATCAGCCTTCTTATTCTGAGCTCTAAAGGCATGTCTCATCTGCGCATACTGATATTCCCCTGTGGATCGCAAACCAAATTCTTCCTGCAATTGGGAGAAGGACTTCAGTTCCTGTCGCTGGATTATCTGGTGAACAAAGCAAATTCCCTTATTCTGCCATTCCATCAGTCCTCCCAGGGCCTCAAATTCCTTTAAATTGTTATTAGACCATATCGGTGTGAATTTAGTCAGCCCTTTAACCCCACGAATCTGCCTTAGTCTATTCCACAATTTACGAATCAGGAACAGGGTTGGGTATACTTTCCCCAAAGCGCTCAAAGAGCCATCTTCCAAACACCTAGCCATCGGTCGTCGGTCCATCACCTCTTCCATTAGCTGTTGTACTGCACTGGATGACGCCCCTCGCGCCCAGCCCTTCAAATGCTGGCTCTGGGCCGCAAGGAAGTATATTTCCGGGTTGGGCAAAGCCAAACCACCATCTTCCTTGGGTCGCTGAAGCGTCTCCAGGCTAATACGTGGATATTGTCTTCCCCATATCAAACTTCTAAAAAGGGCGTTAATCTGCCTGAACTTCCCACGCGGGATCCAAATTGGTGCGTTATGTAGAACATAAAGAATTTTAGGCATCAGGACCATTTTAGTCTCTCGATACTTACCTGTTCGCAACCTATGATCCTTGCAAGATCTCCTTCTCTACTCCCCTCCTATCTCCTCTTCCAACAATCGCATGCAAGATTTCTCCCGTGCATCCTCCTCTCGCCCAACCACTTGCACCAGTGTCCCATCTCCTCCAGTCCCTTTCCCCGGCTGTCACCTCTCACCTAACAACAATATTCAACCTCTCTCTCACTTCCGGTATTTTTTCATCCTCATTTAAGCATGCCATCATACATCCATTACTTAAAAAAACCATCCCTCGATCAAAACTGTGCTGCTAATTATAGACCTGTCTCTAATCTTCCCTTCATCTCTAAACTCCTCAAGCGCCTGGTCCACTCCTGTCTTACCCGCTATCTCTCAGATAACTCTTTTAGACCCTCTTCAATCTGGTTTCCGCTCTTTACACTGTACTAAAACTGCCCTCACTAAAGTCTCTAATGACCCACTAACAGCTAAATCTAATGGTCACTACTCCATGCTAATTCTCTTGGATCAGCATTCGACACTGTGGATCATCAGCTCCTCCTCACTATGCTCCGCTCCATCGGCCTCAAGGACACCGTTCTCTCCTGGTTCTCCTCCTATCTCGCTGACCGCTCCTTCACTGTATCTTTTGCTGGTTCCTCCTCCTCTCACCTTCCCCTTACTGTTGGGGTTCCGCAGGGCTCAGTCCTGGGCCCCCTCCTCTTCTCTCTATACACTGTCCCTATTGGACAAACAATCAGTAGATTTGGGTTCCAGTACCATCTCTATGCTGACGACACCCAATTATACACTTCTCCTGTTATCACGCCGACCTTTTTAGTAAACACCAGTGATTGTCTTACCGCTGTCTCTAACATCATGTCCTCCCTTATCTGAAACTGAACCTGTCAAAAACTGAACTCCTCGTGTTTTCTCCCTCTATTAACCTACCTTTGCCTGACATTGCCATCTCCGTGTGCGGTTCCACCATTACTCCAAAGCAACATGCCCGCTGCCTTGGGGTCATACTTGATTCCGAGCTTTCATTCACCCCCCACATCCGATCACTGGCTCGCTCTTCTCATCTGCATCTCAAAAACATTTCTAGAATTCGCCCTTTTCTTACTTTCGACTCTGCAAAAACTCTTACTGTTTCACTTATTCATTCTAGTCTGGACTATGGTAACTCTCTACTAATTGGCCTCCCTCTTACCAAACTCTCCCCGCTCCAATCTGTCCTGAATGCTGCAGCCAGGATCATATTCCTCACCAACCGTTACACCGATGCCTCTACCTTGTGCCAGTCATTACTCTGGTTACCCATCCACTCAAGAATCCAGTACAAAACTACTACCCTCATCCACAAAGCACTCCATGGCTCAGCACCACCCTACATCTCCTCTCTGGTCTCAGTCTACCACCCTACCCGTGCCCTCCGCTCCGCTAATGACCTCAGGTTAGCATCCTCAATAATCAGAACCTCCCACTCCCATCTCGAAGACTTTACATGTGCTGCGCCGATTCTTTGGAATGCACTACCTAGGTTAATACGATTAATCCCCAATCCCCACAGTTTTAAGCGTGCCCTAAAAACTCATTTGTTCAGATTTGCCTACCGCCTCAAAACATTAACCTAACTATCCCTGTGTGGCTCATTCAAAAAAATAAAAACATAATTGGGTTCCTCGCATCATGTTCTCATACACTTTATGCAGTTAATAGCCCTCTGTGTCTATACTGCTGCATACTTAGGCAGTTAACTGGTTCATGCAGCTTTACATGAACACCTGAGCCTTACACTATGGCTGATCCGACTAACTAAAGCAATTGTTACCATCCACCTCTCCCCTTTTCCTCATAGTTTGTAAGCTTGCGAGCAGGGCCCTCATTCCTCTTGGAATCTATTTTGAACTGAAGATTATTGTACTTTTTTTATGTATACCCATTTTCACATGTAAAGCACCATGGAATAAATGGTGTTATAATAAAACAGGGGACAGTTTGCGATCCGATAGATGCTATTGCGCAGGTGCCGGAGGCCCCATCTTGGAGGAGGCAATTATTTTTTTCATGCCTGCGTCGTAGTAGCTATCAAATCGCCGATAGCTGCTACTGTGCAGGCACGGCCGGTGCCATTTTCAAACAGTTTTTTGTTTGTTTTGGGAATTTATGGACACCGTCAAAAAGAATAATTATTTCCACATTATGGATGTGATCATGGATCAGCGCAGGCACTGCCGTCGGCATCTGCCTGTAGAAGGGGATTTTTTTTAATATATATAATATTCATTATGTAACCTAGGGGGCAGGTCAGTGACCTGTCATAAGCAATACTGATGAATACCTAATTAGCGCACCACATGAAGACCCCCCACAGGCCCGCCCAAAGCACGAGCATATCATTAACTAAAAAACTGAAAATAAAGATTAAACAACCACAAGACGGATTTTTATCCACCAAGGTATCATTTTAATCAGTATAACAGCGCCAACCTGACAGTCTGTAGTTTACTATGTACAATCCTACTGACATGTTCCATTTAAGTAGGCACAGAAGCAGGATTGTTGCGCCAATGATGGAGACATTGCCGCTCACCATCTTTGTGGAGTCCTCAAAGTCTTGGTGAATGCACAAATGTCAGACCTCTATGCCCACTCTTCAGTTATGTGCAGAGGCTGACCAGAATGCCGATGGGTGTGTTGGAGCTGGTATTCCACAACTGGCCTCTGCTGCTCACAAAGCCTTGGCAGAATGCGCAGTGTGGAGTTCCAGCGCGTGGTCAAGTCGCACACCAGTCGGTGAGCTGGCACTTGCATGCGCTGCTGCAGCACCGCCAGAGCAGCGGCAACGATAGCCGACTTGTGGATAAAGCTGCTGACGCGGCATACCTTGGCCTGGAACTCTGGCAAACATGGGTAGGTTTTCATAAACTGCTGAACTCCCAAGTTGAGCACGTTGGCCAAGCATGGTATGTCAGCAGCGAGAGCCACAGATCTGTCTGGTCTGTTATTCCTTTCAATAACTGTTCTGTGACGTGCAGTTTGTCTCCTGGACAAATTAGCTTCAGCAGAGCCTCTTGCTGATTCACTGAGGGCAGTGATGCAGAGTTTCCAGCTGATGTGTGCTCTGAGGTAGCACGTCGAAAATGGAGGATGATTACAAATAGCAGGGGTGCAAGAACTGGTGTAGGAGGTGGAGGAAACCCTGGTAACAGTAGGACCAGCAATCCTTGGTATAAGTAGCACATGTGCCGTGCCAGGGTGGGACTCGATCCTGATCTCTACAATGTTAACTCTATGTGCCGTCTATGAAATATAGTGTCCCTGGCCACATCAGCTTGTCCATGTGTTGGTCGTTAAGTGGATAATTCCAGCAACCATGTTGGTAAGGACATGTGCTGGTACAAGGCAGGGATGCCAAACTGGGATAAATAGTGGTAGCTGGGGACCAAGCACTGTGGGACCAAATTTGTGCCAGGCCAATTTTGTTTTTTTATTTCAAACCAACAAATTTTCACACAAAGCAGGTTCTACAGCACATATGATCTAGTCAATTTTTTAACAAAAAAATTTTGTGAACTGCACCAGGTCAAGTGGTTCATAAAAATTTGAACCCAACATAATTTTACACAAAGCCTGTTAAACTGTATGGATGACTAATTGAATCCATAAAAAGTTTGGGAATATTTTTGAGTTTTATATACCACCGTAATGTAACAAGAACCGTGTTAACCTGTATGGGTAAATAATTGAATCCATAAACATTTTTGGAAGGTTTTTTTGAGTTTTATATATATATACCACCAAAATTTAACACAAAGCACATAATACAGGGTGTATGAATAACTGAATCCAGACAAAATTTTCAATGCATTTTTGGAGTGTTCTATAACACGCTAATGTTACTTAGAGAACCTAATACTCTATGGATGACTAATTAAATATAGACAAATTTTTCAATGCTTTTTTGGAGTTTTATATACCAAAGAAATGTCACAGAAAGCACATAATACTGTATGGATCACTAATTTTTCAATGCATTTTGTCACTGTTATATAACATTGGTTATGGTGTATAAGGGTCGGTCAGGTTGGGGGGCTGAAAGATTATACTGAAGACATAATTCATATGCTCAGTGCTACTTCACTTATAGTCTAGGAATCTGATGGAGACAGCCAAGTTCAAAATACTTTTAGTCATCAGGGCTGTCAGCATTAGATTTCATTCAAACTCCGCTTTTGCGGGTGCTATCTGTGGTGTTCACAGGGCCATTCACAAATTTGTGATTTTCCATGGACCGAGTAGTTTGTGCAAAATTGTGGAGACAAGTCTGGTTTTCATCTGGATGTCCACAATGCAAGTCTACAGGCCTGTGAAAAAAAAAATTGGACAGGAGCCAGTTGACATTCAAGTATGGTCCGACAAAGGAGAAGGTGGAGAAACATTTTTTCTCCATGTGCAAGAAAATTGATGATGCTTGGACCACATGATCAAAGTATGATTAAAATAATCAGCTAGTTTTTCGCGAACGTGAGAAGAACAGATGTCTGAACAAGGCCTTAAGCTGTGGAGAAAAACGAAGGCAGCCTCCTGTTTGTGACCTGAGACATTATTGTGGACCGCTAATGTACTGCCATGGCAGTTGAGGTCCTACCTAATGCCCCTAAGCCTGCAATGTTTGTATGACAGAATTTCTCCGCCCCTAGTGGGAATAAAACAACAATAAAACAAAGTTTAAAGCATAAGTGCTGTTAAAAATTTTTTCATCCTAAATCAATAGTACACTTGAAAATAAGAAACTTTGCAATATTTCTTTATTAATCTTATAGAAATCTGATTCTTTCTGTTCTGAAACTGATCATTCAGTCTCAGGATTATCAGCTCATGAGTAAAAGTATTCAGTATTTAGGCCTCTTTCACACTTCAGTCTTTCGGCGTCAGTCAAAAACCGCCATTTTCGTCAAATGACGGATCCGCCATTTTTTTTTGGTGGATCCGCTATTTTCCCATTGACTTGCATTAGAGACGGATTGTGGCGGATGGTCGTCCGTTCCATCCGCCATGCGACGGATCCATCGATATTTGGCGGACGTTGTCTAGACATTGACGGACTTTGTAACGTTTTTTGGCGCCGCCTAAAAGGCGGACCGCGGCGGATCCGTCGCGATCCGCTTTTTGGCGGATCCGTCGCCTCAATCCGCTTTTTTTGATTGAGCATGCTCCAAAAAGTGGATACTTTGCCCAGACAACCCAAAAACTATATAAAGAGGACAGGTCATTCCCAAATGTACCAGCCAGCAAGAGAGACCCTTCCATGCAAGAGAGACCCAGCCAGACCCTGCCAGCAAGACCTTGCCAGCCAGGCCCTGCCAGCAAGCCAGAGAGGCCCTGCAAGCCAGAGACACCCTGCCAGACCCTGCCAGCAAGACCTTGCGAGCCAGGCCCTGCTAGCCAGCCAGAGAGGCCCTGCAAGCCAGAGACACCCTGCCAGACCCTGCAAGCAAGACCTTGCCAGCCAGGCCCTGCCAGCCAGCCAGAGAGGCCCTGCAAGCCATAGACACCCTGCCAGACCCAGCAAGCAAGACCTTGCGAGCCAGGCCCTGCCAGCCAGCCAGCCAGAGAGGCCCTGCAAGCCAGACCCTGCCTGAGACAGCCATGTGAGTACTGCCATCCAGCGTGCGTGCGTGCGTGTGCTTGTGTGCGTGCGTGCTTGTGTGTGTGCTTGTGTGCGTGCGTGCTTGTGTGCGTGCGCCTGCCTGCCTTGTTTATATGTTTTTCATACTATGCTGGTATTTTGAATAGCTGAGGTGTAAAATGTGTTTTGTGTGTGTGTATAAATGATGTGTGATGTGTTCTGCATTTTTGTTGTTCTCCATAATGTACTTGTATTTCAAATAAAGAGCAGTGTAGCTCCTACTGTACCAAAAAAAAAAAAAAATTTTTTTAAATATAGTAATAAAAATTTCACAAAACTGTCAGTAGTCTCATTTCAAGATAAATGTAATATTGGGTAAACATGCAGTAAAGGTTATATATACAAATGTGTAATGCAAATCTTTGCTATAGAATATGTTATCTGGTTTTAGAAAATACAAACTGTAGGGTAATCATAATTAACAATTTTGGGAATTGGTATTTTAATTTCGAATGAGGAACATTTTTTATAAGGTGAAACTTTGTTTAGGTGGGTTTTACCAACATGCGCATTGCGCATATCAATTTAAGTTTTGGTGTTGCTTTAAAGGGTTTTTTTGGGGTTTTTTTTGGTGGGGAAACAGGGGCTAGAGGGTTTGGCAGCTTGTGCATCAAGCATATCTACCATATAAAGTATCACTGTTAAAAAAAATTTTTTCATTTTGTGTTGGAGGAAATCTAAAAGCTTTTTAAAACGATGTAAGTGTAAAGTCCCTACAGCTGCAACTATCCTTTTGTATAGTAGCTTAGAACTCTCTGTATACTTACAGATCCTAGGGACCAAGAGGGACGCAAGGGACTGACCAACCCAAGATTGACGCAAGACCATAATGTCTTCTTCTGAGAGCCCCCCAGCACATCAGCAGCAAACTGAGGTGTCTTTTTTTTTTTTTTCCTTCTAAAATATTTTTTTGGGGTACAACTATGGTAATTGTTTTTTAACCCTTTATGTGTTCTGTATTCACAGGAATATGAAGCAGAGGGGCTAACAGAAGGAGACGGACAGGGTGGAGAAATACAAGGAGCGGGAGCGCATAGTGTAAGTTTTGAACAGACCGATCCTCACATACAATGCACTACACCCAACACAAACATTCAGCACAGCACACAATACATATGCCTCGATCAAAGAACATTATTAATTTTATTTTTTTTTTAAATTAGTCTTCACAATCCGGGGCTCGACGTAGAGTTCCTCAAAGCACCTCCCATAGTCGTCGGAATGATAATCGCGGCGGTCGCCGAAGAGTAAGTTCCTTTTTGTTTTGGTGTTTAGTAAAATGTAAAATTCATGTGTTGTAATCTTTCCCTTTTTATTCTTATCTTTTTGTTAGGCTTCACAGCGTGCTCCCGAACAAGATGATGAAGAGGAGGGCATCGATGTGAACACCCTCATCGAAGCAGTACAAAGTCGGGAGCCGCTGTGGAACATGTCGGACCGCCGCCATGCTGACCAGTTAATCACCCGACGGCTATGGGAGGAAGTGTGCAGTGCTGTTATGGATAACTGGGAGGAACTCGATGCTGGGGCCCAGAATCTAGCGCGTAAGTATTCACACTTCATAACCTTATGTTAGCATGATTTAATGTGGTGTATAGTAACCAATTTTTGCTTTCTCTTTCCAGGTAACAGGATTATCGTGCAGTGGCAGTCACTCAGGGATCGCTTCAAGAGGGAGTTTAATAAGGAGATGCAGGCCCCGAGTGGATCTAGAGGACGCAGGAGCAGATACAAACATGCCAGAGCCCTGTTGTTCCTCCGGTCGACGCTGCTGAGCAGAAGGTAAATATTCAACACCACATATTTTCAGTCAAACTGTAAAAATGTGTAACCTTCAATTTTTTTTGCAGCAAGGGCAATTGTAATATCCAGATACTAATTTTTTTTTTCTTCTTTAACAGCACTTTCTGCAGCACTCGGGAGCCTGCATCAGAGTTGCACCCCTCTGGAGCGATCCCTCAAGAGTCCGCCACCGGGGACCACGTCGACCCCTCTGTTTCTGCACCTTCCCTTTCGTTTGATCCCTCAGCCTCATCCACCAGCGCTGGAGCAGCAGGGCGGACTTCGTCACTTGAAGCTGCAGGTGATGAGTTAGAGTTCCCTTTACCCCACCCCTCTGCCACTGCCGCAACATCTAGACCAACTTTGTGGTCAGGACGGCAGCGCCAGAGAGGTCAGGAAAGGAGCTATGCGCCTGACTTTTTGCAGCTGAATGCATCCTTTCACAGTGCCATCAAGCTTTTGAGTGAGCAAATGTCTGCTGGGTACAATATGCTTAACAAAAGCATACTTGAACTCAGCAGTCGTCTTGATAGGATGCAATCAGATGCAAACCAGTCACCAAGGCACTGTTTTTTTCAGTCGGTCCTCAGGCACATGGAAAATCTAACTCCTGACCTGCAGATGCATGTGATGCAAGGCTGCCACACTGCTCTAGCGCAGGCGATGTCCCATGCCCCTCCACCTACCCTTCATGTTTCAACACCTTTCCCCTCTCAAGCCACCGTCTATCCTCCCGTCCGTCCTCCTCCCGTCCATTCTACTCCTTCGTCATTTGTTCCTTCCCCCCTTAGTCTTTCACAGTTTTTACCGTCCCCCTTCCATTCTTCCCCTTTAACTTCTCCGTTCCCAATCCCACCAACACCTTCATACCTCACACACACCACATCTGCACCTCAACTCTCTACACAACCTCATGTTTTCACCACCCATTCCACTTCTGTTCCTCCCCGTGATGTCCTGTCCCCCACTCTCGACGTGGTCCGCCCTGTCAGCCCCTCCGCTACTATCTCCACCCCAAAATATGAGAATTTGTAAATAAATAAACAGTTTTTTTGGTTTAAAAACAATTTTATTGTCTTTCTCTTTTTTTAAAAAAAAGTTTTTAAGTCACCAAGGTTATGGCAATAGTAACAATAAACAGTGTTTAAAGGGTACCGTTGCAAAACATACAATGCTGCATTAAAGTACAAAGATTTTGTAAGCAAACAAAAAAATGGTATTTTTACAAGTGTAAAAAGAAAAAATTTTTTACACCATTTCATACTGCCAGTCAACTGATCCTGCAGGAGACATGAAGTAGTCTGCAAAACTGTCCCGCATTCTGGAGACTGCTACTGGACTGCGAAAAGTGGGGTTTTGGTAATCCCGTAAGGTGCTTTCTGACACATTATCCTCCAGGGAAACTTGTTCTTTTGATAAAACAAAATTGTGCAGGACAACGCACGCTTTGACCACATCATCGACAGTTTCAGTCTGCAGTTTAATTGCAGTTAGCAGGACTCTCCATTCCAAAAGCACATTCCACTACTCTTCGTGCTCTGGTTAAGCGGTAATTGTAAATTTTCTTCCTCTGGGTCAGTCCACTACTTCCAAAGGGTTTCAGCAAATGTGGGGAAAGCTGGAACGCATCATCTCCAACGCAAAAAAATGGTAATAGTGGACCAGTGGTTCCAGGGAGAGGTCTAGGGGGCGGAAACTCAAATGTCTCTCCATATAAACGGCGCCCCATTGGTGAATTTTTAAAGATTTGTGAATCATTTGCGCGTCCATACGCACCGATATCAACAGCGATGAACTTGCATTGTGCATCGGCTATGGCCATCAACACAATAGAGAAGTACTTCTTATAGTTATAAAACTGTGATCCAGAGCCTGAAGGTTTGACGATCCGTATGTGCTTTCCATCAACTGCTCCAACACAATTTGGAAACTGGCAAATTTGATGAAAATTTTGGGCAATCTCCAGCCACCTCTCCTGTGATGGCTCTGGGATGTATTCCGCTTGTAGGCACTCCCACAATGCCCAGCAAGTATCTCTGATGATCCCCGAGATAGTGGATATCCCAAGCCGAAACTGAAAATGGAGGGATGAGAACGACTCTCCAGTTGCAAGGAATCTGTTAACAAAACGAAAAGACAATAATTAATAAAAAAATTCAAAAAACAACATTGCAGTTAAAAGTATGATGAATGAGAATCATTTAAAAAAAAAAATTACTTACCGAATAGTCACCATGAGACGCTCTGCTGGTGATATGGAGAATCGCATCTGGGTGTCTCGTCTCCGTATACAGTCTTCCACATAGCCCAATAAAAATTCGAAATTTTCAGCTCTCATCCTCACATAATTGAAGAACTTCTGAGGGTTTTCCCTTAGTTCGATGTAAAGCGTGGAATAAACACCACGGGTCATACGTTGTGCTGTGATGGGATGGATGCACAGCCTTCTCTTCCGCCGCTGCCGTAGGATGCACAGTCTTTCTTCCTCCCTCTCTCGAACGCTGACTGCCAACTGATTTGCCTCAAAAGTAAAATCCGCATAGATCTTTGCAATGTTCGCCAGGACTCCTTCCATTTCTGCCACTTTCTCTACAACCTTTCAAAGATGTGGTGTAAATACACGCTATATATAGTTTTCCAGTAGTTTCCAGTAGCCAATCACATTGAAATCCTCCCCTTTTAAAAAACGGATCCGTCAAAAAACGGTTACAACGGATGTAAAAACGGTCGCAACGGTTCTAACGGATCCGTTTTTTTAACGGATCAAGGCAGCTGATCCGTCAAAAAAACGGATCCGTTAGAACCGTTTTTGCACCAAATTTGACGGATCCGTCGATCCGCCACGATGTCTGACCTAACTGACGCCACACAACTGAAGTGTGAAAGAGGCCTAAGGGCAGTCCCACACGTCCAGATAATTCTGGTACCGGAAAAATCGGTACCGGAATTATCCGTGTCCGTGTGCCCCTGCGTTTCTGTGGCACATCAGTGTGGCACATGTGTGCCGCCCGTGTGCCCACTGGGTACCACACGCACCGTGCAGGAGACAGCGCTAAAGTTTAGCGCTGTCCCCTGCATCGTGCTGAAGCCGCCATTCATATCGTCTGTGCAGCAGCGTTTGCTGTAGAGAAGATATGAATAATCCATTTTTTTTTTGTTTCTCGTGTTTAAAATAAAGGTCCAGGAAGCAGCGCCAGCCAGCGAGGGAGCCGGGTGAGTATTTTAAGAACAGCGGGGGGGGGGGGGAAGGGGGGGCGCACAGGGGGTGGGGAAATGGACCTTTATTTTAAACACGAGAAACAACAAAACAAATGGATTATTCATATCTTCTTTACAGCAAACGCTGCTGCACAGAAGATATGAATGGCGGCTTCAGCACCAGTGGGGGGGGACAGCGCTTACTGTAGCGCTGTCTCCTGCACAGCACACGGACTGCACATGGACAACGTCCCTGTGTGGTACGTGTTTTACACGGACCCATTGACTTTAATGGGTCCGTGTAATCCGTGCGCTCCCACGAACACTGACATGTCTCCGTGTTTGGCACGCGGAGACACGGTCCGCAAAAAATCAATGACATCTGCACAGATGCATTTATTTGAATGTGTCTGCGTGTGTCAGTGGCTCCGGTACAAGAGGAAACTGTCACCTCACGTACCGGAGCCACTGACGTGTGAAACCGGCCTAAAGGGCAGAGACAGACTGCCGTATTTCTCGTGCGAGGATCGCATCGTAAACCTCGTACTGGCTGTCGGCTCTCCTGACCTGAACTTGACAGCTACATAGAAATCCATCATAATGTCTTGCTCAGGTCAGGAGAGGTGCCGGGCAGTTCAGGCAGTGCAATGCGATTCTCGCACGAGAAATACAGCCGTCTGTCTTTTCCCTAATACAGACTTTTGCCATTACTGAGGTAGGGGGCGGCAGTTAGTGATCATAAAGTTCTATGGAGAATTATAACTGATGCTTACTGTCTTCTCTTGCATATAATTTTAGGAGCACCAACGCTCACCTTCTATCTCAGCAATGGAAAAATCTGTCTTCACTGAATACAGAATGGACAGATTTTACCTCTGAATTGAGTGAAAAATCATAAGGACAAAGCAGCAGATTTCTCTGGCCAGATCTATTACAGGGTTGCTTATTTCTAGATATAAGAGAGTTCCAACTTTAAAGTTTGGAGTTTGTACAGGAGGGAGGGGGATATAGAGGGAGAGAGAGAGAGAAAGAAATGTGGAAGGAAAAAAATAACATTTACATTCTGACACATGGGTACTTCAAATGTCATGAAGGGGTTAATTCCGAGCCTGGGAAGCCAAAACACTGATATCTGATCTCCTGCAGCACAAGAGGCTTCTCAGGTTTCACACAGCCTTTAGGAAGGTCCTGGGAGGAGGGTGTTTCCCAGACAAACCACTGAAAATGTGGAAGGATATAATGGAACTAGAGAGAGTACAAAGGAGGGCAACAAAATTAATAACGGGGATGGGAGAACTACAATACCCAGATAGATTAGCGAAATTAGGATTATTTAGTCTAGAAAAAAGACGACTGAGGGGCGATCTAATAACCATGTATAAGTATATAAGGGGACAATACAAATATCTCGCTGAGGATCTGTTTATACCAAGGAAGGTGACGGGCACAAGGGGGCATTCTTTGCGTCTGGAGGAGAGAAGGTTTTTCCACCAACATAGAAGAGGATTCTTTACTGTTAGGGCAGTGAGAATCTGGAATTGCTTGCCTGAGGAGGTGGTGATGGCGAACTCAGTCGAGGGGTTCAAGAGAGGCCTGGATGTCTTCCTGGAGCAGAACAATATTGTATCATACAATTATTAGGTTCTGTAGAAGGACGTAGATCTGGGGATTTATTATGATGGAATATAGGCTGAACTAGATGGACAAATGTCTTTTTTCGGCCTTACTAACTATGTTACTATGTTACTATGTAAAATAGAGAAATGAAACTAAGTGAGCTGCGCCTGTCAGATCAGTTACCCCTGACGGAGGGTTAATCCAATCAAAGGAACTCATAAAAAAATGATTTATTTCCCTATTACCATAAAAAAAAATCAAGAAAGTTTAGACGAGTCACGTACTGTCACACCAAAAGCAACAAAACACCACAGGAGAAACGTATATTAATGCTGAAGGGGTTACTGCCCCCTGCCCCCGCCCAGTAATGGGGAATCTCCAGCACCTACCTCCACCTGCAGAGCCGCACACCACATATATGGCTGTTCTGTGCGCACAGGACCTGTGATGAGGTCACAGGAGGGGAGGAGTCAGTGGTCACATGATCAGGGGCCTCAGTGTATGCAGGACTCTGCTGTGCTGGTTGTCATGGTGCTGGATGAGGGGAAGTTTATGTGTGGGGTTAGGAGGGGTTTACAGTGTGGGTGTAGCAGAGCCGTGTGTGTACGAGGTGTGCGGAGCCGTGTGTGTACGAGGTGTACGGAGCGGAGCCGTGTGTGTACGGGGTGTACGGAGCAGAGCCGTGTGTGTACGAGGTGTACGGAGCGGAGCCGCGCGTGTACGAGGTGTACGGAGCGGAGCCGTGTGTGTATGAGGTGTACGGAGCAGAGCCGTGTGTGTACGAGGTGTACGGAGCGGAGCCGTGTGTGTACGAGGTGTACGGAGCGGAGCCGTGTGTGTACGGGGTGTACAGAGCAGAGCCGTGTGTGTACGAGGTGTACGGAGCGGAGCCGCGCGTGTACGAGGTGTACGGAGCGGAGCCGCGTGTGTACGAGGTCTACGGAGCAGAGCCGTGTGTGTACGAGGTGTACGGAGCGGAGCCGTGTGTGTACGAGATGTACGGAGCGGAGCCGTGTGTGTACGAGGTGTACAGAGCAGAGTCGTGTGTGTACGAGGTGTACGGAGCGGAGCCGTGTGTGTACGAAGTGTACGGAGCGGAGCCGTGTGTGTATGAGGTGTACGGAGCAGAGCCGCATGTGTATGAGGTGTACGGAGCGGAGCCGTGTGTGTACGAGGTGTATGGAGCGGAGCCGCGTGTGTACGAGGTGCACGAAACGGAGTCACGTGTATACAAGGTGTACGGAGCAGAGCCATGTGTTTACGAGGTGTACGGAGCAGAGCCGTGTGTCGCGTCATGTGCGGAACAGAGCCGCGTGTGTGGAGAGGAGCTATATGTGTACTGCGAGGAAATGCCTTATGCCTATGAGAGATTTAGTTATAGATTTGAAGCTGCTGAATGATAGCACTTTTTTGTGTGCAGCCTAATAGACATCCAGACATTGTCGTCCTGAGGGACCTCGTTAGGACACATGGGCATTCCATGTTGGTGTTTGTTTTGTTGGTATTATATGGACACTGTATTACTTGGTATGTAATATTTAGGCACTGTATACTGCTATATTTTGGTATTATTTTTGCACTTTATGTTGGTATTTGGTTGTTTTTTGAGCACTGGATATCATTATTGGGTTTGCACTATATGGGCACTGTATGTCAGTTTTATTTGGTTGGCATTATTTACCCTCTGTATATTGATATTTGGTATTCTTGGCTTCTGTATATTGGTATTATTTGGTTGGTAATATTTGAGCATTGTGTGTTGAAATTAGTTAGCTGGAGGTTTTTTGGTACATATTATCTGAGCACAATATGTTGCTATTTTTTTGATAGTACACTGATCAAAAAACTAAAGGAAACACTTAAACAACACAATGTAACTCCAAGTCAATCACACTTCTGTGAAATCAACCCGTCCAGTTATAAAGCAACACTGATTGTGAATCAGTTTCTCCTGCTGTTGTGCAAATTGACCAGGCAACAGGTAGAAATGATCATCAATAAGCAAGACAACCTCTATAAATGAGTGGTTCTGCAGGTGGTGACCACAGCCCATTTCTCTGCTCTCATCCTTTTTGGCTGTTGTTTTTGTCACTTTTGCATTTTGTCATTGCTCTCCTCCCTAGAGGTACAGTACAGTAGCATGAGGTGGAGTCTACAACCCACAGAAGTTGCTCAGGAAGCGCAGCTCCTCCAGGATGGCACATCAATGTAAGCAGTGGCAAGAAGGGTAGCTGTGTCTGTCAGCACAGTGTCCAGAGAATGGAGCAAATACCAGGAAGACAGGCCAGTATACCAGGAGATGTGGAGGGAGCCATAGGAGGGCAACAATCTAGCAGCAGGACTGCTACCTCCTGCTTGAAAACATTTTGTGAAGGAAACAGGTGAAAAAGTCAGGGCTAATTGTTAATTAAGCCACAAGGTGAGTAGATTTAACTCTTTGTGAAAGCACTTCAACATGCATGTACCATATAACATAAAAACAATAAATCATGAAAAGACAATATGCAGATACAAAATAATTAATACCATGAATGAGACAGACCTTTATTATGATGCATACCTAGACTGATAAGAAATCAAACGTGGAAAAGACAAACTAAAGAAAAAACAAAAAAACCTTATAAATCATAATGAAATGTGAGATCTGAATGAGACAGACTCTTGTTACAATGTGATTTAATTGCAATTAGCACTGATTTTTTTCACCTGTTTGCTTCACGAAAGGTTTTTAAGCCTCCAGTCTGACAACCTATACGAACCATGATTAAGACTGGAGTGTTGAAACGCGTCGGTTTGTAGCTCTCTGGGATCTATACGTTGTCCGCCTTGTGCCTGTTTTTATGAATATTTTCCATTAAAGACGAAGTTTTATGATTTTCTACTCTTGGGTACCTTTTTTTCTTCATTCTTTGGAACTTGCATGCCCAAGCCCAGGCGGCTTTGTGTGTGGAATTCATTCTTGGAGAGAGACTGCAAATGGAGAGCTGACTTCTCCCATTCTCCTTTCCTTTTTTATATACTGACTGCCATTAAAGGGACACTGTCACCTGAATTTGGAGGGAACAATCTTCAGCCATGGAGGCGGGGTTTTTGATTCACCCTTTCCTTACCCGCTGGCTGCATGCTGGCTGCAATATGGGATTGAAGTTCATTCTCTGTCCTCCATAGTACACGCCTGCGTAAGGCAAGATTGCCTTGTGGAGGCATGTACTACGGAGAACAGAGAATGAACTTCAATCCAATATTGCAGCCAGCATGCAGCCAGCGGGTAAGGAAAGGGTGAATCAAAAACCCCCAAACCCCGCCTCCATGGCTGAAGATTGTTCCCTCCAAATTCAGGTGACAGTGCCCCTTTAAGTACTGTGATGGGATCCTCAGACCCATTGTGAGACCATATGCAGGTGCAGTGGACCCTGGGTTTCTCCTGATGCATGACAATGCTAGGCCTCATGTGGCTGGAGTGTGTCAGCATTTCCTGCATAATGAAGGCACTGATGCTATGCTATGCCCGCCCGTTCCCCAAACTTGAATCGTATTGAGCACATTTGGGACATCATGTCTCGGAATGATGTAACATCCACCAACGCCACTTTTCACCGCAGACTGTCCAGGAGTTGACTGATGCTTTAATCCAGTTCTGTTATGAGATCCCTCAGGAGGCCATCCGCCACCTCATCAGGAGCATGGCGTAGTAAGGAGGTCATACTGGCACGTGGAGGCCACACACACTACGGAGCATCATTTCCTTATCTTGAGGCATTTCCACTAAAGTTGGATCAGCCTGTAATTTGATTTTCCACTTTGATTTTGAGTATCATTATAAATGCAGATCTGCATGGGATATTATTTTTCATTTACGTTTATCATTTTTATGTTTTATTGTTCTCAACGCATTCGACTATGTAATGAATAAAGATTTACAACTGGAATATTTCATTCAGTGATATCTAGGATGTGGCATTTTAGTGTTCCCTTTATTTTTTTGAGCAGTGTATATTTGCCTTCTATAGTGGTATAGTTTTGCATTATTTTGTCAGTATATTGGCATTTTTTGAGCAGCTCATACTCATTAATTGGGCATTGTATGTTTGTAATGGTTTCACTGCGTATTAGTATTTGAGCACTGTATTTTGACATTTTTTGAACATTTTGAGCACTATATGTTGGTATTATTTGGACTTTGTATATTTGTTCAGTCCTGTTAGCAATGTGCTGTCACTTTTTTTTTTTATATCAATTTCAAAAATGTGCCTACTTTTAATGTCAGGTGTAATAAAGCTATGTGTAGTTAAAGGGCTGGGGGAATGATAGAGCACTGAGGCTTTGACAATGCGTGGTTGTAGCAGCGTGTCCCTTCGCCAGCCTGTGTTCCTGGACTGTAATGTAATCAGGCATAGGTCCACCTCACGTGTACTGCATCTAGTGGGGGATTCTGTATTTGTTCTTCTCAACATGTGACTCATCCAATACAAAAACCTATAAGATAGAACAGAGCTAGTAGCTTCTGGAAACTTCTCAATGAAGCCACATGTTAAAAGTTGATGTGAACCTCCCCCATGGATGAGCTGATCCCAAAAAATAAATAAGAAGGGGGCACCACGGGCTATACAGTGGGATCACCCTGACCTACAACCAAGTATATCAAACAAAAACAAAAGAAAAAAAGCGAAGGTCATACAGATGGGGATCACCACGCATTGGATTTAGCCAAAATAGAACAATTTTTATTACACTGCAATATACATGAAACAAGCAATACAGAAAACAGACAGTTTAAAAACAATTAAAAAAGGCAACACACTTGTTCCTTAGAAACAGAGCCCATAATAAGGCCTACACCTGCGCTAAAGCAAAACAGGCTATACATTGCCATCTCCGTGTGCGGTTCCACCATTACTCCAAAGCAACATGCCCGCTGCCTTGGGGTCATCCTTGATTCTGACCTTTCATTCACCCCCCACGTCCGATCACTGGCTCGCTCTTCTTACCTGCATCTCAAAAACATTTCTAGAATTCGCCCTTTTCTTACTTTCGACTCTGCAAAAACTCTTACTGTTTCACTTATTCATTCTCGTCTGGACTATTGTAACTCTCTACTAATCGGCCTCCCTCTTACCAAACTCTCCCCGCTCCAATCTGTCCTGAATGCTGCAGCCAGGATCATATTCCTCACCAACCGTTACACCGATGCCTCTACCTTGTGCCAGTCATTACACTGGCTACCCATCCACTCCAGAATCCAGTACAAAACTACTACCCTCATCCACAAAGCACTCCATGGCTCAGCACCACCCTACATCTCCTCCCTGGTATCAGTCTACCACCCTACCCGTGCCCTCCGCTCCGCTAATGACCTCAGGTTAGCATCCTCAATAATCAGAACCTCCCACTCCCGTCTCCAAGACTTTACACGTGCTGCGCCGATTCTTTGGAATGCACTACCTAGGTTAATACGATTAATCCCCAATCCCCACAGCTTTAAGCGTACCCTAAAAACTCATTTGTTCAGACTGGCCTACCGCCTCAATGCATTAACCTAACTATCCCTGTGTGGCCTATTTATAAAAAAAAAAAAAAAAACTATCAGGTTCCTCGCATCATGTTCTCATTCACTTTATGCAGTTAATAGCCCACTGTGTCTGTACTGCTACATACTTAGGCAGTTAACTGGTTCATGCAGCTTTACATGAACACCCGAGCCTTACACTATGGCCGGTCCGAATAACTAAAGCAATTGTTACCATCCACCTCTCGTGTCTCCCCTTTTCCTCATAGTTTGTAAGCTTGCGAGCAGGGCCCTCATTCCTCCTGGTATCTGTTTTGAACTGTGATTTCTGTTATGCTGTAATGTCTATTGTCTGTACAAGTCCCCTCTATAATTTGTAAAGCGCTGCGGAATATGTTGGCGCTATATAAATAAAAATTATTATTATTATTATACCCAATAGGAAAAATGCCTATATGGACACCACTGTGCATACACTTGTAATACAATAGAATAGACCCATAGGTACGTATAGATGGACAAAATAAAGGACAATCCTATAACATAATCGCACTTGCACGGTTTTCACCACAAGATGCTGCCGTAAATACAGCCATAAATGCTAACCCTCATGTCGACATGTCCCTTGCTTTGGCATACACAGAGGCAAAAAGCCTCACTCATATCACCAGATAAGACTGCAGGTAACTAAGCCTGCACAAAGTCCCATGTGCAGCCATATAATACAATACCAATAATGTGTATGACACAGTTGAAAGCGCAGGTGAAGCGGAGACCCAACGCGTGTCGCCCCACAAAGGAGGCTTCGTCAGGGGCGACACGCGTTGGGTCTCCGCTTCACCTGCGCTTTCAACTGTGTCATACACATTATTGGTATTGTATTATATGGCTGCACATGGGACTTTGTGCAGGCTTAGTTACCTGCAGTCTTATCTGGTGATATGAGTGAGGCTTTTTGCCTCTGTGTATGCCAAAGCAAGGGACATGTCGACATGAGGGTTAGCATTTATGGCTGTATTTACGGCAGCATCTTGTGGTGAAAACCGTGCAAGTGCGATTATGTTATAGGATTGTCCTTTATTTTGTCCATCTATACGTACCTATGGGTCTATTCTATTGTATTACAAGTGTATGCACAGTGGTGTCCATATAGGCATTTTTCCTATTGGGTATAGCCTGTTTTGCTTTAGCGCAGTTGTAGGCCTTATTATGGGCTCTGTTTCTAAGGAACAAGTGTGTTGCCTTTTTTAATTGTTTTTAAACTGTCTGTTTTCTGTATTGCTTGTTTCATGTATATTGCAGTGTAATAAAAATTATTCTATTTTGGCTAAATCCAATGCGTGGTGATCCCCATCTGTATGACCTTCGCTTTTTTTCTTTTGTTTTTGGATGAGCTGATCCCAGGATACAAGACAATAGACTCATGTTTTTGGCTGGGTCAGTTGGTGGTAACCTGCGAAGGGCTGGGATCTTATGCTGAGGCGAGATCCCGGTGACCGTGCATATTGTTAGGACCGGGTTGTATCCCTCATCTGCTGGATACATTGAACTCATCCATTCACTATTTTTATCTTTCCCTGGTGTCGGATTACCGGGTGGCGCACCTGGGTCGGCTCCCTTTGTGTGGACTCATTACGGACACTGCAGCATTACCCTCATTTGTGCTGCCCAGCTACCTGTTCCAATAAATCTTGTTGGATTGTTTATCGGCCTGGTGTCTCTTCCTGCTCTGTCGCATACCCTATCACAGTGACATCACAGGAAATAGCCGTAGGCTTTTGTCTACTTTCTTATGTTACTGTGGTAATAAAAAGCCTAATGTTAACCCAACAGTGAAATCGTTTTCTAGTACTTTGTTAAGTAAGATAGGAGTGGGATTGACAGCAGGAGTTTCAGTTCCTTCAATAACATTTCTGACTTCAGTGTCTCCTAGTGACTGTAAGGTGCCTTGTCTCCTAGAGAGGTGCTAAGGAAAATATTTCACAACAGATTATTCCAGGTTATGCATTGGATTGAATAGTTAGCACTTGGACTGAAATAAAGCAGAGGAGGTGCAGAACAATATGAATCAATTTCTTAGCTCTATTGCTAATAGGAATATTTGACAGGTGTGAACCGTGTGAAGGTGGTAGGCGCATTGGCATCCAAGTTGGTATTGTCACTCAGAATCAAGGGAAATACTAGAGGTGGGAATCAGGACATATCATTCCTGCCAGTTATCTCAGTTATTTTAATTAATATGATGAAAATTGTGTGGTGGACAGGACTTGGGAGCCAAGTCAGGGTGAAGATGAAGGAGAGTTGGTGCATCGGCAATGAAGAAATTAGCTAATGTTCATCCAAAAGATTTACATTTTCCAAGAGCGATACTGCTTCCACTTAGGTCAATTGGTGAGCATGTGGTGAAGTTACAGCCACTGCTAGTGTAGTATGCTCAAAGTGCCTGAAATACCTGTTTTGTTGATGTGGCCGTGGTAGTGACTATGGTCCTCTGACAACATAGAAAAGAGGTCATCTCAGTCTATAGTCTCAGTCATCATCTTTATAGCAACCAGGCTGCATACACATCTTAGTAGTATCTGGTCTTCATCATCATTTGTATCATCATTATATATTGCTTATTGTACTCCTTCTTTCCTGTTCCTCTTTATCAATACCTGATTGGGTGGCCAGAAAACAATAATACGCATCTAGTCATCCAGTTGGCCAAGTTGTTGGTGGCGTTGTCTGCCATACCACTTACCTGTCACTAGAGAACATGTTATTAACCTGCAAATATGGTGTTTATCTGCAGGTTAATAGCATTATTAAGCTGGCCAGTGCCCACATGTAACTGAACCCTTTGGTAAAAGTCAACTGTATTCCCCTCGACAGCATTCCAGTTTCAGTCACAAGGGTGACAGGTGACCCCCTGCTAAATAGTATTCAGGATTAGGCGCCGGCGGGCCATAGACTGTAATGGTGCCAACACAGCGAACGTGCGCTCTGTTGTGCATAGTTTTTGGGAGGGTTCGCCTGCTGGTGGCGGACAATCAGTTGTAGTACAATTATGGTCATTTATGGGCAGGAGGACTTACTACAGTCCTTAACTGCAGTAAGATATGTGGCAAAGTGCTTAGAGGTGTACGACTTTAAGTCACGTCTGAATCAAGTGCTTCTGATCAAGACTTGTGTCAACGCCAGTTTTCATTA
The DNA here is from genome assembly GCF_032444005.1 of Ranitomeya imitator. Lineage (NCBI taxonomy): Eukaryota > Metazoa > Chordata > Amphibia > Anura > Dendrobatidae > Ranitomeya > Ranitomeya imitator. The sequence continues at coordinate 363,924,470 of NC_091283.1, forward strand.
ATGGGGAACTTATTGTTGTACATAGCAGAATTTCCAATCCGTTAATGACACCTGTTACTGTTTTGCTTCATAGTCCTCTATCCAACAGCACACCAAGAGCTTAGGAAGATGCTACAATAGAATCAACTTCCAGTTGATTTATTAGAAGAGATGAACAGTCAGCTTTCGTATTTAGATGACATGGGGCTGGAGGAGATGAAGGACATGATTCTGACAGAAAGACATGTTACTGGCTCTGCAATGGCCAGAATAATGGAAACAAAGCAGAGTCTATATAATGACTGTAGGTCACGTAGACGGTACCACTATAAATCATATATCTAACAAAGCATAAGTGGAAAAAAAAAAAACGTAACTTTTATTATAACTAAAGCCACACAAAAAACTTTAACCGAACACCCAAGTGAATAAATGTAAAGAAGCTGCGGAGACACCATCACGTGTTTCTCGACGCAAGCAGTGAATAGCCAGGCCTTTCCCCGGGAAGGAACAACCACGGGAAGGGCAGCATCCTATGAAGGAAAGCCACCTATGCCAAGCATGGTATCCATCCACAGACAGCTGTTTCGGGGTTTTGCCCCTCATCAGTGTGGAGTAGGAATCTGGCTATTAGGAGCAGTGCCTAGTAAAAAGGCTATAAAGGCACAGATGATTGGCCTCGGGGAGACCAAAACATCCAACACTGCGGAGACACCATCACGTGTTTCTCAACGCAGTGATTCCAGAACACTGCCCCCATCCCTTATGGGAAATATGCAGATGCATGTAAAGAAGCTGCGGAGACACCATCACGTGTTTCTCGACGCAAGCAGTGAATAGCCAGGCCTTTCCCCGGGAAGGAACAACCACGGGAAGGGCAGCATCCTATGAAGGAAAGCCACCTATGCCAAGCATGGTATCCATCCACAGACAGCTGTTTCGGGGTTTTGCCCCTCATCAGTGTGGAGTAGGAATCTGGCTATTAGGAGCAGTGCCTAGTAAAAAGGCTATAAAGGCACAGATGATTGGCCTCGGGGAGACCAAAACATCCAACACTGCGGAGACACCATCACGTGTTTCTCAACGCAGTGATTCCAGAACACTGCCCCCATCCCTTATGGGAAATATGCAGATGCATGTAAAGAAGCTGCGGAGACACCATCACGTGTTTCTCGACGCAAGCAGTGAATAGCCAGGCCTTTCCCCGGGAAGGAACAACCACGGGAAGGGCAGCATCCTATGAAGGAAAGCCACCTATGCCAAGCATGGTATCCATCCACAGACAGCTGTTTCGGGGTTTTGCCCCTCATCAGTGTGGAGTAGGAATCTGGCTATTAGGAGCAGTGCCTAGTAAAAAGGCTATAAAGGCACAGATGATTGGCCTCGGGGAGACCAAAACATCCAACACTGCGGAGACACCATCACGTGTTTCTCAACGCAGTGATTCCAGAACACTGCCCCCATCCCTTATGGGAAATATGCAGATGCATGTAAAGAAGCTGCGGAGACACCATCACGTGTTTCTCGACGCAAGCAGTGAATAGCCAGGCCTTTCCCCGGGAAGGAACAACCACGGGAAGGGCAGCATCCTATGAAGGAAAGCCACCTATGCCAAGCATGGTATCCATCCACAGACAGCTGTTTCGGGGTTTTGCCCCTCATCAGTGTGGAGTAGGAATCTGGCTATTAGGAGCAGTGCCTAGTAAAAAGGCTATAAAGGCACAGATGATTGGCCTCGGGGAGACCAAAACATCCAACACTGCGGAGACACCATCACGTGTTTCTCAACGCAGTGATTCCAGAACACTGCCCCCATCCCTTATGGGAAATATGCAGATGCATGTAAAGAAGCTGCGGAGACACCATCACGTGTTTCTCGACGCAAGCAGTGAATAGCCAGGCCTTTCCCCGGGAAGGAACAACCACGGGAAGGGCAGCATCCTATGAAGGAAAGCCACCTATGCCAAGCATGGTATCCATCCACAGACAGCTGTTTCGGGGTTTTGCCCCTCATCAGTGTGGAGTAGGAATCTGGCTATTAGGAGCAGTGCCTAGTAAAAAGGCTATAAAGGCACAGATGATTGGCCTCGGGGAGACCAAAACATCCAACACTGCGGAGACACCATCACGGGTTTCTCAACGCAGTGATTCCAGAACACTGCCCCCATCCCTTATGGGAAATATGCAGATGCATGTAAAGAAGCTGCGGAGACACCATCACGTGTTTCTCGACGCAAGCAGTGAATAGCCAGGCCTTTCCCCGGGAAGGAACAACCACGGGAAGGGCAGCATCCTATGAAGGAAAGCCACCTATGCCAAGCATGGTATCCATCCACAGACAGCTGTTTCGGGGTTTTGCCCCTCATCAGTGTGGAGTAGGAATCTGGCTATTAGGAGCAGGCTATAAAGGCACAGATGATTGGCCTCGGGGAGACCAAAACATCCAACACTGCGGAGACACCATCACGTGTTTCTCAACGCAGTGATTCCAGAACACTGCCCCCATCCCTTATGGGAAATATGCAGATGCATGTAAAGAAGCTGCGGAGACACCATCACGTGTTTCTCGACGCAAGCAGTGAATAGCCAGGCCTTTCCCCGGGAAGGAACAACCACGGGAAGGACAGCATCCTATGAAGGAAAGCCACCTATGCCAAGCATGGTATCCATCCACAGACAGCTGTTTCGGGGTTTTGCCCCTCATCAGTGTGGAGTAGGAATCTGGCTATTAGCAGATGCATGTAAAGAAGCTGCGGAGACACATGCATCTGCATATTTCCCACAAGGGATGGGGGCAGTGTTCTGGAATCACTGCGTTGAGAAACACGTGATGGTGTCTCCGCAGTGTTGGATGTTTTGGTCTCCCCGAGGCCAATCATCTGTGCCTTTATAGCCTTTTTACTAGGCACTGCTCCTAATAGCCAGATTCCTACTCCACACTGATGAGGGGCAAAACCCCGAAACAGCTGTCTGTGGATGGATACCATGCTTGGCATAGGTGGCTTTCCTTCATAGGATGCTGCCCTTCCCGTGGTTGTTCCTTCCCGGGGAAAGGCCTGGCTATTCACTTCTTGCGTCGAGAAACACGTGATGGTGTCTCCGCAGCTTCTTTACATGCATCTGCATATTTCCCATAAGGGATGGGGGCAGTGTTCTGGAATCACTGCGTTGAGAAACACGTGATGGTGTCTCCGCAGTGTTGGATGTTTTGGTCTCCCCGAGGCCAATCATCTGTGCCTTTATAGCCTTTTTACTAGGCACTGCTCCTAATAGCCAGATTCCTACTCCACACTGATGAGGGGCAAAACCCCGAAACAGCTGTCTGTGGATGGATACCATGCTTGGCATAGGTGGCTTTCCTTCATAGGATGCTGCCCTTCCCGTGGTTGTTCCTTCCCGGGGAAAGGCCTGGCTATTCACTTCTTGCGTCGAGAAACACGTGATGGTGTCTCCGCAGCTTCTTTACATGCATCTGCATATTTCCCATAAGGGATGGGGGCAGTGTTCTGGAATCACTGCGTTGAGAAACACGTGATGGTGTCTCCGCAGTGTTGGATGTTTTGGTCTCCCCGAGGCCAATCATCTGTGCCTTTATAGCCTTTTTACTAGGCACTGCTCCTAATAGCCAGATTCCTACTCCACACTGATGAGGGGCAAAACCCCGAAACAGCTGTCTGTGGATGGATACCATGCTTGGCATAGGTGGCTTTCCTTCATAGGATGCTGCCCTTCCCGTGGTTGTTCCTTCCCGGGGAAAGGCCTGGCTATTCACTGCTTGCATCGAGAAACACGTGATGGTGTCTCCGCAGCTTCTTGACATGCATCTGCATATTTCCCATAAGGGATGGGGGCAGTGTTCTGGAATCACTGCGTTGAGAAACACGTGATGGTGTCTCCGCAGTGTTGGATGTTTTGGTCTCCCCGAGGCCAATCATCTGTGCCTTTATACCCAAGTGAATAAAAACACTGGGGCAAAGTCTCAGACAAATGGTATGGTGACCACAGAGACTAGTTATCCCCAGAAAGGACAAGATGATATCCTCCACAGCGTATTGGAGATATCATGAAGACTAGATAATGACATATGGGGCTGGAGTAGAATAACATCAACAGCACCTGACGTCAGACTAGTTACATGAACGAACAATAAAAACCATCAAAAGTCGCATATAGACAGTGCCACTGATGGCTATAGATAACATAAAAAAGGAACAATCTCACCGGTTCCAAGATGAGGGCCCAGGAGCGCCGGAAAGTTTCTGGTCAGAAGGTAATCCGGAATAGTAGCGGAGACGACAGTCCCTATGTCAGTCCCTATGGGGCTATCGATAGACTATCCCCAAAGCTCCTGCCCTTACAATGGCAGTCCACAGCTACCCCTGTCCAAACATGCCCTGCACTCTCCCTGTATAGTCCGTCCCGACGCGTTTCATCCAAACCAAATCTTCAGGGGACTTGCTTGTGCATGGAGATAGAGTGCCTGTATGCTAAAAAGGAGGGACAAAAAGTCCTGCCACCCTCAATGCTGTCTTGCCAAGCAAGTCCCCTGAAGATTTGGCTTGGATGAAACGCGTCGGGACGGACTATACAGGGAGAGTGCAGGGCATGTTTGGACATGTTTCCTTCCCTATTTGTTGTGTGGCTCCATCTCCTTTCCAGTAATGGAAAAGGAACGGTAATGGGTGCAATGATGTATTCCCAATGCTTATATTTTCCATCATATGTTTGATGTCTTTCCAGAATTCTTGTACTTTAGGGCATCCCCAAAGTCAGTGTAATAAATTGGGCTCTATAAGTTTGCATTTTGGACAATGTATCAGGCGATCCCTCATTGTTCTAGATACTGGTATGTTAAAGGCTAGTATAGCTTTGTGCATAATCCTAAATTGTGTGTCTCTCCAAACTTCACTTCCTTACTGCCTGCCAACATGCTGGTATTTTTTCCCCAATTTCCTCACCTTCTATTTGTTTAGCCCAGGATCTAAATGTTTGCTCTATGTCCATTTTCCCAAGGTTGTCTTTTAAACCTTTGTATATTGTAGATATATTATGAGTGCCTACTCGGTCAAATAATAGATTATCCATTGCATGCCTTCTCGTTTCTTCCCTCACATTTATCAAATGTGTCATAATTGTTCCTTTTATTTGTCAAAATTTTTGGAATTGTTGTTCACTTAGCGTGAATTTTGATATTATGTCTTCCCTAGTCAGCCACCTATTTTCTTCTTCATGAAGTAGATTAGCAATTTTGTGGATTCCTTTCACCCTCCATTCCGGAAATAGTTTGTTCTCTGCTATTTGTTGTAACCCTGGGTTTCCCCATATGGGTTAATCTCTCGAGATCTTCCATGATAATTTGAAGTTTCTCCTAAGTTCCTTCTATCTGGCTATTGTGTCTCGGTACACTATTGAATTTTTAATTTTTTTTATTCATTAGGTTTTGTGGCGTGTGTAATAAGGCAACTAAGTTCCACAGGTATGCATTCGATTTTTCTAAGGCTGTATCAGAAAACCCATAAGTGTCTTTACACCAATCTACCATGTGATGGGAAATACACGCTAGATTATAGCCTCTTATGTCTGGCAAGTTTACCCTCCCTTTCCTTGGATGCGATCAGTGTACTCAGTTTTATACAGCGTCTTCGACCTCTCCAGATTAATTTCCTAAAAGCCAAGTATACTTTTCCCACGTCCATCTGTGTTAGGAGAACAGGGATGGTCTGTGATGGACACACAAGTTTTGAGAAACTTATAATTTTCAAAAGGTGAATCCCGCCCAAAAGACTCAAAGGCAAATTTTGCCACCTCTCTAATTCCTGTTGGATTTTGGAGATGACTGAAGGAAAGTTTAAATTATATATTGACTCTGGTTTTCTACCCAGCTTGATACCCAAATATGCTATATGTGTTTTGGATATCGTAATACCGCATATTTCCTTTTCTACCATGCTACTTCTGTCTTCATGCTGCTATTATTTTATGAAAAAAAAACAAAAAACATGCCTACCATGTTTTGGCACGAAAGGCAACATTTTTACCAAAACAAAATTGATCTTGTGGCACCAAATGTTAAATATGTTTCAGAATTTTTGGTGAAATGGAAACTTATGAAGCTCTCATCTAGAGGAACTTTTCCTGGTAGCAACTTAAGCAGAGACCCAATCCTGCGCAGGGTGCTGCCGGGGAAAGGGCAGGGCACAAAGGGAAATATTGTTGCAAGTTGTAAATAAAAAATGCTTGTAATTCCACAATTAAATTTTCTTCTTTAAAATTCAAAATTTTTGTCGAAATTATTACTGATTTTTTTGTGGAGGGTGAATTTGCTTTTTACCAAGATAAGCTGTGTTCCCTACTAGTGATGAGCGAGTGTACTCGTTGCTCGGGTGAGCTCCGAGTATTTGTAACTGCTTGGAGATTTAGTTTTCATCACGGCAGCTGAATGATTTACAGCTACTAGCCAGGCAGAGTACATGTGGGGGTTGCCTGGTTGCTAGGGAATCCCCACATGTAATCAAGCAGGTTAGTAGCTGTAAATCATTCAGCTGCCGCGATGAAAACTAAATCTCCGAGCAGTCATAATTACTCGGAGGTCACCCGAGCATGCTCGGGGAAAACCCGAGCAACGAGTACACTCGCTCATCACTATTCCCTACTTGATTAAGCTTTCGGAGAGCTGACGGCTGCCACCCACAGGTTTAATAAGGAGAACTCACTCCACTACCTGCTGACTCAACACTTTTCTTCGTATAAAGCCCAAAAGCAGAGCAGGGGCAAGACTGTTGTAAGTTATAAAAGACGAGAAGCTAGTACAGTATATATATAAACGATGGATCATATTTTCATGTGATGCTGTCCGAACCAGATGAAAATTAGCAAACAGAATCCCATCATCTGTACAGGCATATTCAGTCATAACTAGTGTTGAGCCATACCTTCCGATACCGGGAAATATCGGATCGGATTGGATCGGACCGATACCCAAAAAAATATCGGATATCGCCGATTCCGATACCGGAAACCGGACAGTAGTAGTCCCATCATCCGGCTAATGTGTTGAATGTAAAAAAAAAAAAAAAAGAACATACAACATATAACATATGACAGAAAATACTACAACATACAACATATGACAGTCCATAATCACCAATGTCCAAAAAGTAACAAAGCTGGCACTTCCAATAAACTATAAACACCCATAAGTCTCCCAAAGGGGAACCATAACGAAGAGATCCAGATAAATATGAATAGAGGCTTTATTGAAAAACTATTAAAATGCATAAAAATGCCCAAGCACCTAAACACAAGGTGGAGGCTATGTGCAGTATATCATTATAGTACATCATTTCCACGGTAGTGTTCTTAAACCATTATATAGACTTAGTACACATTTCGCTGCCCAAGCATGCCCCAGGTATAACAATACTAACAGTGTACATACAAAGTTCATAAGGTCATATCTACCTGCAGATAGCCCGGCACTCCACCTCACCCCAACGCACGTTTCGCACCAGGCTTCTTCCAGGGTCGTGAACTATGTATGTACACTATTAGTATTGTTATACCTGGTGCATGCTTAGGCAGCGAAATGTGTACTAAGTGTATTTTGTATACAACAAATGACAGTACATACAACATATGACAGAACATACAACATATGACAGTACATACAACATATGACAGTATATACAACATACATACTAAATGCATACATACAGTACATTCATACAATACAAACATAACATACTACATACATACATTTGGTGCAGTTTTGATGCAGTTTTTGGTGCAGTTATGATGCAGTTTTTGATGCGGGTTTTGGTGCATTTTTTGGTGCCTTTTTGATGCAGTTTTGGTGCCGTTTTTGGTGCCTTTTTGATGCGTTTTTGATGCAGTTTTGGTGCAGTTTTTAGTGCAGTTATGATGCAGTTTTGGTGCAGATATTGGTGTGGTTTTGGTGCAGTTTTTAATGCGTTTTTGATGCAGTTTGTGGTGCAGTTTTGATGCCGTTTTTGATGCAGTTTGTGGTGCGATTTTGATGCAGTTTTGGTGCACTGTTTTATGCGTTTTTGATGCAGTTTTTGGTGCAGTTTTGATGCGTTTTTGATGCAGTTTTGGTGCAATTTTGATGCAGTTTTTAGTGCGGTTTTTGCGCGGTTTTGATGCAGTTTTTGGAAATAAATAAATAAATGGAAAATGTGCATTATTTGAATGGAAACATGCATGAAAAAACGGATTTGGAGGCCGGATTCATCATTTCACATCTCAGTTTCATACGTTTTTCGCCGGATCCGTCGCTGTGCGTTTTTTCGCCGGCTAAAAAACCGTTCCTCTGTATGTGTTTTCCGATCAGCGGAAACAGCTTTTTTGACCTATCCGGCAAAAAACTGATGAAATGTGTGGCCATCAGGTGCAATCCGGCGCTAATACAAGTCTATGAGAAAAAACGGATCCAGCAGAAAAAAAACGGATCTTTTTTTTTCAAAACTCGCCGGATTGTGCCTGACAGCAAAAACCTGATGTGTGAAATTAGCCAGATAGATATATGGATAGAAACATCTATGTATCTATAGATATATCTGTAGATATATCTATCCATAGATAGGCCGATGTTGATTAATGAACAAAGAAAAAAACTGGAAAAAAAAAATGGCAATTTTCTGCACCACAGGGGAAAGCCGACAGCCGGGAGCCAATATTTGTAGCCTGGGAAGGGGTTAATACCAATGGCCCCTCCCAGGCTATGAATATCAGCCCGCAGCTGTCTGCGTAGCCTTTACTGGCTATTAACCCCTTTACCCCCAAGGGTGGTTTGCACGTTATGGACCGGGCCAATTTTTACAATTCTGACCACTGTCCCTTTATGAGGTTATAACTCTGGAACGCTTCAACGGATCCCGGTGATTCTGACATTGTTTTCTCGTGACATATTGTACTTCATGATAGTGGTAAAATTTATTTGATATTACCTGCGTTTATTTGTGAAAAAAACGGAAATATGGCGAAAATTTTTAAAATTTCGCAATTTTCCAACTTTGACTTTTTATGCAATTAAATCACAGAGATATGTCACACAAAATACTTAATAAGTAACATTTCCCACATGTCTACTTTACATCAGCACAATTTTGGAACCAAAATTTTTTTTTGTTAGGGAGTTATAAGGGTTAAAAGTTGACCAGCAATTTCTCATTTTTACAACACCATTTTATTTTAGGGACCACATCTCATTTGAAGTCATTTTGAGGGGTCTATATGATAGAAAATACCCAAGTGTGACACCATTCTAAAAACTGCACCCCTCAAGGTTCTCAAAACCACATTCAAGAAGTTTATTAACCCTTCAGGTGTTTCACAGGAATTTTTGGAATGTTTAAATAAAAATTAACATTTAACTTTTTTTCACAAAAAATTTACTTCAGCTCCAATTTGTTTTATTTTACCAAGGGTTACAGGAGAAAATGGACCCCAAACCTTGTTGTACAATTTGTCCTGAGTACGCCGATACCCCATAAGTGGAGGTAAACCACTGTTTGGGCGCATAACAGAGCTTGGAAGCGAAGGAGCGCCATTTGACTTTTTAATGCAAAATTGACTGGAATTGAGATGGGACGCCATGTTGCGTTTGAAGAGCCACTGATGTGCCTAAACATTGAAACCCCCCACAAGTGACACCATTTTGGAAAGTAGACCCCCTAAGGAACTTATCTAGAGGTGTGGTGAGCACTTTGACCCACCAAGTGCTTCACAGAAGTTTATAATGCAGAACCGTAAAAATAAAACAAAAATTTTTTCCGACAAAAATTATCTTTTAGTCCCCAGTTTTGTATTTTCCCAAGGGTAACAGGAGAAATTGGACCCCAAAAGTTGTTGTGCAATTTGTCCTGAGTGCGCTGATACCCCATATGTGGGGGGAACCACCATTTGGGCGCATGGGAGGGCTCGGAAGGGAAGGAGCGCCATTTGGAATATAGACTTAGATGGAATGGTCTGCAGGCGTCACATTGCGTTTGCAGAGCCCCTAATGTAACTAAACAGTAGAAACCCCCCACAAGTGACCCCATATTGGAAACTAGACCCCCCCACGAACTTATCTGGATGTGTTGTGAGAACTTTGAGCCTCCAAGTGTTTCACTACAGTTTATAACGCAGAGCCGTGAAAATAAAAAATCTTTTTTTTCCACAAAAATTATTTTTTAGCCCCCAGTTTTGTATTTTCCCAAGGGTAACAGGAGAAATTGGACCCCAAAAGTTGTCCAATTTGTCCTGAGTACGCTGATACCCCATATGTTGGGGTAAACTCCTGTTTGGACACACGGGAGAGCTCGGAAGGGAAGGAGCAGTTTTACTTTTTCAACGCAGAATTGGCTGGAATTGAGATCGGACGCCATGTCGCGTTTGGAGAGCCCCTGATGTGTCTAAACAGTGGAAACCCCCCAATTATAACTGAAACCCTAATCCAAACACACCCCTAACCTTAATTCCAACGGTAACCCTAACCACACCTCTAACCCAGACACACCCCTAACCCTAATCCCAACCCTATTCCCAACTGCAAATGTAATCCAAACCGTAACTTTAGCCCCAACCCTAACTGTAGCCTTAACCCTAACTGTAGCCTTAACCCTAGCCCTAACCCTAACCCTAGCGCTAACGGGAAAATGGAAATAAATACATTTTTTTAATTTTTTTATTTTTCCCTAACTAAGGAGGTGATGAAGGGGGGTTTGATTTACTTTTATAGCGGGTTTTTTAGCGGATTTTTATGATTGGCAGCCGTCACACACTGAAAGACGCTTTTTATTGCAAAAAATATTTTTTGCGTTACCACATTTTGAGAGCTATAATTTTTCCATATTTGAGTCCACAGAGTCATGTGAGGTCTTGTTTTTGGCGGGACGAGTTGACGTTTTTATTGGTAACATTTTCGGGCACGTGACATTTTTTGATCGCTTTTTATTCCGATTTTTGTGAGGCAGAATGACCAAAAACCAGCTATTCATGAATTTCTTTTGGGGGAGGCGTTTATACCGTTCCGCGTTTGGTAAAATTGATAAAGCAGTTTTATTCTTCGGGTCAGTACGATTACAGCGATACCTCATTTATATCATTCTTTTATGTTTTGGCGCTTTTATACGATAAAAACTATTTTATAGAAAAAATAATTATTTTTGCATCACTTTATTCTGAGGACTATAACTTTTTTATTTTTTTGCTGATGTTGCTGTATCGCGGCTCGTTTTTTGCGGGACAAGATGACGCTTTCACCGGTACCATGGTTATTTATATCAGTCTTTTTGATCGCGTGTTATTCCACTTTTTGTTCGGCGGTATGATAATAAAGCGTTGTTTTTTGTCTCGTTTTTTTTTTTCTTACGGTGTTTACTGAAGGGGTTAACTAGTGGGACAGTTTTATAGGTCGGATCGTTACGGACGCGGCGATACTAAATATGTGTACTTTTATTGTTTGTTTTTTTTATTTAGATAAAGAAATGTATTTATGGGAATAATATATATATTTTTTTTCATTATTTAGGATTTTTTTTTTTTTTTTTTACACACTTGTAAAAAAAATTTTAAACTTTTTTACTTTGTCCCAGGGGGGGGACAATACAGATCGGTGATCTGCCAGTTTGCACAGCACTCTGACAGATCACCGATCTGTCTCAGAGCGCTGCAGCGTTACCAAGTGCCTGCTTTGAGCAGGCACTTGGTAAGGCACCTCCCTCCCTGCAGGACCCGGATCCGTGGCCATCTTGGATCCGGGACTTGCTGCAGGAAGGAAGGTAGGAGACCCCCGGAGCAACGCGATCACATCGCATTGCTGCGGGGGTCTCAGGGAAGCCCGCAGGGAGCCCCCTCCCTGCGCGATGCTTCCCTGCACCGCCGGCAAATCGCGATCATGTTTGATCGCGGTGTGCCGGGGGTTAATGTGCCGGGGGCGGTCCGTGACCGCCCCTGGCACATAGTGCCAGATGTCAGCTGCGATAAGCAGCTGACACCTGGCCGCGATCGGCCGCGCTCCCCCCGTGAGCGCGGCCGATCGCCTATGACGTACTATTCCGTCCTTGGGAAGTAAGGCCCATCCCACATGGACGGAATAGTACGTCTAATGGCAGAAAGGGGTTAAAATAGGGGGACCCCCCCAAAAAAATGACGTGGGGTCCCCCTATATTTTATAGCCAGAAGGGCTACGCAGACAGCTGCGGACTGATATTCATAGCCTAGAGAGGGGCCATGAATATTGGCCCCCCCAGCTACAAATACCAGTCCGCAGCCGACCCAAAATGGCGCATATGTAAGATGCGTCAATATCGGCACTTAGCCCCTCTCTTCCCACTCCCGAGTAGCGGTGGGATATGGGGTAATAAGGGGTTAATGTCACCTTGCTATTGTAAGGTGACATTAAGCCAGGTTAATAACAGAGAGGCGTCAATAAGACGCCTATCCATTATTAATCCTAGAGTAGTGAAAGATTTAAAAACAAAATAAAGATACAGCCAGAAAAAAGTATTTTATTCTTAATTTAGCCATACTTACCATACTTCAGCGCCTGCAAAAAACATAAAATAATAAACCGTATCCCTGTCCGATGCAGTCCAATTATTAACGAGTGCCCCACAACGATCTCCCCTATAGAACGGTGACATCGGGTGATGTCACTGCTCTATAGGACCTTCAGTGACACACTGACAGGAGACAATGGCTCCGGCAGTGCATCACTGAGCGATTACTGTAGTTCACTGGTCTCACTTTATGGCAATTGCTGTGTGGGAACTTTCTCACACAGCAGTGCCAAAAGTGAGGCTAGGGACAATTTTTTACAGTGGCGGAGGAATACAGTGCGGAAGGATACCTCCCTCCCGCCATTGTATTCCTGGAGCCCCTAGAGAGCGGTCACATCAGCTGATGCTGCTGCTCTCCTTGGGAGATCGTCGTGGGACACTCGTGGATTTCTGCGGATCAGGGAGTATATTGTTTGTTATTTTAATATTTTTTTACAGGTTACACTGGCTTCGGGGATCAAAGTGACAAGTGTTGTGAATTCAGCTTTTGGGCTCCCTCCTGTGGTTGTAGAGGGTAATGCAGTTGTGCCTGGATTGCAGGAGTGGACATGTGTATCTACTAATTGCAGGACTGACTGGGGTATATAGCTTTGCAGGATTCTTTAGTCAGTGCCAGTTGTCCATTGTTGTTGAAGGATTCACTTCCCTGCTGGTCTCTCCAGTTTGCTGTGTTTTTCTACAAAGATAAGTCCTGGCTTTGTTTTTGCTGTCCACCTGCAGTGGACCTTATAGTTCTGTGCATTTTCATGTTTTTGTCTTGTCCAGCTTGGTCTGTGAAGGATTTTTTGCAGCCTAGCTATTTCTCTGGAGATGCAGATATGCCTCCCATGTCTTTAGTAGGATGTGGTGATCCGTATTTTCTGCGGTGGATATTTTCTAGTGTTTTTATACTGACCGCATAGTACTCTGTTCTATTCTTTCTTTTTAGCTAGTATGGCCTCCTATGCTAAAATCTGATTTCATATCTGCGTATGTTTTTTCCCTCTCCTCTCACAGTCAATATTTGTGGGGGGCTATCTATCCTTTGGGGATTTTCTCTGAGGCAAGATAGGTTTCCTGTTTCTGTCTTTAGGGGTAGTTAGATCTTAGGCTGTGCCGAGGGGTCTAGGGAGTGTTAGGTACCCCCCACGGCTACTTTTAGTTGCGCTGCTAGGTTCAGGGTTTGCGGTCAGTACAGGGACCACCTTCTCCAGAGTACGTCTCATGCTGCTCCAAGGCCACCAGATCATAACTGACAAGTGATGGTGAGTATGTAATCTATGTTATATGTACTGTATGTCTATATGTATGTAATGTATTGTATGTAGTATGTATGTTGTATATATGTATGTATGTAGTACGTATGTAGTATGTATGTAGTATGTATGTAGTATATAGTATGTTGTATGTATGTTGTATGTATTGTGGCATAGCGACTGGTCATGTGATTAATGGGCGGTATGTATTGCAGAGGTGGGTGGCCCTGTGATGGAAGCCTGGGTATGTTTTGCTCAAGCAGATCTACTGCAGAGGGATTTGTTTACATTGGGAAGGCTTCCAGGTGATTGGAGAGATGGGTGGGTCCAGTCATCTACAAACCCACCCAAAGAGGTGTGTCTGAACATCTAAGATGGTTTTGTGTTTAAGGACCTGTGGTGATGTCACGCTCACCTGACTGGCCATGTGATAGGTACCTGGGTGTGGTTACACCTATGTAAAGGAGGTGTGTTTAGCACATGCAGTGAGTGTTTGGGAGTCTGCCAGTGTGGACAGACTTCCATGTGTCCCGGCTGGACACTACCAAGAGACCGTGATTAGACTGTAGAGCCTGCGTGCCCATAGACCTGAGAGAGCGGAGCTCTACTATGAACATTGAGGATTTATCTGTCTGATGTAAGACTGTTTATCGTTTGTTCATCTTCCATGGTTTATGGAGAGAATAAACCAAACAGACTGCTTTAAGTGGAAAAAACGTGCCTGAGTGCTTGAATTCCGTGCCAAGCGAGTGTCCCCCAAGACACGTAGTATGCGAAATGCTACAGTATGTAGTATGTATGTATGCAGTATGTATGTTGTATGTATGTTGCATGTAGTATGTATGTTTGTGGAGTTTTTTTTACATTCAACACATTAGCCGGATGATGGGACTACTACTGTCCCATTCTTGGCTAATGTGTCAATCACTGTCATTGTAACAGACATAGCCCGATGGGACTTGTTGTCCCATCGGACGATGCCTGCGCACACACACAAAGACCCCCGGCAGGCCCGCACAGACCCCCAGCAAGCCGCACAGACCCCCAGCAAGCCCGCACAGACCTCCGGCAGGCCTGTACAGACCCCGCCCGCACACACAGACACGCAGTCTCCGCCCATACTCCATTATAGTGCATCATGACATATTAACATATTTATTAATGACCTTGTAGGGGGCATTCAGAGTAGCCTTGCAGCGCTGGGGTCCTGGGTTCTAATCCCACCCAGGACAACATCTGCAAAGAGTTTGTATGTTCTCTCCGTGTTTGCGTGGGTTTTCTCTGGGTTCTCCGGTTTCCTCCCACATTCCAAAGACATACTGATAGGGAATCTAGATTGTGAGCCCCAATGGGGACAGCGATGATAATGTGTGCAAACTGTAAAGCGCTGCGGAATATGTTAGCGCTATATAAAATAAAGATTATTATTATTATTATTTATTATTAGAATTTCAATATTTGCAGATGACACTAAACTCTGCAGGGTAATCAATACAGGGGAGGACAATTTTATATTACAGGATAATTTTTGTAAACTAGAAGCTTGGGCTGATAAATGGCAAATGAGCTTTAATGGGGATAAATGTAAGGTCATGCACTTGGGTAGAAGTAATAAGATGTATAATTATGTGCTTAATTCTAAAACTCTGGGCAAAACCGTCAATGAAAAAGACCTGGGAGTATGGGTGGATAACAAACTCATATTCAGTGGCCAGTGTCAGGCAGCTGCTACAAAGGCAAATAAAAATAATGGGATGCATTAAAAGAGGCATAGATGCTCATGAGGAGAACATAATTTTACCTCTATACAAGTCACTAGTTTGACCACACTTAGAATACTGTGCACAGTTCTGGTCTCCGGTGTATAAGAAAGACATAGCTGAACTAGAGCGGGTGCAGAGAAGAGCGACCAAGGTTATTAGAGGACTGGGGGGTCTGCACTACCAAGATAGGTTATTACACTTGGGGCTATTTAGTTTGGAAAAACGAAGACTAAGGGGTGATCTTATTTTAATGTATAAATATATGAGGGGACAGTACAAAGACCTTTCTGATGATCTTTTCAATCATAGACCTGAAACAGGGACAAGGGGGCATCCTCTACGTCTGGAGGAAAAAAGGTTTAAGTATAATAACAGGCGCGGATTCTTTACTGTAAGAGCAGTGAGACTATGGAACTCTCTGCCATATGATGTTGTAATGAGTGATTCATTACTTAAATTTAAGAGGGGACTGGATACCTTTCTGGAAAAGTATAATGTTACATGGTATATACACTAGATTCCTTGATAGGGCGTTGATCCAGGGAACTAGTCTGATTGCCGTATTTGGAGTCGGGAAGGAATTTTTTTCCCTAAGGTGGAACCTACTCTTTGCCACATGTTTTTTTTTTGCCTTCCTCTGGATCAACATGTTAGGGCATGTTAGGTTAGGCTATGTGTTGAACTAGATGGACTTATAGTCTTCCTTCAACCTTAATAACTATGTAACTATTTCAGCAGCCAATCACAGCCATGCCATTAGTTAACCCCTTCCCGACCTGTGACAGCGTATGCGTCATGAAAGTCGGTGCCAATCCGACCTGTGACGCATATGCTGTGTCACAGAAAGATCGCGTCCCTGCAGATCGGGTGAAAGGGTTAACTCCCGTTTCACCCGATCTGCAGGGACAGGGGGAGTGGTAGTTTAGCCCAGGGGGGGTGGCTTCACCACCGAACCCCCCCCCCACTGGCTACAATCGCTCTGATTGGCTGTTGAAAGTGAAACTGCCAATCAGAGCGATTTGTAATATTTCACCTAAAAACTGGTGAAATATTACAATCCAGTCATGGCCGATGCTGCAATATCATCGGCCATGGCTGGAAACACTGATGTGCCCCCACCCCACCCCACCGATCGCCCCCCCAGCCCTCCGATCTGTGGTCCGCTCCCCTCCGTCCTGTGCTCCGCTCCCCCGTCCTCCTGTCCGCTCCCCCCGTGCTCCAATCCCACCCCCCGCACTGCGATCCACCCTGCCGCACTGCGATCCACCCCCCCTGCACTGCGATCCACCCCCCCGTGCTCCCCCCCCCCACCCCATCATACTTACCGAGCCTCCCGCCGAATCTGCCAGCCGGCAGATTCATTTCAAGTGCATTTTGATCACTGTGATAAAACCTCACAGTGATCAAAATAAAAAAAATACTAAATGACTCCCCCCCTTTGTCACCCCCATAGGTAGGGACAATAATAAAATAAAGAATTTTTTTTTTCTTCCACTAAGGTTGGGGTTAGGGTTAGGGTTTCGGTATGTGCACACGTATTCTGGTCCTCTGCGGATTTTTCCGCAGCCGATTTGATAAATCCGCAGTGCTAAACCGCTGCGAATTTATCGCGGATTTACCGCGGTTTTTCTGCGCATTTCACTGCTGTTTTACAACTGCGGTTTACTGTTGGAGCAGTTGTAAAACCGCTGCGGAATCCGCAGAAAGAAGTGACATGCTGCAGAATGCAAACCCCTGCGTTTCCGTGCAGTTTTTCCACAGCATGTGTACAGCGATTTTTGTTTCCCATAGGTTTACATTGAACTGTAAACTCATGGGAAACTGCTGCGGATCCGCAGCGTTTTCCGCAGTGTGTGCACATACCTTTAGAATTAGGTTATGTGCACACGGTGCAGATTTGGCTGTGGATCCGCAGCAGTGTTCCATCAGGTTTACAGTACCAAGTAAACCTATGGAAAACCAAATCCGCTGTGCCCATGGTGGGGAAAATACAGCGCGGAAACGCTACGTTGTATTTTCTGCAGCATGTCAATTCTTTGTGCGGATTCCGCAGCATTTTACACCTGTTCCTCAATAGGAATCCGCAGGTGAAATCCGCACAACAACACTGGAAATCTGCGGTAAATCCACAGGTAAAACGCAGTGCCTTTTACCCACGGATTTTTCAAAAATGGTGCGGAAAAATCTCACACGAATCCGCAATGTGGGCACATAGCCTTAGGGTTGTGGTTAGGGTTGTGATTAGGGTTATGGCTACAGTTGGGATAAGGGTTAGGGGTGTGTTGGGGTTAGTGTTGGAGGTAGAATTGAGGGGTTTCCACTGTTTAGGCACATCAGGGGTCTCCAAACGCAACATGGCGCCACCATTGATTCCAGCCAATCTTGTATTCAAAAAGTCAAATGGTGCTCCCTCACTTCCGAGCCCCGACGTGTGCCCAAACAGTGGTTTACCCCCACATATGGGGTACCAGCATACTCAGGATAAACTGCGCAACAATTATTGGGGTCCAATTTCTCCTGTTACCCTTGTGAAAATATAAAATTGCTTGCTAAAACATTTTTGAGGAAAGAAAAATTATTTTTTATTTTCACAGCTCTGCGTTGTAAACGTCTGTGAAGCACTTGGGCGTTCAAAGTGCTCACCACATATCTAGATAAGTTCCTTGGGGAGTCTAGTTTCCAAAATGGGGTCACTTGTGGGGGGTTTCTACTGTTTAGGAACACCAGGGGCTCTGCAAACGCAACGTGACGCCCGCAGACCATTCCACCAAAGTCTGCATTTCAAAAGTCACTACTTCCCTTCTGAACCCCCGACGTGTGCCCAAACAGTGGTTTACCCCCCCACATGGGGTATCAGCGTACTCAGGAGAAACTGGACAACAACTTTTGGGGTCCAATTTCTCCTGTAACCCTTGGGAAAATAAATTCTGGGCTAAAAAATTATTTTTGAGGAAAGAAAACGCATTTATTATTTTCACGGCTCTGCGTTATAAACTTCTGTGAAGCACTTGGGGGTTCAAAGTGCTCACCACACATCTAGATAAGTTCCTTTCGGGGTCTAGTTTCTAAAATGGGGTCACTTGTGGGGGGGTTTCTACTGTTTAGCCACATCAGAGTCTCTGCAAACGCAACATGACGCCCACAGAGCATTCCATCAAAGTCTGCATTTCAAAACGTCACTACTTCACTTCCGAGCCCCGGCATGTGCCCAAACAGTGGTTTACCCCCACATATGGGGTATCACCGTACTCAGAAGAAACTGGACAACAACTATTGGGGTCAAATTTCTCCTGTTACCCTTGGGAAAATAAAAAATTGCGGGCTAAAAAATCATTTTTGAGAAAATAAATTTTTATTTTTATTTTCATGGTTCTGCGTTATAAACTTCTGTGAAGCACTTGGGGGTTCAAAGTGCTCACCACACATCTAGATTAGTTCCTTTGGGGGTCTAGTTTCCAAAATGGGGTAATTTGTGGGGGATCTGCAATGTTTAGGCACACAGGGGCTCTCCAAACGCGACATGGTGTCCGCTAATGATTGGAGCTAATTTTCCATTTAAAAAGCCAAATGGCGTGCCTTCCCTTCCGAGCCCTGCCGTGCGCCCAAACAGTGGTTTACCCCCACATATGGGGTATCAGCGTACTCAGGACAAACTGGACAACAACATTTGGGGTTCAATTTCTCCTGTAACCCTTGGCAAAATAGGAAATTCCAGGCTAAAAAATAATTTTTGAGGAAAGAAAAATAATTTTTTATTTTCATGGCTCTGCGTTATAAACTTCTGTGAAGCACCTGGGGGTTTAAAGTGCTCAATATGCATCTAGATAAGTTCCTTGGGGGGTCTAGTTTCCAAAATGGGGTCACTTGTGGGGGAGCTCCAATTTTTAGGCACACAGGGGCTCTCCAAACGCGACATGGTGTCCGCAAACAATTGGAGCTAATTTTCCATTCAAAAAGTCAAATGGCGCGCCTTCCCTTCCGAACCTTACCATGTGCCCAAATAGTGGTTTACCCCCACATGTGAGGTATCTGAGTACTCGGGAGAAATTGCCCAACAAATTTTAGGATCCATTTTATCCTGTTGCCCATGTGAAAATGAAAAATTTGAGGCGAAAAGAAATTTTTTGTGAAAAAAAGTACTTTTTCATTTTTACGGATCAATTTGTGAAGCACCTGAGGGTTTAAAGTGCTCACTATGCATCTAGATACAGTTAGGGCCAGAAATATTTGGACAGTGACACAAGTTTTGTTATTTTAGCTGTTTACAAAAACATGTTCAGAAATACAATTATATATATAATATGGGCTGAAAGTGCACACTCCCAGCTGCACTATGATAGTTTCCACATCCAAATCGGAGAAAGGGTTTAGGAATCATAGCTCTGTAATGCATAGCGTCCTCTTTTTCAAGGGACCAAAAGTAATTGGACAATGCACTCTAAGGGCTGCAATTAACTCTGAAGGCGTCTCCCTCGTTAACCTGTAATCAATGAAGTAGTTAAAAGGTCAGGGGTGGATTCCAGGTGTGTGGTTTTGCATTTGGAAGCTGTTGCTGTGAGCAGACAACATGCAGTCAAAGGAACTCTCAATTGAGGTGAAGCAGAACATCCTGAGGCTGAAAAAAAAGAAAAAATCCATCAGAGAGATAGCAGACATGCTTGGAGTAGCAAAATCAACAGTTGGGTACATTCTGTAGGGCAGCACGGTGGCGCAGTGGTTAGCACTGCAGCTTTGCAGCGCTGGAGTCCTGAGTTCTAATCCCACCCAGGACAACATCTGCAAAGAGTTTGTATGTTCTCTCCGTGTTTGCGTGGGTTTCCTCCGGGCACTCCGGTTTCCTCCCACATTCCAAAGACATACTGATAGGGAATTTAGATTGTGAGCCCTATCGGGGACAGTGATGATAATGTGTGCAAACTGTAAAGCGCTGCGGAATATGTTAGCGCTATATAAAAAGATTATTATTATTATTATTATTCTGAGAAAAAAGGAATTGACTGGTGAGCTCGGGAACTCAAAAAGGCCTGGGCGTCCACGGATGACAATAGTGGTGGATGATCGCCGCATACTTAATTTGGTGAAGAAGAACCCGTTCACAACATCAACTGAAGTCCAGAACACTCTCAGTGAAGTAGGTGTATCTGTCTCTAAGTCAACAGTAAAGAGAAGACTCCATGACAGTAAATACAAAGGGTTCACATCTAGATGCAAACCATTCATCAATACCAAAAATAGACAGGCCAGAGTTAAATTTGCAGAAAAACACCTCAAGAAGCCAGCTCAGTTCTGGAAAAGTATTCTATGGACAGATGAGACAAAGATCAACCTGTACCAGAATGATGGGAAGAAAAAAGTTTGGAGAAGAAAGGGAACGGCACATGATCCAAGGCACACCACATCCTCTGTAAAACATGGTGGAGGCAACGTGATGGCATGGGCATGCATGGCTTTCAATGGCACTGGGTCACTTGTGTTTATTGATGACATAAGAGCAGACAAGAGTAGCCGGATGAATTCTGAAGTGTACCGGGATATACTTTCAGCCCAGATTCAGCCAAATGCTGCAAAGTTGATTGGACGGCGCTTCATAGTACAGATGGACAATGACACCAAGCATACATCCAAAGCTACCCAGGAGTTCATGAGTGCCAAAAAGTGGAACATTCTGCAATGGCCAAGTCAATCTCCAGATCTAAACCCAATTGAGCATGCATTTCACTTGCTCAAATCCAGACTTAAGACGGAAAGACCCACAAACAAGCAAGACCTGAAGGCTGCGGCTGTAAAGGCCTGGCAAAGCATTAAGAAGGAGGAAACCCAGTGTTTGGTGATGTCCATGGGTTCCAGACTTAAGGCAGTGATTGCCTCCAAAGGATTTGCAACAAAATATTGAAAATAAAAATATTTTGTTTGGGTTATGTTTATTTGTCCAATTACTTTTGACCTCCTAAAATGTGGAGTGTTTGTAAAGAAATGTGTACAATTCCTACATTTTCTAACAGATATTTTTGTTCAAGCCTTCAAATTAAACGTTACAATCTGCACTTGAATTCTGTTGTAGAGGTTTCATTTCAAATCCAATGTGGTGGCATGCAGAGCCCAACTCGCGAAAATTGTGTCACTGTCCAAATATTTCTGGCCCTAACTGTAAGTTCCTTGGGGGGTCTAGTTTCCAAAATGGGGTCACTTGTGGGGGAGCTCCAATTTTTAGGCACACGGGGGCTCTCCAAACGCAACATGGTGTCCGCTAAAGAGTGGAGCCAATTTTTCATTCGAAAAGTCAAATGGCGCTCCTTCCCTTCCAAGCCCTGCCGTGCGCCCAAACAGTTGTTTACCCCCACATATGAGGTATCAGCGTACTTAGGACAAATTGGACAACAACTTTCGTGGTTCAGTTTCTCCTTTTACCATTGGGAAAATAAAAAAATTGTTGCTAAAAGATCATTTTTGTGACTAAAAAGTTAAATGTTCATTTTTTCCTTCCATGTTGCTTCTGCTGCTGTGAAGCACCTGAAGGGTTAATAAACTTCTTGAATGTGGTTTTGTGCACCTTGAGGGGTGCAGTTTTTAGAATGGTGTCACTTTTGGGTATTTTCAGCCATATAGACCCCTCAAACTGACTTCAAATGTGAGGTGGTCCCTAAAAAAAATGGTTTTGTAAATTTCGTTGTAAAAATGAGAAATCGCTGGTCAAATTTTAACCCTTATAACTTCCTAGCAAAAAAAAATTTTGTTTCCAAAATTGTGCTGATGTAAAGTAGACATGTGGGAAATGTTATTTATTAACTATTTTGTGTCACATAACTCTCTGGGTTAAGAGAATAAAAATTCAAAATGTGAAAATTGTGAAATTTTCAAAATTTTCGCCAAATTTCCGTTTTTATCACAAATAAACGCAGAACTTATTGACCTAAATTTACCACTAACATGAAGCCCAATATGTCACGAAAAAACAATCTCAGAACCGCTAGGATCCGTTGAAGCGTTCCTGAGTTATTACCTCATAAAGGGACACTGGTCAGAATTGCAAAAAACGGCCAGGTCATTAAGGTCAAAATAGGCTGAGTCATGAAGGGGTTAACATGCCTAACAGGATGTGCCCACACTTCTTAGGATCCTCATTGGCTGAATAAAATCAAACTGGCTCATTGCATTATGGGAACTTCCGATTCCGGTATTCGATATTCTAAAAGTATCGGAACTCCGATACAGCGAATATCGGCCGATACCCGATATTGCAGTATCGGAATGCTCAACACTAGTCATAACTGCAATGTGTCTTTTCACTGTCATACACTGTGAGCCCCAATTTAATGAAGTTCTTACTCGGATTGGTCTAGTGGCCAGAACTGGTCATACTGTCATGTCCAGCTTCAAATGTACTGTCAGAGAGCGGATTAAGTGCAGCCAGAGGCTTTATCACACCGCAGTGCACAAGGTTATCTGCTGGAAGCATGGGAAACCTTACTTTTGTCAAGATGAATCAAAGAATGGATCAGTGCAATCTTTCACTCACCTGCGAGTAATACCAATAATTAAATTGTATATACCACCTGCATGTCTGTCCGTTGTCTGTCTCCTACACAATTCTGCAGCTACCAGTGCCAGTGGCTCAAGCTGAGGCAGGCATCTACTCCTTGTCCACCATCTATACTGTTGTTGTTGCCCTACATGCCAGACTTCTCCTTGCCTGTTCTATTTTATTTTCAACTGTGCGGCTTCTGTAGCCCCAACGACACAGCCACACATCTCCTGGCTGACCAGCATGTTTTTATAGCCAACAGTCACTACTGTAGGTAAACGTACTTTCTTAAGGGTACATAAACATGAAACACTTCCAAAGATAGTTATTTTTTTCTCATGACTTCTACATTGCTTCTTTACTTTTTAAACAGCTAACCTGTTCCCTACCTAAAGGGATAATTTTTGGACGGCTTATGAAAAACTCATCGCTTTATTTAGAAAAAAAAGCAGTTGGTACTGGCCAAATTGGCATAATTTTTGCATTACCACGTATGAAAAAGATAAAGCTTCTTCCATTGGCACCATCTGTGTAAAAAAAAAAAAACACGAGAAGTGCAGGGACCAAACCCCCAAGCATGGAATTGTGACTGTTTTACAATTTTAGCCTAAAAAGTGTGATACTGCAGTGTGTTTTTAAGTACAGTAGGCTTTTGGTTGTCTCCAGTTGCCATCCGGTTTCCCAGATCCAGATAGATTGAGGCAATTTGGAAATTAAGAATGTTGTGTTTGTAGTAATGTTCTGCCTCCGCCATCTAATATTGTTACCCTGATTATCTCTTTGCATAATTGCAGGTTTCTCAGTATGGATATTCATACCTTTATTTGTTTGTGATGCTTTGGCTCCCCCTAGCGGTCAGAGTTATGTTGGCAGTTCAATCTTGTTTTTGTATTATCCATGTCTGATTCTCCTCCTCCTTTGCAATGCATTATGGTAGCTCAGCCTCCATTTCCCTCCATTTTTCCTTTCACTTTCTTCAGTTTGCTTTCAAGGAAAGACGCTTCACTTCATCCCCCTTGCGATTGCATTGCCGGTATGTCTTTATGCTTTCTGTAGATATTTCTGCTCCATATTAGCCTAGCCTAGCCAGTTGTACTCCCAGTTCAGTTACTAGCTTTCTAAATGTTATGCATAATGTATATCATGTGTATTATGTATCTGTTCTATGTCATGCACTGATTCTAAGTATATCATTGTTCACAGTTTCACCGCATCAATATACCACTACGTTTAATAAAGCACAGACTCAACCACAGTCTCCTTATTGGACCCCGGTATAGCGGTTTAGCTGACTGTATAGCTACGTATGAGCCTGCCTCAGCTAGTGAGGACAGAACAGTGAAACGGCAGCCATCCAGCTAGTGGGATTCAAGTCACCGGCTACTCAGAGACTAAATACAGCTGCAGCAATCTCTGCACAGCCAAGCACTTTCCCAAGACACCATGTCTCACAAATCGCATAGGACAAGATCTGTTACTTCCGTCTCCTCAAAGACCACATCCATCAGCAGCGCGGTCGCCATTGCCCGCGCAAATGCTGAAGCCGCCAAAATACGAGCGAGCTTTGCTGACCAAGAGATGCAACTTAAATTAGAAAAAGCACGCCTAGATGACCAAGAGAGAAGGTCACAGTTAGAGAAGGCACGCGTGGATGCCACCTTAGAAAGCCTAGCAGCAAAAAGGGAAGCTGCCGCAGCCCTCGCCGAAGAAGAATCGCTAGAAGCCGTGCAAAACCTCAAGCTGCATAGCCAAAGCAGTACATCGAGTCTGGAGTTTCCACTGCAAGACTCACCACAACGCACATCTCAGTATGTTAATGAACTTCCTGATCCAAACTATAAACCTGAACCAGTACCAAAACCAGAATACGACGTCTCCAGCGAAGTGAGCGAGAGTTGTCACCAGGCTCAGGACAGAAACAAACTCGAAAATGTGAGGCAAAACAACTCTGCTAATTACTACCTTGCCCCTCACCAGGTAACCAACGTGGATCACCCTGCTGACACACCGTACATCAGGCCGAAGCAATACGACACCGGCTGGCGCCACCCTGAGGACACTAACAGGTACGAACGCACCTCACATCACTATCAGGGTGACCCATCACCAGTATACTCTGCTGACAACCGGTTCACGACAGAATTTGCCAAGTTCTTCACACGACGTGAACTGGTTGCCAAGGGACTCATGAAATTCACTGACCGAGCAGAAGGTTATAGAGCTTGGAAAGCTTCCTTCCAAAATGTCATTAGAGACTTGGGGCTACAACACAGGGAAGAGATAGACCTGTTAGTCAAATACCTGGGAGAAGAGTCAGTCAAACACGCAGTAAGGATCAGAGACATTAATATAAACCGCCCTGAGACTGGCCTCAAAGAGATCTGGAAAAGGCTGGATGAGTGTTACGGCTCAGCAGAAGTAATAGAAAGAGCCTTGTTCAAAAGAACGATGACTTTCCTAAAATATCTAACAAAGGTCTCCAGAAACTTAGAGAGCTAAGCGACCTGCTGAAGGAAGTCCAAATTGCCAAATACGAGGACGACCTACAGGGACTTGCATTTCTCGACACAGCCAGAGGTGTTAACCCTATAGTCCAGAAGTTGCCCTACAATCTACAGGAGAGGTGGCTCACACATGGTTCCACGTACAAATACAAACACAGCGTTCCATTCCCTCCCTTCTCTGTTTTTGTAGACTTCATACACCAACAAGCGAGAATTAGAAACAATCCCAGCTTTGACTTTGCAATACCATATGCCACACCATCACCACCTGCAAATCCACGCAGAACATCTGTGGCAGTACACAAGACTTATGTTTCTTCTTCAGATTCTAATTACAGGTCTGCTGGCTGCTCCCAATCAGAGACAAAGGTGCAGGACCCTGACAAGCAGTGCCCACTTCATCAGAAGCCTCATCCTCTCCTGAAATGCAGAGCCTTCAGAGGAAAATCTATGCCAGATTGCAGAAGCTTCCTGAAAGAAAACGGTATCTGCTACAAGTGCTGCTCGTCCACAGCTCATCTCGCCAAGGATTGCAAGGTCAGTGTAAAATGCACAGAATGTGGCACCACAGATCATAACACCGCTCTACACCCTGGCCCAGTTCCATGGAGTACACAAAACACGCCAGCTGACAGTGATCATGGCGGGGAGGAAAGGAGCACTGATACAGCTACGTCAGAGATCACTTCACAATGTACCGAGGTCTGCAAAGGGACAATAGACAGTGGGTCCTGTTCAAAAATATGCCTCGTCAGAGTATACCCGAAGGGCCATAGAGACCAAGCTGTAAGACTGTATACTATCTTGGATGATCAAAGTAATCGATCCTTGGCTAGATCAACGTTCTTTGACCTATTCAACATCAAAGGGCCAAGCACTCCCTACTCCTTAAAGACGTGTGCAGGTACTGTGACAACAACAGGCAGGAAAGCTACTGACTACCAGATCGAGTCTTTAGACGGACAATTCTGCCTACCACTACCTACGATCATCGAATGTAACCAGATCCCAGACAATAGATCTGAAATCCCTACACCAGATGTAGCAATCCATCACGCTCACTTAAAACGAATAGCACACCTTATACCGGAACTCGACCATCAGGCCCAGATAATTCTGCTGTTGGGGAGAGATATTCTGCAGGTTCATAAAGTGAGACGTCATATCAATGGACTCCACAACGCTCCCTATGCCCAAAATCTAGACCTAGGATGGGTCATAATTGGCAACGTATGCTTGGGACGCATGCACGCCCCATCTTCTGTGACAAGCATGCTGACAAATACATTGGAGAAAGGACGTCCATCTCTGTTTCAACCTTGTAACAATGAGTTCCATGTCAGGGAACTGCCACACAGCATCCAACTACCTGATCATCTAATAGACTTTACTCACGACAGCAGTATAGTGTCGGGAAGCTATGAGGATCAGTTAAGGTGCACAGTCTTCCAGAGAACTAAGCAGGACAACCAAGTGGCAATGTCGGTAGAGGACAAGTTGTTCTTAGAGGTAATGGACAAGGGACTCGTTAAAGAGACCAACAGCTGGGTCGCACCTCTTCCCTTCAAAACCCACAGACCACGTCTACCGAACAACAGAAATCAGGCATTACAACGTTTCTCCTCTCTCATTCGTAATCTGCAAAAGAAACCAGAGATGAAAGATCACTTTTTCTCCTTCATGTCAAAGATTTTTGAAAACCGTCACGCAGAACTAGCTCCCACTCTCAAAGACTCTGAAGAATGCTGGTTCCTACCCATGTTCGGAGTATACCACCCTCAAAAACCAGGCCAGATCAGAGTCGTGTTTGATTCCAGTGCTAAGTTTAATGATGTCTCCCTGAATGACGTTTTACTGACAGGACCAGACCTCAATAACAAACTACTGGGCGTACTTATGCGTTTCTGTAAGGATTCCATTGCCTTCATCGCTGACATCCAGCAAATGTTCCATTGTTTCCTTGTGAGAGAGAGAGACAGGAACTTCCTAAGATTCTTCTGGTACAGAGACAATGATCCTACTAAAGAAGTCACAGAGTATCGCATGAGAGTGCACATCTTTGGCAACAGTCCTTCACCTGCAGTCGCCATTTACGGACTCAAAAGGTCAGCTCAGGAAGGAGAACCAGAATACGGAGCAGATGTCAGACAATTCATAGAAAAGGACTTTTATGTCGACGACTGTCTAAAAGCCATGCCTTCAAATGAGACTGCCATCAGTCTTCTCAGGAGAGCCCAGGACATGCTTGCCTGCTCAAACCTTAGGCTTCATAAAATAGCCTCAAACAGCCAAGAACTCATGCAAGTGTTCCCATCTCAGGACCTATGTAATGGTCTCAGAGACCTGGACCTGGGGTCAGACCCTGCACCAATGCAACGCAGCCTCGGGCTTCTCTGAAATCTACAATCAGACACTTTCACCTTTCAGGTCAGCCAGGAAGAAAGGCCTTTCACACGTAGAGGTGTCCTGTCTACCATCAACAGTCTGTACGATCCCTTGGGTTTCGCAGCTCCTGTTACTATACAAGGCAAGGCCCTACTAAGAGACTTAACTAGGGAAACATCTGACTGGGATGCACCTCTGCCACCTGATAAGAGGATCCAGTGGGAAGAGTGGAAGAACTCGTTAGCGGCACTCTCCAACCTGCATGTGCCAAGACCGTACACCCCTGTGCCATCTACTGAGATACAGAGCCAAAGACTGTACGTATTTGCAGATGCTTCTGTCAAAGCAATTGCCGCTGTTGCCTACCTCAAAACTGTAGACTCCAAATGTCAGTGCCACATTGGTTTCATTATGGGAAAGGCCAAACTCGCACCACAACCAGAGCACACTATACCCAGGTTAGAGCTTTGTGCCGCAGTCTTAGCCATTGAGTTAGCAGAGTTCATCGCATCCGAAATGGATATCGACCTGACACAGGCCAAGTTCTACTCAGACAGCAAAGTAGTCCTGGGATATATCCACAACGAAACCAGGCGATTCTACGTTTATGTCAATAACAGAGTGCTACGAATCAGGAGATCAGTTCATCCAAAGCAGTGGCATTACATACCCACAGACCAGAATCCCGCAGATCATGCAACTAGAGCAGTTGACGCAAGTCGACTAGGAAGCACAACGTGGCTCTCTGGACCAAAACTATTGTACATTGAGGAATGTTTTCCAGACACCTTCGAACTAGTAGGAGAGGACTCAGATGCTGGAATCCGCCCTCAGGTGTCTACACTACATACAATGACCTCTGTTATCCAGCTTGGATCTTGCAGGTTCGACAGATTCTCAAGCTGGAAGTCACTTACTCGAGCCATTACCTGCCTGACATATATAGCTCGCTCATTCATGGCTACCAGAACTTGTGGCACAGAAAAATGTAAAGGTTGGCATCTTTGTAAAAATACCTACGTTACCTCCAACTTAAGGTACCTTCACACTCAGCGACGCTGCAGCGATACCGACAACGATGTCGATCGCTGCAGCGTCGCTGTTTGGTCGCTGGAAAGCTGTCACACAGACAGCTCTCCAGCGACCAACGATCCCGAGATCCCCGGGTAACCAGGGTAAACATCGGGTTACTAAGCGCAGGGCCGCGCTTAGTAACCCGATGTTTACCCTGGTTACCAGCGTAAACGTTAAAAAAACAAACACTACATACTTACCTACCGCTGTCTGTCCCCGGCGCTCTGCTTCTCTGCACTCCTTCTGCACTGGCTGTGAGCACGGCGGCCGGAAAGCAGAGCGGTGACGTGACCGCTCTGCTTTCCGGCTGACCGACGCTCACAGCCAGTACAGGAGGAGTGCAGAGAAGCAGAGCGCCGGGGACAGACAGCGGTAGGTAAGTATGTAGTGTTTGTTTTTGTTTTTTTAACCAATCAGTATTTATTGAACATTTTTCACAATAAACAACATGTCAGAATGAAAAGGGAAGGTGGGGGGGAGGGAAGGGGGGATCAGGGGAAAAATCCAATGTATATCGTATTAAGGACCACAATGTAATCAATACAAAATACATAAATACAGTGTCACATAGAGGATAGAAGAAATAAACAGAAAACCAATAAACAAGAGCAGAATTGTAGGAGCAAACAGTTTAAATAAGGGAAAGGGCAGACTGAGATACAAATGGCGAGGACGTCCAAGGGTCCCACCACGAGAGGACCTTAGCTCTTTTCGATAGACCCCCTGCCATTATGACCTCATAACTAAAATGTAAATCAATCCTGGAGATCAGCTCTGCTCTGGAGGGGGAAACGGAGGTCTTCCAATGCTTCGCGATACATTGCCTAGCAGCCACTAGGATATTAGAAACTATGGGGCGCAGGGGGGCAGGGAGATCGATGAGGGAGATGCCCAGGACAGCGAGTTGGCCACTCAGAACAAGGGGCATACGGATCAGATCCTCAATCAAAGTCTCTACCTCACGCCAGAAGACCCGGACCTGCGGACACGACCACCAGACATGAGAGGAGGACCCAAGGGCGCCACAACCCTTCCAGCAGCGCGGAGAGGTAGCCGGGAAAACCCTCGCCAATCGGGCGGGGGTGAGGTACCAGTGGAGCTGAATTTTTTTCACCTGCTCCAAGTGGCCCAAACAAGACGAGAACCTAGAAGGGTGTACCATAGCAAATTGCCAATCCTCCAGGGAAGCCTCAAAGCCCAACGCTGACTCCCAGGAAGACATAAAAGGAAGTTTGTCAGTAGAACCAAATGAAATGAGGGCTTTATAAATTATGGAGATGCCATGTGGCACAATGGTGGATGGTCTGAAGAATCTATGGGCCGGGTCCTCTGTCAGAGGCGGGGGTGCACCGAATGACCGCCACGGTCTGAGGAAGCTGCGAATCTGCAGGTATTGAAAGAAGTCAGACCCAGTGAGGGAAAATCTCCCTGCAAGGTCCTCAAACGACAAGAGACCGTCCGAGCCGAAAAGGTCCGCCACCCGGTGCACCCCACGCCTCGTCCAGGAGGCAAGAGAAATGTGGGCAATGGCACACTCCACAGCCTGCAAAGAGACATAGTCAAACATGAATGTTAGGAGAGAAGTGCTAAGGAGCGCCCATAGTTTAGATGCGTTCCTAATAGAACGGAGACAGGGGCCCACAGGAGGAACTTGAAGTAGTTGGAGCTCCAAAAGCAATCTAAGCGAGTTTTGGGGAGCAAAATGGGATTCAATCAGAAACCAGGGCAAACATGAGTTCCCCTCCCACCATATTTTAAGGGGCTCAAGGATCGCCGCCCTGTAATACGCCTGGACCGCAGGAGCTCCCAACCCCCCCGCAGAGTACGGAAGGGACATAATCCGACGCCTGACCCTATGGGGTTTCTTATTCCAGATAAATCGGTCTATCAAAGATTGAAAAGCCGAAATAAACTTCGAGGAGATAAAAAGGGGAAGGCACCGAAAGAGGTACATTATTTTGGGGAGGAATAGCATTTTCGCCGTTTGTATGCGGGCCATCCACGAGAGAGACGCGCTTGATATTTGCTCCATGCCCCTCCTGACCTCCGAAAGAGTTTCTTCGCAATTTACTCAGACTATGTTATCTAGCCTAGTAATCTTGATGCCCAGATATGTAAAGCCCAAGGGAGCCCAAATAAAAGCATATTGAGATTGAATTTGAATCTGAAGGGGGGGGGGAGGAAGAGGGGGAAAATTGTGGAT
Organism: Ranitomeya imitator; assembly: GCF_032444005.1. Taxonomy (NCBI): domain Eukaryota; kingdom Metazoa; phylum Chordata; class Amphibia; order Anura; family Dendrobatidae; genus Ranitomeya; species Ranitomeya imitator. The sequence goes on from NC_091283.1 coordinate 363,955,698, forward strand.
TTGGTGAGATTAAGTTTATAATATGAAACCGCCGAAAACTCAGATAGGATGGTGGTGATTGCAGTCAATGAAGTTAAGGGAGAGGTGCAGGTCAGGACCACGTCGTCGGCATAAAGACCAATTTTATGTTCAGTTCCCCCCACCGCAATTCCCCTTATGTCCGCGCACTGCCTGACCATGGCGGCCAAGGGCTCCATGATCAGAGCAAAGATGATAGGGGAGAGGGGGCAGCCTTGACGAGTACCGTTCCTAATAGGAAACGTTCGAGACCCGAATCCCGCCGATCGAACCGACGCGCATGGGTTGGAATACAATGCCATAACCGCTTTGCTAATCTGCCCGGTAAGCCCAAATTTCTCCAATGTGAGCTCGATATAGCCCCAGTGCACTCTGTCAAATGCCTTCTCGGCATCGAGCGACAGGAATACACTGGGGAGACTCCCCCTCTCCACCACATCCAAGAGATCTATCAGTCGTCTGGTACCATCCCTCGTCTGTCTGCCAGGAACAAACCCAACTTGGTCGGGGTGAATGAGATCAGGAAGGACTGAGAACAATCTATTGGCCCAGACTTTTGCGTAGATCTTAACGTCGCAGTTTAAGAGTGCTATCGGGCGGAAGTTCCCCGGAGATGTTGTGGGTTTCCCTTGTTTGGGGAGAGTCGCAATGGCAGCCTCCAACCCCTCAGCCCTAATACTACCAACCGCCAGCCAATTATTAAAAAGACGCAACAGAAAGGGGGCAAGGACAGGAAAAAACTGAGCATAGTAGGAGAAGGGAAAGCCATCAGGCCCCGGGGAAGAACCCTTATTGGCCTCTCTGATAATCTGCGAGAGTTCAGACTCGACAATGGGGGAATTTAGGAAGGAGAGCTGCTCCTGAGTGACCGAGGGGAGATTAGCCCTCTCCAAGAACGCCAAAATTGACTCCCGCGTAGGTTGAGGAATCCCCAGGTCAGACCCGAGGTCATAAAGCGAGGAATAATAAGAAGCAAACTCCTCCGCAATCTGAATCGGGTTGCGAACCTGGGAGCCGTCAGACCGGAGCAAGAATGGGATCTTGGATTGGGCCTCTCTCTTCCTAACACGTCTAGCCAGAACAGCACCCGCTCGATCCCCCATTGTGTAGAATTTGGCTCTGGTTTTCCTCAGGGCCTTCTCAGCCTTATGGAGGAGGAGATTGCGAACATGTATGCGGGCTTTAGAAAGGTCAGAGAGAAGCGCTGGAGTAGGAGAAAGTTTATGAGCAGATTCCAGGCGAGATAATTCGTCTAAGGCTACCTGAAGTGCCGCATTGTATTTCCTCTTAGCCTTTGCCGCTAGCTTGATGAAGTGACCCCTAATCACCGCCTTGTGGGCGAACCAGAGGGTATCGTCACCAATGTCAGGAGTGTCATTGGAGGCAAAAAATTCTCCCAAGGCCTCCTCTATACATTGGGAATTGGACTGGTCAGCCAGGAGGTGGGCATTAAGGCGCCAACGCGCAGGGGGTCTGATGGCCAAGGGGTCCTTCAGGGTAAGGGACACCGGGGCATGATCCGACCAGGTGATACTGCCAATATCCGCTGCGATGCAGTGAGGGAGAGCCACGTCATTCACCAGCACAAAATCGATCCTGCTATAAGAACCGTGTCTGGGAGACAAAAATGTGTAGTCTCTCTCACCGCAGTGCAGGTACCGCCAGACATCATGCAAGTGGAAAGAGTCAGCTAGAGGCCCGACTTCACATCTAGACAGTGAAGAGGCAGAGCAGTCAAGGACTTTGGACATTGGGGCATTGAAGTCACCAGCTATCAGCTTGTGCCCATGTTGAATATCATTAAGAGTTTTGAATACACCCTCCAAAAACTTAAGTTGGCCTACATTAGGGGCATATATCGAGGCAATAGTATATGGGGCATTATTAATGAGACACAACACCACAATGAATCTACCCAATGGATCCGCTATAGATCGAACCAGTTGGAAGGAGTTGGACCTGCTGAAGAAAATGGCTACACCCGCCTTTGACGGGCCATTGGCAAAAAACTGATGCGGGTACAGACCTGATTGCATTCTGGAGTTATCACATTCCAGCAAGTGCGTTTCCTGGAGACATAAAATATCATGACGGGATTTGCTCAACTGACGCCAAACCACAGACCTCTTACCCGGCGAGTTGAGGCCATTAACGTTAATTGAATACAGTGAGATACTCATTGAAAAGGCATAAGAACAGTTTTACAGTCCTCAAACACTGATAACCTGAGCAAAGGCAAAGAAAACATGTGGTCAATATAGCAGGACATAAGAAAGGGCAAAACAGAAACAGGAGAGAAAGAACATAGGGAAACAAACAGGACATACAACAAAAAAACCAGCGGACCAAGGTCCATTCAGGAATATCCTGAGTCCAGAAGGTGAGAATCAAAAAAACAGTTCACCTATGGGGCAAACAAATGCTGCTGGAGCTCTCAAGCGAGAAACCAACGCAGCTTAAAAAAGGAAAAAAAAGAAAAACCAAGTAAATCCGTGCGGGAAAATAGCCAGGAACCAAAGATACAGTAGACTCAGGCCTCCTCCCAGTCCGGTGTGATACGGGCCCTGGGACCTCCGTCAGACCCATGCTTAGGAATGTTCACGGCACTCGAGGAGTCCGGAGTCGGGAGTCCCCATTTAGCGAGAGCCGAAGCCGCGTGGGACGGAGTTAGGCAGGTAGTGATTGATCCATCTTTGCGAATGAGCAGCTTCGTCGGAAATCCCCAGCGATACAGGATGCCTTTCTCTCTGAGGATGGCAGTGTAGGGGGCGAAGGTCCTCCGCAGAGCCAAAGTGCCCGGAGAGAGATCCGGAAAGACTGAGATGTTTGCAAATCGTTCAGGAAGCGCTGGGGTTCTCCTTAGGGCCTGTAGGAAGTCCTCCTTTATCTCAAAAAAATGTATGCGCGCCAGCACATCTCTGGGAATGGAGGGCCCCAGGCCAGAGGGTTTAGGGATCCTATGCATGCGGTCTATTATGAAGTCCTTTGGCGCGAACTGCGGTAAGGCTGCCGCCATAAAGTCCTGCAGGAATGGCTTCAAATCCCCTGCCAGGACAGATTCCTCGATGCCTCTCAGTTTAACGTTATTTCTCCTGGACCTATCTTCCAGGTCCAGGGCTTTAGCGTGGGTTTTAGCAGCTAGGGTTTGCAGGGATTCATGTGCGTCCCAGAGCTCATTATGAGAGGAGACCAGTTCCGCCATCTTGCGCTCCAGGCGGTCCGTGCGGTTGCCCAGCTCTGCCACCTCTCCTCTTAGCTTAGCCAGCATAGAACGCAAGTCCTCTTGGATGGAGGAGCTAAGGTCCCCAAGCAGTCCTTTAAGGAGAGATGCGGTCACCGGGCCATCAGCTGCGTCAGACGCCGAGCCGCCTGAATTTAACGCTGCTCCGCCAAAATGCGACGCTGCTGCGTCCGAATGTAGCGCTGTTCCATCTGGATGCGACGCCGCAGCGCCGGACCGCGACGCCTGAGCGTTGCGTTGTGAGGAGCGGGAAGCCCTGGGGGAGGACGGCGCCATCTTGGATTCCGGCGGTGGCTGCGGGGTGGCTGCAAAGAAGTCGGGAATTCTCCTAGGGGGATCGCGGTTGGACGCTCTGGATTTCCCCATGCACTCACCGACGCTCCGGGAGCCAGCACCGATGTCGTGAAGGCAGAAGAGGACACCTGAGAGGTAGAAGTGTGCCGCTTTGAGGTTCCTGGCTGAGGAGCTCCCACTCTGTGCGACCTACTCCATCAGCAGATAGGCCACGCCCCCTAGTGTTTGTTTTTTTAACGTTTACGCTGGTAACCAGGGTAAACATCGGTTTACTAAGCGCGGCCCTGCGCTTAGTAACCCGATGTTTACCCTGGGTACCAGTGAAGACATCGCTGGATCGGTGTCACACACGCCGATCCAGCGATGTCTGCAGGGAGTCCAGCGACGAAATAAAGTTCTGGACTTTCCTCAGCGACCAACGATCTCCCAGCAGGGGGCCTGATCGTTGGTCGCTGTCACACATAACGATTTCCTTAACGATATCGTTGCTACGTCACAAAAAGCAACGATATCGTTAACGATATCGTTATGTGTGAAGGTACCTTTAGAGTTCTCTAGAAATCATATCATCCTCACTGTTCAAAGAGAAACCTACTTTGCAGAAATCCAATGTCTTATTAACAAAGCTCCAATACCAGTGAGCAGCATATTGAGAAAACTCGACCCATTCATCGACAACAGCGGCCTGCTGAGAGTAGGAGGCCGACTCAAAGAAGCTGAGATGGAGTTTGTGGAGAAATTCCCTCTTATACTTACCCAGAAAACAGGCCTGTCCAGTGCCCCTCCAGGAGGATTCGACGCTAAGGACCTCTACAAGCGCCAATGGAGACAGGTACAAAGTCTTGCAAATACTTTCTGGGACAGGTGGCGCAAACAATATTTGTCTACCCTGCAGCCACGGACAAAGTGGCAATCTACTAAACCTAATCTGAACATAGGTGACCTTGTTCTTGTGAAAGACTGTCAGATTCATCGGAACCAGTGGCCACTTGGTCTAGTTACCGCAACGTTCCCGAGCAAGGATGGCAACGTCCGCAAAGTTGAGCTAAGGATGACCAAAGGGAATGAACCTAAGACATTTTCCAGACCGGTATCTGAACTGGTCCTATTGTTGCCTTCGGAAGAAAGGAGTAGTGACATCCGTTGATGCCAGACGGGGAGTGTTCTGCCTCCGCCATCTAATATTGTTACCCTGATTATCTCTTTGCATAATTGCATGTTTCTCAGTATGGATATTCATACCTTTATTTGTTTGTGATGCTTTGGCTCCCCCTAGCGGTCAGAGTTATGTTGGCAGTTCAATCTTGTTTTTGTATTATCCATGTCTGATTCTCCTCCTCCTTTGCAATGCATTATGGTAGCTCAGCCTCCATTTCCCTCCATTTTTCCTTTCACTTTCTTCAGTTTGCTTTCAAGGAAAGACGCTTCACTTCATCCCCCTTGCGATTGCATTGCCGGTATGTCTTTATGCTTTCTGTAGATATTTCTGCTCCATATTAGCCTAGCCTAGCCAGTTGTACTCCCAGTTCAGTTACTAGCTTTCTAAATGTTATGCATAATGTATATCATGTGTATTATGTATCTGTTCTATGTCATGCACTGATTCTAAGTATATCATTGTTCACAGTTTCACCGCATCAATATACCACTACGTTTAATAAAGCACAGACTCAACCACGGTCTCCTTATTGGACCCCGGTATAGCGGTTTAGCTGACTGTATAGCTACGTATGAGCCTGCCTCAGCTAGTGAGGACAGAACAAGTAAAAAGCTCAAAAGTGGTTCAGTACAGTAAAATAGGTGTATAACACTGTGAGGTATCCTATATACCTCACAGTGTTAGGCCGGCGTCACACTAGCGAGTTTTACGGACGTATGAGCGCATAAAATACGTCCGTAAAAATCGCCTAACAAACGTCCCAATTATTCTCTATGCCCCTGCTCCTATCTGCCGTATTTTACTGATCAGTATTATACGGCTTTCTACGGCCGTAGAAAATCGCAGCATGCTGCGTTTGTCACCGTATTGCGCAAAAAAAAGCCAATGAAAGTCTATGGAAGCCCCAAAAATACGGATTACACACGGACCAGCAGTGTGACTTGCGAGAGATACGCAGCGGTGTTAGAGAGAAAAGCCGGCAATTCAGTGCGGTGTACAGTAAAATCACACTGACAGCTTACAACAGAATAGGTAGAATAAATGTGTACACATAGAATAGGTATATACAGTATATATACAGGTCCTTCTCAAAAAATTAGCATATAGTGTTAAATTTCATTATTTACCATAATGTAATGATTACAATTAAACTTTCATATATTATAGATTCATTATCCACCAACTGAAATTTGTCAGGTCTTTTATTGTTTTAATACTGATGATTTTGGCATACAACTCCTGATAACCCAAAAAACCTGTCTCAATAAATTAGCATATCAAGAAAAGGTTCTCTAAACGACCTATTACCCTAATCTTCTGAATCAACTAATTAACTCTAAACACATGCAAAAGATACCTGAGGCTTATATAAACTCCCTGCCGGGTTCATTACTCAAAACCCCCATCATGGGTAAGACTAGCGACCTGACAGATGTCAAAAAGGCCATCATTGACACCCTCAAGCAAGAGGGCAAGACCCAGAAAGAAATTTCTCAACAAATAGGCTGTTCCCAGAGTGCTGTATCAAGGCACCTCAATGGTAAGTCTGTTGGAAGGAAACAATGTGGCAGAAAACGCTGTACAACGAGAAGAGGAGACCGGACCCTGAGGAAGATTGTGGAGAAGGACCGATTCCAGACCTTGGGGAACCTGAGGAAGCAGTGGACTGAGTCTGGTGTGGAAACATCCAGAGCCACCGTGCACAGGCGTGTGCAGGAAATGGGCTACAGGTGCCGCATTCCCCAGGTAAAGCCACTTTTGAACCATAAACAGCGGCAGAAGCGCCTGACCTGGGCTACAGAGAAGCAGCACTGGACTGTTGCTAAGTGGTCCCAAGTACTTTTTTCTGATGAAAGCAAATTTTGCATGTCATTCGGAAATCAAGGTGCCAGAGTCTGGAGGAAGACTGGGGAGAAGGAAATGCCAAAATGCCTGAAGTCCAGTGTCAAGTACCCACAGTCAGTGATGGTGTGGGGTGCCATGTCAGCTGCTGGTGTTGGTCCACTGTGTTTCATCAAGGGCAGGGTCAATGCTTTATGGTGATGAAGATTTCATTTTTTCAGCACGACCTGGCACCTGCTCACAGTGCCAAAACTACTGGTAAATGGTTTACTGACCATGGTATTACTGTGCTCAATTGGCCTGCCAACTCTCCTGACCTGAACCCCATAGAGAATCTGTGGATATTGTGAAGAGAAAGTTGAGAGACGCAAGACCCAACACTCTGGATGAGCTTAAGGCCGCTATTGAAGCATCCTGGGCCTCCATAACATCTCAGCAGTGTCACAGGCTGATTGCCTCCATGCCACGCCGCATTGAAGCAGTCATTTCTGCCAAAGGATTCCCGACCAAGTATTGAGTGCATAACTGAACATTATTATTTGATGTTTTTTTTGTTTGTTATTAAAAAACACTTTTATTTGATTGGATGGGTGAAATATGCTAATTTATTGAGACAGGTTTTTTGGGTTATCAGGAGTTGTATGCCAAAATCATCAGTATTAAAACAATAAAAGACCTGACAAATTTCAGTTGGTGGATAATGAATCTATTATATATGAAAGTTTAATTGTAATCATTACATTATGGTAAATAATGAAATTTAACACTATATGCTAATTTTTTGAGAAGGACCTGTATATGTCAGTGAGACACATATATGTATATATATTATTATTTCATACAGCGCTAGATAGCTTTAAAGCCGGTAATTCAATTGCCGACTTTTGCTATCTCCTTCCTAAACCCGACATGATATGAGACATGGTTTACATACAGTAAACCATGTCATATCCCCCTCTTTTTTGCATATTCCACACTACTAATGTTAGTAGTGTGTATATGCAAAATTTGGCCGTTCTAGCTATTAAAGGGTTAAATGGCGGAAAAAATTGGCGTGGGCTCCCGCGCAATTTTCTCCGCCAGAGTAGTAAAGCCAGTGACTGAGGGCAGATATTAATAGCCTGGAGAGGGTCCATGGTTATTGGCCCTCCCTGGCTAAAAACATCTTCCCCCAGCCACCCCAGAAAAGGCACATCTGGAAGATGCGCCTATTCTGGCACTTGGCCACTCTCTTCCCATTCCCGTGTAGCGGTGGGATATGGGGTAATGAAGGGTTAATGCCACCTTGCTATTGTAAGGTGACATTAAGCCAAATTAATAATGGAAAGGCGTCAATTATGACACCTATCCATTATTAATCCAATACTAGTAAAGGGTTAAAAAACACACACACATTAATAAAAATTATTTTAATTAAATAAAAACAAAGGTTGTTGTAATAATTTATTCTTCGCTCAATCCTTCTGAAGACCCTCGCTCTGTAACAAAGTAAAAATAATAAACCAACAATATACATACCTTCCGAAGATCTGTAACGTCCCACGATGTAAATCCATCTGAAGGGGTTAAAATATTTTGCAGCCAGGAGCTCTGCTAATGCAGCTGCTCCTGGCTGCAAAACCCCGGGGAATGAAGGTAATGTAGGTCAATGACCTATATTTACCTTCATTTGCGGTGAGGGCGCCCTCTGCTGGCTGTTCCTGGAGAGTGGGAACTTTCCTAGAAAGCTCCCAGGCTCGAGTTCATATGAGGACAACCAGCAGAGGGCGCCCTCATAGGAACTCGAGCCTGGGAGCTTTCTAGGAAAGTTCCCACGCTCCAGGAACAGCCAGCAGAGGGAGCCTCACCGCAAATGAAGGTAAATATAGGTCATTGACCTACTTTACCTTCATTCTCCGGGGTTTTGCAGCAAGGAGCAGCCCTCACCCGACCCCAGATCACAAAAATGGAGACGCTACGGGTATCGGAAAATGACACCTTTTTTTTTTTTTTTAAGCAAAGTTTGGAATTTTTTTTCACCACTTGGATAAAAAATAAACTAGACATGTTAGGTGTCTATGAACTCGTACTGACCTAGAGAATCATAATGGCAGGTTAGTGTTAGCATTTAGTGAACCTAGCAAAAAAGCCAAACAAAAAGCAAGTGTGGGATTGCACTTTTTTTGCAATTTCACCGCACTTGGAATTTTTTTCCCGTTTTCTAGTAAAAGACATGGTAAAACCAATGGTGTCGTTCAAAAGTACAACTTGTCCCGCAAAAATTAAGCCCTCACATGGCCATATTGACGGAAAAATAAAAAAGTTATGGCTCAGGGAAGGAGGGGAGCGAAAAACGAAAACGAAAATGGGCCGCGACTTGAAGGGGTTAATATCTGCCCTCAGTCACTGGCTTTACTACTCTGGCGGAGAAAATTGCGCGGGAGCCCACGCCAATTTTTTCCGCCATTTAACCCTTTAATTTAATAGCTAGAACGGCCAAATTTTGCATATACACACACTAGTGTGGAATATACAAAAAAAAAATGGGGATATGACATGGTTTACTGTATGTAAACCATGTCTTATATCATGTCGGGTTTAGGAAGGAGATAGCAAAGGCCGGCAATTGAATTACCGGCTTTAAAGCTATCTAGCGCTGTATGAAGTAATAATATATATACATATATGTGTCTACTGACGTGTATATATATATATATATATATATATATATATATATATATATATATATATATATATATATATATATATATATATATACTAGATTGTGGCCCGATTCTAACGCATCGGGTATTCTAGAATATGCATGTCCCCGTAGTATATGGACAATGATGATTCCAGAATTCGCGGCAGACTGTGCCCGTCGCTGATTGGTCGAGGCAACCTTTAGGACATCGTCGCCATGGCAACTATTATGACATCTACGTCGATACTGTGCCCGTCGCTGAATCAGAAACGTGAGATGTCTACGTCCTTTATGACATCATCGTCGCTGTGCCTGTTGCTGATTGGTCGAGGCCTAGCGGCCTCGACCAATCAGAGACACGGGATTTCCAGGACAGACAGACAGACGGAAAAACCCTTAGACAATTATATAGATATATATATATATATATATATACACATATACACAGTATATATGTTTTTTTTTTAATTTTTACACGTGGATCCCTTGTATAGGCGTATGTCGGTTTGGCAAGCCTGCGAGAAAAACACGCAGTACGGATGCCATACGGATTACATACGGAGGATGCCATGCGCAAAAAACGCTGAAACACCCTGCCTACGGAGGAGCTACGGACCACTATTTTGGGGACTTTTCAGCGTATTACGGCCGTAATATACGGACCGTATTGTCTTACGCTGAGTGTGACTCCAGCCTTATACACATTTTTCAGGCAATTGGAGGTTTTTCAGGAATTTTTCTGGAAAATTTGGAGAAGCTAACAAATTCAAATTTCAAACAATCTGCCCCTCTACTTTCATAATATAGCTGTCACAACAGCTGTCGGGTGACTCGGGACCAGGGGCTCCTTCCCTGACCCTACCACTATGGGGCACCCTAGCTTGCTTTATTCCCCGGGATACTTCTGAAGGTGAAGATGCTGGGGCCTCCACCCTTGCCTTATCTCCTGAGTTAGCTCTACATCTGTTCTCTTCCCCTACCCAGGGAAGAGGGGAACTATTGTGCACCGCAGTACACCAACCCGACAAACAAGGCTACATAAACAAGGGTTAACAGAAAACTCCAGGCATACAAAATATTCACTCACATATAACAGAGGAATGCATCGGGGAGTGGAGGATGGGAAATAAACCGTGCATCCCCCGGGTTCGCAATACGGACCCTTTATACCGCAGAGGGGGACCCGGGCCTACCCGAACTAGGGGAAGGCAGAGACCGGGGTTCTGTGGCAGCTGAGCATGTGGACAAGGAAAGAGACACGTAGGACTTGACTACACCGCACAACTTCAAGTATAGAGAAAGTAAAGTTAACTAAAGTAAAGTCACACAGTACATAAACCAAACATGACTATGCCAGGCTCCCGATTCAACACATCCCAGAAGGGTACCAGCCAGTGGACCCCAACGGATCACTGGGGCATACATAGGCAGGTCATCAGGACACAGGCAGGACATCAGGGTACACAAGGTCATCAGGATGCAGGCAAGGCATCAAGACATCAGGACACAGGCTGGACATCAGGACACAGGCTGGACATCAGGACCAGGCAGCGATCATTAGGCTCCTGGCTACGGCCGTCAGGCTCCGGGAATCAGACCTAGGAAGGAACTCAAGCGGGATGGTGCTAGAACCGCAGGATTGCTGGGCTTGCCAGGAGCTAGCACCGCATGGTAATCAGAGGCAGAGCACAGAGTAGTAGATGCGCAGCATAAACACCGGTTACAAGAGACTCAAAGTCACTGGGTGCCAGGCTCCAGACACAGAGGGATTCCAGGAACATAACACAGCAGACACAGTTCAGACAGGGTCAAGTACAGGACAGATACAGGATCAAGGATTCAGGCCTGGATATACTGCCTCCAGGACAGGTGCCAGAACAGGACATAACAGGAATCAAGGCAAGGACTTTGGTACCAAAACATAGACAGGAGAGATGCAGGAACACAAAACACACATAGCAAAGTTCAGGAGCTTTTTGAGTAGCTCAGGCCTCGTCCATAGGGCAAGGGAACTATATATAGGAGCTGCCCCTCAGCAATTGGCTGGGGACAGCATTTCAAGTACACACACTAACCCTGATAAAAGCAGGGGAGGTGTGGCCGCACACGCCCTGAGCACAAACAGAAACCATTACAGCACAATCAGTGCAGGAACTGAGGCTCAGGGCGCCTGGCAGCGGCTGGACGCCCAGACACACGTGGAAAGTCATGCACCAGCTGCAAATGACCTCGCAACCCGTGGACAGCTTCCACAGCGGCAACCAGGGACCGCACAAGCGGATGGTTATGCAGCAGAGCAAAGACCTAACCACCCATGTACGGCTATACAGCAGAGCAGGGAACTAAGCAGGCTCCATACAGGTAACAGCCAACAGTATCCCAGCTCAATTAGGGGGAAAGGAGCAAAGGGTTAAAGCAAAGACATGCATTGTCACGCCGAAAACCAGATACAGACAGAAAGGCGTGACACAAATCCTAGCTCTGACAAGGACTTGCATCAGAGCCCAGATTATAAAGGGGAAGGAAGTGGCTAACTGAGCTCAGCTGCAAGCACAGAGTTTTCCAACATGGCCGATTAACCCCTGTTTGGCCAAAAGGAATAAACACCATTAAAATGAAGAAGTGCTTCTTCTCAGCGCCGGAGTAGGAGCAATCAGATGCTGTAGTCTTCTGGCTCCACACTGTTGCGGTAACCCCGTGACAATAGCGACACAGAAACAAATTATTTTTTTTCAAACAATATATTTAATTTGTAAAAGTTATAAAACAAAAGAAAATTATATAAATTTGGTATTACCATAATCATAGATCATACTGACCTAACGAATGGATATAACACCTCTTTGGTACAGCATGGTGAACGGTGTAAAATTTAAAATGTAAAAATAAATAAATAGTAGAATTGTTGTTTGGATAAAGAATGTATAAAAGTTGGTTAATAAGTTATAGGTGTCCCAAAATGGTGCCACTGATACATACAACTCATCTCACACAAAAAAACAAGTAAGGGTGTCATACACACCAGACACGCATTGGCATTTCTTTATGGACAATCTGTGGATTTACTTCCATTTTAATATTTCAGCGATAAAATATTCAAGCGTTTATCTCTACCAGAGTTTAATATATTTTTCTGGATTCTCACAAAAAAACCAAGCCCTCATACGTTGAAGGAAAAATAAAAATGTTAAGGCTCTTTGAATGCAACAGAAGGGGCTAATTGACATTCACACTTCTGAAACTTTTCTGTTTTGTACTATTGGTCCTATAGTTTAAAAAAAATGGCTACTTCCCTGTGTGAGTTCTTTCAAATTGAAAAATTTATGTGCAATTAGAGCTAAAATTTGGAAAATCATTATCCACAAGCGATGCATAAAATGGATTCTACGCTGTCTGACTCCAATGATGTTTTACAAGATCCGATTTTTTAAAACATTTCACACATTCTGACCATACATGCTGTTTATAGCTAATGTGAGTTCTCTAATGTAAAGATAACTTATCTTCTGTGTGACTTTTCTGATGTGAAAGAAGATTTGATTTATGTGTAAAACAATTTCCACATTCTAAGCATGAATATTGTTTATTCCCTGTGTGAGTTCTCCGGTGTTTAAGAAGATTTGATTTACTTGCAAAACATTTTCCACATTCTGAACATGAATATGGTTTCTCCCCTGTGTGAGTTCTCCGGTGTTTAACAAGATTTGATGTGCTTGCAAAACATGTTCCACATTCTAAACATGAATATGGTTTCTCCCCTGTGTGAATTCTTTGATGTTTTATAAGAACTGATTTGTGAAGAAAATATTTCCCACATTCAGAGCATAAATATGGCTTCTCACCTGTGTGACTTCTTCGATGTGTAGCAAGATTTGATTTCTGGCTAAAACATTTCCCACATTCTGAACATGAATATGGCTTCTCCCCAGTGTGACTTCTCTGATGAATAGCAAGATTTGATTTTTCCTTAAAACATTTCCCACATTCTGGACATGAATATGGCTTCTCCCCAGTATGAATTCTCTCATGTCTAAGAAGATATGTCTTCTGCTTAAAATACTTTCCACACTCTAAACATAAAAATTTTTTTTCTCTTGTGTGACTTCTCTGATGTCGGATGAGACTTGATTTCCGGTTAAAACAGTTTCCACAATCTACACATGAAAATGGCTTCTCCTCTGTATGAATTTTTTGATGCCTAACAAGAATTGATTTCCATTTGAAACATTTCCCGCATGATGAACATGAAAATGGGTTTTCGTCTGCATGAATACTCTGATGTCTTATAAGAATTGATTTCCGTTTAAAACATTTCCCACAAAATGAGCATGAAAATGGGTTTTCATCTGTGTGAATTTCTTGATGTTTAACAAAATATGTTTTGAGAGAAAAGGTTTTGCCCAGTTCTAAACATGAAATTGACTTTTTTGCTTCGAGAGCACTTTGATTTTTAACATTCCACTGGTGACTTTTATTTTTCTTAATAGCCTGTGATAAATCAGAAGTTTGGACCTGTTTAAAAGGATCAGATGACAGATCTTTGCTGTCAAGGGATGATGTAATATCTGGAGTAATGAAATTCACTTCAGTTATATCTTGTCTGATATCAAGGTCATCTGATTCAAAAGCTTCTCCCTCTAATCTGCTGGCACAATCATCTGCCAAGAATAAAACCAATTATTAGTTTTGAATAAAAAAAAAAACTCTAAAATATATTTTTACAACATTACTATATAAAATACTCATAGAAATATTTCACAATCTAAAAGTAGACCTCAGAGCAAGATCATAGATCTTGAGAAGAACTCTAGAGAAGAGTAGATCATAATGTTACACCATCAAGTTAGACTCTAGTATATTTTCAATTCTATGTTGAAGACAGCATTTTCATAGAGTCATACTTCAGTGTTCCGGTCACCACTATTTTGTGGTCTGAAATTGTTAAGGTGAGCAAAAAACTTCTTGTTCATCATTTAAAGATTGAGCACTTGTTCACTGATGAGTCCCGCAAAAAGGTGGAAAGATTGCTATTCAACCATTTCATTCACAATTCTTGTCACGTATAAACACTTACCATAAAGAATTATAATCGCATCATTTATAGCTAACCTAAAGGCTTACATAGGCATTTTGAAACACTTACTGGAGTATTAGGGTATGTTTCCACTGTTCGGAATCCCTGCGCTTTGGATGCAGCGGATACCCCGCTCCTCCCAAAGTGCCGCCCCCTGTTGTACGCGCGGTGATTCCGGATGTGTTCATTAAACACATGCGGAATCACCGCATCATATTCATAGACTGTGTTATCTATCTTGCGGAGACAGAGCATCTCCGCAAGATAAATAGACATGCTGCGGTCTATAAAGATGCACCGCATGTCCGGTTACGCCGGATGCGGCCCTGCACGCATAGTGGAGATGGGATTTCATAAAATCCTCTTCCATATGCTGCAACATCTGGATGCTGCGGATTCGATTCTGCGGCTGTACGCAGCATCCAATCCGCAGCAAACCCTGAAGGTTTTCTGACTGTGGGAACATACCCTTAGGCATGATAAATTGCTGCCATGCTAAAAACCAAAGAAGGTCCAAAGCACTAATAAATGGGGGTCTATAATAAGGTGGTCATTTTGTATATATCTCTATGCACTGTATGCTGTTAATACGCAGTAACACGATGCAAGTCTAATAGGAAATATAGATTCTAATGTTCCAAAATTGGATCAACAGATGGTCATGAAAAAAACTTATTCACATAGGAATATATCATGTCCATATTCCATATTGGTAAGGTAGAGCATGTGCTATCACCTATAACAGTATTATAATTACATCCACATTTATCATAATTAATATTTTGTGTGAAGGAGGGAAAATATACTGAATAAAAACTGAGGGATCACAGAGAATAAAAAATCAACACAAAATAATTATATCCAGTGACTGAGAAGAATCTGTGACCTATCTGCATTTAGTGGTTACTGCTCACCTGGGTAGTCATATGTAGGAATCTCCTCTTTACACCACTCATCACTGCTCACATATGTCTCTGTAGTATTAATATGGGTCAGATCTTCATCCTGAAATAAATATTGTAAAAGTCACAGACAGGTGGAGAAGTCACATCTATGATCAGCTCTAATTCTGCCATCTCCACCGCTCTCATTACACAAGTATAAAACATATAATACTGGTGGATAAAACAAGACTGAGCACAAGACCTTCACAACTGTCTACACACATCATAGGGGAGATCTCATGACACCTTCTCTCCATCTACCTGATGATCTTGAGGAACATCGAGATCTTCTTGGTTACAGTCCTGTGGAAGAAGAGGACGGGGACATCTCTCTGGTGTTGTCCTCTTACTGGATAGAACTGGAGGAAACACATACAGGGACTGAATTAATACTTTACATACAGATAATTATAGGCCATGTGTATTTAGTCCTCTCTGTTACCTGGTGATGTGAGGGGCTGGGGAATCTCCATCATGACGTCCTTGTACAGATCTTTGTGTCCTTCTAAATACTCCCACTCCTCCATCGAGAAATAGATGGCGACATCCTGACACCTTATAGGAACCTGACACATACAATGATACTGTCATCACCCCGATCCCTTCATAGCGTTACTGTATAATGTCCCAGCATTCCCAGCAGTATCACCTCTCCAGTCAGCAGCTCAATCATCTTGTAGGTGAGTTCTAGGATCTTCTGGTCATTGATGTCCTCATGCATCAGGGAGTGAGGTGGAGGTCCTGTGATTGGGCTCTGGAGTCTTCCCCATCCCTCAGTCACAGGGTCCTGATAGCACTCACTAGAGGTCTTCTTCACTAACGTGTAATCCTGGTTATGGAGAGACATATTAATAAATCTCACTACAGACATTTCCAGAGTCCTCACTTCTCCAGATCTGTCCATCTGTTATTCCCATAGATAAGAATGATGTAATGTGACGTCATCAGAATCTCTCACCTCTCCAGTTAGCCGGAAGAGGATCTCTAGGGTGAGGGGTAATATCCTATCCACCATCTTGTCTCGGTCTCTCTCCATCCTAGACAAGTCAATCAGGAAAATTATATTATATAGAAGATCTCCACTGAGAACATTCGATATTGTAGGGACCTGAAAGAGAAGATGATGAGGCCGATGTAAGATCATAAAGAATTCTGTGTAATAATACAGTTACTGGAGATAATAAAGGGAAACATATCAGGAAATAATATAATGTTTAGATTTTCTATTTATGATTTATCGATGATTGGAAAATCCCTTTATCCCTCCTTTAACAATGCCCATACTATTACAAATCTGCATTGTAGAGGCTACTTATCTCCTTAGGGTGCTTGCCCACTCTCAGTGGTCCTCTCGGGGCTTGTATGCGAACCCCCCCACGGTCGTATGTGTGCGCTGTCGTGCACTGTTTTCGGGTTTACACGCCTACTGGAGGCAGACACCAAGATGTAGTAGACTGCATCTGGGTCTCTGCTTCCAGTAGGTGTATACACGCAAAAATCTGCTTGAAAAAGCGCATGTTGTCTCTGTCTGGACCATTATTATCAATGGCCCCTTCAACGCATAAGCCCGAATTCCATTTTGCAGGGGGTTCAGATGCAAGCTCTGACAGGACCACTTAGAGTGGGCAAGATCACAATGTGAAAAGGGCCTTAGATGTTATGATCCATAGCGAAGTCTCATCCAGATGGTTAAACATCGCATCGGCATCTCACTATTTGATCGCAGGGTGTTGATTGTCACCATGGCAGCCAGAAAAAAATAACAAAGGTTCCGGTACTTGTAAAGTGATAACATGCAAACGATATTTTTTTTCCCAGTAATGAGATATTATTGTGGAAAAGTCGTACAACAAGTATTCTCTATACTTCATTGTTATCACAGTAATTGTATATTTAATAATCAGAATAATCATTTTTCGTTCCCCTTCTTCCCAGAACCATAACCTTTTTGTATTTTTCTGTCAATATGGCCATGTAAGGGCTTGTTTTTTGCAGGAAGAGTTGTACTTTTGAATGACACCATTAACTTTGCCACATAATGTACTGCAAAATGGGGAAAAAATTCCAAGTGTAGTAAAATTGCCAAAAAAAAAGTGCAATTCCATATTAGTTTTTTTGATTTTTTATTTACCACGTTCACTAAATGCAAAAACTGACCTGCCATTATGATTCCCCTGGTTATTAAGAGTTTGTAGATAACAAACATGTCTAGGTTCTCTTTTCTTTAACCCCTTAGTGACCAAGCCAATTTTGACCTTAATGGCCGGGCCAATTTTTACAATTCTGACCACTGTCACTTTATGAGGTTATAACTCTGGAGCGTTTCAACGGATATCACTAATTCTGAGAATGTTTTTTCGTGACACATTGTACTTCATGTTAGTGGGAAAATTTCTTCAATATGACTTCCGTTCATTCATGAAAAAAAATGAAATTTGGCAACAATTTTGAACAGTTTGCAATTTTCAAACTTTTAATTTTTGTGCCCTTACATCACAGAGATATGTCACACAAAATAGTTAATAAATAACATTTCCCACATGTCTACTTTACATCAGCACAATTTTGGAAACATCATTTCTTTTTGTTAGGAAGTTATAAGGGTTAAAAGCTGACCAGCGATTTCCCATTTTTCCAACAAAATTGACAAAACAGTGACTGGGGGTCAATATGGCAGAAAATACCCCAAAGTGACACCATTCTAAAAACTGTACCCCTCAAGGTGCGCAAAACCACATTCAAGAAGTTTATTAACCCTTTACGTGCTTCACAGGAACTGAAGCAATGTGGAAGGAAAAAATTAACATTTAACTTTTTTCACCAAAAAAATTACTTTAGACTCAAACTTTTTTATTTTCACAAGTGTATCAGGAGAAAACGGACCACCAAATTTGTTGTGCAATTTCTCCTGAGAACACCGATACCTCATATGTGGGGGAAATCCACTGTTTGGGTGCATGGCAGAGCTCAGAAGGGAAGGAGCGCCGTTTGACTTTTTGAAATCAAAATTGGCTGGAATCAATGGTGAACACCATGTCGCATTTGGAGACCCCTGATGTACCTAAACAGTGAAAAAAAACCAATTCTAACTCCAACCCCAACACAGCCCTAACCCCAACACACCCTTAACCCTAATCCTAACCCCAACACAACCCTGACCCTAACAACAAAGAATGAAGACAAATTATTTTATTATTTTTACCTAACTAGGGGTGACAAAGGGCATTTGATTTACTAATTTTTGTATTTTGACGACTGTGATAGGGTATATCACAGTGATCAAAATGAACAAATAGGAATAATCTCCTATTGTTGCCGGGTACCGTCCGGCAGATCTCAGCAGGCGCACTGCGCATGTGCCCACCATTTTCTTCTGGGAAGATGTGGTGGGCCGGGGACAGTGAAGGAAGGTCTATGATTGCTGGAGGTACTGGGGGGCAATCGGGGGGACCCCATTTCTCTGCTCTGGTACGCTATATCATATCAGAAAAGAGAAAAATGAATTGAAAATCGGATTTTTTCTTTGCAATCGCCATTATTCGGTGAATAATGGCAATCATGAGACTGGGGATAATAAAAACCGACCCGATTCATGTTCTCCGGGGTCTCAGCTACCCCTGGTAGCTGAGACCCCAGAGAATTTCTGACGCTGGGGTGCACTATACCCTTATTTCTCAGTGCCGTTAAAAGGCGTATCGGTGGTTATTAAGGGGTTAAGTGGTGAAAAAAAATCCAAAGTTTGCAAGAAAAAAAAAATGTTGCCATTTTCCAAGACCGGTAACATCTCCATTTTTTGTGATCTGGGGCTGGGCGGGGGCTTATTTTTTTGTGTGCCGAGCTGACGTTCTTTCTATAGCATGTTGGGATAGAGAAGATCGCCCGTTGTTTCATTTTATTGCAATATCGCGGCCACCAAAAACAGGTCATTCTTGTGTTTCGATTTTTTTCTCATTACACTGTTTAGCAATCAGATTAATTTACTTTATAGCCTGATAGCTTGGAGCGATTTTGAATGCAGCGATACCAAATATGTGTATTTTATATATTTTTTTATTATTTTAATGGAGCAAAAAGGGGCAATTTGAACTTTTGTTATTTACACTTTTTTTTCACATTTTCCTGGTTTGATTAGTTTCCTTAGGAGACTTGAAGCTGCGATCATCTGATCGCCTGTGCTACACAGAGCAGGGCCTCAGCACTCCTATGTATAGCAGATGATATATATATATATATATATATATATATATATGTGTGTGTAGTAAATCATCGTCACCTATGAACGCCGGCTACGGGCGTTCTACGTGCTTCTCGCTCACACGACAGGTGTGCTGATAGGCGGGATTAGTGACGTGCTTTCAGCCAGCGCTTGTTAAATGCCATTGTCAGAGACTGACAGCGGCATTTAACTGGCCAACAGCCGTGGGTGGATCTCAGATCCACCCGTGGTTATTAAGGGCACATGATAGCTGATCAAATGGGAAAGATGCGGGCTCTGGCAATGAGGCAGGGAGACGACCTTGGACGTACCTATGTGTCCAAGGTCGTGAAGGGGTTAATAGAAGTTGATCAGTTACATTATATGTAAAAAGCCTGATACAGAGAAATGGGAGCGAAAGAAAAGTTATAAAGGTCTGGAACAAAGAGATGTCAAAATTCAAAATAGTCTCAGCACTAAAGGGGTTACTGCCCCCACCCAGTAATGGGGAATCTCCAGCACCTACCTCCACCTGCAGAGCCGCACACCACATATATGGCTGTTCTGTGCGCACAGGACCTGTGATGAGGTCACAGGAGGGGAGGAGTCAGGGGTCACATGATCAGGGGCCTCAGTGTATGCAGGACTCTGCTGTGCTGGTTGTCATGGTGCTGGATGAGGGGAAGTTTATGTGTGGGGTCAGGAGGGGTTTACAGTGTGGGTGTAGCAGAGCCGTGTGTACGGAGCAGAGCCTTGTGTGTACGAGGTGTACTAAGCAGAGCCGCGTGTGTACGAAGGTGTATGGAGCAGAGCCGTGTGTGTAAGGAGCTGAGCTGTGAGTGTGAGGTGTATGGAGCGGAGCAACGTGTGTACGAAGTTTACAGAGCATAGCCGTGTGTACGGATTGGAGCCGTGTGTGTATGAGGTGTACTGAGCGGAGCTGTGTGTGTACGAGGTGTACGGAGCAGAGCCACATGTGTGCAGAGCAGAGCCACATGTGTACAGAGTAGAGCCACATGTGTACGGAGCAGAGCCACGTGTGTACGAGGTGTACAGAGCGGAGCCGTGTGTGTACGAGGTGTACAGAGCAGAGCCGTGTGTGTATGAGGTGTACTGAGCGGAGCTGTGTGTGTACGAGGTGTACGGAGCAGAGCCACGTGTGTACGGAGCAGAGCCACGTGTGTACGAGGTGTACAGAGCGGAGCCGTGTGTCTTCGAGGTGCACAGAGCGGAGCTATGTGTGTACGAGGTGTACTAAGCAGCGCCGCGTGTGTACGAGGTGTACGGAGCAGAGCCGTGTGTACGGAGAGGATCCGCATGTGTATGAGGTGTACTGAGCGGAGCTGTGTGTGTGCGAGGTGTACGTAGCAGAGCCACGTGTGTACGAAGTATATGGAGCAGAGCCATGTGTGTACGGAGCGGAGCCGTGTGTGTACGAGGTGTACTAAGCAGAGCTGCGTGTGTACGAAGTGTACGTAGCTGAGCTGTGAGTGTTCGAGGTGTATGGAGCGGAGCAACATGTGTACAAAGTTTACAGAGCAGAGCCGTGTGTACGGAGAGGATCCGCATGTGTATGAGATGTACTGAGCGGAGCTGTGTGTGTGTGAGGTGTACGGAGCAGAGCCACGTGTGTACAAGGTGTACGGAGCAGAGCCACGTGTGTACGAGGTGTACGGAGCAGAGCCACGTGTACGGAGTGGAGCCGTGTGTTTACGAGGTGTACTGAGCGGAGCTGCGTGTGTACGAGGTGTACGGAGCAGAGCCACGTGTGTACGAGATGTGCAGAGCCGTGTGTGTACGACGTGTGCAGAGCAGAGCCGCATGTGTACGAGGTGTACGGAGAGCAGCCGTGAGTGTACAGGGTGTACAGAGCATAACCATGTGTGCATGGAGCAGAGCCGCGTGTGTACGAATTGTGTGGAGAAGAGCCGTGTGTGTATGGCGCAGATCCATGTGTGTACAATGTGCATAGAGCATAGCCACATGTGTATGGAGCAGAGCCGTGTATTTGTACAATGTGTACACAGCAGAGCCGCGTGTGTGTAATATATACACAGAGCAGAGCAGTGTGCGCACAATATGTACAGAGTGGAGCTGTGCATGTATGACGCATACAATGCCGAGCTGTGTGTATGTGTATGAGTGTGTGATTGTGTGATATATACATAGCAGAGCTGTGTGTGTATGATATGTCTGAAGCGAAGCTGTGCATGTACGCAGGGCGGACACTGACTGTGAAGGGCCCCTGTGTAGGACTAGTTTGTGGTATAAAATCCTCGTAACCACTTCCCTTTTATGCAGCCATTTTTAAAAGTTTTATGAAAAGTTACACAACGGACGTCCTGGTACAGATCAATGGTATTAGTTTCCATAGGGAAATATATATTGAATCTTTATATGAATGTATCCAATATTCTGACAGATTGGATTCCATCTGCTTCTACCTGGAAATCAGCAGCTATGATGTCTGTATATGCTAGTTCAGAATTTTTTTGTGTTTAAAGAGGAATTTTATGTGCAGAGGTGTGGCACTGCCATGGACACGGCCTGTGGGCCTTCGTACCCCAATCTCTTAAATTACTGAGAGAGACACATTTTTGACAGTGAGATTAAGGGAATTTCTGTCACATGATGTAGAAATAGTTAATTCACTAAAAAGGTTCACAAGTATTACAGGTTATGTCTACTAGGTTCTGTGATGGGATGTTACTCCAGGGAACTAGTCTGATTGCTAAATGTGGAGTTGGGAAGAAATGATATGGGCGTGGAGGGCAGTGAATAATCATTTCTCATTAACAGTAGACACACTGTTAGCCGCAGCAGCCGTCTACCTGCAGCTGCCGGCAATTGCATCTGCCCGCTTCTTAGGCTACGTTCACATTAGCGTTTTGCGTGTTTGCGTCGGGTGACGCAGCGGCGACGCATGCGTCATGCGCCCCTATATTTAACATGGGGGACGCATGGACATGCGTTGTGCTGCGTTGTGCGACGCATGCGGTTTTTTTGCCGCAAGCGTCGGGCGCAGAAAACGCAACAAGTTGCATTTTTCTTGCGTCCAAATTTCGGCAAAAAAGGACGCATGCGTCGCAAAACGCAGCGTTTTTGCGTGCGTTTTTATTTGCGTTGTGCGTTGCGTCGCCGACGCAGCGGTGCACAACGCAAATGTGAACGTAGCCTAAAAGTGATGAATATTCACTGCTCTTCACTCCCATAGGCATTGAATACAGTGAATATTCATTCCCTTTAATAGCGGGCACATGTGAATGCCAGGCAGCTGCTGAAAGCTGGTGGCTGCGGCTAACACTGTGCCCACTATTAAACAGCAATGAATATTCACTGCTCTCCATGCACATAGTCCCGGTGTGGAGAGCAATGAGTATTCTGGCAGCTGTTCTCGGGTTGTAAGTAGCGCATAACGTCCCTGTCATTCGCTACTTAAAAGCATAAATCAGCTGTTGGCGTCGGAAAAAAATGCTGCAATGGAGCGCAAGAAGGTAAGTATAATGGTTTATGGGGTTTTTCTAATGTTTTTCTGATGGATGCCATGCATACCAGGATGGGGATGGGGACCCTGCATACCAGGATACGGATGAGGGGGCTGTGCATACCAGGATAGGGATAAGGGGGCCGTGCATACCAGGATAGGGATGAGGGGGCAGTGCATACCAGTATAGGCATGAGGGGCCATGCATACCAGGATAGGGATGAGGAGGCCATGTAAACCAGGATGAGGAGGCCATGCATACCAGGATGGGGATGAGGAGGTCATGCATACCAGGATAGGGATGAGGGGGCCATGTAGACCAGGATAGGGATGAGGGGGTCATGCATACCAGGATGGGGATGAGGAGGTCATGCATACCAGGATAGGCATGAGGTGGCCATGTAGACCAGGATAGGGATGAGGGGGTCATGCATACCAGGATGGGGATGAGGAGGTCATGCATACCAGGATAGGGATGAGGGGGCCATGTAGACCAGGATAGGAATGAGGGGGTCATGCATACCAGGATGGGGATGAGGAGGTCATGCATACCAGGATAGGGATGAGGGGGCCATGTAGACCAGGATAGGGATGAGGTGGCCATGCATACCAGGATAGGGATGAGGGGGCCATACATACCTGGATATGGATGAGGGGGCCATGCATACCAGGATAGGGATGAGGTGGCCATGCATACCAGGATAGGGATGAGGGGGCCATACATACCAGGATAGGGATGAGGGGGGCATGCATACCAGGATAGGGGATATTAGTACAGAATTGACCACATTTTTTCCTTCCATTTTTTCCTAATTTCCTCCTCTAAAGCCTAGGTGCGTCTTCTGGTCCGGTGTTTCACATTTTGAAATCTCCTACAACCAGCATCTCACAGATACTTATAGCTATTACCATTTATTTTTGGAAGGAAACTGAAAAGCAAATGAAAAGAAAGACCAGATTGTCAATTATATTTCTTATGATCTGGCATAGATCTCTTAGAATTATGTCACTCAGCCTTACAAAAAAGGTTAGCAGATTATTTTTTTTTACTGGTAGCACAGGGTCATGTGTGTGCACTTGGGTGGATGATAAACACCGTATTTACATCTCTGATAGCTATGTCTGTGTCAGGGCATCTCAATAAGGTAAAAGAGCTCCAAGGGTTAAAGGGAAATGATCACCTGGTTGGTCCCATATAAAGTAGAAGCTGTAAAACCCTCATATACCGCATTCTAGAATGCTGATTATATCCCCAGAACGCTCTGCATAACACAAAAAATAGAATTAGACATACTGGTAATTCTCCACGACAGCATCACAGGAGGTAGCCTACCCATGCTAAATAGGTACAGGAAACACAAAGAGATTAAACACGGTAGCCCCTTTCTCATCCTCTATCCTCAGTGTTTTTCGAAAGGATCACACAGGTTTGAATGCTTCCATTTTTTATTTAACACCAAGGAATAATTATAACCAACAGAAGGGCAGGAAACTACCTGTGCTGTTGTGGAGGGTCTTAGAAGCCAAATTACCAGTAAATCTAATTCTTTTTTCCGAAATCCCCTCCATGACAGCACCACAGGAGAAATACCAAAGAATAACGCTAGGAAGGGACAATTGCCTGGAGGACTTTCCTTCCAAAAGGTTAAATCTTTTTTTTACATCAAATCTAATCTACAGTGCTTTGTGAAGGTATAGACTGTGGACCAGGTGGCGGCCCTGCAGATTTGCTCAGTGGAAGGACTAGCCCTTTTGGCCCAGGCGACAGACCTAGATCTTGTAGAATGAGCTTTCAGTGATTCTGGAGATAGATCGATTCTGGCTCTTAAGGTACCTTCACACTGAACAACTTAACAACGATATCGCTAGCGATCCGTGACGTTGCAGCGTCCTGGATAGCGATATCGTTGTGTTTGACACGCAGCAGCGATCTGGATCCTGCTGTGACATCGCTGGTCAGAGCAGAAAGGCCAGAACTTTATTTCGTCGCTGGATCTCCCGTAGACATCGCTGAATCGGCGTGTGTGACGCCGATTCAGCGATGTCTTCACTGGTAACCAGGGTAAACATCAGGTTACTAAGCGCAGGGCCGCGCTTAGTAACCCGATGTTTACCCTGGCTACCATTGTAAATGTAAAAAAAAACAAACAGTACATACTTATATTCCGGTGTCTGTCCCCTCGCCGTCAGCTTCCCGCACTGACTGTGGGCGCCGGCCGGCCATAAAGCACAGCGGTGACGTCACCGCTCTGCTTTACGGCGGCGCTTACACAGTGCAGGGAAGCGGACGCCGGGGGACGCGACAGACACCGGAATGTAAGTATGTAGTGTTTTTTTTTTTTTACATTTACAATGGTAACCATTGCAATGGCAACCAGTCGAGGGGTTCAAGAGAGGCCTGGATGTCTTCCTGGAGCAGAACAATATTGTATCATACAATTATTAGGTTCTGTAGAAGGACGTAGATCTGGGTATTTATTATGATGGAATATAGGCTGAACTGGATGGACAAATGTCTTTTTTCGGCCTTACTAACTATGTTACTATGTTACTAACCAGGGTAAACATCGGGTTACTAAGCGCGGCCCTGCGCTTAGTAACCCAATGTTTACCCTGGTTACCAGGGGACTTCGACATCGTTGGTCTCTGGAGAGCTGTCTGTGTGACAGCTCTCCAGCGACCACACAGCGACGAAACAGCGACGCTGCAGCGATCGGCATCGTTGCCTATATCGCTGCAGCATCGCTTAATGTGACGGTACCACTATACGAAGTACTTTTTGAAAGTTTCCTTTTATTAGGTCCACAGTATAGGACAAAGATTTTGATCCTTTCTCTGGGACTGTGTTTGTTGTAGGTAGTAGAGGATGTTTATATGGACCTCCAAAGGATAAAATTCTTCTTTACTGTGGTCTATCGTATTTTGACCAAAGGAAGAGAGGACTGTCTCCTGAGACACATGGAACACTGTTGTCACCATGGGCAAGGATTATGGGTCTAGGTGGAGCACCAACCTATCATTTAGGATTTTAAGAAGGGTTGCTTTACAGAGAGGGCCTGGATATGAACACTGCTTTCCATGATAGGTTATCTATATGTACCAGGGACAATGGTTTGAAGGGAAGCATATTTAGACTATTGAGTACAATATTCAGATCCCAAGATGCCTTTATAAATCTTCTTATCCATCGATGATCTGCCAAATTTTTGTCAAAATAGGAGCTTATGGCTGACATCTGGACTTTAAGGGTAGTAGGTTTTAAACCTCTTGACAACCCATTCTGCAAAAAGTCCAATATTTTGGCTATGTCCTGAAGAAATGGATCCAGAGGAATAGACCAGTATCATTAACTGAAGGTTTTCCATATTTTACCTTGGATGGCATTTGCAATTTGCTTTCTATTCTTCTAGAAGGTATGTATGACCCCCTCTGAGAGGCCCATAGCTTTTAGGATTGAGGCTTCAGAAGCCAAGCAGCCAGATACAGACTCTGGGTGGCTGGATGATAGTTCAGACCTTGATGTAGGTCGTGGATCCTCCAACATCAAGCTCTTTTATGTGCCAAACCAGCCCTTTTTTAGCCACAGAGGTGCTACAAGGATATTCTTGACCTTCTCTTTTTTTTATTTTTTTGTATTGTCCTTGGTAATAAGGGAATTGGAAGAAATGCATAGTACTCCCAAGGATGAGCGAATGCATCTACAGTCACCGAAGCGTCTTTCAGATCCAGGAAAAAAATATAGTTTTACTTTTGCGTTTTGATTTTTTGCAAATAAGTCTATTTCGGGATAACCCCTTTTTCTGGTATTCATCTGAAAGATATTGGTATTCAGACTCCATTCGCTGGGATGTATGTTTGTCCTGCTTCGGAAGTCAGAATGTTGTCATGACCTTTTAGGTGGAGGGCTGATAAAGACTTTAGGTCTCCTTCTGCCCAAGAAAAGATTGTTGCTGAGATTGACACAGATTCTCGTATCTTGTGCTCCCTTGATGTCTCATGTTGTCGGAATAAACTCTGACGTGGGTCCGATGAAGAAAAGATGTTGCTGTCTTGAGGGCTTCTTGTACTACTTTTTAGTCTCTGAAGTTTGAGGACTGACTGGCAATCTCTTGCAGCCAGATTCCATGAAACGTGACCTAGGAGAATACAGCTCCTTAAACTCTTTTGATGACATCCGTCCTTACTGATTATAGGGGGATGCTATATCCATGGAGTTACTTTTGCCAGATTTCCCAAACAGAGCCACCAGCTGAAAGACAGTTACCTGGTAGGGTAGATGGATTCTTCTACTGAGTGAACACTGAGTTCTGTCCCAGAGTGAAAGAATTACATTTTCAAGGATCCTTGTATGGGCCTGAGACCAAGGAACTGCTTGGATATAAGATGTCATGGACCCCAGGGCGGACATTGCAGATTTTATAGAGACCGTCCTCTCATTCCTCAGAGCATAGATTCTGAATCTTATCTGTACAGTGGCATGTAAAAGTTTGAGTACCCCTTGTCAACATTACTGTTAAGGTACCGTCACACTAGACGATATCGCTAGCGATCCGTGACGTTGCAGCGTCCTGGCTAGCGATATCGTCCAGTGTGACAGGCAGCAGCGATCAGGCCCCTGCTGTGATATCGCTGGTCGGGGAAGAAAGGCCAGAACTTTGTTTCGTCGCTGGATCTCCCGCTGACATCGCTGAATCGGCGTGTGTGACGCCGATTCAGCGATGTCTTCACTGGTAACCAGGGTAAACATCGGGTTACTAAGCGCAGGGCCACGCTTAGTAACCCGATGTTTACCCTGGTTACCATCCTAAAAGTAAAAAAAACAACCACTACATACTTACCTACCGCTGTCTGTACCCGGCGCTCTGCTTCTCTGGTCTGGCTGTGAGCGCCGGGCAGCCGGAAAGCACAGCGGTGACGTCACCGCTCTGCTTTCCGGCCGCTGTGCTCAGAGCCAGACCAGAGAAGCAGAGCGCCGGGGACAGACAGCGGTAGGTAAGTATGTAGTGGTTGTTTTTTTTACTTTAACGATGGTAACCAGGGTAAACATCGGGTTACTAAGCGTGGCCCTGCGCTTAGTAACCCGATGTTTACCCTGGTTACCGGCATCGTTGGTCGCTGGAGAGCTGTCTGTGTGACAGCTCTCCAGCGACCAAACAGCGACGCTGCAGCGATCCGGATCGTTGTCGGTATCGCTGCAGCGTCGCTTAGTGTGACGGTACCTTTATTGTGAAGAGTTAAGCAAGTTGAAAATGAAATGATCTTTAAAAGGGCTAAAGTTAAAGATTACACATTTCCTTTGTCTTTTTGGCAAATAAATAAATAAATATATAGTCATTTTTTACATTTTACAAATAAAAAAAAGGAAAATGGGCCAATGGAAAAGTTTGGGCACCCTTGGAGATTTGTGTGCTTAGACAACTTTACCCACGGTTTCAGACCTTAACCCCTTCCCGACCTTTGACACCACGTAGGCGTCATGAAAGTCGGTGCCAATCCGACCCATGACGCCTATGTGGCGTCATGGAAAGATCGCGTCCCTGCAGATCGGGTGAAAGGGTTAACTCCCATTTCACCCGATCTGCAGGGACAGGGAGAGTGGTAGTTTAGCCCAGGGGGGGTTCACCCCCCCGTGGCTACGATCGCTCTGATTGGCTGTTGAAAGTGAAACTGCCAATCAGAGTGATTTGTAATATTTCACCTATTATAACTGGTGAAATATTACAATCCAGCCATGGCCGATGCTGCAATATCATCGGCCATGGCTGGAAACACTAATGTGCCCCCACCCCACCGATCGCCCCCCCAGCCCTCCGATCTGTCCGGTACACTGCTCCGACTCCCCTCCGTCCTCCTGTCCGCTCCCCCCCGTGCTCTTGTCTGCTCCCCCCGTGCTCCAATCACCCCCCCTGCACTCCGATCCACCCCCCCTCCGTGCTCCGTTACACCCCCCGTGCTCCGTTCCACCCCCCCGTGCTCCGTTCCACCCCCCCGTGCTCCGTTACACCCCTCCCGCGCTCCGATTCACCCCCCCATGCTCCGATCCCCCCCCCCGTGCTCCCCCCCACCCCATCATACTTACCGATCCTGCCGGAGTCCGTCCGTCTTCTCCCCGGGCGCCGCCATCTTCCAAAATGGCGGGCGCATGCGCAGTGCGCCCGCCGACTCTGCCGGCCGGCAGATTCGTTCCAAAGTGCATTTTGATCACTGAGATAGATCATATCTCAGTGATCAAAATAAAAAAAAAAATAAATGACCCCCCCCCTTTGTCACCCCCATAGGTAGGGACAATAAAAAAATAAAGATTTTTTTTTTTTCCCACTAATGTTAGAATAGGGTTAGGGCTAGGGGTAGGGTTAGGGTTAGGGGTAGGGTTAGGGTTAGGGGTAGGGTTAGGGCTAGGGTTAGGGTTTCGGTATGTGCACACGTATTCTGGTCCTCTGCGGATTTTTCCGCAGCGGATTTGATAAATCCGCAGTGCTAAACCGCTGCGGATTTATGGCGGATTTACCGCGTTTATTCTGCGCATTTCACTGCGGTTTTACAACTGCGATTTTCTATTGGAGCAGTTGTAAAACCGCTGCGGAATCCGCACAAAGAAGTGACATGCTGCGGAATGTAAACCGCTGCGTTTCCGTGCAGTTTTTCTGCAGCATGTGTACAGCGATTTTTGTTTCCCATAGGTTTACATTGAACTGTAAACTCATGGGAAACTGCTGCGGATCCGCAGCATTTTCCGCAGCGTGTGCACATACCTTTAGAATTAGGCTATGTGCACACGGTGCGGATTTGGCTGCGGATCCGCAGCAGTGTTCCATCAGGTTTACAGTACCATGTAAACATATGGAAACCAAATCCGCTGTGCCCATGGTGCGGAAAATACCACGCGGAAACGCTGCGTTGTATTTTCCGCAGCATGTCAATTCTTTGTGCGGATTCCGCAGCGTTTTACACCTGTTCCTTAATAGGAATCCGCAGGTGAAATCCGCACAAAAAACACTGGAAATCCGCGGAAAATCCGCAGGTAAAACGCAGTGCCTTTTACCCGCGGATTTTTCAAAAATGATGCTGAAAAATCTCACACGAATCCGCAACGTGGGCACATAGCCTTAGGGTTAGGGGTGTGTTGCGGTTAGGGTTGTGATTAGGGTTATGGCTACAGTTGGGATTAGGGTTAGGGGTGTGTTGGGGTTAGTGTTGGAGGTAGAATTGAGGGGTTTCCACTGTTTAGGCACATCAGGGGTCTCCAAACGCAACATGGCGCCACCATTGATTCCAGCCAATCTTGTATTCAAAAAGTCAAATGGTGCTCCCTCACTTCCGAGCCCCGACGTGTGCCCAAACAGTGGTTTACCCCCACATATGGGGTACCAGCATACTCAGGACAAACTGCGCAACAATTACTGGGGTCCAATTTCTCCTGTTACCCTTGTGAAAATAAAAAAATGCTTGCTAAAACATCATTTTTGAGGAAAGAAAAATGATTTTTTATTTTCACGGCTCTGCGTTGTAAACGTCTGTGAAGCACTTGGGGGTTAAAAGTGCTCACCACATATCTATATAAGTTCCTTGGGGGGTCTAGTTTCTAAAATGGGGTCACTTGTGGGGGGTTTCTACTGTTTAGGCACACCAGGGGCTCTGCAAACGCAACGTGACGCCCGCAGACCATTCCATCAAAGTCTGCATTTCAAAAGTCACTACTTCCCTTCTGAGCCCCGACGTGCGCCCAAACAGTGGTTTACCTCCACACATGGGGTATCAGCGTACTCAGGAGAAACTGGACAACAACTTTTGGGGTCCAATTTCTCCTGTAACCCTTGGGAAAATAAAAAATTCTGGGCTAAATAATTATTTTTGAGGAAAGAAAACGTATTTATTATTTTCACGGCTCTGCATTATAAACTTCTATGAAGCACTTGGGGGTTCAAAGTGCTCACCACACATCTAGATAAGTTCCTTTCGGGGTCTAGTTTCCAAAATGGGGTCACTTGTGGGGGGTTTCTACTGTTTAGCCACATCAGGGGCTCTGCAAACGCAACGTGACGCCCACAGAGCATTCCATCAAAGTCTGCATTTCAAAACGTCACTACTTCACTTCCGAGCCCCGGCATGTGCCCAAACAGTGGTTTACCCCCACATATGGGGTATCAGCGTACTCAGGAAAAACTGGACAACAACTTTTGGGGTCAAATTTCTCCTGATACCCTTGGGAAAATAAAAAATTGCAGGCTAAAAGATCATTTTTGAGAAAATATTTTTTATTTTTTTTATTTTCATGGCTCTGCGTTATAAACTTCTGTGAAGCACTTGGGGGTTCAAAGTCCTCACCACACATCTAGATTAGTTCCTTTGGTGGACTAGTTTCCAAAATGGGGTCATTTCTGGGGGATCTCCAATGTTTAGGCACACAGGGGCTCTCCAAACGTGACATGGTGTCCGCTAATGATTGGAGCTAATTTTCCATTTAAAAAGCCAAATGGCGGGGCGCATGCGCGGACCTTAGCCGAGTCGGACATGGCCGGCTGAGCTCCGCATCCCAATCAACCGTCGCAGCCCTAAAGAGCAACGAGACCGCAACGAAAACCACCGGAGCGGCAAGTACTCACCACCGAGAACGGCAGGGGTGAATATGCCGAGGAAAGGAGGTGCGGGACAGACAGCGAGCCGCACAATAGAGGAGCTCCTCCTGAATAGCAGCGTGGGTAAAATGGCCGCTGCAGCAGCTTCTCCCTCTGCCTCACACACAGCAGCAGCCAGCGGAGCGGAAGCAGAGGATACTGGAGACACAGGTGAGGCGGTGACCCCCACGGCAGCGCTCATTAAGACTATACAGGAGACATTCCGTACCGAATTAAAATCGGCTATGCACAGTGTTACAGCACAATTACAAGAGATTATACAGCGCACCTCCAGTCTGGAAGATAAAATGGAGGCAGTGGCTGAGGCCCTTGAGGAGGATCAAGAGACAATTAAGGCACACACTGAGCGCATAATAGACCTTGAAATCAAATGCGAAGATTATGAGAACAGATCTCACAGAAGTAATATACGAATCAGAGGCCTCCCGGAGTCTGTAATAACCCTTAAAGACATGGCAGAAACGCTGTTTAAGGCATTACTCCCAGAGACTGACCCTGTACTACTTCATATCACAAGGATCCACAGAGCATTGGGCAGATCACGATCAGCAGACTTCCCTAGGTACGTGGTGCTTAAAATGCACTATGAAGAATCGAGAGATTTAATAATGGCAGCAACTAGGGAAATGTCCTCTCTACCTGGATTACCAAGCTCAGTGCGACTGTTCGCAGATCTTTCTCCTGCTACGCTTGCTAGGAGAAGATCATTGAAACCGATCACCACCGCTCTTCAGGCGAAACACGCCAAATACCGATGGGGGTTTCCATGCGCCCTGATATTTACCCACGGCAATGAGTCATTTGTGTGCCGATCTCTAGAGGAAGGAAAAAGAGCCCTAGAGCGAGCTGGAATCCCTGTTACGGAGACCTTGCCCCCCCAGCAGCAACGGAGACCACGGCCGCAGAAAGAGTGGACACAGACCCCCAGGACCAGGAGCCAGAACGCTCGGGTTACCTGAGCACAATCCAAGCTCGCGCCAAAAGGATTTCTTTCTTTATGCCAGACTGCTGAAGCGTGAACTTAGCGCTTTAGATTTATATTTCGAACCTGCAGTAATTTACCAGCTAAACTGACTTGCAGCAGCTAGTTGCTGAATTTAGTTATCAATTCTGAACAGTATTTGATTTTCCTAATTAGTAAGCCTTCAGATAACTTTCACTGTTTTCTAGTTTAAGGTCTAACATAGTTAACATTTAGTAAGGGCTAGGTTGCTGGGACTCAATGCATGTTGCCCAACCCGGTCGATGTCTGGGTTTCCTTTTATTATGGGACCCCAGAGTGTCGCCTTGAAAGGGTATTTGACCCAACTGTTTAATTGTTTCATGTTGTGTGTAATTGTCTCCCCCTGTCTTGTCTTTACCCTTATGTTTCCCTACAGATATGGATACGCTCCACTATCCAGCCTAAGCTGGAATCGGCTACCTGACAAGATGGTGAACTTGGTTTTCGGTCGATCAAAGACGTTTAGCGGTAGTATGACTCATAGCTATGTGTAGAGTTATATCTCATAACGTACACGGACTCAACTCACCCATAAAGCGCAAAAAAGCTTTTATAGACTATTGCAAACACAAACCGGATATCATATGTCTGCAAGAAACTCACTTTTCTAAAACCTCTAGCCCTAAATATTTCAACCCTGGCTATTCCCGTTTCTACCTGTCAGCATGGGAGCGTAAAACTAGAGGAGTGGCCATACTCCTTAAAAATAGTTTAGCATTGCAGATAGAAAATACCATTATAGACCCAGAAGGCAGGTTTATAATTCTCCACGGCAATCTACAAGGGCAACATATCTGCGTAATAAATAGTTATATGCCAGCAGCAACTCAAACACTTGTATTTAAATCAATATTATCCAAAATCTCGGCAATCCCCTATCAACACCTAATTTGGTGCGGAGACTTCAACTTCACCCTAAACCCTGCCCTAGACTGCACAGCAAAAAAACGCTCAGACATATCCAGGGGAGACAGACGAAAGATACAGAGATTAATGAGAGAGCACAGGCTAGTTGATGTCTGGAGAGAGATAAATGAGACCACGAGGGGATACACTTTCTTCTCTAATGTGCACAAAACGTACTCGAGAATAGACATGCAGATGACCACAGCTAACACATTGCCGGGAGTATTGTTCTCCCGCCATATTCCATCCTCCTGGTCGGACCACGACGCGGTCCTCTCAGTGTTTAAGTTCAATACAAACTCATCTAGACTATTTAGATGGCGCCTGAATGAATCGCTACTGACAGACCCAGAGATTGCAGCTAAGGTCAGTAACGATCTTAAGCTCTATTTTCAAACTAACGTAAATGAGGAATCATCCCCGGGAAACATATGGCAAGCACATAAAAAATATATTACTGGCACTCTAATCAAATTAGCTTCTAATAAAAAAAAGAACAGAAGGGAGCTACAATCTAAGCTAGAAAATAAATTAGAAAACTTAGAACAGGCTAATCAACAGCACCCTTCGCGATATCTGACTAAACAGATACAAAATGTCAAGCTTCAGTTGGACGCCGTCCTCACTAATAAAACAGAGCGTGCTTTGGCTTGGACAAAGGCCTCCTTTTACAGACAAGCGAACAAACCAAGTAAACTACTTGCGCGTCAATTACGTCAAAAAGAATCACTGAATACTATCTACTCAATCAAAGGTAGTAATGGCCGAACCTCAGCTCACCCTGAAGCTATTTACAAAGAGTTTCATAGCTTTTACCAAAAGTTGTACTCACCCCCGGACTCTCCACCACCACATCTTTTACACTCCTTCTTGCAACATCTTTCGCTCCCTAAAATTACTGATTCCTCCTCCCAATCACTACAAACTGCGATATCAGATGAAGAAGTGGGGTTGATAATTCAAAAATTGAAAAAAAGACAAAGCTCCTGGGCCCGATGGTCTTTCAGCGCCATATTATAAAAAGTTTAAAGACATACTTATACCACACATTACAAAATTTTGTAACGCACTGTTAAACGGGTCTCAAATGCCCTCAGAATTTTATGTAGCACATATTACAGTGATCCCCAAACCAAAAAAAGACCACCAGTTAACCAAAAATTACAGACCTATCTCGTTACTCAATGTTGACCTCAAAATATTCACATCCATCATTACAGACAGAGTCAATAGGGTACTCCCTTCTCTTATACACAGAGACCAAGTAGGTTTTATACCAAGAAGACAGGGGCCAGATAATATAAGACGAAACCTAAATATAATACATGCAGCAACCAACTCCCAACAACCCACTATGCTTCTGGCTTTAGACATAGAGAAAGCCTTTGATTCAGTCTCCTGGCCATATCTCTTCGAGATATTATCAGTATTAGGCCTTCCCCGTAAACTAATTAACTGTTTGTCTTTATTATACGATAAACCAACTGCTTACCTTAAACTCCCATCTTTGCATCCCACTCCGATTAATATAATGAGAGGAACTAGACAGGGGTGTCCCCTTTCACCTGCCCTATTTGCACTAGCAATGGAGCCTCTGGCGGAAGCCATAAGAAGCGCCCCCAATATATTAGGACCAACCAATTTGGGAGAACAATACAAAGTCAGTTTATTTGCTGACGACTTGCTTTTGTCCCTCACTAATCCCCATACCACCCTCCCTAACTTATTTTCACTACTTCATGACTTCGAATTAATATCAGGGCTTAAAATAAACATTGAAAAATCGGAAGCCCTATTCTTAAACACACCGGAGAAGGTACAGTCACACTTAGTGTCACAATTTGGCTTTGAAAAAAAGGAGCACTACTTAACCTATCTAGGAATTAATCTTACGACTAACAGATCGACGCTATATAAATGGAATTATGCTCCTCTAATAAAGAACCTTCAAAAAGACCTGTCCAAATGGTCGTCGCTAACACTGTCTTGGCTAGGCAGAATAAATGCTATAAAAATGGTCACTCTCCCAAGGTTCCTATACCTATTCCGTTCCCTCCCCATATCAGTACCCTCTAGAGCGTTACGCGACATACATTCAATGGTCTCCAAATTTATCTGGCAAGGGAGAAAGCCAAGGATTAAACAACAAATCATGTTTAAGCACAGAAAAAAAGGGGGACTTTCTTTGCCTAACTTTATTAACTATTTCAAATCTGCCCAGATTGCCCAGCTGACTAGAATCTGCTCAACAATAGATAGGCCTAGATGGGTCCAATTAGAGTCGTTTCTACTTAAACCTTACTCCCTAGCAGGCCTTTTATGGACCGAGGCAAAACTTCCACAACAAATCTCTAGTATAGCGCCCTTCGCAGCACAGTCCCTGCTCTTATGGAGAAAGGAGAGGTTCAAGAATAAGCTACAGACCATAGGTACACCGTTAAATTCGCTTTTCAATAACCCAATGTTTCCTCCAGGACTTGACCCCCAGCCCTTTTCTTGGTGGATCCTGAAAGGATTAACTACAATAAAACACCTCTGCTCCCCGTTTAATATCGCCTTATCTAGACAAGAGTTTATCCAAAAACATGAACCCCCAGTTAGAGAAGCGTTTCGAATTAATCAGATCCTTGATTTTGTTAGAAAATGTGT
This sequence comes from Ranitomeya imitator, assembly GCF_032444005.1. NCBI lineage: Eukaryota > Metazoa > Chordata > Amphibia > Anura > Dendrobatidae > Ranitomeya > Ranitomeya imitator. The sequence continues at coordinate 363,991,826 of NC_091283.1, forward strand.
ACCAGGCAGAGATTCTTTTAGACTAACGGGATTCGAGCAGAAGTGTTCGGGCGATCCCTTGGGGAGAGGAGTGATCTCCATGCTGTACTCTTCTTTTGCCTCGGTGCGAGAGGAGGAAAAACTTAGATTTATGCGTCAATGGGAGGAGGATTTGGAGTGCGAAATCTCTCTAGAGGAATGGCAGCGCTGTTGTGATGCACTATCAAGGGGCTCTCACCAGGTATCTATGGTAGAATCTTCCCTTAGAGTTCTCCACAGAACATATCAGGTACCCACGAAATTGCACGCCATTTATCCTCAGATATCAGATAAATGTTTTAGAGGCTGCGACGCGCCTGGAGATATGAAACACATTTGGTGGACATGCCCTGTGGTTGCTGGACTGTGGCAGGAAGTAAAACTTTTGATCGATGGGATGTATGGAGGGGAGATAACACTAGACCCACTGACATTCCTGCTCGGATTAAAGCCGTCGGGGGTCTCCAAAAATCTATTTAGACTGGTGACCCTGTTGGGAATGGCGACCAAAATACATATAGCGTCAAAATGGAGGACATCGTCGCTCTCGATATCCCAAGTCAAGGAAAGAATAAACACTATCATGCTGTACGAACGTATTCAGGCAACAAGGACTGACAGCTGGAGCTCTTTCTTCCAGGTCTGGACCCCATGGCTGGACTTGAACCCCGAGAATCAAATGACGCTACCACTTACACTCTCTCCGTGAGGTACAAATTGGTGGCTCCTTGATGGTATAAATGGCGGTAGATATTAAATTGTTTTTTTTTTTTGTTTGTTTTTTTTACATCATGTGAGTTGACGACCTAAAAACTAATCTATGTTGGTATCGACCTGACGCGTAGTACTGTAAGAAATAATTCTGTAAAGTGGATTTTTAATGCTCATATTCATATACACTTTCCCTTTTGTATCAGTCTTGTCTTGGTCTTGTCTCAAATGAATGTTCGTAAAAGCCCCCCATTTGTTATACCATGTCTCTGTTGATATAAGTACAGTTGTTTTTTTTTTGTCTTTTGTACTTTTAAAACTCCTACGTTGGGAGATTATGATATCAATCACTAAATAAAAAACTATTGAAACAAAAAAAAAAAAGCCAAATGGCGTGCCTTCCCTTTCGAGCCCTGCCGTGCGCCCAAACAGTGGTTTACCCCCACATATGGAGTATCAGCGTACTCAGGACAAACTGGACAACAACATTTGGGGTCCAATTTCTCCTATTACCCTTGGCAAAATAGGAAATTCGAGGCTAAAAAAATCATATTTGAGGAAAGAAAAATTATTTTTTATTTTCATGGCTCTGCATTATAAACTTCTGTGAAGCACCTGGGGGTTTAAAGTGCTCAATATGCATCTAGATAAGTTCCTTGGGGGGGTCTAGTTTCCAAAATGGGGTCACTTTTGGGGGAGCTCCAATGTTTAGGCACACAGGGGCTCTCCAAACGCGACATGGTGTCCGCTAACAATTGGAGCTAATTTTCCATTCAAAATGTCAAATGGCACGCCTTCCCTTCCGAGCCCTGCCGAGTGCCCAAACAGTGGTTTACCCCCACATATGAAGTATCGGCGTACTCAGGAGAAATTGCCCAACAAATTTTATGATCCATTTTATCCTATTGCCCATGTGAAAATGAAAAAATTGAGGCGAAAATAATTTTTTTGTGAAAAAAAAGTACTTTTTCATTTTTACGGATCAATTTGTGAAGCACCTGGGGGTTCAAAGTGCTCACTATGCATCTAGATAAGTTCCTTGGGGCGTCTAGGTTCCAAAATGGGGTCACTTGTGGGGGAGCTCCAATTTTTAGGCACACGGGGGCTCTCCAAACATGACATGGTGTCCGCTAAAGAGTGGAGCCAATTTTTGATTCAAAAAGTCAAATGGCGCTCCTTCCCTTCCCAGCCCTGCCGTGCGCCCAAACAGTGGTTTACCCCCACATATGAAGTATCAGCGTACTCAGAACAATTTGGACAACAACTTTCGTGGTTCAGTTTCTCCTTTTACCATTGGGAAAATAAAAAAATTGTTGCTAAAAGATAATTTTTGTGATTAAAAAGTTAAATGTTCATTTTTTCCTTCCATGTTGCTTCTGCTGCTGTGAAGCACCTGAAGGGTTAATAAACTTCTTGAATGTGGTTTTGAGTACCTTGAGGGGTGCAGTTTTTAGAATGGTGTCACTTTTGGGTATTTTCAGCCATATAGACCCCTCAAACTGACTTCAAACTGACTTCAAATGTGAGGTGGTCCCTAAAAAAAATGGTTTTGTAAATTTCGTTGTAAAAATGAGAAATCGCTGGTCAAATTTTAACCCTTATAACTTCCTAGCAAAAAAAAATTTTGTTTCCAAAATTGTGCTGATGTAAAGTAAACATGTGGGAAATGTTATCTATTAACTATTTTGTGTCACATAACTCTCTGGTTTAACAGAATAAAAATTAAAAATGTGAAAATTGCGAAATTTTCAAAATTTTCGCCAAATTTCCGTTTTTATCACAAATAAACGCAGAATTTATTGACCTAAATTTACCACTAACATGAAACCCAATATGTCACGAAAAAACAATCTCAGAACCGCTAGGATCCGTTGAAGCGTTCCTGAGTTATTACCTCATAAAGGGACACTGGTCAGAATTGCAAAAAACGGCAAGGTCTTTAAGGTCAAAATAGGCTGGGTCATGAAGGGGTTAATAAGCCTGTTAGGGTTATGGCTTATTCTCCATCATTGTTAGGAAAGGCCAGTTGATGCAAATTTCTCAGCTTTGTAAAAATGTAGCCTCCTCTAACCTTGTGCCCATAAACTGCATTCATTCATGGGTTCTTCTAAGCAGCTGCCTAACACTCTGAAAATAAAAATGGTGAAGGCCCACAAAGCAGAAGGCTATAAGAAGATAAAGCATTATTGACCTTTCCTCAGTTCGAAATCTAATTAAGAAATGGCAGTTAACGGGAACTCTGGAGGTCAAGATAAGGTCTGGAAGACCATGCTAAATTTCAGTGAGAGATGCTCATAGGATGGCTAGAGAGGCAAATCAGAACTCCCACTTAACTCCAAAAGACTTTCAGAAAGACTTAGGAGATGCTGTAGTTGTGGTACATTGTTCTACTGTTCAGAGACACCTGCACAAGTATGGTCTTCATGGAAGCATCATCAGAATAAAACCTATCCTGCATCCTCATCATAAAGTTCAACTTCAGGAGTATTCAAAAGAACATCTAAACAAGCCTGATACATTTTGGAAACAAGTCCTGTGGACCGATGAGGTTAAAATAGAACTCTTTGGCCACAATGATCAAAGGTATGTGTAGAGAAAAAAGGGCACAGAATTTCAGGATAAAATCTCGCCAACCATTAAGCTTGGGGATGGATCAATCATGCTTTGGGCTTGTGTTGTGGCCAATGGCACTAGGGAATTTGTTAAAATTTCATTGAATCAATTTTTCTCTCTAAAATGGGTAGAGAGAAGAATGGATTCAATGAAATTTCAACAAATTCTCAATGCAAACACTATCTGTAAAATAAAGCTGAGGTTGAAAAGAGGGTGGGTGGCTTCTACAAATGGATAATGATCCTAAACATGCGTGAAAATCCACAATAGACTACCTCAAAAAGCACAAGCTGAAGGTTTTACAATGGCCCTCACAGTCCCCTGATCATTGAAAATCTGTGGTTAGACCTCAAAATAGCAGTGCATGGAAAATGACCCGGGAATCTCACAGAACTCGAAGAATTTTCCAAGGAAGAATGGATGAAAATCCTTCAAACAAAAATTGAAAGACTCTTGGCTGGCTACAAATGTGTTTATAAGCTGTGATACTTGCAAAAGGGGGTTCTACTAAGTACTAACTATGCAGGGTGCCCAAACTTTTGCATTGGCCCATTTTTCCTTTTGTGATTTTTAAAAAAGTAAGACATGAATTTTTTTTTATATATTTTATAATGTTAGTCTATTATGTCCCTTATAATAATAATCTTTATTTTTATATAGCGCTAACATATTACGCAGCGCTTTACAGTTTGCACACATTATCATCGCTGTCCCCGATGGGGCTCACAATCTTAATTCCCTATCAGTATGTCTTTGGAATGTGGGAGGAAACCGGAGTGCCCGGAGGAAACCCACGCAAACACGGAGAGAACATACAAACTCTTTGCAGATGTTGTCCAAGGTGGGATTAGAACCCAGGACTCCAGCGCTGCAAGGCTGCTGTGCTATCCACTGCGCCACCGTGCTGCCCTATATATGTTAAAGCCCATGTGGTGAGTCCCATGTAAGTGGGAGCAAAAGGTAAGATGGACTGATCATTTTGACCGTATTTGCTCTGCACCAATAAGTCTCATAAATTCTTACTACTCTTAGCTGCAATGCTTGGTTGTATTGGCAAATATTGCTAAAAATTCTTATCGGCCAACAATATGAACCATTACTAGATTGCATTTTTTTCAGAAGATTCCTTTCGGAATGGTACTGTGTGATCATTCTAATTTTAGTATTCATGGGGCGTGGTTTCAGTGTACAGATGAGATTGTGTCATCTGGAGTTCCTAGTCCTGTGTAGGCATATTTAATGGAACAATTACTATAGCCACACTCCCGAAAGATCCCTTAAGTCTGCCGCCCTCCTCTTGAAGTCCATATCGTAGGAACAAATTTGGCAGATTCTTAGGGACTGCCCGGTGAGTACTGCACTGATACATGTGGAGGATGCGATGATGAGGCTTGGACAGAAGTCTCTGCGAAAAACGTCAGCTTGTAACATGCAATATTTATCACGCCTCACTGTCACATCCAAGAAATCAATGCTGGTGTCGCTGAACTTGTATATATGAGACGCAGATTCAAGTTATTATTCTTTATTTGTCAAAAAAAAAAAAGATTCCAGCTCGGTAGGATTTCCCTGCCAGATCAAAAGTACATAGTCAATGTACCGTGCCTCAAAAGGGGACATGGTCCATTGACGAGTATTGATCTGACAGGAACAAGTCCCTCTCCTGCACTTCCAAGAACAGATTGGCATAGGACAGCACAAAGGCCTCCCCCATGGTTGTCCTCTGGAGCTGCAAGTAGAGGGAACCACCAAAAAAGAAAAAAATTGAGTGTCAGAGCGAAATCCAACTGTAAAATAAAATCAATTTCTTCCCCGTCATATTAGTCATAGATAGGTAATAGGACACCACATTGAGGCCATCATGGTGATGAATACTAGTGTACAGCACGTCACCAAGGTCACACTTTCATCCACATGCATCAAATCTATCTTTTGTAAGAATTCTGTTCTATCACGGACAAAGGATGGCAAAATTTCTACCAATGGCTTCAACATTGTATTGATATATTTACATATATGCTCCAAGAAGTTGCCAACCCCAAAACAATCGATCTGCCAGGTGGTATCTTACAGTTCTTGTGTACTTTAGGGAGCAAATATAATATGGAGACTTTGGGCTCAGGTACTATTAATGCCTCACGTAATTGTTTAGAGATTAAATTTATCTTCCAGACTCTCTCCAAAATTTGGGGAGTGCATCACATTATGAAAGGAGAGGGTTAAACGTAACTTTTCAATAGCATTGGCTGTCCCGCAATGAGCCTCAGCCTTGTACATTTTGCAAGGCCAGATAATAATGTTTCCACCCTTGTGGCTTGATAACTATACCTCAAATTTTGTTCAATTTGTCAATACTTGCACTATAAGGCTATGTTCACACGTTCCTGATTTCCCTCCTTTTTTTTCAGGACTAAAAACCGCAGCTCTTGGCAGAAAACGCAGGTCCTTTTTTTGGTGCTTTTTTGATGCGTTTTTTTATGCTTTTTTTATGCAGTTTTCTATGCAGAGTCTGTGTGTTTTCTAGGAAGTTTTTTAGGGTTAAAATGGCTGAAAATACCCTAACCCTACCCCTATTCTAACCTTAGTGGAAAAAAAAATAAAAAAAAAATTCTTAATTTTTTTATTGTCCCTACCTATGGGGGTGACAAAGGGGGGGGGGTCATTTACTATTTTTTTTATTTTGATCACTGAGATATAACCTATCTCAGTGATCAAAATGCACTTTGGAACGAATCTGCCGGCCGGCAGATTCGGCGGGCGCACTGCGCATGCGCCCGCCATTTTGCAAGATGGCGGCGCCCAGGGAGAAGACGGCCGGACAGACACCGGGAGGCCGGGTAAGTATAAAGGGGGGAGATTAGGGCACGGGGGGGGCGTCGGAGCACGGGGGGGTGGCATCGGAGCATGGGGGGGTGGGATTGGGGCAAGGGGGGCAGCCACACTGCAGCGGTTCTGCACCACAAACCGCAGTAAAACCCGCAGATATATTTTTCATCTGGGGGTTTTACTGCGGGTTTGACCTCACAATGGAGGTCTATGGGTGCAGAACCGCTGCAGTTCCGCAAAAAGAAGTGACATGGTACTTCTTTTTTACCGCGGCAATTCAGCGCGGCTTTTTTCGCGATTTTCCGCAATGTGGGCACAGCAGTTCCTGTTTTCCATAGGGTACATTGTAATGTACCCTGCATGGAAAACAGCTGCGGACCCGCAGCGGGAAAATCGCGGCGATTCCGCATGAAAAAAAGGATGCTGTGAACATGGCCTTAAGGTTATCCTATAAATCCAAAACAGGGAATTTTTTTTTAAGTCCTCCGAAACTAGATGAACAAATAGTTTAATGTTAGAAAATGTGCACAAGGGTAAAAACCTCTGAGATCTGTGTAGCCTCCTGATCTTTAGATAAACCCTCCAGGGTCTGCAGAGCTGATTGCTCCATGGGTATTGGGAACATCCTCTATAACTCCTCGTTACGAAACCACTTTTTAAATATCCATGATCTTGTGAAAATGTGGAAGACTTATTGCTGTAAATGGGACAAACCACATTTAGCGTCCACATGTTTGGCATTTTTCTAGCGATGAGATTCCGCCTAATTTACATGTACGTGTGTCCAGAAGCATGAGCTGAAAACTACAACGTACTGGGCACTACAATGGCAGTTTGCAATTTTCACACAGCAAAATCCATAACTGCTTGTTTCTGGGGAAAAAAACAACATGGAGTCAAAATAGTCACTAGACCTGTAGATAAATTCCAAAATTAGTATAATTTCCAGAATGGGGTCATTTGAGGGGGATTCTGCTCCTCTAGTACTTAGAGACCCTGTATATGGAGTCCGCAAACTAGGAAAATCTGCGCTCCAGGAGACAATTAGTGCTGCGTCCCTCTGGAGTCTCGCAAAATGGCTAAGCAGTACTTCATAGACACATATGGAGTATTTCCACATTCAGCAGAAATTGTGGGATATATTTTGATGCAATTTTTACCCATTCCCCTGCGTGAAAATGTAAAATTTGGGGCTAAATCTAAATTTTGGTGGGAAAAATGTAATTATTTTTTATTCACTGCCCAATGGTATACAATTCTGCCACACACTTGTGGTGTCAATATGATCACTGTATCCCTAGATGAATATGTTGAGAGGTGTAGTTTGTAACATGGGGTCACTTATGGGGTATCAGTGTACTCAGGAGAAATATAACAAATTTTAGGGACCATTTTCTCCTGCTATTATTGTCCTTGTAAAAATAAAAACAAAAAATTGTGGCTAAAACAACAAAAAATTTTGTGGGAAAAATATATTTTTTTCCTTTTCACAGATTTTGTTGGGGGACACGTATTATGTGTAATTGTTATGCTACAAAATGTAAATTTGTGGGTGACAGGTTATTGAGACAAGGGGATAAACTTAGCACGGAAAGTGACTTTAAAAAATCGTTCACACAAGATGTCCCTACCAAGAAGAAATGGATTACAGATGTAAATAGCAATCTACAATATGAACATGTTCACTATTGTAATATAGAAAAGATAAAGATGTTGTTCACACATACAGATTGTGGATTATAAGACACTGTAATGAAAGACAAATAATTGAGACTGGGAGTTAAAGGGAATCTGTCACCCCAAAAATGGCCTATAAACTAAGGCTACCGGCATCAGGAGCTTATCTAGAGCATTCTGCAATGCTGTAGTTAAGCCCCCGACGTATCCTGAAAGATAAGAAAAACAGGTTATATTATATTCACCCAGGGGCGGTCCCAATGCGGTCCGGTCCAATGGGTGTTGAGGTCCGGGTCCTCCCATCTTCATATGATGACATCCTCTCCTTGTCTTCCTGCCGCGGCTCCTGAGCAGGCGTACTTTGTCTGCACTGCAGAGCAAAGTACTGCAGTGCGCAGGTGCTGAGTCTCTCTGACCTTTTTACCGGTGCCTGCACACTGCAGTACTTTGCTCTGCCCTCAACAGATGGAGGAGGAAATGTAGGGTAATTTCTTGCCAAGGGAGTTTGCAATACTCTTGTCCACATAGTGAATATATAACTGAACTATTCAGTGCAGATGGAATATTGCATTTGATTTGCTTTTTAGGTAACATATCTATTAGTAACTGCATCTGAGTTTTAAGTTACAATCCCTTTCTCGTTTACTTATTTGTCATTACTATGACTGTCTGTTATGTGTTTACTGTTTGTCAAAATAAATTGTTTTTCCCAGTTTGTGTTTTTTTTTGATGGTCAATAAAATATGACTGTTAAGTCAAACATATATTACCTTTAGGTGCGATTATGTCTTCTCCCTGTGTGAGATTTTTGATGTTCAAGAAGATGCCATTTGCAAATAAAAAATGTCCCACATTCTGAATATAAAAATGGCTTCTCCCATGTGCGAGTTCTCTGGTGTTTAACAAGACTTGACTTATTTGCTCAACATTTCCTGCATTTTGATCAATAATCCTGTGTGAGTTCTCTGGTGAATAACTATAGGATTTCTGGTTAACCCCTTCCCAACCTTCCCAACCTTTCTGGTTAACCCCTTCCCAGCGTACGCGTCATGAAAACCTATGCCAATCCGAACTGTGACGCAGCATATACGTCATGGTCGGATCGCGCTCCTGCAGGTAGGGTGAAAGGGTTAACTGTAATTTCACCTGACCTGCAGGGACAGGGGGAGTGGTACTTGACCCCACGATTGCACTGATTGGCTGTTGAAAGTGACATTTCACTTTCAATCAGAGCAATAGTAATATTTCACCAATGAAAATTGGTGAAATATCACAATCCACCATGGCTGATGCTGCAATATCCTCGGCCATGGCTGGAGATCACGATCTGCCCCCGCCACCGATCCCGTCCTCTGTCCTGTCTTCTGCTGTCCTCCGCTCCCCTCCACCCTCCTGTCCGTTTCCAACGCAGTCCGATCTCACCCCCCCCCCGCTGTCCGATCCCACCCCCACATACTTACCGAGCTCCGGTGTCCCTCCCGGAGTCCATCCGTCTTCTACATGGACACTGCCTTCTTCCAAAATGGCGGGCGTATGCGAAGTGCGCCCGCTGAATCTGCCGGCCGGCAGATTCGTTCCAGGTACATTTTGATTGCTGTGATAGAACCTATCACATTGATCAAAATAAAGAAAATAAAAAATACCCCCCCTTTATTACCCCCATAGGTAGGGAACATAATAAAATAAAGAAAATATGTTTACTTTTATTTTAGCACTAGGGTTAGGATTAGAACAAGGGTTAGGGTTAGAACTAGGGTTAGAATTAGGGTTGCAATTAGGGATAGGGTTGCAATTAGGGTTAGAATTAGGGTTGCAATTAGGGTTAGGGTTGCAATTAGGGTAAGAATTAGGGTTGCAATTAGGGTTAGGGTTGCAATTAGGGATAGGGTAAGAATTAGGCTATGTGCACACAGTGCGGATTTGGCTGCAGATCTGCAGCGGATTGGCCGCTGCGGGTTCGTAGCAGTTTTCCATCACGTTTACAGTACCATGTAAACCTATGGAAAATCAAATCCACTGTGCCTATGGTGTGAAAAATACCGTGCGGAAACGCTGCGTTGTATTTTCCGCAGCATCTCAATTTTTTGTACGGATTCCGCAGCATTTTACACCTGTTCCTCAAAAGGAATCCGCAGGTGAAATCCGCACAAAAAACACTGGAAATCCGCGTTTTTCAAAAACTGTGTGGAAAAATCCTCACACGAATCCACAACGTGGGCACATAGCCTTAGGGTTGGAATTAGTTAGGGTTAGGGTTGGGATTAGGGTTAGGGGTGTGTTGGGGTTAGGGCTGTGGTTAGGGGTGTGTTGGGGTTAGGGTTGTGGTTAGGGGTGTGTGGGGGTTAGAGTTGTGATTAGGGTTATGGCTAGGAGTTGGGATTAGGGTAGGGGTTTGTTGGGGTTAGTGTTGGAGTTAGAATTGAGGGGTTTCCACTGTTTAGGCACATCAGGGGTCTCCAAACGCGACATGGCGCCACCATTGATTCCAGCCAATCTTGCGTTCAAAAAGTCAAATGGTACTCCCTCCCTTCCGAGCCCAGACGTTCGCCCAAACAGTGGTTTACCCAAACATAAGGGGTATCAGCGTACTCAGGAAAAATTGCACAACAACTTTGGGGGTCTAGTTTCTCCTGTTATCCTTGGGAAAATAAAAAAATGGGGGCTAAAAACTTATTTTTCTGGAAAAAAAAAAGATTTTTATTTTCACGGCTCTGCGTTATAAATTTCTGTGAAGTACTTGGGGGTTCAAAGTGCTCACTACACCTCCAGATAAGTTCCTTGGGGGTCTACGTTGCAAAATGGGGTCACTTGTGGGAGGGTTTCTACTGTTTAGACACATCAGGGGCTCTGCAAACGCAACGTGACGCCCGCAGACCATTCCATCAAAGTCTGCATTTCAAAACGTCACTACTTCCCTTCCGAGCCCTGACGTGTGCTCAAACAGTGGTTTACTCCCACATATGGGGTATCAGCGTACTCAGGACAAACTTGACAACAACTTTTGGGGTCCAATTTCTCCTGTTCCCCCTGTGAAAAAAAAAATTGCGGGTTATAAAAATTTTGAGGAAAGAAAAATGATTTTTTATTTGCACGGCTCTGTGTTATAAACGTCTGTGAAGCACTTGGAGGTTCAAAGTGCTCCTCACACATCTAGATTAGTTCCTTTGGAGGTATAGTTTCCAAAATTGGGTCACCTGTGGGGGAGCTCCAATGTTTAGGCACACAGGGGCTCTCCAAATGCGACATGGTGTCTGCTAACGATTGGAGCTAATTTTTCATTCAAAAACTCAAATGGTGCTCCTTTCCTTCCGAGCCCTGCCGTGTGCCCAAACAGTGGTTTCTGACCACATATGAGGTATCGGTGTACTCAGGAGAAATTGCCCAACAAATTTAAGATCCATTTTATCTTGTTGCCCATGTAAAAATGAAAAAAATGAGGCTAAAAGACTTTTTGTGAAAAAAAAATTACTTTTTCATTTTTAGGGATCAATTTGTGAAGCACCTGGGGGTTCAAAGTGCTCACTACACATCTAGATAAGTTCCTTGGGGGGGTCTAGTTTCTAAAATGGGGTCACTTGTGGGGGAGCTCCAATGTTTAGGCACACAGAGGCTCTCCAAACGTGACATGGTGTCCACCAAAGATTGGAGTCAATTTTTCATTCAAAAATTCCGAGCCCTGCCATGCGCCCAGTGGTTCACCCCCACATATGGGGTATTAGCGTACTCAGGACAAATTGTACAATAACTTTCGGCTTCCAGTTTATCCTTTTAAGCTTGGGAAAATAAAAAAATTGTTGCTAAAAGATTTTTTTTGTGACTAAAAAGTTAAATGTTCATTTTTTCCTTCCATGTTGCTTCTGCTGCTGTGAAGCACCTGGAGGGTTAATAAACTTCTTGAATGGTGTCACTTTTGCGTATTTTCAGCCATATAGACCCCTCAAACTGACTTCAAGTGTGAGGTGGTCCCTAAAAAAAATGGTTTTGTAAATTTTGTTGTAAAAATGAGAAATCGCAGGTCAAATTTTAACCCTTATGACTTCCTAGCAAAAAATAATGTTGTTTCCAAAATTGTGCTGATGTAAAGTAGACATGTGGGTAATGTTATTTATTAACTATTTTGTGTCACATAACTCTCTGGTTTAACAGAATAAAAATTCAAAATTTGAAAATTGCCAAATTTTGGATTTCTTCACAAATAAATGCAAAAATGATTGACCTAAATTTACTACTATCATGAAGCCCAATATGTCACGAAAAAACAGACTCAGAATCGCTAGGATCTGTTGAAGCGTTCCTGAGCTATTACCTCATAATGGGACACTGGTCAGAATTGCAAAAAATGGCCAGGTCATTAAGGTCAAAATAGGTTGGGTCATGAAGGGGTTAAAGTGTTCCATATTCAAAATGTGGAATTCTCTCCTGTGTGAAGTTTCTGATGTTTAACAACAGGGCTGTGGAGTCGGAGTTAGTTTTGGTTGGAGTCGGAAGAAATGTACCGACTCCATCCTTAAAAAAAATGTATTAATATTTCATAATTGAACTTTCATATGAATTTTATAAATGTTACTCAAATATATATGTTCTATCAAACTATGAACAACAGTGATAAGCAGTTCTGCTGGAGACAGAGACATTTCTTACTTCTTGTGTGTCACTGTTCACTGCCCTTATCTAATCTTATACTTGGTTAACCTCATGCTACCCCAACCCCCCTACTTACAATGTATGAAACAGAGTGAAAATGTGTTGCAAATTCTTAGTAGTAAAGCTCCTCCTCTAGACTAGATGTTTACTAGGTGTGCGTCTTCCAAGCATCTCACAGCTGCTACTCAGAAGAAGACGACTGTAAGGGTACCGTCACACTATACGATTTACCAACGATCACGACCAGCGATACGACCTGGCCGTGATCGTTGGTAAGTCGTAGTGTGGTCGCTGGAGAGCTGTCACACACACAGCTCTCCAGCGACCAATGATGCCGAGGTCCCCGGGTAACCAGGGTAAACATCGGGTTACTAAGCGCAGGACCGCGCTTAGTAACCCGATGTTTACCCTGGTTACCAGCGTAAAAAAAACCAAACAGTACATACTTACATTCCGGTGTCTGTCCCTTGCCGTCTGCTTCCCGCACTCACTGACTGCCGGCCGTAAAGTGCTCTGCTTTCACTTTACGGCCGGCAGTCAGTGAGTGCGGGAAGCAGACGGCAAGGGACCTGACGGACACCGGAATGTAAGTATGTACTGTTTTTTTTTTTTTACATTTACGCGGCCCTGCGCTTAGTAACCCGATGTTTACCCTGGTTACAAGCGAACGCATCGCTAGATCGGTGTCACACACACCGATCCAGCGATGACAGCGGGAGATCCAGCGACGAAAGAATGTTCCAAACGATCTGCTACGACGTACGATTCTCAGCAGGATCCCTGATCGCTGCTGCGTGTCAGACACAGCGATATCGTATGGATATCGCTGGAACGTCACAAATCGTACCGTCGTAGCGACAAAAGTGCCACTGTGTGATGGTACCCTTAGAAGTATTATCCTTTCAACAAACTTTGCATCAGTTAACTGTGAGTACATGAGGAATAATAGTATTACTGACCACTATATCAGTTGAACGACCTGGCAATAATTTTGTACAATTGTTTTTAGGAAAAACAATTGTCATTTGGATTGTGAATGCATAATTAAAAACCTGAGAATGTCAAAGAAGCGTCACATTAAATCAGCTGTATTTGAACATTTCACCATCACTCAAGATAGAAAACATTATGTCTGTCAGTGTATGACAAATAATCCAGATGTAAACAAATGCTGTGAAGCCAAGATCAGTGCATATTCAGGCAAAGATAAAAATGCTCCTACCAGAGCTTCTAATCTAAAGAGACATTTAGAGCGCTTTCATCCAGAAGTACTGAAAGCAGTGGATGAGAAAGACTGCATCCAAACCAATGAACCAGTGCCCAGCTGTTCCAGCCAAACAAAGGAGCAGAGAACTTTGCAGCCATCAGTTGCAAGATATTTTGTCCGTGACAAAGTTACTGTGACAATGACAGTAGATACATTTAAAAATCAGATCATAGAGCTTGTTGTAAAGGATAGTGTGCCTATTTCATTATTTTCACGACCAGCTTTTATGTGTCATAGTAACATAGTAACATAGTTAGTAAGGCCGAAAAAAGACATTTGTCCATCCAGTTCAGCCTATATTCCATCATAATAAATCCCCAGATCTACGTCCTTCTACAGAACCTAATAATTGCATGATACAATATTATTCTGCTCCAAAAAGACATCCAGGCCACTCTTGAACCCCTCGACTGAGTTCGCCATCACCACCTCCTCAGGCAAGCAATTCCAGATTCTCACTGCCCTAACAGTAAAGAATCCTCTTCTATGTTGGTGGAAAAACCTTCTCTCCTCCAGACGCAAAGAATGCCCCCTTGTGCCCGTCACCTTCCTTGGTATAAACAGATCCTCAGCGAGATATTTGTATTGTCCCCTTATATACTTATACATGGTTATTAGATCGCCCCTCAGTCGTCTTTTTTCTAGACTAAATAATCCTAATTTCGCTAATCTATCTGGGTATTGTAGTTCTCCCATCCCCTTTATTAATTTTGTTGCCCTCCTTTGTACTCTCTCTAGTTCCATTATATCCTTCCTGAGCACCGGTGCCCAAAACTGGACACAGTACTCCATGTGCGGTCTAACTAGGGATTTGTACAGAGGCAGTATAATGCTCTCATCATGTGTATCTAGACCTCTTTTAATGCACCCCATGATCCTGTTTGCCTTGGCAGCTGCTGCCTGGCACTGGCTGCTCCAGGTAAGTTTATCATTAACTAGGATCCCCAAGTCCTTCTCCCTGTCAGATTTACCCAGTGGTTTCCCGTTCAGTGTGTAATGGTGATATTGATTCCTTCTTCCCATGTGTGTAACCTTACATTTATCATTGTTAAACCTCATCTGCCACCTTTCAGCCCAAGTTTCCAACTTATCCAGATCCATCTGTAGCAGAATACTATCTTCTCTTGTATTAACTGCTTTACATAGTTTTGTATCATCTGCAAATATCTTATTTTACTGTGTAAACCTTCTACCAGATCATTAATGAATATGTTGAAGAGAACAGGTCCCAATACCGACCCCTGCGGTACCCCACTGGTCACAGCGACCCAGTTAGAGACTATACCATTTATAACCACCCTCTGCTTTCTATCACTAAGCCAGTTACTAACCCATTTACACACATTTTCCCCCAGACCAAGCATTCTCATTTTGTGTACCAACCTCGTGCGGCACGGTATCAAACGCTTTGGAAAAATCGAGATATACCACGTCCAATGACTCACCGTGGTCCAGCCTATAGCTTACCTCTTCATAAAAACTGATTAGATTGGTTTGACAGGAGCGATTTCTCATAAACCCATGCTGATATGGAGTTAAACAGTTATTCTCATTGAGATAATCCAGATTAACATCCCTCAGAAACCCTTCAAATATTTTACCAACAATAGAGGTTAGACTTACTGGCCTATAATTTCCAGGTTCACTTTTAGAGCCCTTTTTGAATATTGGCACCACATTTGCTATGCGCCAGTCCTGCGGAACAGACCCCGTCGCTATAGAGTCCCTAAAAATAAGAAATAATGGTTTATCTATTACATTACTTAGTTCTCTTAGTACTCGTGGGTGTATGCCATCCGGACCCGGAGATTTATCTATTTTAATCTTATTTAGCCGGTTTCGCACCTCTTCTTGGGTTAGATTGATGACCCTTAATATAGGGTTTTCATTGTTTCTTGGGATTTCACCTAGCATTTCATTTTCCACCGTGAATACAGTGGAGAAGAAGGTGTTTAATATGTTAGCTTTTTCCTCGTCATCTACAACCATTCTTTCCTCACTATTTTTTAAGGGGCCTACATTTTCAGTTTTTATTCTTTTACTATTGATATAGTTGAAGAACAGTTTGGGATTAGTTTTACTCTCCTTAGCAATATGCTTCTCTGTTTCCTTTTTGGCAGCTTTAATTAGTTTTTTAGATAAAGTATTTTTCTCCCTATAGTTTTTTAGAGCTTCAATGGCGCCATCCTGCTTTAGTAGGGCAAATGCTTTCTTTTTACTGTTAATTGCCTGTCTTACTTCTTTGTTTAGCCACATTGGGTTTTTCCTATTTCTAGTCCTTTTATTCCCACAAGGTATAAACCGCTTACAGTGCCTATTTAGGATGTTCTTAAACATTTCCCATTTATTATCTGTATTCTTATTTCTGAGGATATTGTCCCAGTCTACCAGATTAAGGGCATCTCTAAGCTGGTCAAACTTTGCCTTCCTAAAGTTCAGTGTTTTTGTGACTCCCTGACAAGTCCCCCTAGTGAAAGACAGGTGAAACTGTACAATATTGTGGTCGCTATTTCCTAGATGCCCGACCACCTGCAGATTTGTTATTCTGTCAGGTCTATTAGATAGTATTAGGTCTAAAAGTGCTGCTCCTCTGGTTGGATTCTGCACTAATTGTGAAAGATAATTTTTCTTGGTTATTAGCAGAAACCTGTTGCCTTTATGGGTTTCACAGGTTTCTGTTTCCCAGTTAATATCCGGGTAGTTAAAGTCCCCTATAACCAGGACCTCATTATGGGTTGCAGCTTCATCTATCTGCTTTAGAAGTAGACTTTCTATGGTTTCTGTTATATTTGGGGGTTTGTAACAGACCCCAATGAGAATTGTGTTACCATTTTTCCCTCCATGAATTTCGACCCATATGGACTCGACATCCTCATTCCCTTCGCTAATATCCTCCCTTAAAGTGGACTTTAGACAAGACTTTACATAGAGACAAACCCCTCCTCCTCTTCGATTTTTACGATCCTTTCTAAACAGACTGTAACCCTGTAAGTTAACTGCAACAGTCATAGCTTTCATCTAACCATGTCTCGGTTATTCCCACTATGTCAAAGTTACCTGTAGATATTTCTGCTTCTAGTTCTTCCATCTTGTTTGTCAGGCTTCTGGCATTTGCGAGCATGCAGTTTAGAGGATTTTTAGAGGAGTCTGAATGGGGAAATGGCCCGCAAGCTTGGTGTTTCTCTGGAGAGAGAGTATTAGAAAATAAGTAATCGAAGAAGCTTTTAAACAAAAGAAAGAACTTAAAAAAACTCTCAAGGGACGCTTTCTGTTTCTTAAAATGGATACCTGCACTCGTCAAAGAGTGAACTATTTTGCCATCAATGTCCGATTTGTTTGTGACAAAAATGAAATAGTTACCAAGACATTGGCAGTGAAAGACACCAAAGCTCATCACACCAGTGAGTTACTCCAGGTCTTGGTGGAAAAGGTTCTGCAATAATAATATATGTAAGTGGTGCACCCCAGCATAAATCAAGAGAAAGCAGGGTGCAAAACCTGGCCAGTAAACAAATGATAGAAACAAAAGAAAGAGCAGACTAGGCCAAAAATGGTATGCACACCCACGAATGCTATAAACATATGAAACAATTTTATTTACACCTCAGAACAAGACATGTATAGATAAAACCAATTAAAAAGGTCTAGATACAAGACCACATACCATCACCCCTAGACATATATGGCATAAATAAGCCTAACACATAAAGAAGTATAAATACATACATATAGAGTATACATATATATGCAACGTCTCTTGTCCACAAGATATTCCCTCAGATCACAGAGAAGTATATAATGTAACATATACTCAATTTAGAAGGGATAAACCAACTCAAGCATACCAAATGACCAATAATCATAACAATAAATCCCCCCCCCCACACACATAATAATATGATGTCAAAAGATAAATTATGCTCATGCATGAGACTAGTGAGACCATGAACAAAATAGTGCAGGAGAGACAGATAGGAAATACAATCCCTAGGGTTTAGATGTGAACACACAATGGGACCACAAAAAAAGTAGTAAAGATCATGTCCCAGCGGTATACCTATGTGGTCAGTGGTAAGCAGAAATATATCATGGAAGGCAATGCCCGAGAAGGACAAGAGACAAGAGCAGGGGTGAGGCAGCGAGCCCCACGCGTATCGCTGCAAGCGCAGCTTCGTCAGGGGAAGTGAACTAACACGTCCACCCTGAGGCATTATATACATGAATGTAAGTAAATTAAATACAGACCGGTGTGCAGTCAGGGAGCGCCGCGCCAGAGGGAATCACCGCAAAATGCGTACCGGAAGTGGCTATAGCCGAAAAGTACTGCCGTTGTCATAGTGCAGTTGCACATGCTGGACGGCAGCACTGAAAGGGGGAGATCGCGCATGCGCGGATACAATACAGGGAACAGCCCTTGTATTCCCTGTATTGTATCCGCGCATGCGCGATCTCCCCCTTTCAGTGCTGCCGTCCAGCATGTGCAACTGCACTATGACAACGGCAGCACTTTTCGGCTATAGCCACTTCCGGTACGCATTTTGCGGTGATTCCCTCTGGCGCGGCGCTCCCTGACTGCACACCGGTCTGTATTTAATTTACTTACATTCATGTATATAATGCCTCAGGGTGGACGTGTTAGTTCACTTCCCCTGACGAAGCTGCGCTTGCAGCGATACGCGTGGGGCTCGCTGCCTCACCCCTGCTCTTGTCTCTTGTCCTTCTCGGGCATTGCCTTCCATGATATATTTCTGCTTACCACTGACCACATAGGTATACCGCTGGGACATGATCTTTACTACTTTTTTTGTGGTCCCATTGTGTGTTCACATCTAAACCCTAGGGATTGTATTTCCTATCTGTCTCTCCTGCACTATTGTGTTCATGGTCTCACTAGTCTCATGCATGAGCATAATTTATCTTTTGACATCATATTATTATGTGTGTGTGGGGGGGGGGGATTTATTGTTATGATTATTGGTAATTTGGTATGCTTGAGTTGGTTTATCCCTTCTAAATTGAGTATATGTTACATTATATACTTCTCTGTGATCTGAGGGAATATCTTGTGGACAAGAGACGTTGCATATATATGTATACTCTATATGTATGTATTTATACTTCTTTATGTGTTAGTCTTATTTATGCCATATATGTCTAGGGGTGATGGTATGTGGTCTTGTATCTAGACCTTTTTAATTGGTTTTATCTATACATGTCTTGTTCTGAGGTGTAAATAAAATTGTTTCATATGTTTATAGCATTCGTAGGTGTGCATACCATTTTTGGCCTAGTCTGCTCTTTCTTTTGTTTCTATGAAAAGGTTCTGCAAGACTATGAACTTAAAAAAGAGCAAGTTCTGTCTGTCGTAACTGACAATGCTTCAAATATGATAAGTACTATTAAGCTAATGAATGAGAGTAATGATGGTGACCAGCAGCTAGAAGAACATTCTGGGTCCACAGACACAGAAATGTTTGAAATAGAGGAACACAGTACTGAGGAGCAAACTGAAGTTGCTTCAGATGAATAGCAACATGATAGCTTAGATGATCTTGTTGAAACTGTGTCAATACGTTCTTTCATTCATCTCATGCGCTGTGCTGTGCATGCGCTACAGCTAGCTATAAGAGAGAGTCTGCAAGAAGGACATGCTGCTGCATTGATTGGCAAGGTGAGAAAATTGGCTACTGTTGCCAGAACCCCTAAAGTTGACTCAATTTTGAAGAGATGTGCTGGAAAAGGGGCAATTATTGATCAAGCCACACGATGGGGCAGTACTTACTTAATGATTCAGCGCTTGGTTGAACTGAAAACCTTTCTTGTAGACATGGCTAACCCTCAACTGAGAACCCATTTACAGTGACTAAAAAATTACAAGCAGAGGACTTAACTCCAGGTATTTTCTTAAAGGAGTGGAAGAACCTGATGTTTCGCCTGTTCCAAAGAGGAGGGTTAATTGCAAGTGGCATTGCTACATCAATGAAATGGTGAGAGGAGCTACTATTACAAAATAACATTCTTTTGGCAGCTGTTTATGTAGACCCAATGCATCGGATTCTTCTAGATGATCAACAGCTAACTAAAGGAAAATAAGCTCTGTTTGAAATAGCAGCAAGGATGAAAGGGTTGCAGAACAGTCAGGAGGAACAAGAAGAATTTGGTCGTCCTGCCACATCTTCACCCTCATCAACTGATGAAGAATTTAATTTCGAAAAATATTTGGATCACAAGGACCGTGCAAAGCGTTCCCGCATAGAAGAGTCATCCCCATCAAAGAACACAGCCAGTACATTTCAGCAGAATTTTTCATGTGCACTAAAAAAAAAATAAAGAAGTTTGACAATTTATAGATTTCTTCTTATTAACTGCATAACAGTGTTAATTGCATATTAACTTTTCTAAACTCTTGTAAGTAATTTGCTATATTCTAATAAATATAGTTTTTGCTCTAAGTGGTCTGATTACTTATATGACGGTGAGAAACTGAATAAGCACGATGCTAATATTTTATAACAGTAAATTTATTGTTACAAATTGGCCATTTATGAAGGAATTGGAGTCGGAGTCGGATATCCTGATAAAATCCAGGAGTCGGAGTCGTAACTGTGGCTTACCAACTCCACAGCCCTGTTTAACAAGACTAGATTGAGCTACAAAACATTTCCCACATTCTGAACATGAAAAATGTTTCTCTACCCTATGTGAGTTTTCTGATGTTTCACAAGATTTGATTTCTGAACAAAGCATTTCCCACATGTTTCACATGAAAATGGATTCTCTCCTGTGTGAGTTCTCTGATGTGAAGCAAGATATGATTTACTTGTAAAAGATTTCCCACATTCAGAACATGAAAAAGGTTTCTTCCCTGTGTGAGTTTTCTGGTGAATAACAAGATTTGATTTGCTTGGAAAACATTTCCCACATTCTGAACATGAAAAATGTTTCTTCCCTGTGTGAGTTGTCTGGTGAATAACAAGACTTGATTTCCTTGGAAAACATTTCCCACATTCTGAACATAAAAAAGGTTTCTCCCCTGTGTGAGTTCTCTGATGCATAACTAAACATGATCTCTGATTAAAACATTTCCCACATTCTGAACATGAAAAAGGTTTCTCCCCTGTGTGAGTTCTCTGATGCATAACTAAACCTGATATCTGATTAAAACATTTCTCACATTCTGAACATGAAAAAGGTTTCTCCCCTGTGTGAATTCTCTGGTGTGTAATAAGATGTGCCTTCCTTACAAAACATTTCCCACATTCTAAACATAAAAATGGCTTCTCCCCTGTGTGAGTTCTCTGGTGTATAACAAGGTGTGATTTCTGGTTATAATATTTCAAACACTCTGAACAAGAAAATCTTTTCACTTCTCTGTGAATTTTTTGATGTTTAACAAAAAAACTTTTACAGTAAAAACATTTTTCATTCTTTGAATTTGAAAATGGCTTCTTTTTTGTAAGTGCAATTTGATTTGTAACGCCTCTTTTGTGGTTTTTATTTTTCTGAATAGTTTTTGAAGCATTAGGAGATAAGTCTTGTTTAAAAGGATCAGATGATAGATCTTTGCTATGAAGGGGCGATGAAATATCTGGAGTAATGGCATTCACTTCAGTTATATCTTGTGAGATATCAATGTCATCGGATTTAAAAACTGAAGATGTCTGGTGTCCCTCTGATCTCCAGGTACAGTCGTCTGCCAAGAATAAAAACAATTATTTAATAAAATATCCTTAATTATATTTTTACATTTCTAGATAAAATATCCAAAGAAATTGCAATTTATGTAGAAAAATTGGTTTACTAAGACAAAAACAGTACACAATCTAACAGACCTCAGAGCACGTTCCAGTAGACCAAGAAATTCGACTATCTTTGCACAAAGGACATCCCTAATATTGGAATAAGAAGCCACTAAAAAATGATTTGTGGTCCAAAATGATAGAAAAAAAAATTCTACTCCTCCTTCATAAACAAGCCCCTACTCAGGTCCATCATCTTTCAATGGAAAACTAGAGGGTTTGCTCAATGATTCTTGAAAAGTAACAACCAATCTAGCAAATACCATTCCCCAATGACAAAATGTCCCCCTTGCTTCTGAGCCTTGCCATATGCCCAAACACTGTAAGTGTCCATATTTTTGGCATTGCTGTACTGAGAAGAACACACTTAAAAATTTATGTTGTGCATGTCTCTATAAATACGAGCTGGGCACTATGTATCAGGCACTAAAATGGCATATTTGCAATTTTTAACCTGCAACATCTATTATGTTTTCCAGAAAGTGCTCGTGGAGTCAAAATAGTCACTACTCCTATGAATTCCATTAGAAAAATGGAGTCACTTTATCGGGCTTTCTACTGTTCTGTAATTCTTGTAGTTGATCTGCAAATGGTATTGGCAAATTATTCCAGCAAAATCTGCATTCTCATAGCCGAAATGCCTCTCCTTCCACTCTGAGCCCTGCCATGTTCCCAGACAGTAGACTGCAACAATACAGTATTATCATATTTATGACAAGTTTAAAAATCAATTTGCGGGGTCTAGTTCTTCCTATTACTCTTAGTGGGGAAAAAAAATAATAATTTGTGCTATTGTGTTACACCTAAAGGGTTAACAAACTTCCCGAATGAGCTTTTTGATACTAAGAGTTAAATTTTCTACAGTACAGGCGCCTCGAAGTAATTTCAAAAGTGATCCAGTCTAAAAAAATAAATAAATAAAAATTAATAGGTTTTGTATATGCTCTAAAAATACCGTAAATAGAAAAAGTTGCTGAAACCCCGAAAATGTTTATAATTAACCTTTTTGTGAAACATCATTTTCTATTTTAAGGGAGTACAAATTTAAAGGTTGAACATTTCGAAAGGGTGTGAGGAAGCACTAAACGAAACGCGCGTTAGAGGGTCTAAGTGTCTTTATGCTCAACTATTTTCATGTACTTTGATCCACATGTACCCAGCTCTTTGCTCTGCCCTCAACAGTCAATCCTATATTTTAAAAGGACAGGCAAAGTACTGCAGTGAGCAGGTGCCGGGCCTCTCTGACCCTGAACAGGGCAGACAAAGTACGACTGCGCAGGAGCTGCGACAGGAAGCAAAGAAGAGGATGTCATTGTATGAAGGTGGGAGGCGCCGGACCCAGACAGCGACACCAATCCGACTGGACCGGGAACGCCTCTGGGTGAGTATAATCTAACTTGTTTTTCTTACCTTTCAGGTTACATCGGGCGCTTATCTACAACATTAGATAACCCTTTTTCACACATATTCTAGCTGGTACCAGCGCCTGCGCTTTGCACCCCACTAAGTGTTGCCACTGCGCGTGTGCAAGACGCACCATGACAACGGCAACACTTTTGGCTTTAGCCGAACACGTTACCCACGCTCCGGCAGTCTCAGCGAGCCGGCGCCAACACACCATGATTCCACACCAGTATGTTCTTTTAAACCAATTAATACCCTTATTTAAACCTCATGTGTCTTTCCCATATTTACTTCCCCTGACGAAGCTGCGGCGGCAGCGATACGCGTGGGGCCTTTACCTCACCCCTCCTCCTGCTTTGCATCTTAAGCCGACCTGGATTTGATTATCCTCCTAGGAACCGGCATTATGGCTACTATTTTGACAGTCCATAGGCAATTATAGCCTCTTCAGACTTTCATGTGTCACACCGGATAATTTCCTGTCAGGTTGTATTTTTGGGCCCCATTTCCCAGATTTGCTATACAATTGTTATCTTGGCATTTTTTCTTCACATTATTTCTATATGGGGTCCTACAATTGTGGGAATTGACCCCCATAAGCAACTAGGGGAACGAATCTGCATGTTGGGATTCATTGCATATTGCTGCATGTTTCCCATACTGTGCCATATACAACTGTTCAGGTACATCACTGATAATAATCATTTGGCTGTGCATCAATTTGATACTCTGCATTCGTGATCATATTACAATCTTGATACAATATGGGCTGTCGTTGGTATATATTTTCTTTACGCACATGTGTTCACAAGGTTGCATGGACCATGATCTTATATTGACATGTGTTTGTGTCCATAGCCATTATCCATATATTGTCTTATTTTCATGGCTTATATAGCCTGGAGGGGTGTTGGTTTATTGGTCATGTATGTATGCTTTTAAATGGCTTTATTATTGTTTTGTCTGTGGTGCAATAAAGGTTTTTTCTATTTTCTTATTACAATGTGGATGTGCATACCATTATTAGTCTAATCTTTTTTCTTTTGGTTAGTTCATGGTTCACACAGACAAGGTTATGCACCCCGTATTTTGCTATGAAACCTTCTAATGGCGAACAAAAATAAAATAAGTGATATTACAAAGCAAGCTTTCAAGACTTAAGGTCTCTTCATCAGGCACCAGAGCGAAAGAGAAGGAACTGCTATGTCCACGTGACTTCATGGGAAGTAGGACAATTGCCACCAGAAAATTATATAAAAAAAAAAAAAAAAGGTTTCAATAACTTTACCAAGAGTTTACGCTGAACAAATAATATTTATTGTAATAAGTTTTATATTTTTGTGTTTATGTGTCTGTTATATTTGAGCATATAAAGAAAAAATGGAGAGAGAAAAAGAGAAATTCTCTCTTGGCTCTAACTTGAATGATGTCTCAGTTATAAAAGGAAGTTTGACCAGAAAGATGGGACCTGGTCTTGTAGCAATCATATGAGCACAAACAGCCAAACTTCTATCGCTTACTTCTTTTTTGGACTTACTCAGTGGTCCTCCTCAGCCACACAGATGGACAAATATTAGACCTGATCTTCACCCGTCTCTGCTCCCTATCTAACTTCACAACCCCTCTCCCTCTATCTGACCACCATCTACTCACTTTTCCATTCCTGTCCTGCTCACCTGTCACCCATGTCGAGCAAATAGCGCACCCCCACAGAAACCTTGCACATCTAGACACCCACACACTCTCTGCTGTTCGACAATCTACAATCTGGTTTCCGTCCTAATTATTACACTGAAACTGCCCTAACTAAAATTACTAACGACCTAATTACAGCCAAAGCAAACAGACAATTCTCTAAACTCTTCCTTCTAGACCTGTCCTCAGCCTTTTACACAGTTAAGCACTGCCTCCTACTACAGATCCTCTCTTCCTTTGGCGCCAAAGACCTTGCCCTTTCCTGGATCACCTCACACCTTTCCAACCGCACGTTCAGCAACTCCCACTCCCAAACTATATCCTCATCCTGCCCTCTCTCTGTTGGAGTCCCTCAAGGCTCTGTCCTAGGACCCCCTACTCTTCTAAATCTATACTCTTGGCCTGGGACAACTCAAAATCCTATGGCTTCCAGTACCACCTATACGCTGATGACACTCAGATCTACATCTCTAGCCCAGACGTCACCTCTATGCTGTCCAGAATTCCAGAGTGTCTATCAGCCATCTCCTCCTCCTCTCGCTTCCTCAAACTCAATTTGGACAAATCTGAACTCATCATCTTTCCTCCATCCCACATATCTTCCTGATCTGATCTATCTGTCTATCACAATAAATTATATCATGCCTTACCTAGTACCGGAAATCCACTGCCTTTGAGTAAACCTTGACTCTGCCCTGTTCTTCAAACCGCACATCCAAACTCTTTTAACCTCCTGTCGCCTCCAGCTCCTGCAACATCCTTTTCTGTGGCCTCCCTGCTAACACTCTTGCGCCTCTCCAGTCCATCCTTAACTCTGCTGCCCGAATAATTCATCTCTCTCCTCGCTACTCCTCCGCTTCTCTCCTCTGCACATCTCTTCACTGGCTCCCAATTCCTCAGCATATCCAGTTCAAATTACTAATACTGATCTACAAAAAAAAAAAATCCATAACCTGTCTCCTCCATATATTTCCAAACAAATTTCCCAATATCTTCCCTCACGCAATCTCCGGTCCTCCCAAGGCCTCCTTCATACTTATTTGTTCCTCACTCAATCGCCTCCAAGACTTCTCACAAATATCCCCCCATCCTCCTCTGGAATTCTGTGCCCCAACACGTCCGATTATCCACCACATTCAAATCCTTCAGCTGAAACTTGAAAACTCACCTCTTCAATAAAGCTCACAGCCTGAAATGACCCCACTGCCTCCTCACCAACACAGGAGCTGCTGCAACCCCCACAACCTAACGTCTCCTTACCACCATCCTGTGGAATGTAAGCCCGCAAAGGCAGGGTCCTCTTTTCTCTGTACCAGTCGGTCATTATTAGTTCTTTTACTGTAAGCGATATCTTTATTTTCTATGGAACCCCACCTCATGTACAGGACCATGGAGTCAATGGTGCTATATAAATAATTATATTATTATTATTATTATTATTATTATTATTAATAATAATAATAATAATAATAATAATAAAACAGCAGTATGGAAATAGAGAAAGTAGAATAAAATATGGGGTTTGGACCGCAGTTCATATCCTGGATTCGACTAATGTACTCGATGCCGATGGCTAGGGTTAGGGTAAATGGGAAGTTATCACGGACCATACAACTGGCTAGAGGGACGAGACAGGGGTGTCCGCTCTCTCCTCTTGTTTGCTCTGGCTGTGGAACCGCTGGCTGCTAAGCTTCGACGGTCTGATGAGGTGACTGGGTTTAAATATGGGATGATTGAAGAAAGGGTGGCGTTGTATGCGGATGACATTCTGCTCTTTCTGGCTGACCCAGGTACGTCCTTGGAGGGAGCCATTGGGATTATTGAGCGTTTCGGATCGGTGTCGGGACTTAGGATAAACTGGAGTAAGTCTGTCTTGTTTAAGGTGGATGATGATGGTGGGGAGCCACTGGAGGATGGGCGACTGGAGGTGACTAGCCAATTTAAGTACCTTGGAATATGGATATCTATGCCTGTTACTGACTATATACATAGAAATCTGACTCCAATCTTAGGTGTTCTTAAAGCGAAAGCGGATGCTTGGCTTAAACTGCATTTATCTGTGGTAGGTAGGGTGAATCTTATTAAAATGATTTTGATGCCAAAAATACTGTATATTCTTCATAATGCACCAGTTTGGATACCACGCGGGAGATTTAGACAGATTAACTCTCTGTTCAGGAATTTGATATGGGGGAGACAGCATCCACGTATCAAACTGGAGACACTTCAGCGACCCAAGGAAGATGGGGGACTGGCATTGCCTAACCCTGAAATATATTTTCTTGCAGCCCAGAGTCAGCATTTAAAAGGCTGGGCGCATGAAGGGTCATCTGGGGCGGTACAGCGGCTGATGGAAGTGGTGACAAAAAGAAGGCCAGTCGTACAATGTTTGGAGGATGGATCCCTGGGGGCTCTGGGGAAATTATACCCGACTGTGTTGTTGATACGCAGGCTGTGGGGTAGGCTGAGACATATACGGGGGGTCACGGATTTGACTAGATTCTCACCGCTATGGCATAACAGCAACTTACAGGAGTTTGAGGCACTGGGGGTACGGACAGAATGGCAAGTCAAAGGGATTCAATACGTGTATCAAATAATTGAGCGAGGTGAATTGAAATCATTTTCCCAATTGCAGGCGGAATTTGGTCTTGGGACTGCAGGGGAGTATCAGTATTTGCAGATGAGGCATGCTTTTGGAGCTCAGAGTAGGAACGGAGGTATTGGAATTCAGAGGGATATAGTACTGGAGTATGTGTGTAATGAAGGGACTACTGGGGGAGTCATATCTACTTTGTATAAAGATCTGTTGCACACTTTCCTATTGGGGTTTCCAATAATGGCGAGAGCTAAGTGGGAGAGGGATCTGGGTCCAATGGAGAATGAGACTTGGGAGTCGGTGCTAGAATGGGTCCCACGATTGTCACTGAGCGAACCGTATAGACTGTCACAGCTCTATGTGATACACAGGGTTTATAAGTCACCGATGGTGCTATATAAGGCTGGTTTGCGTGATGATTCTGAATGCCCGAGGTGTAAAACTGCAGATGCTGATATACTCCATATGATGTGGACGTGTCCGAAACTGGCTGCTTTTTGGGTGGTAGTTTTGAGCCATGTGGAAGGTGCGTATGGATGTAAGGTGCCAAGGGATCCTATAGTGTGCTTGTTGGGATGTGTGGATGAGATTGGAGTGGATAACAACCTAAAGATAGCTATTGCCAGATTGTTATACATGGCTAGGAAGGTAATAGCTCGAAATTGGATTAGGGAAGAACCGCCGTCAAGAGAATTCCTCCAGTATGTGAAGCAGGGCCTGACACTGGAAAAGGGGTTTTATAAAAAAAGAAGGAAAATCGAAATGTTCAATAAAATGTGGTCTCCGTGGATTGCTATGGGATAGAGGTATTATAGAGGGAGAGGTAATTAAGGTTCCTAATTAATGGTAATGTTAAATGTGGCTTATATTATTGGCTGAGGGATTAGATAGTATATTGGTCTAATGATGGAAGTGCTAAGCAAGGTGAGCTGCTTTGTTGGGTGGGGTTGGGGGGTGGTGGGATTGAAGGGGAATGTTTGAAGGGGGGGGGGGGGGAAACTTTGCATTGAAAATGAGAATGTAACATGTCATTTATCTTGTTATTCTTAATAAAAAATTTATTTGAATAAAAAAAAAAAAAAGAAAGTAGAATAAAAAAGATGTCAGGATTCTAGGTAGGCAACAGCATCATTACCCTCTCGTTTACCTAGAGGTCACCTGTATGGGTAATATTATTGTTCTAATGACTTTCTAAGTTGTCAGCACATATTTCACATGCTGTCATTTCAATTTGCAGATTAACCCCTTTCTGACATCTGATGTCATAATACGTCCCGATTTTTCCAAAGCGTTTGATACCGTGCCGCACAAGAGGTTGGTACACAAAATGAGAATGCTTGGTCTGGGGGAAAATGTGTGTAAATGGGTTAGTAACTGGCTTAGTGATAGAAAGCAGAGGGTGGTTATAAATGGTATAGTCTCTAACTGGGTCGCTGTGACCAGTGGGGTACCGCAGGGGTCAGTATTGGGACCTGTTCTCTTCAAAATATTCATTAATGATCTGGTAGAAGGTTTACACAGTAAAATATCGATATTTGCAGATGATACAAAACTATGTAAAGCAGTTAATACAAGAGAAGATAGTATTCTGCTACAGATGGATCTGGATAAGTTGTAAACTTGGGCTGAAAGGTGGCAGATGAGGTTTAACAATGATAAATGTAAGGTTATACACATGGGAAGAAGGAATCAATATCACCATTACACACTGAATGGGAAACCACTGGGTAAATCTGACAGGGAGAAGGACTTGGGGATCCTAGTTAATGATAAACTTACCTGGAGCAGCCAGTGCCAGGCAGCAGCTGCCAAGGCAAACAGGATCATGGGGTGCATTAAAAGAGGTCTGGATACACATGATGAGAGCATTATACTGCCTCTGTACAAATCCCTAGTTAGACCGCACATGGAGTACTGTGTCCAGTTTTGGGCACCGGTGCTCATGAAGGATATAATGGAACTAGAGAGAGTACAAAGGAGGGCAACAAAATTAATAAAGGGGATGGGAGAACTACAATACCCAGATAGATTAGCGAAATTAGGATTATTTAGTCTAGAAAAAAGACGACTGAGGGGCGATCTAATAACCATGTATAAGTATATAAGGGGACAATACAAATATCTCGCTGAGGATCTGTTTATACCAAGGAAGGTGACGGGCACAAGGGGGCATTCTTTGCGTCTGGAGGAGAGAAGGTTTTTCCACCAACATAGAAGAGGATTCTTTACCGTTAGGGCAGTGAGAATCTGGAATTGCTTGCCTGAGGAGGTGGTGATGGCGAACTCAGTCGAGGGGTTCAAGAGAGGCCTGGATGTCTTCCTGGAGCAGAACAATATTGTATCATACAATTATTAGGTTCTGTAGAAGGACGTAGATCTGGG
This sequence comes from Ranitomeya imitator, assembly GCF_032444005.1. Lineage (NCBI taxonomy): Eukaryota > Metazoa > Chordata > Amphibia > Anura > Dendrobatidae > Ranitomeya > Ranitomeya imitator. Next base: position 364,021,461 of record NC_091283.1, read on the forward strand.
GATTTATTATGATGGAATATAGGCTGAACTGGATGGACAAATGTCTTTTTTCGGCCTTACTAACTATGTTACGATGTTATGTTACTATGTCCCTGTGCCCTGGGCCTATTTGACCAGGGAGGGATTATTGTTTCATCGCAATTGCCCGCGCACACAGGCTGTGCGCAGGCGATCGCCACTAAGTGACAGGAGCAGCCATGCACCGCTCCCTGCACTTTAACCCCCTGAATTCTGAGATCGAAAGTGATCGCAACATTCCGGGCGCCGGCAGAGGGATAACAGCCCATCTGCCTTTGGATCAGAGACCCCGTGGGGTCCCAATTGTTGCCATGGTGACCAGATGTTGTCATGATGACATTCGAGTCACCAGAGCTAGGAAAATTGCTTGATCATGTGCAGTGCATGATAAGCAACTTTCTCTGTCAATGCAGAACTGACAGTTTGCATCGTATGGGGATGCTGCTGCATCTCCATACTATACAAGCGATGAGCCTGCAAAAACTGATTGTCCCATAGTGGGACAAAGTAAAACAGTTAAAAAAAATTTTTTAAAATAATTGTAAAAATATTTTTTTAAAAGATCAAAAATCAAAAAAATCAAACGATATTGTATCTATAAATACGGTAAATATTTCTATGAAAAAAATATAAACAATAAAATAACATGTATTTGGTATCGTCTTGTCCGCAACAACCCAACCTATAAAACTGTCCCACTAGTTACCCCCTTTAGTGAACACCTCAAAAAAAACAACAAAAAAAAGGGCAAAAAACAATGCTTTATCATCATATCACGAACAAAAGTGCAATAAAACGCTATAAAAAAAGATGGCTATAAATAAACATGGTACCGCTGAAAATATCTTGTCCAACAAAAAACAAGCCGCTAAACCGCTCCATCAGTGGAAAAATAAAAAACTGATAGCTCTCAGAATAAAGCGATGCAAACAATTACTTTTTCTATAAAATAGTTTTCAATTATGTAAAAGCGTCAAAACATAAGAAAAAAATATATAACTGCGGTATCGCTGTAATTGTATTAACCCAAATTATAAAACTGCCTTATCAATTTTACCACACACGAAACGGCTTAAATACCCCTCCCAAAAATCGGAATAGAAACAATCAAAAAAGTCATGTGCCTGAAAATGGTACCAATAAAAACATAAGCTCTTCCCGCAAAAAAACAAATCTTCACATTACTCTGTGGGTCAAAATTTGGAAAAATTCTAGCTCTCAAAATATGGTGATGAAAAAACTATTTTTTTGCGATAAAAAGTATCTTTTCATGTGTGACAGCAGCCAAACCCGATATAAATCTGGTATCGCTCTAATCGCACCAACTCAAAGAATAAAGTCGCCTAATCACTTATTCTGCACGAGGAACGGCATAAAAAATAAATAAAATCAATTCTCCACCTGCTGTTGATTTCTTCGCTCTGCATCCAAAAGATCACAGTAAGGCTCGGCGCACATTTATCCTGCGCTCTGCGACAAGTGCTTGCACTGGAGTTTCAAAGTAAATCTCTGAAATGTGTGATTCATACAGAACCTCTGGTAAAAGATTCCCTATAATGCGGTAGATGGAGGCACTGTGGACGCCATCTGAACTGTGATCCAGCAGTGTCTGTCTTTTTAGGATTGCATAAAAGTGCTGTCGGCCACAGCTTTGTGCACTTCTGAAAAAAGGACACCACTGAACAGAGGCCATATGGAGTCCAGAGCAACTCTGTTGCCTCATTATTGTGAATGGATCCCTTGGGGGTTTCATCTGATTCACGTCACTCATAGAGATTTAAATCTCAGTGTAGAGTTAGTGCTCAGTGTAGAGCAGGGCCGGACTGGCCATCAGGCAGTTCTGGCAAATGCCAGAAGGGCCGTTGGCAGTAGTGGGCTACTCGAGTGTGCCGCTGTCGGCACACTCCCCCCGCTGTTGGCACACTCCCGGCCCCGCATTCAACTATACCGGCGTCATAGACGCCGGTACAGTTGAATGCAATGATGGAGGAGAGAGAGCGTCTGCGGTCGCTCACTCTCCCATCATTCCCCGCTCTGCCTGCCGCTGACACTGCAGGTGCGCGATGACGTCATATCATCGGGCGCCTGCTGTGTGACCGGGCGGGCAGACTGCAGCTGCTGAGACCGGAGCCAGGAGCAGTGCGGGGCAAGAGGAAAGGTAAGTAGAGTGTTTTTTTTTAATATTATTATATATCAATGAGTGATAACTGGATTGTGGGGCTATTGGGGAGGGGGGCTGCATTATATTGTATGGTGGCTGTGCTGCATTACATCCTATGGGAACTGGCTGCATTACATTCTATGGGGGCTTGGCTGCATTACATTCTATGGGGCCTGTGCTGTATTACATTCTATGGGGGCTGTGCTGCATTACATTCTATGGGGCCTGTGCTGTATTACATTCTATGGGGACTGGGCTGCATTACATTCTATGGGGGCTGTGCTGCATTACATTCTATAGGGGCTGTGCTGCATTACATTCTATGGGGCTGTGCTGCATTACATTCTATGGGGGCTGTACTGCATTATATCCTATGGGAACTGGCTGCATTACATTCTATGGGGGCTTGGCTGCATTACATTCTATGGGGCCTGTGCTGTATTACATTCTATGGGGGCTGTGCTGCATTACATTCTATGGGGCCTGTGCTGTATTACATTCTATGGGGACTGGGCTGCATTACATTCTATGGGGGCTGTGCTGCATTACATTCTATAGGGGCTGTGCTGCATTACATTCTATGGGGCTGTGCTGCATTACATTCTATGGGGGCTTGGCTGCATTACATTCTATGGGGCCTGTGCTGTATTACATTCTATGGGGCCTGTGCTGTATTACATTCTATGGGGGCTGGCCGCATTACATTCTATGGGGCTGTGCTGCATTACATTCTATGGGGCTGTGCTGCATTACATTCTATGGGGAATGGCTACATTACATTCTATGGGGGCTGTGCTGCATTACATTCTATGGGGCCTGTGCTGTATTACATTCTATGGGGCCTGTGCTGTATTACATTCTATGGGGGCTGGCTGCATTACATTCTATGGGGCTGGGCTGCATTACATTCTATGGGGCTGTGCTGCATTACATTCTATGGGGACTGGCTGCATTACATTCTATGGGGGCTGTGCTGCATTACATTCTATGGGGTCTGTGCTGCATTACATTCTATGGGGCCTGTGCTGTATTACATTCTATGGGGCCTGTGCTGTATTACATTCTATGGGGGCTGGCTGCATTACATTCTATGGGGCTGGGCTACATTACATTCTATGGGGCTGTGCTGCATTACATTCTATGGGGACTGGCTGCATTACATTCTATGGGGGCTGTGCTGTATTACATTCTATGGGGTCTGTGCTGCATTACATTCTATGGGGGCTGTGCTGCATTACATTCTATGGGGCTGGATACAGCTGTAATTATGTTATATAGTCGGGTTACACTCCCCTCACTTCTTGTAACCTACAAGTGTACAAAGATATTATACAGTCACCATGTGACAAGTGGGCCTGTGTGACTTCAAATGCCAGGGCTGAATTTTAGTCCCAGTCTGGCCCTGGTGTAGAGTGCCAGATAAATGTGATCCATAACTTTATGTAAAATGTTCCCAATAAAAGCTTCAACACAAGCCACAAAAAAAAAGCAAGCCCTCACTCAGGTCTATCATCTGTTAATGGAAATATCGGGGGCTTCCACATTACTGATAGCACAAAGGCTCTGGACAAGCGAAATGGCTCCTCACCATCCAAAAGAAGTTCCGCAAACACTCCCAAATCCAAATGCCCCTTTCCCTTCTGAGCCCCACAGTGTACCTAAACCACATTTAGCGTCCACATGTTTGGCATTTCTGAAGCGATGAGAGCCCGCCTAACTTACGGTGCATGTCTCCAGAAGCACGGGCTGGGCATAACGTACTACGACAGTTTCACTCGGCAACATTCATTGCTGCTTGTTTCTGGAAAATACCCATGGAGTCAAAATTGTCGTTACACCTGTAGATAAATTACCAAAGAGGTATAATTTCCAAATTGGGGTCACTTGAGGGGGGAATCTGCTCTTCTAGCAATTAGGGGCTCTGTATATGGAGTCCTCAAACTCTTCTAGGAAAATCTGCACTCCAGGTACAAATAGCTCTCCATTCCTCCCAAGTCTCTCCGTATGGCTAAATAGTACTGTACAGCTGCATATGGAGAATTGCCACGTTCAGTAGAAATTGTGGGACAAATTATGGTGCCATTTTTATCCACTTCTTGTGTGAAAATGTAAAATCTGAGGTTAAAAGAAAATTTAGTTATTTTTTCTTCACTGCCCAATGGTATAAAATTGTGACATATCCGTGGTGTCAATATGATGACTGCACCCCTAGATGAATTAATTGAGAGGTGTGGTTTGTAAATTGGGGTCACTTATGAGGGGGGGTTCAACTTTCCTGGCACCTGATGGGCTCTCCCAGTGGATCATAAACAATCGGGAGGGAGATGTCACTTCTGCGCTGCTGCTGATGAATATACAATGGTTTCTAATGGATAAAAATTTGTTAATAAAACAGGTTTACAGGGTCAACAAATTTTGAGGTCGTGCAGGGCTTCTTCATCAGGGCAGAAACCAGTGGGTCATGGCACCTGCAAGCCATAACAGTAAAATCTTGCACTCCTTGCCTTCTGAGCTTTGCACTGTGCCTGAAATATATTTACCGATTACATGTAGGGTATTGATGCATTCAAGAAAAAATAGACCTCAGTTTGTTGTATAAAAAAAAATTCCCATTAGCCCTTGAAAAATTAAAAACTTGGGGATTAAACAACATTTTAACTGTAAAAATGTAATTTATTCTTTCTTCACCGCTCAGTGGTATAAAATTCCGTGAGGCACATGTGGTGTCAATATGATCACTGCACCCCTAGATGAATTCATTGGGGAATGTGGTTTGTAAAATGAGTTCACATATAGGGGGTTTCTGTTGTTCTGGCACCTCAGGGGCTCTGCCAATGTGACATGAAACCCTCGAACCATAACAGCAAAATCTGAACTCCAATATGGCGTCTTCCCTTCTGTGCTTTGCACTGTGCCTCAAAAGTAGTATTCCCCCACATATGGGGTATCGCGTGATCAGGAGAAATTATACAACAAATTGCATGGTGCACTTTATCCTGTTACCCTCATGAAAATGCAATAAGTGGGGCGAATATAACATTTTTTTTTGTGGAGAAAATATAATTTTATTATTTTCACAGCTCAACGCTATAAACTTCTGTGAAGCACCTGTGGTTTCAAGATGCTCACCACACATCTAAATGCATTCCTTAAGGGGTCTGGTTTCCAAAATGGGGTCACTTGTGGGAGTTTCCACTGTTTAGGCACCTCAGAGGCTCTCCAACAGGGACATGATGTCCGCTAATGATTCCAGGAAATTTTACATTCAGAAAGTCAAATGGCGCTCCTTCCCTTCCGAGCGCCCAAACAGTAGTTTTTTTCCCCTCATATTGGGTATCAGCACACTCAGAAGAAATTGTACAACAAATTGTATGGTCCAATTTCTCCTGCTACCCTTACGAAAATGCAATATTTTGGGCTAAAAACATTTGTGGGGAAAATTAGATTTTTTATTTTTATGGCACAATGTTATAAACTTCTGTGAAGCACCTGAGCGTTCAATTTGTTCAACACATATCTAAATACTTTCCTTAAGGCCAGTCTCACACGTCCAGATAATTCCGATACCGGAAAAATCGGTACCAGAATTATCCGTGTCCGTGTGCTCCCGTGGCACATCAGTGTGGCACACGTGCCGCCCGTGTGCCGACTGGGTACCACACGGAGCGTGCAGGAGACAGCGCTAGAGATAAGTGCTGTCCCCTGCATCTGGTGCTGAAGCGGCCATTCATATCTTCTCTCCAGCAGCATTCGCTGGAAAGAAGATATGAAAAATCCTTTTTTTTTTTTTCCTCGTCTGTAAAATAAAGATCCCTGTCGCCACCCCCCTCCCACCCCCTGTGCGCCCCCCACTATTACTAAAATACTCACCCGGCTCCCTCCCAGCGTCCTGTCCTCGCCACACCTTCTCCTGTATGAGCGGTCACGTGGGGCCACTTATTACAGTAATGAATATACGGCTCCAACCCTATGGGAGGTGGAGCCGCATATTCATGACTGTAATCGGAGACCCACGTGACCGCTCATACAGGAGAAAGTGCGGCAAGGACAGGACGCTGCGAGGGAGCCGGGTGAGTATTTTAGTAACAGCGGGGGGCGCACAGGGTGTGGGAGGGGGTGGAGACAGGGATCTTTATTTTAAACACGAGGACAAAAAAAAAAGAAGGATTTTTCATATCTTCTTTCCAGCGAACGCTGCTGGAGAGAAGATATGAATAGCCGCTTCAGCACCACGTGGGGGGACAGCGCTTACAGCGCTTACAGTAGCGCTGTCTCCTGCACGGCACACGGACTGCACACGGACAGCGTCCGTGTGCGGTACGTGTATTACACGGACCCATTGACTTTAATGGGTCCGTTTAATCCGTGCGCTCCCACGAACACTGACATGTCTCCGTGTTTTGCACACAGACACACGGTCCGTGAAAACACGCTGACATGTGCAGTGACACATTGCTTTCAAAGTGTCTACGTGAGTCAGTGTCTCCGGTACGTGATGAAACTGTCACCTCATGTATCGGAGCCACTGACGTGTAAAACTGGCCTAAGGTGTCACTTGTGGGGGATATTCACTGTTTAGACACATCAGAGGCTCTGCAAACGCGACATGGTGCCCGACAATTGTTCCAGCAAATTTTGCATTCATATGTCAAATGTCACTCCTTCCCTTCCGAGCTCTGCCGTTATGCCCAAAATGGCATATGGGCATAACGGCATGCTCAGGAGAAATTACACAACACATTTTGGGGTCCATTTTTTCCTGTTACCCTTGTCAAAATAAAAAAAAATTGTATCTGAAGTAATAAAAAAAATTCTTCCACATTGCAAAAATTCCTATGAAGCACCTGAAGGGTTAATAAACTTCTATAATGTGGTTTTGAGCACCTTGAAGGGTGCAGTTTTTAGAATGGTGTCCCTTTTAACCCCCTGGTGACAGAGCCAATTTGCTGCTTATTGACCAAGCCAATTTTTTACAATTCTGACCACTGTCACTTTATGAGGTTATGACTCTGGAACGCTTCAACAGATCCCACTGATTCTGAGAACGGTTTTTCGTGACATATTGTACTTCATGTATTACTTCGATATGACTTGCGTTTATTTCTAGAAAAAAATGGAAATTTGTCGAAAATTTTGCAATTTTCAAACTTTGAATTTTTAAGCTCTTAAATCAGAGAGTGATGACACACAAAATACTTAATAAATAACATTTCCCACATGTTTACTTTACATTAACACAATTTTGGAAACCACATTTTTTTTGTTAGGAAGTTAAAAGTTGGCCAGCGATTTCTCATTTTTACAACAAAATTTACAAAATCATTTTTTTAGGGACCACATTACATTTGAAGTCACTTTGAGGGGTGTACATGACAGAAAATACCCAAAAGCAACACCATTCTTAAAACTGCACCCCTCAAGGTGCTCAAAACCACATTCAAAAAGTTTATTAACCCTTTACGTGTTTCACAGGGACCCGAGCAATATGGAAGGAAAAATTGAACATTTAACTTTTATTTTCACAAATGTATACATTTATGTATATGTATACATGTATACAAGAGAATATGAGGAAACTGACTGAACAGCAATCTAGTCTGAACTGGTGCATAACCAAAAAAGACATATAGCAAATAGATAAATGGCTGCACTCAATTGCTGTTCAGTCAGTTTTTCTATATCTACTATGTACTATTTTTTCTGACTTGAACGCCTCGCCCTTCACCATGCTGTGATTTTAATTACATCCAAACACAGTTGGTTCCAACCTTCCTATAAATGCAGGCTTTACCATGTTATTAGCCAGAGGTAAGTGTTCACACTAGGCAGTCAGCTCAGGTACCCATCCGATCTGAGATTACCTTGACGTTTGGTGGATGGGCTCACAATTTTTGGCCAAATCTTGTGCTAAGCATCTCATGTGTTTTTTCATAGATTTCACAAGCCATTATGCTATTCACATTTCATGTATCACACATTTCCTTGCTTTAGCACAGTAAAATTGAGTGCAGCCATTTATCGATTTGCAAAAGAGAAAATGAACCACAAAATTTGTTGTGCAATTTCTCCTGATACCCCATATGTGGGGAAAAACACTGTTTGGGCACACGGCAGAGCTCGGAAAGGAAGGCGTGACGTTTGACTTTTTCAAAGCAGAATTGGCTGGAATTGAGATAGGATGCCATGTCGCGTTTGGAGAGCCCCTGATGTGCCTAAACAGTGGAAACCCCCCACAAGTGACACCATTTTGGAAACTAGACCCCCCATGGAACTTATCTATATGTGTGGTGAGCACTTTGAACCCCCAAATTTTTATTTTCCCAAGGGTAACAAGAGAAATTAGACCCCCAAAGTTGTTGTGCAATGTGTCCGAAGTACACTGATGCCCCATATGTGGGGGTAAACCACTGATTGTACGCACGGCAGAGCTCGGATGGGAAGAAGCACTTTTTGACTTTTTTTTTTTTTTTTTTTAAATCAGATAATTTTTTTTTATCCTTAATCCCCCCGCCTCCAATCCCTGAACCAATGGGTCTCTTCCCACTAACCAGACCAAAATCCGTTGAACCGAGCCCAGTCCATTCACCTCTCTCCAACTTCTCATCTGCTGACCCTGCGCTGCCAAAAAAAATAGATCCGGGGAATCGGAAGGGCCAGTCCACCCCCCCCATCTTTAGGCCTCTGAAGCAATTCCAGCCCAATTCTTGGCCGTTTCTTCCCCCAAACAAGGTCTCGAAATATAGAGTTAATGGTGTGAAACCACTTTCGTGGCAACCAAACGGGGGAATTATGCAATACATACAATAATTGGGGCATAAGAATCATTTTGATTAAGTTTATCCTTCCCACCACTGAAAGGTACAGTTTGCACCACGCCTATTTTCTTCCTAAACCTATCCAGCAATGGAGACAGATTCAGATCCACGTAGCTCGAAAGAGAAATAGACACTTGAACACCCAAATATTTGAACTGTGAAACCACTGTCAGCTTACTACCTTCCCCTGATATTGGGATGTCATCACCCCCTTTATCCACTATCAAGATATTTGACTTCTCCCAATTGATTTACCGTTTGACTTTTTAATCTCAAAATTGTGAGAGTGGATGCCATGTCGAGTTTGGAGATGTGCCTAAACAGTAGAAACCCCCCACAACTGACCCCATTTTGTAAACTGCACCCCTCAAAGACTTTATCCAGGAGTATATTAAAGGGAACCTTTCACCCCCAAAATGGAAGGTGAGCTAAGCCCACCGGCATCAGGGGCTTATCTACAGCATTCTGTAATGCTGTAGATAAGCCCCCGATATATCATGAAAGATGAGAAAAAGAGGTTAGATTATACTCACCCAGGGGCGGTCCCGCTGTAGTCCGGTCCGATGGGTGTCGCAGTCAGTTCCAGCGCCACCCATCTTCTTACAATGACGTCCTCTTCTTGTCTTCACATTGCAGCTCATCTTTCAGGATACATCGAGGGCTTATCTACAGCATTACAGAATGCTGTAGATAAGGCCCTGATGTCGGTGGGCTTAGCTCACCTTCGATTTTGGGGGTGACAGGTTCCCTTTAAGCAGTTTGAACCCACTGGTGTGACACACAATTTGATAACATTAGGTCGTCACATTGAAAAAGTTCATTTTTTTTCACAAAAATCTTGTTTTAAGACCTGAATTTCTCACTTTTGCCAGAGATTACACCAAAAAGTGGACCCCACAATTTGTCACCTACTTTCTTATGAGAGTGGCGATATAACATATGTAGTCAAAAAGTTCTGTTTGAACAAACGGCAGGGCTCGGACAGGAAGGGGCACAATGTGCCAAATTTGGCTTTATTTGAAATAGATTGTCATATTTGCAGAGCCTGTGTGGTTCAAGAGCAACAGAAATCCCCCATAAACATCTTTTTTTTATAAATTGTACCCTGTAATCTTTTATCTAGGGAGGTAGTGAGTAGTTTGATACCACCATTTTTTATGCAGTTGATGCAACACAAGTTTGAAAATTTACAATTTATATTTTTTTCCATTGTCTCTTTTATGATTCTTTTTTGCACATTCTGAGGAACAAACCTCAAATTTTATGGCACTAGTATTTATGTGTTCAGAAATATATCCAATATCATGCCAATGTGAATACTGGACACACGGCTTTGCCTATGGCACACCATTTGGTCTTTAGAGTAAAATTGAAGTAACAGAACCCATTCAAAGCTTCTAGAGACATTGCGCAAACAAGAAAATCCTTCCAGGAATTATTACTCACAGAGGGAGGTGTGCTCCTAAAAATACATTGGCTGATTATAAAATTGGTCTTGCTAACAAAACAGTTGTCCTGCATTTGCATATATTGTAGCAGGAAGAATAAACTGTACTGGAAGGAAGGGCAAAATGTGGAGGAAAATGTAGCCAACTATGTGGCAAAGATGAAAGAACACCAGCAGGCCTAGAAAGGCAGACACTTTCTGAGACTGGTCGTACAACGTCCATTTAGCTCCATCAATCCCTATATGAAAGATGAATGTGCCAATAGACGTGGTACACCATAGCAAGCTCCCACCCTCCAAGGTCAGAACAATATATGCACAAAACAACCAGTTCTCTACAGAAAGTATTGTCTGGTACCAGAGGTTCAGCAAGACAATACAATAAAGCCATCCACAACCTGTGTCTTCCATACATCTGTGACCTCGTCTCCCGGTACTTACCTGCACGCAACCTCCGATCCTCACAAGATCTCCTTCTCTACTCCCCTCTTATCTCCTCTTCCCACAATCACATACAAGATTTCTCCTGCGCATCACCCCTACTCTGGAACTCTCTACCACAACATATCAGACTCTTGCCTACCATGGAAACCTTCAAAAAGAACCTGAAGACCTACCTCTTCCGACAAGCCTACAACCTGCAGTAACGACCGATTGACCAAACCGCTGCATGACCAGTTCTACACTCACCTATTGTATCCTCACCCATCACTTGTAGACTATGAGCCCTTGCGGGCAGGGGCCTCCATCCTGTACTAGTCGTGACTTGTATTGTTTAAGATTACTGTACTTGTTTTTATTATGTATACTCCTCATATGTAAAGCACAATGGAATTAATGGCGCTATAAAAAATAATAAATAATAATAGTGTATAAGTACTTAACTTCCTCATTATTAGAGATACTCCAATAAAATGATCATGCCTGTATCACCAACATAAATACATAATAATATAAGCAATATAAATGGAAGACATAGTTGTAAAATCAGTCAAACTTAGAAAATGGACAAAAATGTTTGTGAGTAATCAAGTCCTAGAATTAATTTTCAGATGACCTGAGTTTTCAAGAACATTTTTGGGGTCCACACTCTGGAGTGTACAGACATGGGTACATGGACGAGAATTTGTTGGAATAGTAGTTTGGTATGTGATTGATCAAGTCCTGGAATTAATTGTGAAATGGGGTAAAATGGGATCTACAAATGAAAATATTCTCTATTACTTGTTCCAAATTACTCTACTGGGGCCACTAAGCAGAAAATAAAAATTATTGAAAAAAAAACTAATAATTGTAAGAGGCGTGGTAGGTCTCAAAACAGGGGGAGATACAAAGGCCTGGTTGGGATGGGCACGTGGGGCAATAGTACCAGGAATCACTCAGTCTACCATGTTTCCTACAAACGAGGACACTTTTGGGCGGGAGTGACAGGGACAAGATGAGGAAAATGACACTCTGCAAGTCTCCGGGCATCCTCAGACTCAAAGGCTAACCCCTGTGCCATTGACTCAAACATGAGGCCCTCAACAATTTTTTCCTGAAACTGGAGGAAAGTAAGCATTCCTTGGGACTTTTTGTACAGGACAAAACTGTTGTATGTAGCAATTTGGATAAGGTAGAGTGCCACCTTTTTGTACCAGGCCCCGGTCTTCCGCTTCACCAGGTACGGTTGCAGAACCTGGTCTGACAGGTCAGCGCCACCCATAAATTTGTTATAATCTGTCACACAGATTGGTTTTTGTTTGTCCCTATTGGCGCCCCTGTCTCCGACAGTCACAGTGGTGTCCACATGCAGCGTTGTCAGCATGTAGACGTCCTTCCTGTCATTCCACTTCACTGCAAGAAGTTGGTCACTTGCGAGAATGACGCGCCCTTCTCCAAACGTCTGGACACCAACTGTGACAGAAACCCCACTTGGTTTTTCCTGACTGTCCCACAGACTCCCTGTATTTTCAGTATGGATGGATTTATATAGGGGCATGCTCATATAACAGTTGTCCATATACACGTGGTATCCTTGATGGAGAAAGGGCGTCATTAGCTCCCAGACAATTTTGCCTGGGGTGCCAATTGTGTGAGGGCAGTTTGGGGGGTTGATTTGGCGATCCCTACCTTCATAAATTAGGAAGGAGGAAGTGTACCCTGATGAGCTCTCAATCAAGGGAACTGTAAGAGAAAAGAAGCGCAAATAGGGTCTTATCCGATAGATTCAGAATCTTTTATTCAGAAAACTGCTCACCTGGTGCCCCTTTGACAAGGCATATAAACGTCAGCTGCCGCAGATCCACGGGTCATGCATTGACCATATCAGGAACCATACAAAGGAATTTTGTGGATATTATCCGCGCTGCTGAACAAATAGAAGTCTGGACGATTGAAGAAAAGGAATGGTGGCTTTATTCAATGCGTTTCGAAGTCTCCATATGACTTCTTCCTCAAGAATTACCACACACATATCTGATGAGCTCTTACACATTTTGTACAGTTTGACGTCGTATATGGCTCACTGGGAGGAAATTGGTGGAAAGACAGACGGCCCTTGTAGCTCATCAAGAACTCATCGACTGCCACATTTTGCTTTGGGGTATAGGAATTTAGAAATTAATTTTGTAGGAGGGAAATTAGGGGTCTTAATTTATTTAGCTGACCATAGTTGGGGTCAGTTCTTGAGGGGGGCTTGGGAATTGTCACTGAAGTGGAGGAATCTCATCAGGGCATGACGGCTCGGGACATGACGGCTGCAAATACAGGGCGCTGTGGACAGCTTTTGTTGCCCAGTAGGAGCGGAGTGTGTGTTTTTTTTTTACTAATCCCATATTTAGGGTATGGCCCCAAACTTTTTTTTTTATTTCGAGGACATTTGTGAGAATCCAGGAATGGGACTGAAAGGCAGTAAGTTTTTGGGAGATGTATTGTCGGGCATATAAGTTTCTTTGGTGGGTGATCAAATTGTAGGACTTCTGGGCTAATGAAAATTTTAACAAAATTAATGGGGGTAAAATTGGCGACATCTACTCTTATTCCAGGGGCTGCAGGAAAAGGGTGAATTTGAGGGGAAAATTTAGTGTCATTATACCACAGTGGTGGGGGGGGGACTGCGGTACTTGGTCCTGCCTATGAATGTTTAACAGTAACAATCAATTCCGCTACCATCAGACCTTGGGATCCCGTGGAAGAAGAGTTGTCGTCACTGCATGAAAACTGCTCTACTTCAGAGGCAGATTCCTTTTCACGGCCAGAGCAAAGCAGGTTGTACGCTTGCTCCGCGCTATATGTTCTGCAGTCCATTTGTTTGCCTTCCTAACAAAAACTAACCCTTATCTAACGCTAGTATTCTGTCACTGCCTAATCCTAACCCTAATAAGCGCAAGCCTAACCTAATAACCCTAACTGCAAAAAATATATTTTATATATATATATTTAAAATATATTTTTGCAGCTAGGGTTATTAGGTTAGGGTTAGGATTAGGCAGTGAAAGAATTCTAGTGTTAGATTAGGGTTAGTTTTTGTTTTGTATAATATATATATATATATATATATATATATATATAAATATATATATATATATATATATATATATATATATATATATATATATATATATATATATATATATACACTAGATGGTGGCCCGATTCTAAGTATCAGGTATTCTAGAATATGTAGGTAGCATATAGCACAGGCTACGTACTATATTGCACAGTGACGTAGTATATAACACAATCACGTAGTGTATTGCACAGCTATGTAGTATATTGATCAGCGACTTAGTATATAGCAGAGCCACGTAGTATATAACACAGCCACGTAGTATGTTGTAGAGGCACGTAGTATATTGCATAGCTACATAGTATATTGCACAGCCACGTAGTATATTGGACAGTCACGTTGTATATTGCAGTCACGTTGTATATTGCCCAGCTAAATAGTATATAGCACAGAGATGTAGTATATAACAGAGCCCACGCAGTATGTAACATAGCCCACGTAGTATATAGCAATGTGGGCACTATATGCGTGGTTTAAAAAGACTTAAAATAAAAAAATAAACATATACTCACCTTCCGAAGGCTCCATGAAGACCTGGCGCCTGTGCGCGGTGCACGCGGCAGCTTCCGGTCCCAGGGTTGGTATGAGCGCAGGACCTGTGATAATGTTGCGGTCACATGACTGTGACGTCACGGCAGGTCCTTCTCGCATAGTATCCTTGGCACCGGAACCTGCCGCTTGCATTGCTGAGGACAGCGCGACGTCGAAGGGTGAGAATAACCTTTTTTTTATGATTATTATTTGTAACATTAGATCTGTTTACTATTGATGCTGCATAGGCAGCATCAATAGTAAAAAGTTGGGGAAAAGCCGGATTACTTACCGGTAATACTCTTTTAGTGAGTAAACGACAGCACCCTACTGGAGAGAGGGATGCGCCCCACAGGAACAGGAAACCTACAGAAAGATAAAGGGGGGCGGTCCGCCTCTCCTCCTCAGTTTTGATTTCAGAGTACCCGGAGGACCGCCAATGTTAGGCAAATATCATTATTTAAAATCAAACTTATTTGCTCTATGTAAGATAAGAGGAATGTTTAACTTATTAATATATACTACTTTAACCTAGGGAGGGATGTGAGAGGGTATTGTCGTGGACTCACTAAAAGAGTATTACCGGTAAGTAATCCGGCTTTTTTCCTTTCGCCACGACAGCACCCTACTGGAGATTTTTCAGAGACCATCACCTAGGGGGGGGACCACCGTGCTGAGGACAGTCCTGCCAAAGTCTAGGTCAGAAGTTGACGATAAGTCAAGCCTATAGTGACTATAGAAGGTAGAAGGATTTGACCAAGTTGCCGCCTTACATATAGCCTCAATTGGGACCTCTCCCCTTTCTGCCCAGGAGGATGCCATCGCTCTGGTAGAGTGCGCGGTTATGCCTTCCGGAGGGTTTTCTTTCCTCGCGGAATAGGCCAGTCTGATAGACTCTATGATCCACCGGGATAAGGTGCTTTTTGTTACTCCATGACCCTTCTTGTGACCCTGGAAGGAAATAAACAGAGCCCTACTCTGTCGCCATCTGCTGGTCCTCTCAATGTACTTTAACACTACTCTTTTAACATCTAGAGTGTGGTACTTCTGTTCTTCAGGAGTGGAGGGATTACTGAAGAAAGTGGGTAAGATTATCTCTTGTGACCTATGGAATTTCTTTGCTACTTTGGGAAGGTAGGAAGGGTCTGGTTTAAGAATTAACTTATCCTGAAAGGTTAACAGAAAAGGTGGATCTATAGAGAGTGCTTGGATGTCACTGATTCTCCTAGCTGAAGTCAGTGCTACCAAGAGGGCCGTTTTTAGTGACAGGCTTTTGATGGGTATTGAATCTATTGGTTCAAATGGAGAGTCTGTTAGGGCTTGTAAAAGTAAATTTAGATCCCAGGGTGGAATTCTAGGTATGTTAACTGGATTTATTCTTTCGCAGGCTGTGATAAATCGGGATACCCATCTATCTCCCGCAATGTTATGGCCATAGAGGGCTCCTAGTGCTGAAACATGAACCTTTAAGGTGTTTACAGTTAAACCTCTCCCTATTTGAAGAAATTCCAGGATAGATTGTATCGGAATTTCTGATGTGTTGGAAGATGTATAAAATTGTAAGAATTTTTTCCATATTTTTGTATACATTTTTGTGGTGGAAGGTTTTCTACTTTGGAGGAGTGTGTCAATCAAACCTTCCGAGAGCCCCTTGATCTTAGCATCTGCCTCTCAAATTCCAGGCCGTCAGATGGAGATTGTCCACTTGAGGGTGGAAAAACGGTCCCTGGAAGAGAAGATTGGGTGTTGAGGGGAGGACCCAAGGGTTTGAGGTCGACATGGTTTGCAGCCACGAGAACCATGGTCTCTTGGGCCAGAATGGACCTATCAGTATCACTCTCGCTCCTTCTTCTCTGATTTTGCGTATGACCTGTGGTAGTAATATGATCGGAGGAAAGGCGTATGCCAGTCTGAACCGCCAAGGGGCTTGGAGAGCGTCCAGAATGTCCGGATGATCCGCTGGAGATAAGGAGGCAAATCTTCTGACTTTTTTGTTTCTTTTTGTGGCAAAGAGATCTATTGAGGATGACCCCATAGGGATACTATGTCCTGAAAGATATAATGGTTTAGGCACCACTCCCTCTGTCTCAAGGTGTGCCGACTTAAGAAGTCTGCCTGCTGGTTGCTTTCCCCTCTTATGTGAAGCGCAGAAAGGGATGTTAGGTGACTTTCCGCTAGAGTCAAGATTTGCCCAGCAGAAGACATCAGAGTCTCTGATCGAGTGCCTCCTTGCCTGTTTAGATACGCCACTGTGGTGGTGTTGTCGGAAAGAATTCTGACGTCTTTTCCCCGAAGCTGTGGGAGAAAATGGTATTGTGATAGAAATATGTATATCATGTAGATCTCACTTGCATGTATATTCCTTTAAATCACATATACTTACACAAAGCAAATATATATCTATCTACTCAGCTACTTTATAATCAGTTGCTTAAAATGGCTGACATAAACTAATATAAGCCAGACAGACTGTTCGGTGTTTTCCACCCAAAAAGCAGAAGAACTCCAGATGTATTAAGTGCTGATGAGTTGTCTCAACTTTGTCCCAGATGCAGAGAGCTACATTTTAGTTGCATAATCAGCAATCATATGAGCATTAATCACAATATTCCATATGTATCAGATAACCAATAACTGAATTGTATGTTAATTAACTAACCGCCCAAACCACACCTTTCTATATGCTATTATAAAACCTATGTATCAGGAAATAAATCTCCAGTCTTAGATTGAATGTCAAGCTGTCATCACGTGTCAGACTCATTCATTCTTTAAGGGCTCAGAAATAATTGGGAGCGGCCGCAGCACACACGGGTAGATTTATCCAACCCAAATTTCCATATCAAATGGCGCCCAACGGCTCGGACGAAGATATCACAGGAGGGGATCCGGCTGACCGCACAGACGAGGGTGCGGGCCACGGCCTTGGCCCACGGGACGGAGACTGCAGCTCCATCAGAGTAAGGTAAGAAAATTCTATCATCTTACCTGAATGTCCCCTGTGCCCAGTCCGGGTCTGTACCTTTAGCCGGTCAGGTGTGGTCACCACCGCATTCCCAGGTAGTGTAAAAAGTCCGAGCCTGAACCTAAACCCTGGGATATAAGTCGAGGTGTCTGCTGTGTGCCGTGTATATGTTCTGTGTTTGTGTAACATCCGGGAGAAGAAAGGAACAGTGACTGTTTGTGGTTGCTGGGTAACAGACCGCAGGAGGTCAAATCGCTCGATAAGTTATTGCAGGATTCCCGTGCATAGGAGGGATAGTTAATCCCGGGGTAGTTGACCCCAGGCTCCAGGCACGTGGTAGTGGTAACTTAGAGGGCTACTGCAGATTCCCGTAGTGCCGACTATCTAGTTAGATAGCTTGGACCGGGGTGGTAGAAATCCCACCTGTTGTGTTTTTCACTCAGGTGGCCCGGGCATAGGTGTGCCCAGTGCGATTGGCAGTAGTCTGTTTACCCAGCGCTTCTTGCATGTGTCACAAAATAATAAAGAGGGTGTCGAATCTCCTGGATGTCAATGTTCTTTGTCTGTTAATGTCGCTTAACTGCGTAGAATCGAAAAAGAAGTTTTTTTTTCTCTTCTCTCTCCCCGTCTGTTCTCTATTTAGAACTTCCCCTCCTCCATGCAGTTTGGAGAAATATATGCATTGTAAATCACACAGTCACAACCGTTTTTTTTTTGTTGTTGTTTTTTTTTCATATTCTTTTTCTTGCTAAGTTTCCTGTTTTTGCATATGTATGACATTTATTTGAAGAGGTGAAACTAAATGATATCTATCATTTTTGATGTGACATACATGATTTTTGGTATAACAGCAGCTGCTGATAAAAAGGGGAAGTGTGTCTCTGACTGCATTTGAGCGCAGCGTACACAGAAAAAAAAAAAAAAAAAAGGAGGGGGGAGAGGAGAAGCCGTTTTAATTTTATTTTATTTTCTGTTTTTTGTTGCTTTTTTGAAGTCTTTAGACCTTTTTTTAAGTTTTTCAAAGTTTCTTTATTTTTCTGCCTCCTCACTTTTTTGTTGTTTAAAAGGGGTCTTATTTATTTATTTTTCTTCCTTCTCTGTGAAGATCCTGAGTTTTGGATCGTGTACCCAGTTTTTTATGGTTCTTTTATGTTTTGATTTCAACATCTTGCATCAATTTTTTGAAAGCTCCCTTTTTTCTTCTACTTTTCGTGTCTTTATATACTTACCTACTTGAGATTTTTTATTGTTGTGTTTTTTATTTCTTTTTTTTGCAATGGGGAATAATTTGGGCAAGCAACAGGAGAGCCTCTTGCTTCCTGATGAGAAAACGGCTCCTCAAATAGTAGCGGAGCATGAAGGTGTCAGATATGTGAAGAATTACAGGCAGCTCATGAAAGTATGTGAAATCCATAAGGGAGGCAGACTCAGAGCTGCAGAGTGGCATGATGTCTTAAAAAGAAAGAAGGGAAAGCTAGTTGATACTAACTTGCTGCCCATTGCAACAGCATGGTATAAGGTGGCTACAGACTTACAACGCTCGGGGAGCACTGAAAGATATGTGAAGGAGTCAGGAAGTGATTTTTATGTGTACAAAGTAGGGAAAGGTGTTAAACCATCAGCACCTCCCCCATATGGGGATAAAAAATATTGGGTGTGTGCAGTCTGCACCCAGCAGAATCCATTGTACAGGGAGACTTGCTCAGCATGTGGTGCGCCGCGCCCAAACTTGGTACAGGGAGATGGCACTGTTACTCTGACAATGCCGGCACGGGCTGCATCAAAGGAGAAGGGATTCTCTTCTTGTCTTTCTCCTCCATCTTTTTCCTCTCCGTCTTCTGCACTGCCCTCTCCTCCTCCTCTTTCATCTCCACCTCTTTCTCCTCCTCTTTCTCTTCCTCACCCTTCTCATTATTCCGCACCTCCTCCTACACCACATCCTCCTTCTTCTTCTTCACCTCCTCCTCCTACACCACACCCACCTCCTTCACACTTTTCATCTCCTCCTCTCTCTCTCTCTCTGAAGCACTCTCCCCCTCCTCTGAATCACCCATCTTTTCCTCACTCAGTTGCTCCCTCCCACCTTTCATCTCCGCTTTCTGGGCCACACTCTCCTTCTCCTGATCTGCTGCCTGTCGGGCAGGTGCCGAGTCCAGGCAGTGTGGTGTCTCTGTATCCAGTGCTCACAGCACAAGGCACATTCTATGTTCCCAATACAGCCCAGCCTCTGACAGTCATGGTATCGGGGGAGGAGGGTGGAGATCCCCCAGTAGAAGGCACCCCCCAAGCCGCAGCAGGCTTCCCCCAGGCAAACCCGGCAGCAGGCAGCTCAGGTCCGGGGACAGGGGGGACAGGGGGGGGAGAGACAGGCATCAGATGGTGATCAGTATCCCCGGTCAGAGCAGCCAACATTCACACCACAATGGAACTATAATCCTCCACAGCCTCAGCAGGGTGGGAACACATCCTCTCACAAAAAGACAATATCCAAGACCGCTTATCAGCCACTGCATGACCCCAGTGCACCCTATCACAACTATTCCTCTGATGAGGATGAAGAGGGGACTTCATACATGCTTCCCAGTACTAGAAAGAAAAACCCACGGGCACCTAGGAGACAGGGGCAGATAGAAGCACCACCATTACACTATGTGCACTTCACCCCAAGTCAGGTGACCAGCATCCTCAACAATCTTCCAGATCCAGAGATGCACCCCATGCCATTCTACAGAAGAATGCAGCAGAACCAGCGCACATATGCAGCCACCTGGAATGATCTGTGGGCAGTGATGGAGATAAAGGCAGGTGATGCCTTCTGGCCAATCATGAAAGAACACTTCAAGCTTTCAGCAGATTTAGACGTACATGCCTGGGAGTCAGGGCCGAAGCTGATTGAACAACTCAGAGAATGGGCCAAAGGCAGGCTGGCTGGACAGGCCCTCAGCTTACATGACATGAGTCAGGAGAAGACAGAGACTGTGGAGAAGTTTCATGGCAGAGTAATGCAGGTTTTCCAGGACCTGGGTTTCACCATTCATGATCAGATACACAGGCAGATGTTGGCACAGGCCTTTGTGCATGGACTCAGAGAACCAATCAAGAAGCCACTGATAGTAGCTAGACCCGAGTACAGGTCAATAGCAATGGACACCCTGCTCACCGTAGCCAAAGGGATCGAGTCCCAACCAGGAGTGCGGAAGACAACACCCCTTATGGCGGCCATAGACTCTGAAGAGCCACCGCAATACCGAGACAGAAGGAACGTCAGATGTTTCAACTGCGGCAAATTGGGTCATTATCAGAGCCGGTGCAGAGCTCCATCACAACCCAAGACCCTGCCCAGAGGAGCAAGCCGAGGAGCAGACAAGGTGGACAGTGAAGCGCCCCATCCATAGGACAGGGGCAAGCCAGGTCCGCAAGACACCACGCTCCTGACATGCAAAACCCCTTCAGCAGGACCAACCCCTCAAATTACCCTGAAAGTGGATGGCGTTGTCAGGTCTTTTCTTGTGGACACTGGTGCAGCCAGAAGTGTGATGAGACATGTGGAACTCCCTGACCCTACCTGCCTATCAGAATCCTCTGTGTCTTGCGTAGGCATCGACGGTCAAGTCAGAAATTCTCAGCTTACAAAGCCTCTGAGCGTGTGCACTCAGCCAGGAAACTCTATCCTGTCCCAGTTTGTGGTGTCAAGAACCTGCCCACTCAACCTACTGGGGGCAGACCTTCTACAGAAACTAAAAGCAACCATAGTGTTCCAGGAAGATGGGACCGTGACCCTTTCTTCACCTCTGACCCAGGAAGAGTCAGTCATGCTGGCAGCCTTACAGGAACCTCAAACAACCCATGAAGGCCTACCCAAGGAGGTACTGGACGTATTACCAGAAAGTCTATGGTCTAAGGGACCCCAAGATGTGGGAAAACTTCAAGTTGCCCCGGTGCGGGTATCACTCAAGCCAGGTACTCCATATCCTCGTAAGGCCCAGTATCCCTTGTCCATTGCACAGAGTCAAGCCGTCTCAGACCAATTGAAGGTGTTCCTGGAAATAGGGGTCGTTGTCCCCTGCACCTCTCCTTGCAATACCCCGCTTTTCCCTGTCAAGAAAAAGACTGTAAAAGGAGAGCCAGCCAAGTTCAGAATGGTACATGACCTAAGAGCGGTGAATGACGCTACAGTATTTGAAACTCCAATTGTGCCGAATCCACACACCCTGCTCTCAAATGTGCCTTCCACAGCAACAGTGTTCACGGTGATCGACCTGGCAAATGCTTTCTTCAGTGTTCCCCTCCATCCAGATGACCAGTTCCTGTTTGCCTTCACGCATCAGGGGGCACAGTACACATGGGCGGTGATGCCCCAGGGGGCCCAGAACAGCCCCTCGCAATTCACCAAAGCAATGTCCACAGTTCTCGCCAACTGGATCACAGAACATGCAGAAGTGACCCTGCTACAATACGTGGACGATCTACTCCTTTGTGCAGTTGACTTTGACACGTGTAAAGCACATTCCGTGTCTCTCCTACTCTACCTGGCGAAACAACACTGCAAGGTCTCAAAGAACAAAGTCCAGTGGTGTCTGAAGCGAGTTACATTCCTTGGGCACTGCATTGCTCACCAGACTAAACACCTGACAGATGACCGGAAGACCACAGTGGAGAGGATGGCTCCCCCAACATCTCCAAAGGCACTACAAGCTTTTCTTGGTCTAGTATCGTACTGCAGAACCTGGATCCCTGATGCCTCAGTCCTAATGCAACCTCTGTATGACTGCGTTAACGTAACCCCGTTCCTGCTAACAGATGTGGCCTTCAGTTCGTTCAAGAAGCTAAAAGACTCAGTAGTCTCAGCGCCAGCACTAGGCCTACCTGACTACGAGAAGCCATTCCGTCTCTACCTGATGGAGAAAGAAGGCCATGCTACTGGAGTCCTGACACAGACTCACGGGGGAAGACAGAGACCTCTAGGCTATTTTTCAGCTCGCCTGGATCCAGTTGCAAGGGGAGCCCCCTCCTGCATGAGAGCAGTATTTGCAGCACACGCCCTCCTGGACAAAACAGCTGACATCATTCTTGGACATCCACTGGAAATCCTGGCTCCACATGACATCTCAGCAATTCTCAACCAAACACAGCCAAAACATCTCTCCACAGCAAGACATCTTCGTCTACAGTGCTCGCTACTACTGCCTGAAAACGTCACCATCTCCAGATGTACAGTCCTCAACCCAGCCACTCTACTCCCACTCCCAAGGGGGGATACAGATATGGACCCTCCAGATCAAAATCTGCATGATACCTTCCACAAGGATCTGGATTTGCTCCGACCAGATGATCACGATTGCTTCAGCATCATGCAACAGGAAACAGCAGGACTACCCAATGTGGCAGAAGAGCCACTGGCCAACCCAGAGTTGATCCTCTATGTAGATGGCTCCAGATTTGCAGATGATGAAGGAAGATTTCACACGGGATGTGCAGTGACCAGCAATCAAGAAATCCTGTGGTCCAGGAGTCTGCCACCTAGCCTGTCAGCCCAAGAAGCAGAACTGATAGCGCTGACGAAGGCTTGCCAGATTGCAGAAGGCAAAACTGCGAACATTTACACCGATTCAAGGTATTCGCATGGCATAGCACACGACTTCGGACCCATCTGGGCTGCAAGAGACTTCATCACAGCAAGCGGAACAACCGTAAAGCATCATGGAGCTATTAAAGACCTACTGAGCGCACTACAACTCCCAAAAATGGTGGCAGTACTGAAGGTCAAAGCACATGGAAAACTGAACACAGTAGAGGCACGGGGCAACAACATGGCAGATATGGCAGCCAAAGAAGCCGCCAAAGGAAGACAGTATGGAGAAATGGGAGAGGTCGTAGAGCCGGACGGCTACTACGTGGCAACTGAGGACAAGACACCAGATGAGATGACGTCTTGGGATCTATTCAAGAAGTTGCAAGAACAAGCCCCAAAGGAGGAAAAGGAGAATTGGATGCGGAAGGGTGCAACACATCAAGAAGGAAGGGTATACTCAATGGACTACAAACCCTGTTTACCCCGAAGCATGTACCCTATGGTGGTCCAGTGGGCACATGGGCCCACACACAGATCAAAGACACAGATGAATGATCTGATTGGTGCTTACTGGTTCGCTCCAGGGATCTCCACCCTAACAGCCAAGTTCACTAGCAGCTGTCTGACCTGCGGCAAATGCAACCCTGGAAGAATGGAGAAAGTTCCCACACATCATCTTGCCAGACCGCTGTACCCCTTCCAGAGGATCCAGATAGACCACATCCAGATGCCGCCAAGTAGAGGATTCGAATATGCCCTTGTGGTCGTCGACGTGTTTTCAGGATGGCCAGAAGCTTTCCCAGTGAGGAATCAGTCAGCAAAGACTACTGCAAAGAAGCTACTCTCAGAGATCGTGTGCAGATACGGGGTCCCAGAAGTGATAGAGAGTGATCAGGGGCCCGCATTCACAGCAAACCTCACAAGGGAGATCTGGTCAGCAGTAGGGTCAGGCTTAGGCCTACACACTCCCTACCACCCCCAGAGTAGCGGGAAAGTAGAAAGACTGAATGGGACACTCAAAAACAGGATGTTAAAAGTTGCCCAAGAGACACGTAAACCATGGCATGAAACACTCCCCATCGCACTGTTTAGTGTCAGGCACACTCCCCGGGGCCCAGAAAAGCTGTCACCTCATGAGATTCTGTTTGGGTCCAGCCCTCGGTTAGGGGTATTTTTCCCCCAGCAGTTGACAATGCAATATGATACTTTGTCTGCTTATGTAATTGAACTCACCAAGAAACTTGCTAACATCCATTCTCGAGTTTTTTCTTCATTACCAGATCCAGGATCGGTACCCGGTTCGCACTCCCTGAAACC
Source organism: Ranitomeya imitator (assembly GCF_032444005.1). Lineage (NCBI taxonomy): Eukaryota > Metazoa > Chordata > Amphibia > Anura > Dendrobatidae > Ranitomeya > Ranitomeya imitator. The sequence goes on from NC_091283.1 coordinate 364,045,837, forward strand.
AGGAGACTGGGTGTTGGTGAAGAAGTTTGTGAGGAGAACGCTCGACCCCAGATTTGACGGTCCCTTCCAAGTGCTGCTGACGACACCAACCTCTGTGAAACTAGAGGGAAGGCCCACTTGGATCCACGCATCGCACTGCAAGAAGGCTCCCATACCAGAAGATACGCCTAAGCCAGAATGATCCGCAGGATGATGGAAAAGACAGTCAAAGAAACAACAAACCTGATGTCGCATCTCCTCCTGGACGAACCTATCCGAATTCAGATTCACCCACCTGATGGCTCCTCCAATCCTGATGACGACGAATATGTGGAACTGATTGAACAGAGTCGCCAATATGAGACCATGCATGTTTCTACCCCCGTTTAGGGACAGATCTCCTGATCGCTCATTGCGAAAGACTGTACGGAGTAGGGCGTAGACACTAGGTTTGCGTCGGATCGCCGGCAGCACAAAAGAGTTGCAGCGCTTTGGGACAGGAGGCTAGGCTTAGGGCAAGTGATATCTAAGGGGGGCTTGTGATAGAAATATGTATATCATGTAGATCTCACTTGCATGTATATTCCTTTAAATCACATATACTTACACAAAGCAAATATATATCTATCTACTCAGCTACTTTATAATCAGTTGCTTAAAATGGCTGACATAAACTAATATAAGCCAGACAGACTGTTCGGTGTTTTCCACCCAAAAAGCAGAAGAACTCCAGATGTATTAAGTGCTGATGAGTTGTCTCAACTTTGTCCCAGATGCAGAGAGCTACATTTTAGTTGCATAATCAGCAATCATATGAGCATTAATCACAATATTCCATATGTATCAGATAACCAATAACTGAATTGTATGTTAATTAACTAACCGCCCAAACCACACCTTTCTATATGCTATTATAAAACCTATGTATCAGGAAATAAATCTCCAGTCTTAGATTGAATGTCAAGCTGTCATCACGTGTCAGACTCATTCATTCTTTAAGGGCTCAGAAATAATTGGGAGCGGCCGCAGCACACACGGGTAGATTTATCCAACCCAAATTTCCATATCAGTATAAGGCGTATTTTACCGCATTCAGTTCTTTAAGGTTAGATGAGTTGTAGCGTTCTTTCATGTTCCATAACCCTTTGCAAAAATCATTTCCCATATGAGCGCCCCATCCATGAGGACTGGCGTCAGTGGTTATGGTATGAGATGGCGTCACTACCCATGGAACACCACTCATCAAATGGTCTGGATCCAGCCACCACGTTAAGGAAGTTAAAACCTCCTGAGACAAGGTTATTCTTGCATTTAGGCGACCAAATAACCGTCTTTCTTCCTGCAAAATTTGGTGTTGCAGAGTTCGGGTATGGTATTGAGCCCATTTCACTGCAGGTATACAAGAAATAAGGGATCCTAGCAATGACATAGCTTGTCTTAGGGATATACGTGGACTATGTATTGCAGCTATGACCTTGTGTCTGATAAGTAGCATCTTTACCTGAGGCAGAAGACATTTTTGGGTTATGGAGTCTAGATGGAACCCCAAGAACGCTTGACGGGAAAGTGGAGTAAGTTTGGATTTGTTGGTATTGATGATCCAACCTAGATCCTGTAGAGAGGAAATTGCGTGAGCCAAGCGGTCAGCACATTGAGTAACTGAATTTCCTATAACCAAAAAGTCATCCAGGTAGGGTATAATTAATGTTTCTTTTTGACGAAGATAGGCCATCACCTCTAGCATTATCTTTGTGAAGATTCTTGGCACTGTAGAAAGGCCGAAGGGCATGGCTACGTATTGGAAATGACGAATCTTGCCGTTGATTGTCACTGCTACCCTGAAGAATTTTTGGTATCTGTCATGGATAGGGAGATGATAATAAGCATCTTTTAAATCAATGCCCCCCATCATACAGTTTGGAAAGAGGAGTTTTATAGTGGATCTAATGGATTCCATTTTAAACGTATGGTTTTCGATAAAGGAATTGAGTTTTTTAAGGTTTATGATTGTCCTGAATTAAAGGGATAGCAGCCCGTAATTTTTCCCTTGAGACCTTATTCTCAATTTGTTGGTCTAATTGATCAATCCAGATGAGCATTGATCTGGCGGTGCAAGTACTTGCTACTGCTGGTTTGAATATGCCAGTAGTTGCCTCCCAGGATCTTTTTAGGGAGGACTAGGTTTTGCGATCCAGAGGGTCAGAGAGCAGTCCCGCATCTTCTACGGGTAAGGTTGACTGTTTAGAGGTAGAGGCCATAGCTGCGTCAACCTTAGGGACCTTAGTCCATGTAAGAAGCTCCTCGTCACTAAACGGATATTTTCGTTTTGACGCGGAGGGTAGAAAGCTTCTCTGATCCTGTTTCTCCCACTCCTTTTTTATTAATGCTTTTACTGCCGGGATAACTAGGAAACATCTCCTTTTTCTCTCTGTTAAACCCGCAAACATTATGTCTTGCGCGGTTTGTGCACCCTTCGTCTCCTCACACCCCATAGTGTCTCTTATCGATTTAACTAGATTGTCCACACTCTCCACCGGAAAACAAGAACGTCCCTCAATCTCAGATGATGAAGACGATGATGAGGATGATAGGGAGGCCTCTGAGCATACAGCCTGGTCACTATCCGAATCTGACGAAGGTGTTGGCATTATAGGTTTAGATTTGTGAGGTTTATCTTGGGACATAGCTTTTAACTCCTCCCTAATAATAGCACGCAAGTCCGTAACGGACACTGCCGCTCCTTGTGTGGTTTCAGTTATACAGTCCTTGCAGAGTCTCTTAGGGTATGAGTCTGGTAGGGGCTGGCAGCATAAGGCACATTCCTTGTGTTTTGTTTTTTGTCGCTTTTTAGCCTGATCAGAGTTATAACGAGAGAAGGAGGAAGAAAGAAAGAGAGGGGAGACAGTATTAGCTTAATAGGCAGAGTTAGCACACTCACCCAGTGAAGCAATTAATACCAGATGAGAAGCCCGAGATCCTGTCCTGGATCTAACCACCGAGCCGCTCTTCTGACCGGTATCTGAAGATCCTTTGCTGGTACGATCCTTGGAGAGGGGTACTTGGTCTCCTGCTTTAGGGTCCATGGCACCTGGGGATGACATCTTGCATCGCCAAATAATGGTGCCCATTTGATTTATATAGGGCGTTGTGCACTTTCCCCTTTTTTTTTTTTTTTCTTTTTTTGCAGCATTGCGCATGCGCGAAAGCCGCGCTTCCCCCCCGCACTTCCCCCCGCCGCTGGATCCAGCCTAGATGCCCCGGAACCCTTACCATCTACTCCCGGGCAATCATTGGTGGCGGTTGGCGCATGCGCAGTCCGGAATTAACCTCGGACTCTCTTCCGGAACGCTGTCCTCACCTCACCTGAACAGCGAGGGCTCCAGCGCTTGCCTCCGCTGCCCAATTCGGAAGTGATGCTAGGTGGCCTCACCCGGACCTAGCCATCATCCGGGCTTCTTACCAGACGAGGAGGGAGCCGTCAAACGGATCTCCCCCAACGCTGCCTCTGGACTGCAGCCCCTGCCGTTCCCAGAGATACCGCAAAGGCGGCGTGCATGCCCAGGTATTTTTCCTATAGAAATCCTGTTGTTCCCGCAGGAACAGGAAACCTAAACTGAGGAGGAGAGGCGGACCATCCCCTTTATCTTTCTGTAGGTTTCCTGTTCCTGTGGGGCGGATCTCTCTCTCCAGTAGGGTGCTGTCGTGGCGAAAGGGAAAACACAGGGTTAATAGCAGCGGTAACGGAGTGTGTTTTCCGCTGCATAACGCGGTCCGATACCGCTGGCAGTAAACCTGTGTGAGCGGTGACTGGAGGGGAGTATGGAGCGGGCGCCAGGCACTGACTGCAGGGGAGTAGAGAGGGACTAATCGGACTGTGCCCGTCGCTGATTGGTCGCGGCAGCCATGATTATATATATATTATATATATATCCTGACAACGGGTATGCGGGGATTACGAAGAACGAGGGTGGGTTATTGGATGTTTTATGGGGTTTGCGGACACAGAAATTATTATTTTATATTTCTGACAGTGCAAAATTTGAACGTAGTGTATCTCTCTTCTCTCCCAGAACAACTACAAGGAGAGAAAAGAGAGGCACGGCCCAAATGCTGCCATATTTACTAATATTTGGGGCTTTTGATCAATGTGATAGGGTCTATCACAGTAATCAAAGCCAACAACCAGTGAGAAAATTCTCACTGGTTGCCGTGTGCAGGCAGGCAAATCTTGGCGAGCGTACTGCACATGCAGCCGCCAATTTCTTTCTGCCCGAGGAAGGAGGGGGGCCAGGGGACTACTGATCCGATACATAAAGTAACGTGGGGTGCTCGGGGGACCCCATTTCTCTCTCATCTGATGTGCGATCACATCAGTCAAGAGAGAAATTAAATGCAAAATCTGACTATTTTTTTTTTTTATTGTGGTCGCCACTATACCATTATTAACGGCAATCGCAACGCAGGGGTCGGTAAAAACCGACCTGAATCATGTTCTCTGGGGTCTCAGCTACCCCCAGTAGACGAGACTCTGGAGAAATTCCAACTCTGGGGGGCGATATACCCATATTCCTCAGCTCCGCTAAAAGGCATATTGGCGGTCGTTAAGGGGTTAAGTATTTAAGGGCATGAAAATTCAAAGTTGGAAAATTGTGAAATTTTCACCAAATGTCCGTTTTTTTCACAAATAAACACAAGTCATACCGAAGACATTTTACCAATATTACGAAGTACAATATGTCATGAGAAAAACGATCTCAGAGTCACCGGGACCCGTTGAAGATTTCCAGAGTTATTACTTCATAAAGGCACAGTGGTCAGAATTTTAAAAATTGGCCTGGTCATTAACGTGCAAACCACCTTCGGGGGTAAAGGGGTTAAGGATCTGGGCAGCTAAGGGTCAGCATCTTCTAATTCCAGGGTGTAGGATGGATCCACCAAGCTGTAAGTTGTGGACAAAACTGGCATCACTCCATTAGAAGAATTTCCAATGCCCAAAGTAATGGGGACAGTGGCAGAATGGTGACTACTTCATAAAAACCTATAAAGCAGTGACACAGCCAGTGAATGAGAATTATCTGTGACTTCTCTGAAGTTAGTGGTTACTACTCACCTGGGCCTTTATCTGTAGGAATCTCCTCATTGCACCCCTCATCACCCCTCACATATGTCTCTGTAGTATTAATATGGGTCAGATCTTTACCCTGATACAAATTCTGTAAAAGTCACAGAGAGATGGAGAAGTCACATCTATGATCAGATCTAATCCTGCCATCTCCACCGTCCTCATTACACAAGTATAAAACATATAATACTGGTGGATAAAACAAGACTGAGCACAAGACCTTCAGAGACATCTACACATCATAAGAGAGATCTCATGATACCTTCTCTCCATCTACCTGATGATCCTGTGGAACACTGGGATCTTCTTGTTTACAGTCCTGAAGAAGAAGAGGATGGAGACATCTCTCTGGTGTTGTCCTCTTATTGGATAGAACTGGAGGAAACACATACAGGGACTGAATTCATTCTTTACATACAGATAATTGTAGGCCATGTGTATTTAGCCCTGTTTATTACTTAGTGATGTGAGGGGCTGGGGAACTTCCATCATGACGTCCTTGTAGAGATCTTTGTGTCCTTCTAAATACTCCCACTCCTCCATGGAGAAATATACGGTGACGTCCTGACACCTTATAGGAACCTGACACATACAATGATACCGTCATCCCCCGATCCCTTCATAGCATTACAGTATAACGTCCCAGCATTCCCAGCAGTGTCACCTCTCCAGTCAGCAGCTCAATCATCTTGTAGGCAAGTTCTAGGATCTTCTGGTCATTGATATTCTCATGTATCAGGGGCTGAGGTGGAGGCCCCGTGATTGGGCTCATGGGTCTTCCCTCACTAGAGGTCTTCTTCACTACTGTGTAATCCTGGTTATAGAGAAAGACACATTAATAAATCTCACTACAGACATTCCCAGAGTCCTCACCTCTCCAGTTCTGTCCATCTGTTATTCCCATAGATAAGAATGATGTAATGTGACATCATCAGAATCTCTCACCTCTCCAGTAAGCCGGAAGATGATCTCTAGGGTGAGGTGTAATATCCTCTCCGCCATCTTGTCCCTGTCCCTATCCATCCTTGATGGGGCAATCAGGAAAATTCTATTATATAGAAGATCTCCACTGAAAGAATACTATACTGTAGGGATCTGAATGAGAAGAAAATGACGATGTAACATCATAAAGGACCATGTAATAGAATTACTGGAGAAAAAAGTGAAACATCAGGAGATGAAACGTACAGATTTTGTACTCAAGAGCTATTGATTGTTGAAAAAAAAGTGCTGCAAAAACGCTGTAAGACAGTAGTCTTGGTACTGGATAAAGTCCATTCCTCATCTAACCCTGCGATTGTCTCATTAAAGGGAACCTGTCACCCCCCTCAGGCGTTTGCAACTAAAAGAGCCACCTTGTGCAGCACAAATGCTGCATTCTGACAAGGTGGCTCTTTTAGTTATGCTCCCTGCACACGCTGAAATAATCACATATAAAATGTGCCCCCTCTTACCCTGATATCGCCAGGGAGGCGGGTCTTTCCTTCCTAATCAGACGCAGCACAGCCGTCACTCCGGGCCTGTGCGCGCCGGGCGCCGCCTCCTTAGCATTGTTTGCATCTGTCCCGGAGCCTGCGCTGTGTTGTTAACCCTTGGGCATGCGCACTGTGAATAAATCAGAAGACACTGCGGGGCGGGATGTCTGGCAGGGCGGCCGCACAGGCGCAGTCAGCTAGACTGCAAATGAGGACAAAGGACGGGCAGCGCTCACTGCGCATGCCCAAGGGTTAACAACACAGCACAGGCTCCGGGACAGATTCAAACAACGCTGAGGAGGCGGCGACCGGCGCGCACAGGCCTGGAGTGACAGCTGTGCTGCGTCTGATTAGGAAGGAAAGACCTGCCTCCCTGAGGGGGGTGACAGGTTCCCTTTAAACGCGGAAAAGGCCTTTGACAACATTAATTAGGAGTGGTTATACAAAGTCTTAACCCATTATCTACCAATGTCCTTTTTTTGGGACGCCTAATCTTTTGCTTCTAGCAACTAAGATTTTATAATTTTTATAATTAGGTCCAATTTTTTGTGTTGTGTTTGTAAAATGAATGTTTTCAAAATAGGAAATCATGTCATTGAAATTTTTAATTGAATATTGGGACACCCTGTTCTGAAAAATCCGTGAAAGGAAAATTTCTAATTTGGCAAGTAATGGGTTAACAAGAATGTCTTTAACGGGTCCCTTCTTTAATTACATTCTCAAATTCCGAGAGCTCAGGTATACGCTCCGGGTTTTTTGTCTACTCCCTCCCCTCTCGAAAAGGGAACGAGACAGGGATGTCCATTGTCCCCCTCCTTTTAAACTTGGCTCTTAGTCCGCATTTTATAGGATCCAAATACATTTTTCTGAATCCAATTTACCAAGAAATTGGTTCAGGCGGCCTTTTTTGTTGATGACGTCATTTTGTTTATGTCTGATCCCACTCAACATTTACCGATTGTGCTCGACCTGCTTAGGGACTTTGGTTCTTACTCCGGTTTTAAAATTAACGTCAAAAAATGCAAAATACTTCCACTAACTGAAAAAGGAATAAAACTTTACTCAACTATGTCCTTGGGCCGTTTGTCGTTAGCACCTTCGTATATTACTTATCTGGGAATTAAAATAGGCCAACGTCTCTGTACACCCTAAATTATCCCCCTCTTATAAAAAAAATTACTAGTCAGCTAAAGGCATGGCGGGACTTACCCTTATCCTTTATGGGGAGGGCAGACTTGGTGAAAATGATTAGTACACCCAGGCTCATGTACCAATTACAAACCTTACCATTACTCCTGAAACACTCTGACGTCACCATACTCAATAGGGCCTTCAGTCATTTTATCTGCAGGGGTAAACGTCCTAGGATTAACCTGTACAAACTCATGGTGTCTAACGACGACAGAGGCATTAACTTCCCAAGCATTAGAAACTATAATCTAAGGGTGGTTTCACACTTGCGTTTTTGTCTGTGTTACCTCGGCTCCTGTTCCTGGCACTCCTCCTGCTGCCGCCGAGTCCAGGTCAGCTGATGTCCTTGCTGCGTCCTCCTCACTCCGGGGCTCGGTGCTTGCGTCCTCCCTGCACTCAGCTGCGCGCTCCTGTGGGTTGCGCAGGCGCAGTAGGCTCTGACCGCGCGCGCTCCTTCTGCTCTTCTATCTATCCATGACCTGACCCGGAAGTACTTCCTGCCAATCAAAGTCTGGCCTCAGGTATTTCTGGCCCTCCTCCCTTTGTGGAGGCGCCTGCTTATTGTGTTTTCCTGCTTTAGTTAGGCCGCATAGTTTTCTGTGCTTTACCAGTCCTGTGCATTCCCAGTCTTGTGCCTTTCCAGCCCTGTGTTAACCTCTTGTTCTCCTGTTTTCTCTTTCAGTTCCTGCTCCTGTGTTCCGCAGTTCCTGTGTTTTCCCTTTCCTCAGTCCGTTCCTCAGCTCCTTTACTTCTCACCCAGGTTTTCCTCCGTCTCCTTCTTCCCTTTCTGTTTTTCCCCGTTTTTCTCCCTGTTTCCTTTTCCTGGAGCCGATCCCTGGTCCTGGCCTCCGTGGTACTAGTTTTCCCTGTGCTTGCCTTCTAACAGTCCCTGTATAGGGGTTGGTTCCACTCTGGAGTGCTCGCTCAGGGGAGGTTCGGTGCCACGGTCCAGTGGGTGCACTCTTTGTTCTCGTCGCCTTCGGCGTAACAGACTGCACTCGGACGACATCTGAGTGCAGCCTGATTCTAACAGTCCACTCTTTGTTCACGTCACCTTCGGCGTTACAGACTGCACTCGGACGACATCTGAGTGCAGCCTGATTCTAACAGTCTGCAGCGTTTTTTGCACAAAAAAATGCATGCGTTTTTTCCCTATATTTAACATTGAAAACGTATGCGTTTTTTTTGTACGCGTTTGGTCGCGTTTTCAATCGCATGCGTTTTTTTACTGCATGCGTTCATTTTCAAAAATGCAACTTGTAGTATTTTTGAGAGGCGTTTTTTGGACGAATAAAAACGCATGCGTTTTCATGCGTTTTTTTGGGGGCCAAAAAATACATTGGAGTCAATGGAAACGCATGCGTTTTTTTGTGCATGCGTTTGTTTGCGTTAAAAACGCATGCGTTTTTATATTAAAAAAACCAGAAAACACACTGATATGCCACCCCCCACCATAAAGGTGATAAAGGGATCCTAACCCTAACCCTAAAGGGATCCTAACCCTAACGGGATCCTAACCTTAACCCTACAGGGATCCTAACCCTAACCCTAAAGGGATCCTAACCTTAACCCTACAGGGATCCTAACCCTAACCCTAAAGGGATCCTAACCCTAACCCTAAAGGGATCCTAACCCTAACCCTAAAGGGATCCTAACCCTAAAGGGATCCTAACCTTAACCCTACAGGGATCCTAACCCTAACCCTAACACTAAAGGGATCCTAACCCTAGCCCTAAAGGGATCCTAACCTTAACCCTACAGGGATCCTAACCCTAAAGGGATCCTAACCCTAACCCTAAAGGGATCCTAACCCTAACCCTACCCCTAACCCTAAAGGGATCCTAACCCTAACCCTAAAGGGATCCTAACCCTAAAGGGATCCTAACCCTAAAGGGATCCTAACCCTAAAGGGATCCTAACCCTAAAGGGATCCTAACCTTAACCCTACAGGGATCCTAACCCTAACCCTAAAGGGATCCTAACCCTAAAGGGATCCTAACCCTAACCCTACCCCTAACCCTAAAGGGATCCTAACCCTAACGGGATCCTAACCTTAACCCTACAGGGATCCTAACCCTAACCCTAAAGGGATCCTAACCCTAACGGGATCCTAACCCTAACCCTAACGGGATCCTAACCCTAACCCTAAAGGGATCCTAACCTTAACCCTACAGGGATCCTAACCCTAAAGGGATCCTAACCCTAACCCTAAAGGGATCCTAACCCTAACCCTAAAGGGATCCTAACCCTAACCCTAAAGGGATCCTAACCTTAACCCTACAGGGATCCTAACCCTAACGGGATCCTAACCCTAAAGGGATCCTAACCCTAATTCTACCCCTAACCCTAAAGGGATCCTAACCCTAACGGGATCCTAACCCTAACCCTACCCATAACCCTAACCCTACCCCTAAAGGGATCCTAACCCTAACCCTAAAGGGATCCTAACCCTAACCCTACCCATAACCCTAACCCTACCCCTAACCCTAAAGGGATCCTAACCCTAAAGCAGGGTGGATTTGATTTAAATCTAACTGATTTAAATAACGATTTAAATCACTAGTCAGTAAGGCTTGATTTAAATCAGTGATTTAAATCAAAGTTTCTACCTAAACTAGTTCTTGTTACTTTAACATGCAAGTAGATGAAGATTTTTAGAATCATTTTTTATATTACTTTTTTCTCCCCAGTTTAATGGGTTAATCATTCATATTTGGACACCACTGTTCTGTTGTACTTAGGAAGGAGAAAAATAATCCTGACCTTAACAACAATTTAAATAGATTTATTCAACTGAAACAATAACATTACAGCATAAGTTATTTGCTTAAACAAACATCCATGTTTGTTAACTAATTTGGCTAAACAAAATATATATATATTTTAAGAAACTTAGACTGTCAGCCCAGCCGACACATGAAAAACTTAGATACTACTGTCCCTGCTGTCCTCTGTAGCTCACTTGTCGTCATCTTCATCATCATCTTCTTCTTTGTTCCTATTCATAATCTGGAAAAGAAAAACAAGCTTTCCTGCTTTATTGGGTCCCAACCGATTTCTCAATTTAGAATGAATGAGTCCAAAGGAAGAGAATATTCTTTCAACGCCTGCAGAAGAAGCTACTGCTGTTAAAAGTGAAATCATTACTTGAACAGTCTCTAAATCCAAGCGCTTAAGTGACTTCCACCAGTTTACTGGTGTGACCTTCCTTAAAATATCTTCAGCAAATATATATTTCTTGAATGGTTCCCCCTTAGCTCTGAAGTTTATTATAGTTGGCATTAAAGATGGATGATTGCTGGATACCCATGTCATAGCTAACTCCTCTTCCTCAGCACTTAGGTTTTGACCCTGATATTGGATATTGACAATATTTGCCAAAAAATGAGCTGGAGTCAGTGCTTGTCCCATTCGTTTGTTTACTGCTTGTAATTTAATTCTGTCCATGTGTAGTTCTGTTTTTAAGTGTTCACTCAGTTCCTTCCAAATTTCAACAGCATCCGCAATAAAACAGCTATTTTTCTGTATTTTGTTTAAAGCTTGAGAGATGGGTTTCAGGAAGCTCAGCATATGTTCAACATTTCTCTTAAGCCCAATGCTGAGGATTTTGGCCGTGACAGTGCCATCTATTTTATCTCGATTTTCTTCACAAAGTGTCATCAGAATAGGCCAGTTTTTGATATACTGCTCAAAACAGTCCACCACAGAGTTCCATCTAACATCTTTTGGGAGCGTTAGCTTGGTTCCACCCATCCTTTTCAGAGCTGCTGCAGCAAAATGATTATTACGGAAGTATTTAGCAATTTCAACAACATTAGCCTTTATTTCTGGAACACTTAAGTCTTTGGCTAAGAGGTGCAGCAAATGAGCACTCCAACCATATGTTATTAGCAGCTTTGTATTCCCTCCCTGCTCTTCTAAATCTCTTCTCATCTTGGATACGTTTGCAGCATTGTCAGTGACCAAACTGCGTACTAGACATTTGAATTTTTGTTCTCATGTCGTTATAGCCTTTACTGCCACTTCTTGTAAGTATTCTGCTGTGTGTGCATTTCCTGACATATCAGTTGTTTGTGCAAGGAAGACTTTACCTTCTTCTGTTGTTATACAAGCACATACAATAGGATCATTGTGGACATTACTCCACCCATCAATACTTAGGTTAACAATTTTACCCTCCAGAGCTGTTGCACATTGCTCCATTTCTCTGTCATACACTTGATCCAGCAGTTTCCCTGCAACATCAGCTCTGCTGGGTGGACTGTATCCTGGTCTCAGTGACTGAACCATATTAATGAAATGTGGGTTCTCAGTCAGACGGAAAGAAGAGTTCGTTGCATAAATAAACTGGGCAATTTTTTCATCAATCAACTCTTTTTCTAATCTGCTAGTTCTTATCACAAACCTATCTATGGTGGTTCCAGGAGGTAAAGGTTTTTTCCTCCTTTTGGGTGATGGTGATATGTGGCTGTGGGTGTCTGATGATGATGCTGCTGCTAATGAAGCACTATCCTGGATGGATAACTCTGAAACTGTAGAACAGGATGACGGTGATCTTGGAGGTGGATAGTTTCCAGAATCCATGAATTCCCCTAAACAAAAAAAGTCAATGCTGTTATTTTATTGTTTATACAATTTCTGCTTATTGTACACAACACATCACTGCCCCTACCCCAAAAGGAATATTTGTTTTTCTTCATAACTGTACCAAATGACAGTAACATGCAGTAATAATAAGAAATATAATTTTTCTCACACATGACAGTTCAGTCTTTAGAAATAGGATTAAAAAAAAATGTTTACCAACTTGAAGATCCTGCCTGTTCAGAAGTGTTTCTTTGGTCATCTTCATCACCGCACTTCTCATGATGTTGCCTCATTCGCGCCACCAGGCCTTGCATCTCTTTGTTGCATCGTTTGCATTTTGCACGCATGCCTGCCTTACCGATAGGCGAAGGAGCTTCATTAAAATATTCCCAAACTGGGTCTCTTTTACGGCCTGCTGCCATTATAAGGAAATAATGTAATAAACCTCAGATCGTACACACAAACAGATCCAGACTTGTCTGTCTGTGGCTATGCTGCAGTATTGTGCTCAAAGTTTCACTTTCATTTTCTTGTCTGCTTGCCCTTCCTCCTACTCACACTTAGATTCACATTCTTCTTGTGTTGTGCAGATCTATTCCACTCCAAACAATCAGAAACATATTGTCTAACTTCTTGGACTTGGCAATGAAGGGGTTGCTTCTGTAATCATAGGTTTGTAGAACAATAGGATTAAGGTCTTTTTCTCAACTCTGTTCATGTTGTAACATTTTTGCCGTGAAGAAGAGGCTGGGACCTCTGCGGAGTCAAATTCAGTTTTGAGAACTGCGTAAGTAAAGCGAGCGTCTGTGATAATATAGGAGAGAAACTGCCCACTAATCCTACAGAAACCTCTGGAAGAGCATGGCATTGTGAATGTTACACATATACAGCCTTTATTCTACTGAGTTAAACAACTCAGCTTTATCTCATGATGGAAGAACCTTTGGATGGTAAAATATTTTCCTCAAAAAGCAGTTTATTGAAAAAAAATCCGATTTAAATAAAAAAAAATCCGATTTAAATAAAAAAAAATCCGATTTTTTGATTTTTTAAAAAAAAAACATTGATTTTTATCCACCCTGCCCTAAAGGGATCCTAACCCTAACCCTAAAGGGATCCTAACCCTACCCCTAACCCTACCCCTAACCCTAAAGGGATCCTAACCCTAACGGGATCCTAACCCCAACCCTACCCCTAAAGGGATCCTAACCCTAACCCTAAAGGGATTAGGATTAGGGGTAGGGTTAGGATCCCTTTAGGGTTAGGGTTAGGGGTAGGGTTAGGATCCCTTTATGGTTAGGGTTAGGGGTAGGGTTAGGATCCCTTTAGGGTTAGGGTTAGGATCCCTTTAGGGTTAGGGGTAGGGTTAGGATCCCTTTAGGGTTAGGGGTAGGGTTAGGATCCCTACCCCTATCCCTAACCTTAACCCTAGCTATTTATGATTATAGTGTTTTTTTTTTTACTTTATTTAGATGATTGGCAGCTGTCACACATTTCTCAGCATGCGTTTAAAAAACGCAAACGCATGGAAAAACGCATGTAAACGCGTCAAAACGCCGCGTTTTTTACACCACATGCAAAACGCATGCGTCTAAAAAACGCAGCGTTTGCATGCGTTTACATGCGTTTTTTCACCATGCGTTTTTTTTTCCAAACGCATGCGTTTTAAAACGCAAGTGTGAAACCAGCTTTACCTGCCTCTCCCGCTATATAATTGACTGTCAAAAACTGGAGAAGTCAATTAAAAATAGCAGACAAATCTTTATTATAAACAATAAATATTCATTAAAACACAAAAATTATAAGGTAGTACATGATCGGACAACACATGGTACAATACAGTCAGAAGTGACATCAATTATAAGATTTTTATTATATAATTATTCTGATGAAAGCCGTTTTGCATGTATAGAGATGGAATTTTACAAGATACCCAAGTGGAAAAATGTAAATACATGGAAGAGCGAAAGAAAGAAATATATATGCCTGTTAATTTATAAAATCTGCTCAGAACTACAGTAAATGATTAACCTCCATGCACACGATAACTGCACTTGATACTTGACTATTGCACTTAAACACACGGGCTGATGACCGGATCATGCAGCTTTATATGAAAATCCCTATTTATTATAATTGCCAGATCTGAAATAACAAGCACTTTTCACATAGTGTCCCCCCATTTCCTTGTAGATTGTAAGCTTGCGAGCAGGGACCTTACCCCTAATGTCACTGTTTAAATTGTCTTAACTTGTATTGAATTTATTGTCTGTACATGTCCCTGCTTAATTGTAAAGTGTTGCGGAATATGTTGGCGCTATATAAATAAAAATTATTATTATCCGTATTTTTATTACACTGCTACCTGGTGGCAGTTCAAGGAATGGTATCCTATTACCAATTCAGAGTAAATCTCACTTTCACATCCTCATTAAAGTTCCCTATATGTGTATTTAGGAGAATGCCGAACACCATCTATATATATAATTGCCTAAGGGTTTTTCCGTCTGTCTGTCTGTCTGTCTGTCCTGGAAATCCCGGCTCTCTGATTGGTCGAGGCCGCCAGGCCTCGACCAATCAGAGAGCGGCACAGCATCGACGTAGAAATCCAGCGTCTTTGATTGGTCGAGGCCACCAGGCCTCGACCAATCAGCAACGGGCAAAGCGACGATGATGTCATAAAGGACGTAGACATCCTGCGTCTCCGATTGGTCGAGGCCGCCAGGCCTCGACCAATCAGCAACGGGCACAGCGACGATGATGTCATAATGGTTGCCATGGCGACGATAATGTCATAAAGGTTGCCTCGACCAATCAGCGACGGGCAGAGTCTGCCGCGAATTCTGGAATCATCATTGTCCATATACTACGGGGACATGCATATTCTAGAATACCCGATGCGTTAGAATCGGGCCACAATCTAATATATATATATATATATATATATATATATATATATGTGTTCGGCAATCTCTTAAATTCTGACCAGTGTCCCTTTATGAGGTAATAACTCAGGAACGCTTCAATGGATCCTAGCGGTTCTGAGACTGTTTTTTCGTGACATATTGGGCTTCATGTTAGTGGTAAATTTAGGTCAATAAATTTTGTGTTTATTTGTGATAAAAACGGAAATTTGGCGAAAATTTAGAAAATTTCGCAATTTTCACATTTTGAATTTTTATTCTGTTAAACCAGAGAGTTATGTAACACAAAATAGTTAATAAATAACATTTCCCACACGTCTACTTTACATCAGCACAATTTTGGAAACAAAATTTTTTTTTCCTAGGAAGTTATAAGGGTTAAAATTTGACCAGCGATTTCTCATTTTTACAACGAAATTTACAAAACCATTTTTTTTAGGGACCACCTCACATTTGAAGTCAGTTTGAGGAGTCTATATGGCTGAAAATACCCCAAAGTGACGCCATTCTAAAAACTGCACCCCTCAAGGTGCACAAAACCACATTCAAGAAGTTTATTAACCCTTCAGGTGCTTCACAGCAGCAGAAGCAACATGGAAGGAAAAAATGAACATTTAACTTTTTAGTTACAAAAATGATCTTTCAGCAACAATTTTTTATTTTCCCAATGGTAAAAGGAGAAACTGAACCACGAAAGTTGTTGTCCAATTTGTCCTGAGTACGCTGATACCTCATATGTGGGGGGTAAACCACTGTTTGGGCGCACGGCAGGGCTTGGAAAAGAGCGCCATTTGACTTTTTGAATGAAAAATTGGCTGCACTCTTTAGCGGACACCATTTCACATTTGGAGAGCCCCCGTGTGCCTAAAAATTTGAGCTCCCCCACAAGTGACCCCATTTTGGAAACTAGACACCCCAAGGAACTTATCTAGATGCATAGTGAGCACTTTGAACCCCCAGGTGCTTCACAAATTGATCCGTAAAAATGAAAAAGTACTTTTTTTTTCACAAAAAAATTCTTTTAGCCTCAATTTTTTCATTTTCACATGGGCAACAGGATAAAATGGATCCTAAAATTTGTTGGGCAATTTCTCCCGAGTACGCCGATACCTCATATATGGGGGTAAACCACTGTTTGGGCACACGGCAGGGCTCGGAAGGGAAGGAGCGCCTTTTGACTTTTTGAATGGAAAATTAGCTCCAATTGTTAGCGGACACCATGTCGCGTTTGGAGAGCCCCTGTGTGCCTATGCATTGAAGCTCCCCCACAAGTGACCCCATTTTGGAAACTAGACCCCCCCAAGGAACTTATCTAGATGCGTACTGAGCACTTTAAACCCCCAGGTGCTTCACAGAAGTTTATAACGCAGAGCCATGAAAATAAAAAATAATTTTTCTTTCCTCAAAAATGATTTTTAAGCCTGGAATTTCCTATTTTGCCAACAGTAATAGGAGAAATTGGACCATAAATGTTATTGTCCAGTTTGTCCTGAGTACGCAGATACCCCATATGTGGGGGTAAACCACTGTTTGGGCGCACGGCAGGGCTCGGAAGGGAAGGCACGCCATTTGGCTTTTTAAATGGAAAATTAGCTCCAATCATTAGCGGACACCATGTCGAGTTTGGAGAGCCCCTGTGTGCCTAAACATTGGAGATCCCCCACAAATGACCCCATTTTGGAAACTAGACCCCCAAAGGAACTAATCTAGATGTGTGGTGAGCACTTTGAACCCTCAAGTGCTTCACAGAAGTTTATAACGCAGAGCCATGAAAAAAAAAAAAAAAAATTATTTTCCCAAAAATGATTTTTTAGCCCGCAATTTTTTATTTTCCCAAGGGTAACAGGATAAATTGGACCCCAAAAGTTGTTGTCCAGTTTCTCCTGAGTACGCTGATACCCCATATGTGGGGGTAAACCACTGTTTGGGCACACGCTGGGGCTCGGAAGTGAAGTAGTGACGTTTTGAAATGCAGACTTTGATGGAATGCTCTACGGGCGTCATGTTGCGTTTGCAGAGCCCCTGATGTGGCTAAACAGTAGAAACCCCCCATAAGTGACCCCATTTTGGAAAGTAGACCCCGAAAGGAACTTATCTAGATGTGAGGTGAGCACTTTGAACCCCCAAGTGCTTCACAGAAGTTTATAACACAGAGCAGTGAAAATAATAAATACGTTTTCTTTCCTCAAAAATAATTTTTTAGCCCAGAATTTTTTTAATTTTCCCAAGGGTAACGAGAAATTTGACCCCAATATTTGTTGTCCAGTTTCTCCTGAGTACGGTGATACCCCATATGTGGGGGTAAACTACTGTTTGGGCACATGCCGGGGCTCGGAAGTGAAGTAGTGACGTTTTGAAATGCAGACTTTGATGGAATGCTCTACGGGCGTCATGTTGCGTTTGAAGAGCCCCTGGTGTTCCTAAACAGTAGAAATCCACCACAAGTGACCCCATTGTGTAAACTAGACCCCCCAAGGAACTTATCTAGATATGTGGTGAGCACTTTGAACCCCCAAGTGCTTCACAGACGTTTACAACGCAGAGCTGTGAAAATAAAAAAATCATTTTTCTTTCCTCAAAAATGATGTTTAGCAAGCAATTTTTTATTTTCTCAAGGGTAACAGGAGAAATTGGACCCCAGTAATTGTTGCGCAGTTTGTCCTGAATATGCTGGTACCCCATATATGGGGGTAAACCACTGTTTGGGCACACGTCGGGGCTCGGAAGGGAGGGAGCACCATTTGACTTTTTGAATAAAAGATTGGCTGGAATCAATGGTGGCGCCATGTTGCGTTTGGAGACCCCCTGATGTGCCTAAACAGTGGAAACCCCTCAATTCTAACTCCAACACACCCCTAACCCTTATCCTAACTGTAGCCGTAACCCTAACCACAACCCTAACCCCAACATACCCCTAACCCTAACCCCAACCCTAATTCCAACCCTAACCCTAAGGCTATGTGCCCACGTTGCGGATTCGTGTGAGATTTTTCAGCACCATTTTTGAAAAATCCGCGGGTAAAAGGCACTGCGTTTTACCTGCGGATTTACCGCGGATTTCCAGTGTTTTTTGTGCGGATTTCACCTGCGGATTCCTATTGAGGAACAGGTGTAAAACGCTGCGGAATCCGCACAAAGAATTGACATGTGGGGAAAATACAACGCAGCGTTTCCACGTGGTATTTTCCGCACCATGGGCACAGCACATTTGGTTTTCCATATGTTTACATGGTATTGTAAACCTGATGGAACACTGCTGCGGATCCGCAGCCAAATCCACACCATGTGCACATAGCCTAATTCTAAAGGTATGGGCACACGCTGCGGAAAACACTGCGGATCCGCAGCAGTTTCCCATGAGTTTACAGTTCAATGTAAACCTATGGGAAACAAAAATCGCTGTACACATGCTGCGGAAAAACTGCACGGAAACGCAGCAGTTTACATTCCGCAGCATGTCACTTCTTTCTGCTGATTCCGCAGCGGTTTTACAACTGCTCCAATAGAAAATCGCAGTTATAAAACCGCAGCGAAATGCGCAGAAAAACCGCGGTAAATTCGCGATAAATCCACAGCGGTTTAGCACTGCGGATTTATCAAATCCGCAGAGGACCAGAATACGTGTGCACATACCGTACCCTAACCCTAACCCTAGTTCTAACTCCAACCTTAGTGGAAAAAAAAAAAAATCTTTATTTTATTATTGTCCCTACCTATGGGGGTGACAAAGGGGGGGGGGGGGGTCATTTACTGTTTTTTTTATTTTGATCACTGTGAGGTTTTATCACAGTGATCAAAATTCACATTGGAACTAATCTGCCGGCCGGCAGATTCGGCGGGCGCACTGCGCATGCGCCCGCCATTTTGGAAGATGGCGGCACCCAGGAAAGAAGACGGACGGACCCCGGGAGGCTAGGTAAGTATAAGGGGGGGGGGGAGATCAGGGCACGGGGGGGGCGTCAGAGCACGGGGGGCGGATCGGAGCATGGGGGGGTGGATCGGAGTGCAGGGGGTGGATTGGAGCACGGGTGGGTGGATCGGAGCACGGGTGGGTGGATTGGAGCACGGGTGGGTGGATCGGAGTGCAGGGGGGTTGGATTGGAGCACGGGGGGTGGGATTGGAGCACGGGGGGAGCGGACAGGAGGACGGGGGAGCGGAGCACAGGACGGAGGGGAGCGGACCACAGATCGGAGGGCTGGGGGGGCGATCGGTGGGGTGGGGTAGGGGCACAAAAGTGTTTCCAGCCATGGCCGATGATATTGCAGCATCGGCCATGGCTGGATTGTAATATTTCACCAGTTTTTTAGGTGAAATATTACAAATTGCTCTGATTGGCAGTTTCACTTTCAACAGCCAATCAGAGCGCTCGTAGCCACGGGGGGGTGAAGCCACCCCCCCTGGGCTAAAGTACAACTCCTCCTGTCCCTGCAGGCCGGGTGAAATTACAGTTAATCCTTTCACCCGGCCTGCAGGAGCCCAATCCGGCCATGACGCATATGCTGCGTCACAGGTGGGATTGGCACGGGTTTTCATGATGCATACGCTGCGTCAAAGGTCGGGAAGGGGTTAAAACAAGACTTTAAAACAAGATACCACATGTTCAGTACCGATGGACCATGTGCAGGACCCCTAAGGCGCGTTTCGCATTCTTGCTTCTTCCTTTATCACCACCCTTAGGCTGGGTTCACACTACGTTATGGGCGTCCGTTAGACGGACTACGTTACACCGCGGCATAACGCAGTGTAACGTAGTCCATTAACGCTGCCATTAATTCCTTTGTCGGACGCATCGCTAGCGCATGCCCACAATGGGCATGCGCTAGCGATGTGCCGTCATTGAGTGACGGACCCTGAGACGGGGGCTGCAGCGTTTCCGGGTCCGTCACTGCTAGCGCAGATAGAGCATCTGCTAGCTCTATCTGAGCTAGCACGATTACACATCTGCACTTGCGTTAACAGCAGCCCGTTAACGTATGTGTAGCCTTAGTTAGGTAAAAATAATAAAATTAAAAAAAAATGTATTTATTTCCATTTTTCCTTTAGGGTTAGAGTTGGTCTAAAGTGAGGTGAGCTAAAATTAGGGTTAGAGTTGGGGCTAAAGTTAGAGTTAGGGTTACGACTAAAGAAGGGGTTAGGGTTGGGATTACGGTTAGTGTTGGGATTAGGGTTAGGGGTGTGTTGGAATTAGGGTCGTGATTAGGGTTATGGCTGGGATTAGGGTTAGGGATGTGTTGGGGTTAGAATTGGGGGAATTTCCACTGTTTAGGTACATCAGGGGGTCTCCAAACGCAACCTGGCGCCACCATTGATTCCAGCCAATTTTGAGTTCAAAAAGTCAAACGGTGCTCCCTCCCTTCTGAGCCCTGCCATGCACCCAAACAGTGGCTTTTCTCCACATATGGGGTATCGGCATACTCAGGAGAAGTTGCACAACAAATTTTGTGGTCTACTTTCTCCTGATATCCTTGTGAAAATAAAAAAAATGGTTCCAAAGTAAATTTTTTGTGAAAAAAGTAAAATGTTCATTTTTTACATTCACATTGCTTTAGTTCTTGTGAAGCACCTGAAGGATTAATAAACTTCTTGAATGTGGTTTTGCACACCTTGAGGGGTGTAGTTTTTAGAATGGGGTCACTTTTGGGTATTTTCTTTTATATTGAGCCCCCAAACTCACTTCAAATGTGAGGTGGTCCCTAAAAAAATGTTTTTTTAAATATTGTTGGAAAAATAAGAAGTCGCTGGTCAACTTTTAACCCTTATAGCTAGTGATGGGCGAGCACTAAAATGCTCGTTCCTCAGGTTGAGCAAATTAGAATACGCGGGTACTCGACCCAAGCAACAAGCCCAATGTAAGTCTATGGGAAAACCGAGCATTTTTCCGGCAGACCCCGGTGGTCTGCAGAGGGACTATAAGTTGTGGAAATTGATGGGAACAGTGCTCAAATTACATGGGAACAGCATGAGGAAGACCCCTGGAAGCCTTTCTGACTCCCAGGTGTCAAGACTCATGGGTAATACTGCTCTGAGAAACACTGCACACAGCAGCACTGGAACTGAACAAAACGCCAAGTTTCTGTAACCAGGTACAAACAGGACCTGAGACATGTGACAGAGTGGGAGGTGGTCAGGGGCAGAGCCAGATGCCGGGGTGCAGAGAAGGGATAGACACAAAAGAGTAGTCAAACAAGCAAAGATCGGAGCCAGAAGATCACGAAGTACCAAAGGAGAGAGACAGGGGATTGTCAGAGGCGACGCCAGAGGTCAGTAATCCAGAAAAACAAACAAAGTAACGCACAGAGAGCAACGGAAACCCTATGCAAACTGGGCACACACTCCAGGGGTCAAGTACACAGACTAAAACAGAACGCATAGCTGACAGTGAAACCTAGTTTTGAGTGAGTATAAATACCCCTTCCATATTGAGAGGCCAACAACATTAACCCTGAGAGAACAGGATATTAACCATGTCCTAGCCATGACACCAGGGCACTGCTGTGAACAATGTTGTCAGTTTTATGCCACTTTTACAAACTCACAATAAAACATACAAAGACTAAACCAAAATGGATTTTCCTGGGAAATATATGTTAATCCGGACCTGCTTTTGCCTTCGTGACCGGACCAATTTTTACAATTCTGACCACTGTCACTTTATGAAATAACTCTGGAATGCTTCAACGGATCCCGGTGATTCTGAGACTGTTTTCTCAAGACATATTGTGCTTTATGATAGTGGTAAAATTTCTTTGATATGACTTGCGTTTATTTGTGAAAAAAAAGGAAAATTTGTCAAAAATCTTGAAAATTTCACAATTTGCCAACTTTTATTTTTTATGCCATTAAATCAGAGCGTTATATCGCACAAAATAGTTAATAAATAACATTTCCCACATGTCTACTTTACATCAGCACAATTTTAGATCCAACTTTTTTTGCTAGGAAGTTATAAAGGTTAAAAGTTGACCAGCGATTTTTCATTTTTTTTCAACAAATTTTACAAAACCATTTTTTTAGGGACCACACCACACACTTGAAGTGACTTTGAGGGGTCTATATGAAAGAAAAATACCCAAAAGTGACACCACTCTAAAAACTGCACCCCTCAAGGTGCACAAAACCACATTCAAGAAGTTTATTAACCCTTCAGGTGTTTCACAGGAATGAATGGAATGTGGAAGGAAAAAATAAACATTTACTCTTCTTTCTCAAAAATATGCCTTTAGACCTAATTTTTTTTACTTTCCCAAGGGTAACAGGAGAAAATAGACCATACATTTTGTTTTACAATGACTTCTGTGCATGCCCATACCCCATATGTGGGGGAAATCTACTGTTTGGGTGCACGGCAGGGCTCGGAAGGGAAGGAGCGCCATTTGACTTTTTGAATGTAAAATATGCTGGATTACGGTAATTAGTGGACGCCATGTCACATTTGGAGAGCCCCTGATGTGCCTAAGCAGTGGAAATCCCTAACAAGTGACGCCATTTTGGAAACAACACCCCTCAAGGAATTTATCTAGATGTCTGGTGGGCACCTTGAACCTCCAGGGGCTTCATAGAATTTTATAATATTGAGCAGTCAAAATAGAAAAAAAAAATTTTTTTACCACAAAAATGCAATTTTTAGCCCTCACTTTTTTATTTTCACAAGGGTAGCAAGAAAAAAATGGACCCCAAAGTTTGTTGTGCAATTTCTCCTGAGTATGTCAATGCCCAATATGTGGTGGAAAACTACTGTCTGGGAGCAGAGCAGGGCATGAAAGGGAAGGAGGGCAATATTACAGTACAAGTTCTGCTGCATTGGTTTGAGGTGGCCAGGTCACATTGGCAGAGCCCCTGAGGTGCCAGGGCAGCAGAAACCCTCGTAAGTGACCCCATTTTACAAACTACACCTCTCAATGAGTTCATCTAGGGATGCAGTGATCATATTGATACCACAAGTGTGTCACAGAACTTGATACCATTGGGCAGTGAAGAAAAAATAATTACATTTTTACCACAAAAAAAATTGTTTTAGCCTCAGATTTTACATTTTCACACTGGGAAATGAATAAAATGGTGCCAAAATGTGTTACACAATTTCTTCTGAACTTGGCAATACCCCATATGTGGCGGTACAGCACTGCTTAGCCACACAGCAAGACCCTGGAAGGACGGAGAACTATTTGACTCTTGGAGAACTAATTATTATAGAATATAGAATTCCAGACTCTATATAAAGAGACCCTAAATGCCAGAAAAGCAGAATCCCTCCTCAAGTGACCCCAGTTTGGAAATTTAACCATTTAGGAATTCATCTACAGGTGTAGTGATGATTTTGACATACCGGTAAGTGTATTCCAGAAACAGGCAGCAGTGGATGTTGCTGAATGAAAAATGCAAACTGCCGCTGTAGTGACCAGTACGTTCCAGTCACCAGAACGTTATGCCCAGCCCGTGCTTCTGGATACATGCACCGATAAATTAGGCGGGCTCTCATCACTTCAAATATGCCAAACATGTGGATGATATACTGTATGTGGTTTAGGTACATTGTGGAGCTCAGAAGGGAAGGGGCATTTGAATTTCTTTCAGGGGGGTGAGTAGCCATAACGCTTTTCCAGAGCCTTTGTACTAGCAGTAACGTGGAAGCCCCCTATATTTCTTTTAACAGATGTCAGACCTGAGTGAGGACTTGCTTTTTTTGTGGATTTAGTGTGAGCTTTTATTGGGAACATTTTACGTTTGGGATCACATTTATCCAGCGCTCTACGCTGAGCACTTACTTTGGGGCTTCTATCTAAATCTCTGAGTGATGTGACAGATGAAATCCCAATCCATTCACTATAATGAGGCAGCATAGTTTCTCTGAACTCTGTCTGGCCTCTGTTAAGTGGTGTTCTTCTTTTCAGAATTGCACAAAACTGTCTGTCTGACTGCGCTTTTATGTATGAATAAAAAGACGGACACCGTCGCATCAGGTCTTATGGCATCCACAGTGTCTCCATCTGCCTCATTATAGGGAATCTTCCTCCGAGGGTTCTGTCTCAATCACCTACTTCAGAGATTTACACGGAAACTCCGGTGTAAGCACTCAGCGCAGTGCATGGGATAAATGTGCACCGAGCCTTACTGCAATCTTTGGGAGGCAGAAAAAAATTAACATGTGAAGAATCGGTTTTATCTATTTTTTACGCCGTTCTCCAGGTATAAGTGATTAGGCGACTTTATTCTTCGGGTCACTGCGAATACAGCGATACCAGATCTATATCGGGTTTTTATGTTTGGCAGCTGTCACACACTAAAAGACGCTTTGTATTGCACATCGCTATATTTTGAGAGCTATAATTTTTCCATATTTTGGTCCACAGAGTCATTTGATGGCTTGTTTTTGCGGGTCGAGCTGACGTTTTTATTGGTACCATTTTCGGGCACATGACATTTTTTCATCGCTTTCTATTCTAATTTTTGGGAGACAGAATAATCAAACACCGGGAATTCAGGATTTTTTTAAAAAAATTTATGACGTTCCGTGTGTAGTAAAATGAATAAGGCAGATTTATTCTTCGGGTCAGTATGACAAAAGTGAGACCATATTTATATAATTTTTTTTTACGTTTTGCCCCTTTTTCACAATAAAAACTATTTTATAGAAAAAATAATTGTTTTGCATCGGTTTATTCCGAAAGCTATAACTTTTTTATTTTTCCGCTGTTTGAGCTGTATGGCGGATTGTTTTTTGTGGGACAAGAAGACGTTTTCATCGCTATGATTTTAATTTTGCTATGACTTTTTGATCACGTTTTATTCTATTTTTTGTTTGGCGGCATGATAAAAAAGCAAAGGTTTTTGCTCCTTTTTTTTTTTTACGGTGCGCACCAAAGAAGGGAATAAGTGTGACCGTTTTATAGGTGATATGGTGGTGGAGGATTAGGATGAGAAGGAGGAGGACAACAGCAAATTGCCAAAATAAGGAAGCGTACACCCATGTGTTGGTGTGAAGAAGTGCATGGGCATAGACCTCCCTAAAAAAAGACACTGGATTTGAGTTTGTTACGCTGCTATCATTCGGTGGCATTGAGAAGTCTGACCCAATCCAGTCCTTGTTAATTTTTATAAGAGTCAGCCTGTCAGCATTTTCAGTTGACAGGAGGATGCGCTTATCTGTTATAATTCCACCAGCGGCGCTAAAAACCCGCTGACAGAATGTTAGAGGCAGGGCAGGCCAGGACCTCCAAGGCGTAGAGAGCCAGTTCATGCAATGTGTCCAGCTTGGATACCCATTAAGTAAAAAGCACAGAGAAATCCCGGAGGACGTTTGTACGATCTGCAAGGTGCTCCCTCACCATCTTCACAAACATTGCACTTTTTGTGAGAGTACCTCGCACCTCAAGGCCAATGCTATGGGAGGGTCTGAAGAAACTCTCCCAGAACTTTGCCAGTGTTCCCCTGCCTCTGCTGGATTGGAGTTGTGTCTCTCTCGCCTGTACTTCTTGGTTGTCCAACAAACTGTGACCTCTGCCGCCAGTGTTTTCAGATGGTAGTTTTTTTTAATAATTCCGCAACAAGGGCCTTCTGGTACTGCCCCATTTTAGTACACCTGTCCGCCCGGTCGGCGGGCACGTCAAAACACCACATGCAGATGCATCCGCATATAATGCATGTCTCTGCGTACCCAATGTTAAAGATAGGTACGCAGGATGACGCAGGACACAGCCATACGCAGACCAGCCAAATTAAAGTGTGAACCCGGCCTAAGAAACAAGACTGTGATGAGCAGGGTGTAAATATATAACTTGGCACTCAACTTTTGTTTAATTTGAAGATTTTTAATGCAGTCCAGCAAAAATAAACATTTCAGTCCTCACCGGACCTTCATCAGGAAGGTTGCTATGGTGGGAATAACCACTGTGTACTTGCGAGTACTATAATGGGTCCGTGACCATGTATAGAGCCGAAAACTCCCAGGTAAGGCAAAAGGTCACCGTATTACACAACAAGCGGTGGATGCCGCGTTGGAGAGATCGTCACGCCGTCCACTGAATCACCACTGGGCGATCCCGTTACATAGAGAAACCTTGGGGCCTTATAGCGTACATCTATACTCCCTAACAGACGGCTGGTGGGAGTGTACCCACTATTACACATGGAGGGAGCACCTTCACCCAGGCACCAGATCTCTACAAGTTCCTCGGGACACATTATAAAGTAATACGGTGACCTTTTGCCTTACTTGGGAGTTTTCGGCTCTATACATGGTCACGGACCCACTACAGTACTCGCAAGTACACAGTGGTTATTCCCACCATAGCAACGATCCTGATGAAGGTCCGGTGAGGACCGAAAAGTTGTTTATTTTTGCCGGACTGCATTAAAAATCTTCAAATTAAACAAAAGTTGAGTGCCAAGTTATATATTTATATTATTCACGGGTTGAGCTCCCACTTGTGCACTACTTTTCAGCTGTGCAATGATATATTCACAAATGTGAATGAGCAGGGTGGCGCCAGGTCTGATATAGACCTGATGACGCTGTGCGGCGAGCCAATCACTGTAATGCCACAACCAACATGGCTGCAGCATTACAGTGTGTGGCAGACAATCCCTGCATGTTCATTGGCTCTCTAAAGAGCACCAAACATACAAGGAGGAGACCCGGGCCCCGCAGAGCAACCCCGGAAATACTCCGCGAGCTTAGAGCATCTTGAGCAGTGAGATGCTCAGGCGAGTACCGAGTAGTGGCGAGCATGCTCACTAAACACTACTTATAACGTCCTAACAAAAATAAAAATTATGTTTCCAAAATTGTGCTGATGTAAAGCAGACATGTGGGAAATATGACTTATTGACTATTTTGTGTGATATGACTCCTGTGATTTAAATGTACAAAAATTAAAAGTTCAAAAATTGCTAAGTTTTCAAAATTTGTCAAACTTTCATTTTTTTTTTCATAAATAAACACAAGCCATATCGAAAAATTTTTACTACTAACATGAAGTTCAATATATCACAAGAAAACAATGTCAGAATCACCGGGATCCGTTAAAGCGTTCCAGAGTTATTATCTCATAAAGGGACAGTGGTCAGAATTGTAAAAATTGGCCCGGTCATTAAGTACCAAATCAGCTCTGTCACTAAGGGGTTAATATTTGGAGTTCCTGAAGGCATAGAAGAGAGAGTATTTCACTCACAATATGTATATAAGCAACGCATGAATAAATGTACATTGCCGAGACCGGGCTTCTAAACATCAGACTGCTGGACAACCCAAAAGAACTGATGGTGGACCGGCCCGGGGGGCATTTACCCTCCTGCCCCTCCAGTAATGGGGAATCTCCAGCACCTACCTCCACCTGCAGAGCCGCACACCACATATATGGCTGCTCTGTGCACACAGGACCTGTGATGAGGTCACAGGAGGGGAGGAGTCAGGGGTCACATGATCAGGGGCCTCAGTGTATGCAGGACTCTGCTGTGCTGGTTGTCATGGTGCTGGATGAGGGGAAGTTTATGTGTGGGGTCAGGAAGGGTTTACAGTGTGGGTGTAGCAGAGCGGCAGAGCCGTGTGTGTATGAGGTGTACGGAGCGGAGCCGTGTGTGTACGAGGTGTACTGAGCAGAGCCGTGTGTGTACAAGGTGTACGGAGCGAAGCCGTGTGTGTACGAGGTGTACGGAGCAGAGCCGTGTGTGTACAAGGTGTACGGAGAAGAGCCGTGTGTGTACGAGGTGTATGGAGCGGAGCCGTGTGTGTACGAGGTGTACGGAGAAGAGCCGTGTGTGTACGAGGTGTACGGAGCGAAGCCGTGTGTGTACGAGGTGTACAGAGCAGAGCCGTGTGTGTGTATGAGGTGTACGTAGCAGAGCTGTGTGTATACAGAGCGAAACCGTGTGTGTACGAGGTGTACGGAGCAGAGCCGTGTGTACGAGGTGTACGGAGCAGAGCCGTGTGTGTACGAGGTGTACGGAGCAGAGCCGTGTGTGTACGGAGCAGAGCCGCGTGTGTACGAGGTGTATGGAGCAGAGTCGTGTGTGTGTATGAGGTGTACTGAGCAGAGCCGTGTGTGTAAAAGGTGTACGGAGCAGAGCCAAGTGTGTACGAGGTGTACGGAGCAGAGCCATGTGTGTGTATGAGGTGTACGGAGCGGAGCTGTGTGTGTACGAGGTGTACAGAGCGGAGCCATGTGTGTACGAGGTGTTCGGAGCAGAGCCGTGTGTGTACGAGGTGTACGGAGCGAAGCCGTGTGTACGAGGTGTACGGAGCAGAGCCGTGTGGGTGTATGAGGTGTACGTAGCAGAGCTGTGTGTGTACGGAGCGAAACCGTGTGTGTACGAGGTGTACAGAGCAGAGCCGTGTGTACGAGGTGAACGGAGCAGAGCCGCGTGTGTACGAGGTGTATGGAGCAGAGTCGTGTGTGTGTATGAGGTGTATGGAGCAGAGTCGTGTGTGTGTGTATGAGGTGTATGGAGCAGAGCCGCG
Organism: Ranitomeya imitator; assembly: GCF_032444005.1. Taxonomy (NCBI): domain Eukaryota; kingdom Metazoa; phylum Chordata; class Amphibia; order Anura; family Dendrobatidae; genus Ranitomeya; species Ranitomeya imitator. The sequence continues at coordinate 364,074,572 of NC_091283.1, forward strand.
TGTGTATGAGGTGTATGGAGCAGAGTCGTGTGTGTGTATGAGGTGTATGGAGCAGGGCCGTGTGTGTACGAGGTGTACGGAGCAGAGCCGTGTGTGTACGGAGCAGAGCCGCGTGTGTACGAGGTGTATGGAGCAGAGTCGTGTGTGTGTATGAGGTGTACTGAGCAGAGCCGTGTGTGTAAAAGGTGTACGGAGCAGAGCCAAGTGTGTACGAGGTGTACGGAGCAGAGCCGTGTGTGTATGAGGTGTACGGAGCGGAGCTGTGTGTGTACGAGGTGTACGGAGCGGAGCCATGTGTGTACGAGGTGTTCGGAGCAGAGCCGTGTGTGTACAAGGTGTATGGAGCAGAGCCGTGTGTGTACGAGGTGTACGGAGCAGAGCTGTGTGTGTACGAGGTGTACGGAGCAGAGCTGTGTGTGTACGAGGTGTACGGAGCGAAGCCGTGTGTACGAGGTGTACGGAGCAGAGTCGTGTGTGTACGAGGTGTACGGAGCAGAGCCGTGTGGGTGTATGAGGTGTACGTAGCAGAGCTGTGTGTGTACGGAGCGAAACTGTGTGTGTACGAGGTGTACGGAGCGGAGCCGCGTGTGTACGATGCGTACGGAGCAGGGCCGTGTATGTACGATGCGTACGGAGGGGAGCCGTGTGTATGTGAGGGAGCGCTAGGGCCGTAGTCGTGGCCCGCAATGACAGCTGCTGGAGCACACCCTGGCCACCCAGATATATATGTTAAGGGGGCACCACAGACTAATAGATAATGGGATCCTAACCTTGACCTATGAAAAACGTATAGTCCTCAACCAAGAAGAAAAAGAATAGGCCATGAAACGGGGATCACCAAGGACATGGATTGACAAAAAATATAACAATTTTTATTATAGTTAAACTCCCAAGACACTTAGGCCGGGTTCACATTGCGTTAGCAGTCCGTTAAACACACACGTTAATGGGCTGCTGTTAACGCAAGTGCCGACATTCCATCGCGCTAGCGTCTGCTAGCTCTACCTGCGCTAGCAGTGACGGACCCGGAAACGCTGCAGCCCGCGTCTCGGGGTCCGTCACTCAATGACGCTCCTCCTGTGCCTGACTCTTACGGGATTAGGTTATTATACCTGGCCGTCTCATGATATTGCAAAGGGTTGGTCATTTAGATTGGCATTTCCAGCATGCATTAGCTTAATTTAAACTTTGCTGTGCACTGGCATTACTGCACTCATACCATTATTAATATGTCTATTGTGGCTAGTAGATAACTTTGGCAGATGCCCTGGCTCAAAAGGGTTATTTCTTATTGATATTATGTGTTTGATAATCTTTGTGCATTAACATCACTGCGTCTTGTATCTGGCTATTGTGGCCATTAAGTTACCAGTGCAGGTGCCCTGGTCTCCTTATTTTTGCTCCTCCTCTACAGTGTATTGCCCTTCCTATATATTGCACTTATATATATTTTTTCTGTATTGATGGGCATGCTGTTATTACAGTTTAGGGATTTTACAGCAAAAAGGGCATTTCTATATCTACCTTAGAGCTTGTATCAGCTTTCATTTTAGGCCCGTTTGGGTAGTTTGCATATAGAGTCCGGTACTGTGGTTATGCCACCGATATGCTGTTCATATAGATGTCCAATCTAAGGGTATTTGTCCAGTTATACTCACATATCCTATGAGTCATGTTCAGGTTGTAGCTCTATTTTGGGCTTTGTTTTGTACAAGGTGTTCGTGTGAACCCTTTGTAAATGTTTTTAAATGTAAGTATCTTGTGAGTTTATCTATAATAAAAGTTGTTATATTTTTTGTCAATCCATGTCCTTGGTGATCCCCATTTCATGGCCTATTCTTTTTCTTCTTGGTTGAGTACACCCTGACCACCCGACACATGAAAACAATGTCCCTTTGTCAGCGTACCTAACTCTCCATTCTCCGAACCATGAGGGTCACCTCTGGCCTGTTGCAGGCTTACCCCCAATGATCGCACAAATAGAGACAGAGTCCAGTTCCAACTTTAACCCCTTAGCGACCGCCGATACGCCTTTTAACGGCGACCGCTAAGGGTACTTAAACCACAGCGCCGTTAATTAACGGCGCTGTGGAAAAAGTGAATAGCTCCCCCCAGAGTCGGATTTTCTCCGGGGTCTCGGCTGCCGGGGGTAGCCAAGACCCCAGAGAACATGATTTGGGGGGCTTTTGTACCGACCCCGCATTTGCGATCGCCGGTAATTAACCGTTTACCGGCGATCGCAAAGAAAAACGCAATCTCTTTTTAATTTCTCTGTCTTCCGATGTGATCGCACATCAGAGGACAGAGAAAAGGGGTCCCAGATAGCCCCCCGATACTCAACTATCTCCCCCGGTGCTCCTCGTGGCTCCCGGTGGGCGCCGCCATCTTCAAAATGGCAGGCGCATGCGCAGTGCGCCGGCCGGCACCGGGAGACTCTTTGGGGTCTCGGCTGCCGGGGGTAGCCGAGACCCCAAAGAACATGATCGGGGTCGGTTTTACCGACCCCTGTTTTGCGATCGCCGGTAATTAACTGTTTACCGGCGACCGCAAAAAAAAAAAAATCAAAGTGTAGTTCTCTGTCCTCTGATGTGATCGCACATCAGAGGACAGAGAAATAGGGGGATTCGGGGACCCTATCATACTCACCGGTGTCCCTGGGTCCTCCTGCTGCTCCTGGCCGCCGGGGAAAAGAAAATGGTGGGCGCATGTGCAGTGCGCCCGCCATCTGTCTCCATCTGCCGGCCGGCAGGAGAAGAGCAGTTGGGGCTAAAATTAGGGCTAGGGTTAATACATACCCTTTAACACATACCCCGATTTATGATGCACAGATACGGCAGAGAAATGTATAGTACAATGCCAGATTTCACTTCTTTCATGAGTGACAGCTATTGTAAATTCTGCAGTGTATATATACAGGAGGAAAGGTGCTGTGCAGTGTATATATACAGGAGAGGTGCTTTTCTGTTTTGAGTTTTTCTATGAAACAAAGACTTTTCTACATAAACAATGTTGTTTGGTTTTGCGGCCCCAACAGATCTGTGCTACAAAGTAACAGGCGGCTTGGGCATTAATGAGGGACCTGATGCTGAATCCTTTCCACAAACCCTAATGACCCAATTAGTGCCCTGTCATTAGAAGCTCATTAAACGCCTCCCTGTCCCGGGCAGTCATGTACAGTATGGGGGGATCCTGCAGCCCACCCCCTGACTGCTCCATACCATACACTGCCCTCTGTCGCTCTCACTATTATCCTGTGCATTTCTCCGTCATCGTTACCCCATGTTACACTTGTCACCCCCACTACAGAGTAGCAGGGCAGCCAATGTCACAGGTCACCCCGTCCCGGACCCTAATGGCAGCAGGAAATGTCTGCTCCTCTATTGGGTTGGAACCTGATTTAATCAAGGAATAATGTGGATTTGTTGCCGGTGGCCGCAGGGGAAGGGTTAAGTGATGCCATGTCCTTGGTGGGAGCAGTGGCAGCTGCTGGGACCTGGACAGATACAACCAATGTTGCTGTGACTGCACAGTGTGATGTGGAGGAGAGAAGCTGAGACTCTGGAGCAGAAATCACCCACATGCCAGCACTGGGCAGAGTCCCTCCAGTCACCAGCCTGGGGCCACGGGGCCCCAACCTACAGCCCACATGGCAGCAGCTCCCCTTCCTCCTGGCATCTGGTTAACCCCATTTATGCAGGTCGGATTGTTATCTTTAAAGGGAACCTGTCACCCCGTTTTTGGAGATTGAGATATAAATACTGTTAAATAGGGCCTGCGCTGTGCGCTACTATAGTGTATGTAGTGTACCCTGATTCCCCACCTATGCTGAGAAATACATTACCAAAGTCGCCGTTTTCGCCTGTCAATCAGGCTGGTCAGGTCGGGTGGGCGTGGTGACATCGCTCTTTTCTTCCCCAGCTTTCCGTTGGTGGCGTAGTGGTGTGCGCATGTCCAGAGTTCCGAATCCCCTGCGCGCACGTGAAGCAAAAGCGCGCGTTCTGCGCTATTGCCATACCTCCCAACCGTCCCTCATTGTGCGGGACTGCCCCGGATTTGATGCTTGCCCCGTCTGTCCTGCCCGGGACGCAGAGTGTCCCGCAGACAGAACAGTTGAAGCTGCTGTCTTGTCACACGCCCCTTTTGTTAGGCCACGCCCCTTCCCCGTCGGTGTGTTCCTGAGTCTTCCAGTGTGCCTCACAGTTCAGAGAGAGGGGACACCTGAGGGGACATAACACAGCCGGACACAGTCTGGGTGCCGGCAGCAATGTAAGCAGCAGACCGTGAGTGGACTGGAGGCTGCTAATGGGACAGATGCAGATCAGTGAGTAGTGGATGTCACAGAGATGACTGACTCTGTCCAGTGCATTGTGGAGGAGGAGCAGCTGCAGCCTCCTGTGAGATAGTGACAACACATCACTGTGGCTGCTTTATTTCCCCAGGCATAAAAGTGCTAAGCTTAAGCTCCTATGACAGTCACTGTATCATCATGTGCTAATTACAAGCTGCAGCTCCGCTTGGTGCACACACACGGCTGAGGCTCCGCTCGGTACACTTTGTACACAGACACACACACGCGGCTCTGCTCGGTGCACCTCGTGTACACACACACACACACACACGCGGCTCCGCTCGGTGCACCTCGTACACACACGCGGCTCCGCTCGGTGCACCTCGTACACACACGCGGCTCCGCTCGGTGCACCTCGTACACACACGCGGCTCCGCTCTGTGCACCTCGTACACACACGCGGCTCCGCTCTGTGCACCTCGTACACACACGCGGCTCCGCTCTGTGCACCTCGTACACACACGTGGCTCCGCTCGGTGCACCTCGTACACACACGCGGCTCCGCTCGGTGCACCTCCTACTGTGAAAGGTGTACGGAGCCATATGTATGAGGTGTACGGAGCACAGCCGCGTGTGTACGAGGTGTGCGGAGCAGCATGTGAAAGGTGTACGGAGCGGAGTCGTGTGTAAGAGGTATACGGAGCCATGTGTACGAGGTGTACAGAGCACAGCCGCGTGTGTACGGAGCGGAGCAACATGTGAAAGGTGTACGGAGCGGAGTCGTGTGTACGAGGTATATGGAGCCGTGTGTACGAGGTGTACAGAGCACAGCCGCGTGTGTACGGAGCGGAGCAACATGTGAAAGGTGTACGGAGCGGAGTCGTGTGTACGAGGTATATGGAGCCGTGTGTACGAGGTGTACGGAGCAGTGTGTACGAGGTGTACGGAGCCGTGTGTACGAGGTGTACGGAGCAGCATGTGAAATGTGTACGGAGCGGAGTCGTGTGTAAGAGGTATACGGAGCCATGTGTACGAGGTGTACAGAGCACAGCCGCGTGTGTACGAGGTGTATGGAGCACAGCCGCGTGTGTACGGAGCGGAGCAGCATGTGAAAGGTGTACAGAGCGGAATCGTGTGTAAGAGGTGTACGGAGCCGTGTGTACGAGGTGTACGGAGCACAGCCGCGTGTGTACGAGGTGTACGGAGCTGAGCCGGGTGTGTACGAGATGTACGGAGCGGAGCAGCATGTGAAAGGTGTACGGAGCGGAGTCGTGTGTGTAAGAGGTGTGCGGATCAGAGCAGAGTGTGAAAGGTGTATGGAGCGGAGCCACGTGTGTACGAGGTGTACAATGCTGAGCCACGTGTGTATGAGGTGTACAGAGCAGAGCCATGCGTGCTCAAAGTATACGGAGCGTGTGCAATGTGTATAGAGCGGAGCCGTGTGTGTACGAGGTGTATGGAGCGGAGCCGTGTGTGTAGGAGTAGCTATGTGTGGCCATTATACGGTACAAAGTATCATGTGCGGCCAATATACAGTATGGATCATCATGTGCGGTCATTATACAGTATGGAGCATCATGTGCGGCCAATATACAGTATGGAGCATCATGTGCGGCCAATATACAGTATGGAGCATCATGTGCGGCCAATATACAGTATGGAGCATCATGTGCGGCCAATATACAGTATGGAGCATCATGTGCGGCCAATATACTGTATGGAGCATCATGTGCTGTCATTATACAGTATGGAGCATCATGTGCGGCCAATATACAGTATGGAGCATCATGTGCGGTCATTATACAGTATGGAGCATCATGTGCGGCCAATATACAGTATGGAGCATCATGTGCGGCCAATATACAGTATGGAGCATCGTGTGCGGCTATTATACAGTATGGAGCATCATGTGCGGTCTTTATACAGTATGGAGCATCATGTGCGGCCAATATACAGTATGGAGCATCATGTGCGGCCAATATACAGTATGGAGCATCATGTGCGGTCATTATACAGTATGGAGCATCATGTGCGGCCATTATACAGTATTGAGCATCATGTGCGGCCATTATACAGTATGGAGCATCATGTGCGGTCATTATACAGTATGGAGCATCATGTATGGCCATTATACAGTATGGAGCATCATGTGCGGTCATTGTACAGTATGGAGCATCATGTGCAGCCAATATACAGTATGGAGCATCATGTGCGGCCAATATACAGTATGGAGCATCGTGTGCGGCTATTATACAGTATGGAGCATCATGTGCGGTCTTTATACAGTATGGAGCATCATGTGCGGCCAATATACAGTATGGAGCATCATGTGCGGCCAATATACAGTATGGAGCATCATGTGCGGTCATTATACAGTATGGAGCATCATGTGCGGTCATTATACAGTATGGAGCATCATGTGCGGCCATTATACAGTATTGAGCATCATGTGCGGCCATTATACAGTATGGAGCATCATGTGCGGTCATTATACAGTATGGAGCATCATGTGTGGCCATTATACAGTATGGAGCATCATGTGCGGTCATTGTACAGTATGGAGCATCATGTGCAGCCAATATACAGTATGGAGCATCATGTGCAGCCAATATACAGTATGGAGCATCGTGTGCGGCTATTATACAGTATGGAGCATCATGTGTGGTCATTATACAGTATGGAGCATCATGTGCGGTCATTATACAGTATGGAGCATCATGTGCAGCCGATATACAGTATGGAGCATCATGTGCGGTCATTATACAGTATGGAGCATCATGTGCGGTCATTATACAGTATGGAGCATCATGTGCGGTCATTATACAGTATGGAGCATCATGTGTGGTCATTATACAGTATGGAGCATCATGTGCGGTCATTATACAGTATTGAGCATCATGTGTGGTCATTATACAGTATGGAGCATCATGTGCGGTCATTATACAGTATGGAGCATCATGTGCGGTCATTATACAGTATGGAGCATTATGTGCGGCAATTATAGAGTATGGAGCATCATGTGCGGTCATTATACAGTATGGAGCATTGTGTGCGGCAATTATACAGTATGGAGCACTGTGTGGCCATATTTTTTTGTTTATAATTATTCTTTATGAACAGTTTGATCAGCAGTGCTAAATGGGTGTGGTTGAGACGTGGATATGGGTGTGACTAGTGAATGGGTGTGGTCAGAGGCGTGGCCTAAAAAACTCGGCTTTGGGAAAATGGCCGCCGCGATCTCTAATGCGCACGCGCGTCATCCCGCGGCCATTTTCCTGAAGCCCCGTGCAGCAGAGCACTCGATCTGCGCACGCGCGGCCCCAGGAAGATGGCCGTCCCCACCGATGACAGGGGCAATAGCGCAGAACGCGCGCTTTTGCTTCACGTGCGTGCAGGGGATTCGGAACTCTGGACATGCGCACACCACTACGCCACCAACGGAAAGCTGGGGAAGAAAAGAGCGATGTCACCACGCCCACCCGACCTGACCAGTCTGATTGACAGGCGAAAACGGCGACTTTGGTAATGTATTTCTCAGCATAGGTGGGGAATCGGGGTACACTACATACACTATAGTAACACACAGCGCAGGCCCTATTTAACAGTATTTATATCTCAATCTCAAAAAACGGGGTGACAGGTTCCCTTTAAGGTTCAGCAATAACCTTCATACAGATGGGAAGGGGTTAAGCTTCTTCCTACCCCACTGGTGCAGGTTTGGTGCAGCATGCATGTATTCTGGGTGAGCTGGGCGGCTGCAGGTTGCAGGCTGCACCCCACCAGCTGCTCCTCCAGACATCACCCACATTTTTAGGCAGCAGAGACAGCAGCAGCAGACTGAGCCACAACTGCAACCACTGCTGGATACCTTTGCACTCACTCAGGCACTGATAGGACGGAGCTCCTTGGAATCTGCCTGATAAACTTCAGCACTGTCTGCAGCCATCCAGGGGGAGAGCATAGAACCTGCGCTCTCCGCCCATAAACAATGTCACACTGGCTGCCTTCTCTTAACCCCTATGTGTGCCTGCCTGGCTGCACTGACTAAGTGAGAAGATGCTTGTGTCAGAGCTGGCACATAGGGGTTAAGAGAACGCAGCCAGCAGTGACTTTGTGGGCGGAGAGAGCACTTATCTCCTGCTCTGCTCTCCCTGCTGTATCTATGATAGCGTGAGTGGGCCCCCCTCTCTCCCCAGGGCCCCGGCATTTGCCCATAGTGCCGGGTGCTGACGCCGGCCCTGGGGGCAGGGCTAGGGTTAGGGCTAGGGTTATGGCTAGGGTTAGGATTAGGGCTAGGGTTAGGGTTGGGGCTAAATTTAGGGTTAGGGTTGGGGCTAAATTCAGGGTTAGGGTTCTTTCACACTTACGTCGGTATGGGGCCGTCGCAATGCGTCGGCCCGACATACCGACGCACGTTGTGAAAATTGTGCACAACGTGGGCAGCGGATGTAGTTTTTCAACGCATCCGCTGCCCAATCTATGTCCTGGGGAGGAGGGGGCGGAGTTACGGCCACGCATGCGCCGTCATAAATGGCGGACGCGACGTACAAAAAACGTTACATTGAACGTTTTTTGTGCCGACGGTCCGCCAAAACACAACGTGTGGCCATCCGTCACGATCCGTCGGCAATACAAGTCTATGGGCAAAAAAACGCATCCTGCGGGCACATTTGGAGGATCCGTTTTTTGTCCAAAACGACGAATTGCGACGGATGCCAAACGACGCAAGTGTGAAAGTAGCCTTAGGGTTAGGGTTGGGGCTAAAGTTAGGGCTAGGGTTGGGGCTAAAGTTAGGGATAGATTTGGGGTTAGGGTTTGGATTAGAGTTGGTATTAGGGTTAGGGTTGGCATTAGGGTTACGCTTGGGATTAGGGTTAGGTTTGGGATTAGGGTTAAGGTTAGGGTTGTGATTAGGGGTGTATTGGGATTAGGGTTAGGTTTGAGGTTAGGGTTGAGATTAGGATTAGGGGTGTGTTGGATTTAGGGTTTTGATTAGGGTTATGGTTAGGGTTGACATTAGGGTTGTTTTGGGGTAAGGGTTGTGATTATCGTTAGGGTAAGTGATTAGGATTATGGATCGGGTTGGGATTAGGGGTGTGTTGGGGTTAGGGTTGGAGCTAGAATTGGGGGGTTTCCACTGTTTAGTTACATCAGGGGGTCTCCAAACACGACAGCCAATTTTGCGCTCAAAAAGTCAAATGGTGCTCCCTCCCTTCTGAGCTCTGCCGTGCGCCCAAACAGTGGGTTACCCCCACATATGGGGCATCAGCGTACTCGGGATAAATTGGACAACAACTTTTGGGGTCCAATTTCTCCTGTTACCCTTGTGAAAATAAAAACTTGGGGGCTACAAAATCTTTTTTGTGGAAAAAAAAATATTTTTTTATTTTCACGACTCTGCATTCTAAACTTCTGTGAAGCACTTGGGCATTCAAAGTTCTCACCACACATCTAGATAAGTTCCTTGGGGGGTCTAGTTTCCAAAATGGGGTCACTTGTGGAGGGTTTCTACTGTTTAGGTACATCAGGGGCTCTGCAAATGCAACATAACGCCCGCAGACCATTCTATCTAAGTCTGCATTCCAAAACAGTGCTCCTTCCCTTCCGAGCTCTGCCGTGCGCCCAAACAGTGGTTTACCCCCACATATGGGGCATCAGCATACTCGGGACAAATTGGACAACAACTTTTGGGGTCCAATTTCTCCTGTTACCCTTGTGAAAATAAAAACTTGGGGGCTACAAAATCTTTTTTGTGGAAAAAAAAAAATTTATTTTCAAGACTCTGCATTCTAAACTTATGTGAAGCACTTGGGCATTCAAAGTTCTCACCACACATCTAGATAAGTTCCTTGGGGGGTCTAGTTTCCAAAATGGGGTCACTTGTGGAGGGTTTCTACTGTTTAGGTACATCAGGGGCTCTGCAAACGCAACATAACGCCTGCAGACCATTCTATCAAAGTCTGCATTCCAAAACGGTGCTCCTTCCTTCCGAGCTCTGCCGTGCGCCCAAACAGTGGTTTCCCCCACATATGGGGTACCAGCATACTCAGTACAAATTGGACAACAACTTTTGGGGTCCGATTTCTCTTGTTACCCTTGTGAAAATAAAAACTTGGGGGCTAAAAAATCTTTTTTTGTGGAAAAAAAAATATTTTTTTATTTTCACGACTCTGCATTCTAAACTTCTGTGAAGCACTTGGGCATTCAAAGTTCTCACCACACATCTAGATAAGTTCCATGGGGGGTCTAGTTTCCAAAATGGGGTCACTTGTGGGGGGTTTCCACTGTTTAGGCACATCAGTGGCTCTCCAAACGCGACATGGCGTCCAATCTCAATTCCAGACAATTCTACATTGAAAAAGTAAAACGCCACTTCTTCTCTTCCAAGCTCTGCGGTGCGCCCAAACAGTGGTTTACCCCCACATATTGGGTATCGACGTACTCAGGAGAAATTGCACTACAACTTTTGTGGTCTAATTTCTCCTGTTACCCTTGTGAAAATAAAAATTTGGGGGCAAAAAGATCATTTTTGTAGAAAAAATGCGATTTTTTATTTTCACGGCTCAATGTTATAAACTTCTGTGAAGCACATGGGGGTTCAAAGTGCTCACCACACATCTAGATAAGTTCCTTAAGGGGTCTAGTTTCCAAAATGGTGTCACTTGTGGGGAGTTTCCACTGTTTAGGTACATCAGGGGCTCTCCAAACGCGACATGGCGTCCAATCTCAATTCCTTACAATTCTACATTGAAAAAGTAAAACGGCGCTCCTTCACTTCCAAGCTCTGCGGTGCGCCCTACCAGTGGTTTACCCTCACATATGGGGTATCGACGTATTCAGGAGAAATCACACAACAACTTTTGTGGTCTAATTTCTCCTGTTACCCTTGTGAAAATAAGAATTTGTGGGCGAAAAGATCATTTTTGTGTAAACAAATGCGATTTTTTATTTTCACGGCTCTACGTTATAAACTTCTGTGAAGCTCTTGGGGGTTCAAAGTGCTCACCACACATCTAGATAAGTTCCTTAAGGGGTCTAGTTTACAAAATGGTGTCACTTGTGGGGGGTTTCCACTGTTTAGGCACATCAGGGGCTCTCTAAACGTCACATGGCGTCCGATCTCAATTCCAGCCAATTCTGCAAAAAGTCAAACGGCGCTCCTTCACTTCCAAGTTCTGCGGTGCGCCCAAACAGTGGTTTACCCCCACATATGGGGTATTGGCGTATTCAGGAGAAATTGCATAACAAAATTTATGGTTACATTTCTGTTTTTACACTTGTGAAAATAAAAAAAATGGTTCTGAATTAAAATGTTTGCAAAAAAATTTTAAATGTTCATTTTTTCCTTCCACATTGTTTCAGTTCCTGTGAAGCACGTAAAGGGTTAATAAACTTCTTGAATGTAGTTTTGAGAACCTTGAGGGGTGCAGTTTTTAGAATGGTGTCACACTTCGTTATTTTCTATCATATAGACCCCTCAAAATGACTTCAAATGTGATGTGGTCCCTAAAAAAAAAAGGTGTTGTAAAAATGAGAAATTGCTGGTCAACTTTTAACCCTTATAACTCCCTAACAAAAAAAAAATTTGTTTCCAAAATTGTGCTGATGTAAAGTAGACATGTGGGAAATGTTATTTATTAACTATTTTTTGTGACATATCTCTCTGATTTAAGGGCATAAAAATACAAAGTTTGAAAATTGCAAAATTTTAAAAATTTTCGCCATATTTCCGTTTTTTTTCATAAATAATCGCAAGTAATATCGAAGAAATGTTACCACTAACATGAAGTACAATATGTCATGAAAAAACTTTCTCAGAATCAGCGGGATCTGTTGAAGCGTTCCAGAGTTATAACCTCATAAAGTGACAGTGGTCAGAATTGCAAAAATTGGCCTGGTCATTAAGTACCAAATTGGCTCTGTCACTAAGGGGTTAAACAAGTAACTTTACTGGTTTCTTTCCTCAGCACTTCCGAATCCATTGCAGCATCAGCCTAGGGTTCCACACAGTTTACATCCTTCGCCTGGACGCATCTCTGACTCCCAGGTCGCTGCTGGGAACAATGTTGTCAGAGTATTACGCCACTTTTAAAGACTGAGAATGACACATACAAATCCGTAGATGAAATGGATTTTACTGGAGAAAATATTAAGAAACATTCTTTCGTGTATAATGACTTGTACATAAGGCCCCTTCTTGGCCAGGCCTTTTCTCACCGTATTTCCCTGTCGCCTATGTCTACAGTAGGTGACATAGTAGATGGTGAAATAATACTGCACCCAGCAGTAGTCACCAGTAAATGTAATTTTAACGTTTTACTACCTTATCTGGGCATGTGGTGTATGTGACATTATTCAGACACATCCTGTGTAATTTACGAAGGAGGGACTCTGAAACTCGCAAAGCCTTTGCGGACAATACAAGAACTGCCAAATATTGGAAGGTAGAGGAACTCGGATACGCCCTGTATAGACATGCAGGAGGGCCTCATACACATTCTGTTAAAATTGTTGGGTAGTGGAATGCCTAGACTCATAAAGCCAATGCACTAAGTGCAATAACTGCCAAAAATTAGAAGGAGGGACTACAATATACCCTGGTTGATATGTAGAGGAAGGCCCCCGAAAACATTTTTTTTTTCCACATTTTTAAGGAGAGGGACTCCTAGACTTCTAAAGCCTATGCACTAAGTGCAATGGCTGAAAACATTTAACCCTGGAAAAATGAAGCACAAGGGTTGCATAATGACCTTTTAAAAATTATGAGTGAACGCCGCCTGCTTATGGAGCGCCCCCGTTAGGGCAGTGGGGTACTCGGAACCGGGCCCTTTGGTTCTCAAGGGGGATGTCACGGTGGCTGACCTGGTCCGTGGCCCTAGGGACGTCTGTTGTATATGGGGAAGGTCTTTAAAGGGATAATGTTCGTGACGCCACCTGTGGTATTCGGTCAGGGTGACCGATGCTGGGGTGATGTTATGGCAGCTAGATGGTATACCTTCCCACAGGTGAAGTATGTCCCCAGGGCTTCCCAGTGTGTGGATGGTGGATGGTTTGAGGCGCAGTGAAGAACGAGGACACAAGGTTGCAGTCTGTTCACCTTTTGCTGAAGGCTTCAGTGTCCACAGTCCAGAGCACCAGATCACAGGGCAGGCAGAGTCCGGCCGGTCTGAAGGCAAATCCAGAGTTCCCTTATCCAGGTGGAAATCAATAGCCTTCCTCTAGCACCTAGGTGTTGTAGTACCTTACTGCTGAGCTTCTCATAAGGTCCTCACAAGTGTTGTTGGTGTTTTAGATGTTATGTCTTTCTCTCTGTCCCCCAGATGGATAGGAACAACCCATATGACTGATGGCCTGAGACTTTTTACAGGGACTCTAGCACGCCCCAGCCCCCACAAGTTGCCACCGTGCCTCCTGGGTAAAGGTCGGGAAACTAATATGGAATTAGCTGTCCTGCCTGTCTCTGGAGCCAGGCCTGGTGACGATGACTCCTGTTGTGAATTCTGCTTTTGGGCTCCCTCCGGTGGTTGTAGGTGGTAATGCAGTTGTCTCTGGGCTGCAGTCCTGGACAGGTGTATATGCTGATTGCAATTCTGTCTGGGGTATTTAGGTTTGCAGGACTCATTAGTCCTTGCCAGTTGTCAATGTTTCTTGGGAAGTGTTGGATCTCTGACTGGCTTCTCCTGCTTAGCTGCCAATTCAGCAAAGATAAGTGTCTGTTTCTTTTTCTATGGCACACAAGCTGTGTGCTTGTTTTTTTTATTGTATTCCTGCTCTGAGTTTAGTAGTCTCTGGAGTTGCAGATATATGTTCCACGTCTCTAGTTAGATGGAGGAATTTTTTGTATAATCTGCTGTGGATATTTTTGGAAGGGTTTTAATACTGACCGCACAGAACTCTGTCCTATCCTTTCCTATTTTAGCTAGAGTGGCCTCTTTGTGCTAAATCCTGTTTTCTGCCTGTGTGTGTCTTTCCTCTCCTACTCACAGCCAATATTTGTGGGGGGCTGCCTATCCTTTGGGGTTCTGCTCGGAGGCAAGGTAGTATTCCTATTTCCATCTTTAGGGGCATTTAGTCCTCCGGCTGTGACGTGGTGTCTAGGGCTTGTTAGGTACACCCCACGGCTACTTCTAGTTGCGGTGTTAAGATCAGGATTTGCGGTCAGTATAGTTACCACCTACTCCAGTGAAAGTTTTCATGCTGCTCCAAGGTCACCGGATCATAACAGTACAACTGGCCCCTAATGAGTTAAATGCATCTCAGAAGAAGGGAAGAAAGGTGTTGAGCCATTTTTTTTCTTCAGTCTGCTTTATCTTCTCTTCCCTCTTTATCTCTGGGTGGCTGAGGAGCCTTGTGCAAGCATGGATCTTCAGGAATTAATTTCTCGTGTAGACCAGCTTGCTGCTAGGGTACAGGGTATTTCTGATTATATACTCCTGTTTTAGAGCCGAAGATTCCTACTCCTGATTTGTTTTTTTGGGGACAGGTCCAAATTTTTGAGTTTTAAAAACAACTGTAAACTATTTTTTGCTCTGAGACCTCGATCCTCTGGTGATTCCATTCAGCAGGTTAAAATCGTCATCTCCCTGCTGCGTTGCGACCCGCAGGATTGGGCGTTTTCCCTGGAATCTGGGAATCCGGCTTTGCTTAATGTAGACTCCTTTTTTCAGGCTTTAGGATTATTATATGATGAACCTAATTCTGTGGATCAAGCTGAGAAGACCTTGTTGGCCCTGTATCAGGGTCAAGAGGCGGCGGAATTGTATTGTCAGAAATTCAGAAAATGGTCTGTGTTGACTAAATGGAATAATGATGCTTTGGCGGCAATTTTCAGAAAGGGTCTTTCTGAATCCGTTAAAGATGTTATGGTGGGGTTTCCCACGCCTTCCGGTCTGAGTTATTCTATGTCTCTGGCCATTCAGATTGACCGGCGCTTACAGGAGCGCAGAACTGTGCGCGCTGCAGCGTTGTTCTCAGAGCAGACTCCTGAGCCAATGCAGTGTGAATGGATTCTGTCTAAAACGGAACGACAAGGATTCAGACGTCAGAATAGGTTGTGTTATTATTGTGGCGACGCTTCTCATGTCATTTCAGTCTGCCCTAAGCGGACAAAGAGGATCGCTAGTTCATTTACCATCAGTACTGTACAACCTAAATTTCTGTTATCTGTGTCCTTGATCTGCTCATTGTCATCATTTTCTGTCATGGCGTTTGTGGATTCAGGCGCCGCCTTGAACTTAATGGACTTTGAGTTTGCCAGGCGTTGTATTTTTTCCTTGCAGCCTTTGCAGAACCTTATGCCTTTAAGGGGCATTGATGCTACACCCTTGGCTAAAAATAAGCCCCAGTTTTGGACACAGGTGACCATGCGCATGGCGCCAGCCCATCAGGAAGATTGTCGATTTCTGGTGTTGTATAATTTGCATGATGCTATCGTGCTGGGTTTTCCGTGGTTGCAGGTACATAATCCTGTGTTGGATTGGAAGTCCATGTCTGTGACTAGTTGGGGTTGTCAGGGGGTTCATAATGATGTTCCTTTGATGTCAATCTCCTCTTCTTCCTCTTCTGAAATTCCAGAGTTTTTGTCTGATTTTCAGGATGTATTCGATGAGCCCAAGTCCAGTTTCCTTCCACCGCACAGGGACTGCGATTGTGCTATTGACTTGATTCCAGGCTGTAAGTTTCCAAGGGTCGACTTTTCAACCTGTCTGTGCCTGAACATTCCGCCGTGCGGATCTATATTAAGGAGTCTTTGGAGAAAGGGCATATTCGGCCATCTTCTTCACCGTTGGGAGCGGGGTTCTTTTTTGTTGCTAAAAAAGATGGTTCCTTGAGACCCTGTATTATCGCCTCTTGAATAAAATCACGGTCAAGTTTCAGTACCCTTTACCTTTGCTTACCGATTTGTTTGCTAGGATTAAGGGAGCTAGTTGGTTTACGAAGATTGACCTTCGGGGGGCATATAATCTTGTTCGTATTAAGCAGGGTGATGAATGGAAAACTGCGTTTAACACGCCCGAAGGCCATTTTGAATACGTTGTGATGCCATTCGGGCTCACTAATGCTCCATCTGTTTTTCAGTCCTTCATGCATGATATTTTCCGGACTTATATTGATAAGTTCTTGATTGTATATTTGGATGATATTTTGATTTTTTCCGATGATTGGGAGCCTCATGTGGAACAGGTCAGGATGGTATTTCAGATCCTTTGTGACAATGCCCTGTTTGTGAAAGGGTCTAAGTGTCTCTTTGGGGTGCAGAAGGTTTCTTTTTTGGGCTTTATTTTTTCTCCCTCGTCTATAGAGATGGATCCGGTTAAGGTTCAGGCCATTCATGATTGGATTCAGCCCACATCCTTGAAGAGCCTTCAGAAATTTTTTGGTTTTGCAAATTTTTATCGCCGTTTCATTGCTAATTTTTCCAGCGTGGTTAAACCCTTGACCGATTTGACGAAGAAAGGCGCTGATGTGGCGAATTGGTCCTCTGCGGCTGTCTCTGCCTTTCAGGAGCTTAAACGTCAGTTTACTTCTGCTCCAGTGTTGCGCCAACTGGATGTTTTTCTTCCATTTCAGGTTGAGGTTGACACTTCTGAGATTGGGGCAGGGGCCGTTTTGTCTCAGAGGGATCCTGTTGGTTCCTTAATGAAACCGTGTGCCTTCTTTTCCCATAAGTTTTCGCCTGCTGAACGCAATTATGATGTCGGCAATCGGGAGTTGTTGGCTATGAAGTGGGCGTTTGAGGAGTGGCGACATTGGCTTGAGGGAGCTAAGCACCGTATTGTGGTCTTGACAGATCATAAGAATCTGATTTACCTCGAGTCTGCCAAACGGCTAAATCCTAGACAGGCTCGATGGTCCTTGTTTTTTTCCCGTTTTGATTTCGTGGTCTCGTACCTTCCGGGTTCTAAGAACATTAAGGCTAATGCCCTCTCTAGGAGTTTTTCGCCTGATTCTCCTGAGGTCTTATAACCGGTCGGTATTCTGAAAGAAGTGGTCCTTTCTGCCATTTCCTCTGATTTACGACGGGTTCTTCAGGAAGTTCAGGCTGACAAACCTGACCGCTGTCCTGTGGGGAAACTGTTTGTTCCTGACAGATGGACCAGTAGAGTGATTTCTGAGGTTCACTGTTCCGTGTTGGCTGGTCATCCTGGCATTTTTGGTACCAGAGACTTGGTTGGTAGGTCCTTTTGGTGGCCTTCTTTGTCGCGTGATGTGCGTTCTTTTGTGCAGTCCTGTGGGACTTGTGCACGGGCCAAGCCTTGTTGTTCCCGTGCTAGTGGGTTGCTTTTGCCATTGCCGGTCCCTGAAAGGCCCTGGACGCATATTTCTATGGATTTTATTTCCGATCTTCCAGTTTCCCAGAGGATGTTGGTTATCTGGGTTGTTTTTGACTGGTTCTCTAAGATGGTTCATTTGGTGCCTTTGCCTAAATTGCCTTCCTTTTCGGATTTGGTTCCGTTGTTTTTTCAGCACGTGGTCCATTTGCATGGTATTCCGGAGAATATTGTGTCCGACAGAGGTTCCCAGTTTGTTTCTAGATTTTGGCGGGCCTTTTGTGCTAGGCTGGGCATTGATTTGTCTTTTTCTTCTGCGTTTCATCCTCAGACAAATGGTCAGACAGAGCGAACTAATCAGACTTTGGAGACTTATTTGAGATGCTTTGTGTCTGCTGATCAGGATGATTGGGTGGCTTTCTTGCCATTGGCCGAGTTTGCCCTTAATAATCGGGCTAGTTCGGCTACTTTGGTTTCGCCTTTCTTTTGTAATTTTGGTTTTCATCCTCGTTTTTCTTCTAGGCAGGTTGAGCCTTCTGACTGTCCTGGTGTGGATTCTGTGGTTGACAGGTTGCAGCAGATTTGGGCTCATGTGGTGGACAATTTGGTGTTGTCTCAGGAGGAGGCTCAACATTTTGCTAACCGTCATCGGTGTGTTGGTTCCCGGCTTCGGGTTGGGGATCTGGTCTGGTTGTCTTCCCGTCATGTTCCTATGAAGGTTTCTTGTCCTAAGTTTAAGCCTCGGTTTATTGGTCCTTATAGGATTTCTGAGATTATTAATCCGGTGTCTTTTCGACTGGCGCTTCCGGCCTCTTTTGCTATCCATAATGTCTTCCATAGATCTTTATTGCGGAAATATGTGGAGCCCGTTGTTCCCTCTGTTGATTCTCCGACCCCTGTGTTGGTTGATGGGGAGTTGGAATATGTTGTTGAGAAGATTTTGGATTCCCGTTTTTCGAGGCGGAAGCTTCAGTACCTTGTCAAATGGAAGGGTTATGGCCAGGAGGATAATTCTTGGGTTTTTGCCTCTGATGTCCATGCCGCTGATTTGGTTCGTGCCTTTCATCTGGCTCATCCTGATCGGCCTGGGGGCTCTGGTGAGGGTTCGGTGACCCCTCCTCAAGGGGGGGTACTGTTGTGAATTCTGCTTTTGGGCTCCCTCCGGTGGTTGTAGGTGGTAATGCAGTTGTCTCTGGGCTGCAGTCCTGGACAGGTGTATCTGCTGATTGCAATTCTGACTGGAGTATTTAGGTTTGCAGGACTCATTAGTCCTTGCCAGTTGTCAATGTTTCTTGGGAAGTGTTGGATCTCTGTCTGGCTTCTCCTGCTTAGCTGCCAATTCAGCAAAGATAAGTGTCTGTTTCTTTTTCTATGGCACACAAGCTGTGTGCTTGTTTTTTTATTGTATTCCTGCTCTGAGTTTAGTAGTCTCTGGAGTTGCAGATATACTTTCCACGTCTCTAGTTAGATGGAGGAATTTTTTGTATAATCTGCTGTGGATATTTTTGGAAGGGTTTTAATACTGACCGCACAGAACTCTGTCCTATCCTTTCCTATTTTAGCTAGAGTGGCCTCTTTGTGCTAAATCCTGTTTTCTGACTGTGTGTGTCTTTCCTCTCCTACTCACAGCCAATATTTGTGAGGGGCTGCCTATCCTTTGGGGTTCTGCTCTGAGGCAAGGTAGTATTCCTATTTCCATCTTTAGGGGTATTTAGTCCTCCGGCTGTGACGAGGTGTCTAGGGCTTGTTAGGTACACCCCACGGCTACTTCTAGTTGCGGTGTTAAGATCAGGATTTGCGGTCAGTATAGTTACCACCTACTCCAGTGAAAGTTTTCATGCTGCTCCAAGGTCACCGGATCATAACAGACTCCCTCGGTGTTCCGGCTACCAGATCCTGCGCCTCAAAAAGGAGGCAGCCTTTTACAGGGCAGAACTCCATCTGGTTTCTTCTCCTTTTGCTATGACTTAGTTTCTCACACTCTCAACGCAATTCTCCTTCAATGTCTCTTTCTTAGGATGCTGCCGCACATCATAGTAACATAGTAACATAGTTAGTAAGGCTGAAAAAAGACATTTGTCCATCCAGTTCAGCCTATATTCCATCATAATAAATCCCCAGATCTACGTCCTTCTACAGAACCTAATAATTGTATGATACAATATTGTTCTGCTCCAGGAAGACATCCAGGCCTCTCTTGAACCCCTCGACTGAGTTCGCCATCACCACCTCCTCAGGCAAGCAATTCCAGATTCTCACTGCCCTAACAGTAAAGAATCCTCTTCTATGTTGGTGGAAAAACCTTCTCTCCTCCAGACCCAAAGAATGCCCCCTTGTGCCCGTCACCTTCCTTGGTATAAACAGATCCTCAGCGAGATATTTGTATTGTCCCCTTATATACTTATACATGGTTATTAGATCGCCCCTTAGTCGTCTTTTTTCTAGACTAAATAATCCTCATTTCGCTAATCTATCTGGGTATTGTAGTTCTCCCATCCCCTTTATTAATTTTGTTGCCCTCCTTTGTACTCTATCTAGTTCCATTATATCCTTCCTGAGCACCGGTGCCCAAAACTGGACACAGTACTCCACGTGCGGTCTAACTAGGGATTTGTACAGAGGCAGTATAATGCTCTCATCATGTGTATCCAGACCTCTTTTAATGCACCCCATGATCCTGTTTGCCTTGGCAGCTGCTGCCTGGCACTGGCTGCTCCAGGTAAGTTTATCATTAACTAGGATCCCGAAGTCCTTCTCCCTGTCAGATTTACCCAGTGGTTTCCCTTTCAGTGTGTAATGGTGATATTGATTCCTTCTTCCCATGTGTATAACCTTACATTTATCATTGTTAAACCTCATCTGCCACCTTTCAGCCCAAGTTCCTAACTTATCCAGATCCATCTGTAGCAGAATACTATCTTCTCTTGTATTAACTGCTTTACATAGTTTTGTATCATCTGCAAATATCGATATTTTACTGTGTAAACCTTCTAACAGATCATTAATGAATATGTTGAAGAGAACAGGTCCCAATACAGACCCCTGCGGTACCCCACTGGTCACAGCGACCCAGTTAGAGACTATACCATTTATAACCACCCTCTGCTTTCTATCACTAAGCCAGTTACTAACCCATTTACACACATTTTTCCCCAGACCAAGCAATCTCATTTTGTGTACCAACCTCTTGTGCGGCACGGTATCAAACGCTTTGGAAAAATATAGATATACCACGTCCAATGACTCACCATGGTCCAGCCTATAGCTTACCTCTTCATAAAAACTGATCGGGCCGACGCAGCTCCGTGGCCTTCTGTCTAGGCCTCTGACAGGATCCGACCCCTGTCAGGGACCCACTACCTGACTGGAGCTCAGATAGCAGCTCACTGGGTGAAGCCCAGCTCGCTTCTGCCGTACTTCCTATCCAGACCACCAGTTTTACCTAATTGTGAAGAGTGCCCTACTAAATAGGAGTATAGCTCCCCCTGGTGGACTGGAGTGTGAAGTGTGGTTTGTGATACCTGGTAAAGTGATCTCCTTTATTGCCTTCAGACGTAACATCACTCCCCCTGGTGGAAGAATGACATTACTGCAACAACCAGGACCCTGGGGCGCTGCACTTACTTTCTACAAATTGTAAGTGAGAGTTGCCTGATGACCCCCTTAAAATTGTAAGTGAGGGTTGCTTCTTTACCGTTTACAAATTATGAGTGAGTTCCGCATGATGACCCTCTAAAAATCTGGAGTGAGGGCTGCTTGACCCTATCGATATGGTGGAGGAGGACAAGAAAAAGAAGAAATCATGAGCCATATACCCTATTTTGTGTGGGACGGGGTGCATGGTAATACACCAGAAAAAAAGGAACATTTGAAGTGGCTTTATGTTCCGCTGCTGTCATCCAGTAGTGTT
Organism: Ranitomeya imitator; assembly: GCF_032444005.1. Taxonomy (NCBI): domain Eukaryota; kingdom Metazoa; phylum Chordata; class Amphibia; order Anura; family Dendrobatidae; genus Ranitomeya; species Ranitomeya imitator. The sequence goes on from NC_091283.1 coordinate 364,096,041, forward strand.
GACAAGTCTGGGCCAATCCATGCACCATTAGCAGCACATGGACCTCCCAGTCCTTTACAGCATGCCTTGCGCATTTTAAATTAAAATGTAAGTATGTAAAAGTAAGTATATAATATATACCTGCAAACCTTGTAGTATTAATAGGGAAAAGAAAATATGTAGCCCTGAAAGGGACTTTTGTTTTTAGGATAAACTAGCAGTATACGCATAGAAGGAATGTAAGGAAATAAACCCTGCCTATATGCCTCTAATCCAAAACCATCCCTCCTCTGCCTCATATCCCTAAGCACACAGCTAAAATAGCAAAGAAGTGGCTTCAGAACAACTCTGTGATAATTCTTGACTGGCCCAGCCAGAGCCCTGCCCTAAACCCAATTGAGCATCTCTGGAGAGACCTGAAAATGGCTGTCCACCAATGTTCACCATCCAACCTGACGGAACTGGAGAGGATCTGCAAGGAAGAATGACAGAGGATCCCCAAATCCAGGGGTGAAAAACTTCCCAAGAAGACTCATGGCTGTACTAGCAGAAAAAGGTGCTTCTACTCAATACTGAGCAAAGGGTCTGAATACTTATGACCATGTGATATTTAATTTTTTTTTAAATAAATTTGCAAAAATTTCTACATTTCTGTTTTTTTTCAGTCAAGATGGCGTGCAGAGTGTTAGGCGTCGGGATTCTCCCGCTGCACAGGGGAAATCCCAAGCCTTGTGCATGTAATCGGACGAGAAGAAGAGAGGAGCTTGGAGACTTCGTCTTCTGTAATGGAATCGAATGTGGAGAATGAGCCAGGGAAAATGCAGGGAGGGATGGGAGTCACTTATCCATCAGCAGATTTCCTGATGGATATTATCTATTTTCTCTATAAAGTGGGATGTCAGGTCATCAGCACAAATGTCTGAGATAGGGGCTTGTGCTTTCGTCCCGAGGAAGGAGTGAAACGTGTCAAAAAGTTTCTTGGGGTTGTTGGATAGTGAGGAGATCAGGGTGGTGAAGTAGGTCTGTTTGGCAAGGTGAAGGGCAGAATTATAGGTTCTTAAAATAAATTTGAAGTGGATGAAGTCTTCGGTGTGCGAGTTTTCCTCCATAAGCGCTCAGCACACCTAGAGCATCGCTGGAGAAATCGGGTTTGTGATGTAAGCCAGGGCTATTTTACTCTGTGTTTGAAGGTTCTGAGGGTGAGGGGAGCTACTTCATCAAGGGTGCTTCTAAGAGTGTTGTAGCAATGTACAGCCAGATCAGGATAGAGAAAAGAGGAGATTGGGGACAATGATGAGTGTAGGGAGTCTGAAAGAGTATAAGGTGTTATGATCAGGTGGCCTTGGAACAGCATGAAATGACCTTCACTGGAGCAGTGGTAACTTTACTGACCGCAAACCCTGATCCTATCACCGCAACTAGAAGTAGCCTTGGGGTGTGCCTAACCAGACCTAGACACCTCAACACAGCCTAAGAACTAAATATCCCTAAAGATGGAAATAGGAAAACTCTCTTGCCTCAGAGTAGATCCCCAAAGGATAGATAGCCCCCCACAAATAATGACTGTGAGTAGGAGAGGGAAAGACACACGCAGACAGAAAACAGGGATAAGCAAAGGAGGCCACTTCTACCTAGATAGGAAAGGATAGTACAGGATACTATGCGGTCAGCATAAAACACTACAAAATATCCACAGCAGAAAAATACAAAAACTCCACCACCTAACTAAAACCCAAGAATTATCCTCCTGGCCATAACCCTTCCATTTGACAAGGTACTGAAGCTTCCGCCTCGAAAAACGAGAATCCAAAATCTTCTCAACCACATATTCCAACTCCCCATCGACCAACACAGGGGCCGGAGGATCAACAGAGGGAACATCGGGCTCCACATATTTCCGCAACAATGATCGATGGAAGACATTATGGATAGCAAAAGAGGCCGCAAGCGCCAGTCGAAAAGACACCGGATTAATAATCTCAGAAATCTTATAAGGACCAATAAACCGAGGCTTAAACTTAGGAGAAGAAACCTTCATAGGAACATGACGGGAAGATAACCAAACCAGATCCCCAACCCGAAGCCGGGAACCAACACAGCGACGTCGGTTAGCAAAACGTTGAGCCTCCTCCTGAGACAACACCACATTGTCCACCACCTGAGCCCAAATCTGCTGCAACCTGTCAACCACAGAATCCACACCAGGAAAGTCAGAAGACTCAACCTGCCCAGAAGAAAAATGAGGATGAAAACCAAAATTATAAAAAAAAGGGCGAAACCAAAGTAGCCGAACTAGCCCGATTATTAAGGGCAAACTCGGCCAATGGCAAAAAAGCCACCCAATCATCCTGATCAGCAGACACAAAGCATCTCAAATAAGTCTCCAAAGTCTGATTAGTACGCTCGGTCTGGCCATTTGTCTGAGGATGAAGTGCAGAAGAAAAAGACAAATTAATGCCCAGCCTAGCACAAAAGGCCCGCCAAAACCTAGAAACACTGGGAACCTCTGTCGGACACAATATTCTCAGGAATACCATGCAAACGGACCACATGCTGAAAAAACAACGGAACCAAATCAGAAGAAGAAGGCAATTTAGGCAAAGGCACCAAATGAACCATCTTAGAGAATCGGTCACAAACAACCCAGATAACAGACATCCTCTGGGAAACAGGAAGATCGGAAATAAAATCCATAGAAATATGCGTCCAGGGCCTCTCAGGGACCGGCAATGGCAAAAGCAACCCACTAGCACGGGAGCAACAAGGCTTGGCCCGCGCACAAGTCCCACAGGACTGCACAAAAGACCGCACATCACGAGATAAAGAAGGCCACCAAAATGACCTACCAACCAAGTCTCTGGTACCAAAAATGCCAGGATGACCAGCCAACACAGAACAGTGAACCTCAGAAATCACTCTGCTAGTCCATCTGTCAGGAACAAACAGCTTCCCCACAGGACAACGATCAGGTTTGTCAGCCTGAAATTTCTGAAGAACCCATCGTAAATCACTTCATAGCCAACAACTCCCGATTGCCGACATCATAATTGCTTTCAGCAGGCGAAAACTTACGGGAAAAGAAGGCACACGGTTTCATTAAGGAACCAACAGGATCCCTCTGAGACAAAACAGCCCTTGCCCCAATCTCAGAAGCGTCAACCTCAACCTGAAACGGAAGAGAAACATCCGGTTGACGCAACACAGGAGCAGAAGTAAAACGATGCTTAAGTTCCTGAAAGGCAGAGACAGCCGCAGGGGACCAATTCGCCACATCAGCGCCCTTCTTCGTCAAATCAGTCAAGGGTTTAACCACGCTGGAAAAATTAGCAATGAAACGGCGATAAAAATTAGCAAAACCCAAAAATTTCTGAAGGCTCTTCACGGATGTGGGCTGAATCCAATCATGAATGGCCTGAACCTTAACCGGATCCATCTCTATAGACGATGGAGAAAAAATAAAGCCCACAAAGGAAACCTTCTGCATCCCAAAAAGACACTTAGACCCTTTCACAAACAAGGCATTGTCACGAAGGATCTGAAATACCATCCTGACCTGCTGCACATGAGACTCACAATCATCTGAAAAAATCAAAATATCGTCCAAATATACAATCAGGAATTTATCAAGATAATCCCGGAAGATATCATGCATGAAGGACTGAAAAACAGATGGAGCATTAGAGAGTCCGAATGGCATCACAAGGTATTCAAAATGGCCCTCGGGCGTGTTAAACGCAGTTTTCCATTCATCACCCTGCTTAATACGAACAAGATTGTAAGCCCCCGAAGGTCAATCTTAGTAAACCAACTAGCTCCTTTAATCGTAGCAAACAAATCGGAAAGCAAAGGTAAAGATATTGAAACTTGACCGTGATCTTATTCAAGAGGCGATAATCAATACAGGGTCTTAAGGAACCATCTTTTTTAGCAACAAAAAAGAACCCCGCTCCCAACGGTGAAGAAGATGGCCGAATATGCCCTTTCTCCAAAGACTCCTTAATATAGCTCCGCATGGCGGTATGTTCAGGTACAGACAGGTTGAAAAGTCGGCCCTTAGGAAACTTACAGCCTGGTATCAAGTCAATAGCACAATCGCAGTCCCTGTGTGGTGGAAGGAAACTGGACTTGGGCTCATCGAATACATCCTGAAAATCAGACAAAAACTCCGGAATTTCAGAAGAGGGAGAAGGGGCGATAGACATCAGAGGAACATCATTATGAACCCCCTGACAACCCCGACTAGTCACAGACATGGACTTCCAATCCAAAACAGGATTATGTACTTGCAACCATGGAAAACCCAGCACGATAGCATCATGCAAATTATGCAACACCAGAAATCGACAATCTTCCTGACGGGCTGGCGCCATGCGCATGGTCACCTGTGTCCAAAACTGGGGCTTATTTTTAGCCAAGGGTGTAGCATCAATGCCCCTTAAAGGAATAGGGTTCTGCAAAGGCTGCAAGGGAAAACCACAACCCCTGGCAAACTCAAAGTCCATTAAGTTCAAGGCGGTGCCTGAATCCACAAACGCCATGACAGAAAATGATGACAATGAACAGATCAAGGACACAGATAACAGAAATTTAGGTTGTACAGTACTGATGGTAAATGAACTGGCGATCCTCTTGGTCCGCTTGGGGCAGACAGAAATGACATGGGAAGCGTCGCCACAATAATAACACAACCTATTCTGATGTCTGAAACCTTGTCGTTCTGTTCTAGACAGAATCCTATCACATTGCATTGGCTCAGGAATTTGCTCTGAGGATAACCCCATAGCGCGCACAGTTCTGCGCTCCCGCAAGCGCCGATCAATCTGAATGGCCAGAGACATAGAATCACTCAAATTGGAGGGTGTGAGAAACCCCACCATAACATCTTTAACGGATTCAGAAAGACCCTTTCTGAAAATTGCCGCCAAAGCATCATTCCATTTAGTCATTACAGACCATTTTCTGAATTTCTGACAATACAATTCTGCCGCCTCTTGACCCTGAGACAGGGCCAACAAGGTCTTCTCAGCTTGATCCACCAAATTAGGTTCATCATACAGTAATCCTAATGCCTGAAAGAAGGAGTCTACATTAAGCAAAGCAGGATCCCCAGATTCCAGGGAAAATGCCCAATCCTGTGGATCACCACGCAGCAGGGAAATGATGATTTTAACTTGTTGAATGGAATCACCGGAGGATCGAGGTTTCAATGCAAAAAAACAGTTTACAGTTGTTTTTAAAACTCAAAAACATGGACCTGTCACCAAAAAACAAATCAGGAGTAGGTATCTTAGGCTCCAAAGCAGGAGTCTGGAAAATGTAATCAGAAATACCCTGTACTCTAGCAGCAAGCTGGTCTATACGAGAAACTAATTCCTGAACATTCATGCTAGCACAAGGCTCTTCAGCCACCCAGAGACAAAGAGGGAGGAGAAGACAAAACAGACTGGAGAAAAAAAGTGGCTCAAGATCTTTCCTCCCTTCTTCTGAGATGCAATTAACTCATTGTTGGCCAGTAGTACTGTTATGATCAGGTGGCCTTGGAGCAGCATGAAATGACCTTTGCAGTGGTAACTTTACTGACCGCAAACCCTGATCCTATCACCGCAACTAGAAGTAGCCGTGGGGTGTGCCTAACCAGACCTAGACACCTCGACACAGCCTAAGGACTAAATATCCCTAAAGATGGAAATAGGAAAACTCTCTTGCCTCAGAGTAGATCCCCAAAGGATAGATAGCCTCCCACAAATAATGACTGTGAGTAGGAGAGGGAAAGACACACGCAGACAGAAAACAGGGATAAGCAAAGGAGGCCACTTCTACCTCGATAAGACATAAGGGGGTGGTCCCGGGTGCTCCACCCATCAGGCGCCAGGGGCCGCTCCCAGCAGACCGGCACCGCACCGGGCTCACCGCCACACAAGCTGAAAGCATCTTCCAGGTGGAAAGGCTAAATCAAATATCAAACCTCGGTGGCACCTCCCCCAGTTCATATCTCCTTAGCAACAGTAGAACGGATGTCCCGGAAGCTAGACTGAACTAACTAACATGGTCCAACCTCCTTACCGAAAAATAAGTGTTCGGTTTTAATTCTGCGGTGCACGGTGAATGCGGGCGGACGCAGGCTGGCCGGGATATGGACGGGGGACGGCTCCCCATGCCCTGGTGATTGCCGGGTGGAGGGCGTCTCCTGCCGGTCTGCTGGGAGCGGCCCCTGGCGCCTGATGGGTGGAGCACCCGGGACCGCCCCCTTATGTCTTATCGAGGGATGGGTGGAAGGCTTTTCCGGGAAAGGTGTCGGGGCCAGCCCCCTGTATTCAATTGGTAGATGGGCGGAGGGTGTATCCAGATGACGCAGTGGGGACAGCTCCCCGTGCGGGATTGGCTGATAGCGGTGAGTGCCCCCGGATGATGCGTTGGGGATATCCCCATTTGAGTAATCTGATTGGTAAGTGCGGATTTTAAATACTTATGCTGCCTGATCCTAGACACGCCCCCAGGAGGAAGCGGATGCGAAACGCGCATCGGGGTTGTCAAGGGACAGCGTACCACGAGGCAGGGGAACAGTGAGTCCACTGAGGTAATATGTATCGGGCAATTTGCCCATTATCTTGCATATTTAAGTGTTGACAGTATAGGGGTGTTATCTGTATGGCTGGTGTGCTAACATTGGCGTTGCACAGAGGCGTCTCTTTTGATGACAGGGGCTTTTTTGCCCTGGATCTTATTAGTATAGTACATCGCTATGGGACATGGGAAATGTGTAATATTTTGCAATCCCCCCTGGATTTGAATAATTGTGGTAAGGGATTGGCCCTGGGTCCTGAGCACATCCTCCTCTGTGTGGACCATTTGCGATTCACTAATAACTAATCTCGGTGCACTGTCACTTTGAAAAATTGGGCATTTCCCATGGAGAGATGTGTTAACAATTTGGTTAAGGATCACCCGATGACTGTGATATAATTTATAAGGAAATATCCTTTTTAGGACTATTTAATCTTTATAGCTATTGGATAGAATACATCTTTAGTTCCCGTCGCTTACCTTGAGTGAATATGTATTCTGATTTTGAGGCACTGTTTTAACGTTTTGTATTGTCTATATGTTAATAAAGGTTTGGTTTTAAGATTGAATACACTTCGTGACGGAGTTTAATGACTCAATGGTCAATATGTTTATACACTTCACAACAAGCCTGGAATGGTGGCCCAAAAAAAAGGTGAAGTCTTGACTTCAATATCGTCATAAGGGTTGGCTTGAGTTTGCAAAAAAATACAAAAAGTGGAAACAAGTGATTAGGAGCGATGAGACTAAAGTCAAAAACTAAAGATCTGATGGGTGCAAATGGGTCTGGAAGAAATGAGGGAAAAAGTGACTAATGGGATGAAAAATTGAAGGAACCAACAAGTTCAGTGGAGGAAGCCTGATGATATGGGGTTGTTTCACAGCTAAAGGCGTTGGATGCTTGACCAGGATCAATGCTGAGCTCTACGTGAGTATCAGACACTTGAGCGGTATGAATATGACGACAGTGTTCCAGCAGGAAAATGACTCGAAGCATACATCAAGATTAGAGAAGAAATGGTTCACTGGCAATGAAGTAAAGCTGATGGATTGGCCCTCACAGTCCCCAGACCTAAACTCAATCGAACAATTGTGGGTAGAGCTGAAGAAAAAGTTGAATACATACCCAAGTGAGTCGACCAGTTTGCATCAACTTTGGGAATGTGTGGAAGAGACCTGGGATCATATTTTTGTCAAGACATGTTTGAATCTGATCGAGAGCATGCCCAGAAGGATTCAGGCAGTGTTGAATGCCAAAAGGTGGATCCAATAAATAATAAAAATTAAAATGTAGATTTTTAACAGCAAAACAGTAACAGTGCAGTGGCATGACAAGAATCTGTATAAGTAATCATATGCTAAATAGTTGCAACTCAAATTTATGTATGAGCTAGGCAAAATAATTGTCTGCAAAATGGTGGCAGTCTCGCATTCGAAGTAGTGGACGGTGTAGTGGACGAAGCAGTAGTGGATGGTGAGATTTTGAGTCGAAATTCAAAAGTTCAAAACATTGTTACACTTTTGCTTGTCAGTGTATATGTTATGTTTATGGTATAAAGTGGGGGAGGGCAATTAATTTTCCCAAGGGGCCTCCATATATGCAGCATAAGCCCTACATTGCCTCTTATATGCAGCATGTGCTCCATGTAGCCTCGGATATACAGTCCTCCACCAATGTATTCACCGCTGTCTGCATCCTAAGGTTGCAGATAGTGGAGATATGTGGGCGGCGGATGGACGGCAGACGTAAAGGGCATGTATTTTTTCTTTATTTCTTATATCAGTTTGCCCAGCTCTGGTATAAAGTGTACATTTTTGTAGCTCAGGTTATTGAGAAGTGAACATGATTTTAAATTTTAAGTCTCCTTAAACCCAATAATATTGCAGTATGGAGAAGGGAATCTATTCTCATTTATTTATCGGCCTTTGGCTCAATCTCGAGCCATGGCAACTTGATAGATGAATGAACTGTAAGAAGATCGATCTTGTGCAAGCAAGTACAGGTCAACCAGGGACCTCACAGTTATTTTGATTGCATCAAGTTTCTGGTCTTAATCTTCGCCTTGTACCTTCTATTCCTCCCAGCATAATAGCATAGCAGTGATTTAGTAAGGCAATGGACCAGCAAAATAAATAGTGCAGGGTATTTTGTCATACACCAAAAAAGTGCTTGTAATGGGTGAAGGAAGGATAGGTGTATATCGGGCACCAATTACCCAAAATAAAACAATATTAGTAGTAATGTCCAAAAATGTAAAAGATACTTTACTGATACCAAATCATACACATAGGTTAATATAAAAGCAAAAAGACAAAAATGTAAGGGAATATATTTTGTGACAGAGAACAATCATCATGTAATAATAAACAAAGTGAAAAAGACACTCTCAAAACAGCAAAAGTATATGCAAAAATTAAGTATAATAAAAAGGGTTACCCAATGGCACAAGGTATGTGTGAAGAAACCAGATTGTATCTTAATTTCCCAGACAACCATGTTTTTGCAAAACCAAAAGAACTGGCTTTTTATCTGTATATTGGCTTGTGAATTTAAGTGTTTATGTCTGGTGGGTCAGGAAGACAGACTTGTCGACTGATATACTATCTAACATACTGTGTAAGTCTGTAATAGTGACTGTACATTGAGTGTGTTAAGCTTTGTTTATTGATGTGCTAATACAAGATGCACGCACAGAGAAGAGGTAACGACAAGCATAGGGAGATGGCCAAGAACTGTCAATAGAGTCCATACGAGGTCCAAAGCCAGGTGGTGATTCTCGTGCGTGCATCCACAGATGAAGTAGCAACCCTGGGAGCTCTGACATCGTGTCAACTAGCTTTGGACCTTGTATGGACTCTATGGACAGTTCTTGGTTATCTCCCTATGCTTGCCGTTACCTCTTCTCTGTGCGTGCATCCACAGATGAAGTAGCGACCCTGGGAGCTCTGACATCATGTCATACTGGAAATACGTGGAGACGCAGTAATATTTTATATGCTCCCATGCAATCCAGCTAGCAATTCCAGCCATGTTTTTGATTGTTCTGTTTGCTATTGTGTGCTGTGGTTCAATAAAGTATTGCCACACTGTTTTACCTTAACCCTGTGTTATCTGTGTAGTGTATTGCCCACTGGGAGATAGAGCGGGCGTTCAGTGGTATGAGCCGTGGTCCATGCAGTCTTGCTAAAGACAGCCGGGCCAGCAGACGAGAGCACCCACTGACCCCGTTTCTCCACAATTGGTGGCTGCAGTGGGATACTACTCAGCCCGGCGGAACCGGGGGAGCTGCAGGGGACTGGTGTTCTCACACACCATCCAGGGCTCCACAACAAGGGAGGTATACAGACAGACCCAGCAGACCATTGATGAGACATGCACAGCAGGTTTTGGATGCCACTATATCCAACCCCACCAAATCGGCCTTGGGAAGAGGACCAGAGTAGCTATATGACCTCAACAAGAAATGAAAACTACAGATGTTCCAGCTTCAATGGATTGAATAGAATTTAATGCAGGAGCTACGAAATGTGGAGGAAGCCATGCGTGGACCCAATGGATACCAGTTGTTGCGGAACCCCTCAGCACCCAGATTGTGTTGTGCAGTTGTATGTGTGTATGGTGGGATCCATGTGGGATGCATGTCCCTGGTACAACGGCCCACGGGCTGCGCCCCTGGGCAGAGGGGACAAGAAGTCACCCTTCTGACCCCCCTCCTTTGTGATTCCTACGGTGGATATCGGCAGGCTCCGGCCCCCTGCGGCTATTGTAGTGTGTGTCTGGCCTGCCGCTTTTCAATGGGCCTGCCCTCTGTACCTGTGTGGTGTATATTCTGTGTCCTTTGAGTGGAGTGTTGTCGCACTGGAAATACGTGGAGAAGCAGTGATCTTTTATATGCTTCCATGTAACCAAGGATTTCCAGCCAGCGTCCTTCATTCAGACTCTGGCCAGGGCAGAGTGGGCCTCCTGAGACACGGGGTGGTGCTGAAAGAGGTACTCCAGCACGGTAGACCCCGTTACACCAGTTGTTACTCTTCAATTATGTATGGAGTTTATTTTTGTAAGGAGCATATGGAATATGCTGTAAGGAAACTGGATGATCGGAAGCCTATCATGTCTGGTTAATTAAGATGGGGGAGGAATGTGGAGAAACCAGATTGTATCTTAGATATGAGAACAAGAACATGGCAGCACTCACCGATCTTCATAAGCAGGTATCTTTATTGATTAAAAATCTTCACGGCACGGGGGTGTCTGTACAAGAGAATGCGGGAGCAGGACGACGGCCGTTTCGCGCCGGTCTGGCGCTTCAACGGGTTCAATGAAGGATCGGACGTGACGCCTGAAGTAGTGTGCACCGTCAGTTCCCCTCCCTACAGGCTCACTCTGCCCTCCCACGGTACAAACTTCAATTAAAATGAATAAAAACAAAAGGTAACAATAGCAGACAAGTGTACATGAACGTTATAGTTTAAACATAAACTGACAACTTGGCTGCACCTAAGGCACATATCGAACAAAAACATCAGGCTTGCAATACAATACCAAATTGGTCGACATTGTACTATCTAAATAGGTGGCTATTAATATTTATATGTACTTTATTTCTTTTTCCATCCAACTCTGCAATATAACAGACCTATGATAGAATATGTTATACCTACACAAAATATAATAAATCATACAGGTAAAGCATTAGATATACCATATATCATAGAGGTAAAATGATCATAAAAATATTGACATGTCGATTTTGTTATTAAGACCAGCGGGGCCCATGGCTCCCGTCTGCATGATCCATGTCGCCTCACGTCTCAATAGTACGTTATGATGATCGCCTCCTCTTTTGGGTAATTTAACCTGTTCTATCCCAGCAAATGTCATTACATCTGCATTCCCCCTATGCACCTCCTTTATATGTGTAATAAGTCTAGGTGCACCTTTCTCTGTAATGACGGATCTGCAGTGTTCCCTAAATCGTACCGAAAGGCATCTAATGGTCTTACCTATGTAAAAGCATCCGCATGGACAGTATATCACATAAACTACATATTTAGTTTTGCAGCTAATGAACTGCATGACTTTGTGTTTGACCGGTCCAATGTGTAGAATTCTATCTGTGACGTAATGCCTACAATACTTGCAATGTCCGCACCGATAATTCCCCAATGGGACTCCTCGTTCTAGCCAATTATTGGTTTTAATAGGGGTGATGCAATTTTGCACTATTAAGTCTTTTATTCTAGTGTTTCTTCTATTTGAGATCAGGGGACCTCTGGCTACTACTTCTGCTAGTTCACTATCCCTATTTAGCAAATGCCAATTGTTCCTAATGGCTGCTCTAATATGTTGGTCCATGGGGCCATATGTAAAACAAAAAGTAAATCTTTTATCTCCGGAATTGCTAGTATTGGTTGTTACTGTGGCTCTATTACTCATTTTCCTTCGTGCCTCCTGCCACACCTGATCAGGGTAACCTCTATATTTCAGACGCTCCTCCAAATCTCGTGTTTGTATGTCAAAGCCTTCTTGCATGTTATTGGTCCTCCTAGTTCTCACTAGTTGGCCGTACGGTAGTGACTGCTTGGTGTGACTTGTGTGGTAGCTGTTAAAGTGCATGAGTGCATTGGTGGACACCGGTTTGCGGTATACGGACGTACGAATTACCCCATCCACTATATCGATTGCTACATCTAAGAAGTCTAGGTGCAAACCTCCAAAGGTGGATGTGAATGCCATACCCATCGCATTGTTATTCAAATAGGAGGTAAAATGTTTGAACTCCTCTTCCGATCCGTCCCACACAAGGAACATGTCATCGACATAGCGTAAATACAGTTTGATGTGTTTCAAAAAAAGGTTGTTAGATGAATACATATGTAATTCCTCAAAGTGACCTAGAAAAAGATTTGCGAACGTACAAGCTGCCAGAGTCCCCATGGCAGTGCCAACTACCTGAATGTACCAGAGGTCCAAAAAAGTAAAAGCGTTGTGCGTCAAAATAAATTGAAGACTATCACAAATAAAGTTAATAACCTGGCTCTCTTCATGTGTGGTTTCCAAGATTAAGCGTATAGATTCTACTCCTTGTCTTTGTGGAATACGTGTATATAGATTTGTAACATCTACTGATGCTAGCTTAAAGCTAGGTTGCCAAATGAATTGGCGAATATGTCTTAAAAAAGCACCAGTATCCTTGATGTATGATGGAATTTGCGCCGGTAGTGGGCGTAGTAACCAATCCACATATTTTGAGAGCGGTTCCGTTATAGAACCCACCCCCAACACAATGGGTCGGCCGGGTGGGTCTATAAGGGCTTTGTGAATTTTTGAGACATGGTACCAATGTGGCTTAATGGGGAACTCCGGCAGCAGTTTTTCAGCTCTATTCGAGGAGAGAACATTAGTCTCGACAGCTATTCTTAACAATGTCCTCAATTCTTTTTTATACTTTTCAGTTGGGTCGCTCGGCAATCTTTTATAGGTACTCTCATCACTTAATTGTCTATATGCCTCTTTGATGTAAACATCTCTTGGGATCAGTACTGTCTTCCCTCCCTTATCCACGGGTCGGACAATAGTGTCTTTCCAATCTCTGATTTCTTTTAAGGCATTATGTTCTTCTGTTGATATATTCATAGGGGCTCTGGGATAGATTAATGCTTCTACATCTCTTATTACTTGCGTTTCAAACAAGTCTATAATGTTCCCAGGAGAAACTGGAGGCATATATTTAGATGTGACGCCTCCTTTAAACGATGTTATGGAGGCTGGATGATACGATGGGGTATGCAATTCGTCATCTGTGAGGTTCAACAGCAATGCAGCCTCACCGTGAGTATCGGCCAGTGCATGTAAGCCTGCCCCTGCCATAAACCCCAAGGGTCCTATATTACATGGTTGTTCAGAAATGGCTGGATTCTGCACTGTCGGACTATGGAGAAAATGTTTATATAGATGGATTTTACGGACTGATTTAAATAAATCAATCTTGAACTCTGTCACATCAAAGTCATTAGGTATACAAAAGTTCAATCCTTTTGCCAGAAGCGAGAGATGGGCAGCATTAAGTGTGTGGTCAGTTAAGTTGACCACATGCTGGCTGTGGAGTTCCATCATCTCCTCTGTCTCCACGATACGTATTTCCTCTTGCGTTCTTGTATCGGGCGACCTTCTCTTGCCTCCCCGGCGCGTCTTTCTCCTCCTAAAGGGAGATCTGTCTCGGGGGCTCCTGCTAAACTCGGACCTTCTCCCGGATTACTGGAGGTCGTCGCTCCCTCGCTCTGGCTGGAATCGGATTCGGTGGTGACATAGTCTCTTCTCTGGAAGGTGTGTCGTCTCCCAGGTTTCCTTTTGTACCGACCAAACCTGTCAGACTCATAATTGTATTTGCCGTCCGGTCTCTGCTGTTTATTCCATGTGAACACTTGTCCTAATTCAAAGTCTTTTTTGTCGGCCGTCGTCCTGCTCCCGCATTCTCTTGTACAGACACCCCCGTGCCGTGAAGATTTTTAATCAATAAAGATACCTGCTTATGAAGATCGGTGAGTGCTGCCGTGTTCTTGTTCTCATATCCATGATATCTGGCTTTTTGGCTTGAAGCACCCGAGATCTGTGGATCAGCTGTGGCTGACAAGCTCGGAGCGGAGGCAGTAAGCTGCAGCGGTAGTGCGGTCAGCTGTGTTCTTTTAGCATGTTCAGATTGTATCTTAATTTCCCAGACAACCATGTTTTTGCAAAACCAAAAGAACAGGCTTTTTATTTGTATATTGGCTTGTCAATTTAAGTGTTTATGTCTGGCGGGTCAAGAAGACAGCCTTGCTCACTGATATACTATCTAACATACTGTGTAGGTCTGTAATAGTGACTGTACATTGAGTGTTTTAAGCTTTGTTTATTGATGTGTGCTTATATGCTAATAGTGCTACTTAATCCCATCACCATTGTTTACCTTATCTTGATGTTGGACTGAAGGACCCTGGGTAATTCTAAAAATAGCTTACATGCCTTGGGTATAAAAATACTTAGAGATCACATCCTGGCAGACTGAAGTAACACAGAGCTACCAGCCAGACATTCTGTAAACCACCCAACAAGAGAAAGGACTGCAGCCAATTCATCATAATGTGAAGGGACAAATTAAGAAAGATTCTCCAGTTTGTGCTATTCGACTCCATTTTGTTTTGATATAAATTTTGTTACTAGGCTAAAATTTACAGCTGTTATGAGACCTTGATTGTTGCAATCTGGCAGGACATGAGACTGAGGGTGTATTGTTCTACGAGACTTTGACGTACAGACTGTTCCTGCATACTTATAGGTTAAGAACTGTGAGCGTGTTCTTATGCTGATTGGTTGAAGTATAATTTCTAGGACTATGAAAAGTCATACACAATAAACGGGGGCCCGGAGATCTGCTTGATCCCCCCCAAACAGAGACACATGTCTTCGTCTGGTCATTTTCAGTTGCCGGCAACGCCCTGTAATTTGGAAATCACGGAGTTAACCATGAAGGATCACTTTAGATCCTCCCTCAACAGTTGGCGCCCAAAACGTGGGGCCCCAAACAGGAACGCCTCTGCCCCCCAGAGGACAACAAGACAAAGGACCCGCAGACCGGACACAGGCACTGGAAAATTGGGACTGATCATCCCTCACAACAACCACGGTAAGTTGGCAGTTATACTGTCCAGACTGACCGTTTGGTGTGGCTTTCCAGTGTTTGTTGCTGCAAAGAGGATCTGAGGTTTGTCCCCGATGGTGGGGTGATTCTTGGGTGGAATCATATAGAGGTGTAGTTCCGTTGGGAGCCCAGTGCTCGAACCGTACCTCATAAGGGACAGGCACCCCGGATTGACCAGTGATGTAATTCTCTTTATAGTCAAAATATCCTGAATTCCTGATCACTGTTAGAATCAGGCGCGGTGAGGTGATCGAAGATGGGTAGGATGTGTAACTCAGGAATGCATAGATATATATGTATATGTCCAGGGGTATCCGGAGGGAAAGTCTGAGACGCCCTCCTCCTTTCACTGAGTATTGCGATTTTGGGTTGTCCCAGAGGGGGGACAGGTAAACTAAGTGGAACAAACTAATACGGCCGCTCTGGTATTGTGCACGACAAAGTAAGGATATTTAGCTCTAAAGTTGAATCTGTTTCCGTGGAACAAAAAGAAGACTTTGAATTTGTGTGATGAATCTGATATTGTTAGCCCAAAGATGGGGAAAATATTCTCAATGATTGGTATTTCTAAGGTGTTTTGGCATGTGAATTTTGTGAAGGTTTTGTAGAAATTAATTAAGTATGAGAACTGCTGTATTCGGTTTCTGTGTCAAATTTCTAAGATACCTGATGAGAGGGGTCAAACAGCTGCGCTAGTGCTTTCTTCTTTCTGTGCTGAGGAATGCTGCGATTTTCTTATCTCTGCTGTATCTCTGGTATGGAGGGGGCACGTAGATGTGTTCTCTCTGTATTTTCTGTCCTTCGTGTAGTACGCGCTGGGAGATCTGTGTTTTGTTTAAAGCACCAATATTGTTTTACAGTACAAAGAAATTTGTAGGTTGAAGTTGGAAGTTGAAAGTGAAATATGGTCCCTCCCCAGGAAATTAAGCCTCTACTCCTGACTGTAAGCCCTATGCCCCTTAACCCCAAGGCACCAATATATCCTGGACTGCCGAGAAGTTCTATGGGCATCTTATGGTAGTATTTAAAGATCTGGGATTCTTATTGCAACAAAAAGCCCATACACACCTTTTTGTAGTAGCTTTAATGTCCGGCCTTAAATCTGAATTGAAAGAGGCAATAATGTAATTCAGACCCGATATTGAGACTTCCACTCCAGATGATGCATTAAAAGTAGTAAAAAAAAGGTTTTCAGAACTTAACCCGCTCTGCGTCAACAGGGAAATCAAAGGTTAAACCAGTAGCCGCAGCGATTTCTGCTCCAAACTCAGCCCCCCCCCCCCACAGTAACAAGGACGCAGCTGGTTGCTTATCAGTGGTTTATGCAACAGACTCCAGCTCCAGCCCTCCCACCCTACACAAATTTAGTTCTCCAATATCCCTTTTAACCCTATGTCTGGGAATCTCCCTCCCAAGCCCCGCCATGTCAATTCTCAGACAAAGCGCTTGTTTTAATTAGAGTAGATGGCAGACCCAATAAATATACTCTCACAAAACCCATCCCTGTGGGACCTTTCCCTGAAGTTACTGCTCAGTTCGTAATCTCACCCTCATGTCCGGTAAACTTACTGGGGGCAGATTTATTATCACAGTTCTGCTCCAGAATATAATTCCAAGATGATGGTCAGATGGTACTTACGTTATATAACCCCTATGCAGATGAACATAATGAGATGTGTATCTTACATGCCCTTCCCACGGTTATGATGGCCCTGATAGGCCCAGATTCACCCCCAATAATGCCTGTAGAACCAGTAAAAGTGTTTCTCAAATCTGGTGCCCCTTTTCCCAAAGTCCATCAATACCCTTTGAAACATGATCAGGAGCGGGGCCTCAAGGGTCAAATACAAACGTTACTCGATAATGGTACCGTATTTCCCCATGTAACACGCCTTTGTTTCTCGTTAAGAAAAAGACCTCACCCGGCCAACCCCCTGTGTACCGGCTGGTACAAGATCTACGGGTAGTTAATGCAGCTACTGTTCTGGAAACTCCGGTGGTGCCTAATCCACATACTCTTTTGTCCCAGATATCTCAGGATGCTGCTTGGTTCACAGTCATCGACCTTGCCAATGCCTTCTTCAGCATTCCATTACACCCAGATTGCCAGTTCTGTTTGCATTCACTTATCAGGGATGACAATTGACATGGACAGTTATGCCACAAGGGGCCCAAAATAGTCCCAATCAGTTTGCAAAAAATATGGGCAAGTGTCTTTTACCCTGGCAGTTAGAATATGCTAATGTCACGCTATTTCAGCATGTGGCTGATCTTTTGTTGTGTGCATGGACAGAGCAGGAAGCCATTGTTGCCACTGTTAGCCTCCTCAAGTATCTTGCAGATCTGAACTGTCGGGTTTCGGCCTCAAAACTTCGGTTCTGCCTTGGTCAAGTGATATTTTTGGGTCACTGTCTCCTTCAGGGTGCCAGACACCTCACAGAAGAAAGAAAAATAGCCGTCAGCTCCCTTCCTTTCCCAAAAGATGAGATTGAACTCCAGCGTTTTCTTGGACTATGTACCTATTTTTGTCAATGAATAACCGGACATATCCCGCATAATGCAACCTCTCTACAATTCCCTGAAAGACGGTTCAAGATATGTTGATGATTTTGGCAGATTCCACACCGGATACGCTGTTACTACGGAAGATACTGTATTGCCCGGAGCTGCTGCACTCCCTCCCTCACTGTCAGCACATGATGTAGAATTTCAGGCTCTGTCTACTGCATGTGTTCTGGCCAAAGACAGGCGGGCTAAAATATGTACGGACTCACGGTATGCATTTGGTATTGCTCATGATTTCGGAGCCCTATGGGGCAATCGAGGGTGTATTACTACCGCCGGGACTCCAGTGAAGAATGCTGAAGCTGTTAAAACCCTCATGGACTCAATCAAATTACCTACCCAGGTGGCCATTATCAAGGTCAAGGCGCACGGTCCTAGGAACAGTCCACAGACTGTTGGTAACACCTTTGCGGATATGCAAGCAAAAGCTGCTGCTCTCCTACCAGCTATGGTGACCACACGCTCTCAGCATAAACAGTTACAAGAAACACTGACTCTACAGGAACCTGATGATCCACGCCAGACTGAGGTTTTCTGTCGGACCCCGCGAGACCGCTTAATGACGATGCAGAGAATGTCCCCAAAGGAAGAAGTGAAGCTGTAGAAGGCTGATGGAGCATGTGTGGACATGGTCTCTGGAGAAAGGACCAACTTGTGTGTCTCCCTAAGCGGATGTACCCTGCTATTGCACATGGGCCCAGACATCGAGGAAAAAACAGGCCCTGGTACAAAAATTCTACTGGGCTCCAGGTATTTCTAGAGTCCTGACAGCACTCAACCGTGCATGTAACATCTATCAGACCTGCAATCCCGGTCAACTTCAACGTGTACCCCCGAAGCACCTTGCTAAGCCTGACTATCCTTTCCAAAGGCTCCAGGTGGACCACATCACCTTGCCTAAGTCTGGAAGATATGAATATTGTCTGGTGGTTGTCGACATGTTCTCCAGTTGGCCGGAAGCATTCCCCGTTACCAACATGACTGCAAAAACCACAGCGAAGAAACTGGTGATGGAAGTCATATGCAGATATGGTGTTCCAGAAGTTGTCAAAAGTGACCAAGTCTTTTCTTCTCATGTGTATCAGGAGGTTTTGACAAGGTTTGGATCCACTGTAACCCTCCATACTCCGTACCATCCACAATCTAGTGGGAAAATTAAGAGGCTGAATGGCACACTGAAGGGACAATTGACCAAAATGATGCAGGAGACTACGGCTCCATGGCCAGGGCTCCTACCCATTGTACTGTACCACATTTGCACTACCCCTAAGGCAAAACATGGCCTGTCCCCATATGAGATATTGTTTAGTGCTAGTCCCTCAGTTGCAAATTTCCAGTCTCAGTAGTTGTCAGAAGAAACTGACCGTGCTGTTCAATATGTTATTCAGCTTAGTAAAAATCTGGCTAACACCCATGTTTTAGTTTTTTTCATCCCTTCCAGATTAAGCATAAAGCGATACTTGTCACAACTTGAAGTCTGGTGATTTTGTGGTCGTGAAAAGGCATGTCAGAAAACAAGGACTAGAACCCTTGTATGATGGGCCCTACCAATTCCTCCTCATTACTCCTATGTCAGTAAAGCTGGAAGGAAGGCCGACGTGGATCCACGTATCACAGTGTAAGCTGGTCAAACAGACTAGTAGCAAATAAGGGGACATAATGTTTTGGTTTTTCGTAATGCCGTATAATAATATTGATAACCGCATGGGACAGCCTAAATTCCCAAACATTCTTGAATAATAAGTTTGTACAATATTATGAAAGATGAGTAGTACAGATGGGTATAGCCAATAAAATTGTCAGTTCTATTTTCATTTACCCTGTGATTATACAAATGTGGGATAAATTGGTTAGGGCCACAGATTATCTAGATGATCAAATTTGGAATATATTGGATATACTTAAAACTACTGTTGTTGTCCAAAACTAACTTAACATAGTCAAGTAATCAAGTACTACAGTAAATTGATTACTAACAGCAGCACAGGGTGGTATGTGTCAGGTTAATTGACCCGCATGCTATTAATATATAGATCCTAATAGTACTCTAAAGTTAAATTTAGAAGATATTCAAAGACTCGGAGATTAATATGATAAAGATAATAAGGACAGTTGGTGGGCAGACAATTGGTTTAAGGGACTTGGGGGCTGGATAGCTGGAATCTTGCAAAGTTTGTTACACATCGCTGCCTTTATCCTTGTCATGTATGTAACACTGAAACTTGTTCTTTGGTGTATTTCTGTATGTATTAGGAAATTCTGCACTAAGACAACTAATGATGAAACCAAAAGCGTTGCCACCCCTGCTCTTCTCTACACCGATTTCACAAAGTTATCTGATGAAGATGTTAAAGCCAAGCGCATGGCTATCTTCAAAAGATCCCCACCACTGTTATCAATAATTGTTATTCGTAAATTCTAGTATACAGGGGGGACGGGTACACCGCAACAGCCATGGCTGGTAACATGGCACCAGCCATGTGAAGACCAGTACCCCTTATAGCTTGGGATAGTACCTCTGAAGCTGGACAATAATTAACAAAATTTATCTAGGGGGGAATGAGAAGGGACAAATTAAGATTCTCCATTTTGTGCTTTTCAACTCCATTTTGCGGTTATAATATAAATTTTGTTACTAGGCTAAAGTTTACAGCTGTTATGAGACCTTGATTGTTGCAATCTGGCAGGACATGAGACTGAGGGTGTATTGTTCTATGAGACTTTGACATACAGACTGTTCCTGCATTCTTATAGGTTAAGAACTGTGAGCCTGTTCTTATGCTGATTGGTTGAAGTATAATTTCTATGACTATGAAAAGTCATACACAATAAACGGGGGCCCAGAGATCTGCTTGATCCCCCCCAAACAGAGACACACGTCTCCGTCTGGTCATTTTCAGTTGCCGGCAACGCCCTGTAGATTAATTTGGAAATCACTGAGTTAACTGTGAAGGATCACTTTAGATCCTCCCTCAACAGTCTGAGTTACAAAACATCACTTCATCCTTTCTGAGCCCTACCGTGCACCCAAACAGTAGTTTTCCCCCCACATATGGGGTATCGGCACAACAAATCTTGGGTTCCATTTTGTCCTGTTACCCTTGTGAAAATAAATAATTTGGGGCTAAAAACATTTTTATTGAAAAAAAAAGTGATTTTTTATTTTCACAGCTCTACATTATACTCTTGTGAACCACCTTTGGGATCAAGGTGCTCATCACACAGCTAAATAAGTTAATTGAGGGGTTTAGTTTCCAAAATGGCACCACTTGTGGGGGGTTTCCACTGTTTAGGCACATCAGCGGCTCTCCAAACCCGACATGGAATCCGTTGTAGTGTTCCAGAGCTACTACCATATAAAGTGACACTGGTCAGAATTGTAAAATTTGGCCTGGTCATGAAGATGAATACAGGCTTGGTAGGTGAAGGAGTTAATGAATCTCAGGATTTTTATCAGCCTGAATGCCGGTAGCCATTGTTATGGTCTTGCTTAATTATGGGAAAGATAACACTTTACCGAATTCACTCAGACCTACCTTTTGACAGCTGATGTCAGGATATTGTAAAGAGTTCAGGCCAATAGACTGAATAACTAATTTCATACATCAGTATCAAACAGGCTTTATGTCTAAAAAAAAAAAACTCTACCAATATAATTATTATACGTCTCTTCTTTAGACTTCAGATGCCATCAGATAACTGTAGTGGTAGGGCTATATTCTCATTAGACGTTGCAAAAGCATTTGACAGTGTTGAGTGGTCCTACCTACAATTGTAAATAAAAATTTACACTGGACACGTGGAAAAATGTGAGGTCAGACTTTTATTGTTTCTTGCACATAAATTGATAACATTTAGATGTATCCAGTTGAACTCTTGAACAAATCATGATTAACAAAGCCATTATTATAGGACCATGGGGACAAATATCCCAATTTTGATACTAAAAAGAAAAGAAGAAAAAAAATCAGAAAATATGTTGAAGGACCTTGTTTTGAGAAGTAGAGAGCTGAGGTTGAGGACACTTTATTTCTAAAAGTCTAGAAATAAAAAGGGAGGATTGGGAATTTTGAATGTATTTGTCTATTCTATTTCATGGCTTCATAACGGGGACCTTGGAAACTTATGAATCAGCAGGTTTGGATGAAATGGGAGACTCATCAAATTCCATGCCTTATACTTTTTAGATCATATCTTAAATTGAGAGAATTTGAACTTTAGATTGCAAAAGGTACATATATAAGATCACAGTTGTTGGAGAATCACAAAATTGAAACAAAAAACACGAGCGTCAGTCGACAAAGCAGAAATGGACTATGGGTATGCAGATCAGATTGCAAATCAATAGTTGACTCTTGTTTTGACTGCTGGGTCTCCTATTTTTTTGTTTCTGTTTGGTACTTGCCAACAAGGGGTTCAGAGTGAGGACAACTGGCTTATGGTAGCAGCTGGCTGACTATAAAGGATTTAATTTATCGTCTTTTGTAATCCTTTCTTTGTTACCCCCATCCTTTTGTGTATCCTTTTTGCGTGTCCAGCGTTCATTCAGAAGCGTTTCAACATAGCCTCTTTTTTTCGGTTTGTTATCTTCTAAAGGTACCTTCACACATAACGATATTGTTAATGATATCGTTGCTTTTTGTGACGTAGCAACGATATCGTTAATGAAATCGTTATGTGTGACAGCGACCAACGATCAGGCCACTGCTGGGAGATCGTTGGTCGCTGAATAAAGTCCAGAACTATATTTGGTCGCTGGACTCCCTGGAGACATCGCTGGATCGGCGTGTGTGACACCGATCCAGCGATGTCTTCACTGGTAACGAGGGTAAACATCGGGTAACTAAGCGCAGGGCCGCGCTTAGTAACCCGATGTTTACCCTGGTTACCATCCTAAAAGTAAAAAAAAACAAACAGTACATACTTACCTACAGCCGTCTGTCCTCCAGCGCTGTGCTCTGCTCTCCTCCTGCTCTGGCTGTGAGCGTCAGTCAGCTGGAAAGCAGAGCGGTGACGTCACCGCTCTGCTTTCCGGCCGCTGTGCTCACACAGACAGTACAGGAGGAGTGCAGAGCACAGCGCCGGGGACAGACAGCGGAAGGTAAGTATGTACTGTTTGTTTTTTTTTACTTTTAGGATGGTAACCAGGGTAAACATCGGGTTACTAAGCGCGGCCCTGCGCTTAGTTACCCGATGTTTACCCTGGATACCGGCATCGTTGGTCGCTGGAGAGCGGTCTGTGTGACAGCTCTCCAGCGACCAAACAGCGACGCTGCAGCGATCCGGATTGTTGTCGGTATCGCTGCAGCGTCGCTTAATGTGAAGGGGCCTTAAGTTGTTAGAGAATAGAAGGATAAGGATGATAGAGGAGTTAGAGTTCTTATTCAATCTAGAAAATGGCCACCGGTTAAGGGTGAAATTGTTATAGCAAGCCTTTTAGAGAGAAAAAGGACATTTTTGGAAAAATAAACGAACAGTTATAACTTTGTTAGTGAGAAACTGCAGTAAATAAGAGAATTGTATCCAGGCTTTATAATGCCATAATGAGAAAACATGATTGGCCGACTTCTGCTCCAGCAAAAAATAAATGGGAGAAAGAAGTAACACCAATGAAAGTTATCTAGAATACCCAGACAAGTATGTCTGCTTTCTAAAAGCAAATAATTTGACAATTATTTAACGCTTGATGTATTGCAAAAGGTGGGTAACAAAAAGGACCCTGAGTTTCTGAAATGTCAGATTTTGTTGGGGGACACGTATTATATGTAAATGTTATGCTATAAAATGTAATTTTGTGGGTGTCAGGTTATTGAGACAAGGGAATAAGTATTTTAAATCAAAGTCCCCTTAGTCCCAATAATATGTGTATTGGGGGATAGAGAAGGGAATCAGTTCCTAACTTAACACAGAAAGTGACTTTAAAAAAATCATTCACACAAGATGTTCCTACCAAGAAGGAATGGAGTACAGATGTAAATAGCAATTTACAATATGAACATGTTCATTATTGTAATATAGAAAAGATAAAGATGTTGTTCACACATGCAGATTGTGGATTATAAGAAACTGTAATGAAAGACAAATTGAGTTTGGGAGTTAAGAAGAAGAGGAAATGTAGGATAATTTCTTGCTGAGGGAGTTTGCAATACTCTTGTCCACATAGCGAATATATAAATATATAACTGAACTATTCAGTGCAAATGGAATATTGCATTTGATTTGCTTTTTAGGTAACATATCTATTAGTAATTGCGTTTGAGTTTTAAATTACAATCTCTTTCTCGCTTACTTATTTGCCATTACTATGATTGTCTGTTATGTGTTTTCTTTTACTGTTTGTCAAAATAAATTGTTTTTCCCAGTATGTGGTTTTTTTTGATGGTCAATAAAATATGACTTAAGTCAAACATTTATTACCTTTTAAGTATGATTATGTCTTCTCCCTGTGTGAGATTTTTGATGTTCAAGAAGATGCCATTGGCGAATAAAAAAATGTCCCGCATTCTGAATATAAAAATGGCTTCTCCCATGTTTGAGTTCTCTGGTGTTTAACAAGACTTGACTCATTTGCCCAACATTTCCTGCATTTTGATCAATAATCCAGTGTGAGTACTCTGGTGAAAAACTATATGATTTCTGGTTAAAGTGTTCCATATTGAAAATGTGGAATTCTCTCCTGTGTGAAGTTTATGATGTTTAACAAGACTTGATTGAGCTGCAAAACATTTGCCACATTCTGAACACGAAAAAGGCTTCTCTACCCTATGTGAGTTTTCTGATGTCTCACAAGATTTGATTTCTGAACAAAGCATTTCCCACATGTTTCGCATGAAAATGGCTTCTCTCCTGTGTGAGTTCTCTGATGTGAAGCAAGATAATATTTACTTGTAAAAGATTTCCCACATTCTGAACATGAAAAAGGTTTCTTCCCTGTGTGAGTTTTCTGGTGAATAACAAGACTTGATTTACTTGTAAAAGATTTCCCACATTCTGAACATGAAAAAAGTTTCTTCCCTTTGTGAGTTGTCTGGTGAATAATAAGACTTGATTTACTTCTAAAAGATTTCCCACATTCTGAACATAAAAAAGGTTTCTCCCCTGTGTGAATTCTCTGATGTATAACTAAACCTGATCTCTGATTAAAACATTTCCCACATTCTGAACATGAAAAAGGTTTCTCCCCTGTGTGAATTCTCTGATGTGTAACTAAACCTGATCTATGATTAAAACATTTCCCACATTCTGAACATGAAAAAGGTTTCACCCCTGTGTGAGTACTCTGATGCATAACTAAACCTGATCTCTGATTGAAACATTTCCCACATTCTGAACATGAAAAAGGTTTCTCCCCTGTGTGACATTTCTGGTGAATAACAAGATTTGATTTATCTGCAAAACATTTCCCACATTCTGAGCATGAAAAGGGCTTCTCTCCTGTGTGAGTTCTCTGGTGTGTAATAAGATGTGCATTCCTTACAAAACATTTCCCACATTCTAAACATATAAAAGGTTTCTTCCCTGTGTGAATTCTCTGGTGTTTAACAAAGTATGATTTCGAGTTAAAATATTTCAAACACTCTGAACAAGAAAATCTTTTCACTTCTCTGTGAATTTTTTGATGTTTAACAAAAAAACCTTTATGGGAAAAACATTTTTCATTTTTTGAATTTGAAAATGGATTCTTTTTTGTAAGTGCAATTTGATTTTTAACGCCTCTTTTGGGGTTTTTATTTTTCTGAATAGTTTTTGAAGCATTAGGAGATAATTCTTGTTTAAAAGGATCAGATGATAGATCTTTGCTGTGAAGGGATGATGAAGTATCTGGAGTAATGGCATTCACTTCAGTTATATCTTGTGTGATATCAACGTCATCTGATTTAAAAACTGAAGATGTCTGATGTTCCTCTGACCTCCAGGTACAGTCATCTGCCAAGAATAAAACCAATTATTTAATACAATATCCTTAATTATATTTTTACATTTTTAGATAAAATATAAATTGAAATTTATGTAGAAAAATTGGTATACTAAGACAAAAACAGTTCACAATCTAACAGACCTCAGAGAACAATCCAGTAGACCATGAAATGCGACTATCTTTGCACAAACGACCTCCCTAATATTGGAATAAGAAGCCACCAAAAAATGATATGTGGGTCAAAATGATAGAAAAAAAAATTCTACTCATCCTTCATAAACAAGCCCCAACTCAGGTCCATCATCGTTCAATGGAAAACTAGAGCGTTTGCTCAATGATTCTTGAAAAGCAACAACCAATCTAGCAAATACCATTCTCCAAAGCCAAAATGTCCCCCTCGCTTCTGAGCCTTGCCATATGCCCAAACACTGTTAGTGTCCATATTTTTGGCATTGCTGTACTGAGAAGAACACACTTAAAATTTATGTTGTGCATGTCTCTATAAGCACGAGCTGGGCACTATGTATCAGGCACTAAAATGGATGGACAAAGAGCACTTGTACTTTCTATACTCTGTATAGAAATCCGGCGCCTGCGCTGTGTAGTACTGGCTGGTGCAGGCGCAGTCTGCAAGACTGGATGTTACGTCAGACGGCCAGAGCTCACTGCGCCTGCACCAGCCAGTACTAAACAGCGCAGGCGCCGGATTTCATGGGAAAATAGCGCGGAGGGGGCGGCGCCCGGCGCCCCTGAAGGTTTGAGTGACGGCAGTGTGGCATTTCAAGCAGGGGGTTAAGACCTGCCTCCCTGGCTAAAGACAGGTATTTTGGAGAAGTTATAAAACACTTTATTTTTGGAATAAATGCACCAAACACTAAAAGAGCATTACTGCTGCACAAGGTGGCTCTTTTAGTTTATAACGGCTGGAGGGGGTGACAGTGGCCCTTTAATGTCACCTTACAATAGCAAGGTGACATTAACCCCTTATTACCCCATATCCCACTGCTACAGGGGAGTGGGGAGAGGGGCTAAGTGCCGGAATTGGCGCATTTTGCAGATGCGCCATTTCTGGGGCGGCTGCGGACTGGTGTTTGTAGCGGGGGGGGGGGGGGCAATATCCATGGCCCCTCTCTAGGCTATGAATATCAGCCCTGTCTGCGTAGCCTTTCTGGCTATAAAATATAGGGGGGGGGGTCCCCATATTTTAATAGCCAGTAAAGGCTACGCAGACAGCTGCAGGCTGATATTCATAGCAGGCTACAAATATTGGCCCCCGGCCGTCAGCTTTCCTCCTCTGGCGCAGAAAATTGCGCGGGAGCCCATGCTATTTTTCTTTTTTTTTTTAACATAGTGTTCATTAACCCCTTTCTGCCAGCTGACGGAACAGTACGTCAACTGGCAGTATCCCCCGCTTTGAGGTGGGCTCCGGTGGTGAGCCCACTTCAAAGCCGCAACATGTCAGCTGTTTTCAATACAAAAAAAAACATTTACATGATCGCTAAATGGCATAGTGAGAAAAAAAAATCAAAAGCCAAAATTATGGTTTTTTGGTCGCCGCGACATTGCATTAAAATACAATAACGGGCGATCAAAAGAACGTATCTGCACAAAAGTGGTATAATTAAAAACGCCAGTTCGGCATGCAAAAAATTAGCCCTCACCCAACCCGATATCTCAGAAAATACAAACACTACAGGTATCAGAAAATGGCGCAATTATTTTATTTCTTTTTAGCAAAGTTTGGAATTTTTTTCACCACTTAGACACCAAACACGTCTAGGTTATTTTTTATCTATGAACTCGTAATGACCTGGAGAATCATAATGGCGGGTCAGTTTTATGCTGTGTGCACATGTTGCAGATTTGGGTGCAAAATTTTCTGCACAAAATCTGCATCTCCTTGCAGAAAACGCAGCTGCGTTTTTTCACTTTTTTATGCCTTTTTTTGTGCGGTTTTGATGCAGTTCTTGGTGCGGTTTTCGTTGCATTTTTTGTGTGGTTTTGATTCTGGTTTTTATGCAGTTTTTGGTGAAGTTTTGATGCAGTTTTGATGGGTTTTTGGTGCAGTTTTGATGCAGTTTTTGGTGTGGTTTTGATGCAGTTTTTGGTGCGGTTTTGATGCAGTTTTTGGTGCGATTGCCATGCGTTTTTGATGCAGTTTTTGGTGCAGTTTTGATGCAGTTTTTGCTGCGGTTTTGATGCGATTTTGTGCATTTTCGATGCAGTTTTTAGTGCGGTTTTCATGCAGTTTTGATGCATTTTTATGCCTTTTTGATGCAGTTTTTGGTGCGGTTTTGATGCTGTTTTTGGTGCATTTTTGTATGCGTTTTTGAAAGCTAAATAAAGATATATTATTGAACAAAAAAAGAAAGATTTGTGATGTCATTATTGTCCAACCTCCTCTTTTATATTTGTCCAACCCACACTCAATTACACACAGAGAGACGATAGATGAAATGGATAGACAGATCTATAGATGCATACATCTATCTATCTATAGATATATCTGGATAGATATATCTATTGATAGATGTATGGATAGTGTAGGGTGCGTGTCCACTGTCCGGATTAGGCTACTTTCACACTTCTGTCTTCTGGGCTCCGTCGCAATACGTCATTATGGGCAAAAAACGGATCCTGCAAATGTGCTTGCAGGACGCGTTTTTTGCCCATACACTTGTATTAGCGACGGATTGGCACACGTCGCATCCGTCGTGCAACAGATCCGTCGTGTTTTGGCGGACGCGACGCACAAAAAAAGTTTAATGTAACTATTTTTGTGCGACGTGTCCGCCATTTCTGACCACGCATGCGTGGCCGGAACTCCGCCCCCTCCTCCCCGCTCATCACAATTTGCAGTGGATGCGTTGTAAAACTGCATCCGTTGCCCACCTTGTGCTAAATTTAGCATAACGTCCGTCGGTACGTCGGGCCGACGGTTTGCGACGGCCCCGTATGGACGCAAGTGTGAAAGTAGCCTTACATCCGAATTAGCTGCAGATTGGATGCTGCGTATTTGTAGTCCCATCGGATGATGCCTGCACACACACTCCAAAAGACCCCCCGCACACACCCGAACAGCCCGTAGACCCCGCCTGCACACACATACACAGTCACCGCCCACACACTTCCCTCCTCCTGAACTGCCCCTGATGAAGGCTTTGCCGAAACGTGCGTCGGGGTGATGTGGTGACCACCGGCCTCCTCCTGTACCCCTCCATAGCTGCTACGGGCGATCTGGTGCATTTTTGATTTGGGCATGTCTCATTACTTTCTAAACACTTAGCCCATATTTCCATCCTAACTGTGGCCATTGGCAGGTGCATTCACTAATTTGGCTATGTATGGGGGTAATAGAATGATTTATACTTTGTGCAATTTTGCACATATACAAATGCAATATATGTATTAGTGGTAGCCGCGGTTCACCCATCCCGTTTGTGCAGTCTATATGCACTGTGGTTTCATCCACTGCTGCACCTTGTTTTAACAATTGTTTCTAATAAAGTTGTATATTTTTATATCATACTCCGGCCTCCATATTATCTTCTGTTATTCCGTTGTTTGTTTGATCACTGATGATTGGCCACTTACCAGTCCGATTAGTAGTGACAATTTGACTATTTAATGCTAAATGACATCTTGAAATATAATGTCACACAGATTTTTGTTGATTCTTGCTTCTCCTAAAAAATCAGAATAAGGATCTCATTTATCCTGCATTCTCCACTGAGCACTTACATTTTCTGTGTAAATCTCCAAATTCGCAATTTATACAAAATCCCCGACAGAACCACTCACTTATGAGGAAAATTGAGTCACTTTGCACTCCATCTGGTCTCTATTCCAGCAGTGTTCCATCATTTTAGTCTCTTTTTAGCACACAAGTGTAGTCGACCACAGTTGGAACAGATGCTAAAAACTCCAAAGTGTCTCCATCTGCCTTATTATGGTGGTTGGTTCTGTTGGGGGTTTTGCCTGAATAGCATTTTTGTGGGATTAAAGCGAACCTGTCATAAAGATTGTGGCGACTAACCTACAGACATTGTCAGGTTGGCGCCGTTATACCGATTAAAATTATACCTGGGTGATTAAATCCATCTTGTGGTTGATTAATATTTATTTGTAGTTTTCAGTTAATGAGATTCTCGTGCTCTGGGGCGGTCCTGTGGGAGGGTCTTTATGTGGTGCTGTGCTTAAATATTCATCTATATTGCTTATGACTGGTCACTGATAACTCAGTGACCTGCCCCCTATTTTACATACGAACTATAATACGGTTTGGAAAAAAAATCACATTCAGCAGGCAGGCGCCTGCATTGTAGCATGATCGCATCTATAATATCCATTTAATTATTTTATTTATTGATATAAAAATAAATTTCTGTAGAAAAAATAATAATTCTTTCTCAAAATGGCGCCGACGCAGACTTATCTATCGGATCGCCATTAGATGCTACTGCATAGGTGCCATTTTGCTTGAGGAAGAAAAAAAAATGTCTCCACCAAGATGGCGCCAATTGATTAAGATTTTTTTTTCTGAAGAAATTTATATCACTAAATAAAATAACTATATGAAAATTGGCCAGTCACTAAGGTAAAAATTTGCTCATTCACTAAGGGATTAAAAAAGGCATGTACACAGGGAATAAGACAAGTAAATTATGCAAATAAATTCAAATAAACTTATTGCCAGTTCACTTCTGCTGAAAAATATATTTTGCATATCTATTTCCTTCACCTATGTTAGCGCTGCTTTCTTTCAAAACTACCATCCTTTCATACATTCTGTTCACTCAATCCACATCAGTCCTTCTTTCTTCCCCTGTCCCACATACTGCTCACATGCCTTCTACATTCTTAAAATGCTGAAATCCATCCACTTCCACCATACAAAGAAGAAGACGCTCTCACAAATTGTCTGCTCATTATCTCTATTCTCCTAGTTGCAGGAGACATCTCCCATAACCCTGTTCATCCTAGTACTAATAAATGTAACTTGCTTTCCACTGCACACAGAAACCCCACTAATCTCATTAACATTTAACACAAGATTTCTCTGATTTCCTTTAACTGTGCCCTCTGGAAATCCCAGTCAGTTAACAAAAACCGTATATTCATTAATTCTCTCTTTCAAATTCGTTTGCTCATCTTTCTCACTGAAACCTGGATCTAGAAGCTACCTCTCTCTCATATGGTGGGCTACGTTTTGCTCACACCTCCAGACCTGAGAGTAGACAAGTTGGAGGTGTTGGTCTTATTCTTTCATGAAAGTTTTTAGATCATCCCCTCAGCACCTTTACTTATGCTCCTTTCTTTTGAGGTCAACAACAAACATTTCCACCCCTTGTCCCAGTGAGCCTCTAGCACAAGCTGCAAACTCATTTTTTCTAGTGGTTCTTTAAGGGTATGTATAGGACTATTTACTTCCCTTGACAATGCTGTTGGCGGCAGCGATACGCGTGGGGCCTTTACCTTACCCCTCCTCCTGCTTTGGATCTTAAGCCGACCTGGCTTTGATTATCCTCCAAGGAACCGGCATTATAGCTACTATTTTGACAGTCCATAGGCAATTATAGCCTCTTCAGACTTTCATGTGTCACGCCGGGTAATTTCCTGTCAGGTTGTATATTTGGGCCTATTTCCCAGATTTGCTATACAATTATTATCTTGGCATTTTTTTTTTCTGCACATTATTTCTATATGGGGTCCTACAACTGTGGGAATTGACCCCCATAAGTAACTAGGGGAACGAATCTGCATGTTGGGATTCATTGCATATTGCTGCATGTTTCCCATACTGTGCCATATACAACTGTTCAGGTACATAGTAACATAGTAACATAGTAACATAGTTAGTAAGGCCGAAAAAAGACATTTGTCCATCCAGTTCAGCCTATATTCCATCATAATAAATACCCAGATCTACGTCCTTCTACAGAACCTAATTGTATGATACAATATTGTTCTGCTCCAGGAAGACATCAAGGCCTCTCTTGAACCCCTCGACTGAGTTCGCCATCACCACCTCCTCAGGCAAGCAATTCCAGATTCTCACTGCCCTAACAGTAAAGAATCCTCTTCTATGTTGGTGGAAAAACCTTCTCTCCTCCAGACGCAAAGAATGCCCCCTTGTGCCCGTCACCTTCCTTGGTATAAACAGATCCTCAGCGAGATATTTGTATTGTCCCCTTATATACTTATACATGGTTATTAGATCGCCCCTCAGTCGTCTTTTTTCTAGACTAAATAATCCTAATTTCGCTAATCTATCTGGGTATTGTAGTTCTCCCATCCCCTTTATTAATTTTGTTGCCCTCCTTTGTACTCTCTCTAGTTCCATTATATCCTTCCTGAGCACCGGTGCCCAAAACTGGACACAGTACTCCATGTGCGGTCTAACTAGGGATTTGTACAGAGGCAGTATAATGCTCTCATCATGTGTATCCAGACCTCTTTTAATGCACCCCATGATCCTGTTTGCCTTGGCAGCTGCTGCCTGGCACTGGCTGCTCCAGGTAAGTTTATCATTAACTAGGATCCCCAAGTCCTTCTCCCTGTCAGATTTACCCAGTGGTTTCCCATTCAGTGTGTAATGGTGACATTGATTCCTTCTTCCCATGTGTATAACCTTACATTTATCATTGTTAAACCTCATCTGCCACCTTTCAGCCCAAGTTTCCAACCTATCCAGATCCATCTGTAGCAGAATACTATCTTCTCTTGTATTAACTGCTTTACATAGTTTTGTATCATCTGCAAATATCGATATTTTACTGTGTAAACCTTCTACCAGATCATTAATGAATATGTTGAAGAGAACAGGTCCCAATACTGACCCCTGCGGTACCCCACTGGTCACAGCGACCCAGTTAGAGACTATACCATTTATAACCACCCTCTGCTTTCTATCACTAAGCCAGTTACTAACCCATTTACACACATTTTCCCCCAGACCAAGCATTCTCATTTTGTGTACCAACCTCTTGTGCGGCACGGTATCAAACGCTTTGGAAAAATCGAGATATACCACGTCCAATGACTCACCGTGGTCCAGTCTATAGCTTACCTCTTCATAAAAACTGATTAGATTGGTTTGACAGGAGCGATTTCTCATAAACCCATGCTGATATGGAGTTAAACAGTTATTCTCATTGAGATAATCCAGAATAACATCCCTCAGAAACCCTTCAAATATTTTACCAACAATAGAGGTTAGACTTACTGGCCTATAATTTCCAGGTTCACTTTTAGAGCCCTTTTTGAATATTGGCACCACATTTGCTATGCGCCAATCCTGCGGAACAGACCCTGTCGCTATAGAGTACCTAAAAATAAGAAATAATGGTTTATCTATTACATTACTTAGTTCTCTTAGTACTCGTGGGTGTATGCCATCCGGACC
Organism: Ranitomeya imitator; assembly: GCF_032444005.1. Classification (NCBI taxonomy): domain Eukaryota; kingdom Metazoa; phylum Chordata; class Amphibia; order Anura; family Dendrobatidae; genus Ranitomeya; species Ranitomeya imitator. Next base: position 364,129,153 of record NC_091283.1, read on the forward strand.
CGGAGATTTATCTATTTTAATCTTATTTAGCCGGTTTCGCACCTCTTCTTGGGTTAGATTGGTGACCCTTAATATAGGGTTTTCATTGTTTCTTGGGATTTCACCTAGCATTTCATTTTCCACCGTGAATACCGTGGAGAAGAAGGTGTTTAATATGTTAGCTTTTTCCTCGTCATCTACAACCATTCTTTCCTCACTATTTTTTAAGGGGCCTACATTTTCAGTTTTTATTCTTTTACTATTGATATAGTTGAAGAACAGTTTGGGATTAGTTTTACTCTCCTTAGCAATGTGCTTCTCTGTTTCCTTTTTGGCAGCTTTAATTAGTTTTTTAGATAAAGTATTTTTCTCCCTATAGTTTTTTAGAGCTTCAATGGTGCCATCCTGCTTTAGTAGTGCAAATGCTTTCTTTTTACTGTTAATTGCCTGTCTTACTTCTTTGTTTAGCCACATTGGGTTTTTCCTATTTCTAGTCCTTTTATTCCCACAAGGTATAAACCGCTTACACTGCCTATTTAGGATGTTCTTAAACATTTCCCATTTATTATCTGTATTCTCATTTCTGAGGATATTGTCCCAGTCTACCAGATTAAGGGCATCTCTAAGCTGGTCAAACTTTGCCTTCCTAAAGTTCAGTGTTTTTGTGACTCCCTGACAAGTCCCCCTAGTGAAAGACAGGTGAAACTGTACAATATTGTGGTCGCTATTTCCTAGATGCCCGACCACCTGCAGATTTGTTATTCTGTCAGGTCTATTAGATAGTATTAGGTCTAAAAGTGCTGCTCCTCTGGTTGGATTCTGCACCAATTGTGAAAGATAATTTTTCTTGGTTATTAGCAGAAACCTGTTGCCTTTATGGGTTTCACAGGTTTCTGTTTCCCAGTTAATATCCGGGTAGTTAATCACTGATAATAATCATTTGGCTGTGCATCAATTTGATACTCTGCATTCGTGATCATATTGCAATCTTGATACAATATGGGCTGTCGTTAGCATATATTTTCTTTACGCACATGTGTTCAGTTCACAAGGTTGCATGGACCATGATCTTATATTGACATTTGTTTGTGTCCATAGCCAGTTCAATTATCCATATATTGTCTTATTTTCATGGCTTATATAGCCTGGAGGGGTGTTGGTCTATTGGTCATGTATGTATGCTTTTAAATGGTTTTATTATTGTTTTGTCTGTGGTGCAATAAAGGGTTTTTTTCTATTGTCTTATTACATTGTGGATGTGCATATCATTATTAGTCTAGTCTTTTTTCTTTTGTTTAGTTCATGGTTCACACATGCCATTGTGATAATAGTGCATCCTATATATTTTGATATTAATTTATTGACAAGTGAAATATGTTAAGGCAGAATTAGTTCCCTATAAAAACATTCAATTAATCGGCTTTCAGAAGAGAATAAATTCTGGGAATCAGATCTTAGATTTATCTTAAACAATGGGAAATAACTGTAAATTCTGCTAATGTTCTTCTCTATGTCACATAAAGTTCTTCTCTATGTCACATGAGAGAATGTTTAAATTTATGGTTGAAAGAAAAAAAAAGTTTTCCTATCATGTTAGCAAGTTGAAAAAAGATTGATGGTTCTCAGTGTGAAAAATAAAATAATAATCTTGTAGTTATGATACCTTCTAATGGCGAACAAAAATAAAATAAGTGATGCTACAAAGCAAGCTTTCAAGACTATTAAGGTCTCTTCATCATACACCAGAGCGAAAGAGAAGGAACTGCTATGTCCACGTGACTTCATGGGAAGTAGGACCACTGCCGCCAGAAAATTAAGAAAAAGGATTCAATAACTTTAAGAACTGGATAATTTTTGGAAATATCCTTTCCTATACATGGTTGCCAACAGGTTAGGCTAAAGAAATAATATTTATTATAATAAGTTTTATATTTTTGTGTTTATGTGTCTGTTATATTTGAGCATATAAAGAAAAAAATGAAGAGAAAAAAAGAGAAATTCTCTCTTGGCTCTCAGTTGAATGATGTCTCAGTTATAAAAGGGAAGTTTGACCAGAAAGATGGGACCTGGTCTTGTAGCAATCATGTGAGCACAAACAGCCAAACTCCCATCGCTTACTTTGTTTTTTGGACTTACTCAGTGGTCCTCCTCAGCCACACACAGACGGACAAACATAAAGGTACCTTCGCACATAACGATTTCGTTAACGATATCGTTGCTTTTTGTGACGTAGCAACGATATCGTTAACGAAATCGTTATGCGTGACAGTGGCCAACGATCAGGCCCCTGCTGAGAGATCGTTGGTCGTTGGGGAATGATCAGGACCTTTATTTGGTCGCTGATCACCCGCTGTCATCGCTGAATCGGCGTGTGTGACACCGATCCAGCGATGTGTTTACTGGTAACCAGGGTAAACATCGGGTTACTAAGCACAGGGCCGCGCTTAGTAACCCGATGTTTACCCTGGTTACCGTTGTAAAAGTTCAAAAAAAAAACAAACCAGTACATACTTACATTCCGGTGTCTGTCCCCCGGCGTCAGCTTCCCTGCACTGTGTCAGCGCCGGCCGGCCGTAAAGCAGAGCACAGCGGTGACGTCCCTGCGCTTAGTAACCCGATGTTTACCCTGGTTACCCGGGGACTTCGGCATCGTTGGTCGCTGGAGAGCTGTCTGTGTGACAGCTCTCCAGCGACCACACAACGACCTAAACAGCTGCAGCGATCAGCATCGTTGTCTATATCGCTGCAGTGTCGCTAAATGTGACGGTACCTTTAGACCTGATCTTCACCCATCTCTGCTCCCTATCTAACTTCACAACCCCCTCTCCCTCTATCTGACCACCATCTACTCACTTTCCCATCCCTGTCCTGCTCACCTGTCACCCATGTCGAGCAAATAGCGCACCCCCGCAGAAACCTTGCACATCTAGACACCCACAGACTCTCTCTGACTCTAGTCTACCACTGGTGTCCATATCCTCACTCCACGGCACACACAGTGCCACTGCTTTCTACAATGCCACGCTCGCATCAGCTATTGATGCGGTCACCACTCTCGTGCATGGCAGAGTGCGACAAATCAAGAGACAACCCGGGCACAATAACCTCACTAAAAAGCTTCGGCAAGCGTCTAGGGTTGCAGAGCGGCATTGGAGGAAAACACATTCGTAAGATGATTTCACTGCATAAAAACAAGCAACACTCGCTTTCAAATCTGCCCTCACCCTCACAACCCTGATATCTTCCTTATCGTACAACCCCAGACAGTTATTCACACATTAACTTCCTCCTCCGCCCACCTCTGCCCCCTCCGACCTCCCTCATTTTTGCTGAGGACTTTACCGCACACTTCAAAAATAAGATTGACCAAACAAGGCAAGTCTTTATTGTTCAACCACCACAACCCTTCCTATACCAGACCAATGCCCTTCCCCCATAACTGAATGGGAGCTGAATGGTCTCCTCTCCAAATCACACCTCATCACTTGTGCACTTTACCCCATCCCATCTCCTCCCCAACCTCACCACCACACTTATCCCATACCTAACCCATCTCTTCAACTCATCACTAACTTTTGGTACCTTGCCTTCTGCGTTCAAACATGCCACAATCACGCCTATCCTCAAAAAGCTAACCCTTGACCCGACAGCTAAGTCAAGCTATTGCCCCATAACGCTGCTTCCATTTGCTTACACGCTGAACTTTCCTCCCACCTTTCTTCTAACTTGCTGTTTGACAATCTACAATCTGGTTTCCGTCCTAATTATTACACTAAAACTGCCCTAACTAAAATTACTAATGACCTAATTACAGCCAAAGCAAACAGACAATTCTCTAAACTCTTCCTTCTAGACCTGTCCTTAGCCTTTTACACAGTTAAGCACTGCCTCCTACTACAGATCCTCTCTTCCAAAAACCTTGCCCTTTCCTGGATCACCTCACACCTTTCCAACCACACGTTCAGCGTCTCCCACTCCCAAACTACATCCTCATCCTGCCCTCTCTCTGTTGGAGTCCCTCAAGGCTCTGTCCTAGGACCCCCTACTCTTCTAAATCTATACTCTTGGAATGGGACAACTCAAAATCCCATGGCTTTCAGTACCACCTATACATAGTAACATAGTAACATAGTTAGTAAGGCCGAAAAAAGACATTTGTCCATCCAGTTCAGCCTATATTCCATCATAATAAATACCCAGATCTACGTCCTTCTACAGAACCTAATAATTGTATGATACAATATTGTTCTGCTCCAGGAAGACATCCAGGCCTCTCTTGAACCCCTCGACTGAGTTCGCCATCACCACCTCCTCAGGCAAGCAATTCCAGATTCTCACTGCCCTAACAGTAAAGAATCCTCTTCTATGTTGGTGGAAAAACCTTCTCTCCTCCAGACGCAAAGAATGCCCCCTTGTGCCGTCACCTTCCTTGGTATAAACAGATCCTCAGCGAGATATTTGTATTGTCCCCTTATATACTTATACATGGTTATTAGATCGCCCCTCAGTCGTCTTTTTTCTAGACTAAATAATCCTAATTTCGCTAATCTATCTGGGTATTGTAGTTCTCCCATCCCCTTTATTAATTTTGTTGCCCTCCTTTGTACTCTATCTAGTTCCATTATATCCTTCCTGAGCACTGGTGCCCAAAACTGGACACAGTACTCCATGTGCGGTCTAACTAGGGATTTGTACAGAGGCAGTATAATGCTCTCATCATGTGTATCCAGACCTCTTTTAATGCACCCCATGATCCTGTTTGCCTTGGCAGCTGCTGCCTGGCACTGGCTGCTCCAGGTAAGTTTATCATTAACTAGGATCCCCAAATCCTTCTCCCTGTCAGATTTACCCAGTGGTTTCCCGTTCAGTGTGTAATGGTGGTATTGATTCCCTCTTCCCATGTGTATAACCTTACATTTATCATTGTTAAACCTCATCTGCCACCTTTCAGCCCAAGTTTCCAACTTATCCAGATCCATCTGTAGCAGAATACTATCTTCTCTTGTATTAACTGCTTTACATAGTTTTGTATCATCTGCAAATATCGATATTTTACTGTGTAAACCTTCTACCAGATCATTAATGAATATGTTGAAGAGAACAGGTCCCAATACTGACCCCTGCGGTACCCCACTGGTCACAGCGACCCAGTTAGAGACTATACCATTTATAACCACCCTCTGCTTTCTATCACTAAGCCAGTTACTAACCCATTTACACACATTTTCCCCCAGACCAAGCATTCTCATTTTGTGTACCAACCTCTTGTGCGGCACGGTATCAAACGCTTTGGAAAAATCGAGATATACCACGTCCAATGACTCACCGTGGTCCAGTCTATAGCTTACCTCTTCATAAAAACTGATTAGATTGGTTTGACAGGAGCGCTGTATATACTCAGATCAACATCTCTAGCCCAGACGTCACCTCTCTGCTGTCCAGAATTCCAGAGTGTCTATCAGCCATCTCAACCTCCTCTCACTTCCTCTGACTCAATTTGGACAAATCTGAACTCATCATCTTTCCTCCATCCCACATATCTTCCTCATCTGATCTATCTATCACAATAAATTATATCACGCCTTCCCCCGTACCGGAAATCCACTGCCTTTGAGTAAACCTTGACTCTGCCCTGTCCTTTAAACCGCACATCCAAGCTCTTTTCACCTCCTGTCGTCTCCAGCTCCTGCAACATCCTTTTTTGTGGCCTCCCTGCTAACACTTTTGTGCCTATCCAGTCCATCCTTAACTCTGCTGCCCGAATAATTCATCTCTCTCCTCGCTACTCCTCCGCTTCTCTCCTCTGCACATCTCTTCACTGGCTCCCAATTCCTCAGCATATCCAGTTCAAGTTACTAATACTGATCTACAAAAAAAAAAAAAAATAACCTGTCTCCTCCGTATATCTCCAAACAAATTTCCCACTATCTTCCCTCACGCAATCTCCGGTCCTCCCAAGACCTCCTTCACACTTGTTTGTTCCTCACTCAATCACCTCCAAGACTTCTCCCAAATATCCCCCTATCCTCTGGAATTCTGTGCCCCAACACATCCGATTATCCACCACATTCAAATCCACCACATTCAAATCCTTCAGAAAGAAACTTGAAAACCCACCTCTTCAATAAAGCTTACAGCCTGAAATGACCCCACTATTAGTTCTTTTACTGTAAGCGATATCTGTACTTTCTATGAAACCCCTCCTCATGTACAGCACCATGGAGTCAATGTGCAATATAATAATATGTTGAGAGATAACCTTCAGCACACAATAAGTCTCAAAATGGAAAGAGTTCCAATTAAACTGTGTTTATTAGACAGCCGACAAAGTGGTTTATACAGATATTATCCAACGTTTCGGCAAAATTTGCCTTTATCAAGTTAATCTGTTTACTAGAAAATCGCGGTATATACTAAACCAAGTACATCAGTAAGATAAGATACGTCAGCTGTATGTCACGGAAGAGTGATTAAATTGATATACCGGTAATAGTGGAACCAGCCAAAATGCTGTGATATAAGGAACGCCAGGATACGTCCGGTATAGTGGAGCGGTGTATTCTGGTTAGGGATTTTACCGTGTCCCTTCTTGTATCTGGGCTAGATTGGTCAGCAAGTACCGTTTTCCTTAGGTTTATCATAAACTAGTGTACTATATATAAGCCTATGTTTTGACATTGCTTTCATGAGTTTACAATATATGGTACAGCCCAGTATGGGTTAGTTATCCTGTTTAAAGCTCCTATTTTTTAGGGCATTTTTTCAGCATTATATACAGCACTATCTACTAAGAGACACTTCTGGTTATAGCTATTTTTAAGCCATACATGTTAGTGTTTTTCTAATGCTGCTGTGTATTACCCTCTCCGTATTGTGTATGGCGTACCCTATTACGGCTATTCTTGCTTATGCTTATTTTTAACCGTTTTAATTATCTTAATAAAATTCTTGTTTTTAATTTTAAGCTATTTTGTGGGATCTCTTCTTTGTCACATATGGACTTAGATGGGACTAGTTTTGCATTTGATATTTGAAGTGCCCCGTTTATAGTTGGACATTTATTGATCTAATCACTTATTCTGCACGAGGAACGGCATAAAAAAAAAACCAATTCTTCACCTGCTGTTGATTTCTTCACTCTGCATCCAAAAGATCACAGTAAGGTTCGGTGCACATTTATCCTGCTTTCTATGATGAGCGCTTGCACTGGAGTTTCCAAGCAAATCTCTGATTCATACAGAACCTCTGGTAAAAGATTCCCTATAATGCGGGAGATGGAGGCACTGTGGACACCGTCTGAACTGTGATCTGGGAGTGTCGGTCTTATTAGGATTGCAAAAAAGTGCCGTCGGCCACAGTTTTGTGCACTTCTGAAAAAAAGGACACCACTGAAAAGAGGCCAAATGGACTCCAGAGTAACTCTGCTGCCTCACTATAGTGAATGGATCAATCGGGGGTTTCATCTAAATCACGTCACTCAGAGATTTAAATGGAAACTCCAAAGTCAGTGCTCAGCGCAGAGTGCCGGATAAATGTGATCCCTAACTGTATGTAAAATGTTCCCAATAAAAGCTTCAACACAATCCACAAAAAAAAAGCAAGCCCTCACTCAGGTCTATCATCTGTTAACGGAAATATCGGGGGCTTCCACATTACTGATAGTACAAAGGCTCTGGAAAAGCAAAATGGCTCCTCACCCTCGAAAAGAAATTCCGCAAACACTCCCAAATCCAAATGCCCCCTCCCTTCTGAGCCCCACAGTGTACCTAAACCACATATAGCGTACACATGTGTGGCATTTCTAAAGCGATGGGAGCCCGCCTAACTTACGGTGCATGTCTCCAGAAGCACGGGCTGGGCATAACGTACTGGTGAATTCAACGTACTGGTCACTACAACGTAGTGGTCACTACTACGACAGTTTCACAACATTCATTGCTGCTTGTTTCTGGAAAATACCCATGGAGTCAAAATTGTCACTACACCTGTAGATAAATTACCAAAGGGGTATAGTCTCCAAATTGGGGTCACTTGAGGGGGGATTCTGCTCTTCTAGCAATTAGGGGCTCTGTATATGGAGTCCTCAAACTCTTCAAGGGAAATCTGCACTCCAAGAGTTAAATAGCTCTCCGTATGGCTAAATAGTACTGTACAGCTGCATATGGAGAATTGCCACGTTCAGTAGAGATTGTGGGACAAATTATGGTGCCATTTTTATCCACTTGTGTGAAAATGTAAAACATGGGGTTAAAAGAAAATGTAGTTATTTTTTCTTCACTACCCAATGGTATAAAATTGTGACATATCCGTGGTGTCAATATGATGACTGCACCCCTACATGAATTCATTGAGAGATGTAGTTTGTAAATTGGGGTCACTTATGAGGGGTGGGGTGGGGGGGGTTCTACTTTTCTGGCACCTCATGGGCTCTCCCAGTGGGTCTTAAACGATCGGGAGGGAGATGTCACTTCTGCGCTGCTGCTGCTGATGATGATGAATATACAATGGTTTCTAATGGATAAAAATTTGTTAATAAAACAGGAATACAGGGTCAACAGATTTTGAGGTCGTGCAGGGCTTCTTCATCAGGACAGAAACCAGTGGGTCATGGCACCTGCAAGCCTTAACAGTAAAATCTGGCACTCCTTGCCTTCTGAGCTTTGCACTGTGCCTGAAATATATTTCCCGATTACATGTAGGGTATTAGCACATTCAGGAAAAAATAGACCTCAGTTTGTTTTAAAAAAAAAAAAAAATTCCTATTAGCCCTTGAAAAATTAAAAACTTGGGGATCAAACAACATTTTATTTGTAAAAATGTAATTTATTCTTTCTTCACCGCTTAGTGGTATAAAATTCTGTGAGGAACATGTGGTGTCAATATGATCACTGCACCCCTAGATGAATTCATTGGGGAGTGTAGTTTGTAAAATGGTAAAATGAGTTCACATATAGGGGGTTTTCTGTTGTTCTGGCACCTCAGGGGCTCTGCCAATGTGACATGGCACCCTCCAATATGAACTCCAATATGGCGCCTCTTCCCTTCTGTGTTTTGCACTGTGCCTCAAAAGTAGTATTCCCCCACATATGGGGTATCGGCGTGCTCAGGAGAAACTGCACTACAAATTATATGGTGAAAGTCTGGACGATTGAAGAAAAGGAATGGTGGTTTTATTCAAAGCGTTTCGAAGTCTCCATATGACTTCTTCCTCAGGAATTTCCACACACATATCTGATGAGCTCTTAACACATTTTGTACAGTTTGACGTCGTATATGGCTCGCTTGGAGGGAATTGGCGGAAAGACAGACGGCCCTTGTAGCTCATCAAGGACTCATCGACTGCCACATTTTGCTTTGGGGTATAGGAATTTAGAAATTAATTTTGTAGGAGGGAAATTAGGGGTCTTAATTTATTTAGCTGACCATAGTTGGGGTCAGTTCTTGGGGGGGCTTGGGAATTGTCACTGAAGTGGAGGAATCTCATCAGGGCTTCATAACAAACTTGGGACATGACGGCTGCAAATACAGGGTGCTGTGGACAGCTTTTGTTGCCCAGTAGGAGCGGAGTGTGTTTTTTTTTTTACTAATCCCATATTTAGGGTATGGCCCCAATTTTTATTTTTTATTTCGGGGACATTTGTGAGAATCCAGGAATGGGACTGAAAGGCAGTGAATTTTTGGGAGATGTATTGTCGGGAATATAAGTTTGTTTGGTGGGCGATAAATTGTAGCACTTCTGGGCAAATGAAAATTTAAAAAAAAAATTAATGGGGGTAAAATTGGCGACATCTACTCTTATTCCAGGGGCTGCAGGAAAAGGGTGAATTTGAGGGGAAAATGAAGTGTCTTTATACCAGATGGAGATCGCGGCGGCCATTTTCCTGAAACTCGGCTTCAGGAAAATGGCCGCCGCAATCTCCATCTGCGCACGCGAGGCCTCCCTCGGCCATTTTCCTGAAGCCCCGGGAAGCAGAGCACTCCATCTGCGCACGCGCAGCCTCAGGAAGATGGCAGCCGCCACCGATAAACCGGTAATTAACCCGGCTCTCCTGCTTACCGGGCTGTTGCATCACCTCAACTGTGGAAGGGACCCCACTCACGCCATACCGCCACCTCATCCCCACACCTCTGCCGCCGCCACACCACTGCCGGTAAGCCTGCATTACGACTATAAGACGCACCCCCCATTTCTCCCCCTTTTTTTGGGGGGAAAAATTGTCTTATAGTCGGGAAAGTACCCGCGGCATAACGCGGTCCGATACCACTGGCATTAACCCTGTGTGAGTGGTGACTGGAGGGGAGTATGGAGCGGGCGCCGGGCACTGACTGCAGGGGAGTAGGGAGGGACTAATCGGACTGTGCCCGTCGCTGATTGGTCGCGGCAGCCATGATAGATATATATACAGTGGGGCAAAAAAGTATTTAGTCAGTCAGCAATAGTGCAAGTTCCACCACTTAAAAAGATGAGAGGCGTCTGTAATTTACATCATAGGTAGACCTCAACTATGGGAGACAAACTGAGAAAAAAAAATCCAGAAAATCACATTGGTTTTTTTTTTAACATTTTATTTGCATATTATGGTGGAAAATAAGTATTTGGTCAGAAACAAACAATCAAGATTTCTGGCTCTCACAGACCTGTAACTTCTTCTTTAAGAGTCTCCTCTTTCCTCCACTCATTACCTGTAGTAATGGCACCTGTTTAAACTTGTTATCAGTATAAAAAGACACCTGTGCACACCCTCAAACAGTCTGACTCCAAACTCCACTATGGTGAAGACCAAAGAGCTGTCAAAGGACACCAGAAATAAAATTGTAGCCCTGCACCAGGCTGGGAAGACTGAATCTGCAATAGCCAACCAGCTTGGAGTGAAGAAATCAACAGTGGGAGCAATAATTAGAAAATGGAAGACATACAAGACCACTGATAATCTCCCTCGATCTGGGGCTCCATGCAAAATCCCACCCCGTGGGGTCAGAATGATCACAAGAACGGTGAGCAAAAATCCCAGAACCACGCGGGGGGACCTAGTGAATGAACTGCAGAGAGCTGGGACCAATGTAACAAGGCCTACCATAAGTAACACACTACGCCACCATGGACTCAGATCCTGCAGTGCCAGACGTGTCCTACTGCTCAAGCCAGTACATGTCCGGGCCCATCTGAAGTTTGCTAGAGAGCATTTGGATGATCCAGAGGAGTTTTTGGAGAATGTCCTATGGTCTAATGAAACCAAACTGGAACTGTTTGGTAGAAACACAACTTGTGTTTGGAGGAAAAAGAATACTGAGTTGCATCCATCAAACACCATACCTACTGTAAAGCATGGTGGTGGAAACATCATGCTTTGGGGTTGTTTCTCTGCAAAGGGGCCAGGACAAATGATCCGGGTACATGAAACAATGAATGGGGCCATGTATCGTGAGATTTTGAGTGCAAACCTCCCTCCATCAGCAAGGGCATTGAAGATGAAACGTGGCTGGGTCTTTCAACATGACAATGATCCAAAGCACACCGCCAGGGCAACGAAGGAGTGGCTTCGTAAGAAGCATTTCAAGGTCCTGGAGTGGCCTAGCCAGTCTCCAGATCTCAACCCTATAGAAAACCTTTGGAGGGAGTTGAAAGTCCGTGTTGCCAAGCGAAAAGCCAAAAACATCACTGCTCTAGAGGAGATCTGCATGGAGGAATGGGCCAACATACCAACAACAGTGTGTGGCAACCTTGTGAAGACTTACAGAAAACGTTTGACCTCTGTCATTGCCAACAAAGGATATATTACAAAGTATTGAGATGAAATTTTGTTTCTGACCAAATACTTATTTTCCACCATAATATGCAAATAAAATGTTAAAAAAACAGACAATGTGATTTTCTGGATTTTTTTTTCTCAGTTTGTCTCCCATAGTTGAGGTCTACCTATGATGTAAATTACAGACGCCTCTCATCTTTTTAAGTGGTGGAACTTGCACTATTGCTGACTGACTAAATACTTTTTTGCCCCACTGTATATCCCCTGACAACTGGTATGCGGGGATTACGGAGAATGAGGGTGGGTAATTGGATGTTTTATGGGGTTTGCGGACACAGAAATTATTATTTTATATTTCTGACAGGGCAGCGTGTGAACGTAGTGTATCTCTCTTCTCTCCCAGAACAACTACAAGGAGAGAAAAGAGAGGCACGGCCCAAGTGCTGCCATATTTACTAATATTTGGGGCTTTTGATCACTGTGATAGGGTCTATCACAGTAATTAAAGCCAGCAACCAATGAGAAAATTCTCACTGGTTGCCGGGTGCAGGCAGGCAAATCTTGGCGAGCGTACTGCACTTGCACCCGCCAATTTCTTTCTGCCCGAGGAAGGAGGGGGGCCAGGGGACTACTGATCCGATACATAAAGTAACGTGGGGTGCTCGGGGGACCCATTTCTCTCTCCTCTGATGTGCGATCACATCAGTCGAGAGAGAAATTAAATGCAAAATCTGCCTTTTTTTTTTATTGTGGTCGCCATTATACCATTAATAACGGCAATCGCAACGCAGGGGTCGGTAAAAACCGACCTGAATAATGTTCTCTGGGGTCTCAGCTACCCCCAGTAAGCGAGACCCTGGAGAAATTCCAACTCTGGGGGGCGCTATACCCATATTCCTCAGCGCCGCTAAAAGGCGTATTGGCGGTCGTTAAGGGGTTAAGTATTTAAGGGCATGAAAATTCAAAGTTGGAAAATTGTGAAATTTTCACCAAATGTCTGTTTTTTTCACAAATAAAACACAAGTCATACCGAAGACATTTTACCGATATTACGAAGTACAATATGTCATGAGAAAAAAGATCTCAGAGTCACCGGGACCTGTTGAAGATTTCCAAAGTTATTACTTCATAAAGGGACAGTGGTCAGAAATTTAAAAATTGGCCCGGTCATTAATGTGCAAACCACCTTCGGGGGTAAAGGAGCCACCTTCGGGGGTAAGGGAGTTAAGGATGTGGGCAGCTAAGGGTCAGCATCTTCTAATTCCAGGGTGTAGGATGGATCCACCAAGCTGTAAGTTGTGGACAAAACTGGCATCACTCCATTAGAAGAATTTCCAATGCCCAAAGTCATGGCAGAATGGTGACTACTTCATAAAAACCTATAAAGCAGTGACAGCCAGTGAATGAGAATAATCTGTGACTTCTCTGAAGTTAGTAGTTACTACTCACCTGGGCCTTTATCTGTAGGAATCTCCTCATTGCACCCCTCATCACCCCTTACATATGTCTCTGTAGTATTAATATGGGTCAGATCTTCACCCTGAAACAAATTTTTTAAAAGTCACAGACAGATGGAGAAGTCACATCTATGATCAGTTCTAATCCTGCCGTCTCCACCGTTCTCATTACACAAGTATAAAACATATAATACTGGTGGATAAAACAAGACTGAGCACAAGACCTTCACAGCCATCTACACATCATAGGGGAGATCTCATGACACCTTCTCTCCATCTACCTGATCATCCTGAGGAACACTGGGATCTTCTTGTTTACAGTTCTGTGGAAGAAGAGGATGGGGACATCTCTCTGGTGTTGTCCTCTTACTGGATAGAACTGGAGGAAACACATACAGGGACTGCATTCATTCTTTACATGCTGATAATTGTAGGCCGTGTGTATTTAGTCCTGTTTATTACCTGGTGATGCGAGGGACTGGGGAACCTCCATCATGACATCCTTGTACAGATCTTTGTGTCCTTCTAAATACTCCCACTCCTCCATGGAGAAATAGACGGTGACGTCCTGACACCTTATAGGAACCTGACACATACAATAATAAAGTCATCCCCCGATCCGTTCATGGCATTACTGTATAATATCCCAGCATTCCCAGCAGTGTCACCTCTCTAGTCAGCAGCTCAATCATCTTGTAGGTGAGTTCTAGGATCTTCTGGTCATTGATATTCTCATGTATCAGGGTGTGAGGTGGAGGCCCCGTGATTGGGCTCATGGGTCTTCCTTCACTAGAGGTCTTCTTCACTACTGTGTAATCCTGGTTATGGAGAGACACATTAATAAATCTTACTACAGACATTTCCAGAGTCCTCACCTCTCCAGTTCTGTCCATCTATTATTCCCATAGATAAGAATAATGTAATGTGACGTCATCAGAAGCGCTAACCTCTCCAGTAAGCCGGAAGAGGATCTCTAGGGTGAGGTTTAATATCCTCTCCGCCATCTTGTCCCTGTCCCTATCCATCCTTGATGGGGCAATCAGGAAAATTTCTCTTATATAGAAGACCTCCACTGGAAGAATCCTATACTGTAGGGACCTGAATGAGAAGAAAATGACGATGTAACATCATAAAGGATCCTGTAATACAATTACTGGAGAAAAAAGGGAAACATCAGGAGATGAAACGTACAGATTTTGTACTTAAGATTTATTGATTGTTGAAAAATCCCTTTTTTCTACATCACGATGCCCGATTCTGTTGTCAATATCGACTGTCTCATCGCAGTGGTTAGCACTGCAGCGCTGGGGTCCTGGGTTCTAATCTCACCCACATCTGCAAAGAGTTTGCATGTTCTCTCCGTGTTTGCGTGGGTTTCCTCTGGGCACTCTGGTTTCCTCCCACATTCCAAAGACATACTGATAGGGATTCTAGATTGTGAGCCCCATCGGGGACAGTGATGATAATGTGTGCAAAACTGTAAAGCGCTGCGGAATATGTTAGCGCTATATAAACATAAAGATTATTATTATCATTATTATTATTATTATTATTAGGGTTAAGCATTGAAAAAAAAAAAAAAAAAAAAGTTCCAGCACTTTTTGTTATAAAAGTGATAGTTAATTGTATTCATCAAGACACTTCAAAAACACTCCGATAAACACTGCTGCTGTTTTATTGCAATGTGTTTTCAATTTCTCATTGCTTTCTATAGGTGAAAAAAGTGCCGCAAAAACGCTGTAAGACAGTAGTCTCGGTACTGGATAAAGTCCATTCCTCATCTAACCCTGCGATTGTCTCACAAAACGGGGGAAAGGCCTTTGACAACATTAGGAGTGGTTATACAAAGTCTTAACAAGAATTTCTTTAACAGGTCCTTTCTTTAATTACATTCTCAAATTCCGAGAGCTCAGGTATATGCTCCGGGTTTTTTGTCTACTCCCTTCCCTCTCGAATAGGGAACGCGACAGGGATGTCCACTGTCCCCTCCTTTTTAACTTGGTTCTGGAAACCTTAGTCCGCATTTTATAGGATCCAAATACATTTTTCTGAATCCAATTTACCAAGAAATTGGTTCAGGCAGCCTTTTTTGTGGATGACGTCATTTTGTTTATGTCTGATCCCACTCAACATCTACCGATAGTGCTCCGCCTGCTTAGGGACTTTGGTTCTTACTCCGGTTTTAAAATTAACGTCAAAAAGTGCGAAATACTTCCACTAACTGAAAAAGGAATAAAACTTTACTCAACTAAGTCATAATAATAATCTTTATTTTTATATAGCGCTAACATATTCCGCAGCGCTTTACATTTTTGCACACATTATCATCACTGTCCCCGATGGGGCTCACAATGTAAATTCCCTATCAGTCTTTGGAGTGTGGGAGGAAACCGGAGTACCCAAAGGAAACCCACGCAAACACGGAGAGAACATAAAAACTCTTTGCAGATGTTGTCATTGGTTTGGTTTGAACCCAGGAATCCAGCGCTGCAAGGCTGCTGTGCTAACCACTGAGCCACGTTGCCACCCATGTCATTGGGCCGTTTGTCGTTAGCACCTTCGTATATTACTTATCTGGGAATTAAAATAGGCCAATGTCTCTGTACACCCTAAATTATAACGAAAAAGAAAATCCAGCTCACCATAGTAACAGTTCCACTCGGAGCACGGAAACGCTGTGTCAAGGCGTGGGGAATCCAAAAAGCAAAAAAAGAAAATCCAGCTCAACGAGACAGTGAAAAGTAAAAACTTGGTACTTTATTCACTTGATGTAGAAGCAGAGGATAAAAACATCAGCACAATAAGGATAAGAACACTATCTATCTACGCGTTTCAGGTGACAAAGCACCCTTAATCATGATATCATGATTAAGGGTGCTTTGTCACCTGAAACGCGTAGATAGATAGTGTTCTTATCCTTATTGTGCTGATGTTTTTATCCTCTGCTTCTACATCAAGTGAATAAAGTACCAAGTCTAGGATCTGATGTAAAAACATCAGCACAATAAGGATAAGAACACTATCTATCTACGCGTTTCAGGTGACAAAGCACCCTTAATCATAATATCATGATTAAGGGTGCTTTGTCACCTGAAACGCGTAGATAGATAGTGTTCTTATCCTTATTGTGCTGATGTTTTTATCCTCTGCTTCTACATCAAGTGAATAAAGTACCAAGTCTAGGATCTGATGTAAAAACATCAGCACAATAAGGATAAGAACACTATCTATCTACGCGTTTCAGGTGACAAAGCACCCTTAATCATGATATCATGATTAAGGGTGCTTTGTCACCTGAAACGCGTAGATAGATAGTGTTCTTATCCTTATTGTGCTGATGTTTTTATCCTCTGCTTCTACATCAAGTGAATAAAGTACCAAGTTTTTACTTTTCACTGTCTCGTTGAGCTGGATTTTCTTTTTTTGCTTTTTGGACACCCTAAATTATCCCCCTCTTATAAAAAAAAACGGTTTTTACGTACCGGTAATAGGATTTTACAGAGTCCACGACAGCACCCACAATGAGAGAGGGGATCCGCCCACCTTCCGGACAGGAACCTACAGGTTAAAAAGGGGCGGTCCCCCTCGCCTTCCAGTTTGTGTTCCAGAGTACAAGGGATACCGCCAATGAATCAGTAAATGACAATATTATCTTAAACAATACTAAATACCACCACCTCTATAGAGTGATCTCTAAGGCACACCTTCCAACAGAGTGCAAGAATAAGTAACTAAATACGGGGGAGAATGTACGGGTGCTGTTGTGGACTCTGTAAATCCTATTACCGGTACGTAAAAACTGGTTTTCCTATCCCCACGACAGCACCCACAACGAGAGACTTTCAAAGATTATCTATTTGGGAGGGATCACAGCACTAAGTACTCAACGGCCAAACTGTAAGCTGGAATTGGCAGATAGATCAAGGCGGTAGTGCTTATAAAAGGTGGAAGGTGATGACCAAGTTGCCGCCTTACATATCATATCAATGGGGACATCTGCCTTCTCCGCCCAAGATGATGCCATAGCCCGAGTGGAATGCGCCCTGATGCCTTCTGGTGGTGTTTCTCCCCTGGCAGAGTAAGCAAGACATATCGCTTCTCTAATCCATCTAGCGATAGAATTCTTCGTGACACTTGAACCCTTTTTTCGATTCTGGAAAGAAACAAACAAAGCCCTACTCTGTCTCCAGCTTTGTGTCCTATTCAAGTACTCTAATATCGCCCTCTTTACATCTAGAGTATGATATTTTTTCTCCTCTTGTGAACCTGGATTTTCATAAAGAGATGGTAAATAAATCTCCTGACTTCTATGAAACTTAGTTGCTACTTTTGGCAAGTATGCAGGATCTGGTTTTAAGACAATCTTATCCTGGAAAATTATTAGATAGGGAGGATCTACTGATAACGCCTGTATATCACTGACCCTCCTGGCAGATGTTAACGCTAAAAGTAGAGCTGTTTTTAAGGTTAAATTTTTCATTGGAATAGAATCCAATGGTTCGAAAGGGGGTTCAGTCAGCGCCTCAAGCACTAAATTTAGATCCCAAGGGGATAATCTTACAATATGGATTGGGTTAGAACGCTGACATGCTTTAATAAACCTAGCAACCCATCTATTACCAGCTATATCACTGTTATACAGAGCCCCTAAGGCTGAAACATGAACTCTCAGAGTGTTGACTGCTAAACCCAATTCCCAGCCCTTCTGAAGGAATTCTAGAATAGCCGAAATCGGAGCTTTATCTCCTAATGGTTGCTGATAAAATGTAAGGAATTTTTTCCAAATTTTAGTGTAGATTTTTGTAGTGACCTCCTTCCTGCTTTTCAATAAGGTAGCTATATTAAAGCATTGGAGAACCCCCTCTCCCTCAGAAGCTCCCTCTCAAGTTCCAAGCCGTTAAGTGAAGAGTCTCCAAATTTGGATGACGAAATGGACCTTGAGAAAGGAGTTCCGGAACCACTGGCAACACCCAGGGATCGGTCACAGACATTGTCATGAGGAGAGAGAACCAAGGCCTCCTGGGCCAGAAGGGGGCAATTAAGATCACTCTGGCTCTTTCCTCCCTGATCTTTCTTAGAACTATCGGAATCAGACACATTGGGGGAAAGGCATATGCCAGCTGGAAGTCCCAACGGATACGAAGGGAATCCACTAAGAACGGTCGGTCTGCTATGTGTAATGATGCAAACTTCCTGACCTTCCTGTTCTCCCTCGTAGCAAACAGATCTATTACCGGCAAACCCCAAAGATTGACTATCTGATCGAATATCTGTTTGTTTAGAGACCATTCCCCCTGCCGAAGGGAATGGCGACTGAGATAGTCTGCCTCAATATTGAGTTCCCCTTTTATATGAACTGCCGACAGGGAATGAAGTGATTCTCGGCTAGGGACAATATCTGTGCTGTAGTGGTCATTAGGGATCGTGACCTTGTCCCCCCCTGATGATTGATGTAGGCCACCACAGTCATATTGTCGGTTTGTATTTGTACATGCGAATCTTTCAGGGATGGTAGTAAGTGAAGAAGAGCCTGATTGACCGCAGCAAGCTCTCTCAAATTTGAGGAATTCTGGGATTCTTGGATCGACCATCGCCCCTGGGTTAGAATGTCTCCCATATGGGCCCCCCAACCGAACGGACTGGCGTCTGTTGTAACTACGCTGTCCGGTGTGATGGTCCAGAGAACTCCCTTTGATAAATGTGCCAGGTTGAGCCACCATCTCAGATCGTGAAGAGTGGCTGGTGATAGACTGAACTTTCTGCTTAGAGAACCCTGAAGATCTTTCTCTGCTTGAAGAATTTCGTACTGAAGCATTAGAGTATGAGCCTGAGCCCATCTCACAGCCGGTATACACGCAGTCAATGATCCTAGTAGAGACATTGCGTCTCTTAAACTTAAGTTTGGAACTTCCCTTACAGCCATGATCTTTTGAATGATCTTCTGCTTCTTTTCCTCTGGTAGAAAGGATAACTGATTTTCTGAGTCTAGAAGAACTCCTAGGAACATTTGACAGCTTGTAGGTTCTAGTTTTGACTTTTCCCTGTTGATTATCCATCCGAGTTCCTGTAAGGATGATATTATGGCATTTACCCGAGCCGTACACTGAGCCATCGAATTCCCGACTATTAAAAAATCATCTAGATAAGGCACTACAAGGGTTTCCCTCTCCCTGATATGGGCCATTACTTCCGAAATAACCTTTGTAAAAACTCTAGGTGCCATGGACAGGCCAAAGGGCATTGCCCGAAATTGGAAATGTTTAATTTGATGGTTTACCAATACTGCCATCCTGAGGAACTGTTGGTGATTTCTGTGACCTGGAAGATGGTAGTATGCATCTTTTAGATCCAAGACCGACATGTAGCACCTAGGAAACAAAAGCTTAGTTGTTGATTTAATGGATTCCATCTTAAAAGCGTGGTATTGAAGATATTTATTTAATTTACGCAAATTTATGATAGTCCTAAAGGACCCATCAGGTTTGGAAATCAAAAATAGCGGAGAATAAAAGCCCGACTTCTCCTGATGTTTTGGAACCTCTTCAGTAACTCGCTTTGTAAGCAATTGTTGAATCTCTAATTCTAAGGCCTGTTGTTGGGCCGGAGAGTCCAGCGATGTTACAAAATGATCTGGGGGAGTTCTCAAAAATTCTAATTTTAACCCTGACGCAACTACCCCCATTATCCAGGCACTAGAAGTTATTTTTTTCCATTCATCTGAGAAGAACCTCAGTCTCCCCCCTACTGGTAGATCTGTTCTATCTGTAGTTACGTCTACGTCTTAATAAAGATGAAGGGTTCTTATAGTATCCACCTTTCTTCTTTTGATCTGATGATTCCCAGTCACGATTATATCCTTGCTGGTCTGACTGAAATCTCCTGAAGGGCATGCGTCTCCGGAAGGCGTTCCTAAAAGTGGGATTAAATGTTTTAGGAAATCCCTTCTTTCTATCCTCTGCCTTTGCAAGGATGTCATCCAGCACCGGGCCGAATAGGTACTCACCCCTACACGGAATGGAGCACAACTTGGCTTTAGCCTGAGCATCCCCCTTCCAGGTCTTAAGCCATAGTGCCCGTCGGGCTGCATTTGAAAGACCCGCCGACCTTGCGGCCAATTTTAAGGAATCAATCGAAGCATCAGCTAGATAAGCCGCTCCTTCTCTGATCTGAGACAGGGAATTCAATAACTTATCCCTAGGTACTTTCGCTTTAAGTTGTTCCTCCAACTGAGTCACCCAGACCATAACCGATCTGGCAGTACAGGTGCCCGCGATTGCGGGTTTAAAGGCTCCAGATGATGACTCCCACACCTTCTTAAGGAGCATGTCAGCCTTCCTATCTGAGGGATCCTTAAGGAGTCCCACATCCCCTAGTGGTAGCGAGGCTGTTTTTGAAGTAGAGGCTACTGCCGCATCTACTTTCGGAATCTTCATCCACTGAGATAAGACATCATCCTCAAAGGGGTACCTTCTTTTTGCGGCCGAAGGTAAGAACCCTTTATCCAGCTTGTCCCACTCCCGTTTGACCAGATCTTTAATTGAATCTACCACCGGGAAAGCTCTACGACTTCTCTGGCACAGCCCCGCAAACATAATTTCCTGGGTCGTTTTTGCTTCTTTACTTTCTGCAACCCCCATAGTCGCACGGACTGTCTTAATTAATGTTTCCATATTATCAACGGAAAAACAAGGCCTTCCCTCCTCATCCGAGGAGGATGGTGAAGAACTTCCCGAGCATTCGCCCTCTTGCAATGAAGGGCTAGATTCGGACACCATCTCCATACTGATCTTTTCATGCCGTTTAGACTTAAGGGACGATCTTATTTCTTCCCTAATCACTTCCCTCAAGTCCGATGCCCGGAGAGGGGCCTCCTCTTCCAAAGTACGGCATATACACATCTGACACAACTTCTTTAAATAGCTGTCAGGTAGTGGCTCCGTGCATAAAGCACAGTGTTTATGCTTAGATTTAGAAACTTTCTTCCCCTATAACAAAGCATAGTACAGAAAACAATTGTATCAGCTACTGGCTCGAATATAACACTCACCACCGCTGATAATATGGAGTACCGGTCTCTGAGGGGGCGAGGTGCGACGTGACGTCGGGTTGCCAGAATCCTGCTGCCCGCGTACCACATCACCGCTATGAGATCTGCTGCTACCGCTCCTCTGCTTCTCTCCTAGCTGCAGGTGTTCGGCGTCTCCTGTAGAAGACATGCTGCCGCACACACTCACCAAGCGATGCCTTTCTTTTAAAAGTCCCGCGCTCCTCCTCCCGGTCTCCTCCGGAAGTCGAAAGGGTACTTCCGGGTCATAAGCGCCGACCTGCTCCAGCAGCATCGCGTGCGCGTGGAGGACCCAGGGCGGCATGCCTTCCCCCAGGAACGCCACTAATCCTTGCCAGACGAGGGGGAGAGCTGAACACAGTACTCCCCCCGACGCTGCTTCCGGGCCCCCGACTCTGCCGTTCCCCCCGGACACCGCACAGAGGCTTGGCAGACCCGGGTAAGACGAAACCTGCAGGCTCCCGCCATCCGGACAGGAACCCAAACTGGAGGGCGAGGGGGACCGCCCCTTTGTAACCTGTAGGTTCCTGTCCGGAAGGTGGGCGGATCCCCTCTCTCGTTGTGGGTGCTGTCGTGGCGATAGGAAAAATACTAGTCAGCTAAAGGCATGGCAGGACTTACCCTTATCCTTTATGAGGAGGGCACACATGGGGAAAATGATTAGTACACCCAGGCTCATGTACCAATTACAAACCTTACCATTACTCCTGAAACACTATGACGTCACCATACTCAATAGGGCCTTCAATCATTTTATCTGGAGGGGTAAACGTCCTAGGATTAGCCTGAACAAACTCATGGTGTCTAACGACGACGGAGGTATTAACATACCAAGCATTAGAAACTATAATCTTACCTGCCTCTCCTGCTATATAATTGACTGTCAAAAACTGGAGAAGTCAATTAAAAATAGCAGACAAATCTTTATTATAAACAATAAATATTCATTAAAACACAAAAATTATAAGGTAGTACATGATCGGACAACACATTGTACAATACAGTCAGAAGTGACATCAATTATAAGATTTTTATTATATAAATTATTCTGATGAAAGCCATTTTTCATGTATGGAGATGGAATTTTACAAGATACCCAAGTGTACTCATACAAATTTAAAAACATGGAAGAGAGAAAGAAAGAAGTAGATATGCCTGTTAATTTGTCAAATCTGCTCAGAACTACAGTAAATGATTATCCGTATTTATATTACACTGCCTGGTGGCAGTTCAAGGAATGGTATCCTATTACCAATTCAGAGTAAGGCTGGAGTCACACTCGGCGTAAGACAATACAGTCCGTATATTACGGCCGTAACACGCCAAAAAGTCCCCAAAATAGTGTTCCGTAGCTCCTCCGTAGGCAGGGTGTGTCAGCGTTTTTTGCGCATGGCATCCTCCGTATGTAATCCGTACTGCGTGTTTTTCTCGCAGGCTTGCAAAACCAATATACGGCTATACAAGGGATCCATGTGTAAAAAAAAACAAAAAAAACATATATACTGTATATATATATATATATATATATATATATATATATATATATATATATATATATATATATATATATATATATATATGTATATATATATATATATATATATATATATATATTTATTATGTCAGTGAGACACATATATGTATATATATTATTACTTCATGCAGCGCTAGATAGCTTTAAAGCCGGTAATTCAATTACCGGCTTTGCCATCTCCTTCCTAAACCCGACATGATATGAGACATGGTTTACATACAGTAAACCATCTCATATCCCCATTTTTTTTGCATAATCCACACTACTAATGTTAGTAGTGTGTATGTGCAAAATTTGGCCGTTCTAGCTATTAAATTAAAGGGTTAAATGGCGGAAAAAATTGGCGTGGGCTCCCGCTCAATTTTCTCCGCCAGAGTAGTAAAGCCAGTGACTGAGGGCAGATATTAATAGCCTGGAGAGGGTCCATGGTTATTGGCCCCCCCCTGGCTAAAAACATCTGCCCCCAGCCACCCCAGAAAAGGCACATCTGGAAGATGCGCCTATTCTGGCACTTGGCCACTCTCTTCCCATTCCCGTGTAGCGGTGGGATATGGGGTAATGAAGGGTTAATGCCACCTTGCTATTGTAAGGTGACATTAAGCCAAATTAATAATGGAGAAGTGTCAATTATGACACCTATCCATTATTAATCCAATAGTAGTAAAGGGTTAAAAAATACACAAACACATAATTAAAAAGCATTTTAATGAAAAAATCACAAAGGTTGTTGTAATATTTTATTCTACGCTCAATCCACTCACTGAAGACCCTCAATCTGTAACAAAAAAAAACAAAAACAACAATATACATACCTTCCGAAGATCTGTAAAGTCCCACGATGTAAATCCATCTGAAGGGGTTAAAATATTTTGCAGCAAGGAGCTCTGCTAATGCAGCGCTGCTCCTTGCTGCAAAACCCTGGAGAAGGTAAAGTAGGTCAATGACCTATATTTACCTTCATTTGCAGTGAGGCGCCCTCTGCTGGTTGTCCCTAGATCGTGGGAACTTTCCTAGAAAGCTCCCAGGCTCGAGTTCATAAGAGGCACCCTCTGCTGGTTGTCCTCATATGAACTCGAGCCTGGGAGCTTTCTAGGAAAGTTCCCACGATCTAGGGACAACCAGCAGAGGGCGCCTCACCGCAAATGAATGTAAATATAGGTCATTGACCTACTTTACCTTCATTCCCCGGGGTTTTGCAGGCAGGAACAACGCTGCATTAGCAGAGTTCGTGGCTGCAAAATATTTTAACCCCTTCAGATGGATTTACATCGTTGGACGTTACAGATCTGCGGAAGGTATGGATATTGTTGGTTTATTTTTATTTTTTTGTTACAGATCGAGGGTCTTCAGTGATTGGATTGAGCGTAGAATAAAATATTACAACAACCTTTGTTTTTATTTCATTAAAATAATTTTTAATAATGTGGGGTTTTTTTTAACCCTTTACTACTATTGGATTAATAAGGGATAGGTGTCATAATTGACGCCTCTCCATTATTAATTTGGCTTAATGTCACCTTACAATAGCAAGGTGGCATTAACCCTTCATTACCCCATATCCCACCGCTACACGGGAATGGGAAGAGAGTGGCCAAGTGCCAGAATAGGCACATCTTCCAGATGTGCCTTTTCTGGGGTGGCTGGGGGCAGGTATTTTTAGCCAGGGGGGGCCAATAACCATGGACCCTCTCCAGGCTATTAATATCTGCCCTCAGTCACTGGCTTTACTACTCTGGCGGAGAAAATTGTGCGGGAGCCCACGCCAATTTTTTCCGCCATTTAACCCTTTAATTTAATAGCTAGAACGGCCAAATTTTGCATATACACACTACTAACTTTAGTAGTGTGGAATATGCAAAAAAAAAGGTGATATGAGATGGTTTACTGTATGTAAACCATGTCTCATATCATGTCGGGTTTAGGAAGGAGATAGCAAAAGCCGGCAATTGAATTACCGGCTTTAAAGCTATCTAGCGCTGTATGAAGTAATAATATATATACATATATTATAGATATATATATGTCAGTGAGACACATATAACGCTGGGAGCGTCACTCTGTCCGAAGCCTCTATAGACTGCGCAAGCGCCGGCGCAGTCTGGGCCTCACAGAGCGACGCTCCCGGGAGATCGCGGTGTGCGTTCACACTGAACGCACACCGCGATCTCCACCGCAGAAGCAGGGACCGCCAGGAGGGTGAGTATCGGCCTATATTCACCTGTCCCCGTTCCATCGCTGAGCGGCGCCATCTTCCCGGTCTTCGGCCTGTGACCTTCAGTTCAGAGGGCGTGATGACGCGCTTAATGCGCGCCGGCGCCGCCCTCTGACTGAACAGTCACAGCCAGGAGACCGGGAAGATGGCGGCGCTCAGCGATGGAACGCCGGACAGGTGAGTATAGTAAGTGCTGGGGGGGCCTGAGCTGGCGGCGATACCGGCACCTGACCCCCACAGCGCGCCGGTGTCCCCGCCTGCTCAGGCCCCCCAGCACTCGGCGCCTAGCGGGTCAGAGGCAGGATGGGGACGCAGGATGGAGCAGCACATAAGGATGGGGACGCAGGATGGAGCAGCACATAACAGTATGGGGACGCAGGATGGAGCAGCACATAAGGATGGGGACGCAGGATGGAGCAGCACATAAGGATGGGGACGCAGGATGCAGCAGCACATAAGAATGGGGACGCAGGATGGAGCAGCACATAACAGTATGGGGACGCAGGATGGAGCAGCACATAAGGATGGGGACGCAGGATGGAGCAGCACATAAGGATGGGGACGCAGGATGCAGCAGCACATAAGGATGGGGACGCAGGATGCAGCAGCACATAAGGATGGGGACGCAGGATGGAGCAGCACATAACAGTATGGGGACGCAGGATGGAGCAGCACATAAGGATGGGGACGCAGGATGGAGCAGCACATAAGGATGGGGACGCAGGATGCAGCAGCACATAAGGATGGGGACGCAGGATGGAGCAGCACATAAGGATGGGGACGCAGGAAGGAGCAGCACATAAGGATGGGGACGCAGGATGGAGCAGCACATAACAGTATGGGGACGCAGGATGGAGCAGCACATAAGGATGGGGACGCAGGATGGAGCAGCACATAAGGATGGGGACGCAGGATGTAGCAGCACATAAGGATGGGGACGCAGGATGGAGCAGCACATAAGGATGGGGACGCAGGATGGAGCAGCACATAAGGATGGGGACGCAGGATGGAGCAGCACATAAGGATGGGGACGCAGGATGGAGCAGCACATAAGGATGGGGACGCAGGATGCAGCCGCACATAAGGATGGGGACGCAGGATGCAGCAGCACATAAGGATGGGGACGCAGGATGGAGCAGCGCATGACAGGATGGGGACGCAGGATGGAGCAGCACATGACAGGATGGGGACGCAGGATGGAGCAGCGCATGACAGGATGGGGACGCAGGATGGAGCAGCACATACCAGGATGGAGACAATATACCAATATAAATGCTCGCCACCCGGGCATAGAACGGGTTCAATAGCTAGTGTATATATACAGTGGGGCAAAAAAGTATTTAGTCAGTCAGCAATAGTGCAAGTTCCACCACTTAAAAAGATGAGAGGCGTCTGTAATTTACATCATAGGTAGACCTCAACTATGGGAGACAAACTGAGAAAAAAAAATCCAGAAAATCACATTGTCTGTTTTTTTAACATTTTATTTGCATATTATGGTGGAAAATAAGTATTTGGTCAGAAACAAATAATCAAGATTTCTGGCTCTCACAGACCTGTAACTTCTTCTTTAAGAGTCTCCTCTTTCCTCCACTCATTACCTGTAGTAATGGCACCTGTTTAAACTTGTTATCAGTATAAAAAGACACCTGTGCACACCCTCAAACAGTCTGACTCCAAACTCCACTATGGTGAAGACCAAAGAGCTGTCAAAAGACACCAGAAACAAAATTGTAGCCCTGCACCAGGCTGGGAAGACTGAATCTGCAATAGCCAACCAGCTTGGAGTGAAGAAATCAACAGTGGGAGCAATAATTAGAAAATGGAAGACATACAAGACCACTGATAATCTCCCTTGATCTGGGGCTCCACGCAAAATCCCACCCCGTGGGGTCAGAATGATCACAAGAACGGTGAGCAAAAATCCCAGAACCACGCGGGGGGACCTAGTGAATGAACTGCAGAGAGCTGGGACCAATGTAACAAGGCCTACCATAAGTAACACACTACGCCACCATGGACTCAGATCCTGCAGTGTCAGACGTGTCCCACTGCTTAAGCCAGTACATGTCCGAGCCTGTCTGAAGTTTGCTAGAGAGCATTTGGATGATCCAGAGGAGTTTTGGGAGAATGTCCTATGGTCTGATGAAACCAAACTGGAACTGTTTGGTAGAAACACAACTTGTCGTGTTTGGAGGAAAAAGAATACTGAGTTGCATCCATCAAACACCATACCTACTGTAAAGCATGGTGGTGGAAACATCATGCTTTGGGGCTGTTTCTCTGCAAAGGGGCCAGGACGACTGATCCGGGTACATGAAAGAATGAATGGGGCCATGTATCGTGAGATTTTGAGTGCAAACCTCCTTCCATCAGCAAGGGCATTGAAGATGAAACGTGGCTGGGTCTTTCAACATGACAATGATCCAAAGCACACCGCCAGGGCAACGAAGGAGTGGCTTCGTAAGAAGCATTTCAAGGTCCTGGAGTGGCCTAGCCAGTCTCCAGATCTCAACCCTATAGAAAACCTTTGGAGGGAGTTGAAAGTCCGTGTTGCCAAGCGAAAAGCCAAAAACATCACTGCTCTAGAGGAGATCTGCATGGAGGAATGGGCCAACATACCAACAACAGTGTGTGGCAACCTTGTGAAGACTTACAGAAAACGTTTGACCTCTGTCATTGCCAACAAAGGATATATTACAAAGTATTGAGATGAAATTTTGTTTCTGACCAAATACTTATTTTCCACCATAATATGCAAATAAAATGTTAAAAAAACAGACAATGTGATTTTCTGGATTTTTTTTTCTCAGTTTGTCTCCCATAGTTGAGGTCTACCTATGATGTAAATTACAGATGCCTCTCATCTTTTTAAGTGGTGGAACTTGCACTATTGCTGACTGACTAAATACTTTTTTGCCCCACTGTATATATATATATATATATATATATATATATATATATATATATATATATATATATATATATATATATATATATATATATAACTATTCTATGTGTACACATTTATTCTACCTATTCTATTGTAAGCTGTCAGTGTGATTTTACTGTACACCGCACTGAATTGCCTGCTTTTCTCTCACCGCTGCGTATTTCTCGCAAGTCACACTGCTGGTCCGTGTGTAATCCGTATTTTTCTGGCTTCCATAGACTTTCACTGGCGTTTTTTTTGCGCAATACGGTGACAAACGCAGCATGCTGCGATTTTCTACGGCCGTAGAAAGCCGTATAATACTGATCAGTAAAATACGGCAGATAAGAGCAGGGGCATAGAGAATCATTGGGACATTTGTTAGGCGAGTTTTACGGACGTATTTTCTGCACTCATACGTCCGTAAAACTCGCTAGTGTGACTCCAGCCTAAATCTCACTTACTCATCCTCATTAAAGTTCCTTATATGTGTATTGAGGAGAATGCCGAGCACCCTTGACAGAAAAGTGCATGTAACAGAGTATAATGCAAAGTGCAAAGTTATGCATGGAAAGTGCTACAATCGTGCAGGCCAACCCTTAACCCCTTAGTGACAGAGCCAATTTGGTACTTAATGACCGAACCAATTTTTACAATTCTGACCACTGTCACTTTATGAGGTTATAACTCTGGAACGCTTCAACGGATCCCGCTGATTCTGAGATTGTTTTTTCGTGACATATTGTACTTCATGATAGTGGTAACATTTCTTTGATATTACTTGCGATTATTTATGAAAAAAACGGAAATATGGCGAAAATTTTTAACATTTTGCAATTTTCAAACTTTGTATTTTTATGCCCTTAAATCAGAGAGATATGCCACGAAAAATAGTTAATAAATAACATTTCCCACATGTCTACTTTACATCAGCACAATTTTGGAAACAAAATTTTTTTTTTGTTAGGGAGTTATAAGGGTTAAAAGTTGACCAGCAATTTCTCATTTTTACAACACCATTTTTTTTTTAGGGACCACATCACATTTGAAGTCATTTTGAGGGGTCTATATATGATAAAAAATAATGAAGTGTGACACCATTCTAAAAACTACACCCCTCAACGTTCTCAAAACCACATTCAAGAAGTTTATTAACCCTTTACGTGCTTCACGGGAACTGAAACAATGTGGAAGGAAAAAATGAACATTTAACTTTTTTTTGCAAACATCTTAATTCAGAACCATTTTTTTTATTTTCACAAGTGTAAAAACAGAAATGTAACCATAAATTTTGTTATGCAATTTCTCCTGAATACGCCAATACCCCATATGTGGGGGTAAACCACTTTTTGGGCGCACCGCAGAACTTGGAAGTGAAGCAGCGCCGTTTGACTTTTTCAATGCAGAATTGGCTGGAATTGAGATTGGACGCCATGTCGAATTTGGAGAGCCCCTGATGTGCCTAAACAGTGGAAACTCCCCACAAGTGACACCATTTTGGAAACTAGACCCCTTAAGGAACTTATCTAGATGTGTGGTGAGCACTTTGAACCGCCAAGTGCTTCACAGAAGTTTATAACGTAAAGCCATGAAAATAAAAAAATCGCATTTGTTTACACAAAAATTATCTTTTCGCCCACAAATTCTTATTTTCACAAGGGTAACAGGAGAAATTAGACCCCAAATTTGTTGTGGGATTTCTCCTGAATACGTCGATACCCCATATGTGAGGGTAAACCACTGTTTGGGCGCACCACAGAACTTGGAAGAGAAGGAGTGCCGTTTTACTTTTTCAATGTAGAATTGGCTGGCATTGAGATAGGACGCCATGTCGCGTTTGGAGAGCCCCTGATGTGCCTAAACGGTAGAAACCCACCACAAGTGACCCCATTTTGGAAACTAGACCCCCCATGGAACTTATCTAGATGTGTGGTGAGAACTTTGAATGCCCAAGTGCTTCACAGAAGTTTAGAAAGCAGAGTCGTGAAAATAAAAAAAAAAAATTTTTCCACAAAAAAGATATTGTAGCCCCCAAGTTTTTATTTTCACAAGGGTAACAGGAGAAATTGGACCGCAATAGTTGTTGTCCAATTTATCCTGAGTACGCTGATGTGCCATATGTGGGGGTAAACCACTGTTTGGGCGCACGGCAGAGCTCGGAAGGGAAGGAGCGCCGTTTTGGAATGCAGACTTAGATAGAATGGTCTGTGGGTGTTATGTTGCGTTTGCAGAGCCCCTGATGTACCTAAACAGTAGTAACCCCCCACAAGTGACCCCGTTTTGGAAACTAGACCCCCCCATGGAACTTATCTAGATGTGTGGTGAGAACTTTGAATGCCCAAGTGCTTCACAGAAGTTTATAATGCAGAGTCATGAAAATAAAAAATATTTTTTTTTCCACAAAAAAAGATTTTGTAGCCCCCAAGTTTTTATTTTCACAAGGGTAACAGGAGAAATTGGACCCCAAAAGTTGTTGTCCAATTTATCCCGAGTACGCTGATGCCCTATATGTGGGGGTAAGCCACTGTTTGGGCGCACGGCAGAGCTCAGAAGGGAGGGAGCACCATTTGAGTTTTTGAGCGCAAAATTGGCTGTCGTGTTTGGAGACCCCCTGATGTACCTAAACAGTGGAAACCCCCCAATTCTAGCTCCAACCCTAACCCCAACACACCCCTAACCCTAATCCCAACCCGATCCATAATCTTAATAACTAACCCTAACAATAATCACAACCCTTACCCCAAAACAACCCTAATGTCAACCCTAACCATAACCCTAATCAAAACCCTAAATCCAACACACTCCTAATCCTAATCTCAACCCTAACCTCAAACCTAACCCTAATCACAACCCTAACCTTAACCCTAATCCCAAACCTAACCCTAATCCCAAGCGTAACTCTAATGCCAACCCTAACACCAACCCTAATCCAAACCCTAACCCTAATCCCAACTCTAACCCTAACTTTAGCCCCAACCCTAGCCCTAACTTTAGCCCCAACCCTAGCCCTAACCCTAGCCCTAAGGCTACTTTCACACTTGCGTCGTTTGGCATCCGTCGTTTTGGACAGAAAACGGATCCTGCAAATGTGCCCGCAGGATGCGTTTTTTTGCCCATAGACTTGTATTGCCGACGGATCGTGACGGATGACCACACGTCGCGTCCGTCGTGCACTGGATCAGTTGTGTTTTGGCGGACCGTCGGCACAAAAAAAATGTTCAGTGTAACGTTTTTTTGTATTTCGCGTCCGCCATTTCTGACCGTGCATGCGTGGCCGGAACTCCATCCCCTCCTCCCCAGGACACAGATTGGGCAGCAGATGCGTTGAAAAACTACATCTGCTGCCCATGTTGTGCACAATTTTCACAACGTGCGTCTGTATGTCGGGCCGACGCATTGCGACGGCCCCGTACCGACGTAAGTGTGAAAGAAGCCTAACCCTAACCCTAAATTTAGCCCCAACCCTAACCCTAAATTTAGCCCCAACCCTAACCCTAACCGTAGCCCTAACCCTAATTTTAGCCCCAACGTCTCTTCTCCTGCCGGCAGGCAGATGGCGACAGATGGCGGGCGCACTGCGCATGCGCCCGCCATTTTCTTTCCCCATGAAGACGCCGGCGGGCAGGAGAAGGACGCAGGAGGACCCAGGGACACCGGTAAGTATAATAGGGTCCCCGAATCCCCCTATTTCTCTGTCCTCTGATGTGCGATCACATCAGAGGACAGAGAATTACACACCACATTTTTTTTGTTTTTTGCGGTCGCCGGTAAACAGTTAATTACCGGCGATCGCAAAACAGGGGTCGGTAAAACCGACCCCGATCATGTTCTTCGGGGTCTCGGCTACCCCCGGCAGCCGAGACCCCAAAGATTCTCCCGGTGCCGGCCGGCGGGAGCCACGAGGAGCACCGGGGGAGACAGGTGAGTATTGGGGGGGTATCGGGGACCCCTTTTCTCTGTCCACTGATGTGCGATCATATCGGAGGACAGAGAAATTAAAAAGAAATCGCGTTTTTTTGTTTTCTTTTTGCGATCGCCGGTAAACTGTTAATTACCGGCGATCGCAAAAGCGGGGTCGGTAAAAAAAAACCCGAATCATGTTCTCTGGGGTCTCGGCTACCCCCGGCAGCCGAGACCCCAGAGAAAATCGGACTCTGGGGGGCGCTATTTACTTTTTCCACAGCGCCGTTAATTAACGGCGCTGTGGTTTAAGTACCCTTAGCGGCTGCCGTTAAAAGGCGTATCGGCGGTCGTTAAGGGGTTAAAACTAAAACAACATAGCACAAGTTCAGCACCTATGGACCATGTGCAGGACCCCTAACGCGCGTTTCGCGTTCTTGCGTCTTCCTTTATCACCACCCTTAGTAAGGTAAAAATAATAAAATAAAAAAATGTATTTATTTCCATTTCCCCTTTAGGGTTAGAATTGGTCTAAAGTGAGTTGAGCTAAAATTAGGATTAGGGTTGGGGCTAAAGTTAGAGTTAGTGTTATGACTAAAGAAGGGGTTAGGGTTGGGGTTAAAGTTAGGGTTGGGATTAGGGTTATGGCTGGGATTAGGGTTAGGGATGTGTTGGGGTTAGAATTGGGGGATTTCCACTGTTTAGGTACATCAGGGGGTCTCCAAACGCAACATGGCGCCACCATTGATTCCAGCCAATTTTGAGTTCAAAAAGTCAGACGGTGCTCCCTCCCTTCTGAGCCCTGCCATGCACCCAAACAGTGGCTTTTTTTCCACATATGGGGTATCGGCGTACTCAGAAGAAATTGCACAACAAATTTTGTGGTCCATTTTCTCCTGATATCCTTGTTAAAATAAAAATAAATAGTTCCAAAGTAATTTTTTTGAGAAAAAAGTAAAATGTTCATTTTTTACATCCACATTGCTTTAGTTCTTGTGAAGCACCTGAAGGGTTAATAAACTTCTTGAATGTGGTTTTGCGCACGTTGAGGGGTGTAGTTTTTAGAATGGGGTCACTTTTGGGTATTTTCTTTTATATTAACCCCCTAAACTCACTTCAAATGTGATGTGGTCCCTAAAAAAAAAGTGTTTTTTTAAATATTGTTGGAAAAATAAGAAGTCGCTGGTCAACTTTTAACCCTTATAGCTAGTGATGGGCGAGCACTAAAATGCTTGTTGCTCAGGTTGAGCAAATTAGAATACGCGGGTACTCGACCCGAGCAACAAGCCCAATGTAAGTCTATGGGAAAACCAAGCATTTTTCCGGCAGCCCCCCAGTGGTCTGCAGAGGGACTATAAGTTGTGGAAATTGATGGGAACAGTGCTCAAATTACATGGGAACAGTATGAGGAAGACCCCTGGAAGCCTTTCTGACTCCCAGGTGTCAAGACTCACGGGTAATACTGCTCTGAGAAACACTGCACACAGCAACAATGGAGCTGAACAAAACGCCGGGTTTCTGTAACCAGGTACAAACAGGACCTGAGACATGTGACAGAGTGGGAGGTGGTCAGGGGCAGAGCAGGGATAAACACAAAAGAGTTGTCAAACAAGCAAAGATCGGAGCCAGAAGATCACGAAGTACCAAAGGGGAGAGACTGGGGTTTGTCAGAAGCGAAGCCAGTAATCCAGGAAAACAAACAGAGTGACGCACAGAGAGCAAGGGAAACACTATGCAAACCGGGCACACACACTCCAGAGGTCAAGCACACAGACTAAGGCCGCCGTCACACATGCGAGTTTTACGGACGTAAGAGCGCAGAATCTACGTCCGTAAAACTCGCAAAAAATACGGCACAATTATTCTCTATGCCCCTGCTCCTATTTGCCGTATTTTACTGATCAGTATTATACGGCTTTCTACGGCCGTACAAAATCGCAGCATGCTGCGTTTGTCACCGTACTGCGCAAGAAATACGCCAATGAAAGTCTATGGAAGCGTGAAAAATACGGATTACACACGGACAAGCAGTGTGACTTGCGAGAAATACGCAGCGCTGTTAGAGAGAAAAGCCGGTAATTCAGTGCGGTGTACAGTAAAATCACACTGACAGCTTACAGTAGAATAGGTAGAATAAATGTGTACACATAGAATAGGTATATATATATATATATATATATATGTCAGTGAGGCACATATATTACCTAGAAAGCCAGGGAGCCAGGGAGCTTTCTAGGTAATTTCCCACGATCTATGAACAGCCAGCAGAGGGCGCCTCACCGCAAATGATGCTAAATATAGATCATTGATCTATTTTTAGCCTCATTCCCTGGGGTTTTGCAGCGAGGAGCAGCCTGCATTAGCACAGCTCCTTGCTGCAAAATGTTTTAACCCCTTCAGAAGGATTTACATCGTTGGATGTTACAGATCTGCGGAGGGTAAGTATATTGTTGGTTTATTATGTTTCTTTACTCACAGAACGAGGGTCTTCAGTGACTGGATTGGGCGTTGAATAAAATACTACAACAACCATTGTTTTTATTTCATTAAAATAATTTTAAAGAATGTGTTTGTGTTTTATTTAACCCTTCACTACAATTGGATTAATAATGGATAGGTGTCATAATTGACGCCTCTCCATTATTAATTAGGCTTAATGTCACCTTACAATAGCAAGGTGGCATTAACCCTTCATTACCCCATATCCCACCGCTACACGGGAATGGGAAGAGAGTGGCCAAGTGCCAGAATAGGCGCATCTTCCAGATGTGCCTGTTCTGGGGTGGCTGGGGGCAGATATTTTTAGCCAGGGGGGGGCCAATAACCGTGGACCCTCTCCAGGCTATTAATATCTACCCTCAGTCACTGGCTTTACTACTCTGGCGGAGAAAATTGCGCGGGAGCCCACGCCAATTTTTTCCGCCAGTTAACCCTTTATTTTAAGAGCTAGAACGGCCAAATTTTGCAGATACACACTACTGACATTAGTAGTGTGGAATCTGCAAAAAAAATGGAGAGAAGACATGGTTTACTGTATGTAAACCATGTCTCAAATCATGTCGGGTTTTATGAAGGAGAAAGAAAAAGCCGGTAATTGAATTACCGGCTTTCAAGCTGTATAGCGCTGGAATAAGTATTAATATATATACATATATGTGTCTACTGACATATATATATATATATATATATATATATATATATATATATATATATATATATATATATATATATATATATATATATATATATTCTTTTCTTTTTGGGACACATGGATCACTTCTATAGCGGTATGTTGGTTTTGCAAGCCTGCGAGAAAACCACGCAGTACGGATGCCATACGGATTACATACGGAGGATGCCATGCGCAAAAAACGCTGACACAGCCTGCCTACGGAGGAGCAACGGACCATTTTTTTGGGGACTTTTCAGCGTATTACGGCCGTAATATACGGACCGTATTGTTTTACGCTGTGTGTGACGCCGGCTTAAAACAGAACTTATAGCTGACAGTGAAACCTAATTTTGAGTGAGTATAAATACCCCTCCCATATTGAAAGAGAGGCCAACAACATCAAACCTGAGAGAACAGGACATTAACAATGTCCTAGCCATGACACCAGGTCACTGCTGTGAATAATGTTGTCAGAGTTTTATGCCACTTTTACAGACTCACAATAAAACATACAAAAACTAAACCAAAATGGATTTTCCTGGGAAATATGTTAACCCGAGCCTGTTTTTGCCTTCATGACTGGACCAATTTTTACAATTCTGACCACTGTCACTTTATGAGATAATAACTCTGGGATGCTTCAACGGATCCCGGTGATTCTGAGACTGTTTTCTCGAGACATATTGTGCTTTATGATTGTGGCAACATTTCTTTGATATGACTTGCGTTTATTTGTGGAAAAAAACGAAAATTTGTCAAAAATCTTGAAAATTTTGCAATTTTCCAACTTTTAATTTTTATGCCATTAAATCAGAGCGTTATCTCGCACAAAATAGTAAATAAATAACAGTTCCCACATGTCTACTTTACATCAGCACAATTTTAGAACCAACATTTTTTGTTAGGAAGTTATAAGGGTTAAAAGATGACCAGCGATTTTTCATTTTTTTCAACAAATTTTACAAAGCCATTTTGTTAGGGAACACATCACACACTTGAAGTGACTTTGAGGGGTCTATATGAAAGAAAAATACCCAAAAGTGACACCACTCTAAAAACTGCACCCCTCAAGGTGCACAAAACCACATTCAAGAAGTTTATCAACCCTTCAGGTGCTTCACAGGAATGAATGGAATATGGAAGGAAAAAATAAACATTTACTATTCTTTCTCAAAAATTTTCCTTTAGACCTAATTTTTTTTACTTTCACAAGGGTAACAGGAGAAAATAGACCATGCATTTTGTTTTACAATTACTTATGAGCATGCCAATACCCCATATGTGGGGGAAATCTACTGTTTGGGCGCACGGCAGGGCTCGGAAGGGAAGGAGCGCTATTTGACTTTTTGAATGTAAAATATGCTTGAATATGGTAATTAGCGGACGCCATGTCGCATTTGGAGAGCCCCTGATGTGCCTAAGCAGTGGAAACCCCTAACAAGTGATGCCATTTTGGAAACTAGACCCCTCAAGGAATTTATCTAAATGTCTGGTGGGCACCTTGAACTTCCAGGGGCTTCACAGAATTTTATAATATTGAGCAGTCAAAAAAAAACAACAAACATTTTTAACACAAAAATGCTATTTTTAGCCCTCACTTTTCTATTTTCACAAGGGTAGCAAGAAAAAAAATGGACCCCAAAGTTTGTTGTGCAATTTCTCCTGAGTATGCCAATACCCAGTATGAGGTGGAAAACTACTGTCTGGGAGCAGAGCAGGGCATGAAAGGGAAGGAGGGCCATATTACAGTGCAGGTTTTGCTGCATTGGTTTGAGGGGGCCATGTCACATTGGCAGAGCCCCTGAGGTGCCAAAACAGCAGAAACCCCCGTAAGTGACCCCATTTTACAAACTACACCTCTCAGTGAGTTCATCTAGGGGTGCAGTGATCATATTGATACCACAAGTGTGTGACAGAATTTGATACCATTGGGTAATGAAGAAAAAATAATTACATTTTTACCACAAAAAAAAATTGTTTTATCCCCAGATTTTACATTTTCACACTGGGAAATGGGTAAAAATGGTGCCAAAATGTGTTACTCAATTTCTTCTGAACTTGGCAATACCCCATATGTGGCGGTACAGTATTGCTTAGCCACACAGCAAGACTCTGGAAGGACGGAGCACTATTTGACTCTTGGAGAACTAATTATTATAGAATAGTTTCCAGACTCTATATAAAGAGCCCCTAAATGCCAGAAAAGCAGAATCCCCCCTCAAGTGACCCTAGTTTGGAGATTATACCCCTTTATAATTTTTCCATATTTTGGTCCACAGAGTCATGTGATGGCTTGTTTTTGCGGGTCGAGCTGACGTTTTTATTGGTACCATTTTTGGGCACATGACATTTTTTTGATCGCTGTCTATTCTTATTTTTGGGAGACAGAATAATCAAACACCAGGAATTCAGGATTTTTAAAAAAATGTTTATGACGTTCCGTGTGTAGTAAAATGAATAAGGCAGATTTATTCTTCGGGTCAGTACGACTAAAGTGATACCACATTTATATAACTTTTTTTTACGTTTTGCCACTTTTTCACAATAAAAATAAATTGTTTTTGCATCGCTTTATTCCGAAAGCTAAATCTTTTTGATTTTTCCGCTGTTTGAGCTGTATGGCAGCTTGTTTTTTGCGGGACAAGATGACGTTTTCATTGCTATGATTTTTATTTTGATATGACTTTTTGATCACGTTTTATTCTACTTTTTGTTTGGCGGCATAATGAAAACGCAAAGGTTTTTGCGCCTTTTTTTTTCTACGGTGTGCACCGAAGAAGGGAACAAGTGTGACCGTTTTATAGGTGATATGGTGGTGGAGAATTAGGCCGGGGTCACACTAGACCGTAATACGGACGAGTGCAATGCGATAAAAATTCGCATAGCACTCGCCCCAATGTTAATCTATGGGGCAGCTCCCATCATCCGATATTTTCTCGGCCGTATTCAGGATCCGAGTGAAATCGCAGCATGCTGCGATTGTCAGCGTATCTCGGCCGAGAATCGCCAATGAAAGTCTATGGGTGCGAGAAAAAATCGGATTACATACGGACCATGCGTGTGCATTGCGAGAAATACGGAAGACTTCTCCAGGTGACAGGAAATTGAATCATCCATTATCAGGAAGCTTTGGCATGCTAATTTCTGGCCCACGCTGGATTGCAAACCAGGAAGCACGCCTCCACGGAGTGTACTGTTGTAGCAGCATGGCCAGGCATATAAATGTGGAGATGCTGATTGCTCTGGTCCATGATAGACCCGAATTATGGGACCAACGCGATGCACATTATGCGGACCGTGCACGTAAAGACGCAGCATGGAGGTCAATATGTCGCCACATGTTCCCCGATTTTGATGAGCGACCTCAAGAGGTTCAGCAAGAAATATGTAAGTACCATTCTTCACCAAAAAATGTGGTTTAATAGTGGGTTCATGATAAAAAATAAGCCTGAACCCATCATATGTGTTGTGTTTATGATGGGAGTAAATGATCCATGCTCTTGGTTGAAGATGCAAAAACATTACCAAGAGACACAAATATGGATGAAATGTATTTTAGCTATAGTCCGTTAATATAGGGCCAAAGGAATTTTATGTCCCCTTAGCCTCCTGGGCCCATGTGTTCTTGCAAACCCTGTAACGTTTTGAGTTATGTGTGTGATATTTATATCGAATATTTTGTATATTTGCAGCAAATGATGTCACTAGACGCTGGCGGAGTTGCCGGGACCAATATCGGCGTGAGCATCAAGTTCATGGGCGGAGTGGTGATGCAGCCCCCAAAAAAAGGAAATACCTTTATTATGATCGGCTTAATTTTCTGGCACCGGAGATGGAGCTCCGACAGTAAGTGCATGCATGTCTCCAAATATTGTAGACATCTTATTACGTGAATATGTATGTATGTTTTAATATAAATAATATTTTGTGAAATACAGAACAGAGTCCAATCTGACAGAAAGGGAGACTGGATCTGACTCAGAGTTGTTGATTGACCCTGTTGGTGAAGATGCAGAAATGGCTGGACCATCTGGGCAAGCAACAGGCAGCAACCACCCACCCCCACCGCCACAACCAGCAGCAGCGTCTTCTGCTACACAGGAGGCAAATCCTGAGGTTGATGAAGGAGCCCAGAGCAGCAGTCCAACATTGGCTCTGGATACATCACCACAGCCTACTACAAGACCAAAACGGGGTCGGCGCAGAAGGGTGGCTTTGAACATTGGCACCAGGAGGCAAGTGGATACAGGGGTGTTGGACTATTTGTCACGAGCTGCCCATGACGATGGGGAGGAAGCGTACTTCCGCAGTCTTGCCCGCTACTTGCGGCCCATTCCACGCTCGCTCAGGCTGCGGACCAGAGGTTGCATACAAATTTTGATAGATGCGGCCACACCCCCAAACAACCCCACTAATATTTTTAATTATCTTGAACGGTGGCAAATGTCAGCTACCAACCTTCTGGCAGTGCAAGACCTTCCACAGGACCAATCAGAAACTGTGTCAGCACCACCCCCGCAACCTATAGCTCCCCAACAACAGCCTGCACAAAGCACACAACAACCCCAAAACAGGGCAATTTTTGATTTTTCAGCAAATGCCCAATATGACCACTTGAACAGACACATGTTTGGAGGCTAGTCCCAACATGTGTCTGCTCGACATGGCCATATTGGGGGGTCTGACCAAATGGGTCAATCCAGTACCCAGGACTTGATGCCCTTCTACCCTCCACATCAAGTGTTATCTCATACACAGGATCGCAACTTGCAACAACACCCTCAATTTAGATCTGCAATAACACAGGTTGACAGTGTGGTTGGTCAACCACCCAGGCAAAATTCCGCACATGTTGGACACCCGCCATCACCATCACCACCCCCAACCTACCATAACCTGTAATGTTTTGGTTTTTAGTTTTGGCCTGTCATTTGGGCTTTTTTGTGGCCTAAGTTTTTTGTTACCTTGGCATGTTAAACTGTGTTGTTTATTTGGCTCAAATTACATATGAGAATGAAAATATGTTTTTTGAATACATATATATATATATATATATATGTGCTGAGCAGTAAAAATTTGTTCAGAAATCAGAGTGTTATGTATTGGTCCAGCTACATACATGATTTGTCAACTTTACACACTTACATAATTTCAAAATCAGATACATAATACACAAATTTATGAAGCAAATTATGTGATTTATTAACTTAGAATCTAACTAAAAATTAAGGCAAAACAGCATTGTCTTGCCAAACCGTAGATCCCTCTGGTGACACAAAAAAATTGGTTAAAACATCACGAACTTTTAGGCCAGAGGGCTGACGACGTGAAGGACGAACACGTGTAGTTGTCAAGACAGTATTTGCATAATCAATGTCATCTGCAGCAGATGATGGGCAATCATGGTCTCTTGTAAAGTTGTGAAGAACAACACATGCTTTAATCACGCCATTTACATTGCCTTCACTCAGTTGGATTGCAGACTGAAGTACCCGCCATTTTGCACTGAGAATGCCGAATGAACACACGACCAGACGGCGGGCACGGGAAAGACGAAAATTAAAGATTCTGCGCCGGTAGTCCAGGCCTCTCCGTGGATAGGGCCTCATGACGTTCCTTGATAATTGAAACGCCTCATCTGCTACCATCATGTAAGGCACCGCATCCAAATTAGCCCCTGGTATGTGACTTGGGGGTGGGAGATCCAATTCATTGTTGCGCAGCCGCCGACCCATAATGGAAGAACTGAAGACTCTAGAGTCTCCAGTTCTCCCATAGGCCCCAATATCTACAATTATAAACCTGTAGTTGCTGTCGACTAGGGCCAACAGCACTACAGAGAAAAACTGTTTATAATTATAGAATTGGGTCCCTGAACCTGGCGGCTTACGCACACGGATGTGCTTTCCGTCAAGTGCCCCAATACAGTGCGGAAACTGGCATGTGTCCTGAAATCCTTGAGCAATACGTAACCAGTCTGCAATTTTGGGTTCAGGCATCACCTCTTGATGGAGTCTTCCCCAGATTTCCTTGCATGTATCCCGCACAATCCCAGAAATTGTAGATTTGCCAAATAAAAACTCTAAATGCAGGGCCGCATATGATAGGCCAGTGGCAAGGAAGCTAAAAGACAAAAGAATATTGTTTGAAAATATAAAATGATCACAATACAGGGTTATATGGGCCAAAACCAAAAAAAAAAAAAAGATTATTAAAACATTAAGGACATGCTATGGCTTTGATCTTTGGCAAAATTAAATGTTAGAAAAGAAGGCAAAATGATGTTGATGTTACTTAACCATTTAAGTATCTAATTTGAATACGGGGGCTCGACCAAAAAATGATTAGAAAATTGGGACAATTACCGTATATACTCGAGTATAAGCCGACCCGAGTATAAGCCGACCCCCCTAATTTTGCCACAAAAAACTGGGAAAACTTATTGACTCGAGTATAAGCCTAGGGTGGAAATGCAGCATTTACCGGTGAATTTCAAAAAATAAAAATAGATCATTCTTGCCCCATAGCTGTGCCATATAGTGCTCTGCATGTTCATTATTGCCCCATAGCTGTGCCCCACATAGTGCTCTGCACCATTCATGATTGTCCCTATAGCTGTGCCCCATACAGTGCTCTGCACCGTTCATTATTTCCCTATAGCTGTGCCCCATATAGTGCTCTGCACCGTTCATTGTTCCCTATAGCTGTGCCCCATATAGTGCTCTGCACCGTTCATTGTTCCCTATAGCTGTGCCCCATATAGTGCTCTGCACCGTTCATTGTTCCCTATAGCTGTGCCCCATATAGTGCTCTGCACCGTTCATTGTTCCCTATAGCTGTGCCCCATATAGTGCTCTGCACCGTTCATTGTTCCCTATAGCTGTGCCCCATATAGTGCTCTGCACCATTCATTATTTCCCTATAGCTCTGCCATATAGTGCTCTGCACCGTTCATAGTTCCCTATATAAAGCTGTGCCATTGCCGCTGCTGCTGCAGTAAAAAAAAAAAAAAAAAAGCCATACTCACCTCTCTTGATTGCAGCTCCCGGCGTCTCGTTCCGGCGCCTCCATCTTCCCGGCGTCTCTGCGCTGACTGATCAGGCAGAGGGCGCCGCGCACACTATATGCGTCATCGCGCCCTCTGA
Source organism: Ranitomeya imitator (assembly GCF_032444005.1). NCBI lineage: Eukaryota > Metazoa > Chordata > Amphibia > Anura > Dendrobatidae > Ranitomeya > Ranitomeya imitator. The sequence goes on from NC_091283.1 coordinate 364,171,299, forward strand.
CCTGAACAGTCAGAGCGCAGACGCCGGGAAGATGGAGGCGCCGGGAAGATGGAGCGGCGCCCAGCGGCTGGAACGCGGACAGGTGACTATTACATACTTACCTGGTCCAGACGTCCGGCTCCCCCTGCCTGTCACAGCTGGTCTTCGGTGCCGCAGCTTCTTTCTCTAATCAGCGGTCACCGGTAGCGCTGATTAGAGAAATGAATAGGCGGCTCCACCCCTATGGGAGGTGGAGCCGCCTATTCATTTCTGTAATGAGCGGTCCCACGTGACCGCTGAAGAGGGGAAGAAGCTGCAGCACAGAAGACCGTGGGACAGCAGGGACAGCGCGAGGATCGCTGGGACTAGGTAAGTATACCTCAGCGCCCTCACCCCCTCACCCGCCGACCCTGCCACCCACCTTGACTCGAGTATAAGCCGAGAGGGGCACTTTCAGCCCAAAAATTTGGGCTGAAAATCTCGGCTTATACTCGAGTATATACGGTATTATTAAGGCATACCGCAAGTTAAGGATAAAGCGCTCCTCAGCTGAAATAGATTTGCGCATCCTGGTGTCCTTCTTCGTGATCCCTGGACGCAAAATCTCCAACAAAATGTCAAAGGTTTGAATCCTCATCCGACAATAGTTGAAGAACTTGTCCGGATTAATCCTCAGAGCAGCATACAGACGGCTGAAATGGCCTTTATTGATCCGTTGCTTTATAAGTGGATGGACCCACATCCGTCTCCGCCTCCTCGGATCTACAATAACTGGGTATGGCTGGCCAAAACGTTGGGAAAGTACCCAGTTGTAAAGCACACACTCTGTGGTGGTAAAAGTGAGTAGATCAGACATGTTGCTCATCAATCCGAAGTGCACCAACACAAGCAGGGACTCTACTGCATAGATTGGTGGGTGGGACCTGTTTTAGGGCCTTTAAATAATGTCCTTGGTGATGATTTAAATGTTTTCTGGTGTAAAATCCGTTATCTGTCCATTTTGCAAGCCTGCGAGAAAATCTCACCATACGGATGCCATACGGATGTCACACGGATCATTTTATGCGAGAAAATCGCATCCTCGCACTGCACACGCATCACTGTTTTGGTAACATTGGTGCGATTCTCGTCCGTCAAAAACGGAACTTTTTTTATACGTTGTGTGTGTCCCCGGCCTTAGGAAGAGGATGAGGAGGACAACAGCAAATAGCCAAAATAAGGAAGCGTATACCCATGTGGTGGTGTGAAGTGCATAGGCATAGACCTCCCAAAAAAAGACACTGGATTTGAATTTATGCTACGCTGCTATCATTCAGTGGCATTGAGAAGTCTGACCCAATCCAGTCCTTGTTCATTTTTATAAGAGTCAGCATTTTCAGTTGACAGGCGGATGCGCTAATCTGTTAATGCCACCAGCGGCACTAAAAATCCGCTGACAGAACACTAGTGGCAGGGCAGGCCAGGACCTCCAAGGCGTCGAGAGCCAGTTCATGCCACGTGTCCAGCTTGGATACCCAATACGTAAAAAGCACAGAGGAATCCCGGAGGTACTCTATCACCATCTTCACAAACATTGCACTTCTTGTGAGAGTACCCCGCACCTCAGGGCCAATGCTATGGGAGGGTCTGAAGAAACTCTGCCAGAACTTTGCCAGTGTTCCCCTGCCTCTGTTGGATTGGAGTTGTGTCTGTCCCGCCTGTAGTTCTTGGTTGTCCAACAAACTGTGACCTATGCCACCAGTGTTTTCAGATGGTAGTTTTTTTAATAATTCCACAACAAGGGCCTTCTGGTACTGCCCCATTTTAGTACACCTGTCCGCCCCGGTCGGCGGGCACGTCAAAACGCCACATGCGGACGAATCCCAATGTTAAAGATAGGTAAGCAGGATGATGCAGGACACAGGCGGAGCAAAGGCGGACCTTAAGAGAGGAAGTAAGCAGCCATACGCAGACCAGCCAAACGCAAGTGTGAACCCGGCCTAAGAAACAAGACTGTGATGAGCAGGGTGGCCCAGATCTGATATAGACCTGATGACGCTGTGCGGCCAGCCAATCACTGTAATGCCACAACCAACATGGCTGCAGCATTACAGTGTGCGAAAGACAATCCCTGCATGTTCATTGGCTCTCTAAAGAGCACCAAACATACAAGGAGGAGACCCGGGCCCCGCAGAGCAACTCTGGAAATACTCAGCGAGCTTTGAGCATCTTGAGCAGTGAGATGCTCAGGCGAGTACCGAGTAGTGGCGAGCATGCTCACTAAACACTACTTATGGGGGCGGATTATAATAGGGTCAATCTGGGCGGTAGCCCAGGGCCCAGTGGTGTGGGGGGGCCCAGGGCTACCGCTCAGATTGCCCGCCGCCATCAGGGCATTACTGCCCTGACTGGCGTATGAGCCTGGTGGGCAGAGGGGGCCCCCCCGTCTCATCTGCTCACCGGGCCCCTACCGGCGCGGCAGCAGTTAAACACTGTTGTTGTGCGGGTGCGCACCCACACGTCAATAGTTAACAGCCGCCAGCCAATCGGAGGCTGGCAGCTGAAATCAGCCGCAGCGCATACGACACCAGCATCTGATGTCATTGTCAGTCGCCGGCGAGTGCGCGCTTCAGCTGCGAGGAGAGAGCTTCGCCGAAGGAGCGCGAACAGGTGAGAACTTTTTTTTTATTGCGAACGGCAATCTCGGGGGCCCGGGCAAGTATGCTGGACACTGGGGGCAGAGATGCTGGACACACTGGGTGCAATATGTTGGACACACTGGGGGCAATATGCTGGAGACACTGGGGCAGATTGCTGGACACACTGGGGGCAATATGCTGCACACACTGGGGGCAATATGCTGGACACATTAAGGGCAGGATGCTGGACACACTGGGGGCAATGATGCTGGACACTGGGGGCAGAGATGCTGGACACGGGGGGCAGAGATGCTGGACACGGGGGGCAGAGATGCTGGACATGGGGGGCAGAGATGCTGGACACGGGGGGCAGAGATGCTGGACACGGGGGGCAGAGATGCTGGACACGGGGGGCAGAGATGCTGGACACGGGGGGCAGAGATGCTGGACACGGGGGGCAGAGATGCTGGACATTGGGGGCAGAGATGCGGGACACACTGGGGGCAGGACTGGAGACAGATGAGGCATGATTGGAGACATGGGGCAGAATGAAAGACATGAGGCAGGATTGGAGACAGATCGTGCAGGATCATGGGGCAGGACGGATACGATGGAGACTGATGGGGCAGGATGGGGAGATCATATGGGGCAGAATGGATGCTCATGGGGCAGGATGGGAGAACATATGGCTGGAGCCAGGAATGAGATACACGGAGCCAGGATGGGGGGTATTATTATTACCATAGGGGCTAATTAAGGGATATTATTACTGCAGTGATGTATTTATTTTATTTTTTTGAGGACACTGTTTTAAATGGGGGGCGGTCCTGTTACTGTGTAGAGTGACACTATGTTGCCTCTTTTTCTTCATGTGGTGTAATGTAGAAGTTGTGAAAAATTAAGTAATGTGTTCTGCAAGCGGAGCTTGAGATAACTGTGTTATTTCCTGCATGGACGAGTCCTGGCTGGATGAAGTGATGACGGTCTGTGCTGGATGAAAGATGAAGGACTTCACCTAGAGACGTCACTGGTGAGTCAGTGTTACCTATACACTGACACTATACACTGTATACTATATACAGAGCTCCTGTGTATAATGTCACCAGTGATCACTGTATTACCTCTACACAGACACTGCATACTAAGTACAGATCTTCTGTTAATACTGGCATTTATAGTGATAGTATTGTTTTTTTTTTTTCATCCTAACTGAAGGGTAAATTGACTAGATCAATGGATGTATGACAGGTTATAGTTTCATACAGCAACTATTTTTCTGGAATAATCTGGTTCAGGTATATGATGACCCAGTCACTTGACCGGGGGGGCCACAGTGTCTGAACAGACCGGGGCCCTGGCTACCCTTAATTCACCCCTGCTACTTATAACGTCCTAACAAAAAAAAAAATTATGTTTCCAAAATTGTGCTGATGTAAAGCAGACATGTGGGAAATATGACTTATTGACTATTTTGTGTGATATGACTCCTGTGATTTAAGTGTATAAAAATTAAAAGTTTGAAAATTGCAAAGTTTTCAAAATTTGTCAAATTTTCATTTTTTTTTCATAAATAAACGCAAGCCATATCGAAGAATTTTTTCTACTAACATGAAGTTCAATATATCACAAGAAAACAATGTCAGAATCACCAGGATCCAATAAAGCTTTCCAGAGTTATTATCTCATAAAGGGACAGTGGTCAGAATTGTAAAAATTGGCCCGGTCATTAAGTACCAAATCGGCTCTGTCACTAAGGGGTTAATATTTGGAGTTCTGAAGGCATAGAAGAGAGAGTATTTCACTCACAATATGTATATAAGCAACGCATGAATAAATGTACATTGCCGAGACCGGGCTTCTAAACAACAGACTGCTGGACAACCCAAAAGAACTGATGGTGGACCGGCCCGGGGGGCATTTACCCTCCTGCCCCTCCAGTAATGGGGAATCTCCAGCACCTACCTCCACCTGCAGAGCCGCACACCACATATATGGCTGCTCTGTGCACACAGGACCTGTGATGAGGTCACAGGAGGGGAGGAGTCAGGGGTCACATGATCAGGGGCCTCAGTGTATGCAGGACTCTGCTGTGCTGGTTGTCATGGTGCTGCATGAGGAGAAGTTTATGTGTGGGGTCAGGAGGGGTTTACAGGGTGGGTGTAGCAGAGCTGTGTGTGTACAAGGTATACGGAGCGGAGCCGTGTGTGTATGAGGTGTACGGAGCAGAGCCGTGTGTGTACGAGGTGTACGGAGCGGAGCTGTGTGTGTATGAGGTGTACGGAGCAGAGCCGTGTGTGTACGAGGTGTACGGAGCAGAGCCGTGTGTGTACGAGGTGTACGGAGCGGAGCCGTGTGTGTATGAGGTTTACGGAGCAGAGCCGTGTGTGTACGAGGTGTACGGAGCGGAGCTGTGTGTGTATGAGGTGTACGGAGCAGAGCCGTGTGTGTACGAGGTGTACGGAGCAGAGCCGTGTGTGTACGAGGTGTACGGAGCGGAGCCGTGTGTGTATGAGGTTTACGGAGCAGAGCCGTGTGTGTACGAGGTGTACGGAGCGGAGCAGTGTGTGTATGAGGTGTACGGAGCAGAGCCGTGTGTGTACGAGGTGTACGGAGCAGAGCCGTGTGTGTACGAGGTGTACGGAGCGGAGCCGTGTGTGTACGAGGTGTACGGAGCGGAGCCGTGTGTGTACAAGGTGTACGGAGCGGAGCCACTTGTGTACGGAGTGGAGCCTTGCGTGTACGAGGTGTATGGAGTGGAGCCTTGGGTGTACGAGGTGTACGGAGCAGAGCCGTGTGTGTACGAGGTGTACGGAGCAGAGCCGTGTGTGTACGAGGTGTACGGAGCGGAGCCGCGTGTGTATGATGCGTATGAAGCGGAGCCGTGTGTTTGTGAGGGAGCGCTAGGGCCGTAGTCGTGGCACGCAATGACAGCTGCTGGAGTACACCCTGGCCACCCGAAACATGAAAACAATGTCCCTTTGTCAGCGTACCTGTCTCCATTCTCCGAACCATCAGGGTCACCTCTGGCCTGTTGCAGGCTTAGGCCTCTTTCACACTTGCGTCATTTGGCATCCGTCGCAATCCGTCGTTTTGGGAAAAAAACGGATCCTGCAAATGTGCTCGCAGGATGCGTTTTTTTCCCATAGACTTGTATTAGCGACGGATGGCCACGCACCGCGTCCGTCGTGCAATGGATCCGTCGTGTTTTGGCGGACCGTCGACACGAAAAAACGTTCAAGTGAACGTTTTTTTGTCCGTCGCGTCCACTATTTTCTACCATGCATGCGCGGCTGAAACTCCGCCCCCTCCTCCCTGAACTTCAGAATGGGCAGCGGATGCGTTGAAAAACTGCATCTGCTGCCCACGTCGTGCACAAATTTCACAAAGTACGTCAGCCCGACGCATAGCGACGGACCCGTACCGACGCAAGTGTGAAAGTAGCCTTAGTTCTTGTGAAGCACCTGAAGGGTTAATAAACTTCTTGAATGTGGTTTTGCGCACGTTGAGGGGTGTAGTTTTTAGAATGGGGTCACTTTTGGGTATTTTCCTTTATATTAACCCCCTAAACTCACTTCAAATGTGAGGTGGTCCCTAAAAAAAAAGTGTTTTTTTAAATATTGTTGGAAAAATAAAGTCGCTGGTCAACTTTTAACCCTTATAGCTAGTGATGGGCGAGCACTAAAATGCTTGTTGCTCAGGTTGAGCAAATTAGAATACGCGAGTACTCGACCCGAGCAACAAGCCCAATGTAAGCCTATGGGAAAACCAAGCATTTTTCCGGCAGCCCCCCGGTGGTCTGCAGAGGGACTATAAGTTGTGGAAATTGATGGGAACAGTGCTCAAATTACATGGGAACAGTATGAGGAAGACCCCTGGAAGCCTTTCTGACTCCCAGGTGTCAAGACTCATGGGTAATACTGCTCTGAGAAACACTGCACACAGCAACAATGGAGCTGAACAAAACGCCGGGTTTCTGTAACCAGGTACAAACAGGACCTGAGACATGTGACAGAGTGGGAGGTGGTCAGGGGCAGAGCCAGACGCTGGTGTGCAGAGAAGGGATAAACACAAAAGAGTAGTCAAAAAAGCAAAGATCGGAGCCAGAAGTTCACGAAGTACCAATGGGGAGAGACAGGGGTTTGTCAGAAGCGAAACCAGTCGTCAGTAATCCAGAAAAACAAACAAACAGAGTAACGCACAGAGAGCAAGGGAAACACTATGCGAACCGGGGACACACTCCAGGGGTCAAGCACACAGACTAAGGCTGCCGTCACACTAGCAGTATTTGGTCAGTATTTTACATCAGTATTTGTAAGCCAAAATCAGGAGTGGAACAATCAGAGGGACAGTATAATAGAAACATATGCACCACTTCTGCATTTATCACCCACTCCTGGTTTTGGCTGAGAAATACTTATGTAAAATACTGACCAAGTACTGCTAGTGTGACGGCAGCCTAAAACAGAACATATAGCTGACAATGAAACCTAGTTTTGAGTGAGTATAAATACCCCTCCCATATTGAAAGAGGCCAACAACATTAACCATGAGAGAACAGGACATTAACAATGTCCTAGCCATGACACCAGGTCACTGCTGTGAATAATGTTGTCAGAGTTTTATGCCACTTTTACAGACTCACAATAAAACATACAAAAACTAAACCAAAATGGATTTTCCTGGGAAATATGTTAACCCGAGCCTCTTTTTGCCTTCATGACTGGACCAATTTTTACAATTCTGACCACTGTCACTTTATGAGATAATAACTCTGGAATGCTTCAACGGATCCCGGTGATTCTGAGACTGTTTTTTCGAGACATATTGTGCTTTATGATTGTGGCAAAATTTCTTTGATATGACTTGCATTTATTTGTGAAGAAAAACGAAAATTTGTCAAAAATCTTGAAAATTTCGCAATTTTCCAACTTTTAATTTTTATACCATTAAATCGTTATCTCGCACAAAATAGTAAATAAATAACAGTTCCCACATGTCTACTTTACATTAGCACAATTTTAGAACCAACATTTTTTGGTTAGGAAGTTATAAGGGTTAATAGACCATACATTTTGTTTTACAATTACTTCTGAGCATGCCGATACCCCATATGTGGGGGAAATCTACTGTTTGGACGCACGGCAGGGCTCGGAAGAGAAGGAGCACCATTTGACTTTTTGAATGTAAAATATGCTGGAATACGATAATTAGCGGACGCCATGTCGCATTTGGAGAGCCCCTGATGTGCCTAAGCAGTGGAAACCCCTAACAAGTGATGCCATTTTGGAAACTAGACCCCTCAAGGAATTTATCTAGATGTCTGGTGGGCACCTTGAACCTCCAGGGGCTTCACAGAATTTTATAATATTGAGCAATCAAAATAAAAAAATTAAACAAAAATTTTTTTAACACAAAAATGCTATTTTTAGCCCTCACTTTTTTATTTTAACAAAGGTAGCAAGAAAAAAAATGGACCACAAAGTTTGTTATTCTCCTGAGTATGCCAATACCCAGTGTGAGGTGGAAAACTACTGTCTGGGAGCGGAGCAGGGCATGAAAGGGAAGGAGGGCCATATTACAGTGCAGGTTTTGCTGCATTGGTTTGAGGGGGCCATGTCACATTGGCAGAGCCCCTGAGGTGCCAGAACAGCGGAAACCCCCGTAAGTGACCCCATTTTACAAACTACACCTCTCAATGAGATCATATTGATACCACAAGTGTGTGACAGAATTTGATACCATTGGGTAGTGAAGAAAAAATATTTACATTTTAACCACAAAAAAAATTGTTTTAGCCCCAGATTTAACATTTTCACACTGGGAAATGGGTAAAAATGGTGCCAAAATATGTTACACAATTTCTTCTGTACTTGGCAATACCCCATATGTGGCGGTACAGTACTGCTTAGCCACACAGCAAGACTCTGAAAGGACGGAGCGCTATTTGACTCTTGGAGAACTAATTATTATAGAATAGTTTCCAGACTCTGTTCTCTGGCTCCACTTCATCTCCTCTTCCTCTCTCTGTCGGGGTACCTCAGGGCTCAGTCCTTGGCCCCCTTCTCTTCTCTCTCTACACGGCCCTGTTGTGAATTCTGCTCTTGGGTTCCTGTTATGATCTGGTGGTTTAGGAGCAACATGGAATGAGCTCTGAAGGAAGTGGTATCTGTACTGACCGCAGTCCCTAAGCTCAACACAACACTAGAAGTAGCTGTGGGATGCTCCTAACACTCCCTAGGCACCTCGTCACAGCCTGAGAACTAACTACCCCTAAAGATAGAAACAGGAAAACTATCTTGCCTCAGAGAAAATCCCCAAAGGATAGATAGCCCCCCACAAGTAATGACTGTGAGTGGAGAGGGAAAAGACATACACAGAATGAAACCAGGATGAGCACAGGAGGCCAGTCTAGCTAAATAGATAGGACAGGATGGAATACTGTGCGGTCAGTATAAAACACTACAAAAAATCCACACAGAGTTTACAAAAATCTCCACACCTGACTAAAGGTGTGGAGGGTAAATCTGCTTCCCAGAGCTTCCAGCATAACTGAATTAATTCATACTGACAAGCTGGACAAACATAGAAAGCACAGAACGGATAAGTCCACAACCTGTGGACAGAAAAGAGCAAGCAAGGACTTAGCTTTGCTGAACTGGTCAGGATAACAGGGAAATCCAAAGAGATGTGAATCCAACCAGGAACCATTGACAAGTGGCACAAGCTGAAGGAAAGAGCCAGGCTAAATAGCTGAGCAGAATAGACAATCAGTGGAAGCAGCTGCTGACAGCTAAATCCAAGGAGCAGCCACTCCACTTAAAACCACCGGAGGGAGCCCAAGAGCAGAACTCACAAATGTGCCACTTACAACCACCGGTGGGAGCCCAAGAGCGGAATTCACAACAGGTTCCCTCCAGTGGTGGTAGGTGGGAATGCAGTTGTCTCTGAGTCACAGTCCTAGCCAGGTGTATCTGCTAATTGCTGTTCTGACTGGGATATTTAAGTGTGCAGGATTCATTAGCCTTTGCCAGTTGTCAATGTTTCTTTGGAAGTATTGGAATCCTGCCTGGCCTCACCTGCTTAGCTGCCAGTTCAGCAAAGATAAGTGTCTGTTTCTTTTTCTGAAGCACACTTGCTGTGTGCTTATTTTCAGTGCTGATCTTTTGTTTCTATTTGCTCCAGCTTAGACTGTGTTAGTTGTTTTTCTCAGTCTGGTTGGATTCTCTGGAGTTGCAGTTATACTCTCCACATCTTTAGTTAGGTGGTGGAGTTTTGTATTTTCTGCTGTGGATATTTTTGTAGTATTTTCATTCTGACCACTTAGTATCCTGTCCTGTCCTTTTCTATTTAGCTAGAAGTGGCCTCCTTTGCTAAGCCTGTTTTCTGTCTGCGTGTGTCTTTTCCTCTCCAACTCACAGTCATTATTTGTGGGGGGCTGCCTATCATTTGGGGGTCTACTCTCAAGGCAAGATAGTTTTCCTATTTTCATCTTTAGGGGTATTTAGTTCTCCGGCTGTGTCGAGGTGTCTAGGTTTTGTTAAGCACACCCCACGACTACTTCTAGTTGCGGTGTTAAGATCAGGGTTTGCGGTCCGTATAGTTACCACCTACTCCAGAGAAAGTTTTCATGCTGCTCCAAGGCCACCTGATCATAACACGGCCCAATTGGACAGACCATCAGCAGATTTGGCTTTCAGTTCCATCTTTATGCTGATGACACACAACTATACACGTCATCCCCTGACCTTACTCCCGCTGTACTACAGAACGCCACTGACTGTCTGTCCGCAGTCTCCAACATCATGTCTGCTCTCTATCTGAAACTCAACCTCTCCAAAACTGAACTTCTTCTGCTCCCGCCATCTACTAACCTCCCTAAATCTGACATTTCCCTCTACATAGATGGCATCATAATAACACCCCAACAGCAGGCGCGCTATCTGGGTGTTATGTTTGACTCCGATCTCTCCTTCACCTCCCATATACACTCTCTTGCCCGCTCGTGCCGCTTACACCTAAAGAACATCTCTAGAATCCGCCCTTTTCTCACCATGGAGACAACTAAAACCCTCACTGTCGCCCTGATCCACTCCCGCCTGGACTACTGCAATGATCTATTAATTGGCCTCCCCCTCACTTGACTTTCCCCTCTCCAGTCCATCCTTAATGCAGCAGCCAGGGTCGTCCATCTGGCTAATCGTTACTCGGACGCGTCCGCTCTTCGCCCATCGTTACACTGGCTGCCCATTCATTACAGGATACAATTGAAAGTACTTGTTCTCACCCACAAAGCTCTCCACAGTGCGGCACCCCCTTACATCTCCTCCCTCATTTCTGTCTATCGGCCTAACAGACCACTGCGCTCTGCAAATGACTTTCGACTTACCTCTGCACTAATCCGTACCTCCCACTCCCGACTCCAAGACTTCTCCCGTGCTGCGCCAATCCTCTAGAATGCTCTACCCCGAGATATTAGGACCATCCACAATTTGCACAGTTTTAGGCGCTCGCTCAAAACACATTTGTTCAGAGCGGCCTATCACGTTCACTAATCAAAGTCATTTTATGTTTGTGTGTGTGTAGCGCATTCACTATCTCCATCTACCCCCCACCCCCTGAAGATGGCTGGACCATCATTGTAAATACATCATTGTAAATACACACCTGTACTTTGTATCTCCCCCTCCTCATTGTAGATTGTAAGCTCTCACGAGCAGGGTCGTCTTATTTCGCTCTAATTATTGTATTGTTAACGTTGTTACTTATGACTTTTGTGTTTGAAACTGTTAAACTGTAAAGCGCTGCGGAATATGTTGGCGCTATATAAAGATTATTATTATTATTATTATTATTAAAGAGCCCCTAAATGCCAGAAAATCAGAATCCCCCCTCAAGTGACCCCAGTTTGGAAATTATACCCCTTTAGGAATTCATCTACAAGTGTAAAGTGACCAGTACGCTGTAGTGACCAGTACGATGCAGTCACCAGAACGTTATGCCCAGCCCGTGCTTCTGGATACATGCACCCATAAATTAGGCGGGCTCTCATCACTTCAAATATGCCAAACATGTGGATGATATACTGTATGTGGTTTAGGTACACTGTGGGGCTCAGAAGGGAGGGGGCATTTGAATTTCTTTCAGGGGGGTGAGTAGCCATAACGCTTTTCCAGAGCCTTTGTACTAGCAGTAACGTGGAAGCCCCCTACATTTCTTTTAACAGATGTCGGACCTGAGTGAGGACTTGCTTTTTTTGTGGATTTAGTGGAAGCTTTTATGGGGAACATTTTACATAACGTTTGGGATCACATTTATCCAGCGCTCTACGCTGAGCACTTACTTTGGGGTTTCTATCTAAATCTCTGAGTGATGTGACAGATGAAACCCCCAATCCATTCACTATAATGAGGGAGCAGAGTTACTCTGGACTCTGGCCTCTGTTAGGTGGTGTTCTTCTTTTCAGAGGTGCACAAAACTGTCTGACTGCACTTTTATGTATGACTAAAAAGACGGACACCGTCGGATCACAGGTCTTATGGCGTCCACAGTGTCTCCATCTGCCTCATTATAGGGAATCTTCCTCCGAGGGTTCTGTCTCAATCACCTATTTCAGAGATTTACACGGAAACTCCGGTGTAAGCACTCATCGCAGTGCATGGGATAAATGTGCACCGAGCCTAACTGCGATCTTTGAGAGGCAGAATGAAAAAAAAAACAACATGTGAAGAATCGGTTTTATCTATTTTTTACGCCGATCTCCAGGTATAAGTGATTAGGCGACTTTATTCTTCGGGTCGGTGTGATTACAGCGATACCAGATCTATAACGGGTTTTATGTTTGTAAACTGTAACACACTAAAAGACGCTTTTTATTGCACATCACTATTTTTTGAGCTATAATTTTTCCATATGTTGGTCCACAGAGTCATGTGATGGCTTGTTTTTGCAGGTCGAGCTGACGTTTGTATTGGTACCATTTTCGGGCACGTGACATTTTTTAAATCGCTGTCTATTCTTATTTTTGGGAGACAGAATAATCAAACACCAGGAATTCAGGATTTAAAAAAAAATTTTTATGACATTCCGTGTGTAGTAAAATGAATAAGGCAGATTTATTCTTCGGGTCAGTATGACTAAAGTGATACCACATTTATATAACTTTTTTTTACGTTTTGCCACTTTTTCACAATAAAAACTATTTTATAGAAAAAAACAGAATTATTCTTACCGTTAATTTGGTTTCTAGGAACCTTCCACGACGGCATACGGAGGTTGCCTCTTTGCCCTAATGGGGAACAGGAAATACTGAGAGGTTAAAAGGCCCTACCACCTCCCCCTCACCAGTGACTTATAACTGAAAACCATAGCACCGGTTTACCTTGAATCCCAGATTTAAATCCAGGAGTATCGGGAGGGAACTAGCGCCGTCGTGGAAGGTTCCTAGAAACCGAATTAACGGTAAGAATATTTCTATTTTCTCTAGTCACCTTCCACGACGGCATACGGAGGAATACCAACTAATTTGGTGCTAGGGAGGGACAACGGCCTGGAGCACTTTCCGGCCGAAGGCTAAATCCTTGTTGGGCATTATGTCCAATCTATAATGTCTGGAGAAAGTATGTAACGAAGACCATGTAGCTGCCCTGCAGATTTGTTCTGCTGATGCACCTGCTCTTTCTGCCCAGGAGACTGAGGTTGATCTACTTGAATGAGCCTTGATTCCCACTGGAGGAGTCTTGTTTTGAGTAAAGGTACCGTCACACTGGACGATATCGCTAGCGATCCGTGACGTTGCAGCGTCCTGCCTAGCGATATCGTCCAGTGTGACACGCAGCAGCGATCAGGCCCCTGCTGTGATATCGCTGGTCGGGGCAGAAAGTCCAGAACTTTGTTTCGTCGCTGGACGTCCCGCTGACATTGCTGAATCGGCGTGACGCCGATTCAGCGATGTCTTCGCTGGTAACCAGGGTAAACATCGGGTTACTAAGCGCAGGGCCGCGCTTAGTAACCCGATGTTTACCCTGGTTACCAGCGTAAACGTAAAAAAAAACAAACACTACATACTTACCTACCGCTGTCTGTCCCCGGCGCTGTGCTTCTCTGCTCTGGCTGTGAGCACCGGGCAGCCGGAAAGCACAGCGGTGACGTCACCGCTCTGCTTTCCGGCTGCTGTGCTCACAGCCAGAGCAGAGAAGCAGAGCGCCGGGGACAGACAGCGGTAGGTAAGTATGTAGTGTTTGTTTTTTTTACGTTTACGCTGGTAACCAGGGTAAACATCGGGTTACTAAGCGCGGCCCTGCGCTTAGTAACCCGATGTTTACCCTGGTTACCCGGGGACTTCGGGATCGTTGGTCGCTGGAGAGCTGTCTGTGTGACAGCTCTCCAGCGACCAAACAGCGACGCTGCAGCGATCTGGATCGTTGTCGGTATCGCTGCTGCGTCGCCGAGTGTGACTGTACCTTACGATATGCTTCTGCTATCGCCTTCTTGATCCAGTTGACAATAGTACTTTTTGCAACCTTCTTTCCTTTATTTTGTCCTGAGGGATGGACAAATAGATTTTGATCAAGTCTGTAAGAGCTGGTCTGCTCTAGGTAAAATAATACAATGCGTCTGATGTCCAGAGTATGAAATCTCTCTTCTTTTGGATTTGTTGGATTTTGGCAAAAAGAAGGTAGAACACTTTCCTGGGAGCGGTGGAATTCTGACACAACTTTTGGAAGAAAAGAAGGGTCGAGGCGCAGTATTATAGAGTCATCTCTAATGGACAAATATGGTTCTCTCATTGAGAGGGCCTGTAGCTCTCCCACCCTCCTTGCTGAGGTAGTTGCCACTAGAAAAATTGTTTTATAAATAAGATTTTTCGGAGAACAGGAGGATAATGGTTCCAAGGGTGGACCTGTAAGCCCTTGTAATACCAGATTAAGGTCACATAATGGTACTGTTATCCGCCTTTTAGGGTTCATCTTAGAAGCGGATATCATGAACCTCTTAATCCAGCGATGATTTGCCAGATCCTGGTCAAATATTGAACTGAGGGCAGAAACTTGGACTTTTAGGGTGATAGGCCTATGGCCTATTTCTAAGCCTTTTTGCAGAAAGTCTAGAATTTGTGATAAATTCGGATTGAAGGGATCTGGTATTTCAGGAAGAGAAAATGATGAGAATTTCTTCCAGACTTTATTGTATATAGCATTGGTTACTGGTTTCCTTGATTTTTGAAGTGTGGAAACCACTGGTTCTGATAGTCCTTTGGCTCTCAACACCTGGGCCTCAGTAGCCATGCCGCCAGATTCCATTTGTGAGAATCTAGGAGATGGATTGGTCCCTGTGAAAGAAGGTCTTCTTCTACTGGAAACTGGATCGGGCCATCCACCTGTAAATCCACTATCGGGTTGTACCAGCTCCTCTTTGGCCATAACGGGGCTACCAATATAGTTGGTGTCTGTTCTTCCCGAATTTTCTGCAAGACTTTTGCCAATATTGGAATTGGTGGAAACGCATAGGCCAGCTGAAAATTCCATCTCTGGACCAGTGCATCCACCCCTCTGGAGCCGTCCCTGGGGTTTAGGGAGAAGAAGGCTTCGACTTTCACATTTTGGCGGGAATGCGAAGAGGTCGATTTCTGGAAGACCCCATGTGTTCACAAGCATCTCGAAATTTCGGTTGCTCAATCACCATTCCCCCGGATGTATGTCCTGGCGACTCAGTCTGCTTGAGTGTTGGATGAGCCTTTCAGAGTGAACTGCCGTCAGGGATGGTAGATGTCTTTCTGCCCAGGAACATAATCGGGTAGATATGTTCTTTAGGTTGTTGTTCTTTGAACTGCCCTGATGTCTGATCTGAGCCACCGCAGTCATATTGTCCGAATATACTCGAACGGGATGTCCCTTGATAAGTTGACCCCCTACCAGCAGAGCTTCCTCTACAGCCTTTAGTTCTCTGTAGTTGGATGACTTCCTGCTTGTTGTCCGGTCCCAGAGACCTTGGAAAGGAGTATGATTTACCATGGCCCCCCAGCCTCTCTTGCTGGCATCTGTTGTAACTGTGGCCAATGGGACTTGTGTCCAATTGACTCCTTTTTGTAGGTTTTTTGGGTTTACCCACCATGCCAGGGAGGCCTTGACACGACCTGGTGTGTATAACCTCTTGTTCAAAGAACTGGGATGACCGTTCCAATTCTTCAGGATGTGTGCCTGAAGAATTCTGGAGTGGGCTTGGGCCCATGGTACCGATTGGATGCAGGCTGTCATGGATCCTAGAAGTGACATGCCTTCTCTGATTGTAGGGGATCTGGTATCTCTGAACGTCTTGACCTTCGATAGTAGGGTTAGACGATGGTCCAATGGAAGGAAGGACATTTGTTTTGCAGAGTCCAGAAGAACTCCCAGGAATTTCCTGGATTTGGAGGGTCGTAGTTGTGATTTTCCCAGATTCGGGACCCATCCAAGGGAAGTCAGGATATTGAGAGTCTTTGACACATGAGACTCCAAGATTTGTTTGGTGGGAGCTACTATCAAAAGGTCGTCTAGATAAGGCACTATACAGACGCCTTGCCTCCGGATAAAGGAGACTACTTCCCCCATTATTTTGGCAAATACTCTTGGTGCAGAGGAGATCCCAAACGGAAGGACGTTGAACTGATAGTGCTCTATCAGACGTCCCTTCTGTACTGCAAATTTGAGATACTGACCATGTCTCGGGTGAATTGGGATGTGAAAGTATGCATCCTTCAGATCGATAGTAGCCATGAAGGAGTGAGGGCTTATCAAGGGAATGGCGGTTTTTACTGATTCCATCTTGAATCTCCGGTATTTCACATGCCGGTTTAGGCCTTTCAGATTTATAATAATACGGGACTCGCCCGAAGGTTTGGGTACCAGAAAAAGACGGGAGTAATGCCCCCGATCTCTCTCTGATTCCGGAACCTGAGATATCACATTTGACATCTTTAGGGCCCTGAGACCCGATTCCAACCTGGACTGGTCTTTTAAGGAGGGAAGGGAGGTAATCTTTAGACCCCGTGGGGGGAGGAAATGAATTCTATTAGAAGACCCTCTTTGATGACGTTGAGGACCCAGGGGCAATTGGTGATGTTTTGCCACTGAAGTACAAAATTTGAGAGTCTCCCCCCCACCGGGTCGAAGTCACCGCTTCTCCTGCTGAGACTGTTGCTGCTGTCGTTGAGGGATAAGGATATTTCTCCCTCCTTCCTTCGGGTAACTCCACCTTCCAGACTTGCCTTTCCCTCTCTGAGAGGTTTGGGGCTGAAAGGGACAAAAAAACTTCTTTTTGGGAGTTTTTTGTTCTGAGAGGGCTTTCTTTTTATCGGTTGCCTTTTCCAAGATGTCATCTAGGGAAGGCCCGAAGACATAGTTACCCTTAAACGGAATGGCGCACAATTTGGCCTTGGAGGTGATATCACCAGACCACATTTTTAGCCAAAGCGCCCCTCTAGCTGAATTAGTCTGCACTAATGATCTAGCGGCAACTCTGATAGCTTCCATAGAGGCATCCGCCAAGAAACCAGTAGCTCTAAGAAGACTAAGTAGAGAGTTTAACAACTCAGCCCTAGAAGTGCCCTGGGATATGTGGGATTCCAGTTCTCCCAACCAGCGGAAAAGGGCTCTAGCCACACAAGTTGACGCAATATTGGCTTTGAGGGCTACCGTGGAAGTCTCCCACGATTTTTTCAACAGACTTTCTATTTTTCTGTCCATTGGATCTTTTAACTGTGAAAAGTCTTCGAACAGAAGAGCCGTTCTCTTAGCCACTCTTGCCACTTGTGAATCAACCTTGGGGATATCCCATTTGGCCGAATCTCCTTCTAAGGGGAATCTATGCTTCATCTCGGATGGGATACTGAGACATTTTTCAGGTAGTTCCCACTCTTGATCAATCATATAAGATACACTAGAGTGGACCGGGAAACCCACCCATTTCCCCTTAGTTATACCACTAAACATCTGGTCCTGTATGGACTGTGGTTCTGATTCTTCCTCCTGCCCCATAGTACTGCGTACGGCAGATACTAAATCCTCAATCCATTCTGAAGAAAACAGATATTTTCTACCTTCAGAGGTTATAGGGGACGTAGGTTCCTCCCGTCGACCCGAGGATGAGGCATAGGAGAGGTCTGATTCAGAATCAGAATCCTCATCCTGAATTTTCCTTTTCTTAGTTGGAGAAAGTGGCGGTGGGGGTGGAGGGGTAAAGGCCGCTAGGGAAGATTGCACCTCTTGTTTAACTAAGGAGCGAATTTCTTCCAATAGTGAAGGTTGCTCAGCTCTGACGATCTTCTCAGTACAGGATCTGCAGAGTTTTTTCTCCCATAATGGGGGCAGCTTAATGTTACAGATGGCACATTTCTTTTTAATAGTAGTTTTAGGGGTGGGCTTTTCTCCCTGCAACGAGAGGGGAGAGAGAATCAGAACTAATAGTATCCCCCCTATGTCACTAGCTAAGGATCCCTCTCCCTGCCACACTTACTGTGGCAGGGGCAGCGCTGGGCTCTGCAGGCGCAGGGCAGGTACTGTTCTCCATGACAGGACAGTCTTACCTGCGATGTTTTCCGGCAGGTTTTATGCTATGCAGTATGTCCCTGCCCCCAGCGGTTAGCGATATCCTCCTCCCCTCCATGGTCCCGGGTGGAGGAACGGCATCCTGCACGAGGCGCCGCCGGCGGAAGTGCCCCAAGGGAGCGCAGAAAAGACCGGAAGTGACGCGCGCGATCACTTCCGGGTTGACTTGCAGCTTGCAGAGGAGAGGAGACCGGAGAGCTCTGGGAGGACTCCGGTCGGGATCACTGGCCTGCTTTGCCCTCACGGGGGTGTGGGAAGGCCAGGAAACGGTCCCGAGGACACCGCAGCGCGGCACGACGGGAGCAGCATAAGGGGGAGGTAAGATACGACCCCATGCTGCCTGATTTTTTAAATAGGCAGAGCCTTAGTAAGTGCAGTAGTTACCGGCCACCACAGCACACGGAGAAACCCCTCTCTGTCCCATGGGGAACAGGAAAGACACTGGTGAGGGGGAGGTGGGAGGGCCTTTTAACCTCTCAGTATTTCCTGTTCCCCATTAGGGCAAAGAGGCAACCTCCATATGCCGTCGTGGAAGGTGACTAGAGAAATAATTGTTTTTGCATCGCTTTATTCTGAAAGCTATAACTTTTTTATTTTTCCGCTGTTTGAGCTGTATGGCAGCTTGTTTTTTGCGGGACAAGATGAGGTTTTCATCACTATGATTTTTATTTTGATATGACTTTTTGATCACGTTTTATTCTACTTTTTGTTTGGCGGCATGATGAAAACGCAAAGGTTTTTGCGCCTTTTTTTTTTTTTTTTTTTTACAGTGTGCACCGAAGAAGGGAACAAGTGTGACCGTTTTATAGGTGATATGATGGTGGAGAATTGGGAAGAGGATGAGGAGGGCAACAGCAAATAGCCAAAATAAGGAAGCGTATACCCATGTGTTGGTGTGAAGTGCATGGGCATAGACCTCCCAAAAAAAGACACTGGATTTCAGTTTGTTACGCTGCTATCATTCGGTGGCATTGAGAAGTCTGACCCAATCCAGTCCTTGTTCATTTTTATAAGAGTCAGCATTTTCAGTTGACAGGCGGATGCGCTTATCTGTTAAATCCACCAGCGGCACTAAAATCCCGCTGACAGAAAGCTGGTGGCAGGGCAGGCCAGAGCCTCCAAAGCGTAGAGAGCCAGTTCATGCCACGTGTCCAGCTTGGATACCCAATAAGTAAAAAGCACAGAGGAATCCCGGAGGTACTCCCTCACCATCTTCACAAACATTGCACTTCTTGTGAGAGTACCCCACACCTCAGGGCCAATGCTATGGGAGGGTCTGAAGAAACTTTGCCAGAACTTTGCCAGTGTTCCCCTGCCTCTGCTGGATTGGAGTTGTGTCTCTATCGCCTGTAGTTCTTGGTTGTCCAACAAACTGTGACCTCTGCTGCCAGTGTTTTCAGATGGTAGTTTTTTTTTAATAATTCCACAACAAGGGCCTTCTGGTACTGCCCCATTTTAGTACACCTGTGCGCCCGGTCGGCGGGCACGTGAAAACGCCACATGCGGACGCATCCGCATACAACGCATGTCTCTGCGTACCCAATGTTAAAGATAGGTACGCAGGATGACGCAGGACACAGGCGGAGCATAGGCGGACCTTAAGGAAGGAAGTAAGCAGCCATACGCAGACCAGCCAAATGCAAGTGTGAACCCGGCCTAAGAAACAAGACTGTGATGACTGGGTGGCCCAGGTCTGATATAGACCTGATGATGCTGTGCGGCCAGCCAATCACTGTAATGCCACAACCAACATGGCTGCAGCATTACAGTGTGTGGCAGACAATCCCTGCATTTTCATCGGCTCTCTAAAGAGCACCAAACATATAAGGAGGAGACCCCGCAGAGAAACCCCCGAAATACTCAGCGAGCTTAGAGCATCTTGAGCAGTGAGATGCTCAGGCAAGTACCGAGTAGTGGCGAGCATGCTCACTAAACACTACTTATAACATCCTAACAAAAATTTAATTTACCGTATATACTCGAGTATAAGCCGAGATTTTCAGCCCAAATTTTTGGGCTGAAAGTGCCCCCCTCGGCTTATACTCGAGTCACGGTAGCGGTGGGGTCGGCGGGTGAGGGGGTGAGGGCGCTGAGGTATACTTACCTAGTCCCAGCGATCCTCGCGCTGTCCCTGCCGTCCCACGGGCTTCGGCGCTGCAGTTTCTTCCTCTCTTCAGCGGTCACGTGGGACCGCTCATTACAGAAATGAATAAGCGGCTCCACCTCCCATAGGGGCGGAGCCGCTTATTCATTTCTCTAATCAGCGGTGCCGGTGACCGCTGATAGAGAAAGAAGCTGCAGCGCCGAAGACAGGAGGGGACAGCGCGAGGATCGCCAGGACTAGGTTACATAGTTACATAGTTACATAGTTAGTAAGGCCGAAAAAAGACATTTGTCCATCCAGTTCAGCCTATATTCCATCATAATAAATACCCAGATCTACGTCCTTCTACAGAACCTAATAATTGTATGATACAATATTGTTCTGCTCCAGGAAGACATCCAGGCCTCTCTTGAACCCCTCGACTGAGTTCGCCATCACCACCTCCTCAGGCAAGCAATTCCAGATTCTCACTGCCCTAACAGTAAAGAATCCTCTTCTATGTTGGTGGAAAAACCTTCTCTCCTCCAGACGCAAAGAATGCCCCCTTGTGCCCGTCACCTTCCTTGGTATAAACAGATCCTCAGCGAGATATTTGTATTGTCCCCTTATATACTTATACATGGTTATTAGATCGCCCCTCAGTCGTCTTTTTTCTAGACTAAATAATCCTAATTTCGCTAATCTATCTGGGTATTGTAGTTCTCCCATCCCCTTTATTAATTTTGTTGCCCTCCTTTGTACTCTCTCTAGTTCCATTATATCCTTCCTGAGCACCGGTGCCCAAAACTGGACACAGTACTCCATGTGCGGTCTAACTAGGGATTTGTACAGAGGCAGTATAATGCTCTCATCATGTGTATCCAGACCTCTTTTAATGCACCCCATGATCCTGTTTGCCTTGGCAGCTGCTGCCTGGCACTGGCTGCTCCAGGTAAGTTTATCATTAACTAGGATCCCCAAGTCCTTCTCCCTGTCAGATTTACCCAGTGGTTTCCCGTTCAGTGTGTAATGGTGATATTGATTCCCTCTTCCCATGTGTATAACCTTACATTTATCATTGTTAAACCTCATCTGCCACCTTTCAGCCCAAGTTTCCAACTTATCCAGATCCATCTGTAGCAGAATACTATCTTCTCTTGTATTAACTGCTTTACATAGTTTTGTATCATCTGCAAATATCGATATTTTACTGTGTAAACCTTCTACCAGATCATTAATGAATATGTTGAAGAGAACAGGTCCCAATACTGACCCCTGCGGTACCCCACTGGTCACAGCGACCCAGTTAGAGACTATACCATTTATAACCACCCTCTGCTTTCTATCACTAAGCCAGTTACTAACCCATTTACACACATTTTCCCCCAGACCAAGCATTCTCATTTTGTGTACCAACCTCTTGTGCAGCACGGTATCAAACGCTTTGGAAAAATCGAGATATACCACGTCCAATGACTCACCGTGGTCCAGTCTATAGCTTACCTCTTCATAAAAACTGATTAGATTGGTTTGACAGGAGCGATTTCTCATAAACCCATGCTGATATGGAGTTAAACAGTTATTCTCATTGAGATAATCCAGAATAACATCCCTCAGAAACCCTTCAAATATTTTACCAACAATAGAGGTTAGACTTACTGGCCTATAATTTCCAGGTTCACTTTTAGAGCCCTTTTTGAATATTGGCACCACATTTGCTATGCGCCAGTCCTGCGGAACAGACCCTGTCGCTATAGAGTCACTAAAAATAAGAAATAATGGTTTATCTATTACATTACTTAGTTCTCTTAGTACTCGTGGGTGTATGCCATCCGGACCCGGAGATTTATCTATTTTAATCTTATTTAGCCGGTTTCGCACCTCTTCTTGGGTTAGATTGGTGACCCTTAATATAGGGTTTTCATTGTTTCTTGGGATTTCACCTAGCATTTCATTTTCCACCGTGAATACCGTGGAGAAGAAGGTGTTTAATATGTTAGCTTTTTCCTCGTCATCTACAACCATTCTTTCCTCACTATTTTTTAAGGGGCCTACATTTTCAGTTTTTATTCTTTTACTATTGATATAGTTGAAGAACAGTTTGGGATTAGTTTTACTCTCCTTAGCAATGTGCTTCTCTGTTTCCTTTTTGGCAGCTTTAATTAGTTTTTTAGATAAAGTATTTTTCTCCCTATAGTTTTTTAGAGCTTCAATGGTGCCATCCTGCTTTAGTAGTGCAAATGCTTTCTTTTTACTGTTAATTGCCTGTCTTACTTCTTTGTTTAGCCACATTGGGTTTTTCCTATTTCTAGTCCTTTTATTCCCACAAGGTATAAACCGCTTACACTGCCTATTTAGGATGTTCTTAAACATTTCCCATTTATTATCTGTATTCTCATTTCTGAGGATATTGTCCCAGTCTACCAGATTAAGGGCATCTCTAAGCTGTTCAAACTTTGCCTTCCTAAAGTTCAATGTTTTTGTGACTCCCTGACAAGTCCCCCTAGTGAAAGACAGGTGAAACTGCACAATATTGTGGTCGCTATTTCCTAAATGCCCAACCACCTGCAGATTTGTTATTCTGTCAGGTCTATTAGATAGTATTAGGTCTAAAAGGTCTAGGTGAGTATGTTATATTCACCTGTCCTCGTTCCAGCCGCCGGGCGCCGATCCATCTTCCCGGCCGGCGCCTCCATCTTCCCGGCGTCTGCGCTCTCTGACTGTTCAGGCAGGGGGCGCGATGACGCATACAGTGTGCGCGGCGCCCTCTGCCTGATCAGTCAGAGCAGAGACACCGGGAAGATGGAGGCGCCGGAACGAGACGCTGGGAGCTGCAATCAAGGGAGGTGAGTATGTGTTTTTTTTTCTTTATTGCGGCAGCGGCGGCACAAATTTATGTGGAACATCTATGGGGCACAGTGAACGGTGCAGAGCACCGTATATGGCACAGCACAGCTATGGGGCACAATGAACGGTGCAGAGCACCGTATATGGCACAGCACAGCTATGGGGCACAATGAACGGTGCAGAGCACCGTATATGGCACAGCACAGCTATGGGGCACAATGAACGGTGCAGAGCACCGTATATGGCACAGCACAGCTATGGGGCACAATGAACGGTGCAGAGCACCGTATATGGCACAGCACAGCTATGTATGGGGCACAGTGAACGGTGCAGAGCACCGTATATGGCACAGCACAGCTATGTATGGGGCACAGTGAACGGTGCAGAGCACCGTATATGGCACAGCACAGCTATGTATGGGGCACAGTGAACGGTGCAGAGCACCGTATATGGCACAGCACAGCTATGTATGGGGCACAGTGAACGGTGCAGAGCACCGTATATGGCACAGCACAGCTATGGGGCACAGTGAACGGTGCAGAGCACCGTATATGGCACAGCTATGGGGCACAGTGAACGGTGCAGAGCACCGTATATGGCACAGCACAGCTATGGGGCACAGTGAACGGTGCAGAGCACCGTATTTGGCACAGCACAGCTATGTATGGGGCACAGTGAACGGTGCAGAGCACCGTATATGGCACAGCACAGCTATGGGGCACAGTGAACGGTGCAGAGCACCGTATATGGCACAGCTATGGGGCACAGTGAACGGTGCAGAGCACCGTATATGGCACAGCACAGCTATGGGGCACAGTGAACGGTGCAGAGCACCGTATATGGCACAGCTATGGGGCACTGTGAACGGTGCAGAGCACCGTATATGGCACATCTATGGGGCACAATGAACGGTGCAGAGCACCGTATATGGCACAGCTAGGGGGCACAATGAACGGTGCAGAGCACTATATGGTTCACACCTATGGGGAAATATGAACGGTGCAGAGCACTATATGGCACAGCTATGGGGAAATAATGATCTATTTTTATTTTTGAAATTCACCGGTAAATGCTGCATTTCCACCCTAGGCTTATACTCGAGTCAATAAGTTTTCCCAGTTTTTTGTGGCAAAATTAGGGGGGTCGGCTTATACTCGGGTCGGCTTATACTCGAGTATATACGGTATGTTTCCAAAATTGTGCTGATGTAAAGCAGACATGTGGGAAATATTACTTATTAACTATTTTGTGTGATATGACTCCTGTGATTTAAGTGTATAAAAATTAAGTTTGAAAATTGCTAAGTTTTCAAAATTTGTCAAATTTTCATTTTTTTTAAGAAATAAACGTGAGTCATATCGAAGAAATTTTACTTTTAACATGAAGTTTAATATATCACAAGAAAACAATGCCAGAATCACCAGGATCCATTAAAGCGTTCCAGAGTTATTACCTCTGGAGAAATCGGGTTTGCGATGTGAACCAGGGCTGTTTTAGTCTTTGTTTGAAGGTTCTGAGGGTGAGGGGAGCTACGTCATCAAGGGTGCTTCTAAGAGTGTCGTTGTAGTGATGTACAGCCAGATCAGGACAGGGAAAAGAGGAGATTGGGGACAATGATGAGTGTAGGGAGTCTGAAAGTGTATAAGGGTTAATGGCATGTAGATTTCTGAAAGTGTGGTAGGTAGGAGTGCGCTGGGGTGGGCGAGGAATTGTGAGCATGAAGGAGAGAATGTTGTGGTCAGAGAGGGGAAGTGGTGAGTTGTCTAGGTAGAAGATTGAACAGAGCCGGACAAAGACCAGTTCAAGTGTGTTACCGTCTTTGTGTGTTTCAGAGGTTGAGAGCTGTGAGAGGCCTAGAGAAGTAGTTAGTGATAGAAGCTCGGATGCAGATGTGGAAGTGGGGCTGTTAATGGGGATGTTGAAGTCTCCAAGGATAAGGGTTGGTAGTTTTGAGGACATGAAGTGCGGCAGCCAGGCAGAGAAATGGTCCAGGAACTGGGTGGGTGAGGCTAGGGCCCGGTATACGACCACTACTCAGGGATTTTACTGCAGGGTATTTAATTATTGCTTCTGTCTTTGTTTTTTTTCATGATTAGTTATGCAGATTCTTGTTCTGTCACTGCATCATTACTGTTTTGTTCTTGATGGTGGAAAAATATTTTTTTCCTGAATAGTACAAATTACAACCTGTTCTCACATTCCCTAATAGCTCAGTATGTTATTAGGTTGATTCCCAAGTGAAAGGTCGTTGGTTCTAATCAAGGAGTAGCCATGAAGATTTCCCAAGAAAAGAGAAACTGCCCTCTCTCGGCCAAGAAAATTGCCAAACTGCATCACGTGAATGCAATGACAGTTGGAAGAATACAAAATGATGTTCATCCATCCATTGAAAAGCCAAGAGGTGGACATCCAGGCAAAATATTGGATTCAACAAACATCACAAGGTCTATCAGTTCTGGCTTGACAAACATGGCAGTGGAGGCGGCTCATATGTATTGTAATAGTGAGATCACAGATGTCCATGCAAGCACCGTGCAACACACTTCACAACAAGCCTGGAATGGTGGCCCAAAAAAAAGGTGAAGAAGTCTTGACTTCAATATCGTCATACGGGTTGGCTCGAGTTTGCAAAAAAATACAAAAAGTGGAAACAAGTGATTAGGAGCGATGAGACTAAAGTCAAAAACTAAAGATCTGATGGGTGCAAATGGGTCTGGAAGAAATGAGGGAAAAAGTGACTAATGGGATGAAAAATTAAAGGAACCAACAAGTTCAGTGGAGGAAGCCTGATGATATGGGGTTGTTTCACAGCTAAAGGCGTTGGATACTTGACCAGGATCAATGCTGAGCTCTACGTGAGTATCATACACTTGAGCGGTATGAAAATGACGACATAGTGTTCCAGCAGGACAATGACTCGAAGCATACATCAGGATTAGAGAAGAAATGGTTCACTGACAATGAAGTAAAGCTGATGGATTGGCCCTCACAGTCCCCAGACCTAAACTCAATCGAACAATTGTGGGTAGAGCTGAAGAAAAAGTTGAATACATACCCAAGTGAGTCGACCAGTTTGCATCAACTTTGGGAATGTGTGGAAGAGACCTGGGATCAGATTTTTGTCAAGACATGTTTGAATCTGATCGAGAGCATGCCCAGAAGGATTCAGGCAGTGTTGAAAGCCAAAAGGTGGATTCAATCAATAACAAAAATTCAAATTTAGATTTTCAACAGCGAAACAGTAACAGTGCAGTGGCATGACAAGAATCTGTATAAGTAATCATATGCTAAATAGTTGCAACTCAAATTTATGTATGAGCTAGGCAAAATAATTGTCTACAAAATGGTGGCACTCTCGTGTTCAAAGCAGTAGTGGATGGTGAGATTTTGAGCCGAAATTCAAAAGTTCAAAACATTGTTACACTTTTGCTTATCAGTGTAGATCGATCTTGTGCAAGCAAGGACAGGTCAACCAGGGACCTCACAGTTATTTTGATTGCATCAAGTTTCTGGTCTTAATCTTCGCCTTGTACCTTCTATTCCTCCCAGCATAATGTCCTTCTCCAGTGATTTAGTAAGGCAATGGACCAGCAAAATAAATAGTGCAGGGTATTCTGTCATACACCAAAAAAGTGCATGTAATGGGTGAAGGAAGGATAGGTGTATATCAGGCACCAATAACCCAAAATAAAACAATATGAATAGTAATGTCCAAAAATTGAAAAGATACTTTACTGATACCAAAGCATACACATAGGTTAATATAAAAGCAAAAAGACAAAAATGTAAGGGAATATCTTTTGTGACAGAGAACAATCATCATGTAATAATAAACAAGGTGAAAAAGACACTCTCAAAACAGCAAAAGTACATGCAAAAATTAAGTATGATAGTAACATAGTTAGTAAGGCCGAAAAAAGACATTTGTCCATCCAGTTCAGCCTATATTCCATCATAATAAATCCCCAGATCTACGTCCTTCTACAGAACCTAATAATTGTATGATACAATATTGTTCTGCTCCAGGAAGACATCCAGGCCTCTCTTGAACCCCTCGACTGAGTTCGCCATCACCACCTCCTCAGGCAAGCAATTCCAGATTCTCACCGCCCTAACAGTAAAGAATCCTCTTCTATGTTGGTGGAAAAACCTTCTATCCTCCAGACGCAGAGAATGCCCCCTTGTGCCCGTCACCTTCCTTGGTATAAACAGATCCTCAGCGAGATATTTGTATTGTCCCCTTATACAGGTCCTTCTCAAAAAATTAGCATATAGTGTTAAATTTCATTATTTACCATAATGTAATGATTACAATTAAACTTTCATATATTATAGATTCATTATCCACCAACTGAAATTTGTCAGGTCTTTTATTGTTTTAATACTGATGATTTTGGCATACAACTCCTGATAACCCAAAAAACCTGTCTCAATAAATTAGCATATCAAGAAAAGGTTCTCTGGAGCCGGGAGCTGCAGAAGCTAAAACAGGCAGGAGAGCCCCATGTGCAGCGGCGGCCATCTTGGGAGCGCGCGCTAGGGAGCACAAGACACCGCGCTGTTCATTGCCGGAGCTGGACCTCCCACCATCTCGGAGGCAGCGGTGACTGACCGCACTGGTGGGCGCGACGAGGGACCTGCAAGAGGGAGCAGGAAAGAACGCGGTGCTGCTCTCTGCTGGAGCCGGGTCCCCCTCATCTTGGAGGCGGTGGCGGTGGATACTACTGGTAAGCCGTGAGGACTGATGCAAGTGGCGGTACATGCCGGGGGTAGCGGCCATCATATCAGCGCACACCCTGACAGTTAGGGAAGTGCGCTTCTAATCTTATTAGCGGCGCTGGGCGGTGAGTGTGCGCCTGAAGAAGTAGGGGTGGTGCAGTGTGTGCCCTGAGAAAGTGGGACCTGCGCCCCCCTGTCGGGTGGACATTTTCCCTGCTAACGCCATAACATTACAGGGATTAACCCCTTTTCAGCTGCTCCCCTTATGATAACTGTGGAATTGCACGGCTTGAGTGTTACAGCGGCTATCTCTATATACCGGATACCCTAAACTGCCTGCCCAGTGGACTCCTGTCTTATAACCTCGGGCTCCATAATACAAGTCTCAAAATCGGAATACAGCTTGTCCATAATTACTCCTTGGGTCGCTTTGTGAAATCCCCTTGTGAATATCCACCATGCAGCACCCTAGAGGAGCATCGGCTGCTGAAAAATTAAAAAAATATGCCAAAGATGATCCTCATGATAATGTGCGCAATCTTAGAAATAATCCTACACCGTCTCAACGTAAAGGACGCCCCTCCGACAGCAATGAGGAGGGAGGAGAGGATGAACTGACTCTTAAACAGGCATCAGAGCAGTTGATGCAGGCTATCTCCCTCACTAGATCAGCTCTTACGGAGAAAATAGAAGATGTGCATACTGAGGTGGGACGCCTGCGTCATGACATGCAAACTATGAGAGGGCGCATCACGGAGGTTGAAACGAGGGTGTCTCATATTGAAGACACTATCGCCCCTATGGAGGCTAAACTGACCAAAGCTGCCGGATCCGTAAATGCCTGGAAGCAAAAGGCAGACGACTTGGAAAATAGACTGCGCCGCAATAATATCCGAATTATAGGTCTCCCGGAGCGGTCGGAGGGTCAGCAGCCTGAACAGTTTCTGGAGGAATGGCTCAAGTCATCACTGGGAGATGGATTCTCCTCGACATTCGCGGTGGAAAGGGCCCATAGGGTCCCGACCAGGCCTCTTCCTCCTAGAGCCCCGCCGCGGCCTTTCCTGGCGCGTCTCCTTAATTGTAGAGACAGAGATATCATCCTCCGCTTAGCACGGCAGAAGGGCCTCATCAAATTCGATAATGCTACCATATCGATTTTTCCAGATTTTTCTATGGAACTTCAAAAGCAGCGAGCACGATTTATGGATATCAAGAAACAACTTAGAGATAAGAACATCGTTTACTCCATGCTTTATCCGGCCCGGCTTCGCATCGTTTATAAGGGCTCCTCCTTATTCTTCACGGATCCAGCGGAGGCGACTGAGTGGTTGCGGTCTCGCGGGGGGTCGAATGCGGAAGACTCCTAACCTGAGCTCCCTGATTAATGGCAACATAGATAGAGCTTTCTGCCTGGATGTGGAAAATATCAACAATACCGGACACTGAGTCCAGTGAGGGTATCCCCTATTCAATTTGACTGTGGGAGTATGGAAATATGCTCCCCTACTGTTCAAGTTTTGTTTAGTTTGGTTTTATATACTAGTTTTGGATGTTTATTAAGCATGGCTGCCTCTAATGCTAATTCTTTGCTCTGTGCGGTGCCGTTAGACTGCACCCGAATGATAATGATATATATCAATGCTCCCTTTAAGAGTAAATATGGGGGCTGAACTTATATGTATGACCTGGAACATACGAGGTATAAAAACTCCTCGAAAGAAAATTAAGGTGTTTTCGCAGATTAAAAGATATCACCCTCAAGTCGTAGCTCTGATAGAGACACATCTGACAAGAGACACGGCTCGATGTATACAAAAGCCATGGGTACAGTGGTCCCTACACGCATTCCACACTAGCTATTCAAGAGGGGTCTCTCTGCTGATACACAAAGAGGTCAGATGGGAGGCTAAAGAGGCGAGACGTGATCCGGAGGGTCGTTTCGTCTTTGTGCATGCATTTATTAACTCACGAGAGTATGTGTTGTTGTGTATCTATAACCCCCCTCCCGCTAACATGTCAATCCTACGTATGGCTCTGGGCTTCTCCTTAAAATATCCGGAAGCCAATGTTATTTGTATTATGATGCTAATATTATCGTGCTTAGGAAGGAGGGGAAGGATCCTCTGGATTGTGGATCATATAGACCAATTTCTTTAGTGAATGTGGACTACAAAATTTTCACTAAAATTCTGGCTACTAGATTGAATGCGATCATACTAGATCTCATACACCCAGATCAAACTGGCTTTATGCCCGGGAAAAATACCTCTATTAATATTAGAAGAGTGCAATCGGTCATTCAATATAGTTCATTAGAGCCAGACAATAAGTGGGCATTAGCTTCGTTGGATGCAGCTAAGGCTTTTGATTCCCTTGAGTGGTCCTTTTTAACTGCATGCTTACGGAAATATGGGTTTGGGAATAAATTTCTAAGAGGGATAGGTACACTATATGCGAAACCTGGGGCACGTATGGTGGTAAACGGTTCTGTATCTGCACCATTTTCCTTACATAGGGGAACTCGCCAGGGATGCCCTCTCTCCCCAGCTCTATTTGCCTTGGCTATAGAAGCCCTGGCAATACGGATGAGGTCCTCTGTAGACATTAAAGGGATACATATTGCTGACCGGGTGGACATTATTGGTCTTTATGCAGACGATATGGTGGTGTTTATGGACCAGACAGAAGATACATTGCCAAAAGTAATAACGATGATTGATAAATTTAGTACATTTTCTGGTCTATATATAAATTGGGATAAATCTGCTTTGATGCCTCTCTCCCATACCCCAATGCCATGCCTTGAAACCCTCTCGCTGCTGCCCATTGTCTCCAATTTTAAATACCTTGGAATACATATGTCTCAATGCAGTCACCAAGATTTGCATCTCAATATATATCCACTATTGGACGTGGTTAAATCTAAATTTGCCACCTGGGACAAGCTCCCGCTATCTGTGGCTGGTCGTATTAACCTGATCAAAATGATATTACTCCCAAAATTGAGCTATTGTCTTCAACATAGTGCCGTTTCAATACCTAAATCTTTCTTTGCAACCCTGAATTCCCTTACCACATCCTTCATATGGGGGAAAGCTAGGCCTAGACTTAAATTATCCATTCTACAGAGACCCAAACAGGGGGGTGGGGCTGCCTTGCCGGACTTCTATCTGTACTACCTTGCTGGGCAGGCAAAAATGATAAATAAGTGGATGCCCGGGGAGTCTCTTCCCAACTCTGAAAGCCATGTATTACATTCAGCTCAGATTGATTGCCCGCTGGGCTTTTTGGAAATGGAGAAAATTACTGTCCCTCGTTTGCTTCCTTTGCTCCGATTGGCCCGTTCGATATGGAGGCAAATTAAAAAAGTTACAAAATCTGTTGATATAGCAGCCGAAATGCCATTGTGGAACAATAGCTATTTCCCGGGATTATTAGGCCATCCATCTACTGAATTTTGGATATCGTATGGTGTCCTCACAGTGAGTGATATACATAGCCAAGGAATTTTTGTTTCTTTTGAACAATTACAAAATACTCACAATATACCGAGATCTCAATTTTTCCGTTATTTACAATTAAGATCTGCTTTCCAATCATATGTACGGCATACGGGTGCAGGTAGAACTATTTCAACTTTACCATTAATAGGAATTCTCAAATCACAAGGGCCTCAGGGACTCATCTCCTCTTTATATACCTATATGTTATCCATAGGCGAAGAATCCACCTTAGATTTAATTAAGGGAAAATGGGGGAGGCTACTTCCAGATACACTAGGAGAAGAATGGGATGAAATCTTGGAATCCCCGACTAGGGTCTCCCCATCAATCAATAATAGGATGACCCAACTGTATATTATATATCAATCCTATTTGACCCCGACTCGTCTATTTAAAATGGGCCATCTTCATTCATCAGACTGCTTGAGGTGTCATTCCAGTGACGCAGATTTCATTCATATGATCTGGAAATGTCCTGTTGTTTTTCAATTTTGGAAAGAGGTAACGGTACTATTGACATCCTTGGTGTCGATCCCTGTTCCACTTGAGCCACTGGTATGCCTGTTTGGGGTATGGGAGGCAGAGACATGGGATCACCACACGGGAATCTTTCTGAGAGAATCGCTATTTATGGCACGAAAGGTGTTAGCAATGCGTTGGATGGGAGGTTCCTGTCCATCTCTTAGGGCATGGATTGACTTAGTGAACTCAATTATTCCATATGAGCGGACGCTATATCAAAACAGGGGTTGTCCAGCCAAATTTGAGAAGATATGGGGAAGATGGAACTCATCCGGCCATACTGTTTAGATCAAAATAACTCAGTATACGCATAAAAAGGGTGTACGATTATGCGGACACTATTTACTCACAGGGCGGAGTCTATTTAGAACTCTCCTGCAAGAGGCACTATGTTATGTTAGTTTTGGAGGCTTTATTAGAAGTTAATGTAGTTAAGATTCAAATAAGATGTTACTGATTAACATACACAGTTTATTATCTTTATAATATTTTATACACGGCTATGTATGGTAATTTTCTGTAACTAACTAATGGATAATGATGTATACAAGCAAATGTGTGTATGATCTGTCCTGTAATTAATAAACGAATTTAAAAAAAAAGAAAAGGTTCTCTAAACGACCTATTACCCTAATCTTCTGAATCAACTAATTAACTCTAAACACATGCAAAAGATACCTGAGGCTTATATAAACTCCCTGCCGGGTTCATTACTCAAAACCCCCATCATGGGTAAGACTAGCGACCTGACAGATGTCAAGAAGGCCATCATTGACACCCTCAAGCAAGAGGGTAAGACCCAGAAAGAAATTTCTCAACAAATAGGCTGTTCCCAGAGTGCTGTATCAAGGCACCTCAATGGTAAGTCTGTTGGAAGGAAACAATGTGGCAGAAAACGCTGTACAACGAGAAGAGGAGACCGGACCTTGAGGAAGATTGTGGAGAAGGACCGATTCCAGACCTTGGGGAACCTGAGGAAGCAGTGGACTGAGTCTGGTGTGGAAACATCCAGAGCCACCGTGCACAGGCGTGTGCAGGAAATGGGCTACAGGTGCCGCATTCCCCAGGTAAAGCCACTTTTGAACCATAAACAGCGGCAGAAGCGCCTGACCTGGGCTACAGAGAAGCAGCACTGGACTGTTGCTAAGTGGTCCCAAGTACTTTTTTCTGATGAAAGCAAATTTTGCATGTCATTCGGAAATCAAGGTGCCAGAGTCTGGAGGAAGACTGGGGAGAAGGAAATGCCAAAATGCCTGAAGTCCAGTGTCAAGTACCCACAGTCAGTGATGGTGTGGGGTGCCATGTCAGCTGCTGGTGTTGGTCCACTGTGTTTCATCAAGGGCAGGGTCAATGCTTTATGGTGAAGATTTCATTTTTTCAGCACGACCTGGCACCTGCTCACAGTGCCAAAACCACTGGTAAATGGTTTACTGACCATGGTATTACTGTGCTCAATTGGCCTGCCAACTCTCCTGACCTGAACCCCATAGAGAATCTGTGGGATATTGTGAAGAGAAAGTTGAGAGACGCAAGACCCAACACTCTGGATGAGCTTAAGGCCGCTATTGAAGCATCCTGGGCCTCCATAACATCTCAGCAGTGTCACAGGCTGATTGCCTCCATGCCACGCCGCATTGAAGCAGTCATTTCTGCCAAAGGATTCCCGACCAAGTATTGAGTGCATAACTGAACATTATTATTTGATGTTTTTTTTGTTTGTTATTAAAAAACACTTTTATTTGATTGGATGGGTGAAATATGCTAATTTATTGAGACAGGTTTTTTGGGTTATCAGGAGTTGTATGCCAAAATCATCAGTATTAAAACAATAAAAGACCTGACAAATTTCAGTTGGTGGATAATGAATCTATAATATATGAAAGTTTAATTGTAATCATTACATTATGGTAAATAATGAAATTTAACACTATATGCTAATTTTTTGAGAAGGACCTGTATACTTATACATGGTTATTAGATCGCCCCTCAGTCGTCTTTTTTCTAGACTAAATAATCCTAATTTCGCTAATCTATCTGGGTATTGTAGTTCTCCCATCCCCTTTATTAATTTTGTTGCCCTCCTTTGTACTCTCTCTAGTTCCATTATGTCCTTCCTGAGCACCGGTGCCCAAAACTGGACAAGGTATGCAACCCATAACATGCAGTAAAACGAAGGAGAGAGTCATAGACCCCTCTATGCTTCTTATTGTGAGTTGCAAACATGGTGGTTCGTATGAATAATTTATATTTTGCACTTTGATAAGGTATTTATATCACATCATACCTTCTCTCTATGTTCCACTGGATTCATTTAATTATTACAGTCATCTTAGTGTGTTTTACAGTCGATTCAAACTGTATCACTGTTTAACTGTGCCTTTGGGTAACCCTTGTTTATCATGCTCAATTTTCGGTAGTCAGTCTTTTTGCCCTTTTTGTCTGATTTTAATTACTTTTATATTCATCTCTGTGTACGTTTTTATATCAAAAAAGTATCTTTTCATTTTTCGGACATTCCTGCTTATACTGTTTTTCTTTGGATTATTGGTGTCCGATATATATCTGTTCCTCCTTCATCCATATCTTTGTATATGTCCAAATTAGGCAAGTCATAGCTGGGTGATCCTTGCTTCAAGTGACATGTGTGGCTTGATGTGTTCCAAAATTGA
The DNA here is from genome assembly GCF_032444005.1 of Ranitomeya imitator. Lineage (NCBI taxonomy): Eukaryota > Metazoa > Chordata > Amphibia > Anura > Dendrobatidae > Ranitomeya > Ranitomeya imitator. Next base: position 364,205,820 of record NC_091283.1, read on the forward strand.
TTTGTTTGTTCTTCTTGCCATCCATGGTATTAATAACAGCCTTCTCCAGCAGCACATTTTGAAGGCATCTATTCTGCTTCTGTTGTGTTTCATTATCGTCCAGGTTTAACATCCACAGAAAAGACCAGAATATGTGCTAGCTGTGTCTTTGTCACCAGTGAAATGTTCCTGAATTTGAAAACCTTGTCCACTGACTTCCTTGATGATTTGCCCACAGCTGTTCTCCTATTGACTTCCAGTGTTGTCACTGCATCTTGAGTGATCATTGATCCAAGAAGGTTCAAGTCCTTTACAACTTCCAGTTTGTCGCCATCCATCTCAAATCAGTCATAGCCGTACCTGGCAGTAGTCAATATCTTTGTCTTCTTTGTATTGAGTAGCAGCTCCATGTTCATTCTTTCAATGAAGGTGAAAAAAACTACTACACTAAGAATGGAAAGTGATTTAAAGAAAATGGATCACATCAGATGTTCCTACAAAGAAGGAATAGATCATATATGTAAATAATAATCTCTTTATTTATATAGGAATACACATTATCATTACTGTCCCCAATGGGGTTCGCAATCTAAATTCCCTATCAGTATGTCTTTGGAATGTGGGAGGAAACCAGAGTGCCCAGAGGAAACCCACGCAAACACGGGGAGAACATACAAACTCCTTGCAGATGTTGTCCTTGGTGGGATTTGAACCCAGGACTCCAGCACTGCAAGGCTGCACTGCTAACCACTGAGCCACAGTGCTGCCCTATATTTACTATGTAACTAGTAAGTTGCAACATGAATTTATTTATTACTGTAATGTAGATAAGATAAAGACATTGTTCACACACGGAGATTGTGAATTATAAGAAACTGTAATAAATTGCAGATCACTGAAACTGGGAGTTAGAGAAAAAAGGGAAAAGGAACTGTCAGCATTTTCATGTACTGACTGTATAAGTATATAACAATTTGAAACATTCCATGCACTTGGAATATTGTTTTTTAGGTAACAGATGTCCATTAGTAACTGCATATATTTTTTAAATTACTATCCCTTTTGATTTACTTATTTGTCATTACTTTAGCTGCCTCTTCTATGTTTTCTTGTACGGTTTGTCAAAATATGTTTTCTCCCAGCGTGAGTTTTTTCTTGATAATTAACAAAATATGACTTAAGAAAAACATTCCTTACCTGTTAGGTATCACAATGGATTCTCCCTGTGTGAGATTTTTCATGTTGAAGAAGATACCATTTGTGGAAAAAACATTTCCCACATTGTGAACAGGAATATGGCTTCTCCCCTGTATGAATTTTCTGGTGTCTAACAAGACATGATTTATCTCCAAAACATTTTCCACATTCTGAACATGAAAATGGCTTCTCCCCTGTGTGAATTCTCTGGTGTATAAGAAGATGGGATTTCTGGTTAAAATGTTTCCCACATTCTGCACATGAAAAAATTTTCTTCCCTGTGTGGGTTCCTTGGTGAATAACAAGATGTGATTTCTGGCTAAAATATTTCCCACATTCTGAACATGAAAAAGGCTTCTCCCCTGTGTGAATTCTTTGATGTGTAACAAGACTTGATTTATCTCTAAAAGATTTCCCACATTCTAAACATGAATATGGCTTCTCCCCTGAGTGTATCCTCTGGTGTCTAACAAGATTTGATTTATCTCCAAAACATTTATCACAATTTGAACATGAAAATGGCTTCTCCCCTGTGTGAGTTCTTTGGTGTGTAACAAGGTGTGATTTCTGGTTATAATATTTCAAACAGTCTGAGCAAGAAAATCGTTTTTCCTCTGTGTGAATTGTTTGATGTTTAACAAAAAACCTATTACGGGAAAAACATTTTCCAAACTTTGAATTTGAAAATGGTTTCTTTTCTTTAGGAGCAATTTCATTTTTAATGCTTCTTTTATGGCTTTTATTTTTTCCAATAGTCTTTGATGCATCAGAAGATTGGACCTGTTTAAAAGGATCAGATGATAGATCTTTGCTGTGAAGAGATGGTGGAATATCTGGAATAATTGCATTCACTTCAAATGCATCTTGTGTGATATCAACGTTATCTGATGTAAAAACTGAAGATGTCAGATGTCCCTCTGATCTCCTGGTCCAGTCACCTGCCAAGAATAAAAACAATTATTTTTTTAATAAAATATCCTTAATTATATTTTTATATGTCTAGATAAAATGTCCATAGATATTGCAAGACTCCACTCACATCCACCATCCTTCAATGGAAAACTAGAGGGTTTGCTCAACAACCAATTTAGCAAAATTAAAGCTCTCAAAGACAAATGTCCCCCTCGCTTCTGAACCTTGTCATATGACTAAACACTGTTAGCGTCATTATGTTTGACATTGCTATGATTGCTGTACCAGGAGAACCCACTTAAAAAATTACTATATGCATGTGTCCAGAACCACAAGCTGGAGTGCTAAGATAGCATATTATCAATTTTCTCTTTGCAGCATTAACTGTGTGTTATTTTCCAGAAAGTGCCTGTGTGGTCAAAAAAGTCTCCACACCTATGAATTCCATGAGGGAAATGGAGTAACTTTATCAGGCTTTCTACTGCAGCTCTTGCACCATAGTTGATCTGCAAGAGAATATGTAATGAAACAAATTTTTTCATTTGCTTTCTTCCTCTCAGATTCAATATTTAAGTGCCGTATTTTTCGGACTGTAAGATGCACTTTTCCCCAAAAAAATTGTGAAGAAAATGGGGGGTGCATCTAATAGTTCGAACACAGGCTTACCGGTTGGTTGTGGCAGTGGTGTGGTGGTGGCAGAGGTGCGGTAATGCTGAGGCGCGGTGGGCGGTATGGCATGCACCTGAGCAGGGTCACTTCCACAGGTGAGGTGACACCGCGGCCCGGTATCCAAGGTGAGCAGCAGGGTCGGGTGAATCACGGGTTTCTCGGTGGCGGCGGCCATCTTCCTGAGGCCGTGCATGCACAGATTGAGTTCTCTGCTTCCCGGAGCTTCAGGAAAATGGCTGCGGGAGGCTGCGCATGCGCAGACTGAGATTGCAGCGGCCATTTTCCTGAAGCAGAGTTCGCAGATTGAGATCTCGGCTTCAGGAAAATGGCCACCGCGATCTCAATCTGTGCACGCGCTGCTTCCCGTGGCCATTTTCCTGAAGCCCCGGAAAGCAGAGTACTCAATCTGCGCACACGCGGCCTCGGGAAGATGGCCACCGAGAAACTGTTGATTAACCCGCTCTGCTGCTCGCCTTGGATACCGGGCCGCAGCGTCACCTCACCTGAGGAAGGGACCCTGTTCAGGTGCACACCGTACCACCCACCGCGCCTCAGCATCACCACACCTGTACCGCCACCATGCCACCTGTGACCCTGCTGTACCACCGCCAGCCCTCAGGTAAGATACCCTAAATTCGGACAATAAGACGGACCCCCATCTTATAAAAATCTTTTTTTCTGCTACTTTCACCCAAAATTTGGGGTGTGTCCTATGGTTCGGTGCATCTTATAGTCTGAAAAATACTGTACCTTGAAGGGGGCATGAGTGCAGAATTTCTTTCAGTGCCATATTTGTACACCAAATTTGAACATGGCATAGATCCAGCGCTCATCTATTTTCTCTTCATACAGATATAGATTAATTCTCTCTGCTGTTAACCCTTGTAAATCCTAAATCAGCTCTTCTAACTTTGCAAGATTTACATAATAGCATATGTACATTTTATTGTGTCTGTTCACAAATCCTGTAAGGTTACCTAACTCACCTCAAAGTTATATGGTCCAAGATGTCCAGCAAGTTTGTTAGTTTATCTCTGAAGAATACTGCTGAGGGATGAAAGGCACTTACACAAATGCTGCATAAGGGCCATATTTTTTTTAAGTGCACAGCAGTTAAACAAAGCAGGCACGCAGGGCAGAAGACAGTCAAGCTACGCAAATTATTCAAACAAACATGTTGCTCGTTCACAGAAAAATTTTGCTTATCTATTGGCTTCATCTGTGTTTTGGCTGCTGCCTTCTTTCAAAACTACATGTCCTTTCAAACATTCTGTACATTCCATCCTCATCAGTCCTTTTCTCTTCCCCTCTCCCATGTACAGCTTACGCTATGTTCACATTTGCATTGTTGGGCGCAGCGTCGTCGACGGATACCGACGCATGTGTCATGCGCCCCTATCTTTAACATGGGGGGCGCATGGGCATGCGCCGGTATGCATTGTCTGACGCATGCGTCATTTGGGCGCTACAGTCAGGGCGCAGCCGACGCTACATGATGCAGTTTTTCGGCGTCAAATTACAGGTGAATGTTGAACGCATGCGTCACAAAACGCTGCATTGTGTATGCATTTTGCGCTGCGTCGACGATGCTGCGCCCAACAACGCAAATGTGAACATAGCATTACATACTCTTACATTCTTAAGACACTCAAATCATTTCAATACCACCATACAACTCAGGAAACGCTCTCCCAAATAACTGAAAAATCTTCTCATTTTCTCTATTCTTCTAGTAGCAGGAGACATCTTCCTTAAGCCTCCTATTCTTAATTTAACTTGCCTTCTGCTACACACAAATACCCTGCAAATCTTATTATTATTCAAAGTATGCCTTCTATCTCCTTTAATTGTGCTCACTGGAACTCCCGGTCAGAGTGTAACAAATTCCTTTGCATTCATGATTTCTTCCTTTCAAAGTCTCTTAATGATCTGGCTATCTGACTGAAACTTGGATCTATTAGTTGGACACCACCTATTGCTGCTCTCTAGGGGCTAGTGCGTGTACTTTTCATCTGGTTCCTCCTCCCCATATAGGTAAGCAATAGGCTGTTTTATGCACTATGAGCGGCACTTGTTTTCTCCGATCTTATAAAGCATATGCCAGTCCGATGTATTCATGTCTTATATAGACTGATTTGGGACTTGAGATAGGTAACGAAACCTTTCTCTTTTGGAGAATTGCCTATATATTTTGTTCTTAGCTCAGTGCATGTTATGACTAATATATGTCTATTGGAGGTTCATTGTGAATAGCGCTACCTGGTTCTTTATTTCCTCCATATTTTAACACTCGTCTTGTCTTTTGTACATTGGGCTATAATGCCCGCAATATTTATGTGAGTGAGCTGTATTAATAAAGATTTTTTGCACTTTACTTAAACTATCTCGTCTCATCTCACTTTGTATATCCCTTTTTGAGGGCTATTACTTCCCTCTCTTTTGCAGACCCATATCTTTTAGGCTGCCGTCACACTCGCAGCATTTGGTCAGTATTTTACATCAGTATTTGTAAGCCAAAACCAGGAGTGGGTGATAAATGCAGAGGGGGTGCATATGATTCTATTATCCTTTTCCTCTAATTGTTCCACTCCTGGTTTTGGCTTAGAAATACTGATATAAAATACTGACCAAATACTGCTAGTGTGACGGCAGCCTTATACGATGGGCTACATTTTTCTCATACCCGTAAACCTGACAACAGTCGAGGTGGAAGGGTTAGCTTCTTTAATTAAAATTTACATTTTAGATCATCCCCTCAGTAACCTTACTTATGCTCCCATCTATTGAAATCAACATCATCAGACATTTCAGCACTTTTCTCTTGCGAGTGGCAGTTGTGTACCACCCTTCGACCCAACCTCGTCGCTTCATGGATCACAATCTAGCATCTGCAGTTTCTATCCTATGACATTCCCACTCTCGTCAAGGGGGGCTTTAACAACTCCACTCCCTCATCTTTGAGCTCTAACCTGCTCTTTAGGTCTTTCAGTTTACTAACTCTCCTACACATGAAGACGGGAATACAGAGGGTGCGACCACGAGCGTGCCCAATTTCACCTGGATTGCGCTGAAATACACACCACCGGCCAGAGGCTGGCAGAGGACGTTGGCTTGTCAGTTATGCGCAGCGCATGGCAGGGTCGTGATGCCATGCCTGGTTTTGCTGGTAGCAGGCATATGCTGATGAGAGCATTCACCAGCTGGTGCCTGTGCATAGTAAGAAATGTCAGTGACTGAGATAATTAGTGTAGTGCATGAGTAGCTTACTATACATGCATTTACCAAATAAATAAAAGAAAACAAAATGGTGTGGTGTCCTCCTTAGTTTTACTAACCAGCTGAGGGAAAGCAGACTGGTGTTATTATTCTGGTAAGAGGCCAATATCCATAAAGGTTTCCAGCCTATTAATATCAGCTCACAGCTGTCTGTGTAGCTTTTACTGGTTACTAAAAAGGGTGAGGGTGCTTCACAAATTGATCCGTAATGAAAAAGTACTTTTTTTTTTCTTCACAAAAAATTTCTTTTAGCCTCAATTTGTTCATTTCCACATGGGCAATAGGATAAAATGGATCCTAAAATTTATTGGGCAATTTCTCCTGAATACACAGATACCTCACATTTGGGGGTAAACCACTGTTTGGGCACACAGCAGGGCTCGGAAGGGAATGAGCGCCATTTGACTTTTTGAATAAAAAATTAGCTCCAATCGTTAGCGGACACCATGTCGCGTTTGCAGAGGCCCTGATGTGCCTAAACAGTAGAAACCCCCACAAGTGACCCCATTTTCGAAACTAGACCCCCCAAGGAACTTATCTTGATGTGTAGTGAGCCCTTTTTACCCCCAAGTGCTTCACAGAAGTTTATAACACAGAGCTGTGAAAATAAAAAGTCTTTTTCTTTTCCTCAAAATTGATGTTTTTGTCCGCAATTGTTTATTTTCACAAGGGTAACAGGAGAACTTGGACCCCAAAAGTTGTTGTCCAGTTTGTTCTGAGTACGCTGGTACCCCATATGTGGGCTTAAACCACTATTTGGGCACCCGTCGGGGCTCGGAAGGGAAGTAGTGACGTTTTGAAATGCAGACTTTGATGAAATGCTCTGCGTGCGTCATGTTACGTTTGGAGAGCCCCTGTTGTGCCTAAACAGTAGAAACCCCCCACAAGTGACCCCATTTTGGAAAATAGACCCCCCAAGGATGTGTGGTGAGCACTTTGAGCTCCCAAGTTGCTTCACAGAATTTTATAATGTAGAGCCGTGAAAATAATTTTTTCCCCTCAAAAATAAATTTTTAGCCCCCAATTTTTTATTTTCCCAAGGGTAACAGGAGAAATTAGACCCCCAAAGTTGTTCTGCAATTTTTCCTGAGTACGCTTATGCCCCATATGTTTGGGTAAACCACTGTTTGGGCACACGTCGAGGCTCAGAAGGAAGGGAGCACCATTTGACTTTTAGAATGCAAGATTGGCTAGAATCAATGGTGGCACCATATCGCCTTTGGGACCCCTTGATGTGTCTAAACAGTGGAAGCCCCTCAATTTTAACTCCAACACACCCCTAACCCTAATCCCAACCCTAACCATAACCCTAATCACAACCCTAACCCCAACACACCCCTAACCCTAATCCTAAGCATAACCCTAACCAAAACCCTAACCCCAACCCTAACCACAAGCCTAACCCTAACCCCAACACACCCCTAACCCTAATCTTAACCCTAATTCCAACCCCAACTCTAATCCCAACCCTATCTCTAATTACAACCCTAACCCTAAGGCTATGTGCCCACGTTGCGGATTTGTGTGCGGATTTTTCCGCACCGTTTTTGAAAAATCCGCAGGTAAAACACCCTGCATTTTACCTGCGGATTTCCTGTGGTTTTACACCTGTGGATTCCTATTGAGGAGCAGGTGTAAAACGCTGCGTAATCCGCAAAAGAATTGACATGCTGTGGAAAATACAACTCAGCATTTCCGCGCGGCATTTTCCTCACCATGGGCACAGCGGATTTGGTTTTCCATAGGTTTACATGGTACTGTACAACGCATGGAAAACTGCTGCGAATCCACAGCTGCCAATCAGCTGCGGATCCGCAGCCAAATCCGCACCGTGTGCACATACCCTAATTCCAACCCTAACCTTAATTCTAACCCTAATTGCAACCCTAACCCTAGCGAAAAAATAAAAATAAATATATTTTCTTTATTTTATTATTTTCCCTACCTGTGGGGGTGATAAAAGGGGGGTTATTTACTATTTTTTTTTATTTTGATCACTGTGATAGGTTGCATCACAGTGATCAAAATGTACCTCGGGAATGAATGAATCTGCCGGCCAGCAGATTCGGCAGGCGCAATGCGCATGCGCCCGTCATTTTGGAAGATGGCGGCGCCCATTGCTAAAGACCGCCGGCATTGGGAGGGACGCCAGGACTCGGGAGGTACAGAGGGGGTGAGATCGGACAGCGGGGGGGGGGGACGGAGGACAGGACAGGGGGGCGGAAAACAGGACGGAGAGGACGGCTCACGGCGGCAGCAGATCGCCGCTGTCAGTCGGTTTCGGGAGTGGATCGGCGTCTCCAGCCATGGCCAATGATATTGCAGCATCGGCCATGGCTGGATTGTAATATTTCAGCAAGTTTGACTTTCAACAGCCAATCAGAGCGATCGTAGCCACATGGGGGCAAAGCTACCCCCCTGGGCTGAAGTACCACTCTTCCTGTTCCTGTATGTTGGGTGAAATTACAGTTAACCCTTTCACCTGACCTGCAGGGACGCGATCATTCTGTGACACAGCATATGTGTCACAGGTCGGATTGACACTGACTTTCATGACGCATACGCTGTGTCACAGGTCGGGAAGGTGTTAATATCAGCCCCAAGTGGTCTGCTTTAGCTTGGCTGCCTGTCAAAAATAAAGGGACCCCACACCTCTTTAATTATATATTTAAAATAATTAAAAAAAAGAAACTGCCCCCCCCTATTTTTATTTAATTTTATTACATTTTTTCAAAATAGTTTTACATTAAAAGTCAATATCCTTCAATTCAAGAACATATTACTTAAAGGGCCACTGTCACCCCCCTGCAGCCGTTATAAACTAAAAGAGCCACCTTGTGCAGCAGTAATGCCGCATTCTAACAAGGTGGCTCTTTTAGTTTTGTGTTCAGGTATTACTAAAATAAAGCAGTTTGAAACTTTGCAAAAATACCTGTCTTTGTCCACGGAGGCGGGTCTGAAGCCTCCTCTGAAGCGCCCAACTGCCGTCACTCATCTCTTCTGGGGCGATGGTCGCCGCCCCCTCCGCGCTGTTTTCATTTCAAATCCGGCGCCGGCGCTGTGTAAATATTTGTGGGGCAGGCGCAGTAAGCTCTGACGGTCTGACGTCCCAGCCAGGCTTGCAGACTGCGCCTGTGCTGGCAGTGCGGCCACCCACCTCAGTAATTCCTGCCCCGCACTGTGTTATGCATTATGCACATACAGTGCGGGGCTGGGATTCCTGGGCATGCGCACTGCGTGTGTCAGCGGGGGGACCTGGGTGAGTGGCTGAAACACGCAGTGCGCATGCCCAGGAATCCCAGCCCCGCACTGTGCATAATGCATAACACAGTGCGGGGCAGGGATTACCGAGGTGGGTGGCCGCACTGCCAGCACAGGCGCAGTCTGCAAGCCTGGCTGGGACGTCAGGCCGCCAGAGCTTACTGCGCCTGCCCCACAAATATTTACACAGCGCCGGCGCCGGATTTGAAAAGAAAACAGCGCGGAGGGGGGGCGACCATCGCCCCAGAAGAGATGAGTGACGGCAGTTGGGCGCTTCACAGAGGAGGCTTCAGACCCGCCTCCGTGGACAAAGACAGGTATTTCTGCAAAGTTTCAAACTGCTTTATTTTAGTAATACCTGAACACAAAACTAAAAGAGCCACCTTGTTAGAATGCGGCATTACTGCTGCACAAGGTGGCTCTTTTAGTTTATAACGGCTGCAGGGGGGTGACAGTGGCCCTTTAAGATAGCAAAAATGGATGCAATTTCTAACAACAAACTAATTTGTCATCAATATTAAGTAGGCGATGTAATAAGTTTACATCTCAATATATAGCTTAGACAAACACAAGGACCCTACAAGACACAGACAGAAGGGTGAGGGGAAGGAAGGAAAACCTATACTTATTATATGATCTATAGCAACTAATTATCACTTATTAGTAGTCTCTCTGAATGGTCCACCCTATTTTTAGCAACCAGCAAAGGCTAAGCAGACATCTTTTGGCTGATATATTAATATGCTTGGAAAGGGCCCCCTCCATGACAACCGTAATTATATTAGCTCTCAGCCACCTCAGAAATGGTGCATCCATTAGATACGCCAAATCTGGCGATTAGCCTCAGCTCTTTCCGCTTGCCCTGGTGCGTTGGCAAGTGGGGTAATGGTTTTGGGGTTGATGTCAGCTTTGTACTGTCCCAAAGGATACGATGGCTAGCACTCAACTTAAAGATTAGAATGACGGTGCTAATCAAAAGGGGTCCGTAGTCCCATAAACAATAGTTAAAAAAAAAAAAAAAAAAAAAATCACACGTACGAGTTGAAAAATATGCTTCAAGTGAGAATTTATTAATAATGATTGCTGAAGCGACAGGCAAAATTATGTTTCGGCCAGTTAATAGCCTTAATCACATAGTCGCTAGAAGAAGTAGAAATATACACAGTGAGAAAAATGTACATTGGATATTTACATATATAGAAACATATAGAGTTGGTTGATAACATGTCCAAGAGCTTTTGGAATGACAGTACACAGATGCGTAAGGATATAAATTTCATTCATATAGGAGGCATTTCAGAGAGAGAAAAAAGTTCAAAAGAGAAGGACATTGGAATAGTATCATGAGATGATTACAGTAGTTATGAGCTAGCCTACCCCATTTAATGAAGCATCTTAGGTTAAAGATAGTTATTATCCCTGTGGTGTCGTATTTCATACAATATGATATGGTGTATCCTGTTAGAGGATAATAGAAAATGTGTTAGCCACGGTCATGCAAAATGATAACGTCAAAATAAGGCAAATTGCACTCTGATAGGGATAATGATGCTGAAGGAAAACATTTCTGACATACTGCCAATGTGAATACATGTGAAAAACCAGGTAACATTATATATACGTTGCAGGGGGAAATGACGGACCTGGAATAAGATTAAATAGGATAAGGGAGCAGCCTGAATGGTAATCAGTGACCGGCGGTAACCTTAATTACATCACCGCTGACCACTCGCTGCCACATTCTCACACTCAGCTCAGTGTGAGCTCGTTGCAGGGCTGAGTGCCAACATTACTGATGCCTCTGCTCAGCAAAGCAACCAGTAGTAGCAGAGTTGGTGCTTGACGTGGGACATCAGCATTATGGATTATCAGCAGACAGGTGAGGATTATTTTCATTTTTATGCTAATAAATGGGAAAAAGAGAGGATTTGTCAGGGAGTGTTTTGTTCAATTAAAGGACTTTTTTTGTGTGTGTCTTTATTAGTTTTCGATACAGGGTTAGTAATAGGGTTGTGTTACATAACATACATTGTAACATAGCAAGGCCGGAAAAAGACATTTGCCCATCCAGTTCAGCCTATAGTCTGTCAGAATAAATCCCCAGATCTATGTCCTTCTAAAGAACCTAATAACTGTAAGATACAATATTGTTACGCTCCAGGAAGACATCCAGGCCTCTCTTGAATCCCTCGACTGAGTTCGCCATCACCACCTCCTCAGGCAAGGAATTCCAGATTCTCATGGCCCTAACAGTAAAGAATCCTCTTCTATGTTGGTGGATAAACCTTCTCTCCTCCAGGACGCAGAGAATGCCCCCTTGTGACCATCACATTCCTTGGTATAAACAGATCCTCGGAGAGATATTTGTATTGCCCCCTTATATACTTATACATGGTTATTAGATCGCCCCTTAGTCATCTTTTTTCTAGACTAAATAATCCTAATTTTGCTCATCTCTCTTGGTATTGTAGTTCCCCCATCCCCTTTATTAATTTTGTTGCCCTCCTTTGTACTCGCTCTAGTTCCATTATATCCTTCCTGATCACCGGTGCCCAAAACTGTACACAGTACTCCATGTGAGGTCTAACCAGATATTTGTACAGAGGCAGTATAATGCTCTCATCTTGTGCATCCAGACCTCTTTTAATGGACCCCATGATCCTGTTTGCCTTGGCAGCCGCTGCCTGGCATTGGCTGCTCCAGGTAAGTTTATCATTAACTAGGATCCCCAAGTCCTTCTCCATGTCAAATTTCTTGTTATAGATGCCTTTACATTACTAACCCCTGGGATTGTTGTCAGCTGACATTACAAGGCTGACATCCACCCTAAAATATTTCCCCACTTGCCAACGCACCTGGGAAAGCGGAAAGAGCTTGGCAAAGCACCATAATTGCCGCATTTAATGCATGCGCCTTTTTCTGGGCAGCTGTGCAGGCTGCCATTTTTAGGCTGGGGGCCCAATATCCATGGACCTTCCCAGTCTAAGAATACCAGCCCCCAGCTACCTGCTTCAGATTGGCTGGTTACCAAAAATGTGGGACACCTCACACCATTTTTTTAAATTTCACAATTCGCAACAAATTTCAGGAAAGTTCTTGTCCCCTGAGAAAATGTTATTGTATCTTATAGATTTTGATATGCTGAAGATCAATATGTGCTCCAAAAGTCTGTATCACATAAGGTTTTTAAGAAACAACAGTTTATAGTCTACATTATGACGTCCCAGACACTACATACATGTGCATCGATGTCAGTACCAAAAGCAATTGTTCAAAAGTGTTTTGCAGACAACTTTCATTTATAATCCATGTCAGATACTTCTCGAATAAGATTCCAGCAATAGTCAGACAGCATTGACGTACTCCACTTTCCCTGGTACCTTTTTTTCCCATCAGCGCAATGTCTTGGTGAAATCTTTCACTGTGTTCATCGCTAACGGCACCAAGATTGGCTGGGAAAAAGTCCAAGTGAGAATGTAGAAAATGAATTTTTTGTGAAATATTGCATTTCATCAAATGATATGCTGTGAGCATGTTGTCCACGAGTTGTTCAACTTTCGGTGCCCCGCTGTTGCCAAGGAAGTTGAAGATCACATCTTTATAGGCTCTCCATGCAACTTGTTCAGCACCTTGCAAAAGACCATCAAAGCTACTGTCATTCATTATATCTCTGATCTGTGGACCAATAAAAATACCTTCTTTAATCTTTTCATCACTTATTATTGGAAATTTCAGTCGCAAGTAAGAAAAGGCTTCCGATTCTTTGTTCATTGCTTTGACAATTCTTCATAAGCCCAAGTTTAATATGCAAAGGAGGGAGAAATATCTTTGCTGGATGTTTAACATTCTTCTGTCCAGCAACCAGGTTTTCGTGGAGTGGCCAGTCCTTTCTGAAATAGTGCATTTCTCGTGCACGACTGTCCCACTCACAAATAAAACAACCATACTTGGTATATCCAAGCTGCAGCCCAAGAAGAAGTGCAATAACTTTTAGATCGCCACATATGTTCCAGTTATAGTTTCTATAATTAATGTGGGTCAACAAGAACTCCATATTCTCATACGTTTCTTTCATGTGTACGGCATGTCCAATAGATATAGAATGATAGATATTTCCGTTGTGTAATAAAACAGCCTTCAGACTTAAAACTGACGAGTCTATGAACAGTCGCCATTCCTTCGGGTTATGTTCGCATCCTAGAACACCCAACAACCCCAAAACGTTGTTGCAAAAGATTAAACTGTCAACATGGTTGAAAAATTGATTAAGGTCTTCTTGACGACTGCGAAAAACAGAAACTCTTGCTCCTGGTAATAAGAGATTCCATTCTTGTAGCCTTGATCCCAATAATTCTGCCTGCCTCTTTGACAATTTCAAATTTCTGACCAAGTCACTCAGATCAGCTTGACTGAACAGATGTGGATTTGATGTAGATGGCTCAAAGTCCGGGTCTGCAGCAGTTTCATTTTCCACTGACATTGTTAGTTCATCTTCGTTGTCCTCCATTGTCCATACTTTGGGCGGCTTTGGAACATGAAGGTTATGTGCCCACGCTGCGGATTTTGCTGCGGATTTTTCCGCAGCAGATTTGGAAAATCCGCGGTGCAAAACCACTGCGGTTTTCACTGCGGATTTTATTGCGGTTTCTTCTGCGGATTCCAGTGCAGATTTTCTACTGCAGTTTCCTATTGGTGCAGTTGTAAAACCGCTGCGGAATCCGCACAAAGAATGGACATGCTGCGGAAAATAATCCGCAGCGTTTTCCGCCCGGATTTTTCCGCAGCATGTACACAGCGTTTTTTTTTCCCATAGGTTTACATGGTACTGTAAACTTAGGGAAAACTGCTGCGGATCTGCAGCGTCAAATCCGCTGCGGATCCACAGCAAAATCCGCAGCGTGTGCACAAGCCCGAAGACTTTCATCGTGTGGCACTGGTCTTATGGCTGAAGGAAGATTAGGATATTCTATTGATTTCTTGCTCTTTGCTGAATATCCTGTTACATTTGTAAGGCAGAAGTAGCAATCTGTTACATGGTCTCTCAGCTATCTCCATATCATTGGGACAGCGAACGGCATTGAAGGCCGTGATCCATTCAGCCATGCTCTAAAACTTCTAGAACAAGATGCGCAGCATATATGAGGTGCCCACTGTTTGTCCTGATCTCCAGTTGAACATTCAAAGTATAGTTCATATGCTTTCTTAACAAGTGGAGTCATTTCCTTCTATTGTGCTTTTATTGTATATTCTCTGCATATGTAGCAGAAATTATCATTGCTGTTGAGACACCGACGCAACATTTAGAAATAAATCTTCAGTTTTTAAGAAAGTATTCAGGCAAATTGCATATATGATCGTAACTAGGTGGAGGCCCGATGCTATCGCATCAGGAGGGCGGTAATGTCACGATGGGGACAGGCTTTGACGTGTTGAGAATCTCTCCCCCATGTGCTCACAGCTCCTGGGCAGGGGAGGAAGCAAAAGACAATACTGACATTACAGCAGGAGATCGCAGAGGATACATTTTGTGAGGTAAAATAACAGTCAGTGAAATGTTTTATATCACAAAATGAATCCTCTGTGATCCCCTGCTGTAATGTCAGTATTGTCTTTTGATTCCTCCCCTGCCCAGGAGATGTGTTATGCTCCATACACGGTCAGCCGAATGATTCACTACGCCTGCACGGAATGCGCATAATAAGTGCTTGCATATGTGGAGATCAGCAATTTATGTTATTTCAGTGGAAAATTCAGAAAATACTGTTTCAGAAAGAGTTTATAGAATTCTAACTGAATATTATGTTTCGTATCATTTCTCAAAAACCTTACATGATAGAAAGAATCTGAAGTCATTTCTGAAATCAGCATGAACAAAAACTATCAGGAACACTCAAAATTGTCCGAGGGACAAAACCTTGGTAAAACAGTGTTATTTTTTTACATGGCATAAGGACCCCTTTATTTTTGATAACCAGCCAACATAAAGCTGACAGCTGAGGGCTGCAGTATGCTGCTGTAAGCTTTACCTGCGCTTGTTATCAAGACTAGGGGAGACACCATATTTTTTTCTTTTCTTTAACACAGTGCGCTGGCCAATTACAGCCATACGAATACTTGATAATGCAATGATGGGGCCAGAAGTGACCACACAGGAAAAGTTTGTTAATTGGGTCAACAAACTTTGTTCGGGCTGCCGTGCTCAAACAGTAACACAGACTTTAGGGAAAAGTCTGTGTACGGACACTAAGTGTCTGGTATGGTCCTTGAAATGTACCATTTGGGTTCATCCATTTCTAGCCAGGATTCTAGGAAAGAAACATCAATATTACTTCCAACTTTCTCTTAGAGATCAACCATGAAGGTAAAATTATTCTTCTAATGATTTTCTAGGTTGTCAACACACATTACATATGTTGTCATTTGAATTTACAGATTAGCGATCTTGGCAGCTAAGGTCATAATCTTCTAATTCCAAGTAGTAGGTTGGATCCTCCAGGCTGTAAGCTGTGGTCAAATTAATTCTCACTCCAACAGAAGAACTTCCAATGCCCAAAGTAATGGGGGCAGTGGCAGAATGATGACCACATGATAAAGCCAATGAAGATCTGACAGTCAGTATTCAAGAAGAATATGTGACTTCTCTATAATTAGTAGTTAACACTCACCTGGGTAGTCATATGTAGGAATCTCCTCTGTACATTGCTCATCACCTCTCACATTTGTCTCTATAGTATTAATATGGATCAGATCTTCACCCTGAAACAAATATTGTACAAGTCACAGACAGATGGAGAAGTCACATCTATGATCAGCTCTAATCCTGCCATCTCCACTGTTCTCATTACATAAGTATAAAACATATAATAGTGGTGGAAACAATACTGAATACAAGACCTTCACAGCCGTCTACACGTCATAGGAAAGATCTCATGACACCTTCTCTCCATCTACCTGATAATCCTGAGGAACATCAGGATTTTCTTGTTTACAGTCCAGTGGCAGAAGAGGACGGGGACATCTCTCTGGTGTTGTCCTCTTACTGGATAGATCTGGAGGAAACACATACAGGGACTGAATTCATTCTTTACATACAGATAATTGTAGGCCGTGTGTATTTAGTCCTATTACCTGGTGATGTGAGGAGCTGGGGAACCTCCATCATGATGTCCATGTACAGATCTTTGTGTCCTTCTAAATACTCCCACTCCTCCATGGAGAAATAGACGGCGACATCCTCACACCTTATAGGAACCTGACACATACAATTATACCGTCATCCCCTGATCCCCTCATAGCATTACTGTATAATGTCCCAGCATTCCCACCTCTCCAGTCAGCAGCTCAATCATCTTGTAGGTGAGTTCTAGAATCTTCTGATCATTGATGTCCTCATGTATCAGGGGGTAAGATGAAGGCCCTATGATTGGGCTCAGGGGTCTTCCCCATCCCTCAGACATATGGGCCTGACAGCTCTCACTAGAGGTCTTCACAATTGTGTAATCCTGGTTATGGAGAGACACATTAATAAATCTCACTAAAGACATTTCCAGACCCCTTACATCTCCAGTTCTGTCCATCTGTTATTCCCATAGATACGAATGATGTAATGTGACGTCATCAGAATCCCTCACCTCTCCAGTAAGCCGGAAGAGGATCTCTAGGGTGAGGTGTAATATTCTCTCCCTGTCCATCCTTGATGGGTTAATCAGAATTCTCTTATATAGAAGATCTCCACTGAGAGGATATGATATTGTAGCAACCTGAAAGGGAAGATGAAGTTGATGTAACATCATAAAGAATCCTGTGTAATAATAGAATTGCTGAACATAATAAGAGGAAACATAAGAGGAGATGAAATATGGAGATGTTGTATTTATGATCTATTGAATATGTAATCATAGGGTGTTGAAAAGAAAAATATAATAAACTTTTCAGCTGTTGGACATTAAACAATAACATAAAAGTGAGATTTCTTTCCAGGAAAAGTAGTGAAAACCTGCAGTAATTGTATATTTACTGCTCAGAAATAATAGAATCACTACTGTGGGGTATTTTTTGCCATTTTTTCCCCATTTTTATATATATATAACTCGTCCAGTAATAACTAAAATCTACAGGCTATGTGCACACGGTCAGGAATTGGCAGCGCTCTGGACACAGCACATGTCCGCTGCCGGCTATCGAATGCAGGTGATTCCACAGGTGATCACTGAACCGCGTGGAATCACCGCGCCCAAGACATTGTACGGGTGAGATTTATCTTGCGGAGATTGACATGCTGGGGTCTGGAGAGATGCACTGTGTGTCCGTCTCCGTGGGTGAGCCGCGGGCATGGCTGCACTCATAGTGGGCATGGGATTTTTTGAAATCTCATCCACTATGCTGTCACAGCTGGACGCTGCGGGTTAAACAATGAAGAAGTACGCAGCATCCAACCTGCAGCGTTTGCTGATTGTGTGCACCTACCCTCAGAGATACAGGAGAGAAAGATAGAGATAAGGGAGGCAGAGGGCACAGTAGTGTCAGCACTGAAGGGGTTAATTCCCCCCCCACCCAGTAATGGGGAATCTCCAGCACCTACCTCCACCTGCAGAGCCGCACACCACATATATGGCTGCTCTGTGCACACAGGACCTGTGATGAGGTCACAGGAGGGGAGGAGTCAGGGGTCACATGATCAGGGGCCTCAGTGTATGGTAAATACTAGAGTGTATGGGCTCCTTCCAGGTGTGACGTCATTTCCGGGGGCGTGTTCTATCGGGAGGGGGCGTGTTTTCAGTCACATCATGAAGGCGGCAAAGCAGCATGATTATATCTTGTGGACGGCATGGCACATGGAGGTTAGTGGTTTCAGGGTGAAAAAATGCTACTTGCTGCTCGCTATTGGGGGAGGCTCTGTGGTGGGCGACCTGCTTGTCTGTGTGGGGGGCACCGCTGCTGCTGTGGGGGACCCCTGTGGTGGGCTTTGTGGGGGGGGCACCGCTGCTGCTGTGGGGGACCCCTGTGGTGGGCTTTGTGGGGGGGGGCACTGCTGCTGCTGTGGGGGACCCCTGTGGTAAGGGGGGGCACCGCTGCTGCTGTGGGGGACCCCTGTGGTAGGCTTTGTGGGGGGGGGCACCGCTGCTGCTGTGGGGGACCCCTGTGGTAAGGGGGGGCACCGCTGCTGCTGTGGGGGACCCCTGTGGTGGGCTTTGTGGGGGGGGGCACCGCTGCTGCTGTGGGGGACCCCTGTGGTGGGCTTTGTGGGGGGGGGCACCGCTGCTGCTGTGGGGGACCCCTGTGGTGGGCTTTGTGGGGGGGGGCACCGCTGCTGCTGTGGGGGACCCCTGTGGTGGGCTTTGTGGGGGGGGGCACTGCTGCTGCTGTGGGGGACCCCTGTGGTAAGGGGGGGCACCGCTGCTGCTGTGGGGGACCCCTGTGGTGGGCTTTGTGGGGGGGGGCACTGCTGCTGCTGTGGGGGACCCCTGTGGTAAGGGGGGGCACCGCTGCTGCTGTGGGGGACCCCTGTGGTGGGCTTTGTGGGGGGGGGGCACCGCTGCTGCTGTGGGGGACCCCCGTTGTGGGCTTTGTGGGGGCGGGCACCGCTGCTGCTGTGGGGGACCACAGTGGTGGGCTTTGTGGGGGGGGCACCGCTGCTGCTGTGGGGGACCCCCGTGGTGGGCTTTGTGGGGGGGGCACCGCTGCTGCTGTGGGGGACCCCCGTGGTGGGCTTTGTGGGGGGGTCACCGCTCTTGTTGTGGGGGACCCCTGTGGTGGGCTTTTTTGGGGGGGGGGCACTGCTGCTGCTGGCTGTTGTGGGGGACCCCCGTGGTGGGCTTTTTGAGGGGGGCACCGCTGCTGCTGGCTGTTGTGGGGGACCCCCGTGGTGGGCTTTTTGGGGGGGGCACCGCTGCTGCTGGCTGTTGTGGGGGACCCCTGTGTTGGGCTTTTGGGGGGGACCGCTGCGGTTGTGGGGGACCCCCGTGGTGGGCTTTTAGGGGGGGCACCGCTGCTGCTGGCTGTTGTGGGGGACCCCCGTGGTGGGCTTTTTGGGGGGCACCGCTGCTGCTGGCTGTTGTGGGAGACCCCCATGGTGAGCTTTTTGGGGGGGCAGCGCTGCTGCTGGCTGTTGTGGGGAACCCCCGTGGTGGGCTTTTGGGGGGCACCACTGCTGCTGGATGTTGTGGGGGACCCCTGTGGTAGGCTTTTTGGGGGGGACCGCTGCTGCTGGCTGTTGTGGGGGACCCCCGTGGTGGGCTTTTGGGGGGCACCGCTGCTGCTGGCTGTTGTGGGGGACCCATGTGGTGGGCTTTTTGGGTGGGCACCGCTGCTGCTGGCTGTTGTGGGGACCCCCGTGGTGGGCTTTCTGGGGGGGCACCGCTGCTGCTGTGGGGGACCCCCGTGGTGGGCTTTTGGGGGGCACCGCTGCTGCTGTGGGGAACCCCTGTGTTGGGCTTTTTGGGGGGTGGCACCGCTGCTGTTGTGGGGGATCCCCGTGGTGGGCTCTTGGGGGGCGCTGCTGCTGGCTGTTGTGGGGGACCCCCGTGGTGGGCTTTTTGGGGGGCACCGTTGCTGCTGGCTGTTGTGGGGGACCCCTGTGGTGAGATTTTGGGGGGACCTGCTGCTGGCTGTTGTGGGGGACCCCTGTGGTGAGATTTTGGGGGGGACCTGCTGCTGGCTATTGTGGGGGACCCCTGTGGTGGGATTTGGGGGGGCACCTACTGCTGCTGGCTGTTGTGGGGGGCACCTACTGCTGCTGCTGGCTATTGTGGTGGGATTTTGGGGGGCACCTGCTGCTGCTGACTATTGTGGGGGACCCCTGTAGTTGGATTTTGGGGGGCACCTGCTGGCTGTTGGGGGGACCCCTGTGGTGGGGTTTGGAGGTGACCTGCTTACGGGGTGGACCCCTTTTAGTGGGGGAGACCTGTGGTGGGGTTTGAGGGTGACATGCTTGTGGTTCGGTTTGGGGGGGTGTGACCTGTCTATTGGGGGGGACCCCTGTTGTGGGATTTGAGGGCTATCTGCTTGTGGGCTGTGGGGGGAGACCTGCTGCAGGCTATTGGGGGACCCATGTGGTGGGATGTGGTGGTGACCTGCTTGTGGTGGGACGCGGGGAGGCGACCTGCTTGTGGTGGGACGCGGGGAGGCGACCTGCCTGTGGTGGGACGCGGGGAGGCGACCTGCCTGTGGTGGGACGCGGGGAGGCGACCTGCCTGTGGTGGGACGCGGGGAGGCGACCTGCCTGTGGTGGGACGCGGGGAGGCGACCTGCCTGTGGTGGGACGCGGGGAGGCGACCTGCCTGTGGTGGGACGCGGGGAGGCGACCTGCCTGTGGTGGGACGCGGGGAGGCGACCTGCCTGTGGTGGGACGCGGGGAGGCGACCTGCCTGTGGTGGGACGCGGGGAGGCGACCTGCCTGTGGTGGGACGCGGGGAGGCGACCTGCCTGTGGTGGGACGCGGGGAGGCGACCTGCCTGTGGT
The DNA here is from genome assembly GCF_032444005.1 of Ranitomeya imitator. Lineage (NCBI taxonomy): Eukaryota > Metazoa > Chordata > Amphibia > Anura > Dendrobatidae > Ranitomeya > Ranitomeya imitator. The sequence continues at coordinate 364,226,574 of NC_091283.1, forward strand.
GGGACGCGGGGAGGCGACCTGCCTGTGGTGGGACGCGGGGAGGCGACCTGCCTGTGGTGGGACGCGGGGAGGCGACCTGCCTGTGGTGGGACGCGGGGAGGCGACCTGCCTGTGGTGGGACGCGGGGAGGCGACCTGCCGCTTACGGAGGGATCCCCTTTATTGGGGGGCGACCTGCTTATGGGTTGGGTTTGGGGGGCTGATGAGGGCTTAGGCTGGGTGAAGTGGACGTCCGATAAGAGTTTAGGCTGGGTCGGGGGTGGACGTCCGATGGGGGGTTTGTGCTGGGTGGGGTGTGTGCTGGATGGGGGGGTCCACGTCCTGTGGGGGTTTGGCCGTCCGGTGGGGGTTTATTATTGGGTGGGCGTGGTGTACGATGGGAGTAATGCTTGGAGGAGGGGTGGACGTCCGATGGGGGTTTATGCTGGGGGGTTAAGCTGGGGTGGCATCCGATTGGGGGGGGGGTGTCTGATGGGATTTATGGTTGGGGGCAGGGGGCGTCATGGGGATTTACGCTTGTGGGAGGGAATGTCTGGTGGGCTTTGGGTTTATCCTGTGGGGTCCGCTGGATAATGTGAGGTGGGGGTTTCTGACTGGGGGAGCGAGGTTATGCTGTGTGGCCTTCTGGTTGATGTGGGGGAGCTAATGTTGGGGTACACAAAAAAAAATGGGTGTATGCTGCTTATGCTATGCAAAAAAAAAAATTTAGGTATTTCCTGTAGAGGAGGGTACACCACCAACTAGCACGAAGCTAATCCGTTTTAACTTAATGTCAGTAGGAGGAAGACATGGGTCTGGACCGCCCAGCCCAGTTTAGGCCTTAGGTTTTGGGAGGTTTTTTTATTAACGATTTTTCTTTTTAATTTTTTTTTTTTCTTCCCAGATATGGCTTTTGAGGGCGACAGTGGAATTGTCACTCTAATCTCCCACCTAGAATTGTCACTACCATATCATCTGTGGTCTACGAGGCAAGGCCCTAACACATCAAGAGTGTTTGGGGTTCCCCGGAGGACCGTTCATGCCACGAATCGCCCTACCCTCTCGCCTCTCTGCGTCCAGGTTATTCCATGCCCGTCTTCATCATCGCTCTGCGTAAAAGGATTTGTGATCTTAAGGACTGGTATATCCTACGAGGCAGTGAGGGGGCTACTTTAAAAAAAAAAAAAAACACAGGACAAATATGTCCTAGTTTTCCCCTGAGCAATGTGGACGTCTCCTGAGGAAACCTTCCTATTCATGCAGCCTCGACGTTTCCAGAGGCTCCTGTGACCTTGCTCTTAAAATATCCAGACTTTGGTCTAGGCCTTCTCTGGTGGCCGGTCCACACCGCCAGCGCCCTGAACAATCATGCACGCCAACTTTCTAGTGCGTCCTACTCTGCGCCTATCAGTTTAAGGGCCCCTTTCCACTTGTGAGAAAAACGGACGAGTGCAATCCGATAAAAAATCGGATTGCACTTGGACCAATGTTTTTCAATAGGTGACATTCCATTTGCGATTTTTTTTTTTTCCCAGCCGAAAACGGACTGAGAAAAATCTGTGTCGGCTGAGAAAAAAATCGCAGCATGCTGCGTATTGCTGAGATTCTCGGACGAGACTCGCCAATGCAAGTCAATGGGTGCGAGAAAAAAAACGCATGGAATACGGACCATCCGTATTCCATCCGTATTCCATCCGTTTTTTACGGATACTTTACCATTCTGTGGCACAGAACACTGTAAATAGTCCTGTAAATGACTGTATAAAAATAGTTGCAGAGAAAAAAAACGGATTGCATACGGATGTAAAAACGGATGATGTGATTAAAAAATCGCATTACACTCGCATGACACTCGCATGACAATCGCACACGTTACATCCGTTTTTTCGGTCCGTAAATCGGACCGTTTTTTTCTCACACAAGTGGAAAGGGGCCCTAAGAGTACTTCGCTTCTGCAACAGAGGACTAAAGTCTGCCTCCCAAGAGATCTGTTCAAATTTGGTTGTTTTGGAAATGTTCTGTCCAAAAAAAACAAACGACGGGACAACTCTCTGACCCGCCAGGAAAAGACGAGACCTTCCTTTAGGCCAGCTCCCTCCTGGCATCCATGAACCCACCAGTACTGGTCTGCTAGGCCTGGATCTAGCAGACTCTCTTCGACATGATGGGGCATTCCCACCTTGGATGTTTCTCAGGATCGGCTGCCGTGTCCTTCACAATTCAAGGCCGTTATTATGATCTCTGGCCCGGGACACCGAAACCTCAGACACCGGAGGCAGGCCCGGGGGGGGGCTTCAGAGCCGTATACCCTACCGACAGTCCTGCCCGCATGCACCAACAGCATATTACATTTTTACAATACTTTAGAAAGGCATAAAATGAAACAAGCAAAGGCATAAAGTGAAACAAGGAAAGGCATAAAGTTTTTCTATGCAAAAAAAGGCAGTTTTATAAAATTAGAAATATTTCTATATCTAATGTTAAAATGATATTTATCCAGTATTTCTATAAGTAAAAGTCTGAGATTTCTGTGAGAAATGGTAATTGTTTACCTCTTAAACCAGTTCTGAATGTAAATAAAACATTGCTCTGATTAAGTCTCCACATTGTATTTGTCTTTCATTTCATGCGTAGGGCAGGACAAGCCCATGATGTATCTGTGTAAAGCTAGGTTCACATTGCGTTAATGGGTTAACGCTAACGGAATGCGTTGCACGGCGAAAATGTCGAAATTAACACCGTGCAACGGGTCCGTTAGCGCACCCATTGACAGCAATGTTACTTTTAGCTGAAGCGCATCACTAGCGCATGCCATTTTCGGCACGCGCTAGCGATGTGCCGTTCTTTTGTGACGGACTTCGGACGCCCTGTTCCTCGCTACCGCAGATCGGGGATCTGCGCTATCGGGGAGGGAGAACGCCGACCCTCTAGAAACATTGCGTTAGCGCAATCCGCTAGCGCTATGCGCTTAACGGATTGCACTAACGCAATGTGAACCTAGCGTAAGACGTAAGGTGCTATAATAACAGCCTTGGGCTGGTTTCACACCAGCATTCGGCAGGGCTGCGGATGGCAGCCTTCTTCCTCCGTTAAGCCCCGCCCAATGCTGCACCTCTTCCTTCAGTTCCGCCTACGTCTGCATGCGTCCTGCATCTGCATGCGTCCTGCATACCCTATCTTTAACATTGGGTACGCAGGCCAAGCAGATGCCGCTGCATGCGTTGTTTTAACGCTGCGCCGACCGCAACAAAATGCAACATGTTGCGTTCGACGCAGTTCAGCGCATCGTCAAACCGACACGTGCCTGTGTACCCAATGTTAAAGATAGGGGATGCATGTAGGCGGAGCTGAAAGAAGAGGTGTAGCAGTTGGTGGGGCTTAACGGAGGAAGAAGGCTGCCAAACGCTGGTGTGAAACCAGTCTTAGACAGGTAAACCACTTTTGAAACAATGTTCACTTGTACAAGCATTTAACCCCTCAGTGACGGGGCCAATTTTTTAAAATCTGACCAGTGTCACTTTATGTAGTAATAACTCTGGAATGCTTCAACATATTCCATTGATTTTGAGGTTGTTTTTTTTCCTGACATATTAGACTGTATGATAATGGTAAACTTGGGCTAATGATAAACTTGGGTTAATATGTTTTGCTTTATTTTGTAAAAATATCAGAAATTTTAAAAAATAGAAATTTTCAAATTTTGAATGATTTTTCCCTTTAAGGCCGGAGTCACACTAGAGAGGAATACGGACGAGTGCTATGCGAGAAAAAAAAAATTGCATAGCACTCGGACCAATGTTTTTTTTTTTTTTTTTTCACGGCCGTATTATATGTGCGAGTGAAATTGCACTATGCTGCGATTTGCACCGTATATCAGCCGAGAATCCCCAATGAAAGTCTGTTTATGCAAGAAAAACTCATACCACACGGGCCATCAGTGTGACTTGCGAGAAATACGCAATGGTGTCCTTTGAAAGGCTTGCAATTCAGGTGCAATGTACAGTAAAATCACACTGACAGCTTACAATATTTACAAATAGTTACTTTGTCGACTTCTGTCAAATCATTGCAGGATAGGAGACATGGTTTACATACAGTAAACCATTGCAGAACGGTTAGATTTATGTAGGTCAGTGACTAATACGGTGAGTAGTATGTGTGTGTAAAATTTGGGACCTGTATGTATTTAATAAAAATGTTTTCACTGAAAAAACTGGCGTGGGCTCCCACACAATTTTCTGTGCCACAGAGGGAAAGTCAGTGACTGAGGACAGATATTATAGCCTAGAGAGGGACCATGTTTATTGCCACCCCAGAAAAGGTGCATCTGTAAGATGCGCCAATTCTGGCACTCAGCCTCTGTTCTCACTGCACTGTAGCGGTGGCATATGGGGTAATAAGGGGTAATGTCACCTTTGTATTGTAAGGTGACAGTAGGCCAGCTTACTAATGGAGAGGTGTCTGATAGATGCCTCTCCATTACTAACCTGTGGGCTTGATGTTACTTGACAATAAAATGGTGACATCAACCCCACAAATCTGAGCCCCACTGCTACAAGGCAAGTGGGAAGAGCGAGGCTAAGTACCAGAATTGGCAGATCTATAAGATGCGCCATTTCTGGGATGGCTGAGAGCTGATGGTTTTTAGCCTCTGGGGCTGCCAATATCCATGGCCTCTTCACAGACTATTAATATCAGCCTACAGCTTTTATAGGGGGACCCCATGTCAATATTTTGTGTCCCACTGTAAAATAGCCAGTAAAGGCTAAGCAAACAGCTGTGAGCTGATATTAATAGCCTGGGAACCTTTATGGTTATTGGCTCCTTTCCAGAATATTAACATCAGCTGTCAGCTTTCCCTCTGCTGGTTATGAAAATTATGCCGTGCTAGATATAGACACTGACATTCACAGCAGCGTGTCCGCCCCGATGCTCTTTTCTGACTCCTTTCTCAGGCCCCCAAAAAAGTGTTAACTAAGTACCTTTTATTTTCTTGCACTGTAGCCGTTCACTTACTACAGGGTATTCAATCATTGTTTCTGTCCCCCCCACATAAAGTACGACCACTATCTATATGCCTTTATATACAGCATTCTAGAATGCTGTGTATATATAGTAGGCCCACTGCCTGTATACCCTTATATACAGCATTTTATAAAGCACAACCACTATCTGTATGCCCTTAAGACTTGCCTAGCCCCATACAATGGGCTTTGCTAGTCTTAATCCGGGGCCTTCTCCTCTTCTATCACCGCCCTTCTTTCTTTGAGTCAATGACGCGTCCTATGTCATCGTGCTCCTGTGCATCGCACTTCTTTGTGCCCGTTGCAGTACTTTGCTTTGTGCTCGGCAGAGAAGTGTTCCTGCACAGAAGCGTGATGAGGGAGGTTGTGTGGATGATGTAGAACACATCATCCACGGGAAGGACTGTGCCGGATGAAGACCAGCGCCAAACATAACACCGGACCGCCCCGTAGGTGAGTATAAGAAGTTATTTACATTATGCACGTTGGCTTAGGGACATACCGTATATACTCGAGTAGAAATAGACCACCCCCCCTACCTAATTTTGCCACAAAAAACTGGGAAAACTTAATGACTCGAGTATAAGCCTTAGGGTGGAAAATGCAGCAGCTACTGGTAAATGTCAAAAATAAAAATAGATACCAATAAAAGTAAAATTAATTGAGACATCAGTAGGTTAAGTGTTTTTGAATATCCATATTGAATGAGGAGCCCCATAAAATGCTCCATAAAGTTTATGATGGCCCCAAAAGATGCTCCATATTAAAATATGCCCCATATAATGCTGCACAAATGTTAATAATTGCCCCATAAGATGCTTCATAGAAACTTTTGCCCCATACAATGCTGCATAAAGGTTGATGGCCCATAAGATGCTCCATAGATTTTACTCCATGAGATGCTCCACACATTATGCCCCATGAGATGCTCCACACATTATGCCCCATTTGCTGTTGCTGCGAATAACATAAAATAAAAACACATACTCGCCTCTCTTCGCTCAGGCCCCCGGCACTTTCCACTGCTGCGCGCTGCTCTGTCTTCCATCCTCTGCACTGACTGTTCAGGCAGAGGGCGGCGCGCACACTAACTACGTCATCGTGCCCTCTGACCTAAACAGTCACAGCCAGAGGACAGAGCGGCCCGCAGCGGTGGAAAGGGGAGAGGTGAATATCGCGCAATGCTCACCTCCCCCGTCATACTCACCTGCTCCTGACGCGGTCCCTGGCAGCTTCTCACTTTCAGATGGTCTCCGGGAGTCGGCAGCGAGTATGTGACAGCCGCCCCTCCCCCGCCGACAATGACTTGAGTATAAGCCTAGAGGGTCACTTTCAGCCCAAAAAAGTGGGCTGAAAATCTCGGCTTATACTCGAGTATATACGGTATGTACGGTACAGCACTGTAGAAGGGTGTGTATAAGGGCATATAGGTTCTGGTGGTACTATATATGGGGAAAACCTGGTGACAGGTTCCCTTTAAGAAACCTATGGAACTAGGTAAAAAATAGCATTTTTTGTATGGTGAAAAACTTGTAATTTAAATATTGATGAAGGTTGAACTGCAGGTGGTCTGTGTCTCTTCATAAGTTTAAGGCCGGGGTCACACTAGCGTAGAATACGGACGAGCGCTATGTGAGAAAACATCGCATGGCACTCGGACCAGTGTTAATCTATGGGGCAGATCACATCTGTGATTATTTTTTCATGCCGAATCGGCATACGAGAACAATCGCAGCATATATACCTGACGGGGGCCCATACATTCTGATATCATCAGTAATATATACCTGACAGGGACCCGTACATTCTGATATCAATAATAATATATACCTGACAGGGGCCCATACATTCTGATATCATCACTAATATATACCTGACAGGAGTCCGTACAGTCTGTATCTACCATACTATATACCTGACAGGAGCCCGTACAGTCTGTATCTACAATAATATATACCTGACAGAGGCCCATACATTCTGACATCATTAATATATACCGGACAGGAGCCCATACAGTCTGTATGTACAATACTATATACCTGACAGGAGCCCGTACAGTCTGTATCTACAATAATATATACCTGACAGGAGCCTGTACAGTCTGTATCTACAATAATATATACCTGACAGGAGTCCGTACAGTCTGTATCTACCATACTATATACCTGACAGGAGCCCGTACAGTCTGTATCTACAATAATATATACCTGACAGAGGCCCATACATTCTGACATCATTAATATATACCTGACAGGAGCCCATACAGTCTGTATGTACAATAATATATACCTGACAGGAGCCCGTACAGTCTGTATCTACAATAATATATACCTGACAGGAGCCTGTACAGTCTGTATCTACAATAATATATACCTGACAGGAGCCCGTACAGTCTGTATCTACAATAATATATACCTGACAGGAGTCCGTACAGTCTGTATCTACAATAATATATACCTGACAGGAGCCCGTACAGTCTGTATCTACAATATACACCTGACAGGAGCCCGTACAGTCTATATCTACAATAATATATACCTGACAGGAGCCCGTACAGTCTGTATCTACCATACTATATACCTGACAGGAGCCCGTACAGTCTGTATCTACAATAATATACACCTGACAGGAGCCCGTACAGTCTATATCTACAATAATATATACCTGACAGGAGCCCATACAGTCTATATCTACAATAATATATACCTGACAGGAGCCCGTACAGTCTGTATCTACCATACTATAGACCTGACAGGAGCCCATACAGTCTGTATCTACAATAATATATACCTGACAGGAGCCCGTACAGTCTGTATCTACCATACTATAGACCTGACAGGGGCCCGTACAGTCTGTATCTACAATAATATATACCTGACAGGAGTCCGTACAGTCTAGTGTCTTCACCAGTGAGCTGACTAGACTGTATGGGCTGCAGTCAGGACCTGGCAGGAGCCCATATATTCTGCTGGTTTTAATAATTTATACCTTGAAGGAGCACATACAGTCTAGTGTCATGTATTAACTGCAGTCAGGGCCAGGCAGCCGCCCATAAAGTCTGCTATCTTCAAGAATATATACCTGACTGCAGCCCATACACTCTAGCATCTTCAGTAGTGAGCCTGCTACACTGTATGGGCTGCAGTCAGGCACCTGGAAGGAGCCCATACACTCTAGCATCTTCACAGTGAGCCGGCTACACTGTATGGGCTGAAGTCAGGTGACCTGGAAAGAGCCCATACACTCTAGCGTCTTCAGTACTGAGGCGGCTAGAGTGTATGGGCTGCAGTCAGGAAACCAGGAAGGAGCCCATACAGTCTAGCATCTTCACCAGTGAGCCGGCTAGAGTGTATGGGCTGCAGTCAGGACCTGGAAGGAGCCCATACACTCTAGGCTCAACCCTCAGTGTATGGAGGACTCTGCTGTGCTGGTTGTCATGGTGCTGGATGAGGGGAAGTTTATGTGTGGGGTCAGGAGGGGGTTACAGGGGGGATGTAGCAGAGCTGTGTGTGTATGAGGTGTACGGAGCGGAGCCGTGTGTGTACGAGGTGTACGGAGCAGAGCTCTGTGTGTACGAGGTGTACGGAGCGGAGCCGTGTGTGTACGAGGTGGGCGGAACGGAGCCGTGTGTGTACGAGGTGTACGGAGCAGAGCTCTGTGTGTACGAGGTGTACGGAGCGGAGCCGTGTGTGTACGCAGTGGAGCCGTGTGTATGGAGCGGAGCAGTGTGTGTACGATGTGTACGGAGCAGAGCTGTGTGTGTACGAGGTGTACGGAGCGGAGCCGTGTGTGTACGAGGTGTACGGAGCAGAGCTCTGTGTGTACGAGGTGTACGGAGCGGAGCCGTGTGTGTACGAGGTGGGCGGAACGGAGCCGTGTGTGTACGAGGTGTACGGAGAAGAGCTCTGTGTGTACGAGGTGTACGGAGCGGAGCCGTGTGTGTACGCAGTGGAGCCGTGTGTATGGAGCGGAGCCGTGTGTGTACGATGTGTACGGAGCAGAGCTGTGTGTGTACGAGGTGTACAGAGCAGAGCTCTGTGTGTACGAGGTGTACGGAGCAGAGCTCTGTGTGTACGAGGTGTACAGAGCGGAGCCGTGTGTGTACGAGATGTACGGAGCAGAGCTCTGTGTGTACGAGGTGTACGGAGCGGAGCCGTGTGTGTACGAGGTGTACGGAGCGGAGCCGTGTGTGTACGGAGCGGAGCCGTGTGTGTACGAGGTGTACGGAGCGGAGCCGTGTGTGTACGCAGTGGAGCCGCGTGTATGGAGCGGAGCCGTGTGTGTACGATGTGTACGGAGCAGAGCTGTGTGTGTACGAGGTGTACAGAGCGGAGCCGTGTGTGTACGAGGTGTACGGAGCAGAGCCGTGTGTATGAGGTGTACAGAGCAGAGCCGTGTGTATGAGGTGTACAGAACGGAGCCGTGTGAGTACGAGGTGTACGGAGCGGAGCCGTGTGTGTACGGAGTGGAGCCGCGTGTATGGAGCGGAGCCGTGTGTGTACGAGGTGTACGGAGCGGAGCCGTGTGTGTACGGAGTGGAGCCGCGTGTATGGAGCGGAGCCGTGTGTGTACGAGGTGTACGGAGCGGAGCCGTGTGTGTACGGCGTGGAGCCGCGTGTATGGAGCGGAGCCGTGTGTGTACGAGGTGTACGGAGCGGAGCCGTGTGTGTACGGAGTGGAGCCGCGTGTATGGAGCGGAGCCGTGTGTGCAAGGTGTACGGAGCAGAGCCAAGTGTGTGAAGCAAGCCATGTATGTGCAACGATAGTGTGGAACCACACATGTATGACGTGAATGCTGCTAATCCGTGCATGTGTAGGACTGGAGAAGCTGTTGGTCGCTCCCTGACACTCTAAAGGAGTCAAAGTATTTGATGTTCATTTCTGATTTTAAAATCATTTTTCAAGCTGGTGTTATAAAATATTCTAATTTACTGAGATAATGACTTTTGGGTTTTCATTGGCTGTAAGCCATAATCATCAACATTAACAGAAATAAACACTTGAAATATATCACTCTGCTTGTAATGACTCTATATAATAAGAGTTTCACGTTTTGTATTGAATAACTGACATAAATTAACGTTTTGATGATATTCTAATTTTGCGAGAAGCACCTGTATATATATTGTGACAGGGTCACTGGTGTCGTACATGAGGGGAGATGTGTCACAAAGGTTGCTTTCCTGCGTGATGTGAAAGCCATAAGTGTTTTCTCCAGCATGATATGTGCTGAGAGCATTCCAGTCGCTATATGGTCTGGCTTTCCTGGTGGGTAGGTCAGAGATGGGCGGGACGCTTACCCACCATATCTCCACCTCCAGGGTGTGGCTGGAGGGAGTTACATGTCCAGCAGTTTTTTTTTTCTTGGTCTGTGTTGTGCTGGGCAGGACTGTGTACAGGCTCGGACTGGCCCACCGGAGAACTGGGTGATGACGTCCTGCGTGCAGGGCTGCCACTAGAAATTTTGGGGCCCCGTACTGGCAAAATTTTCGGGGCCCCCTTGAGACTCCGCCCAGGCTCCACCCCAGCCTCGCCTCCAGGCTCCACCCCTCGAACTGTCCACAGTCCCACCGCTATCTCTTGGAAAATCTCCACTTCTCACCTATCACACATTAACAGTTCCCATCACCAGATCACACATATAGCCGGCAGCTTTTGTTTTGGCCAAAAGAATTTTTAAGCCGCCACCAGAACACGGTAGACACTTTTGGCCGGGCCCTACTGTACTGTAACCTACTAAATATTTGTTAAAATATGCAATACAATTTAGGTATATTTTTATTTATTTTTCAATTTTTAAAATGACCTATAATACTACATACAAGGAACAAATACCACAACACTATGACCAGATGACATATTACCACCACAGTGATCGAATAATATAAAATACAAGGAACAAATACCACAACACCATGACCAGACCGCATATTACCACCACATAGTGACTGAATACTACAATACTGATCAGTAATAAAAAAAAACAACCACAATACTATCACCATCAGTGCCATTATACACAGGAGATCTGTAATTAGTAAGCAGTGTCTGTGTACAGGTAATACAGTGATCACCGGTGACATTATACACAGGAGCTCTGTATATAGTATACAGTGTATAGTGTCAGTGTATAGTTAACACTGACTCACCAGTGACGTCTCTAGGTGAAGTCCTTCATCTTTCATCCAGCACAGACCGCCATCATTTCTTCCAGCCAGGACTCGTCCATGCAGGAAATAACACAGTTATCTCGAGTTCCACTTGCAGAATACATTACTTAATTTTCACAGCCTCTACATTACACCACATAAAGAAGGTGACATAGTATCACTCTGCACAGTAACAGGACCTCCCCCCATTTAAAACAGTATACTCAAAAAATAAAATAAATACATCACTGCAATAATAATATCCCTTAATTAGCCCCTATGGTAATATTCGCCATCCTAGCCCCCGTGTGTCTCATTGCAGGCTCCAGCCATATGTTCTCCCATCCTGCCCTCATGAGTATCCATTCTGCCCCATATGATCTCCCCATCCTGCCACATCTGTCTCCATCGTATCCATCCTGCCCCATCTGCCTCCAATCCTGCCCCATCTGTCTCCATTCTGCCCCATCTGTTTCCAATCCTGCCCCATCTGTGTCCAGCACTCTGCCCCATCTGTGTCCAGCACTCTGCCCCATCTGTTTCCAATCCTGCCCCATCTGTGTCCAGCACTCTGCCCCATCTGTGTTCAGCACTCTGCCCCATCTGTGTCCAATCCTGCCCCATCTGTGTCCAGCGCTCTGCCCCATCTCTGTCCAGCGCTCTGCCCCATCTCTGTCCAGCGCTCTGCCCCATCTCTGTCCAGCGCTCTGCCCCATCTCTGTCCAGCGCTCTGCCCCATCTCTGTCCAGCGCTCTGCCCCATCTCTGTCCAGCGCTCTGCCCCATCTCTGTCCAGCGCTCTGCCCCATCTCTGTCCAGCGCTCTGCCCCATCTCTGTCCAGCCCTCTGCCCCATCTCTTCCCAGCACTCTGCCCAGCACTCTGCCCCATCTCTGCCCAGCACTCTGCCCCATCTCTTCCCAGCACTCTGCCCAGCACTCTGCCCCATCTCTGTGCAGCACTCTGCCCCATCTCTGTCCAGCACTCTGCCCCATCTCTGTCCAGCACTCTGCCCCATCTCTGTCCAGCACTCTGCCCCATCTCTGTCCAGCACTCTGCCCCATCTCTTCCCAGCACTTTGCCCCATTTCTTCCCAGCACTCTGCCCCATCTCTTCCCTGCACTCTGCCCCATCTCTGTCTAGCACTCTGCCCCATCTCTGTTCAGCACTCTGCCCCATCTCTGTCCAGCACTCTGCCCAGCACTCTGCCCCATCTCTTCCCAGCACTCTGCCCCATCTCTTCCCAGCACTCTGCCCCATCTCTTCCCAGCGTTTTGCCCGTGTCCAGCACTCTGCCCCATCTCTGTCCAGCACTCTGCCCCATCTCTTCCCAGCACTCTGCCCCATCTCTTCCCAGCACTCTGCCCCATCTCTGTCCAGCGTTTTGCCCCTGTGTCCAGCACTCTGCCCCATCTCTGTCGAGCACTCTGCCCCATCTCTGTCCAGCACTCTGCCCCATCTCTGTCCAGCACCCTGCCCCATCTCTTCCCAGCACTCTGCCCCATCTCTTCCCAGCACTCTGCCCCATCTCTTCCCAGCACTCTGCCCCATCTCTGTCTAGCACTCTGCCCCATCTCTGTCCAGCGTTTTGCCCCATCTCTGTCCAGCACTCTGCCCCATCTCTGTCCAGCACTCTGCCCCATCTCTGTCCAGCACTCTGCCCCATCTCTGTCCAGCACTCTGCCCCATCTCTTCCCAGCACTTTGCCCCATTTCTTCCCAGCACTCTGCCCCATCTCTTCCCTGCACTCTGCCCCATCTCTGTCTAGCACTCTGCCCCATCTCTGTTCAGCACTCTGCCCCATCTCTGTCCAGCACTCTGCCCCATCTCTGTCCAGCACTCTGCCCCATCTCTTCCCAGCGTTTTGCCCCTGTGTCCAGCACTCTGCCCCATCTCTGTCCAGCACTCTGCCCCATCTCTTCCCAGCACTCTGCCCCATCTCTTCCCAGCACTCTGCCCCATCTCTGTCCAGCGTTTTGCCCCTGTGTCCAGCACTCTGCCCCATCTCTGTCCAGCACTCTGCCCCATCTCTGTCCAGCACTCTGCCCCATCTCTGTCCAGCACTCTGCCCCATCTCTGTCCAGCACTCTGCCCCATCTCTTCCCAGCACTCTGCCCCATCTCTTCCCAGCACTCTGCCCCATCTCTGTCCAGCGTTTTGCCCCTGTGTCCAGCACTCTGCCCCATCTCTGTCCAGCACTCTGCCCCATCTCTGTCCAGCACTCTGCCCCATCTCTGTCCAGCACTCTGCCCCATCTCTGTCCAGCACTCTGCCCCATCTCTTCCCAGCACTCTGCCCCATCTCTTCCCAGCACTCTGCCCCATCTCTGTCCAGCGTTCTTCCTTGGGCCCCCGGATCGCCGCTCTAAAAAAAAAAAAAAGAAGTTCTTCTTACCTGCCGCGCTCCTGCGGCGGACGAAGTCTCCACGCAGCTGCAGCATGCATGCACTCGCCTGACCGATGCGGGCCCCCTCTGCTCACCGGGCCCCATACGCCAGTCACGGCCGTCATGCCCTGATGGCGGCCCCGCCTACGTGTGTGTGTGGTGCGGTGCTGTGTGTGGTGTGATGGTGTGGCTTTACATGCGGGCAGTGTTAGCTGCAGCCTGTGGCTAACGCTGCCCACTATTAAAGAGAAATGGTATTCACACCTCTCCATGCCCATAGGGGCAGTCGGCACCCTAGGCAGCTGCTGGCCAGTATGCCAGCAGGTGTCAGTGCCTGGGCCTACCGGAGAATTCTCCGGTGGGCCAGTCCGAGACTGGATCCAATATTAATTATTGGTCTCACCCTCGACTATTGACCATTACTGAATTTTATTTATGCCTTAACGGTTTCTGTTCCCCATGCTATTTCTATGCTTCAGTAAGTGTATGAACTGAGACTAAACTAAGACGAAACCGTGTATTAATAATAAAGAATATATTACTACAACACTAATACAAAATACAGTAGCATACAATAAAACTCACAATTACCTAAAACGTTTCCAATCCACGTTATTTAAAACACACACACAAGTACATACAACCATATTGTCACGCTCACGCCCTGACTGGTGGGCGTGAGCTCGGGGGGTTTGTGGCCCCACTGTGCCACAAACCAGACTACCCTGGAAGGGGCGTGACTATAACAGCTGCCTGGGTTTTCACTGGAGCCTCTGATGGTGAGGTCAGGCTTGTGCAGCAGGCAGCTGCCAGGTACCACTCCAGGGTGGTGTCTGGCTGTGGCTGCTGATCCCACTTGGGAGACAGGAACACCTGGATTGGTGTGGGCAGGGCTGCCACTAGAAATTTCGGGGCCCCATACTGGCAAAATTTTCGGGGCCCCCTTGAGACTCCGCCCAGGCTCCACCCCAGCCCCGCCTCCAGGCTCCACCCCTCGAACTGTCCACAGTCCCACCGCTCTCTCTTGGAAAAACTCCACTTCTCACCAATCACACATTAACAGTTCCCATCACCAGATCACACATATAGCAGGCAGCTTTTGTTTTGGCCAAAGATTTTTTAAGCCGCCACCATAACACGGTAGACACTTTTGGCCGGGCCCTACTCTGCTGTAACCTATTAAATATTTGTTAAAATATGCAATACAATTTAGGTATATTTTTATTTATTTTTCAATTTTTAAAATGCCCAATAATATCACATAGAAGGAATAAATACCACAACACCATGACCAGATGACATATTACCACCACAGTGATCGAATAATATCACATACAAGGAACAAATACCACAACACCATGACCGGACCACATATTACCACCACAGTGATCGAATAATATCACATACAAGGAACAAATACCACAACACCATGTCCAAACCACATATTACCACCACATAGTGACTGAATACTACAATTCTGATCAGTAATTTTTAAAAAAGCACCATACTATCACCATAAGTGCCATTATACACAGGAGATCTGTACTTAGTATGCAGTGTCTGTGTACAGATAATATAGTGATCACTAGTGAAATTATACACAGGAGCTCTGTATACAGTGTATAGTGTCAGTGTATAGGTAACACACTGACTCACCAGTGACGTCTCTAGGTGAAGTCCTTCATCTTTCATCCAGCACAGACCGCCATCATTTCATCCAGCCAGGACTTCTCTCTGCAGGAAATAACACAGTTATCTCGAGCTCCGCTTGCAGAACACATTACTTAATTTTTCACAACTTCTACATTACACCACATGAAGAAGGCGACATAGTATCACTCTATACAGTAACAGGACCGCCCCCCATTTAAAACCGTATACTCAAAAAATAAAATAAATACATCACTGCAGTAATAATATCCCTAAATTAGCCCCTATGGTATTAATAATATCACCCAGCCTGGCCCCGTGTGTCTCATTCCTGGCGTCAGCCAGATATTCTCCCATCCTGCCCTCATGAGTATCCATTCTGCCCCATATGATCTCCTTATCCTGCCCCATATGATCGCCCCATGTGATCTCTCCATCCTGCCCCATCTGTCTCCATCATATCCATCCTGCCCCATGATCCTGCACGATCTGTCTCCAATTCTGCCCCCAGTGTCTCCAATCATGCCCCATGTCTCCATTCTGCCCCCTATGTCTCCAACCATGCCCCCATGTCTGCAATCCTGACACTTGTCTCCAATCATGCCCCCTGTGTCTCCATTCTGCCCCATCTGTCTCCAGTCATGCCCCCATGTCTTTCATCCTGCCCCGTGTCTCCAATCATGCCCCGTATCTCCATTCTGCCCCTGGGTCTCACAGTCTGCCCCTGTGTCCAGCATTCTGCCCCTGTCACTGTGTCCAGCATTTCTGCCCCACTGTGTCCAGCATTCTGCCCCACTGTGTCCAGCATTCTGCCCCACTGTGTCCAGCATTTCTGCCCCACTGTGTCCAGCATTTCTGCCCCACTGTGTCCAGCATTTCTGCCCCACTGTGTCCAGCATTTCTGCCCCACTGTGTCCAGCATTTCTGCCCCACTGTGTCCAGCATTTCTGCCCCACTGTGTCCAGCATTTCTGCCCCACTGTGTCCAGCATTTCTGCCCCACTGTGTCCAGCATTCTGCCCCACTGTGTCCACCATTCTGCCCCTGTGTGTCCACCATTCTGCCCCACTGTGTCCACCATTCTGCCCCACTGTGTCCGGCATTTCTGCCCCTGTGTGTCCAGCATTCTGCCCCTGTGTGTCCACCATTCTGCCCCTGTGTGTCCACCATTCTGCCCCACTGTGTCCAGCATTTCTGCCCCACTGTGTCCAGCATTTCTGCCCCTGTGTGTCCACCATTCTGCCCCATTGTGTCCACCATTCTGCCCCACTGTGTCCACCATTCTGCCCCACTATGTCCAGCATTTCTGCCCCACTGTGTCCGGCATTTCTGCCCCTGTGTGTCCAGCATTCTGCCCCACTGTGTCCACCATTCTGCCCCTGTGTGTCCAGCATTTCTGCCCCTGTGTGTCCATCATCCTGCCCCCCGGGCCCCCCTGGATCGCAGCAGCTCTCAAAGAAAAAAAAAAAACACAACTTCTTACCTGGCCAAGCTCCAGCGCCGGGTGAAGCTCCCTCTCCAGGCTCCACACAGACGCACTCGCCGCCGGGCCCGGCGGCTGACAATGACGTCAGACGCCGGCGACGCCGGCGAGTGCGCACTGCGGCCCTATTCAGCCGCCAGCCTCAGACTGGCTGGCGGCTGTTAACTATTGACGTGCGGGCGCGGGCCCGCACGTCAATAGTGTGCCGCTGCCGCAGCGCCTGCAGGGGGGGCCCGGTGACCAGATGAGACGGGGCCCGATGCGGGCCCCCTCTGCTCACCGGGCCCCATACGCCAGTCACGGCTGTCATGCCCTGATGGTGGCCCTGGGTGTGGGCATTAGGCAGGACTGGCAGAAGAGCACGGCTGGAACACAGACGAGTAGGCTGGCACGGCTGAGACAGGGCTGGCAGAGACACGGCCGAGAACTCAGGGCTGGCAGAGACACGGCAGGAAACAGGACTGGCTAGGACAGCAGGAACACAGGACTGGAAGGCAGGGCAGGAACGGCAGGACTGGCAGGAACACAGGATACACAGGACTGGTTGATGTGGTGTATGAATCAGCTGCACTCAGATGACACCCGAGTGCAGTCCTATTGTGAGTGTGATGAAGGAACAGGTAGGGACCTGTACACACAGAAGATGCAGGTACGGAAACAAGCCAGAAGGAAAGGAGAATGAAGGAACAGGTAGGGACCTGTTCACACAGGAGGTGCAGGAAAGGAAACAAGCAGAAAGGAATGAGGTATGAAGAAACAGGTAGGGACCTGTTCACACAGGAGGACCAAGTAACAAGTAGAAGGTGGAACTAAGAAAAGAGAAGGAGAAGGCAGAGCCAAGGGCGGAGACGCTGGAGGCGGAGCCAAGAACGGAGACGCTGGAGGCGGAGCCAAGAGCGGAGACGCTGGAGGCGGAGCCAAGAGCAGAGACGGAGCCAAGTGCAGAAACACAGGAGGCGGAGCCAGATAGTACCGCAAAGAGCGGAACCAGATAGAACCGCAAAGAGCGGAGCCACAGAGCAAAGCCAGAGAGTGCGAAGCAAAGTCTGAGTGCAGAGCCGCAAGAGTGCGGAGTGTAAGCAAACAGAAAACACAAGGAAAGAAAGCAGGGAAGGAAGCCACAGACAAGGAGACCAAGAAAAGACAAAGTACAGACAAGGCAATAGAACAAGACACAGGGACAAAGACACAGGGACCAGGATATTCTGCCTCCTGGAGGGCGGACTACAAGAACAAGGCAAAAGCACAGAGAAAAGCTCAGAGGGAGAAACTCAGAGCAAGGCCAGGCAAACTCAGCAGCTAAACACTAACTGAGCTAACACATTGCGCAGGCCCAGAGCACAGGGTGGAGCTGCACTATATACAGGAGGCCTCTTGGTAATTGGTCAGGAACTGATTGGACAGGTGCACCTGATTCCTATAAGAACCAGAGAGTTCAGGCGCCGGCCCCCTATACACATAGCCATGATGCATGCAGAGAGCAGAGACACAGAACATGGAGCTGGCATTAAAGAGAAAGCACATCATGGCCTGGAGCAGTGGGTAAGATAGTGTGAGAGATGTGAGGCCATGCTGTGATGCCAGCAGAGTTGTTACAGTACCCCCCCCCCCCCCCTTTACGGCCCCTCCTCTTCAAGCCCGCCAGAACAACCTGTAGAAGAAGGATAGGAGGACACATAGTCATAGCCATCACAACATTCCTCTCGTAGAATGAGGTATTTGAGACTTTAAAGATCTCAGGATGCTCAGTCTCTTTGAGTCCAGTAAGATCAGCCTCCCACTCAGAAGACACAAGGGACAGGACTTCTTTCACCTGGTCAACAGAAAGCAGGGACTTGGAAGCTTGTGATTTGACCACAACATAGTCTGATTCTTTGGACACTGAAGACACCTTCACTGGATCCAACTTAAGTCCATCATCACAAGAAAATTGGACCTTCTCCTTTAGACTGGTGGGAAGCAGAGATGAGAACACTTCAGTCTTGGGATCTTCGCCCGATAGCCAGATGGAAACTGGTGGCATACATATAGGAAACATCTTCAACCTGGTACCCTGAAAAAACTGGACCTCCTCTTCAAGATTAGAGGATGAGTAAGTCTCTGTCTTAGTATTATCAGCAAGTAGCCACTTGGAAGCAGAAGACATACATTTAGCAAGACCCATCAGCCATTTGCTCTGACAAGACTGGACCATTTCTTCCTCCGGATTGGTGAAGAACAGAGATGCAAGAGCTTCAGCTTCAATTTCTTCATCCACCTGCCACATGGAATCCGAAGGCATCATTACAGAAAGCATCTTCTTCCCAAAGTTCATAGAAAATTTTTTAAGTGACAGGGATGTTCCTGGGAACTGGTCACAGGTATTGACACTGGAGGTGTGCGGAGAGGACGCCACTGTTTCCTTTACTTCAGTGAGGTCAGCACACTGTGACTCAATAGCCAGCTGATTGGGTGGAGAAGATATCAACACTGTAGGTTGACCTAGCAGTTTAGGAACAAGAAACTTCTGGAGACTTGATAGTTCCAAACGCAGAACCACGCTGGGTCTTTGGACCGGAACGGGCAGCAGAGTATCCGGTTCAGAACGACCGACGGGCGGACTGGTCAACAAGTGGAAAACAAATCTCTCCGCATACAATGCTCCGATTTGGAGCTGTAGTTGTCCCTTCAACACTGGACTGTTCATAAGTAGGACTCGGCAATCACCAAACACCTTCACAGGATTCTGGAGCAGTGGAACAGGAATCACACTTAGACTCCGTCTGGTTAGCAGCTTTAACACATCTGCAGGACCGAAGCTCCCACAAGGCACTGGAACAGACTCAGACTTTAGCGGAAGGGAGTTATTCTCACCAAGGGCAGTCTCTCCTACTGGCCCGAGGTTTTGGAGCTTTAGATCCCCTGGACAGAGGTCTTCCAGGTGTTCCTCACAACAGCAGCGACATAGTAAGCCCTTCTTACGACTGGTCTTAGACTGATGCTTTGCCAGTCCACTCTTGACATTCTTTTTGGGTTCTATTAGAGTAGCTGCTTTAACGGGTAGAGGAACTGGAGGATCACAGACGGTCATGGCTTGACGTGGAGGTTTCTTCACAGGTTTCGCCCGTCTGGAGCGCCTCTCGGATCTAGATGGGGAAGACTTCACAGGAGCAGCAGGACGAGGCTTGTCAAAGACTTTACGGAAGGCCACCAGGAAGGCCCCAAGACTCATGACGATAGGATCCTCTGCTTCCCAGAGGGGACAAATCCATAATAAAGCATCTCCTGCTAGGTAGGACATGATGTAGTCCACCTTAATCCGGTCAGAGGGAAAACAAGCTGCATTCTGCAGGATGTAGCGCAAGCACTGTTCCAGGAAGCTTTGGCATTCCTCTGGATTCCCATAGAACCTAGGTGGGTCTGCTGGGTTGTGCTCTTCCTCATAGGCCCGGAGTTGATCGTAGAGAGCGTTTGAAATTATGATTGGGCCCGAGGTCTCCTCAATTGGAACGATACAGGGCGGAACAAATTCTTCAGCTTGCTCATACCGGTAGACATAAAGTTCATCATGCTCTGAGAGCGGTAGGACATGGGATACAGCGGAGGCCATGGCCTGTGCAAACTGTCAACTGTCACGCTCACGCCCTGACTGGTGGGCGTGAGCTCGGGGGGTTTGTGGCCCCACTGTGCCACAAACCAGACTACCCTGGAAGCAGAGGTGTATCTAGCCTTTCCTGCACCCGGGGCAAAGGATCAGTTCGGCGCCCCCCCCCCCCCTCCCCCACAGTATAAGGGGCACAAATCTGGACAGTATGGGGGCACAAATCTGGACATTATGGCCCATACTGTCCAGATTTGTGCCCCCATACTATCCAGATTTGTGTCCCCTTTGGGGCACAGATGTGGACAGTATGGGGGCACAGATGTGGACAGTATGGGGGCAGAGATCTGGACAGTATGGGGGCACAGATCTGGACAGTATGGGGGCACAGATCTGGACAGTATGGGGGCACAAATCTGGACAGTATGGGGGCACAGATCAGGACAGTATGGGGGGCACAAATCTGGACATTATGGGGGCACAAATCTGGACATTATGGCCCATACTGTCCAGATTTGTGCCCCCATATGTCCAGATTTGTGCCCCCATACTGTCCAGATTTGTGCCCCCATACTATCCAGATTTGTGCCCCCTTTGGGGGCACAGATGTGGACAGTATGGGGGCACAGATGTGGACAGTATGGGGGCATTGATGTGGACAGTATGGGGGCACAGATGTGGACAGTATGGGGGCACACATCTGGACAGTATGGGGGCACAAATCTGGACAGTATGGGGGCACAGATCTGGACATTATGGGGGCACAAATCTGGACATTATGGCCCATACTGTCCAGATTTGTGCCCCCATAATGTCCAGATCTTTGCCCCCATACTGTCCTGATCTGTGCCCCCATCACAGTCGTCAGACTCATTCTCACAACAGTGAGTGAGTGAGTCTGACAGTCTCGTTACATACCCAGTTTGCAACTTGCCCCTGCCCTGGCCGCTGCTGAGCGCTCCCTCCCCGGCTCCCCCTCCTCCTACAGTGAGTGACTACTAGTAATACTACACACGAGCACTGACTGCACGACGACACGCCCGAACCCCGAGCGAACGAACAAACCGAGTCTCAGTCACCGGTGCAGGGGCGCAACGAACGACCAGCGGTTATGAAGCAGCCTGCCTGTGTGAGATGTGTCACAGTGAGTCACATGCTCAGTCAGACTGTGACGTCAGCCTGTGCCTCTCAGCGGTCGTCAGGGGGCGGGGCGCAGCCGGCCAGGCGCTTAGACTGAAAAGGAAGGGGCTCCTTCCTTGAAGCAAGCGAACCTCCAGCGGCACGGGATTATCTCACTGCGGGGGGGGGGAGGGCGGGCCGCGGGCGGCAGAATGTGCCGGGCGCCGACGAGGAGCCTGGCTTTTAACAGCTGCAATGCCGCATCACATCATCAATTCAGGCGGCCCCGCTGGCGCCCCCTGTCAGCTGCGCCCGGGGCAAATGCCCCGCCTGCCCCCCCCTGGATACGCCACTGCCTGGAAGGGGCGTGACTATAACAGCTGCCTGGGTCTTCACTGGAGCCTCTGATGGTGAGGTCAGGCTTGTGCAGCAGGCAGCTGCCAGGTGCTACTCCAGGGTGGTGTCTGGCTGTGGCTGCTGATCCCACTTGGGAGACAGGAACACCTGGATTGGTGTGGGCATTAGGCAGGACTGGCAGAAGAGCACGGCTGGAACACAGACAAGTAGGCTGGCACGGCTGAGACAGGGCTGGCAGAGACACGGCCGAGAACTCAGGGCTGGCAGAGACACGGCAGGAAACAGGACTGGCTAGGACAGCAGGAACACAGGACTGGAAGGCAGGGCAGGAACGGCAGGACTGGCAGGAACACAGGATACACAGGACTGGTTGATGTGGTGTATGAATCAGGCTGCACTCAGATGACACCCGAGTGCAGTCCTATTTTGAGAGTGATGAAGGAACAGGGAGGGACCTGTACACACAGAAGATGCAGGTACGGAAACAAGCCAGAAGGAAAGGAGAATGAAGGAACAGGTAGGGACCTGTTCACACAGGAGGTGCAGGAAAGGAAACAAGCAGAAAGGAATGAGGTATGAAGAAACAGGTAGGGACCTGTTCACACAGGAGGACCAAGTAACAAGTAGAAGGTGGAACTAAGAAAAGAGAAGGAGAAGGCAGAGCTAAGAGCGGAGACGCTGGAGGCGGAGACGCTGGAGGCGGAGCCAAGAGCGGAGACGCTGGAGGCGGAGCCAAGAGCGGAGACGCTGGAGGGGGAGCCAAGAGCGGAGACGCTGGAGGCGGAGCCAAGAGCAGAGACGCTGGAGGCGGAGCCAAGAGCGGAGACGCTGGAGGCGGAGCCAAGAGCGGAGACGGAGCCAAGTGCAGAAACACAGGAGGCGGAGCCAGATAATACCACAAAGAGCGGAGCCAGATAAAACTGCAACGGTGGCGCAGTGGTTAGCACTGCCGCCTTGCAGCACTGGGGTCCTGGGTTCTAATCCCACCCAGGACAACATCTGCAAAGAGTTTGTATGTTCTCTCCGTGTTTGCGTGGGTTTCCTCCGGGCACTCCGGTTTCCTCCCACATTCCAAAGACATACTGATAGGGATTCTAGATTGTGAGCCCCATCAGGGACAGTGATGATAATGTGTGCAAAACTGTAAAGCGCTGCGGAATATGTTAGCGCTATATAAAAATAAAGATTATTATTAAAGATTATTAAAGAGCGGAGCCACAGAGCAAAGCCAGAGAGTGCGAAGCAAAGTCTGAGTGCAGAGCCGCAAGAGTGCGGAGTGTAAGCAGACAGAAAACACAAGGAAAGAAAGCAGGGAAGGAAGCCACAGACAAGGAGACCGAGAAAAGACAAAGTACAGACAAGGCAATAGAACAAGACACAGGGACAAAGACACAGGGACCAGGATATTCTGCCTCCTGGAGGGTGGACTACAAGAACAAGGCAAAAGCACAGAGAAAAGCTCAGAGGGAGAAACTCAGAGCAAGGCCAGGCAAACTCAGCAGCTAAACTCTAACTGAGCTAACACATTGCACAGGCCCAGACCACAGGGTGGAGCTGCACTATATACAGGAGGCCTCTTGGTAATTGGTCAGGAACTGATTAGACAGATGCACCTGATTCCTATAAGAACCAGAGAGTTCAGGCGCCGGCCCCCTATACACATAGCCATGAGGCATGCAGAGAGCAGAGACACAGAACATGGAGCTGGCATTAAAGAGAAAGCACATCATGGCCTGGAGCAGTGGGTAAGATTGTGTGAGAGATGTGAGGCCATGCTGTGATGCCAGCAGAGTTGTTACACATATAAATCATCCCTTCCTATCAGTCTAAACTTTCCCTGCAACAATACAAAATTATTAGGGGAAAGGATAAGAGGGTTGGTGTCACAGGGAAACCGTAACAGATAGGGTCCAGAAGATCACAACGTCTGGTTTCACAAACTCCTGTACTGGTTAGAAGTATTTAATTTAATTTTATTAAACATAGTTATATATGATAATAGTTATTTGCAATTGCGTGGCTCCTTTCATATGAATTGTGCAAAGTAATCTTATCAATAATATTACTGACAACCGATACAGAGTTTCCTTTCGAAAAGTGCAGCTATAGCATTTTTAGTAACAAAAAAAATTTATAATTATAGGTTTGTGTATCTGATTAATACTGTCTAGATCTAAGATAAGCAGAGCCATTTTGTCACAGGTGTGTCAGATGCAACAGACAGTCGTTCTGCATCTGGCTGCAGAACGTCTCTGCGTTTGGCATTGCAGACGCCTTCTTAATTCTTCTGACTTTTGGACCCAGCGGCAACCTCCTTCTGGTTCTAATTGACACTCTTGGACCTGGGTGTTTATAAACTCTAAGTCTGCTTCAGGGAGTCGCCTGTGATATTCACTTTTTCCCATGTGAAGGCTTGGAGCTTTAGTAGTCGGCTTACTTCCTCTGTGGTGCTCTTGGAGGACATTTGGTGTTATGTCTCTAGAGTCTGCTCAAGTTAAGTTTCTTCCCCCTTGTTTGTCTCCCATTTTGTCTTTAGTTTGCAGTGGAGACTGACCAGTGATCATCCCCCCCTTCCCTATTTAGGGCCTAGCTCTAGGGACTTGCAGGGCTTAGATTTCCTGCTCGGTGATTGGTGTGCAATATAGGAAAGGTAGGGTAGGCAGGGTGCAGTTAGATCTGCCTAGGGCAATGTTTTTCAACTCCAGTCCTCAAGACCCCACAACAGGTCATGTTTTCAGGATTTCCTTAGTATTGCACAGGTGATAATTTCATCACCTGCTCAAGCATTAATTCCATCGCCTATGCAATACTAAGCAAATCTTGAAAACATGACCTGTTGTGGGGTCTTGGGGACTGGAGTTGAGAAACACTGGCCTAGGGGTCTCTACTTCACCATTCCCTAGTGTTTGGGCTTCCTTCCCCTCATCCCTATGTGTTGCACTTAGTCTTTCCCACACTGTGCGTGACACATTTGGGGTGTAAGATTTATATTTTGCTGGGTTACTTTATTAATCTAAATAGAAATTTCTTTCCACAAAGGCTGCAACTTAGGGCATCCCCAAGACGTATGTGTCAAATCACCTTTCAGGCCACATCCTCTCCAGCAATCAGAATATTTACCTGGAAATGTTCTAGCCATTTTAGCAGGAGTGAAGTACCATCTTGAAACTAACCTGAACAAGGATTCGTGTAATGCGCAAATATTGGATGAATATGTTGATTTGAGGGATGATTTCCATCGCTCTGTAGTAAAGGAAATATTAAGGGTATGTGTCCACGTTCAGGATTGCATCAGGATTTGGTCAGGATTTTACATCAGTATTTGTAAGCCAAAACCAGGAGTGGAACAATTGGAGGAAAAGTATAATAGAAACATATGCATCACTTCTGTATTTATCACCCACTCCTGGTTTTGGCTACAAATACTGATGAAAAATCCTGACCAAATCCTGATGCAATCCTGAATGTGGACACATACCCTAAGATCTTTTTTTTCCCCTAATTCATCACGAAAGAGGTTTTTAAAAAATTCTAAGTGTTGATTTAAGATGTTATAAATATTCTTTGATTTCCAATAATGATTATTATTGGAATTACATAGCAGTAGGCTGATATTTTCTGGGACTTATTTTTGAGAAGGATAGACAATGATTTTTTTATTAGTGCAAGAGGGATGAGGTACTGACTGTAAAGATTATTTTGAGCTATTGATATTTTGTTTGGAAACAAATCCTTACCATCGTGAAGATCCTTAATTTTGGCTATATTCTTGAGTTTCCATGAGTCTGGGAGCTTCTGATCAGATAGTAGTTCAATGAACTTTACAGGTATATTTTTTTTATTTGATCATATCTGCGTCCCCTTTTACTTTGGCATCTTGCTATGTGTCTCCAGTCCTGTATAGTGGCTGATAAAGTAGGAAGAGTGGGAAAACATGGCGTAGGAGACATTATATGATTTAAGCTTAATTTCAGTAGTGGGGTGTTATTATTGTTCAATTTCTGCCCAGGCCAACAGATTTTCAGTATTAATCCAATTAAGTGATTGTTTTATCAGATTTGCATTATCATAATTAATTAAACTAGGAATAGCTAAACCTCCTTTTAGTTTACTATTAATTAGAGTTGTATTTGCTACCCTAGCTCTTTTTTTTTTTTTTTATTCCAAATGAAATTGTTGAGAAGAATTTGTAATCTCCGATGAAATTTCAGTGGATAAGTTAGTGGGATAGCCCTAAAAATTTATAAAATTTTTGGTAAGGAAAATAGCTTAAAAGTGATGATTCTACCAACCCATGATAATTTGTACTTGTAAAAATTATTTAGTTCAGTTTGCATAATTTTACTAATACTTGTTAAATTTAGTTCAATAGTCTTATGATTTTTAGTTAAATGTAAGATATGAAATTGCCTCTTTTTCCCATTCAAATGGAGAGAAACTTAATGTTCTGCCTTCCTCCACGTATGATGCTGTGTGGATTTCAGAATACAGATAAACCTTCATCCACTTCCTCAGTAAACAGACTGTATAGGTTCTTAAGTCTATATTTATTGAGATGGTGAACGATGAACAACAATAGTAGATGATATTGTGAGATATGCGATATAATGGATGATCAGGTAAAAACTCCAAAGGAAATAACAGTGCATCAGTACTTGGCACATTACAGCACGTTACAGGATGCAATAACATGATTAACAGAGATTACAGAGCTAACGCAGCATAAGGCAGATACACAGTTATCATGGCTTGTCTTAGGGCAAGGTCAGGCTGTCAGCATTGTACTACTTTATACAGGCAATCAACTATCTGCATACAGAAAAACAGCAATATGGAACAAAGCAAAACATGCCTAACTACACACTCTGCTACACAGTGGCTGCATAACTGTTCTAACATAAAACACACATGTAAGTAGATTTGTGCCTCACCGGAATCCGCTTATCAAGAGCAATTATCTGCAGGAAGAGAGAGCCAGGAACACGTGTGTAAGACTCAAGGTTTGGGGGAAAATGGCTACTCTTGCCCGGGGGGGGGGGAAGGGGCGGTTCTATTCAGAACACAGGCTTAAAGCAAAATGCTCCTGGATACAAGAACAGGATAAATGTGTACCTAATGACCTCTAATGGTAACAACTGGTATTACATTGTGAATTAACTTGCTGCACATTAATGGGCAGAACACTTACCGTATATACTCGAGTATAAGCCGAGATTTTCAGCCCAAAATTTTGGGCTGAAAGTGCCCCTCTCGGCTTATACTCGAGTCAAGGTGGGTGGCAGGGTCGGCGGGTGAGGGCGCTGAGGAATACTTACCTAGTCCCAGCGATCCTCGCGCTGTCCCTGCCGTCCCACGGTCTTCTGTGCTGCAGCTTCTTCCCCTCTTCAGCGGTCACGTGGGACCGCTCATTACAGAAATGAATAGGCGGCTCCACCTCCCATAGGGGTGGAGCCGCCTATTCATTTCTCTAATCAGCGGTGCCGGTGACCGCTGATAGAGAAAGAAGCTGTGGCACCGAAGACCAGGCAGAGGGACAGCGCGAGGATCGCCAGGACTAGGTAAGTATAGCATATTCACCTGTCCTCGTTCCAGCCGCCGAGCGTCGCTCCATCTTCCCGGCCGGCGCCTCCATCTTCCCGGCGTCTGCGCTCTGACTGTTCAGGCAGAGGGCGCGATGACGCATATAGTGTGCGCGGCGCCCTCTGCCTGATCAGTCAGAGCAGAGAGACGCCGGGAAGATGGAGGCGCCGGAACGAGACGCCGGGAGCTGCAATCAAGGGAGGTGAGTATGTGGTTTTTTTTTTTATTGCAGCAGCAGCAGCGGCGGCGGCAGAGATTTATGTGGAGCATCTATGGGGCACAGTGAACGGTGCAGAGCACCGTATATGGCACAGCTATGGGGCACAATGAACGGTGCAGAGCACCGTATATGGCACAGCTATGGGGCACAGTGAACGGTGCAGGGCACCGTATATGGCACATCTATGGGGCACAGTGAACGGTGCAGAGCACCGTATATGGCACATCTATGGGGCACAGTGAACGGTGCAGAGCACCGTATATGGCACAGCTATGGGGCACAATGAACGGTGCAGAGCACCGTATATGGCACAGCTATGGGGCACAATGAACGGTGCAGGGCACCGTATATGGCACATCTATGGGGCACAGTGAACGGTGCAGAGCACCGTATATGGCACAGCTATGGGGCACAATGAACGGTGCAGAGCACCGTATATGGCACAGCTATGGGGCACAATGAACGGTGCAGGGCACCGTATATGGCACATCTATGGGGCACAGTGAACGGTGCAGAGCACCGTATATGGCACAGCTATGGGGCACAATGAACGGTGCAGAGCACCGTATATGGCACAGCTATGGGGCACAGTGAACGGTGCGGAGCACCGTATATGGCACATCTATGGGGCACAATGAACGGTGCAGAGCACCGTATATGGCACATCTATGGGGCACAATGAACGGTGCAGAGCACCGTATATGGCACAGCTATGGGGCACAATGAACGGTGCAGAGCACCGTATATGGCACAGCTATGGGGAGATATGAACGGTGCAGAGCACTGTATGGCACAGCTATGGGGAAATAATGATCTATTTTTATTTTTGAAATTCACCGGTAAATGCTGCATTTCCACCCTAGGCTTATACTCGAGTCAATAAGTTTTCCCAGTTTTTTGTGGCAAAATTAGGGGGGTCGGCTTATACTCGGGTCGGCTTATACTCAAGTATATACGGTAATATCATTTATTGTAGAATCGTTTTTTTATATTGAAATCCAGAATTTTCAACTTAGTTGCGTTAATTTTATAGTAGGAAAGATTTGAAAATTCTTCAATTATTAACCCCTTTACCCCCAAGGGTGGTTTGCACTTCAATGACCAGGCCAATTTTTACAATTCTGACCACTGTCCCTTTATGAGGTTATAACTCTGGAACGCTTCAACTGATCCTGGTGATTCTGACACTGTTTTCTCGTGACATATTGTACTTCATGATAGTGGTAAAATTTCTTTGATAATACCTGCGTTTATTTGTGAAAAAAATGGAAATTTGGTGAAAATGTTAAAAATTTCGCAATTTTCCAACTTTGAATTTTTATGCAACTAAATCACAGAGATATGTCACACAAAATACTTAATAAGTAACATTTCCCACATGTCTACTTTACATCAGCACAATTTTGGAACCAAAATTTTTTTTTGTTAGGGAGTTATAAGGGTTAAAAGTTGACCAGCAATTTCTCATTTTTACAACACCATTTTTTTTTTAGGGACCACATCTCATTTGAAGTCATTTTGAGGGGTCTATATGATAGAAAATACCCAAGTGTGACACCATTCTAAAAATTTCACCCCTCAAGGTGCTCAAAACCACATTCAAGAAGTTTATTAACCCTTCAGGTGTTTCACAGGAATTTTTGGAATGTTTAAATAAAAATCAACATTTAACTTTTTTTCACAAAAAATTTACTTCAGCTCCAATTTGTTTTATTTTACCAAGGGTAACAGGAGAAAATGGACCCCAAAAGTTGTTGTACAATTTGTCCTGAGTACGCTGATACCCCATATGTGGCGGTAAACCACTGTTTGGGCGCATGACAGAGCTCGGAAGCGAAGGAGGGCAATTTGACTTTTCAATACAAAATTGACTGGAATCGAGATGGGACACCATGTTGCGTTTGGAGAGCCACTGATGTGCCTAAACATTGAAACCCCCCACAAGTGACACCATTTTGGAATGTAGACCCCCTAAGGAACTTATCTAGAGGTGTGGTGAGCACTTTGACCCACCAAGTGCTTCACAGAAGTTTATAATGCAGAACCGTAAAAATAA
Organism: Ranitomeya imitator; assembly: GCF_032444005.1. NCBI lineage: Eukaryota > Metazoa > Chordata > Amphibia > Anura > Dendrobatidae > Ranitomeya > Ranitomeya imitator. The sequence goes on from NC_091283.1 coordinate 364,256,152, forward strand.
AAAATCATGTTTTTCACAAAATTATCTTTTTGCCCCCAATTTTTTATTTTCCGAAGGGTAAGAGAAGAAATTGGACCCCAAAAGTTGTTGTACAATTTGTCCTGAGTACGCTGATACCCGATATGTGGGGGGGAACCACTGTTTGGGCACATGGGAGGGCTCGGAAGGGAAGGAGCGCCATTTGGAATGCAGACTTAGATGGAATGGTCTGCAGGCGTCACAATGCGTTTGCAGAGCCCCAAATGTACCTAAACAGTAGAAACCCCCCACAGGTGACACCATTTTGGAAAGTAGACCCCCTAAGGAACTCATCTAGATGTGTTGTAAGAGCTTTGAACCCCCAAGTATTTCACTACAGTTTATAACGCAGAGCCGTGCAAATAAAAAATATTTTTTTTCCACAAAAATTATATTTTAGCCCCCAGTTTTGTATTTTTCCAAGGGTAGCAGGAGAAATTGGACACTAAATGTTGTTGTCCAATTTGTCCTGAGTACGCTGATACCAGATATGTGGGGGGGAACCACCGTTTGGGCGCATGGGAGGGCTCGGAAGGGAAGGAGCATCATTTGGAATGCAGACTTAGATGGACTGGTCTGCAGGCGTCACATTGCGTTTGCAGAGCCCCTAATGTATCTAAACAGTAGAAACCCCCACAATTGACCCCATATTGGAAACTAGACCCCTCAAGGAACTTATCTAGATGTGTTGTGAGAACTTTTAACCCCCAAGTGTTTCACTACAGTTTATAACGCAGAGCCGTGAAAATAAAAAATCCTTTTTTTTCCCACAAAAATTATGTTTTAGCCCCCAGTTGTATTTTCCCAAGGGTAAGAGGAGAAAATGGACCCCAAAATTTGTTGTCCAATTTGTCCTGAATACGCTGATACCCGATATCTTGGGGTAAACCCCTGTTTGGGCGCACGGGAGAGCTCGGAAGGGAAGGAGCACTGTTTTACTTTTTCAACGCAGAATTGGCTGGAATTGAGATCGGACGCCATGTCGCGTTTGGAGAGCCCCTGATGTGCCTAAACAGTGGAAACTCCCCAATTATAACTGAAACCATAATGCAAACACACCCCTAACCCTAATCCCAACGGCAACCCTAACAACACCTCTAACTCAGACACACCCCTAACCCTAATCCCAACCCTATTCCCAACCGTAAATGTAATCCAAACCCTAACCCTAACTTTAGCCCCAACCCTAACCCTAACTTTAGCCCCAACCCTAACTGTAGCCTTAACCCTAGCCCTAACCCTAGCCCTAACCCTAACCCTAACTGTAGCCTTAACCCTAACCCTAGCCCTAACCCTATCCCTTACCCTTGCCCTAACCCTAGCCCTATCCCTAGCCCTAATGGGAAAATGGAAATAAATAAATTTTTTTAATTTTTCCCTAACTAAGGGGGTGATGAAGGGGGGTTTGATTTACTTTTATAGTGGGTTTTTTAGCGGATTTTTAGGATTGGCAGCCGTCACACACTGAAAGACGCTTTTTATTGCAAAAAATATTTTTTGCGTTACCACATTTTGAGAGCTATAATTTTTCCATATCTGAGTCCACAGAGTCATTTGAGGTCTTGTTTTTTTGCGGGACGAGTTTACGTTTTTATTGGTAACATTTTCGGGCATGTGACATTTTTTGATCGCTTTTTATTCTGATTTTTGTGAGGCAGAATGACCGAAAACCAGCTATTCATGAATTTCTTTTGGGGGAGGCGTTTATACCGTTCCGCGTTTGGTAAAATTGATAAAGCAGTTTTATTCTTCGGGTCAGTATGATTACAGCGATATCTCATTTATATTTTTTTTTATGTTTTGGCACTTTTATACGATAAAAACTATTTTATAGAAAAAATAATTATTTTTGTATCGCTTTATTCTCAGGACTATAACTTTTTTATTTTTTTGGTGATCATGCTGTATGGCGGCTCGATTTTTGCGGGACAAGATGAAGTTTTCAGCAGTACCATGGTTATTTATATCCGTCTTTTTGATCGCGTGTTATTCCACTTTTTGTTCGGCGGTATGGTAATAAAGCGCTGTTTTTTGCCTCTTTTTTTTTTCTTACGGTGTTTACTGAAGGGGTTAACTAGTGGGCCAGTTTTATAGGTTGGGTCGTTACGGACGCGACGATACTAAATATGTGTACTTTTATTCTTTTTTTTTAAATTCAGATAAAGAACTGTATTTATGGGAATAATATATATATTTTTTTTCATTATTTAGGAATTTTTATTTTTTATTTTTTTTACACATTTGGAAATTTTTTTTTTAACTGCAGCGAGGAAGGAGGTAGGAGACCCTCGCAGCAACGCGATCACATCGCATTGCTGCGGGGGGCTCAGGGAAGCCCGCAGGGAGCCCCCTCCCTGCGCGACGCTTCCCTATGCCGCAGGCACATCGCGAATTCGCAATCATGTTTGATCGCGGTGTGCCGGGGGTTAATGTGCCGGGGGCGGTCCGTGACCGCTCCTGGCACATTGTGCCGGATGTCAGCTGCGATAGGCAGCTGACACCCGGCCGCGCTCCCCCCGTGAGCGCGGCCGATCGCTATGACGTACTATCCCGTCGAGGGTCAGATAGGCACAGGGCACCTCGACGGGATAGTACGTCTAAGGTCAGAGAGGGGTTAAAAGAGTTTCTCTACTGGAAATTGAAGGGTTAGAAAGGCTACGAATAACATCAGCTGTGAACAGTCCTACCTTGTAGTGTTTTTTGTCTATTTGTATACCATTATTTTTTGATTAGTACTTATATGTTCTGCCATTGGTTCCATGACAAAAGCGAATAATAAAGGGGTAAATAAACATCCCTGCCTGGTACCATTTGCTATTGGTACCAGGTGGGATATTTGGGTATTAAAAAAAAAATTTTTTGATGGATAAGCGTAAAGTGCCATAATTGTCCTAATTAGGTGAGAATGAAACTCACATTTTAGTAGAGTTGCAGTCCAGAGTTAATCCTATCAAAGACTTCTTTGGTGGTGATTGTTAATAAAACAGATGGAATTTTATTTGTTTCATAACATTAATTTGATTAAGAATTTTTATGGTGCCATCAGTTGTCTGTGATCCTTCAATAAAGCTTAGCTGGTCCTTATGAATGATCCCTGGAAGATTTTCTTAAATGTTAGCGATTATTTTTTAGTAGGTTTTGACATCAGTATTTATTTCGCATATAGGCCTATAGCTCTTAACCAAATTAAGATCCCCTTTGGGTTTAATGTAATGGTGGGCTGCAACATTTCTGGGGGAAATTCTCAAATTTTCGATGCCTTGTTAAAAACTTCGACCAAGTGTGGGATTAATAAAGGCGCAAATAGTTGATAATATTCATTAGAATATTCATCAGGGCTAAGAGATTTTTTTGTTTTCAATTTTTTATAATTTCCGTAACCTCAAGTTCAGTGACAGTTCAGATGTGATAGCTGTTGTTCGGAGATTTAGGTGGATTTATTCGAGAAAGAAAATTATTAATTTTTTGTTGGTGGGTTGTCGCGTATCTTTGTCATATTTAAAATTATGCAATTATGTGTCAGTAAACCCCCCGATTTACCACTTTATGAGAGTTCCATATGATAAATGGGCATATGTTTTCAGTTTTGTTTTCTCGGAAGTAATTACAAATGGCTAGCTCAATTTCTTTTATAAATATTGGTGAGTGCATAAGAGAAGAATTACATTTCCATAAAAAGTTGGAGTTAAGTGGTCTGCCCAACTATATTTTACATAGTATTGGTAAATGATCTGAAAACGATTAAGGGTAAATAATTACTTTTTTCATAATGAGTCCGTTAAGATTAAATCTATTCACGAAAATGTTTTATAAACTTTAGAATAAAAGGTGTTCTCCAGAGAGATGTATGCTGGGTGAGCGCTCCAATGCTTTCATTTCTTGTGATCTAGTTACAATTATTCTATGAGTATGCACCACTCCGAAAAGATCCTGAGGTTAATGAGGCATTGGTTTATCAGAAACGTGTAAGCTGCATTAATTGGTGCTCAGTTCTCTTTTATATGAACACTTAAATTAACCACCACTTATGAATAGGTATAAAATACTAAATGAACGCACTCTTAAATGACTACAAAATAGAAGTATCCTCTGTGTTCTTTATCCAACTCAAACTTATGCTTTATAAAAAGATATGAGCGAATCTTTTAAAATTGAAATTCGTCAGTTTTGCCAAATCATGAAAGGACACTCAACTGATGAGAAATTAATTCACCGTTAATCAAAAGTACTCCAAAGCCTTCAGTTTCCACGAAAAGACGTGCATGTGTGATTCAACTGCAGCAGCACCATAATTACCCCCTTAACGACCGCCAATACGCCTGTTAATGGTGGTAGTTAAGGGTACTTAAACCACAGCACCGTTAATTAACGGCGCTATGGAAAAAGTGTATAGTGCCCCCCAGAGTCAGATTTTCTCTGGAGTCTCGGCTGCAGGGGGTAGCCGAGACCCCAGAGAACATGATTTGGGTCTGTTTTTACCGCCCCCCAGGGTGCGGTCACCATTATTAACCGTATAGCGGCGACCGCAAAAAAAGCGTGATTTGCCATTTAATTTCGCTGTCCTCCGATGTGATCGCACATCAGAGGACAGAGAAATAGGGTCTCCGATCGCCCCCAATACTTACCAGTGTCTCCTGGTGTCCCTGGATCCTCCTGCTTCCCCGCACGGCCGCTGGTTTCTTCTTCCGGTAAGAAAATGGCAGGCACTTGCAACAATAGGAAGATTTTTCCTATTGGCTCATTTTGGTCACTGTGATACTTGTGGGGGGGGGGGGAGGGTTCCACTGTTTAGGCACATCAGGGGCTCTCCAAACACGACATGGCGTCTGATCTCAATTCCAGCCAATTCTGCATTGAAAAAGTCAAACGGTGCTCATTCCCTTCCGAGCTCTCCCGTGCACCCAAACGGTGGTTTACCCCCACATAAGGGGTATCAGTGTACTCAGGACAAATTGCACAACACTTTTGAGGGTCTAATTTCTCCTGTTACCTTTTAAAAATAAACGTTTGGGGGAGAAAAGATCATTTTTGTGGAAAAAATAACATTTTTTATTTTGATGGCTCTACGTTATAAACTTCTGTGAAGCACTTGGGGGTTCAAAGTGCTCATCACACATCTAGATAAGTTCCTCAAGGGGTCTAGGTTCCAAAATGGTGTCACTTGTGGGGGGTTTCCACTGTTTAGGCACATCAGGGGCTCTGCAAACGCGACATGGATCTCAATTCCAGCCATTTCTGCATTGAAAAAGTCAAATGGCGCTCCTTCAATTCCAATCTCTGCTGTGCACCCAAACAGTAGTTAACCCCCACATATGGGGTATCGCCGTATTCAGGAGAAATTGCACAACAAATTTTGTGGTCCATTTTCTCTTTTTACACTTGTGAAAATAAAAAAAATTTGTTCTGAATTAAAATGTTTGTAAAAAAAAGTTAAATGTTAATTTTTTCCTTCCACATTCCTTCAGTTCCTGTGAAACACATAAAGGGTTAATAAACCTCTTGAATGTGGTTTTCAGTACCTTGAGGGGTGCAGTTTTCAGAATGGTGTCACTTTTGGGTATTTTCTGTCATATAGGCCCCTCAAAGTGACTTTAAATGTGAGATGGTCCCTAAAAAAATGGTTTTGTAAATTTTGTTGTAAACTGAAAAATCGCAGGTCAAATTTTAACCCTTATAACTTCCTAACAAAAAAAATGTTGTTGCCAAAAGTGTGCTGATGTAAAGTAGAAATGTGGGAAATGTTATTTATTAACTATTTTGTGTGACATCTCTCTGATTTAAAAATTCAAAGTTTGAAAATTGCAAAATTTTAGCCATATTTCCATTTTTTTTCGTAAATAAATGCAAGTAATATTGAAGACATTTTACCACTAGCATGAAGTACAATATGTCATGAAAAAACAATCTCAGAATCAGCGGGATCCGTTAAAGCGTTCCAGAGTTATAACCTCATAAAGTGACAGTGGTCAGAATTGTAAAAATTGGCCCGGTCATTAAGCTGCAAATTGGCTCCATCACTAAGGGGTTAAACTGATCAAGCAAGCAGCTGCCAGCTCTGTGTCCTTTCATGACTCTGCCTCCCAGACACATTGATTCAGCTATGCCTTTAAGCTAAATATTCTCTTTGCATTACAAAACAAACCTTCACTGTGGTGCTGTCACACACTATTTTTACAATTGCTTAATTGTTTAATGACTTTCTCGATCTCTATTGCTAACCTGTAACAACCTCTCATTACCCAGATTCACCACAAAATGGCTGCTGCATTTCCTGCTTCTGCTTTTATACAGGCTATGATAGTCCATCCTAAATGGCTGTCTTTTACCATGTGATGTGATAGATGCAAAGTATTACAGGGAAGCCCACAGGGCCATGCCCAAGATCATGGGAACTTTTTCTGGGTGCTGTAATGTATAAAATTAGATTGACCATTTTAGGCTATTTGTGTGAAGCGACTCGTCTATTGCTCGAATTCACTGGATTCGTAGAATTCCTGAATATTTAAATTTTCATTTCAATAAAATGTAACTTCTGCAATCTGACCTAGCAGTGTTTCTCATTATACTTTTGACTAAACCCCCAACATTCTTGCTGGTTTGACCATTGGACTGCATTATACCTCTTTTTCCTACTGCTTCTGATTGATCACCAGGACTATAATTCCCCTGTCTATGCAATTCAATCTGATTTTTTTCCCGACTCGATCTCTGTGGTACCAACATAGATGTAGAGGTTTAATTTCTTCTTGGCACATCATTAGCTAAACTGCATATGCATCACAAGATCCCCTATTGTGAAGGCAAGATTTCTGTACATTCAAATAATTAAAATGCTTCGTATTGCTGCATCCTTAAAGATCAATAAAGGACGTATAAAGAAAAAAAATTAAATTATAGGATTTTGACTGGTAAATTACAGGAACAGAGATAACTGTAGTATGAAGAATCTTTCATCCAACAACCAATATGTATGGGGGCCTACGTATTCATGAACGCTGATCTTATTGATTGGCAGCAGTTGTCACATGTACTGTAGTGGTAAAGTCAATCCTGCAGTCTGTCAGCAAAGATAAGATCAGCGATGGAGGTGCGGCACTGGACCTGGGGAAGCACACTATTCATACGTTTGTTATTTTCTATATATGCAAGTTTATCGGCAAATAGAAATGAATCAAGCCACAGCAGACACACCTTTTCTCAGCACTCTGATGCCTCCACATCTGCAGTCCCATTTGAGGGGGGAAGGCTGCTGCTGCTACTAAAAGCCAGGAGCAAGCCACACCCCTTCTTCTCATGTTGGCTGTTACTCACGGGGAGCTGCACACTGTGTGTGATGGGTTTACTCCTTGCTGTTTCTGTTCTTTACTCTGCACCTACCTTCTGTTACTTTTTAGGAAGTAGGCAGCATATAATCTAACAGGACGTAGTCTATATTTGTATTTCATTGTTTACTTTACTCACTCTGGGATCTTTCCTTTTTTTCAGCACTTCCACTTTTGTAGGTAATTTATACTTTCAGGCAGAATAGGTCTGAATTGCCATTTTCTAGTCTGTGGTTAGGGCTATGTCTGCTCATGGAGGAACCATTAAAGACTGCGTGTCTCCAGTCTGTACAGGAATCGGCAGGGTCAGTTGCAATTTTTAGTTTGTTACCTATTTTCCAAAGTGAGTTGCTACTCTATCATAACAAACATATAGTCCACAATGTTGTTTGCTTTATCCCCACTAATATGATTGCCAAAGGAAAAGAAGTGCAATTGTGACCTATGTTTGGTAGCACTACTCTTGCCAGAGGGTTGGTGCCAATGGTCCAGCTACTTGCAGCTGCCAAAATCTTATTGCAACCAAAGTTGAAACCATGAGGCAACAAAACATATTTCCAGCCCTACATAAAGTGCTTAAAATATCACAATTATTATGTCAGTACATACACATTGTAATGGCACTATAGTTATCATTGAATACCCATATCCAGACTATGTCCCAAACAATTTAAGAAAAACCTACTAACAAGATATGTAGTCATAATGTAGCCAAGTAATGATTTTTTATTAAATCATAACAATTGGTCACATCAAAGGTTAAAATCAGACTCAAAATGAATACACAGAGGGGGCGACATTACATACGGTAGTTGGAGGAGATTAAAACAGTGGTGCATATATTGTTTACTTAAAATAGGTACCGTATATACTTGAGTATAAGCCGACCCCCCAAATTTTGCTACAAAAAACTGGGAAAACTTAATGACTCGAGTATAAGCCTAGGGTGGGAAATGCAGCAGCTACTGGTAAATTTCAAAAGTAAAAATAGATACCAATAAAAGTAAAATTAATTGAGATATCAGTAGGTTAAGTGTTTTTGAATATCCATATTAAATCAGGAGCCCCATATAATGCTCCATACAGTTCATGATGGCCCCATAAGATGCTCCATATTAAAATATGCCCCATATCATGCTGCACAAAGGTCAATAATGGCCCCATAAGATGCTCCATACAAAATACGCCCCATAAAGTTTATGATGGGCCCAATAAGATGCTCCATATTAAAATATGCCCCATATAATCCTGCATAAAGGTTAATAATGGCCCCATAAGATGCTCCATAGACACATTTGCCTAATATAATGCTGCACAAATGTTGATTATGGCCCCATAAGATGTTCCATAGAGATATTTACCCCATATAGTGCTGTACAAACGTTATGGCCCCATAAGATGCTCCATACAGACACATTTGCCCCATTATAGTGCTGCACAAACGTTGATTATTGCCCCATAAGATGCTCCATAAAGATATTTACCCCATACAGTGCTGCACAAACGTTGATTATGGCCCCATAAGATGCTCCAGACAGACACATTTTCCCCATTACAGTGCTGCACAAACGTTGATTATGGCCCCATAAGATGCTCCATAAAGATATTTGCCCCATACAGTGCTGCACAAACGTTGATAATGGCCCCATAAGATGCTCCCTAAAGATATTTGCCCCATATGCTGTTGCTGCGATAAAAAACAAAAATCATACTCACCTCTCGTCGCTCAGGCCCCCGGCACTTTCAATATTCACCTCTCCTCGTTCCGGGCGCCGCTCTGTCTTCAGCGTCTTCTGCACGGACGATCAGGCAGAGGGCCCACACTAACCACGTCACCGCGCCCTCTGACCTGAGCATCACTGCAGAAGATGCTGAAGACGGAGCGGCGCCCGGAACGAGGAGAGATGAATATCGCGCAGCGCTCCCCCTCCCCATTATACTCACCTGCTCCTGGCGCGGTGTCCCTGGTTCTCCAACGCCGCAGCTTCTTCCTGTACTGAGTGGTCACATGGTACCGCTCATTACAGTAATGAATATGCAGCTCCACCCCTATGGGAGTGGAGTGGGGTCCATATTCATTACTTTACTGAGCGGTACCATGTGACCGCTCAGTACAGGAAGAAGCTGCAGCACCGGGAGAGCCAGGGACCTGCAGGGACCGCGCCGGGAGCAGGTGAGTATTATTAGACTCCCCTCCCCTGCCGACCCCTGGGTATGACTCGAGTATAAGCCGAGAGGGGGACTTTCAGCCCCAAAAAATGGGCTGAAAATCTCGGCTTATACTCGAGTATATACAGTATATAATAGATAAATGTAATCAGTAGTAATTAAGGTAAGTATACCAATGAAAATATTCAAGCACAGTGCACTATTTCAAAGTAAAAAAGAGTATGGAAATCAAAGAGATCAAATAATTTGCAAAAGTGCCTATCAAACCCAGGTACTAGTGATGAGTGAACATGCTCAGATAACATCTTATCTGAGCACGCTTGGGTGTTATCCGAGCAACTGGTAGTTCTTGTGTGTTCTAGTGTTTCTACATGTGGGGATTCCCTAACAAACAGGCAATCCCATATGTGTTGATGCTGTCTAACAGCTGAAAATCATGTAGCCGCAGTGACTCAAACATAATATACGAGCATTCCCTATAAATACCCTTAGCAGCTGGTATCAGGACAGGTGGGTGTCAGCCCTGTCACAAAATAAAAGAAAGAAATAGATAAAATCTGAACCGCGCTTAAAGGTATAACACAAAGAATATGTGTATGCACCTATAGTATAGAGGATCCACCAACTAGCAAGGTAAAGGAACCCTATATATGGCAGCTGAACCCTTGAGTGCTGCCTACCAGAAATAAGAAACCCTAATATAGGCAATGAATTAGTAAAGTATAGAAAAAAAATCAGAAGTCCCACTTCCTAGGAATCCAGGAAGACATCAGACGGTTAATGGTGCCAGACTGAATTCACCGAGAGGGTCAACTCCCCAAAACAATGCAATTACAAGTTATGCATAATGTATATTATATATCTAATATATAAAGCTGAATGTGTGTGTATGTGTGTGTGTGTATGAATGTATGTATGTCCGGGATTGGCATCTGCATCGTCGCAGCTACAGCCACAAAATTTTGCACAATCACACGTCTGGACCCTGAGAGCATCATAGGCTATGTTGTGAGGTGAAATTTTAACCCCGCGCTTTCCAATTCACCAAACAATTTTGCCCCTATCTACATAATGGGGAAAAAGTGAAAGGAAAAGTGTTGGAGGCGTCGCAGCTACAGCCACAAAATTTTGCACAGTCACACATCTGGACCCCGAGAGCGTCATAGGCTATGCTGTGAGGTGAAATTTTGACCCCGCGCGTTCCAATTCACCAAACAATTTTGCCCCTATCTACATAATAGGGAAAAAAGTGGAAGGAAAAGTGTTGGAGGCGTCGCAGCTACAGCCACAAAATTTTGCACAGTCACACATCTGGACCCCGAGAGTGTCATAGGCTATGTTGTGAGGCGAAATTTTAACCCCGCGCGTTCCAATTCACCAAACAATTTTGCCCCTATCTACATAATGGGGAAAAAAGTGGAAGGAAAAGTGTTGGAGGCGTCGCAGCTACAGCCACAAAATTTTGCACAGTCACACGTCTGGATCCTGAGAGCATCATAGGCTATGTTGTGAGGTGAAATTTTAACCCCGCGCTTTCCAATTCACCAAACAATTTTGCCCCTATCTACATAATGGGGAAAAGTGAAAGGAAAGTGTTGGAGGCAAATTGACAGCTGCCAGATGTGAACTTTTGTCTTTCGCCACATAAAAGTCGAAAGACAAAAGTCGCCGCTCAAAACTCGCCACGCTCAAAACTCGCCACGCGCAAAACTCGCCACATGCAAAAACTAGGCTCATGCAAAACTCGCCACAAGTGCAAAACTCACCTCATGGAAAACTCGCCACACGCAAAACTTGCACACGCGGAAAAATTGCCACATGCACAAAAGTTGCAACACATGCAAAAGTTGCCTCACACAAAACTTGCACATACTCAATAGGCACCACACATAAAACTCGCCACGCGCAAAACTCGCCATGCGCAAAACTTGCTGCACACAACTTGCTACACTAACCTGTCACATGCAACTCGACACACAAAAAGTTGCTACACGCATGTTGCCACACAAATCTCATCTCACAAAAGTCGCTACATGCATGTCGCCACACGCAACTCAACACACACAACTTGACAAACGAAACTCGCCCTAAAACACACACAAGTCTGGTATTATCCTTCAAAAATAAAAATCTGATTAATAAGCAGACAAACTACAAGAGCAACAAACGTACCATATAGGAAATACGGCAGCTGTCAGTCACATGACCTGTCTATTATGTGTATGTGTGAGCTAATATATACTGCCAGGGGGAGGGCTTCCTGTTGGCTGGGGATTTATCAGGCTGCCAATTTAGCTTACAAATACTGAGGTAAAAATACTGAGCAAATAACGTGTGAACGAGGTCTAATACAGGAGGAGATGACACACAGGTATATACTATATACAGGGGAGATGACACACAGATATATACTATATACAGGAGAGATGACACACAGGTATATACTATATAGAGGAGGAGATGACATACAGGTACATACTATATACAGGAGGAGATGACATACAGGTATATACTATATACAGGAGGAGATGACACACAGGTATATACTATATACAGGAGCAGATGACCTACAAGTATATACTATATACAGGAGATGACATACAGGTATATGCTATGTATAGAAGATGACATACAGGTATATACTATATACAGGAGGAGATGACACACAGATATATACTATATGCAGGGGAGATGACACAGGTATATACTATATACAGGAGATGACATACAGGTATATACTATATATAGGAGGAGATGACATACAGGTATATACTGTATATAGGAGGAGATGACATACAGGTATATACTATATACAGGGGAGATGACACACAGCAGATATATACTATATACAGGGGAGATGACATACAGGTATATACTATATACAGGAGATGACATACAGGTGTATACTATATATAAGGGAGATGAGAAACATGTATATACTGAGGTGAAAATGAGAGGTGTGCGGTGAAAATGAAAAGGTGTTCGTGCAAAATGAGAGGAGTGAGGGAAAATAGTGGAGTGATCGGAAAATGACAGATGTGAGGTCGAAATGACAAGTGTTAGGGGGGAATGAGAGGAGTGAGGGAGAAAATGAGAGGTGTGAGGGAGAAAATGAGAGATGTGATTGGGAAAATGAGAGGCGTGATGGGAAAATAAGAAAAGTGAGGTGCTATAACTAACCACAGATATTTACTATGCCCAGGCAACGCCGGGCTCTTCAGCTAGTATATGTATATACAGTGGGGCAAAAAAGTATTTAGTCAGTCAGCAATAGTGCAAGTTCCACCACTTAAAATGATGAGAGGCGTCTGTAATTTACATCATAGGTAGACCTCAACTATGGGAGACAAACTGAGAAAAAAAAATCCAGAAAATCACATTGTCTGTTTTTTTAACATTTTATTTGCATATTATGGTGGAAAATAAGTATTTGGTCAGAAACAAACAATCAAGATTTCTGGCTCTCACAGACCTGTAACTTCTTCTTTAAGAGTCTCCTCTTTCCTCCACTCATTACCTGTAGTAATGGCACCTGTTTAAACTTGTTATCAGTATAAAAAGATACCTGTGCACACCCTCAAACAGTCTGACTCCAAACTCCACTATGATGAAGACCAAAGAGCTGTCAAAGGACACCAGAAACAAAATTGTAGCCATGCACCAGGCTGGGAAGACTGAATCTGCAATAGCCAACCAGCTTGGAGTGAAGAAATCAACAGTGGGAGCAATAATTAGAAAATGGAAGACATACAAGACCACTGATAATCTCCCTCGATCTGGGGCTCCATGCAAAATCCCACCCCGTGGGGTCAGAATGATCACAAGAACGGTGAGCAAAAATCCCAGAACCACGCGGGGGGACCTAGTGAATGAACTGCAGAGAGCTGGGACCAATGTAACAAGGCCTACCATAAGTAACACACTGCGCCACCATGGACTCAGATCCTGCAGTGCCAGACGTGTCCCACTGCTTAAGCCAGTACATGTCCGGGCCCGTCTGAAGTTTGCTAGAGAGCATTTGGATGATCCAGAGGAGTTTTGGGAGAATGTCCTATGGTCTGATGAAACCAAACTGGAACTGTTTGGTAGAAACACAACTTGTCGTGTTTGGAGGAAAAAGAATACTGAGTTGCATCCATCAAACACCATACCTACTGTAAAGCATGGTGGTGGAAACATCATGCTTTGGGGCTGTTTCTCTGCAAAGGGGCCAGGACGACTGATCCGGTACATGAAAGAATGAATGGGGCCATGTATCGTGAGATTTTGAGTGCAAACCTCCTTCCATCAGCAAGGGCATTGAAGATGAAACGTGGCTGGGTCTTTCAACATGACAATGATCCAAAGCACACCGCCAGGGCAACGAAGGAGTGGCTTTGTAAGAAGCATTTCAAGGTCCTGGAGTGGCCTAGCCAGTCTCCAGATCTCAACCCTATAGAAAACCTTTGGAGGGAGTTGAAAGTCCGTGTTGCCAAGCGAAAAGCCAAAAACATCACTGCTCTAGAGGAGATCTGCATGGAGGAATGGGCCAACATACCAACAACAGTGTGTGGCAACCTTGTGAAGACTTACAGAAAACGTTTGACCTCTGTCATTGCCAACAAAAGATATATTACAAAGTATTGAGATGAAACTTTGTTTCTGACCAAATACTTATTTTCCACCATAATATGCAAAAAAATGATAAAAAAACAGACAATGTGATTTTCTGGATTTTTTTTTCTCAGTTTGTCTCCCATAGTTGAGGTCTACCTATGATGTAAATTACAGACGCCTCTCATCTTTTTAAGTGGTGGAACTTGCACTATTGCTGACTGACTAAATACTTTTTTGCCCCACTGTATGTCTCTATACAGAGACTGGGCTCATGAGACCCACTCGCCGGTGCTTCTGGTATACTGAATACTGAGAACGAAGTGTGAAGTGTGAATCCCCACATATGTTGAGGCTATCTAACCGCTGCATATTATGTATCCGCATGGACTCGAATATAACATACAAGCATGCCCAGATGCTCGGAAAACACCCGAGAGTGCTCGGATAAGACGTTATCTGAGCACGTTCACTCATCAGTACCAGGTACATAAAGGGGAAACAAAAGTGCAAACACGTGAACTCATATCCTCTTGCTGGAATAGCAGCAGGCTCCAGCACTAGTTTCAGCGCTAGCCTTTGTCAAGGGACAGTAGGCCAAGTCAAATTATAAGGTGGTAGGCCAAGGCATGCGGCAGATGGAGGGATACACAGATTTGTGGACTGTTGCACTAGAGAGTTACGTCCTAGAAGGTCAATCAGGCTGTAGCCTTATGCTGGAGGCCACTCATTCTGTTAAGATGTTTCATCTTCACGGCATTTAAGCCGCATGATTTATGCTATTCTTTACATAGAACAGGAAACCAATGAAGGAGAGAGTGGGTGTTACCTTTCTATTTTGCTCTAGACTTCCTGTCCATGCTTGAGGCATGGATTCAAAACTCATGGGAGCTGGCATGTGGGAAAGAAAAATATTCAAAACACTTGGAATATTGCTTTTTATTTGCTATTTGAATAACAGAGGAATATTAGTAACAGCATGCATTTTTTATTCTAATTTTAGTTCCAAATTGCTTTTACCTTCCTCATTTACTTACTTTTCTTTACTTTGACTGAATACATAGTTTTTACCCATGTGAGGTTTATTTTAATGAACAACAAAACATGATTTTTTATTTTAAGAAATTATTTTTTCACCGTCTAGGTATGATAATGGATTCTTCCCTTTGTGAATTCTACGGTGTTTAACAAGAGTTGATTTAGTTGCAAAACATTTTCCGCATTCTGAACATGAATATGGCTTCTCCCCTGTGTGAGTTCTTAGATGTTCTATAAGATTTGATTTATCTGCACAACATTTCCCACATTCTGAACATGAAAAAGGTTTCTCCCCTGTGTGAGTTCTTTGGTGTCTAGCAAGATGCACTTTCTGATTAAAACGTTTCCCACATTCTGAACATGAATATGGCTTCTCCCCTGTGTGTCTTCTGTAGTGTATAAAAAGACTTGATTTATCTACAAAACATTTCCCACATTCTGTGCATGAATGTGGCTTTACTCCTGTGTGACTTCGCTGATGTGTGATAAGATGTGATCTTTCTACAAAACATTTACCACATTCTGAACATGAAAATGGCTTAACCCCTGTGTGAGTTCTCTGATGTTTACCAAGATTTGATTTATTTGCAAAACATTTCCCACATTCTAAACAAGAAAATCTGTTTTCCTCTCTGTGATTTTTTTGATATGTAAAATAAGACATTATGAAAGAAAAACTTTTTTCATATTCTGAACATAATGATGCCTTCTTTCCTGTGAAAGAACTTTCATATTTAACATCCGTTTCATGACTTTTGTTTTCCCGAAAAGTCTGTGATGAATCGTAAAACAGGACCTGTTTAAAAGGATCAGATGACAGATCTGCTGAGAATGAAACCAATGATTATTTTTTAATAAAATATCTTTAAATAACAAAATTTACTTTAATAACATGTCTATATAAAATGTCCATAGAAATTGCAAGTTATGTAGCAAAATTATATACCAACATAAACATTTCACAGTCTAACATTAGACCTGAGAGAAGGAACTAGTAGAGCAGGGGTGTCAAACTGCATTCCTCGAGGGCCTCAAACCATGCGTGTTTTCAAGATTTCCTTAGCATTGCACAAGGTGCTGGAATCATTCTCTGCTGGTGATTAAATTATCACCTGTGCAATGCAAGGAAATCCTGAAAACATGACCTGTTTGCAGCCCTCGAGGAATGCAGTTTGACACCCCTGCAGTAGAGTATGATTTTCGACCCTCTTTGTTCGTCCTACCTCCCAAATATTATAATAATAAGCCAACAAAAAATGTTGTGGAGGCCAAAATGCCAATTAATTAAAAACTTTTACTCATCCTAAAGTACCAGTTTCTATAACCCAATCCAGCAAAATCGGCTCTCCGAAAGCCAAATATCCACCTCTTCTGAGCCTTGCAGTGTGCCCAAACCACATTTAGCATCCATGTATTTGGCATTGCTAAAGTGAGAAGAACCCACTTAATTTACGGTGTGTGTCTCCTGAAGCACAATCTGTTCACTATGTATTGGGCACTAAAATGGCATATTTGCAATTTTCCTTCTGCAACGCTCACTGTGTGCTAATTTCCAAAACACTGCTTAAACACTGGTTAAAATTTTTACTACTCCTATAAACTAATTTCTTGAGGAAAATGGAGACACTTTATAGATTTTCTATTGTTCTGGTTTTTGTTGTGAGTTCTGTGGCTGAATTCACTCCTGTGGTCACGAGTGGTACTGCAGCTTCTGAGCTTCCTCCCTCAGGTTTTCTGGTGAGCTCGTTGGCTGCTTCATTACTTAACTCCGCCTGATGCTGCTATCCTTGCTCCTTGTCAATGTTTCAGTGTTGGATCTGAGCTTCTCCTGATTGTTCCTGTGTCCTGCTGCTCTGTATAGCTAAGTGCTTTTTGCTTTTTTGTTGCTTTTTTTCTGTCCAGCTTGTCTTTTGTTTTGCTGGAAGCTCTGAGACGCAAAGGGTGTACCACCGTGCCGTTAGTTCGGCACGGTGGGTTTTTTTTTTGCCCCCTTTGTGTGGTTTTGCTTTAGGGTTTTTTGTAGACTGCAAAGTTCGCTTTACTGTCCTCGCTCTGTCCTAGAATATCGGGCCCCACTTTGCTGAATCTATTTCATCCCTACGTTTTGTCTTTTCATCTTACTCACAGTCATTATATGTGGGGGGCTGCCTTTTCCTTTGGGGAATTTCTCTGGGGCAAGTCAGGCCTATTTTTCTATCTTCAGGCTAGCTAGTTTCTTAGGCTGTGCCGAGTTGCCTAGGTAGTTGTTAGGCGCAATCCACAGCCGCTTTTAGTTGTGTTTAGGATAGGATCAGGTGTGCAGTCTACAGAGTTTCCACGTCTCAGAGCTCGTTCTTGTATTTTTGGGTATTTGTCAGATCACTGGGTGCGCTCTGATCGCTAAGCACACTGTGTTTCTGGATTGCCTTCATAACACCTGTCATTAGCAAACATAACAGTACAAGGAGCCTAACTAATGATTCTCAATAGAGGAAAAGAGAAAGTTCTGACATCATTTTTTTTTTTTTTTTCTCAGCTCTGTGTTCACTTTTTTTTTTTTCCCCTAGACATTTGGGTGATTCTGGACACAGGTGTGGACATGGATATTCAGGGTCTGTGCTCTTCAATGGATAATCTCGTTATAAATGTACAAAAAATTCAAAATACTATTGATCAGAAATCTATGTTAGAACCAAGAATTCCTATTCCTGATTTGTTTTTTGGAGATAGAACTAAGTTTCTAAGTTTCAAAAATAATTGTAAGCTATTTCTGGCCTTGAAACCTCATTCTTCTGGTAATCCTATTCAACAGGTTTTGATTATTATTTCTTTTTTGCGCGGCGACCCTCAAGACTGGGCATTTTCTCTTGCGCCAGGAGACCCTGCATTGAGTAGTGTCGATGCGTTTTTCCTGGCGCTCGGATTGCTGTACGATGAGCCTAATTCAGTGGATCAGGCTGAGAAAAATTTGCTGGCTTTGTGCCAGGGTCAGGATGATGTAGAAGTATATTGTCAGAAATTTAGGAAATGGTCAGTACTCACTCAGTGGAATGAATCTGCGCTGGCAGCTTTGTTCAGAAAGGGTCTCTCTGAGGCTCTTAAGGATGTCATGGTGGGATTTCCTATGCCTGCTGGTTTGAATGAGTCTTTGTCTTTGGCCATTCAGATCGGTCGACGCTTGCGCGAGCGTAAATCTGTGCACCATTTGGCGGTACTGCCTGAGGTTAAACCTGAGCCTATGCAGTGCGATAGGACTATGACTAGAGTTGAACGGCAGGAATACAGACGTCTGAATGGTCTGTGTTTCTACTGTGGTGATTCCACTCATGCTATTGCTGATTGTCCTAAGCGCACTAAGCGGTCCGCTAGGTCTGCCGTCATTGGTACTGTACAGTCCAAATTCCTTCTGTCCATTACCTTGATATGCTCTTTGTCGTCGTTTTCTGTCATGGCGTTTGTGGATTCGGGCGCTGCCCTGAATCTGATGGATTTGGATTATGCTAAACGTTGTGGGTTTTTCTTGGAGCCTTTGCGGTGTCCTATTCCATTGAGAGGAATTGATGCTACACCTTTGGCCAAGAATAAACCTCAATACTGGGCCCAGCTGACCATGTGCACGGCTCCTGCACATCAGGAAGTTATTCGCTTTCTGGTGTTGCATAATCTGCATGATGTGGTCGTGTTGGGGTTGCCATGGCTACAAACCCATAATCCAGTATTGGATTGGAATTCCATGTCGGTATCCAGCTGGGGTTGTCAGCGGGTACATGGTGATGTTCCATTTTTGTCGATTTCGTCATCCACCCCTTCTGAGGTCCCAGAGTTCTTGTCTGATTATCAGGATGTATTTGAAGAGCCCAAGTCCGATGCTCTACCTCCGCATAGGGATTGTGATTGTGCTATCAATTTGATTCCTGGTAGTAAATTCCCTAAAGGTCGATTATTTAATTTATCCGTGCCCGAACACGCCGCTATGCGCAGTTATGTGAAGGAATCCCTGGAGAAGGGACATATTCGCCCATCGTCTTCACCACTGGGAGCAGGGTTCTTCTTTGTAGCCAAGAAGGATGGTTCGCTGAGACAGTGTATTGATTACCGCCTTCTTAATAAGATCACTGTTAAATTTCAGTATCCCTTGCCATTGTTATCTGACTTGTTTGCTCGGATTAAGGGGGCTAGTTGGTTCACTAAGATAGATCTTCGTGGTGCGTATAATCTGGTGAGAATCAGGCAAGGAGATGAATGGAAAACTGCATTCAATACGCCCGAGGGTCATTTTGAGTATCTGGTGATGCCGTTCGGACTGGCCAATGCTCCATCTGTGTTTCAGTCTTTTATGCATGATATCTTCCGTGAGTATCTGGATAAATTCCTGATTGTTTACTTGGATGACATTTTGATCTTCTCAGATGATTGGGAGTCTCATGTGAAGCAGGTCAGAATGGTTTTTCAGGTCCTGCATGCTAACTCTTTGTTTGTGAAGGGATCAAAGTGTCTCTTCGGTGTGCAGAAAGTTTCATTTTTGGGGTTCATCTTTACCCCTTCTACTATCGAGATGGATCCAGTTAAGGTCCAAGCCATCCAGGATTGGATTCAGCCGACATCTCTGAAAAGTCTGCAAAAGTTCCTGGGCTTTGCTAATTTTTATCGTCGCTTCATCTGTAATTTTTCTAGCATTGCCAAACCATTGACCGATTTGACCAAGAAGGGTGCTGATTTGGTTAATTGGTCTTCTGCTGCTGTGGAAGCTTTTCAGGAGTTGAAGCGTCATTTTTGTTCTGCCCCTGTGTTGTGTCAGCCAGATGTTTCTCTTCCGGTCGAGGTTGATGCTTCTGAGATTGGAGCAGGGGCGGTTTTGTCACAGAGAGGTTCTGATTGCTCAGTGATGAAACCATGTGCTTTCTTTTCCAGGAAGTTTTCGCCCGCTGAGCGTAATTATGATGTGGGCAATCGAGAGTTGCTGGACATGAAGAGGGCATTCGAGGAGTGGCGTCATTGGCTTGAAGGAGCTAAGCATCGCGTGGTGGTATTGACTGATCATAAGAACTTGACTTATCTCGAGTCTGCCAAGCGCTTGAATCCTAGACAGGCCCGTTGGTCGTTATTTTTTGCCCGCTTCGACTTTGTGATTTCGTACCTTCCGGGCTCTAAAAATGTGAAGGCGGATGCTCTGTCTAGGAGTTTTGTGCCCGACTCTCCGGGTTTATCTGAGCCAGCGGGTATCCTCAAGGAAGGAGTCATTGTGTCTGCCATCTCCCCTGATTTGCGGCGGGTGCTGCAAAAATTTCAGGCGAATAAACCTGATCGTTGTCCAGCAGAGAAACTGTTCGTCCCTGATAGGTGGACTAATAAACTTATCTCTGAACTTCATTGTTCGGTGTTGGCTGGTCATCCTGGAATCTTTGGTACCAGAGAGTTAGTGGCTAGATCCTTCTGGTGGCCATCTCTGTCACGGGATGTACGTACTTTTGTGCAGTCCTGTGGGATTTGTGCTAGGGCTAAGCCCTGCTGTTCTCGTGCCAGTGGGTTGCTTTTGCCCTTGCCGGTCCCAAAGAGGCCTTGGACACATATTTCGATGGATTTCATTTCTGACCTTCCCGTTTCTCAAAAGATGTCAGTCATTTGGGTGGTCTGTGATCGCTTTTCTAAAATGGTCCATCTGGTGCCCTTGGCTAAATTGCCTTCCTCCTCTGATTTGGTACCTTTGTTCTTTCAGCATGTGGTTCGGTTGCATGGCATTCCTGAGAATATTGTTTCTGACAGAGGTTCCCAGTTTGTTTCAAGGTTTTGGCGAGCCTTTTGTGGTAGGATGGGCATTGACCTATCCTTTTCCTCGGCTTTCCATCCTCAGACTAATGGCCAGACCGAACGAACCAATCAGACCTTGGAAACATATTTGAGATGTTTTGTTTCTGCAGACCAGGATGATTGGGTGTCCTTTTTGCCGTTGGCTGAGTTCGCCCTTAATAATCGGGCCAGCTCGGCTACCTTGGTTTCTCCATTTTTTTGCAATTCTGGGTTCCATCCTCGTTTCTCTTCAGGACAGGTTGAGTCTTCGGACTGTCCTGGTGTGGATTCTGTGGTGGATAGGTTGCAGCAGATCTGGACTCAGGTAGTGGACAATTTGATCTTGTCCCAGGAGAAAGCTCAACTTTTCGCTAATCGCAGACGCCGTGTGGGTCCCCGACTTCGTGTTGGGGATCTGGTTTGGTTATCTTCTCGTCATATTCCTATGAAGGTTTCCTCTCCTAAATTTAAACCTCGTTTTATTGGTCCGTATAGGATTTCTGAGGTTCTCAATCCTGTGTCTTTTCGTTTGACCCTCCCAGACTCCTTTTCCATACATAATGTATTCCATAGGTCGTTGTTGCGGAGATACGTGGCACCTATGGTTCCATCTGTTGAGCCTCCTGCCCCGGTTTTGGTGGAGGGGGAATTGGAGTATATTGTGGAGAAGATTTTGGATTCTCGTGTTTCTAGACGGAAACTCCAGTATCTGGTTAAATGGAAGGGTTATGCTCAGGAAGATAATTCCTGGGTTTTTGCCTCTGATGTTCATGCTTCCGATCTTGTTCGTGCCTTTCATGCGGCTCATCCTGGTCGGCCTGGGGGCTCTGGTGAGGGTTCGGTGACCCCTCCACAAGGGGGGGGTACTGTTGTGAGTTCTGTGGCTGAATTCACTCCTGTGGTCACGAGTGGTACTGCAGCTTCTGAGCTTCCTCCCTCAGGTTTTCTGGTGAGCTCGTTGGCTGCTTCATTACTTAACTCCGCCTGATGCTGCTATCCTTGCTCCTTGTCAATGTTTCAGTGTTGGATCTGAGCTTCTCCTGATTGTTCCTGTGTCCTGCTGCTCTGTATAGCTAAGTGCTTTTTGCTTTTTTGTTGCTTTTTTTCTGTCCAGCTTGTCTTTT
The DNA here is from genome assembly GCF_032444005.1 of Ranitomeya imitator. Lineage (NCBI taxonomy): Eukaryota > Metazoa > Chordata > Amphibia > Anura > Dendrobatidae > Ranitomeya > Ranitomeya imitator. The sequence goes on from NC_091283.1 coordinate 364,278,182, forward strand.
GTTTTGCTGGAAGCTCTGAGACGCAAAGGGTGTACCACCGTGCCGTTAGTTCGGCACGGTGGGTTTTTTTTTTGCCCCCTTTGTGTGGTTTTGCTTTAGGGTTTTTTGTAGACTGCAAAGTTCGCTTTACTGTCCTCGCTCTGTCCTAGAATATCGGGCCCCACTTTGCTGAATCTATTTCATCCCTACGTTTTGTCTTTTCATCTTACTCACAGTCATTATATGTGGGGGGCTGCCTTTTCCTTTGGGGAATTTCTCTGGGGCAAGTCAGGCCTATTTTTCTATCTTCAGGCTAGCTAGTTTCTTAGGCTGTGCCGAGTTGCCTAGGTAGTTGTTAGGCGCAATCCACAGCCGCTTTTAGTTGTGTTTAGGATAGGATCAGGTGTGCAGTCTACAGAGTTTCCACGTCTCAGAGCTCGTTCTTGTATTTTTGGGTATTTGTCAGATCACTGGGTGCGCTCTGATCGCTAAGCACACTGTGTTTCTGGATTGCCTTCATAACACCTGTCATTAGCAAACATAACAGGTTTTATGTCGTACTGGCAATACAAAATTATGGGCTACATCAACATTTTAGTGAAGAAAAAAAATTCAATTTTGAATTTCACTTTCTACTAATTTCTGTGAAGCACCTAAACAGTTAAAGGGGTTGTCGGGCCATAGGGTACATATCTGCAGTCTCTCTATGTGACTGCAGACTTGTGAATCCACGCTGTGAGGATTCTCCAGTACCTGAATCGGGCAATATGCATACTTCCGGCCACATTCTGACAAGACGTATCCGACCTCGCTCTATTCAATTGTCTCGAGCGAGGACGCGAACATCTAGTAGTAATAATAAAAATAATCATTTTATTTATATAGCGCTAACATATTCCGCAGCGCTTTAGCATATATGCGGTCGCATGACCGCGATGTGAGGATTCACAAGTTTGCAGTCACATAGAGTGACTGCAGACTTGTACCCTAAGGCTGGACAACCCCTTAAACTTCCTAAATGTGATTTCTAAAATATAGGCCCCTCCAAGTCACTTTACAAGTGTTTGGTCCCCCTAAAAAAATAGATATCTTAACATCTATGAACATATAAAAACTTGTTGCTAAACTTTTAAGCCTTGTAGCAACCTAAAAAAGATAAAAAGATAAATGGAAAATGCTTCCAATGTAAATTAGAAACACGGTAAATGCTAATTGTTAAATATTTTATGTGGTATCACTATTGTTTACAAATTCAGGGTTTGAAGATTTCTAATGCTTCTATATTTTTAGGCAAAATTTCAGATATTTTCATAAATGAATGCAAAACCTATCAACCAATTAAGAAAAAAAAACAAAACTAAAAAACAACTCTCACAAACACTAGAATCAGAAGAAGCATCCAAGGTTATCACCATATAAAGTGACACGTCAGATTTGAAAAATGGGACCTGGTTTGGAACACAATACTGTCTGTGGTGGGAAGGGGTTAAATCAGAGTATCTTGGGTGCAATGGAGTAACTTGAAGCTCATGGGCAATAATACAAAAGCCTCGGCAGTGCCTCTGTTATGACTAAAGACTAAATCTACCAGGAGGGATAAAGTTAATTTCCTCCCAGTAGCTGTATTTGCAATGTGATGGCCAAGAAGCTTTAGAACACTATTAACTTGCAGATTAACCCTATATGGGCAGATTAGTAGTGTTTGAGGACAGAACAAGTCTCAGCCGTTCAGGGTCAATGTTCTGGGGGAGAGCTCCCACAGTAAACCAGAAAACTGCCAAAATTAATTAGGACAGTTTGGGGTGGAGGAGCATATGATGGTCTACTGGAAGACATGGCCTGACTAAAGCCGGTTACTGATAAGAATCTGTGACTTCTCTGCATTTAGTGGTTACTACTCACCACCATGGAACTGCCGCAAACAGTTAACGCGCTGTCTCTTTCCCCATTATGCTGGAGACTGTGAGTAGTGATGAGCGAATAACATTGTTGCTTGGGTCTCCCCGAGCATGCTCGGGTAATCTACATGTATTTGGATGTGCTCGGAGATTTAGTAATTATCGCCTCAGCTGCATGATTTGCGGCTTCTGGACAGCCTGAAAACATGTGGGAATTCCCTAACAGACAGGCATTCCTCACATGTATTCAGCCTGTCTAGCAGCGTAAATCATGCAGCTGAGGCGAGGAAAACTAATTCTCCGAGCACATCCAAATACTAGGAGATCATCTGAGCAACGAGTATACTCGCTCATTACTGTGAGCCCACAAGAGCCCTCTCCCATCTGTTCCAGTATATGATTGCTAGTTTGCTCATTGTAATCTATATTTGTAGTTTGTATGCAACCCCTTTTCACATACAGTAGCATGTAATGAATGGTTCTCTAGATATTAATAATACTCACCTAGGAAGTTATCTGTAGGAATTCCCTCTTTACACCACTCATCACCCCACACATATGTCTCTGTAGTATTAATATGGGTCAGATCTTCACCCTGAAATAAATATTATACAAGTCACAGACAGATGGAGAAGTCACATCTATGATCAGCTCTAATCCTGCCATCTCCGCCATTCTGATAACACAAGTATAAAACATATAATACTGGTGGCTTAAACAAGACTGAGCACAAGACCTTCACAGCCATCTACACATCATAGGGGAGATCTCATGACACCTTCTCTCCATCTACCTGATAATCCTGAGGAACATCGGGATTTTCTTGCTTACAGTCCTGTAAGAGAAGAGGATGGGGACATCTCTCTGGTGTTGTCCTCTTACTGGATGGCACTGGAGGAAACACATACAGGCACTGAATTCATTCTTTACATACAGATAATTATAGGTCATGTGTATTTAGTCCTGTCTATTACCTGGTGATGTGAGGGGCTGGGGAACCTCCATCATGACATCTTTGTACAGATCTTTGTGTCCTTCTAAATACTCCCACTCCTCCATGGAGAAATAGACGGCGACATCCTGGCTCCTTATAGGAACCTGACACATAGAATTATACCGTCATCCCCCAGATCCCCTCATAGCATCACTGTATAATGTCCCAGCATTCCCAGCAGTATCACCTCTCCAGTCAGCAGCTCAATCATCTTGTAGGTGAGTTCTAGGATCTTCTGGTCATTGATGTCGTCATGTATCAGGGGGTGAGATGGAGGTTCCGTGAATGGGCTCTGGGGTCTTCCCCATCTGTCAGACATAGGGGCCTGACAGCGCTCACTAGAGGTCTTCTTCACTACTGTGTAATCCTGGTTATGGAGAGACACATTAATAAATCTCACTACAGATATTTCCAGAGTCCTTACCTCTCCAGTTCTGTCCACCTGTTATTCCCATAAATAACAATGATGTAATGTGACGTCATCAGAATCTCTCACCTCTCCAGTAAGCCGGAAGAGGATCTCTAGGGTGAGGCGTAATAGTCTCTCTGCCATCTTGACTCTGTCACTATCCATCCTTGATGGGTCAATCAGGAAAATTCTCTTATATAGAAGATCTCCACTGAGAGGATCCGATATTGTAGGAACCTGAATGGGAAGAAGATGACGATGTAACATCATAAAGTATCTAGTACTGGGTGACGTCAGTTCTGCAGACACATCCAGTGTGCAATAAAGAAATGATGCCAACACTTGTACTTTTATTGCTTACTGCCTCCTTCGGCCTCACTCAATGGTCTTCTGTGGCCACTCACAAAGATGGTAACACACTAGACCTTATCTTTACCCGATTCTGTTCCCTTACTAATCTCACTAACTCACCCCTCCCCTTGTCTGACCACAACCTACTGACATTCTCTTCCCTCTCCTCTCTTAGTGTGCAACCCTTAGTCCACAAACTCACTCATCCTCGCAGAAGTCCACGCTCACTGCCGCAAAGCAAACTTATTTTTCATCTCTCATATCCTCCCTGTCTCACAACCCTAAACAGCTTTTCAACACTTTCAATTCTCTACTTCATTCCCCAGCACCTCCTCCCTCCCCTCTCATTTCTTCTGAAGACTTTGCTTCTTTCTTTAAATAGAAGATCCAGACGATCAGAGAAAACTTTGGCCCGCAGCGCCCAATACCCCTCTTAGCTGCTCAACCCTGTTCCTCCAAAACCGGCTTCTCCAACATGACAGACGATCAGCTCTCCACCCTCCTGTCTAGATCTCATCTCACCATCCCACCTCATCCCTAACCTTACCACAGTCTTCATCCCAACCCTAACACACCTCTTCAACCTCTCATTCACAACTGGTATCATCCCCTCATCCTTCAAACATGTCATGATCACACCCATCCTAAAAAAACCCTCCCTCGACACATCCTCTATGGTCTAGCTATTGCCCGGTATCTCTTCTCTCTTATGCCTCAAAACTACTGGAACAGCATGTCCATCTTGAAATGTCCTCCCACCGCTCCTACTCCCTCTTTGACCGATTACAATCTGGATTCTGACCCCATCACTCAACTAAAACTGCCCTAACTAAAGTCACCAATGACCTACTAACCGCCAAGAGCAAGCAACACTACTTTGTCCCCCTTCTCCTGGACCTGTCTTCTGCCTTTGACACTGTGGACCATTCCCTCCTGCTACAGATTTTATCATCTCTTGGCATCACAGACTTGGCCCTATCCTAGATCATGTCATATCTAACAGACCGAACATTCAGTGGCTCCATCTACACCTTCGGCCTGGGACAGCTCATAGAATCCCACAGTTTGCAGTATCATCTCTACACCGATGACACGCAGATCTACTGTACCTATCTAACCTCACCTCCTTACTCACCAAAATCCCACACTGTCTGTCTGCTATCTTGGCCTTCTTTTCTGTTCGCTTTCTAAAACTGAACATGGACAAAACAGAATTCATCATCTTTCCCCCATCTCACTCTACCCCTCCACCAAACCTATCCATCAAGGTCAATGGCTGCTCACTTTCCCCAGTCCCGCATGCTCGGTGCCTCGGGGTGATCCTCGACTCTGCCCTCTCTTTCAAGCCACATTTCCAAGCCCTTGCCTCCTCCTGCCGTCTCAAACTCAAAAATATTTCCCGGATCCGCACACTCCTTGACCGCGACACCACAAAAACACTAGTGCACGCCCTTATCATCTCCCGCCTCGACTACTGCAACCTCCTACTCTCTGGCCTCCCCTCTAGCACTCTGGCACCCCTCCAATCCATCCTACACTCTGCTGCCCGACTAATCTACCTGTTTCCCCGCTATTCCCCAGCCTCTACCCTATGCCAAGCCCTTCACTGGTTTCCTATCGTCCAGAGACTCCAGTTCAAAACCCTTACTTTGACATACAAAGTCATCCACAACCTCCATACATCTGTGACATGGTCTCCTGGTTCTTGCCCACAAGCAACCTTCGATCCTCACAAGATCTCTTTCTCTACTCCCCTCTTATCTCTTCTTCCCACAACCGCATCCAAGACTTCTCCCTTGCTTCCCCCATACTCTGGAACTCTCTACTCCAACACATCAGACTCTCGCCTAGCAGAAAAACCTTCTGTCACGATTCACACCGTGACGTCACCCCTACGTCACGGATCGGGGTGACTTTAGGTCAACAGACGGCTGTCAAATGAAGGGGGGCTTATCTTAGTTATCCCTCCACTGCTACAATGTGATGAAAAAAAACACACAAGGCTATTGACCTCTTAGTTTACAGCAGGGGCTTATTTTAGCTATCCCACTGCTCTTCAATATACCACGAACTGCAGGGATTTATGTATATCCCGCTTACAGTTCCACTTGAAACTTGCAGCTCTCTGGCGCCCCCCTTACTCTCAGGTCAGATTAGGTACTGCACCTAGGGTAATTAATCGCCAGAAAGGCTGCCTGCTATGTACTGGCTATTGGGCACGCTGCAGCGAGGCGATATAACTACACCCACTCAGAGAGGAACAATAATTATCAACGCCGCAGTCGCTACAATGACTCCCAAAGGCACAGAACAAAGGTATGCTGCCACCAGCTTCGATTAAACGGGTCCGAAGCTAACCCAAAACAGTAGCGTAATTCCCTTCAGAAGACTTAGGGTACGTTTTAGAGCAGTAAGAACGAACTAGTACTTTAAATATTTTACTCCGAAAAAATAAGGCAGTGTTTATAAAATATTACAAGGATGTTACAATAAGAGACAATTGGAAATATGTACAAAGGTAATTATAAAAAAAAGGGATTAAATGAGAAAATCGACACTTACATGTGTTCAGATCATTTTTCGGCAGAACCAGGCTAGTGGGCGGAGCTCCCAAATGTCCCAATGCATCAGGTCTGGCAGTCAGAGCTCCTCTGGTAAGACTCACTGCTGGGGGCCTGGCAGAAACTTATAAACCGCAGCCCGTGACATCACCAACAGGGCTGGTTTACCCAGACCCTCCTCTCTCCTCAGCCTTACCAAATTTAACACAAATTTGTATAAGGCTCGTATCTCCGCTCCAGAAGATGTCAGAATCCCAGCACACCCCTCATTCATCTTCTTTTACCATTGGCTTTCTATTGGTACTAAATTCAGGCTTCTTGTGACGCCCGGTTCTGGAGAAATCTGTACTTTTTACCTTATGGAGTTAGAGGCTCATGCTTACAGGGGCTGACAGACCCGCCGATGGACGTTAGCAATATGTATTTATTATTTGCTTAGCCCAAGTCGGTGGCCCAGAATCTTATCATATTAGAACAAAGACCCTCATGGATTTTGGAGAACTTCTATACAAGTTCTAGCTGGACAGAGTGGGAGGGGGACAAGTAAGTTGCCCAGAGCCTGGAATTTACAGCTATAGCAATAAAACCTCTTCTACACATACACATCTCAGAAACACACAAAGAAGGGGGTTTTTTAGCCCGCAGCATGGGTCTGAAGGGCAAAGCTACAAAATCATATTATATTTCATAAAATAACGTGACACCTTCAAAAGGAACCTGAAGACCTACCTCTTTCGACAAGCCTACAGCCTGCAGTGATCCTCAACCTACTGAACTGCAACCAGCTCTAGCCGCTCAGGCAGGGTCCTCCCTCCTTCTGTGCCCATATCTCCCAACTGTCCCAGATCCAGCGGGACTTTCCAGATTTTGACAGTCAGTCCCGCGATCACGGGCGGGACATTAGTTGTCCCGCACTGGTTGGGAGGTGTGTAATATCACCCGGTCAGCTCCCTGAGTCCCTGCACCCGCAGAGCAGCACACCACATATTGGCTTCTCTGTGCGCACAGGACCTGTGATGAGGTCACAGGATGGGAGGAGTCAGGGGTCACATGATCGGGAGGACCTCCGTTTACAGGACTCTGCTGGTTGTCATGGCGCTGGATGAGGGTAAGAGTATGTGTGAGGTCAGGAGGTGTTTACAGTGTGCATGTAGCAGAGCCATGTGTGTATGAGGTGTAAGGATCGGAGCAGCGTGTGAAAGGTGTATGGAGAAGAGTCGTGTGTGTAAGAGGTGTACAGAGCCGTGTGTATGAGGTGTACGGAGCTCAGCCGAGTGTGTACGAGGTCTACGGATCGGAGCAGCGTGTGAAAGGTGTATGGAGCGGAGTCGTGTGCGTAAGAGGTGTACGGAGCGGAGCAGCATGTGAAAGGTGTATGGAGCGGAGTCTTGTGTGTAAGAGGTGTACGGAGCGGAGCAGCGTGTGAAAAATGTATGGAGCTGAGTCGTGTGTGTACGAGGTGTATGGAGCAGAGCCATGTGCGTACGGAGCGAAGCCGTGTGTGTATGAGGTATACAGAGCAGACCAGAGTGTGCAATGTGTATGGAGCGGAGTTGTGTGTGTGTACGAGGTGTACGGAGCCATGTGTGTAAGATGTGTACGGATCGGAGCAGCATGTGAAAGGTGTATGGAGCGGAGTGTATGAGGTGTACGGAGCGCAGCCGCGTGTGTACAAGGTATACGGAGTGGAGCAGAGTGTGCAATGTGTATGGAGCAGAGTCGTGTGTGTGTACGAGGTGTACGGAGCGGAGCCGTGTGTGTAAGAGGTGTACGGATTGGAACAGCGTGTGAAAAATGTGTGGAGCAGAGTCGTGTGTGTACGAGGTGTACGGAGCAGAGCCACGTGTGTACGGAGCGAAGCCGTGTGTGTATGAGGTATACAGAGTAGACCAGAGTGTGCAATGTGTATGGAGCGGAGTTGTGTGTGTGTACGAGGTGTATGGAGCCATGTGTGTAAGATGTGTACGGATCGGAGCAGCATGTGAAAGGTGTATGGAGCGGAGTTGTGTGTGTAAGAGGTGTACGGAGCCGTGTGTATGAGGTGTACGGAGCGCAGCCGCGTGTGTACAAGGTATACGGAGCGGAGCAGAGTGTGCAATGTGTATGGAGCAGAGTCGTGTGTGTGTACGAGGTGTACGGAGCAGAGCCGTGTGTGTAAGAGGTGTACGGATCGGAGCAGCATGTGAAAAATGTATGGAGCGGAGTCGTGTGTGTACGAGGTATACAGAGTAGAGCAGAGTGTGCAATGTGTATGGAGTGGAGCCGTGTGTGTATGAAGTGTACGAAGCGGAGCTGCGTGTGTACGAGGTGGACGGAGCGGAGTCGTGTTTATGTACAAGGTGTACGGAGTGGAGTCGTGTGTCTGTACGAGGTGTATGGAGAGGAGCCGTGTGTGTACGAGGTGTACGGAGCGGAGCCGTGTGTGTACAAGGTGTACAGAGCGGAGCCGCTTGTGTACGAGGTGTACGGATCGGAGCAGCGTGTGAAAAATGTATGGAGCGGAGTCGTGTGTGTATGAGGTATACGGAGCGGTGCCGTGTGTATAAGAGGTGTACGGATCGGAGCAGCGTGTGAAAGGTTTATGAAGCGGAGTCGTGTGTGTTTGAGGTGTACGGAGCCGTGTGTATGAAGTGTACGGAGTGCAGCCGCGTGTGTACAAGGTATACGGAGCGGAGTGTGCAATGTGTATGGAGCGGAGTCGTGTGTGTGTACGAGGTGTACGGAGCGGAGCCGTGTGTGTAAGAGGTGTACAGATCGGAGTAGCGTGTGAAAGGTGTATGGAGCTGAGTCGTGCGTGTACGGAGTGGAGCTGCATGTGTACGAGTTGAACGGAGCAGTGCCACGTGTGTACGGAGCAGAGTGTGCAATGTGTATGGAGTGAAGTCGTGTGTGTACAAGGTATACGGAGCGGAGTGTGCAATGTGTATGGAGCGGAGTCGTGTGTGTGTGTACGAGGTGTACGGAGCGGAGCCGTGTGTGTAAGAGGTGTACAGATCGGAGCAGCGTGTGAAAGGTGTATGGAGCTGAGTCGTGTGTGTACGGAGTGGAGCTGCATGTGTACAAGTTGAACGGAGCAGTGCCACGTGTGTACGGAGCAGAGTGTGCAATGTGTATGGAGTGAAGTCGTGTGTGTACAAGGTGTACGGAGCGGAGCCGCGTGTGTACGAGGTGTACAGAGCGGAGTTGTGTGTGTGTACGAGGTGTATGGAGTGGAGTCGTGTGTCTGTATGATGTGTATGGAGAGGAGCCGTGTGTGTATGAGGTGTACGGAGCGGAGTTGTGTGTGTACAAGGTGTACGGAGTAGAGTCGTGTGTACGGAGCGGAGCCATGTGTGTACATGGTATACGGAGCGGAGCAGAGTGTGCAATGTGTATGGCGGGGAATCGTGTGTGTACGAGGTGTACGGAGCAGAGCCGTGTGTGTACGACGTGTATGGAGCGGAGTCGTGTGTGTACGAGGTGTACGGAGCAGAGCCGTGTGTGTATGACGTGTATGGAGCGGAGTCGTGTGTGTGTACGAGGTGTATTGAGAGGAGCCGTGTGTGTATGAGGTGTACGTAGCGGAGCCGTGTGTGTACAAGGTGTACAGAGCGGAGCCGCGTGTGTACAAGGTGTACGGAGCTGAGTCGTGTGTGTATAAGAGGTGTACAGAGTGGAGCCGTGTGTGTAAGAGGTGTACGGATCGGAGCAGCGTGGGAAAAATGTATGGAGCAGAGACGTGTGTGTGTACGAGGTGTATGGAGCGGTGCCGTGTGTATAAGAGGTGTACGGATCGGAGCAGCGTGTGAAAGGTGTATGAAGCGGAGTCGTGTGTGTAAGAGGTGTACGGAGCCGTGTGTATGAAGTGCACGGAGTGCAGCCGCGTGTGTACAAGGTATACGGATCGGAGCAGAGTGTGCAATGTGTATGGAGCGGAGTCGTGTGTGTGTACGAGGTGTACGGAGCGGAGCCGTGTGTGTAAGAGGTGTACGGATTGGAGCAGCGTGTGAAAGGTGTATGGAGCGGAGTCGTGTGTGTAAGGAGCGGAGCTGCATGTCTACGAGGTGAACGGAGCCACGTGTGTACGGAGCGAAGCCGTGTGTGTACAAGGTATACGGAGCAGAGCAGAGTGTGCAATGTTTATGGAGCGGAGTCGTGTGTGTGTGTACGAGGTGTACAGAGTGAAGCCGTGTGTACAAGGTGTACGGAGCGGAGCCGTGTGTGTACAAGGTGTACAGAGCGGAGTCGTGTGTCTGTACGAGGTGTATGGAGATGAGCCATTTGTGTATGAGGTGTACGGAGCGGAGCCGTGTGTACGAGGTGTACGGAGCAGAGCCGTGTGTGTATGACGTGTACGGAGTGGAGTCGTGTGTGTGTACGAGGTGTATTGAGAGGAGCCGTGTGTGTATGAGGTGTACGGAGCGGAAACGTGTGTGTACGAGGTGTACAGAGCAGAGCCGCGTGTGTACGAGGTGTACGGAGCGGAGTCATGTGTGTGTACGAGGTGTATTGAGAGGAGCCGTGTGTGTACGAGGTGTACAGAGCGGAGTCGTGTGTGTGTACGAGGTGTTTTGAGAGGAGCCGTGTGTGTACGAGTTGTACAGAGCAAAGCCGTGTGTGTATGACGTGTACGCAGCGGAGTCGTGTGTGTGTACGAGGTGTACAGAGCGGAGCCGTGTGTGTATGAGGTGTACAGAGCGGAGCTGTGTGTACGAGGTGTACGGAGCGGAGCCGCATGTACAAGGTGTATGGAGCGGATTCGTGTGTGTGCGAGGTGTACGGAGCGAACACTAGCTGTATCGGATCAGAGCAGATATTGCTCCTCGCTCTGACACTGACTGTCACAGGAGACACGGAGAGGTCTTTATCAGTGGCGTATCACAGTTGCAGCGACGTGAGCAGTCAGCAGCGCAGCTGGATGACATCATTCAGCGCCACGGGAGTGGAAGCTTTCGGCTGCTGCGAGGGAGCGCGGTGAAAGGTGTGTGTGTGTAGTGATGGAGAAGGCAATGATGGGGGTGGGGTAGCCATGTGTGGCGATTATACTGTACCCAGCATCATGTGGGCCATTATACTGTACCCAGCATCGTGTGGGGCCATTATGCTGTACAAAGCATCATGTGAGCCCATTATACTGTAGGGACCATCACGTGGGGCCAGTATACTGTACGCTGCATTATGTGGGGCCATTATACAGCATGGAGCATAATGTGGCCATTATACAGTATGGAGCATCATGTGTGGCCATTATACAGTATGGAGCATCATGTGGAGCCATTATACAGTACGCATCATGTGTGGCCATTATATAGTATGGAGCATAATATGGCCATTATACAGTATTGAGCATCATGTATCGCCATTATACAGTATGGAGCATCATGTGTGGCCATTATACAGCATGGAGCATAATATGGCCATTATACAGTACGCAGCATCATGTGTGGCCATTATATATGGAGCATCATGTGTAGCCATTATACAGTATGGAGCATCATGTGTGGCCATTATACAGTATGGACCATCACGTGGGGCCAGTATACTGTACGCTGCATCACGTGTGGCCATTATACAGTATGGAGCATAATGTGGCCATTATTGTTATGATCCGGTGACCTTGGAGCCGCATGGAACTTTCTCTGGAGTTGGTGGAAACTGTACTGACCGCAAATCCTGAACTTAACACTGCAACTAGAAGTAGCCGTGGGGTGTGCCTAACAATCCTAGACACCTCGACACAGCCGGAGGACTAAATACCCCTATAGATGGAAGTAGGAATTCTACCTTGCCTCAGAGCAGAACCCCAAAGGATAGGCAGCCCCCCACAAATATTGACTGTGAGTAGTAGAGGAAAAGACACACGCAGGAAACAGGATTTAGCAAAAGAGGCCACTCTAGCTAAAATAGGAAAGGATAGGACAGAATACTAAGCGGTCAGTATAAAACCCTTCCAAAAATATCCACAGCAGAAAATACAAAAATTCCACCATCTAACTAAAGATGTGAAGCGTATATCTGCAACTCCAGAGAATCCAACAAGACTGAGAAAACACTGACACAATCTAAGCTGGACAAGCGAAAACAAATGAATAGCACAGAATTATTAAGCACACAGCATGTGTGCCACAGAAACAAAAAAACAGACATTTATCTTTGCTGAATTGGCAGCAAGGCAGGAGGAACCAGACAAAGATCCAAAACCTCCCAGAACCATGGACAACTGGCAAGGACTAATGAATCCTGCACACCTAAATACCCCAGTCAGAACTGCAATCAGCAGATACACCTGACCAGGACTGCAACTCAGGGACAACTGCATTACCACCTACAACCACTGGAGGGAACCCAAAAGCAGAATTCACAACAGAACTCCCCCTTTGAGGAGGGGTCACCGAACCCTCACCAGGGCCCCCAGGACGATCAGGACGAGCCAGATGAAAGGCACGGACCAAATCAGCAGCATGGACATCAGAGGCAAAAACCCAAGAATTATCCTCCTGGCCATAACCCTTCCATTTGACAAGGTACTGAAGCCTCCGCCTCGAAAAACGAGAATCCAAAATCTTCTCAACCACATACTCCAACTCTCCATCAACCAACACAGGGGCCGAAGGATCAACAGAGGGAACAACGGGCACCACATATTTCCGCAATAAAGATCTATGGAAGACATTATGGATAGCAAAAGAGGCCGGAAGCGCCAATCGAAAAGACACCGGATTAATAATCTCAGAAATAAACCGAGGCTTAAACTTAGGGGAAGAAACCTTCATAGGAACATGACGGGAAGACAACCAGACCAGATCCCCAACCCGAAGCCGGGAACCAACACACCGACGACGGTTAGCAAAACGTTGAGCCTCCTCCTGAGACAACACCAAATTGTCCACCACATGAGCCCAAATCTGCTGCAACCTGTCAACCACAGAATCCACACCAGGACAGTCAGAAGGCTCAACCTGCCCAGAAGAAAAACGAGGAAGAAAACCAAAATTACAAAAGAAAGGCGAAACCAAAGTAGCTGAACTAGCCCGATTATTAAGGGCAAACTCGGCCAATGGCAAGAAGGCCACCCAATCATCCTGATCAGCAGGCACAAAGCACCTCAAATAAGTCTCCAAAGTCTGATTAGTTCGCCCGGTCTGGCCATTTGTCTGAGGATGAAATGCAGAAGAAAAAGACAAATCAATGCCCAGCCTAGCACAAAAGGCCAGCCAAAACCTAGAAACAAACTGGGAACCTCTGTCGGACACAATATTCTCCGGAATACCATGCAGACGAACCACATGCTGAAAAAACAACCAAATCTGAAGAGGAAGGCAATTTAGGCAAAGGCACCAAATGAACCATCTTAGAGAACCGGTCACAAACAACCCAGATAACAGACATCTTCTGGGAAACCGGAAGATCAGAAATAAAATCCATAGAAATATGCGTCCAGGGCCTCTCAATGGCAAAAGCAACCCACTAGCACGGGAACAACAAGGCTTGGCCCGCGCACAAGTCCCACAGGACTGCACAAAAGAACACACATCATGTGACAAAGAAGGCCACCAAAAGGACCTACCAACCAAATCTCTGGTACCAAAAATACTAGGATGACCAGCCAACACAGAACAGTGAACCTCAGAAATCACTCTACTAGTCCATCTGTCAGGAACAAACAGTTTCCCCACTGGACAGCGGTCAGGTCTGTCAGCCTGAAATTCCTGAAGAACCCGTCGTAAATCAGGGGAAATGGCAGAAAGGACCACCCCTTCTTTCAGAATGCCGACCGGTTCAAGGACCTCAGGAGAATCAGGCAAAAAACTCCTAGAGAGGGCATCAGCCTTAATATTCTTAGAACCCGGAAGATACGAAACCACGAAATCAAAACGGGAAAAAAATAAGGACCATCGAGCCTGTCTAGGATTCAGCCGTTTGGCCGACTCGAGGTAAATCAGATTCTTATGATCGGTCAAGACCACAATACGGTCCTTAGCTCCCTCAAGCCAATGTCGCCACTCCTCAAACGCCCACTTCATAGCCAACAACTCCCGACTGCCGACATCATAATTGCGTTCAGCAGGCGAAAACTTACGGGAAAAGAAGGCACACGGTTTCATCAAGGAACCAACAGAATCCCTCTGAGACAAAACAGCCTCTGCCCCAATCTCAGAAGCGTCAATCTCAACCAGAAACGGAAGAGAAACATCCGGTTGGCGCAACACCGGAGCAGAAGTAAATCGGCGTTTAAGCTCCTGAAAGGCAGAGACAGCCGCAGAGGACCAATTCGCCACATCAGCGCCTTTCTTCGTCAAATCAGTCAAGGGTTTAACGACGCTAGAGAAGTTAGCAATGAAACGGCAATAAAAATTTGCAAAACCCAAAAATTTCTGAAGGCTCTTCACGGATGAGGGTTGAATCCAATCATGAATGGCCTGAACCTTAACCGGATCCATCTCCATAGATGAGGGAGAAAAAATGAAGCCCAAAAAAGAAACCTTCTGCACCCCAAAGAGACACTTAGACCCCTTCACAAACAAAGCATTGTCACGAAGGATCTGAAATACCATCCTGACCTGTTCCACATGAGATTCCCAATCATCGGAAAAAATCAAAATATCGTCCAAATATACAATCAAGAATTTATCAAGATAAGTCCGGAAGATATCATGCATTAAGGACTGAAAAACAGATGGAGCATTAGTGAGCCCAAATGGCATCACAAGGTATTCAAAATGGCCTTCGGGCGTATTAAACGCAGTTTTCCATTCATCACCCTGCTTAATACGAACAAGATTATATGCCCCCCGAAGGTCAATCTTAGTAAACCAACTAGCCCCCTTAATCCTAGCAAACAAATCAGAAAGCAAAGGTAAAGGGTATTGAAACTTGACCGTGATCTTATTCAAGAGGCGATAATCAATACAGGGTCTCAAGGAGCCATCCTTCTTAGCAACAAAAAAAAAAAATCCCGCTCCCAACGGTGAAGAAGATGGCCGAATATGCCCTTTCGCCAAAGACTCCTTAATATAATTCCGCATGGCGCTATGTTCAGGCACAGACAGGTTGAAAAGTCGGCCCTTAGGAAACTTACAGCCTGGAATCAAGTCAATAGCACAATCACAGTCCCTGTGCGGTGGAAGGGAACTGGACTTGGGCTCATCGAATACATCCTGAAAATCAGACAAAAACTCTGGAATTTCAGAAGAGGAAGAAGAGGAGATTGACATCAAAGGAACATCATTATGAATCCCCTGACAACCCCAACTAGTCACAGACATAGACTTCCAGTCCAACACAGGATTATGTACCTGCAACCACGGAAAACCCAGCACGATAGCATCATGCAAATTATGCAACACCAGAAATCGTCAATCTTCCTGATGGGCTGGCGCCATGCGCATGGTCACCTGTGTCCAAAACTGGGGCTTATTTTTAGCCAAAGGTGTAGCATCAATGCCCCTTAAAGGAATAGGGTTCTGCAAAGGCTGCAAGGGAAAACCACAACGCCTGGCAAACTCAAAGTCCATTAAGTTCAAGGCGGCACCTGAATCCACAAACGCCATGACAGAAAATGATGACAATGAGCAGATCAAGGACACAGATAACAGAAATTTAGGTTGTACAGTACTGATGGTAAATGAACTGGCGATCCTCTTTTTCCGCTTAGGGCAGACAGAAATGACATGAGAAGCGTCGCCACAATAATAACACAACCTATTCTGACGTCTGAAACCTTGTCGTTCCGTTCTAGACAGAATCCTATCACACTGCATTGTCTCAGGAATTTGCTCTGAGGACAACGCCACAGCGCGCACAGTTCTGCGCTCCCGCAAGCGCCGGTCAATCTGAATGGCCAGAGACATAGAATCATTCAGACCAAAAGGCGTGGGAAACCCCACCATAACATCTTTAACGGATTCAGAAAGACCCTTTCTGAAAATTGCCACCAAAGCATCATCATTCCATTTAGTCAACACAGACCATTTTCTAAATTTCTGACAATACAATTCTGCCGCCTCTTGACCCTGAGACAGGGCCAACAAGGTCTTCTCCGCTTGATCCACAGAATTAGGTTCATCATATAATAATCCAAAAGCCTGAAAGAAGGCCGGATTCCCAGATTCCAGGGAAAATGCCCAATCCTGTGGATCGCCACACAGCAGGGAGATGACGATTTTAACCTGCTGAATGGAATCACCGGAGGATTGAGGTCTCAGAGCAAAAAACAGTTTACAGTTGTTTTTAAAACTCAAAAATTTGGACCTGTCACCAAAAAACAAATCAGGAGTAGGAATCTTCGGCTCTAAAACAGGAGTCTGAATAATATAATGAGAAATTCCCTGTACCCTAGCAGCAAGCTGGTCTACACGAGAAGCTAATTCCTGAACATCCATGCTAGCACAAGACTCCTCAGCCACCCAGAGTAAAAGAGGGAAAAGAAGACAAAGCAGACTGCAGAAAAAAAATGGCTCAACACCTTTCTTCCCTTCTTCTGAGATGCATTTAACTCATTATCGGCCAGTTGTACTGTTATGATCCGGTGACTTTGGAGCTGCATGGAACTTTCTCTGGAGTTGGTGGAAACTGTACTGACCGCAAATCCTGAACTTAACACTGCAACTAGAAGTAGCCGTGGGGTGTGCCTAACAATCCTAGACACCTCGACATAGCCGGAGGACTAAATACCCCTATAGATGGAAGTAGGAATTCTACCTTGCCTCAGAGCAGAACCCCAAAGGATAGGCAGCCCCCCACAAATATTGACTGTGAGTAGTAGAGGAAAAGACACACGCAGGAAACAGGATTTAGCAAAAGAGGCCACTCTAGTTAAAATAGGAAAGGATAGGACAGAATACTAAGCGGTCAGTATAAAACCCTTCCAAAAATATCCACAGCAGAAAATACAATCTAACTAAAGATGTGGAGCGTATATCTGCATCTCCAGAGAATCCAACAAGACTGAGAAAACACTGACACAATCTAAGCTGGACAAGAGAAAACAAATGAATAGCACAGAATTATTAAGCACACAGCATGTGTGCCACAGAAACAAAAAAACAGACATTTATCTTTGCTGAATTGGCAGCAAGGCAGGAGGAACCAGACAAAGATCCAAAACCTCCCAGAACCATGGACAACTGGCAAGGACTAATGAATCCTGCACACCTAAATACCCCAGTCAGAACTGCAATCAGCAGATACACCTGACCAGGACTGCAACTCAGGGACAACTGCATTACCACCTACAACCACTGGAGGGAACCCAAAAGTAGAATTCACAACACATTATACAGTATTGAGCATCATGTGTGGCCATTATACAGTATCGAGCATCATGTGTGACCATTATACAGTATGGAGCATAATATGGCCATTATACAGTACGTAGCATCATGTGTGGTGATTATACAGTATGGAGCATCATGTGTGGCCATTATACAGTATGGACCATCACGTGGGGCCAGTATACTGTATGCTGCATCATGTGGGGCCATTATACAGTATGGAGCATAATGTGGCCATTATACAGTATAGAGCATCATGTGTGGCCATTATACAGTATGGAGCTTCATGTGTGGCCATTATACAGTATGGAGCATCATGTGTGGCCAATATACAGTATGGAGCATCATGTGTGGCCATTATACAGTATTACATGTATGTGGCCATTATACAGTGGCCCGATTCTAACGAATCGGGTATTCTAGAATATGCATGTCCACGTAGTATATTGCACAGTACATGTAGTATAATGCTCGGGCACGTAGTATATTGCCCAACCACGTAGTATATTGCCCAGCCACGTAGTATATTGCACAGTCACGTAGTATATTGCCCAGCCACGTAGTATATTGCTCAGTCACGTAGTATATTGTCCAGTCACGTAGTATATTGCCCAACCACGTAGTATATTGCTCAGTCACGTAGTATATTGTCCAGTCATGTAGTATACAGCACAGGGTCACGTAGTATATTGCCAAGACACATAGTATATTGCTCAGACACGTAGTATATTGCCCAGTGATGTAGTATATTGCCCAGTGACGTAGTATATTGCCCAGTGACGTAGTATATTGCTCAGCCACGTAGTATATTGCCCAGTGATGTAGTATATTGCCCAGTGACGTAGTATATTGCCCAGCCATGTAGTATATTGCCCAGTCACGTAGTATATTGCCCAGTTACGTAGTATATTGCCTAGTGACATAGTATATTGCGCAGCCACGTAGTATATTGCCCAGTTACGTAGTATATTGCCTAGTGACATAGTATATTGCGCAGCCACGTAGTATATTGCCCAGTTACGTAGTATATTGCCTAGTGACGTAGTATATTGCGCAGCCATGTAGTATATTGCCCAGTTACGTAGTATATTGCCTAGTGACGTAGTATATTGCGCAGCCACGTAGTAAATTGCCCAGTTACGTAGTATATTGCCCGGTGACGTAGTATATTGCCCAGTGACATAGTATACAGCACAGAGCCACGTAGTTTATTGCAGAGCGACGTAGTATACAGCACAGAGCCACGTAGTATATTGCCCAGTTACGTAGTATATTGCCCAGTGACGTAGTATACAGCGCAGAGCCACGTAGTATATTGCACAGCGAAGTAGTATACAGCACAGAGCAACGTAGTATATTGCCCAGCCACGTTTGTCACAGGTTAAAAAATAAAAAATAAACATATACTCACCTTTCCGAGGGCCCCTTGTAGTCCAAGGCAGCTTCCGGTCCCAGGGTTGGTATGAGTGTAGGACCTGTGATGACATCGCGGTCACATGACCATGACGTCATGGCAGGTCCTTCTCCCATACCATTTTTGCCACCGGAACCTGCAACGGAAGATGGCGGCCGGCGCGAGCGGCTCAGCAGACTACAGAGGGCGAGTATAGCAGGTTTTTTTTTTTTATTATTATTATTTTTAACATTACATTTTTAACTATTGATGCCGCATAGGCAGCGTCAATAGGAAAAAGTTGGGGACACACAGGGTTAATAGCGGCGGTAACGGAGTGCGTTACCCGCGGCATAACGCGGTCCGTTACCACCGTCATTAACCCTGTGTTAGCGTTGACCGGAGGGGAGTATACGGGCGCCAGGCACTGACTGCGGGGAGCAAGAAGCGGCCATTTTCTCCCGGACTGTGCCCGTCGCTGATTGGTCGCGGCAGCCATGACAGGCAGCTGGCGAGACTAATCAGCGAATGAATAACCGTGACAGAAAGAAGGACAGACGGAAGTGACCCTTAGACAATTATATAGTAGATGGAGCAATGTGTGGCCATATTTTTTTGTTTATAATTATTGTTTATGAAACATTGTGATCAGTGCTAAATGGGTATGGTTGAGGCGTGACTAGTTGTGAAATGGGTGTGGTCAGAGGCATGGCCTAAAATTCACCGCGGTGTGCACACCGCTAACTTTGTCCTCTTTCCCTTCCTCAAAAGTTGGGAGGTATGCTGTACCTGTTAGTGCCTTGTATTGCTCATGTTTATTGTATTTGTCCCTTACTTGCCCCCTTTTCACATGTAAAGCGCGATGGAATAAATGGCGCTATAAAAATGTATAATAATAATACAAGGTTAAATGTACACTGCCGACACACAGCTTCTAAAACAACAGACTGCCGGATGGTTGGGTTGTGGGGGCGGACAAGCCAGGAGGGCATTTGCCCCCCTAGACCTGTCCTGCCCCCCCAGTAATGGGGAATCTCCAGCACCTACCTCCACCTGCAGAGCCGCACACCACATATATGGCTGTTCTGTGCGCACAGGACCTGTGATGAGGTCACAGGAGGGGAGGAGTCAGGGGTCACATGATCAGGGGCCTCAGTGTATGCAGGACTCTGCTGTGCTGGTTGTCATGGCGCTGGATGAGGGGAAGTTTATGTGTGGGGTCAGGAGGGGTTTACAGTGTGGATGTAGTAGAGCCTTGTGTGAACAAGGTGTACGGAGCGGAGCCGTGTGTACGAGGTGTATGGAGCGGAGCCATGTGTGTACGGAGCGGAGCCTTGTGTGTACGAGGTGTACGGAGCAGAGCCGTGTGTGTATAAGGTGTACGTAGCGGAGCCATGTGTGTACGATGTGTACGGAGCAGAGTCGCGTGTGTACTCAGTGTACATAATAATAATTTTATTTATATAGCGCCAACATATTCCGCAGCGCTTTACATTACATGGAGCGGAGCCATGTGTGTACGGAGCGTAGCCATGTGTGTACGAGGTGTATGGAGCAGAGCCAGGTGTACATGGAGCGGAGCCGTGTGTACGAGGTGTACGGAGCAGAGCCGTGTGTGTACGGGGTGTACGGAGCGGAGCCGTGTGTGTACGGGGTGTACGGAGCGGAGCCGTGTGTGTACGAGGTGTACGGAGCAGAGCCGTGTGTGTACGAGGTGTACGGAGCAGAGCCGTGTGTGTACGAGGTGTACGGAGAAGAGCCGTGTGTGTACGAGGTGTACGGAGCGGGGCTGTGTGTGTAAGAGGTGTACGGAGTTGAGCCGTGTGTACGAGGTGTACAGAGCGGAGCCATGTTTGTACGAGGTGTATGGAGCGGAGCCATGTGTATGGGGCGGAGCCATGTGTGTACGAGGTGTACGGAGCGGAGTCGCATGTGTACTTAGTGTACATAATAATAATTTTATTTATATAGCGCCAACATATTCCGCAGCGCTTTAGATTACATTACATGGAGCGGATCCATGTGTATACAGAGTGGAGCCGTGTGTGTACGAGTTGTACGGAGCAGAGCCATGTGTGTATGGAGCGGAGCCGTGTGTGTACGAGCTGTACGGAGCGGAGCCGCGTGTGTATGGAGCGGAGCCGTGTGTGTATGAGGTGTACAGAGCAGAGCCGTGTGTGTACGAGGTGCTCGGAGCAGAGCCGTGTGTGTACGAGGTGTACGGAGCAGAGCCTTGTGTGTACGAGGTGTACGGAGTTGAGCCGTGTGTACGGAGCGGAGCCATGTGTGTACTAGGTGTACGGAGCAGAGCCATTTGTATGGAGCAGAGCCATGTGTGTACAAGGTGTACGGAGCGGAGCTGTGTGTACGAGTTGTATGGAGCGGAGCCATGTGTGTATGGAGCGGAGCCGTGTGTTTACGAGGTGTACGGAGCAGAGCCATGTGTGTATGAGGTGTTTTCGGAGCAGAGCCATGTGTGTACGGAGCGGAGCTCTGTGTGTACGAAGTGTACGGAGCGGAGCCACGTGTGTATGGGGTGTATGGAGCAGAGCCATGTGTGTATGAGGTGTTCGGAGCAGAGCTGTGTGTGTATGAGGTGTACGGAGCGGGGCCGTGTATGTACGAGGTGTACGTAGCGGAGCCTTGTGTGTACGAGGTGTACGGAGTTGAGCCATGTGTACGAAGCGGAGCCATGTGTGTACGAGTTGTATGGAGCGGAGCCATGTGTATGGAGCGGAGCCATGTGTGTACGAGGTGTACGGAGCGGAGCTGTGTGTACGAGTTGTACGGAGCGGAGCCATGTGTGTACGAGTTGTATGGAGCGGAGCCATGTGTATGGAGCGGAGCCATGTGTGTACGAGGTGTACGGAGCGGAGCTGTGTGTACGAGTTGTACGGAGCGGAGCCATGTGTGTATGGAGCGAAGCCGTGTGTGTACGAGGTGTAGGAAGCAGAGCCATGTGTTTACAAGGTGTACGCAGCGGAGCCATGTGTGTACGAGGCAGAGCTGTGTGTGTACGAGGTGTACGGAGCAGAGCCGCGAGTGTATGGGGTGTATGGAGCAGAGCTATGTGTGTATGAGGTGTACGGAGCAGAGCCGTGTGTGTACGAGTTCAGAGCAGAGCCGTGTGTGTGCGAGGTGTACGGAGCGGGGCCGTGTGTGTACCAGGTGTACGGAGCGGAGCCATGTGTATGGAGCGGAGCCATGTGTGTACGAGGTGTACGGAGCAGAGCTGTGTGTACGAGGTGTACGGAGCAGAGCCGTGTGTGTACGAGGTGTACGGAGCGTAGTCGCGTGTGTACGCAGTGTACGTAATAATAATTTTATTTATATAGCGCCAACATGTTCTGCAGCGCTTTACATTATAGAGGGGACTTGTACAGACAATAGACATTACAGCATAACAAAAATCACAGTTCAAAACAGATACCAAGAGGAATGAGGGCCCTGCTCGCAAGCTTACAAACTATGAGGAAAAAGGGGAGACACAAGAGGTGAATGGTAACAATTGATTTGTTGTTCGGACCAGCCATAGTGTAAGGGTACCGTCACACTATAACATTTCGATCGCTACGACGGTACGATTCGTGACGTTCCAGCGATATCGTTACGATATCGCTGTGTCTGACACGCAGCAGCGATCAGGGATCCTGCTGAGAATCGTACGTCGTAGCAGATCGTTTAGAACTTTCTTTCATCGCTGGATCTCCCGCTGTCATCGCTAGATCGGTGTGTGTGACACCGATCTAGCGATGCGATCCAGCGATGCGTTCACTTGTAACCAGGGTAAACATCGGGTAACTAAGCGCAGGACCGCGCTTAGTTACCCGATGTTTACCCTGGTTACAAGCGTTAAACTAAAAAAAAACAAACAGCACATACTTACATTCTGGTGTCCGTCAGGTCCCTTGCCGTCTGCTTCCCGCACTGTGACTGCCGGCCGTAAAGTGAAAGCAGAGCACAGCGGCTGTGCTTTCACTTTCACTTTACGGCCGGCAGTCACTGAGTGCGGGAAGCAGACTGCAAGGGACCTGACGGACACCAGAATGTAAGTATGTGCTGTTTTTTTTTTTTTTTAGTTTAACGCTTGTAACCAGGGTAAACATCGGGTAACTAAGCGCGGTCCTGCGCTTAGTTACCCGATGTTTACCCTGGTTACCCAGGGACCTCGGCATCGCTGGTCGCTGGAGAGCTGTCTGTGTGACAGCTCCCCAGCGACCACACTACGATTTACCTACGATCACGGCCAGGTCATATCGCTGGTCGTGATCGTAGGTAAATCGTATAGTGTGACGGTACCCTTAGGATCGAGTGTTCATGTAAAGCTGCATGAACCAGGTAACAGCCAAAGTATGCAATAGTACAGACACAGAGGGCTATTAACTGCATAAATTGTGTGAGAACATGATGCGAGGAACCTGATTTTGGTTTAACTTATATGAATGGGTCACACAGGGATAATTAGGTTAATGCATTGAGGCGGTAGGCCAGTCTGAACAAATGCGTTTCTAGGGCATGCTTAAAACTGTGCGGATTGGCGATTAATCATAATAACCTGGGTAGTGCATTCCAAAAAATTGGCGAAGCACGTGAAAAGTCTTGGCGACGGGAGTGGGAGGTTCTGATTATTGAGGATGCTAACCTGACGTCATTAGCAGAACGGAGAGCATGGGTAGGGTGGTAGACTTGAGACCAGGGAAGAGATGTAGGGTGGTGTTGAGCCATGGAGTGCTTTGTGAATGAGGGTAATAGTTTTATACTGGATTCTGGAGTGGATGGGTAACCAGTGTAATGACTGGTACAGGGTAGAGGCATCGGTGTAACGGTTGGTGAGGAATATAATCCTGGCAGCCGCATTCAGGACAGATTGAAGCTGGGAGAGTTTGGAAAGAGGGAGGCCGTTTAGGAGAGAGTTACAATAGTCCAGACGAGAATGAATGAGTGAAACAGTAAGAGTTTTTGCAGAGTCAAAAGTAAGAAAAGGGCAAATTCTAGAAATGTTTTTGAGATGCAGATAAGAAGATAGCGAAACCTTGTGTGTGTATGATATATATGGAGCAGAGCTGTAAATTGACAGTCATTTTGTATTTCTTCCATTTTCTTACTATTGCACCAACAGTTGTCTCCTTATCACCCAGCATCTAACTTATGGTTTTGTAGACCATTCCAGATTTGTGCAGGTCTATGATCTTGTCCCTGACATCCTTAGAAAGCTCTTTGGTCTTGCCCATGTTGTAGAGGTTAGAGTCTGACTGATTGAGTCTGTGGACAGAAGTCTTTTATAAAGGTGACTATGTAAGACAGCTGTCTTTAATGCAGGTAACGAGTTGATTAGGAGCGTCTAACTGGTCAGTAGAAGCCAGAAGTCTTAATGGTTAGTAGGGGATCAAATACTCATTTCTCACTGCAAAATGCAAATAAATGTGTATAATTTATACAATGTGATTTTCTGGATTTTATTTTTGATATTCTGTCTCTCAATGTTAAAATTAACCTACGCTTAAAATTATATACTGCTCATGTCTTTGTCAGTGGGCAAACTTACAAAATCAGCAAGGAATCAAATAATTATTTCCCCCACTGTATGTGTGTACGGAGCAGGGCCATGTGTATGACCTGTATGGAGCGGATCTGTGTGTAGAATGTGTACAGAGTGGGGCCATGTGTTTATGAGGTGTACATAGTGGAGCCTTGTGTGTATGACGTGTGGAGACATGGGGGTCAGCGGATGCCCTGGTCCGCTAGCCGAAACCACATGGATCATCCCACCAAACACGTGCTCTCCTTTTACTGTGGGCAGAACACTACTCAGACAACATAGGATGAGGGTAAAACAGGGTGGCAATACTTTATTGAACCGCAAAACAGGCAGATAACACATAGAACAGTCCCAGCAAAATACCTAAGATGTTGCACAATTACAGTATCTCACCCTTCCGCTGACTTGACTGGATAATAGCAGCTGTGACTTCAGAGCTTCCAGGGCCGACTACCTCACCTATTGCACGCACAGAAAGGAGGTAAAGACAAAGCTTAGGAAGATGACAGTCTATTCAGGTACAAGGCCAGTTGACCGGAGGGTCACAACCTGGCTTCTCCGAACATCTCCATGGAGCCAGGTGACCGTTGTTTCCTATTCCTGGCTTTCACAAATGTATCCATCAGGTTCAGGTGACCGGTGGGTCCAAATCCTGACTACTCCAAATGTATCCGTGGTCCATTAAGCTGACATCTTGTAGAATGACAAATTTGTGTCCCTCGTGATGGAGCCATGATTTCTTGGCTGCTGTTCTGTAGAGAGTCTCTGGTTCATTGGATGTCAGGAGGTACAGTATCTGTGTATATGGAGGTATCTATCCTCTTTATAGTTAAAAAATGTCCATCAAGCCAGCATTCACAGGTACAGGGGAAGAATGGTGGTGATATCAACTCTCATTATTTGATCATTAGTATTTCTATCCTCTGTTTTGCAAGTAAACAAAATGGCTGGCCTGGACAATGTGTAATCAACATATCAGCAAACATCATTGTGCAATGACCTTGTATCAGGGCCGTATTTAGAGTTTCTGCTGCCCTAGGCACTTTTAGTGCTGCCTCCCCCTTTGGTGAGTATGACACTATCGGCAGTGACTTTGGCAAAAATCGCTGATGTGAAAGTCGCCTTTTGCAGCAGATCCGACAGTTTTTCCGCATCTGCCGCGTAATGGATCACTTAGGGCAACACTGCGTTCGGCCTCATTCATTCCCTATGGGACTTACAGACATGTGCGGCTCTTGCGGTTTTGCCGCCATCCGGCAAATGCGGTACTTGCAGCAATGAGAAAAAACACTACTAGCAGTGTTTTATGTATCATCGTAAGTGCAAAACCGCAATTGCCGCACATGTTCGCAAGTAGCCATCATTACCTGTCCCTGCACCTTGCTAGCTCATCCCTATCCAACCCTCCCTGACCTAAAACTACACTATAAAGCTTCAGAAAAGCAATTTATTAACTGCCATATTCCTATGATAATGAGGGCTCTAGGCTACGGCGTAGACTGGGACGGGCAGTCTCCGGGTCTCCATCCTCTCTGTGCACACCCTCAGTCCCTGCCTCACTGCCTGTGCACAGACCACCCTCCACCGCACCCGGTAATCACCGCTCGCAGTAGCATACCAGCAGAGGTGTATCTAGGGTTTCTGGCACCCGGGGAAAGAATTCATTTTGGTGCCCCCCCTCCGCCAAGGATATATGTGATTTGCACACTCAGTCATGTGCCCACGAGCTCCTCTCCCTAATGCTCTCAATGTTCAGTGAAAAACTAAGAGAAGCAGAAGAGAAGCTCGATGTCGCAGGACCATAAGAGTATGTGTCCACGTTCAGGATTGCATCAGGATTTGGTCATGATTTTTCATCAGTATTTGTAGCCAAAACCAGGAGTGGAACAATTAGAGGAAAACTATAATAGAACCATATGCTCCACTTCTGTATTTATCACCCACTCCTGGTTTTGGCTACAAATACTGATGTAAAATACTGACCAAATCCTGATGCAATCCTGAACGTGGACACACACCCTAAGTCTGAAAAATCGCATATGAGTGACGTGTCCATGTGACGACTACTGGAACTTGCAGAGCTGAATCCTGACATCGCAGCTTCTGAATTCTCACAACGCATGCACTGCACTTTTAGGATTCTCCCTTGCCGGTGGACAGTCATGTCAGCACAAGTATGTGATTTGTAGACTTCTGACCACATTCTGACTAGATGTGCCCGGCCTCGCTCAGTTCATTTTCATTGACGGAGGTCACGCATGTCTAGTCAGCACGTGATCGCATTAATGTAAATCCCCAGCATGAGAGAATCCTGACAGCGTGCAGTGTGCACTGTGAGAATTCAGAAGTCTGCAGTCACAAAGAATGACTGCAGACTCATCACAAGCCTGGACATCCCCTTTAAAAGGGACTCTGTCACCTGAATTTGGAGGGAACAATTTTCAGCCATAGGGGTGGGGTTTTCGGGTGTTTGATTCACCCTTTCCTTACCCGCTGGCTGCATGCTGGCTGCAATATTGGATTGAAGCTCATTCTCTGTCCTCCATAGTACACGCCTGCGCAAGGCAAGATTGCAGATTGTGCAGGTACAGTATGTACTACGGAGGACAGAGAATGAGCTTCAATCCAATATTGCAGCCAGCATGCAGCCAGCGGGTAAGGAAAGGGTGAATCAAACACCCGAAAACCCCACCCCTATGGCTGAAAATTGTTCCCTCCAAATTCAGGTGACAGTGTCCCTTTAAATCTCCTAACATATATAAAAACATGAGAGTTAGCATCACAAATAACATTTACATCCAGGTACCTGATAGATGACGTCGCCTCTGGAGCCGTTCTCCTTTTCTTCATCTTGTCCAGATCCCATGATGAGTTTTCTCATCCACAGCCGTCTCTGCAGACTTCCATCTTCGCCGCTCTTTTGCAGAAAGTCTCCACATGACGCCCTTAAAGATACAAGTGTCATTATAATGCTCCCAAATAAAAAATTGCCCCTCACTATATTGTCTGCACAAAGTATGACCCCCACACTGTCCCTCTTATGGTACATGCTCTTCACACTGTCCTCTCCTTTCTATACCAGTCCCCTCTTCACACTGTCCTCTCACACTGTGTCCCCCTTATAGGGCCCAGTATTTATACTCCATATTTATACTCCATCCTCCCACACTGCGTTCATGCCTCCCCCATCCTCCCACCCTGCGTTCATGGCTCCCCCATCCTTCTCCCCTGCAAGCATGGCTCCCCCATCCTCCCACTCTGCGTTCATGGCTCCCCATCCTTCTCCCCTGCGTTCATGGCTCCCCCATCCTTCTCCCCTGCGTTCATGGCTCCCCCATCCTCCCACTCTGCGTTCATGGCTCCCCCATCCTCCCACTCTGCGTTCATGGCTCCCCCATCCTCCCACTCTGCGTTCATGGCTCCCCATCCTTCTCCCCTGCGTTCATGGCTCCCCATCCTTCTCCCCTGTATGCACGGCTCCCCATCCTTCTCCCCTGTATGCACGGCTCCCCATCCTTCTCCCCTGTGTGCACGGCTCCCCATCCTTCTCCCCTGTGTGCACGGCTCCCCATCCTTCTCCCCTGTGTACATGGCTCCCCATCCTTCTCCCCTGTGTGCACGGCTCCCCATCCTTCTCCCCTGTGTGCACGGCTCCCCATCCTTCTCCCCTGTGTGCACGGCTCCCCATCCTTCTCCCCTGTATGCACGGCTCCCAATCCTTCTCCCCTGTGTACATGGCTCCCCATCCTTCTCCCCTGTGTGCACGGCTCCCCATCCTTCTCCCCTGTGTGCACGGCTCCCCATCCTTCTCCCCTGTGTGCACGGCTCCCCATCCTTCTCCCCTGTGTGCACGGCTCCCCATCCTTCTCCCCTGTGTACATGGCTCCCCATCCTTCTCCCCTGTGTGCACGGCTCCCCATCCTTCTCCCCTGTATGCACGACTCCCCATCCTTCTCCCCTGTATGCACGGCTCCCCATCCTTCTCCCCTGTATGCACGGCTCCCCATCCTTCTCCCCTGTGTACATGGCTCCCCATCCTTCTCCCCTGTGTGCACGGCTCCCCATCCTTCTCCCCTGTGTGCACGGCTCCCCATCCTTCTCCCCTGTGTGCACGGCACCCC
This sequence comes from Ranitomeya imitator, assembly GCF_032444005.1. Classification (NCBI taxonomy): domain Eukaryota; kingdom Metazoa; phylum Chordata; class Amphibia; order Anura; family Dendrobatidae; genus Ranitomeya; species Ranitomeya imitator. Next base: position 364,306,679 of record NC_091283.1, read on the forward strand.
ACTTTTTTCCCTGTCATACTTACCTCTCACCGGCGCGCAGCACAGAACTTCCTGGCATCTCAGCGTCTTCCTTCCTGTCTTCAGCGGTCACATGGTAGCGCTAATTAAGGGTGATGAATATGCGCATATTCATCACCCTTAATGATCGGTACCATGTGACCGCTGAAGACAGGACGGCGCTGAGACGCAGTTGCAGCCACCGCTGGAGGAAGGTGAGTATTACGTCTTCAGGGAGGGAGGGAAGGGGGCGGGAAGGAGGGAGGAGGGGGGGGGCGGGAAGGGGGGAGGGAGGAGGGGGGGCGGAAACTTGACCCCGGAGTTTTATAAAATAAAAAAAAAAAAAAAAAAAGGAAAAAACCTAGCTCAAGGGCGCCCCCCCGCATCCCGCCGCCCTAGGCACGTGCCCTCAAGTGCCTAGTGGCAAATACGGCCCTGCCTTGTATCACTAGTCATCCAGGATGACAGCACAATGTTATATCAAATTTCAACCTACAAATCAATATTACAGGCTTATATGAACAAATATCTGTGTTTTCTTGATCAACCAGAAAGAAATCTATAAATTAAAAAGTTCACATATAGATAACAGTCTATTCCTCTTAGCTTACTGAAAATAGAAGTCTGGTTAATTAAGATAAAATACTGTGTCATCACAACGTGTATAGAGAGGAGTTGTGTATGTACAGAGCAGAGCACTGTGTGTACAATGAGTATGGAGCGGATTCTTGTGTGTACAATGTGTATGGAGCGGAGTAGTGTGTGTATGATGTGTGATGAGCGAAGTCGTGCGTGTAAGACAAGTACAGAGCGGAGCCATGTGTGTAGGACATGTGCAGAGCAGAGCCGTGTGTCTACTACCTGATCAAGTCCTCTTGCTCTCTGAAGAGGATACTTGCACACCAAACAGGGTGTAACCATTAATGCGGAGCAGGTATAATACACACACAAGTCAGACAATAAGTATTACAAGGTACAGTGAGGAGCAAAAATGTAACAATGCTTTGAACTTCAGGCTCCATATCTCACCATCCACCACAGCTTTGAAAGTGACTACCATCATGTTATAGACAATCATCTTGGCTATCTCATACATAAATTTGAATTGCAACTATTTAGCATATGATTAGTTATGAAGATTCTTGTCACCCCAAACGTGAAAAAAAAATAGCAGTAGTATAAAAATATAGATGGGAGACCTCAACAGATGAGTCAAAAGTATCTGGACAAGCCTGAAAAGTAACATCAACAGAAAGACCACAGAATCAAGCTCACCCAGGTATGTCATACGTTGAACCCTATCCATATATAGGCTTTGAGATTATATCTGGCAAACAGAAGTCTGTTATTTATTCATGGGCGGACATACCGCCGGCTCAACCTGTGCAACTGCACCGGGGCCCAGAGCCGGAGGGGGCCCCTGAAGGACCGAGAAAGCAGGGCGGTGAATGACAGCCGGCGGCAGGATTCCTGCTAACAGGAGAAGCAGGGGGCCCGCTCTGCTGCACATGTGATATGACGGTCAAAAGGGGCCCCCTGCTGACCTCTCCTGTTAGCATACATTATGCTGCTGTCCGGCTGTCACTGGTGCAGTGTGGTGAGGGGCGGCAGACGCTGGAAGAGGAGTGAGGGAGTCACTGAAGATGCGTCTCTGCTGTGCAGGTACACATTCCTCCCAGAGCCCCAGTGATGGCAGGACTGGGATACACCTGAAAATAGGGGGAGGGGAGGAGAGGAGGAACTACTACTCTAGGTAGGAGATAGGAGAAGGCCTGTCCCGCCGGGAGTCTGCAGGGCTGAGTGCTGACAGGCTCCATGTCTCCTCTGCTCATTTCCTGTGTTCTGGGCCTGACCAGCTCCCTGCAACTGCACTCTCTGTAGGTACTGTACATATTCCATGTGATGTCTGTTGATCTATCCAGTGTGTGTGTGTGTATACTGCTATGTGTATTGCTAGTGTGTGTATACTGCTGTGTGTGTGTATATATAGCTAGTGTGTGTGTACTGCTGTGTGTGTATATATATTGCTAGTGTGTGTGTATACTGCTGTGTGTATATATAGCTAGTGTGTGTGTATACAGCTGTGTGTATATATATTGCTAGTGTGTGTGTATACTGCTGTGTGTATACATAGCTAGTGTGTGTGTACTGCTGTGTGTGTATATATATTGCTAGTGTGTGTGTATACTGCTGTGTGTATATATAGCTAGTGTGTGTGTATACAGCTGTGTGTATATATATTGCTAGTGTGTGTGTGTATATATCGCTAGTGTGTGTGTGTATACTGCTGTGTGTATATATATTTCTAGTGTGTGTGTGTGTGTGTGTGTATACTGTTATGTGTATATATATAGCTTGTGTGTGTGTGTATACTGCTGTGTGTATATATATTGCTAGTGTGTGTGTGTGTATACTGCTGTGTGTGTATATATATATATATATATATATATTGCTGGTTTGTGTGTTTATGTATATATATATATATATATATATATATATATATATATATATATGGCTAGTATGTGTGTGTATACTGCTGTGTGTGTATATATAGGGCTAGTATATGTGTGTGTATACTGCTGTGTGTGTATACAGCTAGTGTGTATACTGCTGTGTGTGTATATATAGGGTTAGTATGTGTGTATACTGTTGTGTGTATATAGGGCTAGTGTGTATACTGCTGTGTGTGTGTATATATAGGGCTAGTATGTGTGTGTATACTGCTGTGTGTGTATATAGGGCTAGTATGTGTGTGTTTACTGCTGTGTGTGTATACAGCTAGTGTGTATACTGCTGTGTGTGTGTATATATAGGGTTAGTATGTGTGTATACTGTTGTGTGTGTATATAGGGCTAGTGTGTATACTGCTGTGTGTGTGTATATATAGGGCTAGTATGTGTGTGTATATATAGGGCTAGTATATGTGTGTATACTGCTGTGTGTGTGTATATATATAGGGCTAGTATGGTATGTGTGTGTATACTGCTGTGTGTGTGTATATATAGGGCTAGTATGTGTGTGTGTATATAGGGCTAGTATGTGTGTGTATACTGCTGTGTGTGTGTGTGTGTATATATATAGGGCTAGTACGGTATGTGTGTGTATACTGCTGTGTGTGTGTATATATAGGGCTAGTATGTGTGTGTATACTGCTGTGTGTGTATATATATAGGGCTAGTATGTGTGTGTATACTGCTGTGTGTGTGCATAGGGCTAGTATGTGTGTGTATACTGCTATGTATACACATATGTTATTATAGGTATTTTATATACAGTGTACATGCATGAGGGGGGCCCCGAATGTATTTCCTGCACAGGGGCCCATTGTTGCTTGTGTCCGCCCCTGTATTTATTTATATGGTTTATCAGTATAGAGTATTTACGGACAATACTACAGATATTGTTGGCTTTATTGGGTGGACAAAAACAATTAAAAACCCAATATTTTTATTGCATTTTTTAAGACAATATTACTGAACAAGAATGATACACAAATATTTTTCAGGCTCTAGACAGCATGTGTTGTGGGTATTAAAGCTGCACAAGAAGGCTGCCTATGGAGTCACTTTGATTTAGATATTGAGACTCCATTGAACAAATGCTTTTCATTTAACTCTAAATAATTCAAGAAGAACCCCCTTTAACCACATATAGTGGATGACCCGATTTTATAAGATAGTTAATTTGAAAAAATTGTCTATTCCGTTAGTCCAGTGTAAAAAGTGACTTTTAATTCTAAGATCCAAGAAAGATATCTCTCTTGGATCAGCAAAAAAAAAGAAAAAAATTGAAAATAGTTTGCTTGTTTTTTAAATTGGGTATAATTGCCGTACATGTCTAAAAACCTGACTCTTTCAAAAAGTTGCAAAATATCTTTAGCATCCCACATTTAACCTGGTATTAAGAGAAAAAGAGATGAAGGAAGCTGTACACTCGGACACAACAATTTCACCAAAAGAGCATATACCAGCTACAATCGGTCAAAAAAATGTAGGAAAATCTCTTTTGGTTTATTTTAGGGAATAAGTGAAGAATTAGCACACTAGAACAATCTATAAAGAACAACTAAGTGGATATCCTTCTGTATGATAAAATGTAGTTCAGTTTAAAATTCTAAAATTGGATTATTTTTTAATTCAAAATATGTGGATGTGTCGCACAATAGTTTCTGATTTTCATTTTTATACATTTCCTTATCGATAACGATAATTGCTCCCCGTTATCAGCTTGTTGCGCCACAAGTTAAATCAGTTTTGTTTTAGCCAGTAGACTCAGCATGAAGGGATGTTTTTTCAACCAGCTCCAGACATATAGAGCCGGAATGTGAGAATAAAAAAGATAAACATGGGTAACTTGTTTTTACTGTGGTTGACAAATGTATACATTCAGAATTATTACGGACCGGTCAGTGTGCAAATAATGTAATTACAAATAATGAAGATGAAGCTTGCTCAAGAAATGGAACAGGATTTACCGTATATACTCGAGTATAAGCCGACCCGAGTATAAGCCAACCCCCCTAATTTTGCAACAAAAAACTGGGAAAACTTATTGACTCGAGTATAAGCCTAGGGTGGAAAATGCAGCAGCTAAATGCAGCAGCAGGTAAATGTCAAAAATAAAAATAGATACCAATAAAAGTAAAATTAATTGAGACATCAGTAGGTTAAGTCTTTTTGAATATCCATATTGAATCAGGAGTCCCATATAATGCTCCATGCAGTTCTTTATGGTCCCATAAGATGCTCCATATAATGCTCCATGCAGTTCTTTATGGCCCCATAGAATAGTCAGTGCAGAGGACACGGAAGACGGAGCGTCAGTGGAACGAGGGAAGGTAAATATGAAATAATCACCTGCTCCCGGCGCTCCTGACGCAATCCCTGCATGTCCCACGGTCTCCGGGCACGGCAGCTTCTTCCTGTAGTGAGCGGTCACATGGTACCGCTCATTACAGTAATGAATATGCGGTTCCACCCCTATGGGAGTACGGTACCAGTGAGCCGAGTCAAAAAACAACAATAGGCAGAAGTACTAAAGGGATCAGCAATACACGTGGTCAGAAACAAGCCAGGAGGTCAGCAATGGTCAGAAGCGGATAAGACAAAGTTAGAAGGCAGAAGCGAGTCCGAATACAAGCCACGTCAGTAACCAGAGAATCAAAACCGAAACACAGGGAAACGCTGGGGAAAAGGGCAGACAGAGGAAGTCAACAGACACGGGGCAAGTCAGGGATCAGAGCAGGACAAACCAAGAGCTACCAGAGTCAGGTTCACACCCCGAAGGCAGAACTATAGCTGACACAGCCAGCAGGATGCATTAGAGCTAAATAGCAAACCTGGACCCAGAACGAGGCAGAGCAAAGTTAACCCTTGACATGATCCGCCCGGAAAAAGGGCAGACAGGATAAAACCCTGGAACGGATCATGACACTAGGTGCAGAAACTGACAAGATGCCATTTCTATCAGGACTTTTTTTCAGTAGTACTCGGCAAATTCTGCACAGCTGTTCGATGCTCACCCTAACTTGTCAGTTATTCATCACAGTCACTACATGTGAGCGCTGTACTATGTTGTGGTGATAGGTTTTCCCCTGTCTGCAGCAGTCATGTGCCGACAACACGGAAAGAGACCAGTGGGGTCCAAGAGAAATGTTGATTATTTTCATAGCACACTCGGTCCATATGTTAAATCAAAGAAAAAAGGATGGAAAACTCCTTTAACTTTTTAGTTGCTATGGCCAATAGAAAGCTTGATATTTAAGAGGTTAAAATGATGGGGCATACTCCTGTTATGGTGCTACACACAATACACATGCAATGTGAATTCAGATTTATCATTCAGTCCCATTGACATGTGTATAAAATCTATCCCCTAGCCATGCCATCTTCATTTACTAACATGTGTAACAACATGGATTATTCTGTAAAAATCACTGAATTCCAGCGCGGTTCTGTAATATAGGATGTCACTGGTATAATATTCCCATTCATTACATTTTTTCTCCATGAAATCTTCCCCCATCAACTGGTGAGTGATATTATTGAAAAGTGGGAGAAACCGCAGGAACTCAGTTGATTCCCAATAACGTTACAGAGCGGGTTAACTGAGTATTGAAGAGCAGAGGGCAGAAAAGTCACCAAAACTCTGCTGACCACATAACTGCAGAGTCAAAGCCTCCTCTGGCATTTTCATGAGCAAAAAAACTGTGTCCTGATGAGGACGTCATGGCATCGATTTCAATGGCCAAGCAGCAGTATGGAGACCTCATGCCATTAAACACAATGTAAAGCGTTGGATGGAACGACCACCACTGGACTATGGAGCAGTGAAAATGTGTTCTGTCGATTAACAAATTGTACTTCTCCAACAGTTTCATAGAGTCTAGGCTTGGTGAATGATAGTAGAATGTTATCTGTCTTATTGCACTCTGCTATTCGTAAAGTTTGGTAGAGGAGGGATAAAGCTATGTGCTTGTGTTTCAATGATTGGCCTCTTAGTCATAGTGAAGGGATATCTTAGAGCTTCAGCAAGGGACATGACTAGGGTTGAGCGAAACGGATCGTTCATTTTCAAAAGTCGCCGACTTTTGGCAAAGTCGGGTTTCATGAAACCCGACTCGATCTCTGTGTGGGGTCGGCCATGCGGTACGCGACTTTCGCGCCAAAGTCGCGTTTCGTATGACGCGCTTGGCGCCATTTTTTTCAGCCAATGAAGGGGCGTGGGCAGAGTGATGACATAGGTCTTAGGGGCGTGGACGCCTATCGCCATGTTGTCGCTTGTGCGCTGTAGAGAGAGAGAGAGAGAGAGAGGGAGAGGGAGAGAGAGAAAAAAAAAAAAAAAAAAAATTCCCATTGGCTTTGCATTGGGTTTCGTGTTTCGGTCGATCCTCGACTTTTCGCCATAATCGGCCGATTTCACTCGACTTTTGAGATAGTCGGGTTTCGCGAAACCCGGCTCGACCCTAAAAAAGTCAAGGTCGCTCAACCCTAGACATGACCAAATATTGTACAATGGATAAAGAAAAATAAATTGATTCACACACAATCTTTAATTGAAATATTACAATTTATTTAACTGAAAAAGAAAATCAGCAACTTACACAACAAGCCAGATTTCATTGAAGATGACTTTGGCTTTGTTCTCACGTTCAGTATTTGTTCAGTATTTTACATCAGTATTTGTAACCAAAATCAGGAGAGGAACAATCAGAGGAAAAATCTAATAGAAACACGTGCACCACTTCTGCATTTTTCACCCACTCCTGGTTTTGGCTTAAAAGTACTTATGTAAAATACTCACTGAATGTGTGAATGTCGCCTTAAAGGTTATTTGATTCACACTGCCCAAACAACAGACATGATTCAGAGCCTGGCTGTCTGCAGCAAGGTATATACTTCTCTGGTCGGCTTTTACCAGTGCCATTCAAGGATATTGTTCTTGCTATGGACCAGACCTTTCAATCATCTGGGGTGGCCCTGGATTTATCTTGTCTCTGCCTATGGACAACATCCATTCTTCAAACCATATTGTCTTTGATACGCCGTAGTGCTTCACAGAATATACCAGAATGCAATTACAAAGACAATGATTGATTTATTATGTATGTGGTTTGGACAGCACAAGCTGACTGACTCATTTTCTGTTAGCAATACCTGCTGTGTACGCAATCGTCCCCTGGTGTCCACGCTGGGGCAGAATTATTGCGCACTTGGGTGGAGCGACTATAAGTGGTAGTGCCTCATGTGTGGTAGTGGTAAGCGATGTGGGAACTCGAGACGCCGTGCTTCCCACTTGTTTCGCGACTGGGGGGACATGGGACACTGTCTCCTGGTTGCTAGACAATGCAGAATGCTGCCCTGCCTGGTGTTAAGGTACCTTCACACATAACGATATCGTTAACGATATCGTTGCTTTTTGTGACGTAGCAACGATATCGTTAAGGAAATCGTTCTGTGTGACAGCGACCAACGATCAGGCCCCTGCTGGGAGATCGTTGGTCGCTGAACAAAGTCCAGAACTTTATTTCGTCGCTGGATCTCCCGTGGACATCGCTGGATCGGCGTGTGTGACACCGATCCAGCGATGTCTTCACTGGTAACCAGGGTAAACATCGGGTAACTAAGCGCAGGGCCGCGCTTAGTAACCCGATGTTTACCCTGGTTACCAGCGTAAAAGTAAAAAAAACAAACACTACATACTTACCTACCGCTGTCTGTCCCCGGCGCTGTGCTCTGCACTCCTCCTGTCCTGGCTGTGAGCGTCGGTCAGCCGGAAAGCAGAGCGGTGACGTCACCGCTCTGCTTTCCGGCCGCTGTGCTCACAGCCAGGACAGGAGGAGTGCAGAGAAGCACAGCGCCGGGGACAGACAGCAGTAGGTAAGTATGTAGTGTTTTTTTTTTTTTACTTTTACGCTGGTAACCAGGGTAAACATCGGGTTACTAAGCGCGGCCCTGCGCTTAGTTACCCGATGTTTACCCTGGTTACCGGGGACCTCGGGATCGTTGGTCGCTGGAGAGCGGTCTGTGTGACAGCTCTCCAGAGACCAAACAGCGACGCTGCAGCGATCCGGATCGTTGTCGGTATCGCTGCAGCGTCGCTTAATGTGAAGGGGCCTTTAGCCAGTGGTGGGAATGTGTGCACCATGCTGTTCAGGTGAGAAAAGTATTGCTTCCTGGACATGACTGGGAGGAATGCATCACCTGATTGTTATTCATAGATTCAGGCTGAATTTTTAGGGCCTGCTTCTAATCCAGTTTAGTACTGTTTATTCAGTTCCTTTGTATAGTGGTATGGAGAGTGCTTCCTGGTTGGGTTCTGGTTGCTTCTCAGTAGTTGCTAATGGTTATTATTGGTTATCCTTTATTAGCAATTGTCCCAGGGTTTCCCTTTGGTTTTCATTTGGGTTTTATGTTGCTAGCTTTGTAATTAAGTCTAGTAACTGAATATCGACATTGTCCATGTCATCAGAAGCCAGGTGTCCTGTGACAGGAGTCCAGAAAGGGCCCTGTAAAGCCACCTCCCCTTCAAGAGTGGGCAAAGAATAGCACGGCCCTTAAAGGGAAGGTACCGCGTTTGTAGGTCATTAATAAATCACTGTAATGTAGCATAACATGCTGCTATAAGCAAGTTTGAAATGCACGTGAAACAGATTTCATGTGTTATATGCAGGGCCGCCATCAGGGCATGACAGCCGTGACTGGCGTATGGGGCCCGGTGAGCAGAGGGGGCCCGCATCGGGCCCCGTCTCATCTGGTCACCGGGCCCCCCCTGCAGGCGCTGCGGCAGCGGCACACTATTGACGTGCGGGCCCGCGCCCGCACGTCAATAGTTAACAGCCGCCAGCCAGTCTGAGGCTGGCGGCTGAATAGGGCCGCAGTGCGCACTCGCCGCCGCCGGCGTCTGACGTCATTGTCAGCCGCCGGGCCCGGCGGCGAGTGCGTCTGTGTGGAGCCTGGAGAGGGAGCTTCACCCGGCGCTGGAGCTTGGCCAGGTAAGAAGTTGTGTTTTTTTTTTTTTCTTTGAGAGCTGCTGCGATCCAGGGGGGCCCGAGGGCAGGATGATGGACACACAGGGGCAGAAATGCTGGACACACAGGGGCAGAATGGTGGACACACAGGGGCAGAAATGCTGGACACAGTGGGGCAGAATGGTGGACACAGTGGGGCAGAAATGCTGGACACAGTGGGACAGAATGGTGGACACACAGGGGCAGAATGGTGGACACAGTGGGGCAGAATGCTGGACACAGTGACACAGGGGCAGAAATTCCGGACACAGTGGGGCAGAATGGTGGACACAGTGGGGCAGAATGCTGGACACAGTGGGGCAGAAATGTGGACACACAGGGGCAGAAATGCTGGACACAGTGGGGCAGAAATGCTGGACACAGTGGGGCAGAAATGCTGGACACAGTGGGGCAGAAATGCTGGACACAGTGGGGCAGGATGCTGGACACAATGGGGGCAGGATGCTGGACACAGTGGGGCAGAAATGCTGGACACAGTGGGGCAGAAATGCTGGACACAGTGGGGCAGAAATGCTGGACACAGGGGCAGAAATGCTGGACACAGTGGGACAGAATGGTGGACACACACAGGGGCAGAAATGCTGGACACACAGTGGGGCAGAAATGCTGGACACAGTGGGGCAGAATGCTGGACACACAGGGGCAGAAATGCTGGACACAGTGGGGCAGAAATGCTGGACACAGTGGGGCAAAAATGCTGGACACGGGCAGAAATGCTGGACACAGTGGGACAGAATGGTGGACACACACAGGGGCAGAAATGCTGGACACACAGTGGGGCAGAATGCTGGACACAGTGGGGCAGAATGCTGGACACACAGGGGCAGAAATGCTGGACACAGGGGCAGAAATGCTGGACACAGTGACAGGGGCAGAATGCTGGACATTGGGGCAGAATGCTGGACACAGTGGGGCAGAAATGCTGGACACAGTGACAGGGGCAGAATGCTGGACACAGTGACAGGTGCAGAATGCTGGACACAGGGGCAGACTGTGAGACCCAGGGGCAGAATGCGAGACACGGGGCAGAATGGAGATACGGGGCATGATTGGAGACACGGGGCAGGATGAAATACATGGGGGCATGACTGGAGACAGATGGGGCAGGATTGGAGACAGATGGGGCAGAATGGAGACACAGGGGGCATGATTGGAGACAAGTGTCAGGATTGCAGACATGGCATGGTTGGAGACATAGGGGGCAGAATGGAGACATGGGGCATGATTGGAGACACTGGGGGCAGAATTGGAGACAGATCGTGCAGGATCATGGGGCAGGATGGATATGATGGAGACAGATGGGGCAGGATGGAGAGATCACATGGGGCGATCATATGGGGCAGGATAAGGAGATCATATGGGGCAGAATGGATACTCATGAGGGCAGGATGGGAGAATATCTGGCTGACGCCAGGAATGAGACACACGGGGCCAGGCTGGGTGATATTATTAATACCATAGGGGCTAATTTAGGGATATTATTACTGCAGTGATGTATTTATTTTATTTTTTGAGTATACTGTTTTAAATGGGGGGCGGTCCTGTTACTGTATAGAGTGATACTATGTCGCCTTCTTCATGTGGTGTAATGTAGAAGTTGTGAAAAATTAAGTAATGTGTTCTGCAAGCGGAGCTCGAGATAACTGTGTTATTTCCTGCAGAGAGAAGTCCTGGCTGGATGAAATGATGGCGGTCTGTGCTGGATGAAAGATGAAGGACTTCACCTAGAGACGTCACTGGTGAGTCAGTGTGTTACCTATACACTGACACTATACACTGTATACAGAGCTCCTGTGTATAATTTCACTAGTGATCACTATATTATCTGTACACAGACACTGCATACTAAGTACAGATCTCCTGTGTATAATGGCACTTATGGTGATAGTATGGTGCTTTTTTAAAAATTACTGATCAGAATTGTAGTATTCAGTCACTATGTGGTGGTAATATGTGGTCTGGACATGGTGTTGTGGTATTTGTTCCTTGTATGTGATATTATTCGATCACTGTGGTGGTAATATGTGGTCTGGTCATGGTGTTGTGGTATTTGTTCCTTGTATGTGATATTATTCGATCACTGTGGTGGTAATATGTCATCTGGACATTACAGAAGACGGACTCTCCACTCTACTCTCAAGATCGCATCTCACCACCTGTGCACTTGACCCACTCCCATCCCACTTCATCCCAAACCTCACCACAGTCTTCATCCCAACCCTAACCCATCTCTTTAACCTATCACTAACAACTGGCATTTTCCCCTCAAGCTTTAAACATGCCACAATCACACCTATCCTCAAAAAGCCCTCTCTTGACCCATCCTCTGTATCTAGCTATCGCCCTATATCACTTCTCCCCTTTGCCTCAAAACTACTGGAACAACATGTCCATATTGAACTGTCCTCCCATCTATCTTCCTGCTCCTTCTTCGACCGCTTTCAATCAGGCTTCCGGTCACACCACTCCACTGAAACTGCCCTAACTAAGGTCACCAATGACCTATTAACCGCCAAGAGCAAGCGACACTACTCTGTCCTCCTCCTCCTGGACCTGTCCTCTGCCTTTGACACAGTGGACCATTCCCTGCTGCTGCAGACCCTCTCATCCCTTGGCATCACAGAATTGGCCCTATCCTGGATCTCATCATACCTAACTGACCGTACATTCAGCGTCTCCCACTCACACACCACCTCCTCACCTCGCCCCCTATCTGTCGGAGTCCCGCAAGGTTCAGTTCTAGGACCCCTGCTCTTCTCCATCTACACCTTTGGCCTGGGACAGCTCATAGAATCTCACGGCTTTCAGTATCATCTCTATGCTGACGACACACAGATCTACATCTCTGGACCAGATATCACCTCCCTACTAACCAGAATCCCTCAATGTCTGTCTGCTATTTCATCCTTCTTCTCCACTAGATTTCTAAAACTTAACATGGACAAAACAGAATTCATCATCTTTCCCCCATCTCACGCGATCTCCCCAACGAACCTATCCATTACAGTAAACGGCTGCCCACTCTCCCCAGTCCCACAAGCCCGCTGTCTTGGGGTAATCCTTGACACTGATCTCTCCTTTAAACCACATATCCAAACCCTTTCCACTTCCTGCCGCCTCCAACTCAAAAATATTTCACGGATCCGCACATTCCTAAACCAAGAATCTGCAAAAACCCTAGTCCATGCCCTCATCATCTCCCGCCTTGACTACTGTAACCTCCTGCTCTGTGGCCTCCCCTCTAACACTCTTGCACCCCTCCAATCTATTCTAAACTCTGCTGCCCGACTAATCCACCTGTCCCCCCGCTATTCCCCGGCCTCTCCCCTCTGTCAATCCCTGCACTGGCTCCCCATCACCCAGAGACTCCAGTACAAAAGCCTAACCATGACATATAAAGCCATCCACAACCTGTCTCCTCCATACATCTGTGACCTCGTCTCCCGGTACTTTCCTGCACGCAACCTCCGATCCTCACAAGATCTCCTTCTCTACTCCCCTATTATCTCCTCTTCCCACAATCGCATACAAGATTTCTCTCGTGCATCCCCCCTACTCTGGAATGCTCTACCACAACATATCAGACTCTCGCCTACCATCGAAACCTTCAAAAAGAACCTGAAGACCCACCTCTTCCGACAAGCCTACAACCTGCAGTAACCACCGATTGACCAAACCGCTGCACGGCCAGCTCTACCCTCACCTACTGTATCCTCACCCATCCCTTGTAGATTGTGAGCCCTCGCGGGCAGGGTCCTCTCTCCTCCTGTACCAGTTGTGACTTGTATTTTTCAAGATTATTGTACTTGTTTTATTATGTATACCCCTCCTCACATGTAAAGCGCCATGGAATAAATGGCGCTATAATAATAAATAATAATAATAATCTGGTCATGGTGTTGTGGTATTTGTTCCTTCTATGTGATATTATTGGGCATTTTAAAAATTGAAAAATAAATAAAAATATACCTAAATTGTATTGCATATTTTAACAAATATTTAATAGGTTACAGCAGAGTAGGGCCCGGCCAAAAGTGTCTACCGTGTTATGGTGGCGGCTTAAAAAATCTTTTGGCCAAAACAAAAGCTGCCTGCTATATGTGTGATCTGGTGATGGGAACTGTTAATGTGTGATTGGTGAGAAGTGGAGTTTTTCCAAGAGAGAGCGGTGGGACTGTGGACAGTTCGAGGGGTGGAGCCTGGAGGCGGGGCTGGGGTGGAGCCTGGGCGGAGTCTCAAGGGGGCCCCGAAAATTTTGCCAGTATGGGGCCCCGAAATTTCTAGTGGCAGCCCTGGTTATATGAGTTTAAAGAAGGCACTGGGGGCTGACATCTTGGTTTTGCAGCAGTAGCAGGGCACTATCAGTGTCAGATTACGGCACCCCATGGACATAGGAGATAATAGACCAGCACTGACCCTATCTGTAACATTGCAGTAGCATTAGCAGTGAGCTGGGCACGCCTCTGTGGGCTGCACAACTCACTGCTGTAGGTGTGATTAGCTGCCATTTTATTATAGCCCAGTGCTATCTGCCGAGCTCCACTTACTCTCTATCGCAGGACAGAAGAAGCCCTCACTGCTCCTCTGTACTCCAAGCAGGCATGTCCTGGGCACAGTGGGCAGATATCCTCTGCTCCTCACAGGCTGCCCTGTGTGCTTCTCCTGCTGTGTCTCTGCCTCCCCCTCACACACAGTCCCTGTGATCTCCGGTAAGCTGCACTCACAGCCTGCAGAGAGGGAGGTGACACCTGGAGAGAAAGAGCAGGACAGCTGACAGGACAGGGATTAAGGTGAGGGAAGGGGGGGATGGCAAGAATGTTTTTCTCTGGTAAGCTGCACTCACAGCCTGCAGAGAGGGAGGTGACACCTGGAGAGAGAGAGCAGGACAGCTGACAGGACAGGGATTAAGGTGGGGGAAGGGGGATGGCAAGAATGTTAGTCACAAAAAATGCTGCTGAGTCCACTGTGTTCTGCTCCTCTGTAAACAAGCTGTGCCTCTGATGCAGTAACTGCTGGTGATAGCAGATCACAGGGCAGTCACACACAATATGGTGCTGCCCTGTGATGCTGCTCTTCATTCTGCCCCAGGGATATTAGACCACCCAAAAGGGGAGGGAAATGGTCATGTCAGCAGTTACTGCCCCAATTTTGCTGCTAACAGGAAAGCTGCTAAATCTTACTATAGCTGCTTGAGGTCTAAAACGGAAAATGCTCCCCCTAGTGGTAAATATGTATATTTGTAGAAAAATATATAATATTTTTCATATAGAAATGTTTGCAAACAGTGCAAACATTGCATTAATACATTTTAATTACTATTTTAAGCTTAATTTCACAAAAAAAAACAAAATACAAGAAAACTGGTGGCACCTTCCCTTTAAGGACTTGTCTAACAGTGGTGGCTTTTGCAAGGTGCGTCTGTGACTGCGTTTTTCCTGGTCTGTTGTGAGTCGCTAAAAAGTACGGTAGTTATTCCTGCGCACATTTTTGGTTCTTCTTTGTATTGCCCAACTCAAACTTAAGGCTTCATACAATACTATGTAGAGAAAATAAAATTTTCTGAAAAATCAATGTCACCATTTTTGCCAAATTTTTTAAAAACTTGAATCGCCATAAATTAAAATTACTCCAAAGACTCCAATTTCCTTGAAAAGACTTGTAAGTGTGATTGTATTCAGAGGCACTATGTCCACTCTGATCGTTGTGTCCCTCCTTGCCTCTAACTCGCATACAAAGTGACTCTTCTATCTCTCTCTATAAAACACATCTACTTCTTATTTCCTCACATACTAACCTTGTTGAGGGTTCAGGTGTGAAGGAGCACGATTTGACTCTTGGAGCACAGATTTTACAGGAATAGTTGGAGGCATCATGTCGTATTTGAAGAGCCCCTGAAATTCCAAAATGGTGATAACCATCAAAAGTGGCACCCTTCTGCAAAACATCCGCCCTCAAAGAAATCATGGAAAATTTTGCTAAGCATTTTGACCTCACACGTGTTTCACTAATTCCTTTACTATGGAGTTGTAAAAATTAAACATTACCATATATTAAAAAAAAACGGTTTCAGTATTTTTTTTTAAATTTTCTCAAGAGGTAATCTGAAAAAGTACCCTACAGTTTTTACACAATTTCTTCTCAATACAGCAATATGTGATTGGGCAGAAGGGAAGGAGCGCTACTTTACTTTTGAAATAGCTCCATTTACCACATAGAATTTGAAGCGCCCCTGAGGCATTCATTAGGTGGATACCCCTTCACCTATACCCAAAGTGAACTAATTTTGAAAAATACAGCCCATGAGGCATTTATGAGGAGAACATTATTAATCCAAAACTGTTTAAAAAAATAGTATGTGGCAGATGACAACATTTTTCCTCAAATACATTTTTATTTATTTTTCATTAAAACAGCTGTATAATTTTTTGGAAGCAAGAGTAACGACAAAAAAGTTTTTTTTTATTATTTACATATTTTTTTTTACAACTGGGCAGAATAATATGAAAATGTTGTACTTTGGGTTGCTAAAGATGCTGTGACATGTCAATTATCTATATTTTCATAGTTTATCCCTTTAGATGATGCACTTAATAGCAAACTCCACATCTAGATAGTTGAACTGTACACAGGATGTAAAGTGGCTAAACAGCAGAATCAAACTTTTTTTTTTCATTTTTCATGTTGTCTGTCTGTTGTTGACTGGTAAAGTATTTGGAAACTGATAACTCCAAGTGGGTGATAGATAGTTTTCACTAAATTTGTTTACTTACCCCTGTATGAAGTTGACCAATCGTAAGCAGGCAGCAAAAGAAATCGTAAGGAGGTAGTCTTTACATCTCTCCTGTATGAGATGTAAAGACAACCTGATGTCACTGCACAGCAATTACAAGTTGCAGTGAGCATTACAAACGTAAGGGTGATAACTGACACTTTTGAGCTCTCATCTCAAGACAAGCAGTGTAAAGGGGGTGGCAGTAGTGCTGAGCCAGCAGCACTCTAAAAGGAGAATAAATAGGAGGGTTTGTAATATGACACAGCTAAACTCAGCAGTGCTGCCCATATATCCACAGGGACTGCTAAGAGATGAAAGTTAAAAGGAGTCAGTAATAGCCCTCAAGTCTGCTAGGCTCATGGCAACTTGTAATCCGCTCTGTGGAGAGCTGAGCAGGCTGTCATTACATATCTCACACAGGAGAAAGACTATTGTGTTGGATGTTCTCCTTCCCCCTCCTCGAGTGTTACTGCCTGCTTATGATTTTTCAACATCACACAGAAAAAATAAAACCACACCCTCAGTGAAAACTATCTCATAAAGCCAATTTGGACTCAAGTTAATTTACAATAAGTGGCAAATACTTTGATAATATTTCTGCAACGGAAAGTAAAATAGCTTTCCTTTCTTTTTCACATGTGACTTTATGATGACACTATCCGTTTCATGTTTTCTTGTACAATTTGCACCTCCCTTGAGTTTTTTTTTGAGCAACAAAATATGTTGTTTAAATAAAACATTTATCACCTTCTAGGTATGACAATGGCTTGTTCCCTGTGTGAGTTCTTTGATGTCTAACAAGATTTGATACATTTGTATAACAATTTCCACATTCTGAACATGAATATGGTTTCTCCCCTGTGTGAATCATCTGATGTCTAACAAGATTTGATATATTTGTAAAACAATTTCCACATTTTGAACATGAATATGGTTTCTCCCCTGTGTGAATCATCTGATGTCTAACAAGATTTGATTTATTTGTAAAACATTTCCCACATTCTGAACACGAATATGGCCTCTCCCCTGTATGAACTCTCTTATGTATAACAAGATTTGATTTCTGTTTAAAAGATTTCCCACATTCTGAACATAAATATGGCTTCTCCCCTGTGTGTGTTCTTTGATGATTCACAAGAGTTTCTTTCATGAGAAAATATTTCCCACATACTGAACAAAAATATGGCTTCTCTCCTGTGTGACTTTTCATATGTCTGTCGAGATGTGATTTAATTTTAAAACATTTCCCACATTCTGAACATGAATATGGTTTATCCCCTGAGTGAATTCTCTTATGGGTAAAACAATTTGATCTGTATTTAAAACATTTCCCACATTCTGAACATGAATATGGCTTGTCTTCTATATGAATTCTTTGATGTTTAACAAGATTTAATGCATTTCTAAAACATTTTTCAGATTCTGAACATGAATATGTGTGCCATATCTCATGTTTCACAAGCTCCAATTTCTGATTAAATTTTTTCCCACACTTTGAGCATGAAAATCTTTTCTCCATAGTGTGTATTTTTTCATGCATGAAAGGAATGCTTTTTCCATGTTCTGAATACGAAAGTGGATTAATTTCTGCAAAATCGATTTGTTTTTTAACACCTCTTTTGTGATGCTTAGTTTTTTTAATAGTCTGTGATGAATCAGAAGAATGGACCTGTTTATCAAGATCAGATGATAGATCTTTGCTGTGATGGCATGATGGGGAATCTGGAATAATAGAATATACTTCTATTGTATCTTGCATGATATCAAGGTCATTTGAATTAAAACCTAAAGACATCAGTTGTCCCTCTGATCTCCTGTCACCGTCATCTGCCAAGAACAAAATAAATTATTTTCAAATAAAATAATCTTTAAATATATACTTTCACAACATTTCAATACAAAATGTCCATAAAAATTAGAAGTTATGTACTAAAATTCTAATTTTCAATCTGACAGTAGACCTCAGATCAAGAACCACTAGATCCTGATGTTAGGCCACTGACAGCTCTCTAGCAATTTTCCAATTTTGAGTTGAATCCGTCATCTTACAAGTATCAGGTATCAATGTGTCTGTCACCACTATTTTGTAGTGAAATACTCATTGGAGAATCATAAACGGACCAAGCACTGCTACTAATGTGGTGTCTGACACACAATCAAGGACAGTTACAAGTCCTTCAGTGCAGAACAGAGCAGTATGGCCATGCCCAAAGACGTCATAACCTTTGAGAAAGTGTAAAACTGGGTTAGCAATTTTTGCCTTTAACCATTTCACATAGGAGCAAGTTTTCACCTTCCTGAGCAGGTCAACTTAGGTTCACATTGCGCTAGGGCAATCCGTTTAGCGCATACGCTAACGGACTGTGCTAACGCAATGTCCCAAAAGGGATCGCGTTTAGCAATCCCGCTAGCGAAGATGCCCGATCTGCGCTAGCGAGGAACGGACCTCGAACGCTGCAAGCAGCGTTCGAGGTCCGTCAGAAACTAACAGGACTTCGCTAGCGCATGCCAAAAATGGCATACGTTAGCGATGCGTAAGTTACATTGCCGTCAATGGCAGCGCTAACAGACCCGTTACATTGCGTTAGTGGTGCTATGTAACGGATCCCGTTAGCGTACTGCCACTAACGCAATGTGAACCAATGTGATAATAACTCTGGAATGCTTCTGCATATCTCAGTGATTCTGAAATGCTAATTTTAGGACACATGGTACTTTATGTTAATGAGAAAAGTACATTGAAAAAATGTGAGTTAATTGATGAAAATATTGGAAATATGGAATAAACGTAGAAACATTTTCAATTTTAAAACTCTGAATAGTTATGCCCTTAAGTCATATTACATAACATAGTTAATAAATAACATTTACCATATGCTATGATTTTTTAAATGCCTTTCTTTGTTAGGATGTTAAGAGGCTTAAAGTTAAACCTTTATGGGTGATAGTCCAACTCCTCATTAAAACCCATTCAACAAAAAATGATGTAACTGGTCAAATTGTAAAGAAAATCAATATAAACTTTATTAAATAGCAATTAAAAACACATAGTATAACAACAGACCAAAAATGGGAAAGAGGGTGAAATTGGAACACCCAATACACTCTGCATGACACATAGGTGACTGACACCCGCACCCTACATCCACACCAAATACCCAGTAGCTATACATAGAAGTACAAATATGTGTTAAGTCTAACCTGTGGATCAGTACCAACCATAGCTACTATGAGTACAGTGTCATAATTCAATCACTAGCACTATCACTATCCACTGATATAGCTGTAACAAATTCCCCCATATAACACATGGCCAAGAGGCCTAAACATGAGCGCCGTAAAATCGGCAATAATTACCTCAATAATGGGGGTACCAGGGTAAGGTGGATGTCCGGGTGAAAGCGTCTGTCCCGACGCGCGTTTCGGACCTTGTTCCTTTTTCAAGGGGCCTGGTTAGATCGCTTACGGCCGGTCTTTAAATAGTACCCGTTCAGTATGCATGGTGACGACGTCACCGGAAGTTGCGCGCCCAGCCCGGAAGTGACGCGCCACGTCGCCAGGGTAACCACAAAAGCGGCCGGCGCCAGCGTCACAGGGAGGGTGGATCACATGACCCAACCCCCGTGTAAAGATACCGACGAACCCGCAGCCACTGTGGCACCCAGACACTTGATCAATAGAATAATATGTGGCAGTTCACTGTGATCATGTGTCCTGGTCATTTTTTCTTTATATGGTTAAATATTGCTGTGTTTTGCACAGGATTCGGATCTGACATGGACTTTCAAGCCAAGGAGAAGACTTGGCTGTCACACATCGACCAAGTATTTGGGGGAGAGGGGTCCAGCATTCAGCAGAGCGGTGAAGGGAGATGGGATGAGCAGGCACTTACCTTACAGAAAATGATTGTAAAAAGGACTAAATTATGGTGGAACCGTATATTCCTAGAAAAATATCTGAGTAAAAATATGATACCAAGAGGGTTGAGAGTACGCGTTATCCCTACGTTTCCGGTGGAGGACCCTGGGTTTGTATCTAGGTGGGAGGAGGCGTGCAGCACTTGTTCTAAAACACTCATGCAATTGTTGTGTGAACATAATGGGGCACTTATTACTCAACTTGATTCATCTATTAAGACTATGGAAGATGACTTAGGTATAATTAACACGACTGAAAAAGTGAAAACTTTTCAAGGTCAAACAGATAAGACATTAGAATAAGTGGTCAAAAAAATCCAGACCACCCAATTGAATAAACTGAATCGTGACTGACGAGATTATGAGACGAACCATGTCTATCTGTGGAGGAAATCAGTACAAAAGGGCCAACAGCTGAAGCGTATTCCATCGTATTCCTCAGTGTCCTCTATCAGTGAGATGTCAGATGCTTCTGAGAGATCGGGGGCATCTGGATCTGGACAGCCAAGACGTAATGGAAGGGAACATACTTTTCATCCATATAAGAGGACTAACTTTTCTCCTGTGTCTACTCGCTTTGGAAAAAAGGTAATAAATTTGAGTACACATGAGTTCACAGATGTAGATCTAACACTATTAGAGAAAGGCTTTTCGTTTTCACCAGCCGCATCATTTGATGCCTTTTTGGCAATCAAGGATCTACATCTGTTTGCTCGCTCTTTAATTTTCAAGAAACATTTTTTTGATGGCAACCTGTTACAATTGTTCCCTACAGAAGAAGAACAAATAGCATTACAAGCTCTGGAAGAACTAGCGGTTGAACATAATACAACAGAGGGAGGTAAGATCCCGGTGTCTATCCGTCCAAAGTCCAAAAAATTCCCCCCATTAGTAACCTGCCCTAACGTGGATTTATTCGTACAGATTGTCAGTAAAGAACTATGTGAGATACCTCGGTATATATACAAGGATAATCTTACTAGGGGTGAACGGGAGCGCCTGCGTGTCCTTCAAAATCTCACTGATGTGGTATTTAAACCGGCGGACAAGGGGGGGAACGTGGTGGTATGGCCTAAGGTGCTATATGAGAAGGAGGCGTTCCGTCAACTGGGCAATGCCACATGTTATAAGAAACTCACGTTCAACCCCTTGTCCGCCTATTCTACACAGTTGCGGGCTATTATTGATGGGGCAAGGGAGATGGGAACGATTACAAAAGAACTGGCCAGTGCCTTAATTGTGTTTGACCCTATCGTTCCCACATTCTATCTATTGCCCAAATTGCATAAGGACGCGCAGACGCCTCCGGGTCGCCCCATTATTTCTGGGCGAGGGAACTATCTTGAACATATAAATAGATGGATCGACTCCAAACTTCAACCGCTAGTTGAAGGTTTGCCATCCTTTTTAAAAGACACAGGAGAATTGTTAAGGCGGGTCGATGGCCTCCATTTGGAGGATGATATGGTGCTGGTGACGGGGGACGTCGAGTCCCTCTACACCAGCATCAGACATGTAGATGGTGTCCGCGCTGTTAGATTCTTCCTCACTATGTCCAATTTACCGGGCGATATTAGAGATTTGGTCGTTGAGTTATTAAATTTTACATTAACACATAATTTTTTTGTGTTTAAGGGGTCTTTCTTCCTGCAGCTCCAGGGAGCAGCCCCGGCGTATGCCAATCTGTTCCTGGGGCTGTGGGAGAGAGACCTCGCCCTGCCGGATCAGCCGTCGCCGATGAGCCGCGTCCTTTCGTGGACGCGGTACATCGACGACATCTTGCTGATCTGGCAGGGATCATGTGATGATCTACATATTTTTATGAGATCATTGAACGACAACGACCAGAATATCTTTATCACCTATAAATGTGACACTTCATGTATAGAATTTTTAGATGTCACACTTAAGAAGGACATGAGGGGTGAAATACAGACGGACATTTATCGTAAACCTACGTCCACGAACATGTTGTTGCACGCTACGTCCTCCCATCCTGGGCATATGATCCAGTCGGTCCCCACCGGACAATTCTTGCGGTTGCGGAGACTTTGCTCTACGGATAGTGATTTCTGCAAACAGGCGGAAGACCTTAAACAACGCCTTAAGGAGCGAGGTTTCAGTAACCGCATGATTAAAAAAGCATATAACCGTGCGCGGGGTTCCACCAGAAATGATTTGTTATATGGTACACGTCAAATTAAAAAGGCGGGTGACGTTAGGTTTATCACCAATTTCCACTCACAATTTCCGAAAATGAGTATCCTTGATAAGTCGTGGCACATTTTGAAGGCAGACCCAGTGATTTCTAGATTTATCCCAGATAGGGCTGTTATTACAGCCAGGAGATCTAGAAATCTAAGAGACCGATTGGTCCGTAGCCACTATACGGGTGAGGCATCTACTACCTTTCTGGATCAATTCAAAAGACGTTATGGAAGTGCCCCATGCGGCCATTGTGTGGCCTGCGCAAATATGGATCGCACTGATAAATTTAAAAATCAGGAAGGCTCTAGGGAATTTAATATTAAAACGAATATTACATGTACGAGTAAAAATGTAATCTACTATGGGGTCTGTCCTTGCAATATGATTTATGTGGGGATGACCACCAGACAGTTGAAGATTAGAATCCGAGAGCATGTGCTAGGGATTGAGGCAGCGGCAACTGCGGAAGATGTGACATTACTTAAAACAATCCCTAGACATTTTAGCAGGTTTCATGGTTGTGATGGTGGGCAATTTCGGGTTAGGGGCATAGATATGCTCGATGCCAATATTCGTGGTGGTGGAATGTTCAAGAGGCTGGCTCAGTTAGAGTCCAGATGGATATGGACATTGGGCACGGTCCATCCATCTGGACTCAATGAGAACCTTAGCTTCACCCCGTTTCTCTGAAGTCCGCTCTGTCATCTGGAACACGATGCATTTTGTGTGTGCATATTTTAATTTGTTTTTAATTTATTGTAGCTACAAGTATTGGGATAGATTCCGTGGTACGTGTGGAGCGGTCTATTCTCCATAGGACTCATCAGGCTATGAGAAGTGAGGATTGTATAAAGACATGGAAGAATGAACCATTTTACATCTCTACATCTCTATATGCGAAGACTTTGTTATGCATGGTCTGAACTATTTTGACATCTGGTCTTTACATTATGCTATGCTATACATGCCGTATCTTCGATTATACATATATGTGTGTGCGCTATGTTTGCGTTGGTTATTGTTTGATATATATATATATATGTTTTTTTGATGTGATTATTGAATACACAGGTGTTGGCATTGTAAAATGTATAAAATATGTGTATGTATATTTGATATTTGATGTAGTCATTAGATACTCCTCATCATGTAGTAGCGATGGGTACCAGTTAGTTTCCGCTGTTAGATATTTTGCAGGTTCCCATGTTATGTATAGAATTATATTTCTATTCCCATGGATATCTATCCCCATAGATCTTGGTTGTGCGTTTTAAGGTGTTTTTAATATTTAGTTTATGCAGATTGGGGATTATGCTCCTGTTTAGTTAGGCAGTTGCGATCCCTGCCTTGTACGCGCTCGCCGCCTGGGTGCCGCAGTGGCTGCGGGTTCGTCGGTATCTTTACACGGGGGTTGGGTCATGTGATCCACCCTCCCTGTGACGCTGGCGCCGGCCGCTTCTGTGGTTACCCTGGCGACGTGGCGCGTCACTTCCGGGCTGGGCGCACAACTTCCGGTGACGTCGTCACCATGCATACTGAACGGGTACTATTTAAAGACCGGCCGTAAGCGATCTAACCAGGCCCCTTGAAAAAGGAACAAGGTCCGAAACGCGCGTCGGGGCAGACGCTTTCACCCGGACATCCACCTTACCCTGGTACCCCCATTATTGAGGTAATTATTGCCGATTTTACGGCGCTCATGTTTAGGCCTCTTGGCCATGTGTTATATGGGGGAATTTGTTACAGCTATACCAGTGGATAGTGATAGTGCTAGTGATTGAATTATGACACTGTACTTATAGTAGCTATGGTTGGTACTGATCCACAGGTTGGACTTAACACATATTTGTACTTCTATGTATAGCTACTGGGTATTTGGTGTGGATGTAGGGTGCGGGTGTCAGTCACCTATGTGTCATGCAGAGTGTATTGGGTGTTCCAATTTCACCCTCTTTCCCATTTTTGGTCTGTTGTTATACTATGTGTTTTTAATTGCTATTTAATAAAGTTTATATTGATTTTCTTTACAATTTGACCAGTTACATCATTTTTTGTTGAATGGGTTTCATATGTTATATATGATGATGGGTCTACTAGGTCCTAATGGACACTTGATCAATAGAATAATATGTGGCAGTTCACTGTGATCATGTGTCCTGGTCATTTTTTCTTTATACAACTCCTCATTAAGCAAGTTTTTGGAGTGTTTCTCTCATTAAGTCCTCAACTCTTTCTATTAGATATTTTCCCTGAATACATATCCAAGAGATCCATTAGATTGCTTTTACATATGTTAACAGCAGCATGCTGTTTGATTGCCTACCATTGGAAGCAAACCTCTCCACCTGCCCAACTAGATCTATATTTATATCTATATCTTTGAATACCTGACAGCCCTTAATGACAATACTGTACAGATATTGAACCTTGTTTGGTCTCCTTGGGATTCCTTTTGGGCCATGTTAAATATATGACCTCTATGAGATGGCTATAACAAGGACATAACATTCCACATAATTTCCCCCCTTTCCTTTTGTCTGAGTCTGTGTGTGTGTTTGTAAAATTTAACTCTTTATCTACTTGATAACGTTTAACTATTATTATAGTATACCATTGGTTGGTAACCTATAAATGATAGTGAAAAATCTAAAATGCCTAATTATTTTTTCTTTTCCTGTAAAATTTGAAACATTTTCAATAAAAATTACAAGAAAAAAAAGGCTTAAAAAAGTTTAGCAGCAATTTGTCATTTTTTTTCAAGTTAATTTACAAAACATGAATTTTTAGGGACCACTTCATGTTTGAAGGGTGTTTGAGGAACCCCTTCATCAGAAAATCCCAAACAAGGCCTCATTTTAAAAATTACAACCTTCAAATTTGTTAACTCTTCAGGTGCTTCTCAGGAATTAACAAACTGTAGGGAAAAAAAAAAAAAGGTTCTACTATAATGTTGCTTTAGAACAAAATGTTTCATTTTCACACAGGATAATAAGAAAAATGGATGCACCAATTTCTTGTACATTAACTCCTAAGTACGCCAATACCAAACATATTGTCATGCTTCTGGGTTCGAACCCTTGACCTCGTGTTTTGTGCTCAGTTTCTCTTTTTACCGAGACACAACGGACACATCTTATATTTGGCTGTTTTGGTTCTGCTATTCTGGCTTCAGTCTGTTTAGCATAACTCAGGTGTTTTCATTTGTCTGCCCTATCACCTTTCGGGTGAGGACTTATAATTTTTCCCCAAGCTGGCATTTCCTGCCGGTGATAGTTTTAATTTGGTTGTTCAGCCATTTTGCTGTAAGGTAGAAACAATAAGAGAAATTCCAGCTAGAGTTTATCTCTTTGCTGTTACTAGTCTTTACTTTACACATACCTTCTGCTTGTTGTTAGGAAGTAGGCAGTATATAACAATTCATACTCTTTACTTTACTCACACTGGAACCTTTCCTTTTTCAGTACACTTTTCCTTTTGAAGCTAATTCCCATTCTGCGCTGCCCTCTGGTTTTTTAGGGAGGAATGTGAAATGTTCAATGGCCTTTTAATATGCAAACTGCCTCTTCTGAGAAAAAGAGGACTTAAACTCTATAGCGCCACCTATTGGAAGTAGCGATCCTACAAGTCACAATCAACTCTTTAACGAGTCGTGCAATATGACTTAGGATTAAAGCCAAATCAGTATCTCAATTCGCAGACACGGTGTTTCGGGCTGTTGGCCCTCGTCAGTGCGAAGCATGAGAACTGATTTGGCTAGGTGAGAAGCTCTGGACTGGGGTCTAAGGGGTATCGTTTCTCCTTGTGGAGAGTGACATACCATCTCTGGCTTGTCAAGGTAAGGAGGCTTATTCGCCATGCACGACTCGTTAAAGAGTTGATTGTGACTTGTAGGATCGCTACTTCCAATAGGTGGCGCTATAGAGCTAAGTCCTCTTTTTCTCAGAAGAGGCAATTTGCATATTTAATTTCCCAGAGGAGCGTTGCATGGCGAATAAGCCTCCTTACCTTGACAAGCCAGAGATGGTATGTCACTCTCCACAAGGAGAAACGATACCCCTTAGACCCCAGTCCAGAGCCTCTCACCTAGCCAAATCAGTTCTCATGCTTCGCACTGACGAGGGCCAACAGCCCGAAACACCGTGTCTGCGAATTGAGATACTGATTTGGCTTTAATCCTAAGTCATATTGCACGACTCGTTAAAGAGTTGATTGTGACTTGTAGGATCGCTACTTCCAATAGGTGGCGCTATAGAGTTTAAGTCCTCTTTTTCTCAGAAGAGGCAATTTGCATATTTAATTTCCCAGAGGAGCGTTGCATGGCGAATAAGCCTCCTTACCTTGACAAGCCAGAGATGGTATGTCACTCTCCACAAGGAGAAACGATACCCCTTAGACCCCAATGGCCTTTTAGGCAGTTTAGGTCAAAGACGCCATATTCTAGTGTTTTGGACAGGTCTATTTTTGCTACTGGAACCAATAGGGTCTGTGGGTCAGAATCTCTAGTCTGTACAGGAACTGGCAGGGTCAGCTGCAGTTTTTAGTTTGTTACCTAACCTCCCGAGTAAGTTGCTAAACAAGCATAACATATATGTGGTCAGAAACTACTTTTTGGGTTCATACCAGGATTTGGAGAGGAAGGAGCGCTATTTGACTTTTGTGGTGAAATTTTGGCTGGGATAAATTGTACACGCCATGTCGCATTTAAAGAACTCCTGAGTTGCCAAAACAACAACAAAAAAACCCAACTACAAGTAATCCCATTTCTGAAACTATTGTCTTCACAGAATTCATCCTGTGGTGTACATATTGAACTAACAGGTGGTACACAGAATTTTATAACAAAGGCACATGAAATTGAAAACTTAAATTTTTTTTCACTAAAATATTACTTACAGTGCCTTGCGAAAGTATTTGGCCCCCTGGAACATTTCAACCTTCTCCCACATAATATGCTTCAAACATAAAGACACCAAATGTAAATTTTTGGTGAAGAATCAACAACAAGTGGAACACAATTGTGAAGTTGAACGAAATTTATTGGTTATTTTAAATTTTTGTGGAAATTCAAAAACTGAAAAGTGGGGCATGCAATATTATTCGGCCCCTTTAACTTAATACGTTCTTGCGCCACCTTTTGCTGCGATTACAGCTCCAAGTCGCTAGGGGTATGTCTGTATCAGTTTTGTACATCGAGAGACTGAAATTCTTGCCCATTCTTCCTTGGCAAACAGCTCAAGCTCAGTGAGGTTTGATGGAGATCGTTTGTGAACAGCAGTTTTCAGCTCTTTCCACAGATTCTCGATTGGATTGCAGTCTGGACTTTGACTTGGCCATTCTAACACCTGGATACGTTTATTTGTGAACCATTCCATTGTAGATTTTGTTTTATGTTTGGGATCATTGTCTTGTTGGAAGACAAATCTCTGTCCCAGTCTCAGGTCTTTTGCAGACTCCAACAGGTTTTCTTCAAGAATGGTCCTGTATTTGGCTCCATTCACCTTCCCATCAATTTTAACCATCTTCCCTGTCCCTGCTGAAGAAAAGCAGGCCCAAACCATGATGCTGCCACCACCATGTTTGAAAGTGGGGATGGTGTGTTCAGGGTGATGAGCTGTGTTGCCTTTACGCCAAACAAAAAGTTCGATTTTGATTTCATCTGACCAGAGCACCTACTTCCACGTTTGGTGCGTCTCTCAGGTGGCTTGTTGCAAACTTTAAACAACACTCTTTATGGATATCTTTGAGAAATGGCTTTCTTCTTGCCACTCTTCCATAAAGGCCAGATTTGGGCAGTGTATGACTGATTGATGTCCTATGGACAGACTGTCCCACCTCAGCTGTAGATCTCTGCAGTTCATCCAGATCATGGGTCTTTTGGCTGCATCTCTGATCAGTTTTATTCTTGTTTGAAAGTTTAGAGGGACGACCGGGTCTTGTTAGATTTGCAGTGGTATGATACTCCCTCCATTTCAATATGATCGCTTGCACAGTGCTCCTTGGGATGTTTAAAGTTTGGGAAATCATTTTGTATCCAAATCCGGCTTTAAACTTCTCCACAACAGTATCACGGACCTACCTGTTGTGTTCCTTGGTCTTCATGATGCTCTCTGTGCTTCAAACAGAACCCTGAGACTAACACAGAGCAGGTGCATTTATACAGAGATTTGATTACACACAGGTGGATTATATTTATCATCATTAGGCATTTAGGACAACATTGGATCATTCAGAGATCCACAATGAACTTCTGGAGTGAGTTTGCTGCACTGAAAGTAAAGGGGCCGAATAATATTGCACGTCCCACTTTTCAGTTTATGAATTTCCACAAAAAATTTAAAATAACCAACAAATTTGGTTCAACTTCACAATTATGTTCCAATTGTTGTTGATTCTTCACCAAAAATTTACATTTGGTATCTTTGTTTGAAGCATGATATGTGGGAAAAGGTTGAAAAGTTCCAGGGGGCCAAATACTTTTCGCAAAGAACTGTACAGCAGAGCTGAGTGTGCTGTAAAACTATTTTTAGATCATGTCACGGGAGTGCTGATGGACGGAGAGAATGATGTGCATATATATATATTTTAGTGCATTGGTGTGCCACACGGCCAATCCCTGATCCATTTTATTTGGGTTCGCTGCACCCTGTCAGTGCAAGTGTATTGAAGCCCATTTAGACAGGTAAGCATCTCTGCCTGTTTTTCGTTTGTTTTCTTGAATATTGAAGGATTTTTCCTATTTTTGTGGTTTTCAACACAGCTCATCACCCTGAACATAGCATCCCCACTGTCAAACATGGTGTTCGCAGCATCATGGTTTGGGCCTGCTTTTCTTCAGCAGGGACAGGGAAGATGGTTAAAATTGATAGGAAGATGGATGGAGCCAAATACAGGACCATTCTTTAAAAAAACCTGCAAAAGACCTGAGACTGGGATGGAGAGTTGTCTTCGAACAAGACAATGATCCCAAAAATAAAGCAAAATCTACAATGGATTGGTTCACAAATAAACGTATCCAGGTGTTAGAATGGCCGAGTCAATGTCCAGACCTCAATCCAATCGAGAATCTGTGGAAAGAGCTGAAAACTGCTGTTCACAAACGATCTCCATCAAACCTCACTGAGCTCGAGCTGTTTGCCAAGGAAGAATGGGCAAGAATTTCAGTCTCTCGATGTACAAAACTGATAGAGACATACCCCAAGCGACTTGCAGCTGTAATCGCAGCAAAAGGTGGTACAACAAAGTATTAAGTTAAAGGGGTCGAATAATATTGCACGCCCCACTTTTCAGCTTGTGATTTTCCACAAAAATTTAAAATAGCCAATAAATTTTATTCAACTTCACAATTGTGTTCCATTTGTTGTTGATTCTATACCAAAAATTTACATTTGGTATCTTTATGTTTGAAGCATGATATGTGGGAAACGGTTGAAAAGTTCCAGGGGACAAATACTTTCGCAAGGCACTGTATATATTCCGTATCTGACTTCTCTGCATTTACATCCCTCTGGCTCTGTCTCGACTCCTGACGCAGCGCCTCCTTCCTGAGTGAGCGGTCATGTGGTACCGCTCATTAACCCCTTCATGACCCAGCCTATTTTGACCTTAATGTCCTGGTCATTTTTTGCAATTCTGACCAGTGTCCCTTTATGAGGTAATAACTCAGGAACGCTTCAATGGATCCTAGCGGTTCTGAGATTGTTTTTTCGTGACATATTGGTAAATTTAGGTCAATAAATTCTGTGTTTATTTGTGATAAAAACGGAAATTTGGTGAAAATTTTGAAAATTTTGCAATTTTCACATTTTGAATTTTTATTCTGTTAAACCAGAGAGTTATGTGACACAAAATAGTTAATAAATACCATTACCCACATGTCTACTTTACATCAGCACAATTTTGGAAACAAAATTTTTTTTTGCTAGGAAGTTATAAGGGTTAAAATTTGACCAGCGATTTCTCATTTTTACAACGAAATTTACAAAACCATTTTTTTTAGGGACCACCTCACATTTGAAGTCAGTTTGAGGGGTCTATATGGCTGAAAATACCCAAAAGTGACACCATTCTAAAAACTGCACCCCTCAAGGTGCACAAAACCACATTCAAGAAGTTTATTAACCCTTCAGGTGCTTCACAGCAGCAGAAGCAACATGGAAGGAAAAAATGAACATTTATCTTTTTAGTCACAAAAATGATCTTTTAGCAACAATTTTTTAATTTTCCCAATGGTAAAAGGAGAAACTGAACCACGAAAGTTGTTGTCCAATTTGCCCTGAGTACGCTGATACCTCATATGTGGGGGTAAACCACTGTTTGGGCGCACGGCAGGGCTTGGAATGGAAGGAGCGCCATTTGACTTTTTGAATGAAAAATTGGCTCCACTCTTTAGCGGACACCATGTCACGTTTGGAGAGCCACCGTGTGCCTAAAAATTGGAGCTCCCCCACAAGTGACCCCATTTTGGAAACAAGACGCCCCAAGGAACTTATCTAGATGCATAGTGAGCACTTTAAACCCCCAGGTGCTTCACAAATTGATCCGTAAAAATGAAAAAGTACTTTTTTTCACAAAAAAATTCTTTTAGCCTCAATTTTTTCATTTTCACATGGGCAACAGGATAAAATGGATCCTAAAATTTGTTGGGCAATTTCTCCTGAGTACACCGATACCTCACATGTGGGGGTAAACCACTGTTTGGGCACATGGTAAGGCTCGGAAGGGAAGGAGCGCCATTTGACTTTTTGAATGAAAAATTATCTCCATCGTTAGCGGACACCATGTCGCGTTTGGAGAGACCCTGTGTGCCTAAGCATTGGAGCTCCCCCACAAGTGACCCCATTTTGGAAACTAGACCCCCCAAGGAACTTATCTAGATGCATACTGAGCACTTTAAACCCCCAGGTGCTTCACAGAAGTTTATAACGCAGAGCCATGAAAATAAAAAATAATTTTTCTTTCCTCAAAAATGATTTTTTAGCCTGGAATTTCCTATTTTGCCAAGGGTAATAGGAGAAATTGGACCCCAAATGTTGTTGTCCAGTTTGTCCTGAGTACGCAGATACCCCATATGTGGGGGTAAACCACTGTTTGGGCGCACGGCAGGGCTCGGAAGGGAAGGCATGCCATTTGGCTTTTTAAATGGAAAATTAGCTCCAATCATTAGCGGACACCATGTCGCGTTTGGAGAGCCCCTGTGTGCATAAACATTGGAGATACCCCACAAATGACCCCATTTTGGAAACTAGACCCCCAAAGGAACTAATCTAGATGTGTGGTGAGCACTTTGAACCCTCAAATGCTTCACAGAAGTTTATAACGCAGAGCCATGAAAATAAAAATAAAAAAATATTTTCTCAAAAATGATTTTTTAGCCCGCAATTTTTTAATTTTCCCAAGGGTAACAGGAGAAATTTGACCCAATATTTGTTGTCCAGTTTCTCCTGAGTACGGTGATAGCCCATATGTGGGGGTAAACTACTGTTTGGGCACATGCCGGGGCTCGGAAGTAAAGTAGTGACGTTTTGAAATGCAGACTTTGATGGAATGCTCTACTGGCGTCACGTTGCGTTAGCAGAGCCCCTGATGTGGCTAAACAGTAGAAACCCTCCACAAGTGACCCCATTTTGTAAACTAGACCCCGAAAGGAACTTATCTAGATATGTGGTGAGCACTTTGAACCCCCAAGTGCTTCACAGAAGTTTATAACGCAGAGCCGTGAAAATAACACGTTTTCTTTCCTCAAAAATAATGTTTTAGCCGAGAATTTTTTATTTTCCCATGGGTTACAGCAGAAATTGTACCCCAAAAGTTATTGTCCAGTTTCTCCTGAGTACGCTGATACCCCATGTGTGGGGGTAAACCACTGTTTGGGCACACGTTGGGGCTCAGAAGGGAAGTAGTGACTTTTGAAATGCAGACTTTGATGGAATGGTCTGCGGACGTCACGTTGCGTTTGCAGAGCCCCTGGTGTGCCTAAACAGTAGAAACCCCCCACTAGTTACCCCATTTTGTAAACTAGACCCCTCAAGGAACTTATCTAGATATATGGTGAGCACTTTGAACCCCAAGTGCTTCACAGACATTACAACGCAGAGCCGTGAAAATAAAAAATAATTTTTCTTTCCTCAAAAATTATGTTTTAGCAAGCAATTTTTTATTTTCTCAAGGGTAACAGGAGAAATTGTACCCCAATAATTGTTGCGCAGTTTGTCCTGAGTATGCTGGTACCCCATATGTGGGGGTAAACCACTGTTTAAGCACACGTCGGGGCTCGGAAATGAGGGAGCACCATTTGACTTTTTGAATACAAGATTGGCTGGAATCAATGGTGGCGCCATGTTGCGTTTGGAGACCCGCTGATGTCCCTAAACAGTGGAAACCCCTCAATTCTAACTCCAACACACCTCTAACCCTTATCCCAACTGTAGCCATAACCCTAATCACAACCCTAACCCCAACACACCCCTAACCACAACCCTAACCCCAACACACCCCTAACCCTAACCACAACCCTAATTCCAACCCAACCCTAAGGCTATGTGCCCACGTTGCGGATTCGTGTGAGATTTTTCAGCACCATTTTTTAAAAATCCGCGGGTAAAAGGCACTGCGTTTTACCTGCGGATTTACCGCGGATTGCCAGTGTTTTTTGTGCGGATTTCACCTGTGGATTCCTATTTAGGAACAGGTGTAAAACGCTGCGGAATCCGCACAAAGAATTGACATGCTGCGGAAAATACAACGCAGCGTTTCCGCGTGGTATTTTCCGCACCATGGGCACAGCGGATTTGGTTTTCCATATGTTTACATGGTACTGTAAACCTGATGGAACACTGCTGCGAATCCGCAGCCAAATCCGCACCGTGTGAACATAGCCTAATTCTAAAGGTATGTGCACACGCTGCGGAAAACGCTGCGGATCCGCAGCAGTTTCCCATGAGTTTACAGTTCAATGTAAACCTATGGGAAACAAAAATCGCTGTATACATGCTGCAGAAAAATAGAATTATTCTTACCGTTAATTCGGTTTCTAGGAACCTTCCACGACAGCCACTTCGGAGGTTGTCTTCCCCGCCCTAATAGGGGACAGGAACACAAGAGGTTAAATACCCCTCCCCTTCCTGCACCGCCAGTGTTTTCCTGGACACAGTAGCATGTATAGTTACCACAAAAGTGCAGGAATCATCCAATAAGAATATCAGGTAGGGAGGGCAATTAGTGCTGTCGTGGAAGGTTCCTAGAAACCGAATTAACGGTAAGAATAATTCTATTTTCTCTAGTCACCTTCCACGACAGCCACTTCGGAGTAGTACCAACAGCTAATTTCTCTAGGGAGGGACTACAGCCTGCAGAACACGTCTGCCAAACGTTAAATCCCTATTGAAATTTAGCCGGTAATGTCTGGTGAACGTATGGATGGACGACCAGGTGGCGGCTCTGCATATCTGCTCTGCTGAGGCATTCCCCCTCTCTGCCCACGATGTTGCCATTGCTCGGGTAGAGTGTGCTTTCAGAGAGGCAGGTGGATCCAGTCCCTGCGATGAATAAGCCAAGCAAATAGACTGTTTGATCCAGTTTGCGATGGTGTTTTTTGCCGCCTTCTTTCCCTTATTTCGTCCAAAGAACTGAATGAATAAATTTTGATCGCCAGGCTTCAGTTTGTTGTAAGTAAAATAGAACCACCCTGCGAACATCCAAGGTGTGGAAGGCCTGTTCTTTAGGTTTGGAGGGGTGTGGGCAAAAAGAAGGAAGTAGAATGTCCTGATCTCTGTGGAAATTTGAGACCACCTTGGGTAAAAAGGACCGGTCTAGTTTTAGTACAATGCTATCCGCAGTGACCGTTAAATAGGGTCCCTGTATTGACAGGGCCTGTAATTCACCAACACGTCTAGCCGTAGTGATTGCGACTAGAAAGATTGTTTTCAAAGTTAAGTTTTTTATGGATACGGCATCCAGGGGTTCGAATGGATCCTGGGTTAGGGCGTTAAGTACAGTATTGAGGTCCCAGGAGGGTACCCTAGTACGGAGTGTAGGACGAATTCTGGATGCGGCTGTCATAAATCGCTTGATCCAGCGGTGATTGGCTATATTTGAGTCAAAAAAGCTACTAAGGGCCGATACTTGTACTTTGAGTGTGCTAGGGGTAAGGCCTATATCCAAGCCCTTCTGTGAAAATTGTAAGATCCTTGCTATATCAGGATTGAAGGGGTCTGGAACTTCTGGGAAGCACCAGGACGTAAATTTTTTCCAGACCTTAGTGTAGATGGCATTGGTTACTGCCTTTCTGCTTTTTTGAAGGGTCTGGATTACGTCATCTGAGAGTCCTTTAGCTTTTAAGATTGTGGCCAAGTTCAGTCTGTTTAGGTCCGGATGTAGTAGAGGACCCTGGTGTAGGAGATCGGTCTTTTGAGGTAGAAGGCAGGGACCTTCCAGGGCCATATCTAATAGGGCGCCGTACCAACTCCTCCCGGGCCACAATGGGGCAACCAAGATTGTGGTCACTTCGTCTGTCCTGATTTTTTGCAGGGTTTTCGCCAGCATGGGAATGGGAGGAAAGGCATATGCAAGGTTGAATTTCCACTGGTGTGAAAAGGCATCTATTCCCTGTGCCTTGTCTTTGTGATGAAGGGAGAAAAATGTTTCCACCTTCGCATTTTGCCTGTTGGCGAATAAATCCACCTCTGGAGTACCCCATTTTTCGGCTAGGGACTGAAATACTGCTTGGTTTAGGGACCACTCTCCCGGATGAACGTCTTTCCTGCTGAGGAAATCCGCCTGAGTGTTGTCCAATCCCCTCAGATGTACTGCTGTGACCGATAGAAGGTTCCTCTCTGCCCAGAAAAATATTCTTGCGGCCACTTCTTTTAGAGAGGCATACTTTGTCCCCCCCTGGTGTCGTAGATAGGCCACTGTGGTCATATTGTCCGAGTAAATACGAACGTGATGATTTTTGATCAGTGCAGATGATGCCTTTAGGGCCTCCTCCACAGCTTTCAATTCTCTTAGATTCGAGGAGCTGCTGCTGATGTTTGATGTCCATTGTCCCTGAAAGTGGAAACCCTCTACCACCGCACCCCAGCCTCTTTTGCTGGCATCTGAGCGGAGTGTTTTTAGGGGAAGGTGGTCCCAGCTGACCCCTCTCTGGAGATTTTGATAATCTAGCCACCATTTTAGCGCCGATTTCACATGGCCAGGGAGAAGAATCTTCTGATTCAATGGAGTCTGCCGTCTCCTGGAATGTAGGAGAACATAAGTCTGGAGAGTTCGTGTGTGAGCCTGGGCCCAGGAAACCGATTGTATACATGCGGTCAGGGACCCTAGTACAGACATCGATTCTCTGAGGGTCGGTGCACGCTGGCCTCTGAATTTGGTTACCTTGCGGACAAGGTTGATTTGATGATCTTTGGGTAGAAAAGATGTTCTTACATCCGAGTCCAGTAGCACCCCCAGGAATTTTCTTCTTGTGGAGGGATGGACCTCCGATTTCTCCAGATTTGGGATCCAACCCAGGGTTTGTAATATCTCTAGGGACTTTGATACGTCTGTTTCCAGACGGGAGGCAGATGGAGCCATGATAAGCAGGTCGTCTAGATACGGGACTATGCATATTCCCTGCTGACGGATGAAGATTATCGCTTCCGCCATAATCTTTGTGAAAACCCGAGGGGCCGAAGAGATGCCGAAGGGGAGAACATTGAACTGAAAATGTTTGATTTGGTGACCCTTGGAGACTGCGATCCTGAGGAATTTCCTGTGCTCTGGATGGATTGGCACATGGTAATACGCATCCCTCAGGTCCACAGTCGCCATCATCCAACCCTGACCGATGAGGGGAATTACGGATTTGACTGTCTCCATTTTGAATCTCCTGTATCGGACAGAATCGTTTAAGGGTTTCAAATTTATGATAATTCTGTTCTTCCCCGACGGCTTGGTTATTAGAAAAAGGCGTGAATAATGACCACGTCCTTCCTCTAACTTCGGCACCTGAGAAATCACATTTGATTGTATTAATTTTTGTAGATCTTGTAACAAGGAGTTTTGGAGATCTGGGTTTTGGAGGGAGGTTATCTTTACACAATGTGGGGGTGGTCTCACGAATTCTATTTTTAATCCTTCTTGAATGGTACGAAGGACTCACTGATTTGTGGAGATGTTTTGCCACTCGGTGAAAAATCGTGAGAGTCGACCCCCGACCGGAGTACAGTCATTGTTTATCTGGGGTTTGCTGGGCCTGAGGGGCCAGGATATTTTTTCCCCTGCCTCCCTTAGGATAACTCCATCTTCCCGTTTTGCCTTTTCCTCTCTGTGAGGTTTGATCACGGGAGGGACGAAAAAAGCGTTTTTTGGGGGTCTTTTGCTCAGGGAGAGATTTCTTTTTATCTGCCGCCTTATCCAAAATATCGTCCAGGACGGGTCCAAATACATTATGACCCTGAAAGGGTATGCTACATAATTTGGACTTGGAGACAAAATCGCCTCCCCAGGATTTTATCCAGAGTGCTCTCCTGGACGAGTTAGAGAGAACGGCAGCTTTCGCGGCTACTCGAACCGATTCAGCAGATGCATCGGCTAGGAACCCTGTAGCTTTCTGTAGTAAGGGTAGGGAGTCTAAAATCTCCTCTCTTGGGGTGCCTTGAGTCAAGTGATCCTCAAGTTTGCGTAACCAGATAAATAGAGATCTGGCTACGCAAGTAGAGGCTATATTAGATTTTAGCAGATTTGTGGAGGTGTCCCAGGACTTTTTTAATAAACTCTCTATTTTACGATCCATCGGATCCTTGAGTTGCGAAGAGTCCTCAAAGGGGAGGGCAGTTTTTTTAGTTACCCTAGACACCTGAACATCTACTTTCGGGGTCTCCCATAAGGAGTTATCCCCATCTAATGGGTACCGGTTTTTTAGTTCCGATGGTATAGTCAGACCTTTTTCAGGGAGGTCCCATTCATGCAGAATTAGATCTCGTAAGTTCTTATGCACCGGGAACCCTTTTTGGTCTTTGGGTTTCAGACCCTCAAACATCTCATCATGTACTGTGAGTGTAACTTCTTCATCCTCTACCCCCATGGTGCTTCTTACTAAACCGATTAGTTCACTCATGTCCTCAGAACTAAAATAATATTTTTTGTTTTCTGATCTACAGGTGGGGGTAGAAGTGGAGCCTTCGTTTTCCCAGTTATCCTCTGAACCTGAGGACTGGATTTCTCCCGAGTCCGGGTCGGATTCTACTGGGGCTTTTTTCCTCTTTTTTGGAGGGGGTGGCTGAGGCACCGACATCTGAGAGAAGGTAGCCATAGAAGAATGGACCTCATCTTTAATGAGGGATCTAATGCTATCCAACAGCGAGGGTTGTTCGGCTTGCAGGACCTCATCCGTACAGGATTGGCAGAGCATTTTCCCGTATGTTGATGGGAGTCTGGCCGTACACACTTTGCATTTGCGGCTTGACTTTTTAGGGTCGGAAACCTTTTCTCCCTAAGAGAGAGAGAGAGAGGGTTTGCTAAGCCACTTAGAGGACTATATCTATATATACATATATACATAAAAGCACATATGTATATAGGGGATAGCTGGGCCCAACACCTGCTACTTACTTTGGTAGGAGGGGGAACGCTGGCATCTGCAGATGCAGAGCAAGGGGGTCTGTCTCTGTCCATGTCCGTCAGGTTGCTAACAGTCAGACAGCTTACCTTGCTACCCGGATCTTTTTATAAGGATCGGTGGTCCAGCGTGCAGTGCTCCTCCCCCCACGTGTGGCCCGATTGGGGTAGGTCCTAGAACGCCCCCGCCGCTGTTTGTATGGCGTGCTTCTGCTGCTGGACGCCATTGCCGGCCGGCGTGCGCTCCATGGCACGCTTCCTGGTTGAACCGGAAGTGGCGCGCTTTAACCCGGAAGTCATCAGGCTCTCCGGCCCCAGCCC
This sequence comes from Ranitomeya imitator, assembly GCF_032444005.1. Classification (NCBI taxonomy): domain Eukaryota; kingdom Metazoa; phylum Chordata; class Amphibia; order Anura; family Dendrobatidae; genus Ranitomeya; species Ranitomeya imitator. Next base: position 364,345,020 of record NC_091283.1, read on the forward strand.
GGGACGCGCGCCACCTCCAGCGCTGCAGCTGTGGAGGAGGGAACCGGGGGGCTGCAGGAGGCCCCCGGCAAGCACATCACCGCCCCGCATTGCCCCCAAAGGGAGCGCCGGAGGGGCGGGAAGGTCCCGAGTCGCTCCGAAGAGAGGAGACGGGAGCGGCATTATCAAGGAGGGAAACCCGACCTTCATGCCGCCCGGCTTCTGGGTAAGTGGAGCTCCGTCGCCGGCCACGGCAGCCCCTTCAGAAACTCTTCATGCCCCATAGGGGACAGGAAAACACTGGCGGTGCAGGAAGGGGAGGGGTATTTAACCTCTTGTGTTCCTGTCCCCTATTAGGGCGGGGAAGACAACCTCCGAAGTGGCTGTCGTGGAAGGTGACTAGAGAAAACTGCACGTAAATGCAGCGGTTTACATTCCGCAGCATGTCACTTCTTTCTGCGGATTCCGCAGCGGTTTTACAACTGCTCCAATAGACAATCGGAGTTGTAAAACCGCAGTGAAATGCGCAGAAAAACCGCGGTAAATCCGCGATAAATCCACAGCGGTTTAGCACTGCGGATTTATCAAATCCGCTGCGGAAAAATCCACAGAGGACCAGAATACGTGTGCACATACCGAAACCCTAACCCTAACTCCAACCTTAGTGGAAAAAAAAAATTCTTTATTTTATTATTGTCCCTACCTATGGGGGTGACAAAGGGGGGGGGGGTCATTTACTGTTTTTTTTTATTTTGATCACTGTGAGGTTTTATCACAGTGATCAAAATTCACATTGGAACGAATCTGCCGGCCGGCAGATTCGGCGGGCGCACTGCCGATCAGAGCGATCATAGCCACGGGGGGGAGGGGGGAGTGGGGTAAAGCCACCCCCCCTGGGCTAAAGTACAACTCCTCCTGTCCCTGCAGGCCGGGTGAAATTACAGTTAACCCTTTCACCCGGCCTGCAGGAGCCCAATCCGGCCATGACGCATATGCTGCGTCACAGGTCGGAATGGCACAGGTTTTCATGACGCATACGGTGCGTCAAAGGTCGGGAAGGGGTTAAGGTCATGAATATGCGCATATTCATTACCTTAATGAGCGGTACCACGTGACCGCTCTCTCAGGACGCGGTACAGACGCTGAGACCAGGCATCGCTGGAGCGGGGTGAGTATAGTCCTCAAGGAGGGTGGGTGGGACTCTGAGGCGGGGGGGCGGGTGAGTGGGAGGTGGGCGGTCGGGAGGTGACCCAGGACTAAAAAAAAAATAATCCCTTGCTCTGGTGCCGCCCCCCGCATCGTCCCCGCCCTAGGCACGTGCCCTCGAGTGCCTAGTGGCAAATACGGCCCTGGACTTATGATCCCCAAAGTAAAGGGAACAGTTTTGGGTAGAGGAGCATGCAGTGAGTTAGTGCCAGAATGGTGACCACTTGATTGAGATATAGCAAGTGACAGAAGAATCTGTGACTTCTCTGCATTCAGTGGTTACTACTCACCTGGGTAGTCATATGTAGGAATCTCCTCTTTACACCACTCATCACCTATCACATATGTCTCTATAGTATTAATATGGGTCAGATCTTCACCCTGAAATAAATACTGCAAAAGTCACAGACAGATGAGAAGTCACATCTATGATCTAATCCTGCCATATAATAATAATAATAATAATTTTATTTATATAGCGCCAACATATTCCGCAGCGCTTTACAAATTATAGAGGGGACTTGTACAGACAATAGACATTACAGCATAACAAAAAACACAGTTCAAAACAGATACCAAGAGGAGTGAGGGCCCTGCTCGCAAGCTTACAAGCTATGAGGAAGAGAGGAGACACGAGAGGTGGATGGTAACAATTGCTTAGTCGGATCAGCGATAGTGTAAGGCTCAGGTGTTCATGTAAAGCTGCATGAACCAGTTAACTGCCTAAGTATGTAGCAGTATAGACACAGAGGGCTAATAACTGCATAAAGTGTATGAGAACATGATGCGAGGAACCTGATTATGTTTTTTTTTTTTTTTCTGAATGGGCCACACAGGGATAGTTAGGTTAATGTGATGAGGCGGTAGGCCAATCTGAACAATTGAGTTTTTAGGGCACGCTTAAAACTGTGGGGATTGGGGATTAATCGTATTAACCTGGGTAGCGCATTCCAAAGAATTGGCGCAGCACGTGTAAAGTCTTGGAGACGGGAGTGGGAGGTTCTGATTATTGGGGATGCTAACCTGAGGTCATTAGCAGAGCGGAGGGCACGGGTAGGGTGGTAGACTGAGACCAGAGAGGAGAAGTAGGGTGGTGCTGAGCCATGGAGTGCTTTGTGGATGAGGGTAGTAGTTTTGTACTGGATTCTTGAGTGGATGGGTAACCAGTGTAATGACCGGCCATCTCCACCATTCTCATCACACAAGTATAAAACGTATAATACTGGAGGATAAAACAAGACTGAGCACAAGACCTTCAAAGCCGTCTACACATCATAGGGGAGATCTCATGACAACTTTTCTCCATCTACCTGATAATCCTGAGGAACATCGGTATCTTCTTGTTTACAGTCCTGTGGAAGAAGAGGACGGGGACATCTCTCTGGTGTTGTCCTCTTACTGGATAGAACTGGAGGAAACACATACAGGGACTGAATTCATTCTTTACATACAGATAATTATAGACCGTGTGTATTTAGTCCTGTCTATTACCTGGTGATGTGAGGGGCTGGGGAACCTCCATCATGATGTCCTTGTACAGATCTTTGTGTCCTTCTAAATACTCCCACTCCTCCATGGAGAAATAGACAGTGACATCCTGACACCTTATAGGAACCTGACACATACAATGATACCATCATCCCCCCGATCCCTTCATAGCATCACTGTATAATATCCCAGCATTCCCAGCAGTGTCACCTCTCCAGTCAGCAGCTCAATCATCTTGTAGGTGAGTTCTAGGATCTTCTGGTCATTGATGTCCTCATGTATTAAAGGGTGAGGTGGAGGCCCCGTGATTGGGCTCAGGGGCCTTCCCCATTCCTCAGACAGAGGGGCCTGACAGTGGTCACTAGAGGTCTTCTTCACTACTGTGTAATCCTGGTTACGGAGAGACACATTAATAAATCTCACTACAGACATTTCCAGAGTCCTCACCTCTCCAGTTCTGTCCATCTGTTATTCCCATAAATAAGAATGATGTAATGTGACGTCATCAGAATCTCTCACCTCTCCAGTAAGCCGGAAGAGAATCTCTAGGGTGAGGTGTAATATCCTCTCCGCCATGTTGTCCTGGTCTCTCTCCATCCTTGACTGGTCAATTGAGAAAATTCTCTTATATAGAAGATCTCCACTGAGAGGATCCAATATTGTAGGGACCTAAATGGGAAGAAGATTGAAGAATCCCATATAATACAATTACTGCAAATAATAAAGTGACACGTGTGGATGTTGTATTCTCTCTTTGTATGGACTAGTTGCTCTAGTTTGGAGAACTGATGGAGATAGCCAAGTTTAGCATTTGTGTGTTCCCATAAGCTCCATGCACATGTGTAAGGATCACTAAATGAAAAGGCTTCCAGGGACAGATTTTATTAAAGCCACTCTACTTAGTAGGTAGCTCTGTATAACTGCACCTCTGATTGGCAGCTTACTGCCTATGCAAGTGTGTAAAGAAAGCAGGCAATCAGTGGTGTGGACAGGGTTATACCGATCTACATATATACAGAGCCCCACAGTGTATCTAAACCACATTTAGCGTCCACATGTTTGGCATTTCTGTAACGATGAGAGCCAGCTTAACTTACAAGTGCATGTCTCCAGAAGCATGAGCTGAGCATAATGTACGGGCACTGCAATGGCAGTTTGCAATTTTTACTCAGCAACGTCCACTGCTGCCTGTTTCTGGAAAACACCCATGGAGTCAAAATCATCACTACACCTGTAGATAAATTCCCAAAGGCGCATAATTTCCAAAGTGGGATCACTTGAGAGGGGGATTCTGCTCTTCCAGCACTTAGGGGCTCTGTAAATGGAGTCCGCAAACTATTCTAGAAAGTTCTGCGCTCCAGGATGCCTCCTATGCAACAGTACTTCATAGCCATACAGCAAAACTCGGGAGGGATGGATCGCTATTTGCCAATAGCATTATGTCCCTCCCAAGTCTCGCCATATGACTAAACAGCACTGCACAGCCACATATGGCGCATTTTTACATTCAGCAGAAATTTAGGTGCCATTTTTACCCATTTTCCAGTCTGAAAATGTAAAGTCTGGGGCTAAAACAAAATTTTGGTGGTAAAAATGTAATTATTTTTTGCCCAATGGTATAAAATTCTGTGACACACCCGTGGTGTCAATATGATCACTGTACCCCTAGATGAATTCATTGGAAGGTGTAGTTTGTAATATGGGGTCACTTATGTGGGGTTCTGCTGTTCTGCCACCTCAGGGGCTCTGCCAATGTGACATGGCACCCTCAAATCAGTCCAGCAAAATGTGAACTCTAATATAGCGACTGTTGCTTTCTGAGCTTTGCACTGTGCCTCCAAAGTAGTTTTCAACCACATACATAAATTATGGGGTCCATGTTTTCCTGTTACCCTTGTTAAAACAAAAAGAAATGGATCTACCCTAACATTTTTGTGAAAAAAGTAAAAATGTTAATTTGAAGCATCTGATGGGTTAATAAACTTCTTGAAAGCGGTTTTGAGCACCTTGAGGGGTGCAATTTTTAGAATGGTGTCACTTTTGGGTATTTTCTGTGATATAGACCCCTCAAACGGACTTCAAATGTGATGTGGTCCCTAAAAAAAAATAGTTTTGTAAATTTTGTTGGAAAAATGAGAAATCGCTGGTCAACTTTTAACCCTAATAACGTCCTAAACAAAGAAAAAATGATGCTTCAAAAATTGTGCTGATGTAAAGCAGACATGTGGGAAATGTTATTTATTAACTATTTTGTGTGACATATCTCTCTGATTTAAAGGGCATAAAAATTAAAAGTTTGAAAATCGCAATTTGCTGAAAATTTAGTTTTTTTTTCATAAATGCAAGTCATATTGAAGAAATTGTAACAGTATCGTAAAGTTCAATATGTCACGAAAAAAACATTCTCAGATTCAGTGGGATTCATTGAAGCGTTCCAGAGTTATTACTACATAAAGTGACAGCGGTCAGAATAAGTAAAATTTGGCCAGATCATGAAGGTGAAAACAGGCTCGGGGTGAAGGGGCTAACTACTTTCCAGGAGGCCTTTATGGACAGGACACTACCTAACTCTATGAAAGAAGCTATTATAGTAATCATGCCGAAACCAGGTATAGATCCACTCGTAGGTCCACAATTTGAAGCAACGAACTACACTTAGACCTTCAAACCTGGATTACAAAAGTGATCATCAGTTCTGTATTTTTGTAGTAAGGCGTAACGAGAGCCTTCTGATTCCCACTGCAGTGATGGACGGCCCCAGTGATGATTTATCATCTAACTATGGTTGTAAAATTGCTTCAATCCTTCTCTGAACCTTTTCGTTGCTGTATATCATGTTGCTGAGCGGAGTCAGTGTGCACATCGGGAGGTTCTATCACATCACGCTGATCGCTGGGGCTGATTAACCCCTTAATCCCATATGACGTACTATCCCGTCCAGGTGACCTGGGACTTAATTCCCAGTGACGGGATAGTACGTCATATGCGATCGGCCGCGCTCACGGGGGGAGCGCGGCCGAGTGTCAGCTGCCTATCGCAGCTGACATCCGGCACTATGTGCCAGGAGCGGTCACGGACCGCTCCCGCCACATTAACCCCCGGCACACCGCGATCAAAGATGATCGCAGTGTGCCGGCAGTGCAGGGAAGCATCGCGCAGGGAGGGGGCTCCCTGCGGGCTTCCCTGAGATGATCGGTACACGGTGATGTACTCACCGTATACCGAGCGTCTTCTCCCTGCAGTCCCCGGATCCAAAATGGCCGCCGGGCTGCATCCGGGTCCTGCAGGGAGCACTTCCGGGTCAGGATCAGGCTGCAGCTGCAGCTCTAATCCTGCCCGGCTGTATCTCAGATCACCGTCAGATCGGTGATCTGTGATGTCCCCCCCGGGACAAAGTGAAAAAGTAAAAAAAAAAATTTCCACACTTGTAAAAAAAAAAAAAAAAATTCCTAAATAAAGCAGAAAAAAAAAAATATTATTCCCATAAATACATTTCTTTATCTAAAAAAAACCAAAAAAACAATAAAGTACACATATTTAGTATCGCCGCGTCCGTAACGACCCGACTTATAAAACTGGCCCACTAGTTAACCCCTTCAGTGAACACCGTAAGAAAAAAAAAAAAAACGAGCCAAAAAACAACGCTTTACTATCATAACGCTGAACAAAAAGTGGAATAACACGCGATCAAAAAGACGGATATAAATAACCATGGTAGCTCTGAAAACGTCATCTTGTCCCGCAAAAAACAAGCCGCCATATAGCATCATAACCAAAAAAATAAAAAAGTTATAGTCCTCAGAATAAAGCAATGCCAAAATAATTATTTTTTCTATAAAATAGCTTTTATCGTATAAAAGCGCCAAAACATAAAAAAAAAGATATAAATGAGGTATCGCTGTAATCGTACTGACCCGAAGAATAAAACTGCTTCATCAATTTTACCAAACGCGGAACGGTATAAACGCCTCCCCCAAAAGAAATTCATGAATAGCTGGTTTTTGGTCATTCTGCCTCACAAAAAATCGGAATAAAAAGCGATCAAAAACTGTCACGTGTCCGAAAATGTAACCGATAAAAACGTCAACTCGTCCCGCAAAAAACAAGACCTCACATGACTCTGTGGACCAAAATATGGAAAAATTATAGGTCTCAAAATGTGGAGACGCAAAAACTTTTTTGCTATAAAAAGCGTCTTTTAGTGTGTGACGGCTGCCAATCATAAAAATCCGATATAAAAAGCGCTATAAAAGTAAATCAAACCCCCCTTCATCACCCCCTTAGTTAGGCTAGGTTCACATTGCGTTAATGGGTTAACGCTAACGGACAGCGTTGCACGGCGAAAATGTCACAATTAACGCCGTGCAACGGGTCCGTTAGCACAACCATTGACAGCAATGTGATTTTCGGGTGTAGCGCATCGCTAGAGCGTGCTTGCAGCGTCCGCGGCGCGCCCGAGGTCCGATCCCCTATCTTCCAGAGCGGGGACGTTAACGCGACCACTAAACACGACACCTAAAAAGACATTGCGTTAGCGCAATCCGCTAGTGCTAAACGGATTTCCCTAACGCAATGTGAACCTAGCCTTAGGGAAAAATAATAAAATTAAAAAAAATGTATTTATTTCCATTTTCCCATTAGGGTTAGGGCTAGGGTTAGGGTTTGGATTACATTTACGGTTGGGATTAGGGTTAGGATTAGAATTAGGGGTGTGTCAGGGTTAGGTGTGTGGTTAGGGTTAGGGTTTGGATTACATTTACAGTTGGGAATATGGTTGGGATTAGGGTTAGGGGTGTGTCAGGGTTAGAGGTGTGGTTAGGGTTACAGTTGGGATTAGGGTTAGGGGTGCGTTTGGATTAGGGTTTCATTTATAATTGGGGGGTTTCCACTGTTTAGGCACATCAGGGGCTCTCCAAACGCGACATGGCGTCCGATCTCAATTCCAGCCAATTCTGCATTGAAAAAGTAAAACAGTGCTCCTTCCCTTCCGAGCTCTCCCGTGCGCCCAAACAGGGGTTTACCCCAACATATGGGGTATCATTGTACTCGAGACAAATTGGACAACAACTTTTTGGGTCCAAGTTCTCTTGTTATCCTTGGGAAAATAAAAATTTGGGGGGCTAAAAATCATTTTTGTGGGAAAAAAAAAGGATTTTTTATTTTCACGGCTCTGCGTTGTAAACTGTAGTGAAACACTTGGGGGTTCAAAGTTTTCACAACACATCTAGATAAGTTCCGTGGGAGGTCTAGTTTCCAATATGAGGTCACTTGTGGGGGGTTTGTACTGTTTGGGTACATCAGGGGCTCTGCAAATGCAACGTGACGCCTGCAGACCAATCCATCTAAGTCTGCATTCCAAATGGCGCTCCTTCCCTTCCGAGCTCTGCCATGCGCCCAAACAGTGGTTCCCCCCCACATATGGGGTATCAGCGTACTCAGGACAAATTGAACAACAACTTTTGGGGTCCAATTTATTCTGTTACCCTTGTAAAAATACAAAGCTGGGGGCTAAAAAATAATTTTTGCGAAAAAAAAATAAAATTATTTTAACGGCTCTGCGTTATAAACTGTAGTGAAACACTTGGGGGTTCAAAGCTCTCAAAACACATCTAGATAAGTTCCTTAGGGGGTCTACTTTCCAAAATGGTGTCACTTGTGGGGGGTTTTAATGTTTAGGCACATCAGGGGCTCTCCAAACCAACATGGCGTCCCATCTTAATTCCAGTCAATTTTGCATTGAAAAGTCAAATGGCGCTCCTTCCCTTCCGAGCTCTGCTATGCACCCAAAAAGTGGTTTACCCCCACATATGGGGTATCGTCGCACTCAGGACAAATTGCACAACAACTTTTGTGGTCTAATTTCTTCTCTTACCCTTGGGAAAATAAAAAATTGGGGGCGAAAAGATCATTTTTGTGAAAAAATATGATTTTTTATTTTTACGGCTCTGCATTATAAACTTCTGTGAAGCACTTGTTGGGTCAAAGTGCTCACCACACCTCTAGATAAGTTCCTTAAGGGGTCTACTTTTCAAAATGGTGTCACTTGTGGGGATTTCAATGTTTAGGCACATCAGGGGCTCTCCAAACGCAACATGGCATCCCATCTCAATTCCAGTCAATTTTGCATTGAAAAGTAAAACAGTGCTCCTTCCCTTCCGAGCTCTGCCATACGCCCAAACAATGGTTTACACCCATATATGGGGTATCAGCGTACTCAGGACAAATTGGCCAACAATTTTTGAGGTCCAATTTCTTCTCTTACTCTTGGGAAAATAAAAAAATTGGGGGCGAAAAGATCATTTTTGTGAAAAAATATGATTTTTTATTTTTATGGCTCTGCATTATAAACTTCTGTGAAGCAATTGGTGGGTCAAAGTGGTCACCACACATCTAGATAAGTTACTTAGGGTGTCTACTTTCCAAAATGGTGTCACTTGTGGGGGGTTTCAATGTTTAGGCACATGAGGGGCTCTCCAAACGCAACATGGCGTCCCATCTCAATTCCTGTCAATTTTGCATTGAAAAGTCAAATGGCGCTCCTTTCCTTCCGAGCTCTGCCATGCGCCCAAACAGTGGTTTACCCCCACATATGGGGTATCAGCGTACTCAGTACAGATTGTACAACAATGTTTGGCATCCATTTTATCCTGTTACCCTTGGTAAAATAAAACAAATTGGAGCTGAAATAAATTTTGTGTGAAAAAAAGTTAAATATTCATTTTTATTTAAACATTCCAAAAATTCCTGTGAAACCCCTGAAGGGTTAATAAACTTCTTGAATGTGGTTCTGAGCACCTTGAGGGGTGCAGTTTTTAGAATGGTGTCACACTTGGGTATTTTCTATCATATAGATCCCTCAAATTGACATCAAATGAGATGTGGTCCCTAAAAAAAATGGTGTTGTAAAAATGAGAAATTGCTGGTCAACTTTTGACCCTTATAACTCCCTAACAAAAAAAAATTTTGGTTCCAAAATTGTGCTGATGTAAAGTAGACATGTGGGAAATGTTACTTATTAAGTATTTTGTGTGACATATCTCTGTGATTTAAGGGCATAAAAATTTAAAGTTGGAAAATTGCGAAATTTTCTAAATTTTTGCCAAATTTCCGTTTTTTTCACAAATAAACGCAAGTTATATCGAATAAATGTTACCACTAAAATGAAGTACAATATGTCACGAGAAAACAATGTCAGAATCGCCAAGATCCGTTGAAGCGTTCCAGAGTTATAACCTCATAAAGGGACAGTGGTCAGAATTGTAAAAATTGGCCCGGTCATTAACGTGCAAACCACCCTCGGGGCTTAAGGGGTTAACTCCTTAGATGGTGCGGTCAACAACGACGCTATCATCTAAGTGGTTACACAGATCGACCACAATGGCAGCAGGGTAGGCAAAAAATGAAAGTATAAACCTTTAATTATACCCTAAAAATGGGCCTATGGACACAATGGATAAATAGACAACTAGACAATAACTATAAAAGTGCAAGTGCTCAAAACCAACGGTGCTCAAGATACAAAAATGGTATGGTCTCACCAGAGCGAACTTCCTTTATCCCGACTAAGTAGGTGTAAAGTAGGCATAAAGGATCCATTTATCACATAGGTCAAGCAATGGGGAATAAACAAAAAAGGGGGGACAAGGGGGAAGAACATCTTATTTTTACCACTCTGTGTCATGCCCCTGCATTGCTGCCGCCCTAACAAGGGCGGTACCCTAGTATGGACCTGTGAATACAATACCCCTAGGGTTATGTAGCCTCCCCAGTGCGTTTCTTCCTCCGTATGGGGGGTTCATCAGGGTGTTTTTTTTAATAATAAATAGCAATGTCTTTTGAGGCCCCTTGCAGTGACAGGTGTTAGCCTCACAAACCGACAAGTTATGCCAGCACCCCTGTCAGGGGAAAAAAAGTTCTAACCAATTCATTCAATCTGCGGTCCTTAAATAGTTCCTTACCCTGGCGTCTAATGTCATCTCCGTTATAGTGGGGGAGGAACTTACCCTCACATGTACCCTCGGAACCTGTCTTATCCATTCCCCTTAGGGTATGTTTCCACGTACCATATCACATCCGGATTGAACGCTGCGTACAGCCGCAGCATTCAACCCGCAGCGTCCAGGTGTTACAGCATAGTGGAGGGGATTTTATGAAATGCTGTGTCCACTATGCGTGCGAACATGCTTCTGGCGGCCCTGCATTTACGAACATGTGGCGCGTCTTTTTAGAACGCAGCATGTCTGTTTACCTTGCGGAGACGCTCTGTCGCTGCAAGGTAAATAACAGGATCCTATGTATGGGGTGCGGAGACTCCGGATGTGTTCACTAAACACATTTGGAATCACCGAGCGTACAGAAGGGGCGGCGCTTTGGGTGGAGCGGGGTTTCCGCTCTGTCCAAAGCGCCGACAATACGGCCCGTGGATACAGGGCCTTACTTGTTCAATGCATCCTGCGTTTCTGCAATGAAACGCATGTGTCACTTTCGTCTGTCGGGACCTAGCTTCGCCTCAGCAGTGAAGCTCTTACATCATCTCCGGTCTTTGGACCGCATGCTGATCGCGATGGAACGCATGCGTCAGTAGTCCTATTACTACCGGCTATTGAGTTGCATATTAGCCACTATGGAGCGCATACATATGCAGCACTCTTCCTTGCGGCCTTGCTGCCGCCAGATATTCAGAGTAGAGATTTTTCCACTGTTCTTATGATATAAATGAAAACACCCCAATAACCCCTGGATTTCGATCAGATGGAAGATATACTTCCAATGAAGGTTGGGGATCCAAAAACAAATAGTTGTATTAAGGAACCATGAAATACATATGCATTAATTAACATAAAGCTCCCCTAACCATAATCTCCAGTTAATAACGTCTTAATAAGGAGCATTTATGCTGAGTTTTACTGACAGTCAATATCCATCAAGGTTTATTGACAAATTCATAACATAACAAAAAAAAGGAATAAATTTACATGATGGAAAAGGGATAAGAAGAGGAACTGGGGGAGGGGGAGGACAATAGTTTAGATTTTTTACCATGGCATGACATCAAGACTAGGGTTGAGCGACCTTGACGTTTTTACAGTCGAGTCGGGTTTTGCAAAACCCGACCATCTCAAAAGTCGGGTCGAGTGAAATTGGCCGATTATGTCGTATAGTCGGGATCGACCGAAACACGAAACCCAATGTTAAGGACCGGCGGAACGCACCAAGTATAGATAATATGAAACTAGGTGCGTTCGCAGTCCGAGGTCCACCGTGCAGGTAAAAGACCCTGCTGCTAGTAAGACGGACTATATGGCGGTACTAAGTATACACACATGGGTTAACTTCACCCTGCGTGAAGGAAGCGATCCTGTTGCGTCACAGGACCACAGTACCGCACATAGAGCGCGAGCAAGAAGTCAGCGAACTCAACCCCTACACAGGATTGAAGTCCGATTAGACACTTGCTGGCACAACACCGCAACTGGGTGTGTAAGGAAACTTATAAAATAGAATCTATAGGCACGAGAGTGCGTGCGGTGCCGCACTGACGGATGCCACTAACCACCCAGGCTTGGGTAAGGAAAGCGCAGAGGAAGCGCACGGCGCCGTACTGGCGGGCACAGCAACAGGACGCTGTGATGTGTGTTACATGCAGATGGCTAGTCCGGCGCTAGATAGCTACCATCATCCGCGAGCAGTCAACAACTCTAGGGAGGGATACTTAGGAGCTTTCATCCATCGACATACATCCATCTACACACACACATAATATCAAGACAATACTAGTGCATGGCCGTGCGGTCATGCGCAGTTTATATAGCTGCAGCACAGGAAACGGCTACAGAAGTTTTGCCCTTTCAGGACCTGCCAAAAGGACCAATGGGATGTGCTGCAGTACCTGAGCATGTGACCCTCGATCTCCAACGGGAGATCTTGCCCTGGGCATGCTCAGTGTGTCCAAATAAGGACTTAGTCCCAGAGAAGCCCGCTCGCCGCAGATCAATGCAGGGTACAACAGGAGAGCCAGAAAAGGCAGCAGTAACCCTTTGCAAAGAATCAGTCCCAGCAAGACGCTGGGAGCGACGCCTCCTGTTGTGAATTCTGTGGCTGAATTCACTCCTGTGGTCACAAGTGGTACTGCAGCTTCTGAGCTTCCTCCCTCAGGTGTTCTGGTGAGCTCGTTAACTGCTTCATTACTTAACTCCGCCTGATGCTGCTATCCTTGCTCCTTGTCAATGTTTCAGTGTTGGATCTGAGCTTCTCCTGATTGTTCCTGTGACCTGCTGCTCTGTATAGCTAAGTGCCTTTTGCTTTTTTGTTGCTTTTTTTTTGTCCAGCTTGTCTTTTGTTTTGCTGGAAGCTCTGAGACGCAAAGGGTGTACCGCCGTGCCGTTAGTTCGGCACGGTGGGTTTTTTTTGCCCCCTTTGCGTGGTTTTGCTTTAGGGTTTTCTGTAGACTGCAAAGTTCGCTTTACTGTCCTCGCTCTGTCCTAGAATATCGGGCCCCACTTTGCTAAATCTATTTCATCCCTACGTTTTGTCTTTTCATCTTACTCACAGTCATTATATGTGGGGGGCTGCCTTTTCCTTTGGGGAATTTCTCTGGGGCAAGTCAGGCCTATTTTTCTATCTTCAGGCCAGCTAGTTTCTTAGGCTGTGCCGAGTTGCCTAGGTAGTTGTTAGGCGCAATCCACAGCCGCTTTTAGTTGTGTTTAGGATAGGATCAGGTGTGCAGTCTACAGAGTTTCCACGTCTCAGAGCTCGTTCTTGTATTTTTGGGTATTTGTCAGATCACTGTGTGCGCTCTGATCGCTAAGCACACTGTGTTTCTGGATTGCCTTCATAACACCTGTCATTAGCAAACATAACAGCCTCCGCTGAGCAGAGCCCACTGCGGCCGAAGCAGAATGGGAGACCGCAGCAGACATGGATCGAGATTCCCCCTGTGCAGCAGAGGAAACTTGACTCCTAACACCCAATGCAAGTCAATGGGGCAGCATAGTCGGCAGTGAGTGGGGGCCAGGAAAACACCTAGAGTGCCCATTTTAATGGCAAAAACATCCATTCTTCTTAATGAAGTTTGTCAATCTTAATTTCCCTTACAATAATAATTATGCATTGGAAATTGGGGGTCATTTGGCTAAAGTTGTTGGGGGTAGGGCTGGTTCAAGTATTTTGTGGGCCCAGGAAATCTGGACCACATCACGGCAGTGGAGCAGGGCGAGGTAGGTATTTAAACTTTGCAAGTGCTGTGATCCTGAGCAAGCAGGGGGGGCCCACTCGTTGGCATTGGCACTGGCACAGGGCCCCTCAAAGTACGGCGGTGTTTTTGCACGGCGGGGGCGCCTTCCACCGGCAGCGACACTTTTGCGTACAATGAGGGGCCCTGTGCCAGTGACGTCGCCAACGAGTATGCCTCCCCCCACCTGATGATGGAACTTGCACTTTCATCTTCACCTTCCTCTTTGTCCCCTTGTAAGGTGGTATAGTATGTGGGAAGGGGAACCTGAATTTCAGCAGGGTCAGATTCTGGCTGTGTAGCGTGCAAGGGGAATGTAGTGGTCTGGGGCAATGTACCAGCAGACTCATCTATCACTGGCTGGGCAATGGGCAGGATGAGAAGGAAACACAGATATAGGCCCAAATAATAAAGTGGGCTAAATGTAGTTCAAAATTGGTAACAGGACTAACCAGGGGGCATTGCTTTGTTCAGTGGAGTACAACTGTAATGAGAGGCTGACACAGTGAGTAGGGCCAAATCAGTAAGTAGGCTAAATGCAGTTCAAAATTGGTAACAGAAGTAAACAGGCGGCACTGCTTTGTTCAGGGGAGAACAGCAAGGAGCGGCAGACACCGTTAGTAGGGCCAACAAAACAAGTAGGCCAAATGCAGTGTTATATTACAAAATTTAACGAGAGACTCAAAATTGAAGCTAAGGAAAGGCAACCTGGAGAACACCTTGGAGCGGCAGACACCGTTTCTAGAACCTAACCAAACAAGTAGGCCCACTGCAGTTTTTAAATTAAAAAACTCTTCAACGAGAGCCTGAAAATTGAAGCTCAGGAAATGCTACCAGGAGAACACCTTGGAGCGGCAGACACCGTTAGTAGGCCCTACCGAAGTAGTAGCCCCAATGCAGTTTTCAAATTCCTATAGGCTGAAAACCAGACAATTGACGCTCAGTTTTTTTCAGAGGAGGACAGCTGTATTGAGTGGCGCAGACAGACACAGGTAGTAGGCCTTAAACAAAAAATTTGGCTCAATGCAGTTTAAAAAAGGTTACAGGGGTACACAGGCAGCATTGGTGTGGTCAGCGGAGGACAATTTGAATTAGGGACTGCAGACAGACTTAGTAGGCTGTCCCCTGTGGACCATGCATCCACCACATTAACCCAGTGCGCCGTAATGGACACGTAACCTTCCGTGGACATGCCTACTGGTCCATGCGTCTGTTGTCAGGTGCACCTTTCTACTCTTAGATTGCCTGAGTGCATGGACAATGCGGACTTTTACATGCTGGTGGAGGGCTGGGATGGCTTTTCTCGCAAAAGAAGTGTCGACTGGGTAGCTCGTACCGTGGTACAGCGTAGTTCATCTGGGCTTTATAAATATCAAATAAAGAAAAAAAGTAGGCTCTATGCACTTTCAACTAGGTTCCAGGGGTACACGGCCAGCATTGGTCTGGTCAGTGGAGGACAATTTCAATTATGGACCGCAGATAGACTTAGTACGCCTACAATTAAAAAAAGGATGCTCTATGCAATTTCAAATAGGTTCCAGGGGTACACGGCCAGCATTGGTCTGGTCAGTGGAGGACTATTGGAAGGAGGGACCGCAGACAGGCTTAGTAGGCCTAACATAAGAAAAGTAGGCTGTAGGCACTTTAAAATAGGTTCCAGGGGTACACGGGCAGCAGTGGTGTGGTCAGTGAAGGACAATTTCTATTATGGACCGCAAACAGACTTAGTAGGCCTAACATAACAAAAGTAGGCTCTATGCACTTGGAATTATCTTGCAGGGGTACACAGGCAGCATTGGTGTTGTCAGCGGAGGCCGATTGTAAGGAGTGCCTGACAGTTAGTACTCCCAAAAAATAAATAGATGTTAATGTCTCGCAATACAACAAAAACAAAAAACAAAAGGGTGGCATACTTAGGTACAGGGGTGGGCTCCTCTGCTGAGTTTCAGACCTAGTAATTTGGCGCTAAGTATTTACTGGTGTAAATATAGGACACTGCCCCTGACTATTTTAAGTAGCATCATACATGTCAACACATTGGTATTGTCAGTGCCAGGCATTGAAGGATGTCAGCGCATAGACTGAACATTGGTGGAGCTGTGAGAGATAATTTTGCAAATCGTAGAGCACAGTTTAAGCTGGGGGGGGGGGAACTGTCTTGTGGCTGGCGGTACAGGCCCAGGGCCCCTCATGTTACAACGGTGTGTCTGACGTTGGTTGCGCGCCACCACCGTCAGAGACACTGTATTGTACTATGAGGGACCCAGTGGCAGTGCAGTCGACCAAAAGCGTGCACACCCACCTCTTCAGACAAACGGGACTCTCAGGCGTGCTTGCGCCAAGTGGCGAGACCACGGCCCCGTGGGAGGAGTTTGCCCATTTAGGGAGGTGTAAACATGTCGTATGCTGGACAAATAGCTGCTGCAAATTACGAGATTGGAAAACTCAGTCAGACCAGTCCACAAGCAAGACCTTTTCATAGGAAAGCTAGGTGTCAGCCGGGAAAGGTGGGGCAAAATAATTCGAAATCCAGGAGTGGTTCATTTTAATGAAGGTTAGATCATCAACATTTTGGGTAGCCAGACGAGTCCTTTTTTCGGTTAATATTGAACCAGCAGCACTGAATACTCTTTCTGATAGCACACTAGCTGCTGGGCAAGCAAGCTCCTGCAATGCATATTCTGCCAATTCTGGCCAGGTGTCTATTTGGATGCCCAGTAATCAAATGGGAATGACGGTTGAAGGAGAACATCGATAAGGGATGAAAAATAGTTAGTAACCATACTGGACAAATGTTGTCTCCTGTCACTTTGAATTGATGCTGCAGTACCTGTCCTGTCCGCGGTCATAGCAAAATCACTCCACAACCTGGTCAGAAAACCCCTCTGTCCAACGCCACTTCTGATTAGTGCACCTCTAACACCTCTGGTCTGCTGCCCCCTGCAGCTCGTGTGAGAACCATCACTGGCGCTGTGTGCTGGGAATGCCTGAATCAAACGGTCAACAAGAGTTGATTGTTTGGTTGCTAATATTTGTTCCAGGTTCTCATGTGGCATAATATTTTGCAATTTGCCTTTATAGCGAGGATCAAGGAGGCAGGGCAACCAGTAATCGTCATCGGTCATCATTTTAATAATGCGTGGGTCCCTTTTGAGGATACGTAAGGCATAATCCGCCATGTGGGCCAAAGTTCCAGTTGTCAAATCTGCGGTTGTGCTGGGTTGAGGGGCAGTTACAGGCAATTCTACGTCACTTGTGTCCCTCAAAAAACCAGAACCCGGCCTTGCCACGCCACCAATTTCCATTGGCCCCGGAGAAGCTTCCTCATTAAAAAAATACTCATCCCCATCACCCTCCTCGTCCTCCTCCTCCTGTTCGCCCACTACCTCGTCCTGTACATTGCCCTGACCAGACAATGGCTGACTGTCATCAAGGCTTTCCTCTTCCTCTGCTGCAGACGCCTGCTCCTTTATGTGCGTCAAACTTTGCATCAGCAGACGCATTAGGGGGATGCTCATGCTTATTATGGCGTTGTCTGCACTAACTAGCCATGTGCATTCCTCAAAACACTGAAGGACTTGACACAGGTCTTGTACCTTCGACCACTGCACACCTGACAACTCCATGTCTGCCATCCAACTGCCTGCCCGTGTATGTGTATCCTCCCACAAATACATAACAGCACGCCTCTGTTCACACAGTCTCTGAAGCATGTGCAGTGTGGAGATCCACCTTGTTGAAACGTCGATTAGGCGATGCTGGGGAAGGTTCAAAGACCGCTGATAGTTCTGCATACGGCTGGAGTGTACGGGTGAATGGCGGATATGCGAGCAAAGTCTGCGCACTTTGAGGAGCAGGTCGGATAACCCCGGATAACTTTTCAGGAAGCACTGCACCACCAGGTTTAAGGTGTGAGCCAGGCAAGGAATGTGTTTCAGTTGGGAAAGGGCTATGGCAGCCATGAAATTCCTTCCGTTATCACTCACTACCTTGCCTGCCTCAAGATGTACAGTGCCCAGCCATGACTGCGTTTCTTTCTGCAAGAACTCGGACAGAACTTCCGCGGTGTGTTTGTTGTCATCCAAACACTTCATTGCCAATACAGCCTGCTGACGCTTGCCAGTAGCTGCCCCATAATGGGACACCTGGTGTGCAACAGTGGCAGCTGCGGATGGAGTGGTTGTGCGACTGCGGTCTGTGGACGAGCTCTCGCTTCTGCAGGAGGACGAGGAGGAGGAGGGGGGGCGAACGGCTACAGCCAACTGTTTCCTAGACCGTGGGCTAGGCAGAACTGTTTTAATATTGCTGTCCCCTGAAGACACAAAAGAGAATAGTAAAACCAAAAACACTCAGTTTGAAAAAATGTTGCAGTAATCCGCAAGTGCTAGTAAAAGATGTAAAAAACAGGGTATTTGGTTGATACGTTTTTTGCAAAAAATGTATACTAAGCTGCTCTACCAATCTTCACGGTATACCCTTATCAGAGCAGTCCTAACTAATGTATGCAATCCCTATCTGATGTATTTAAAAACCTGATCATCTGTATATAACCTGTGTGAACAGGGTTCAGAGAGGAAAAATCCATGTGTGCATACAGGGTAGAACAGCTATTGTGCAGATAGCCCAAGAGGAGTGGTGGAACTCCCCAGTCTTGTAGACACAAGAGAACAATTATGGAAACAGGAACACATGGGCTACTTGCACAGTGAACAAGTCTGTATGATCATGTTCACACACCACCAAGAAACCTGAAGACACAAAAGAGAATAGTAAAACCAAAAACACTCAGTTTGAAAAAATGTTGCAGTAATCCGCACTCCTCTTGGGCTATCTGCACAATAGCTGTTCTACCCTGTATGCACACATGGATCAGATAGGGATTGCATACATTAGTTAGGACTGCTCTGATAAGGGTATACCGTGAAGATTGGTAGAGCAGCTTAGTATACATTTTTTGCAAAAAACGTATCAACCAAATACCCTGTTTTTTACATCTTTTACTAGCACTTGCGGATTACTGCAACATTTTTTCAAACTGAGTGTTTTTGGTTTTACTATTCTCTTTTGTGTCTTCAGGTTTCTTATTGCTGTCCCCTGTGGACCCTGCATCCACCACATTCACCCAGTGTGCCGTGATGGACACGTAACGTCCCTGGCCATGCCTACTGGTCCATGCATCTGTTGTCAGGTGCACCTTTGTACTCACAGATTGCCTGAGTGCATGGACGATGCGTTCTTTAACATGCTGGTGGAGGGCTGGGATGGCTTTTTTCGAAAAGAAGTGTCGACTGGGTAGCTAGTAGCATGGTACAGCATAGTCCATCAGGGCTTTGAAAGCTTTGCTTTCAACTAACCGGTAGGGCATCATCTCTAACGAGATTAGTCTAGCAATGTGGGCGTTCAAACCCTGTGTACGCGGATGCGAGGATGAGTACTTCCTTTTTCTAACGAGAGTCTCATGTAGGGTGAGCTGGACTGGAGAGCTGGAGATCGTGGAACTAGCGGGGGTGCCGGTGGACATGGCAGACTGAGAGACGGTTGGAGACGGTATTCTTGCCGGTGCCCTACATGCAGTGTTTCCTACTACGAAACTGGTGATTCCCTGACTGCTTTGGCCTGGCGACGGAATCTGCACATTTACTGCAGGTGGTGCGGGAAATGGTGGCCTTACAGTGACGGAAGGGATGTAGCGTTGCTGACTAGCTTCATTGGCCGAGGGTGCTACAACCTTAAGGGACGTTTGGTAGTTAGTCCAGGCTTGCAAATGCATGGTGGTTAAATGTCTATGCATGCAACTTGTATTTAGATTTTTCAGATTCTGACCTCTGCTTAAGGTAGTTGAACATTTTTGACAGATGACTTTGCGCTGATCATTTGGATGTTGTTTAAAAAAATGCCAGACTGCACTCTTTCTACCATCGGATACCTTTTCAGGCATTGCAGACTGAGCTTCTTTAACCGGATGGCCACGCTGTCCTCCAACTGGTTTTGGCCAGATACGGGCCCGGCAGATGAAACCTGTTGCGATGTTGATGCCTGCTGCGGCCCCTCCTCCTCCGCTTCAGAACTACTGCCGCCTGCACCCTGTTCCCCCAATGGCTGCCAATCGGGGTCAACAACTGGGTCATCTATGACCTCCTCTTCTATCTTGTGTGCAACTTCGTCTGTGTCACCGTGTAAGCCGGTGGTATAGCGTTCGTGACGGGGCACCATAGTCTCATCAGGGTCTGATTCTGGATCAGTACACTGCGAGGGCAATGCTCTGGTCTGAGTCAAAGGAACAGCATAGTAATCTGGCTGTGGCTGTGCATCTGTGCACTCCATGTCCGAATCAACTTGTAATGGGCATGGCCTGTTAACTGTTTCACTTTCTAACCCAGGAACGGTATTTCACTTTCTAAGCCAGGAACGGTATGTGTAAAGAGCTCCATGGAGTAACCCGTTGTGTCGCCTGACGCATCCTTCTCTGTTGTTGTTTTTGCTGAAGAGGACAAGGAAGCGACTTGTCCCTGACCGTGAACATCCACTAACGACGTGCTGCTTTTACATTTACCAGTTTCAGAAGAGGAGGCAAAAGAGCTAGAGGCTGAGTCAGCAAGGAAAGCCAAAACTTGTTCTTGCTGCTCCGGCTTTAAAAGAGGTTTTCCTACTCCCAGAAAAGGGAGCGTTCGAGGCCTTGTGTAGCCAGACGACGAACCTGGCTCCATAACTCGAGACTTAGATGCTATATTGCTTTTCCCACGACCACCTGATGCTCCACCACCGCTACCATCATTACCAGCTGGCAATGACCGCCCACGGCCACGACCTCTTCCACCAGACTTCCTCATTGTTTGCAAAACGTAACCAAAGTAACAGTATTTGTTACTGTAAAACAACTTACAAGGTGAACTCTAACTTCTGTAGGATTTAGATATCCCTTTATAGGTGGGTGAGACTGCAAGGAAAATCAGGCACAATGTTACACACTAGGTTTTCTGTGGCACAAAATGAGAGAGATGCCACACACGCAGGACTGTCACTCAAACACAAATGTCAATATTAATCTCCCACTATTTTTTTTTTTCAGGGAGAATTAAAAAACATAAAAATAAAACAGTATTATAGACACTAGGCTTTCTGTGCCCCACAATTTGAGAGAGATGGCACACACGACTGGCACTCAAGCACAAATGCCAATATTAATCTCCCACTATTTATTTTTTTTTCAGGGAGAATTTAAAAAAACAAACAAAAAAAAAAAAACAGTATTAGACACTAGGCTTTCTGTGCCCCAAAATTTGAGAGAGATGGGACACACAGGACTGGCACTCAAGCAGAAATGCCAATCTTAATTTCCCACTATTTATTTTTTTATTTCTGGGAGAATTGGCAAGAAATCAGGCCCACTGTTAGACTGTATGTTTTCTGTGCCAGAAAATGAGACACAGATGCCACACACAGGACTGCCACTGATGCAGATTTGCCAATTTTAATGTGCACCCTTTTTTGTTTTATTCAGGGAGACTAGTGAATAAATGTGGGCCACTGTATTAGGCCGGCGTCACACTCAGCGTAAGACAATACGGTCCGTATATTACGGCCGTAATACGCTGAAAAGTCCCCAAAAAAGTGGTCCGTAGCTCCTCCGTAGGCAGGGTGTGTCAGCGTATTTTGCGCATGGCATCCTCCGTATGTAATCCGTATGGCATCCGTACTGCGTGTTTTTCTCGCAGGCTTGCAAAACCAACACACGGCTATACCAGGGATCCATGTGTTAAAAAAAAATAAAATATATATCTATATACTGTATATATATATATATATTGTAAGCATAACGCCCAATCCTATAACCCCTTTACAAGGGGAGTAGGCAACACTTTATATAGATCAAAAACATACCAGGAACACAATAAGTGAACTATTGTGATCCACAAAAGTGCAGCAAAGATATATTAAAACAGATTCTTTTATTAACAATAAATACAATACATAACATACATAAAAATACTAAGGTGCCTCTGTACAACCTGAATCACAAAAGGCGGACAGCTGGAGGAAGACACTAAATATCAAGAGCAAAACAAATGGGCACATGGGCATATATAGATCTCAAAGTACAAATATTATTGGTTACAGGAGCAGGAAATTATTAAGAATGTATCCATAATATCCAATTAAAAAATTAACCAGCCATGCCGATAATTCCCTATCCAATATAGATGTCACCATGCAATGTACCTAAATCGGTATATAAGGCTGGCAGGATAATATCCCCTATAATTCAACTAGATAACTCTAATTCACCGGCATTTGTCATCTTATAATAACCGTTGTAGCTAAATGTTACTATGCGCCCCTAAAAAGGCAGTGTGCTTACAATAAACATGCGGCTACAATTAGCCTGCATTCACCACAATGCAATGTCCGCTGTAGCTAACTCCTGCTATATACCTGTAACATGCTTCCTGTCCTATATTCTGCTCATGCTGCCGTACGCACAGTTGACAATAAATATGAGGCTTGAATTAGCCCGCATTCACCATAGTGCAATGTCCGCTGTAGCTAAATGCTACTATATGTCTCTGACAACCAAGCGCAATAAGCTTCTGATCTAATACATATCACCTGCACAAGCTGCCGTACGTCTCCGCAAATGCAGCCATAATGAGCCCCCTGTCCCACACGTATTACCTGCTCCGTGTCTCCTCGTAGAATACCTAGCCAAAGTCGCGTGCTGAATCCGCCTGCCCGGGATTGCCCACACCTGTCCATGAAATAGCCTTGGAGTCAATTGTCCAATTACTTTTGGTCCTGTTAAAAACAGGGTGGCACATGTTAAGGAGCTGAAACTCCTAAACCCTTCATCCAATTTTAATGTGGATACCCTCAAATGAAAGCTGAAAGTCTGAACTTCGACTACACCGGAATTGTTTTGTTGAAAATTCATTGTGGTAATGTCTATAACCAAAATTAGAAAAATGTTGTCTCTGTCCAAATATATATGGACCTAACTGTATATATATATATATATATATATATATATATATATGTGTCAGTAGACACATATATGTATATATATTATTACTTCATACAGCGCTAGATAGCTTTAAAGCCGGTAATTCAATTACCGGCTTTTGCCATCTCCTTCCTAAACCCGACATGATTTGTGACATGGTTTACATACAGTAAACCATGTCATATCACCTTTTTTTTTTTGCATATTCCACACTACTAATGTTAGTAGTGTGTATATGCAAAATTTGGCCGTTCTAGCTATTAAAGGGTTAAATGGCGGAAAAAATTGGTGTGGGCTCCCGCGCAATTTTCTCCGCCAGAGTAGTAAAGCCAGTGACTGAGGGCAGATATTAATAGCCTGGAGAGGGTCCACGGTTATTGCCCCCCCCCCCCCCGGCTAAAAACACCTGCCCCCAGCCACCCCAGAAAAGGCACATCTGGAAGATGCGCCTATTCTGGCACATGGCCACTCTCTTCCCATTCCCGTGTAGCGGTGGGATATGGAGTAATGAAGGGTTAATGCCACCTTGCTATTGTAAGGTGACATTAAGCCAAATTAATAATAGAGAGGCGTCAATTATGACACCTATCCATTATTAATCCAATAGTAGTAAAGGGTTAAAAAAAATTATTAAAAATTATTTTAATGAAAAAAATCACAAAGGTTGTTGTAATAATTTATTCTACGCTCAATCCACTCACTGAAGACCCTTGATCTGTAACAAAGTCAAAATAATAAAACAACAATATCCTTACCTTCCGAAGATCTGTAATGTCCAACGATGTAAATCCATCTGAAGGGGTTAAAATATTTTGCAGCCACGAGCTTTGCTAATGCAACGTTGTTCGTGGCTGCAAAACCCCGGGGAATGAAGGTAAAGTAGGTCAATGACCTATATTTACCTGCATTTGCGGTGAGGCGCCCTCTGCTGGTTGTCCCTAGATCGTGGGAACTTTCCTAGAAAGCTCCCAGGCTCGAGTTCATAAGAGGCGCACTCTGCTGGTTGTCCTCATATGAACTCGAGCCTGGGAGCTTTCTAGGAAAGTTCCCACGATCTAGGGACAACCAGCAGAGGGCGCCTCACCGCAAATGCAGGTAAATATAGGTAATTGACCAACTTTACCTTCATTCCCCGGGGTTTTGCAGCCACGAACAACGTTGCATTAGCAAAGCTCATGGCTGCAAAATATTTTAACCCCTTCAGATGGATTTACATCGTTGGACATTACAGATCTTCGGAAGGTAAGGATATTGTTGTTTTATTATTTTGACTTTGTTACAGATCGAGGGTCTTCAGTGAGTGGATTGAGCGTAGAATAAATTATTACAACAACCTTTGTGATTTTTTCATTAAAATAATTTTTAATAATGTGTGTGTGTTTTTTCATAATTGACGCCTCTCCATTATTAATTTGGCTTAATGTCACCTTACAATAGCAAGGTGGCATTAACCCTTCATTACCCCATATCCCACCGCTACACGGGAATGGGAAGAGCGTGGCCAAGTGTCAGAATAGGCGCATCTTCCAGATGTGCCTTTTCTGGGGTGGCTGGGGACAGGTGTTTTTAGCCAGGGGGGGCCCAATAACCGTGGACCCTCTCCAGGCTATTAATATCTCCCCTCAGTCACTGGCTTTACTACTCTGGCGGAGAAAATTGTGCGGGAGCCCACGCCAATTTTTTCCGCCATTTAACCCTTTAATTTAATAGCTAGAACGGCCAAATTTTGCATATACACACTACTAACATTAGTAGTGTGGAATATGCAAAAAAAAAGGTGATATGACATGGTTTACTGTATGTAAACCATGTCTCATATCATGTCGGGTTTAGGAAGGATAGCAAAAGCCGATAATGGAATTACCGGCTTTAAAGCTATCTAGCGCTGTATGAAGTAATAATATATATACATATATGTGTCTACTGACATATATATATATATATATATATATATACCTATTCTATGTGTACACATTTATTCTACCTATTCTAATGTAAGCTGTCAGTGTGATTTTACTGTACACCGCACTGAATTACCGGCTTTTCTCTCTAACACCGCTGCGTATTTCTCGCAAGTCACACTGCTGGTCCGTGTGTAATCCGTATTTTTGGAGCTTCCATAGACTTTCATTGGCGTTTTTTTGTGCAATACGGTGACAAACGCAGCATGCTGCGATTTTCTACGGCCGTAGAAAGCCGTATAATACTGATCAGTAAAATACGGCAGATAGGAGCAGGGGCATAGAGAATAATTGTGCCGTTTGTTTGGCGAGTTTTACGGACGTATTTTATGCGCTCTTACGTCCGTAAAACTCGCTAGTATGACGCCGGCCTTAGAGTATATTTTCAGGGGCAGAAAGTGGCTTGAAGAGATGTAACAAAAAAAAAAAAAAGGGACTGTCCTACAATTACTATCTCCCTGCAGTAATCTCAGCAAGGTATGGCAGGCAGCAATAACAAGGAGTGGACTGCTGCACTAATTAAATCAAAAGTGTGGACAAACAAACAAGATAGCTGTGCAGAAAGGAAGGAACAACAGGATTTGTGCTTTGAAAAAAGCAGTTAGTTTGAACAGCGGCGTACACACAGCAATGCAGCTATCAGGGAGCCTTCTAGGGCAGCCCAATGAGCTACAGCGCTGAGGAAAAAAAATGTTGCTTCCACTGTCCCTGGAAACAAAAGGTGGTGATGGACAGTGGAAATCGCTACAGCACAAGCGGTTTCGGGGTTAATGTACCCTGCCTAACACTATCCCTGCTTCTGACGAAGCAGCAGCAACCTCTCCCTATGCTCAGATCAGCAGCAGTAAGATGGCGGTCGGCGCGAACGCCCCTTTATAGCCCCTGTGACGCCGCAGACAGCAAGCCAATCACTGCAATGCCCTTATCTAAGATGGTGGGGACTGAGACCTATGTCATCATGCTGCCCACACTCTGCGTCCACCTTCATTGGCTGAGAAATGGCTATTTTTGCGTCATTGAAATGCGACTTTGGCATGAAAGTCGCATACCGCATGGCTGAACCCGCACAGGGATCGGGTCGGGTTTCATGAAACCCGACTTTGCCAAAAGTCGGCGACTTATGAAAATGAACGATCCGTTTCGCTCAACCCTAATCAAGACATGTTGTTATTATGCTTATAAAAAGCAGCTGTAATTCAGCAATTCATTCAAACCATATGGTTGCTGAGTATCAAGTGGAAAAATCCACCGGCATCGAAGGTTGTCGATTGTTGTTATGAGAACCATAAAAAATAAGAACTCCACCTCTTTGATAAGGACTATCTAAAAGCTTTTAATTACCAGGAAATGTGCTGATATTGTGCAAAAGTTGTGTAACAAAAAACTCCTACGTATTTGGTATCACAGTAACTATACACTTAGAAAGGAAAAGTGATGGCTTCATTTATGGCACTTTTCTATTTCCAAAATGATGCAAAAAAGAATCTATCAGTTATATTATGTGGAGTCGAAAATGGCGACAAAATATAACTATGGAAGTTTTAAATAGAGCTTGATCCTTCCTGCCCATATGATTGTAGGCTTTTAGTCTGGGAGATGTATCATGTCAGGTCAGGGTCCCAGCAAAGGAGGTCGCCTCGTCGAAGGCTGTTGGGCAGACATGAATTTATGCGCCAAGTACCTTCATACTGTCATTTTATTCTCAGCAGCTAGAATATCATATACTCAATGTGTCCATAATACGTTATGTTCACATTTGCGTTGCTGGGCGCAGCGTCGTCGACGGATACCGACGCATGCGTCATGCGACCCTATCTTTAACATGGGGGGCACATGGGCATGCGCCGGTATGCGTTGTCTGACGCATGCGTCATTTGGGCGCAACAGTCAGGGCGCAGCCGACGCTACATGATGCAGTTTTTCGGTGTCAAATTTCAGGTAAACGTTGAACGCATGCATCATAAAACGCTGCGTTGTGTATGCGTTTTGCACTTCGTCGACGATGCTGCGCCCAACAACGCAAATGTGAACATAACATTACAGCGTAAGGCTGCCGTCACACTAGCAGTATTTGGTCAGTATTTTACATCAGTATTTGTAAGCCAAAACCAGGAGTGGGTGATAAATGCAGAAGTGGTGCATATGTTTCTATTATACTTTTCCTCTAATTGTTCCACTCCTGGTTTTGGCTTACAAATACTGATGAAAAATACTGACCAAATACCGCTAGTGTGACGGCAGCCTTACAGAGGGCAGCTGGAATTAGTTCCATATAGAACGGCTTTTACCTCACACCTGTTCACATCTGCCTGTGTGGAAGTCACGGTCAGTCTTATAATAACAGAAGCCGATCAGTTACATTATACGGAGCCGTAAATGGCGACAAAATACAGAGAAATGGGAGAAAGGTCCAAGCACTAGAGATAAGGGAGGCAGAGGGCACTGTAGTCTCAGCACTGAAGGGGTTACTGCCCCCTGCCCAGTAATGAGGAATCTCCAGCACCTACCTCCACCTGCAGAGCCGCACACCACATATATGGCTGTTCTGTGCGCACAGGACCTGTGATGAGGTCACAGGAGGGGAGGAGTCAGTGGTCACATGATCAGGGGCCTCAGTGTATGCAGGACTCTGCTGTGCTGGTTGTCATGGTGCTGGATGAGGGGAAGTTTATGTGTGGGGTCAGGAGGGGTTTACAGGGTGGATGTAGCAGAGCCGTGAGTGTATGAGGTGTACGGAGCAGAGCCGTGTGTGTACGAGGTGTACGGAGCAGAGCCGTGTGTGTACGAGGTGTACGGAGGGGAGCAGTGTGTGTATGAGGTGTACTGAGCGGAGCCATGTGTGTACGAGGTGTACGGAGCGGAGCCGCGCATGTACGAGGTGTACGGAGGGGAGCCGTGTGTGTGCGAGGTGTACTGAGCGGAGCCATGTGTATGAGGTGTACGGAGCGGAGCCGTGTGTGTACGAGGTGTACGGAGCGGAGCCGTGTGTGTACGAGGTGTACGGAGCGGAGCCATGTGTGTACGAGGTGTACGGAGTGGAGCCGTGTGTGTGCGAGGTGTACTGAGCGGAGCCATGTGTGTACGAGGTGTACGGAGCAGAGCCGTGTGTGTACGAGGTGTACGGAGCGGAGCCGTGTGTGTACGAGGTGTACGGAGCGGAGCCATGTGTGTACGAGGTGTACGGAGCGGAGCCGTGTGTGTACGAGGTATACGGAGCGGAGCCATGTGTGTGCGAGGTGTACGGAGCAGAGCCGCGTGTGTATGAGGTGCATGGAGCGGAGCCGTGTGTATGAGGTGTACGGAGCGGAGCCGCATGTGTACGAGGTGTACGGAGCGGAGCCGCGTGTGTACGAGGTGTACGGAGCGGAGCCGCGTGTGTATGAGGTGTACGGAGCGGAGCCGCGTGTGTATGAGGTGTACGGAGCGGAGCCGCGTGTGTATGAGGTGTACGGAGCGGAGCCGTGTGTGTACGGAGCGGAGCCGGGTGTGTATGAGTTGTACGGAGCGGAACCGTGTGTATGAGGTACAGAGTGGAGCTGCAAGACTATTACTTTGTGCAGATTTTTCTACACCAAGTCCCCAACATGTCGACATCTCCCACTAAGGTTAGTTTCACATTTGCGTCTATGTGCGCAGCGTATCATCCGCAAACGCATGCAAAAACGCATGCTAATGGAGAGTTTTTTTATCCACATCAACTTATACATGACAGCAAAAAAGTCCGCAACGTTTGTATGCATTTTTGCCTGCGTTTGCTCTTTTTATACTAATGCGTTCGATATTTCCAGGAGGGCGTCTCAAAAGAGTTCCTGGAAATGCGCAGTCCGAATTACGCAAACGTATTGAACACATGCGTTCCCATAGACATTAATGTTTTTTTATTAACGCACTCATCCGCATGCACATATTTGATTTTTTACATTAAAAAAATGCATTTTGTGAACGCATACAAACGCAAGTCCCTGCGTACCACATGTTAAAGATAGGTACCCATGATGCATACGGATCTATGCGGATCACACACTGCATGCACAGACGCAAATGTGAACAACACATAGTGTCGGTATTTTACAGTATTAGCTTACACATAACTGCTGGTAAAAGTGTTACACATAATACAATGTGAGATTTCCTCTGTTCCACACCAAAATTTTTTAACCCCTTAACGACTGCCGATACAGCTTTTCACGGTAGTAGTTGAGGGTACTTAAACCACAAAAGTGTATAGCACCCCCCCCAGAGTCGGATTTTCTCCGGGGTCTCAGCCGAGACCCCAGAGACCATGATTCGGGTCGGTTTTTACCGACATCTGGGTTGCGATCGCCGTTATTAACCACATAACGGCTGCCGCAGAACAAAAAAAAAACACGATTTGCCATTTAATTTCTCTGTCCTCTGATGTGATCGCACATTAGAGGACAGAGAAATAGGGTCTCCGATCCCCCCCCTGGTATCTCCTGATGTCCCCCGGTATACCTGGGCCCGCTTTCATCCTCCTGCGTCCCCCTGCGTCTTCATCCGGGAAGAAAATGGTGGGCGCATGCGCAGTGTGCCCGCCGAGATCTGCTGGCCGGCATCCGGCAACAATAGAAAGATTTTTCCTATTGGCTACATAGTTACATAGTTATTAAGGTTGAAGGAAGACTATAAGTCCATCTAGTTCAACCCATAGCCTAACCTAACATACCCTAACATGTTGATCCAGAGGAAGGCAAAAAACCCATGTGGCAAAGAGTAAGCTCCACATTGGGGAAAAAAAATTCTTCCCGACTCCACATACAGCAATCAGACTGGTCAGAAACAAACAATCAAGATTTCTGGCTCTCACAGACCTGTAACTTCTTCTTTAAGAGTCTCCTCTTTCCTCCACTCATTACCTGTAGTAATGGCACCTGTTTAAACTTGTTATCAGTATAAAAAGACACCTGTGCACACCCTTAAACAGTCTGACTCCAAACTCCACTATGGTGAAGACCAAAGAGCTGTCAAAGGACACCAGAAACAAAATTGTAGCCCTGCACCAGGCTGGGAAGACTGAATCTGCAATAGCCAACCAGCTTGGAGTGAAGAAATCAACAGTGGGAGCAATAATTAGAAAATGGAAGACATACAAGACCACTGATAATCTCCCTCGATCTGGGGCTGCACGCAAAATCCCACCCCGTGGGGTCAGAATGATCACAAAAACGGTGAGCAAAAATCCCAGAACCACGCGGGGGGACCTAGTGAATGAACTGCAGAGAGCTGGGACCAATGTAACAAGGCCTACCATAAGTAACACACTACGCCACCATGGACTCAGATCCTGCAGTGCCAGACGTGTCCCACTGCTTAAGCCAGTACATGTCGGGCCCGTCTGAAGTTTGCTAGAGAGCATTTGGATGATCCAGAGGAGTTTTGGGAGAATGTCCTATGGTCTGATGAAACCAAACTGGAACTGTTTGGTAGAAACACAACTTGTCGTGTTTGGAGGAAAAAGAATACTGAGTTGCATCCATCAAACACCATACCTACTGTAAAGCATGGTGGTGGAAACATCATGCTTTGGGGCTGTTTCTCTGCAAAGGGGCCAGGACGACTGATCCGGGTACATGAAAGAATGAATGGGGCCATGTATCGTGAGATTTTGAGTGCAAACCTCCTTCCATCAGCAAGGGCATTGAAGATGAAACGTGGCTGGGTCTTTCAACATGACAATGATCCAAAGCACACCGCCAGGGCAACGAAGGAGTGGCTTCGTAAGAAGCATTTCAAGGTCCTGGAGTGGCCTAGCCAGTCTCCAGATCTCAACCCTATAGAAAACCTTTGGAGGGAGTTGAAAGTCCGTGTTGCCAAGCGAAAAGCCAAAAACATCACTGCTCTAGAGGAGATCTGCATGGAGGAATGGGCCAACATACCAACAACAGTGTGTGGCAACCTTGTGAAGACTTACAGAAAACGTTTGACCTCTGTCATTGCCAACAAAGGATATATTACAAAGTATTGAGATGAAATTTTGTTTCTGACCAAATACTTATTTTCCACCATAATATGCAAATAAAATGTTAAAAAAACAGACAATGTGATTTACTGGATTTTTTTTTCTCAGTTTGTCTCCCATAGTTGAGGTCTACCTATGATGTAAATTACAGACGCCTCTCATCTTTTTAAGTGGTGGAACTTGCACTATTGCTGACTGACTAAATACTTTTTTGCCCCACTGTATATACCCTGTAACATTATACTTTTCCAGAAAGGTATCCAGTCCCCTCTTAAATTTAAGTAATGAATCACTCATTACAACATCATACGGCAGAGAGTTCCATAGTCTCACTGCTCTTACAGTAAAGAATCTGCGTCTGTTATTATGCTTAAACCTTTTTTCCTCCAAATGCAGAGGATGCCCCCTTGTCCCTGTTTCAGGTCTATGAATAAAAAGATCATCAGAAAGGTCTTTGTACTGTCACCTCATATATTTATACATTAAAATAAGATCACCCCTTAGTCTTCGTTTTTCCAAACTAAATAGCCCCAAGTGTAATAACCTCTCTTGGTATTGCAGACCCCCCAGTCCTCTAATAACCTTGGTCGCTCTTCTCTGCACCCGCTCTAGTTCAGCTATGTCTTTCTTATACACCGGAGACCAGAACTGTGCACAGTATTCTAAGTGTGGTCGAACTAGTGACTTGTATAGAGGTAAAATTATGTTCTCCTCATGAGCATCTATGCCTCTTTTAATGCATCCCATTATTTTATTTGCCTTTGTAGCAGCTGCCTGACACTGGCCACTGAACATGAGTTTGTCATCCACCCATACACCCAGGTCTTTTTCATTGACGGTTTTGCCCAGAGTTTTAGAATTAAGCACATAAGAAGTAATAATTAAGTATTAAGAAGTAATAATATGTATAATTAATACATATTATTACTTCTACCCAAGTGCATGACCTTACATTTATCCCCATTAAAGCTCATTTGCCATTTATCAGCCCAAGCTTCTAGTTTACATAAATCATCCTGTAATATAAAATTGTCCTCCTCTGTATTAATTACCCTGCAGAGTTTAGTGTCATCTGCAAATATTGAAATTCTACTCTGAATGCCCCCTACAAGGTCATTAATAAATATGTTAAAAAGAAGAGGGCCCAATACTGACCCCTGTGGTACCCCACTGCTAACCGCTACCCAGTCCGAGTGTGCTCCATTAATAACCACTCTTTGTTTCCTATCCCTGAGCCAGCTCTCAACCCACTTGCACATATTTTCCCCTATCCCCATTATTCTCATTTTATGTATCAACCTTTTGTGTGGCACCGTATCAAAAGCTTTTGAAAAGTCCATATACACTACATCCACTGGGTTCCCTTGGTCCAATCCGGAACTTACCTCTTCATAGAAACTGATCAAATTAGTCTGACATGAACGGTCCCTAGTAAACCCGTGCTGATACTGGGTCATGAGGTTATTCCTCTTCAGATACTCCAGTATAGCATCCCTTAGAATGCCCTCCAGGATTTTACCCACAGTAGAGGTTAAACTTACTGGCCGATAATTTCCGAGTTCAGTTTTTGTCCCCTTTTTGAATATTGGTACCACATTTGCTATACGCCAGTCCTGTGGTACAGACCCTGTTATTATGGAGTCTCTAAAGATTAAAAATAATGGTCTATCAATGACTGTACCTAATTCCTGCAGTACTCGAGGGTGTATCCCATCCGGGCCCGGAGATTTGTCAATTTTAGTGATTTTTAGACGCCGCCGCACTTCCTGCTGGGTTAAGCCGGTGACATTTAATTGGGAATTTTTATCACTAGTCATTTTGTCTGCCATGGGATTTTCTTGCGTAAATACTGATGAAAAAAAGTCATTTAGCATATTGGCTTTTTCCTCATCCTCATCCACCATTTCACCCAGACTATTTTTAAGGGGGCCAACACTATCATTTTTTAGTTTCTTACTATTTATGTAGTTAAAGAATATTTTAGGATTATTTTTACTCTCTCTGGCAATGAGTCTCTCTGTCTCAATCTTTGCTGCCTTGATTTGCTTTTTACAGAATTTATTTAATTTTTTGTATTTATTTAATGCCTCATCACTACCTATTTCCTTTAATTCTCTAAATGCTTTCTTTTTGTCACTTATTGCACTCCTTACAGCTCTATTTAGCCATATTGGTTTCCTCCTATTTCTAGTATGTTTATTCCCATACGGTATATACTGTGCACAGGTCCTATCCAGGATGCTAATAAACGTCTTCCATTTTCTTTGTGTATTTTTATGTCTCAGGATATCGTCCCAGTTAATTGCACCAAGATCCTCTCTCATCCGTTGGAAATTTGCCCTCCTGAAGTTTAGTGTCCTTGTAACCCCTCTATTACACATCTTTTTAAAGGATACATGAAAACTTATTATTTTGTGATCGCTATTTCCCAAGTGACCCCCAACCCTTATGTTTGATATGCGGTCTGGCCTGTTGGTTACTATTAGGTCTAGCAGTGCCCCCCTTCTTGTTGGGTCCTGAACCAGTTGTGAAAGGTAATTGTCTCTCATAGTTGTCAAAAACCGATTACCTTTGCTGGAACTGCAGGTTTCTGCTCCCCAATTTATTTCAGGGTAGTTGAAGTCCCCCATAATGACTTCTCCTTGAG
The DNA here is from genome assembly GCF_032444005.1 of Ranitomeya imitator. Taxonomy (NCBI): domain Eukaryota; kingdom Metazoa; phylum Chordata; class Amphibia; order Anura; family Dendrobatidae; genus Ranitomeya; species Ranitomeya imitator. The sequence goes on from NC_091283.1 coordinate 364,378,509, forward strand.
TCGCAGCTTCATCTATTTGCTTTACGAGGATATTCTCCATTGCTTCCATTATTTTTGGAGATTTATAACAAACCCCTATCAGTAATTTATTATTTTTTCCCCTTCCCCTTATCTCCACCCACAGGGATTCTACATTTTCATTAAATTCACCTATATTATCACGCAGGATGGGTTTTAAGGACGATTTTACATACAGACACACCCCTCCCCCTCGCTTATCTGTACGGTCATTTCTGAACAGGCTATAGCCCTGCAAGTTAACAGCCCAGTCATGGCTCTCATCCAGCCACGTTTCAGATATTCCCACTATGTCATAATTATGCTCCAACAACATTAGTTCTAATTCGTCCATTTTGTTGGCGAGGCTTCTGGCATTAGTATACATGCACTTGATGTTCCTCTCTGTACCTCTATTCTTTCTTAAATTATTACCTGTTCTAACCCCACCCCCCATGCCACCGCCACCCCCAACTTCCTTATTTGTGCCCAGGTCTCTATCTGCACTATCTTCCCCTCCTATAAATTGAATACCCTCCCCCCCAATTCCTAGTTTAAACACTCCTCCAACCTTCTAGCCATTTTCTCCCCCAGCACAGCTGCACCTTCCCCATTGAGGTGCAGCCCGTCCCTAGCGTAGAGCCTGTAGCCAACTGAGAAGTCAGCTCAGTTCTGCAGGAACCCAAACCCCTCCTTCCTACACCAATTCTTGAGCCACTTATTAACTTCCCTAATCTCCCGTTGCCTCTCTGGCGTGGCACGTGGTACAGGTAGTATTTCGGAAAATACCACGTTGGAGGTCCTTGCTTTCAGCTTGCAGCCTAATTCCCTGAAATCATCTTTAAGGACCTTCCACCTACCTCTAACTTTGTCATTTGTGCCAATTTGCACCATGACCGCTGGGTCCTCACCAGCCCCTCCCAGTAATCTGTCCACCCGATCAGCGATGTGTCGGACTCGAGCGCCAGGTAGGCAGCACACCATTCGACGATCCCTGTCTTTGTGACAGATTGCCCTATCTGTTCCCCTAATAATTGAGTCGCCCACTACCAGCACCTGTCTGGCCTGCCCTGCTCTCCTATTTCCCTCCTTACTGGAGCAGTCACTCCTCCGGCTTTCAGAGGACATGCCTGGCTGCAGCAGTGCTACCCCTGTACTGGCACCCCCCTCATCTGCCAACTTAGCAAACTTATTGGGGTGTTCCAGATCAGGACTAGCCTCCCTAGCACTCTTCCCTCTACCCCGCTTCCTAACTGTCACCCAGTTCACTTTGGTCACTGTGATAGACCCTATCACAGTGATCAAAATAAAAAAAATTGTAAACAAACCCCCCTTTTATCACCCCCTTAGTTATGAAAAAATAATAAAATAAAGAAAATATATTTATTTCCATTTTCCCATTAGGGTTAGAAGTGGGCTAAAGTTAGGCTTAGGCTGGCGTCACACTAGAGAGAAATACAGACAGGTGAGAGGTGCAAAAACAACGCATTGCACTCAGACCAATGTTTCTCTATGGGGCAGATCCCATCAGCCATATATTTCTTTGCCGTATTTTAGGGGCTGAGAAAACCGCAGCATGCTGGGTTTGTCAGCGTATCCCTCCAAAAATACGCCAATGCAAGTCTATGGGGGCGAGAAAAACTCACACACCACACGGACCATCAGTGTGACTTGCTAGAAATACGCATCGGTGTTCTATGGAAAAGTCGGTAATTCATTGTGGTGTACAGTAAAATCACACTGACAGGTTAGAATAGATAGAAGAATAAATGTCTACACATAGGATAGGTAGAAATATATATATAAATGTCAGTGAGACATATATATATATATATATATATATATATATATATATATATTTGTGATGTCCCAGGGTCCTGGTCCTCACAATGACATTGTTTTCCTCACAGGGAGAGTGATGTTACGCTTGGAGGCAAGGAAGGATAACTCTCACCAGGTAAGCATAAACATGCAACATGTTAACACTCCGGGCCACAAGGGGGAGCTTTTGATCCTGTTCCTAGGTAACTCCCCTATTTATAGTGGTTTGGAGGGAAAGTTAGATAGAGCAGACTAGAGCAGTCTGAAGCAGGAAGAACGTATGAGGAGCCGTGCAGCCACGAGAAAGTGCTGCAGCTCCTGGACAGAGATAATACTGAAAGCAGAACAGATTGCAGTGAGCGTATAGGAGAGCGAAGCACAGGTGAGTGACATCAGGGGAGGACAGCTGCGAATGAGCAATCCCTCTCTGAAGTGCAGATAACCGGTAGTCGGAACACCGAGGTTGTATGGGACTCTAATGCTGCCGTCACACTAGCAGTATTTGGTCAGTATTTTACATCAGTATTTGTAAGCCAAAACCAGGAGTGTGTGATAAATGCAGAAGTGTTGCATATGTTTCTATTATACTTTTCCTCTACTAATTGTTCTACTCCTGGTTTTGGCTTACAAATACTGATGTAAAATACTGACCAAATACTGCTAGTGTGACGGCAGCCTAAGACTTACAGCAGAGACCGGCAGGACAGCTGAACTGCAAGTTACCTGTCCGCCTCAATACCCAGGAGGCACAGTGACACATAGAGCCCGGGTCGTGATAGAGACCCTGTAAAAAGGCTTGAGTCACCTGTCATACGGGTTTCTGTCCTATCCTATACGGGGGACAGAGAGAACTGTGAGGACCTTATCAGAAGCCATAGGCAGTAAGGGACTACAACACCACCACGCTAGAGGAAGGCTTTTAACTCCACCTGGATAAGGGGGCTCCCAACTTGCCTCCAAGCCGTCCGGCCTATCCTGTGATCTAGCACCCTGGACTGTGGCTGCCTGAAGTCTTCAGTAAACCAGGTAAAGAAACTGCAAACCTGTGTCCTCGTTCTTTACTGCACCACTCACCATCTTCCATCTACAGACCGGGAGCCCTGGGATATACTTCACCTGTGGGAAGTTGTACCATCTAGCTGCCATAACATCACCCCAGAGGACCTCTTAAAGCAGGCTTGGTCCCCACTGACCGAATATCACAGGTGGCGTCACGAACATAAACTTTATTCAATTTTCCTTTTACATGGGAGCCCAAGGCCACGGACCGGGTCACCACCGTGACATTCCCTGTGAACACCGGACCCGGTACCGGGTACCCCACTGCCCTGGTGGGCGACTCATATTTACAGTGCCTTACGAAAGTATTCGGCTCCCTGGAACTTTTCAACCGTTTCCCACATATCATGCTTCAAACATAAAGATACCAAATGTAAATTTTTGGTGAAGAATCAACAACAAGTGGCACACAATTGTGAAGTTGAACGAAATTTATTGGTTATTTAAATTTTTGTGGAAATTCAAAAACTGAAAAGTGGGGCGGGCAATATTATTCGGCCCCTTTAACTTAATACTTTGTTGCACAACCTTTTGCTGTGATTACAGCTGCAAGTCGCTTGGGGTATGTATCAGTTTTGTACATCGAGAGACTGAAATTCTTGCCCATTCTTCCTTGGCAAACAGCTCAAGCTCAGTGAGGTTTGATGGAGATCGTTTGTGAACAGCAGTTTTCAGTTCTTTCCACAGATTCTTGATTGGATTGAGGTCTAGACTTTGACTTGGCCATCCTAACACCTGGATACGTTTATTGGTGAACCATTCCATTGTATATTTTGATTTATGTTTGGGATCATTGTCTTGTTGGAAGACAAATCTCCGTCCTAGTCTCAGGTCTTTTGCAGACTCCAACAGGTTTTTTTCAAGAATGGTCCTGTATTTGGTTCCATCCATCTTCCCATCAATTTTAACCATCTTCCCTGTCCCTGCTGAAGAAAAGCAGGCCCAAACCATGATGCTGCCACTGTCTGACAGTGGGATGGTGTGTTCAAGGTGATGAGCTGCGTTGCCTTTACGCCAAACATATCATTTGGCATTGTTGTCAAAAAAGTTCGATTTTGATTTCACCTGACCAGAGCACGTTCTTTTACATGTTTGGTGTGTCTCCCAGGTGGCTTGTTGCAAACTCTAAACAACACATTTTATGGATATCTTTGAGAAATGGCTTTCTTCTTGCCACTCATCCATAAAGGCCAGATTTGTGCAGTGTACGACTGATCGTTGTCCTATGGACAGGCTGTCCCACCTCAGCTGTAGATCTCTGCAGTTCATCTAGAGTGATCATGGGCCTCTTGGCTGCATCCCTGATCAGTCTTCTCCTTGTTTGAGATGAAAGTTTAGAGGGACGGCCGGGTTTTGGTAGATTTGCAGTGGTATGATGCGCCTTCCATTTCAATATGATCACTTGCACAGTGCTTCTTGGGATGTTTAACCCCTATCTGACCTCGGACGAGATAGTACGTCCGAGGTCAGATCCCCTGCTTTGATGCAGGGCTCCGCGGTGAGCCCGCATCAAAGCCGGGACATGTCAGCTGTTTTGAAAAGCTGACATGTGCCCGTAATAGGCGCGGGCAGAATCGCGATCTGCCCGCACCTATTAACTAGTTAAATGCCGCTGTCAAACGCAGACAGTGGCATTTAACTACCGCTTCCGGCTGGGCGGCCGGAAATGACGTCATCGCCGACCCCCGTCACATGATCGGGGGTCGGCGATGCGTCAGGATGGTAACCATAGAGGTCCTAGAGACCTAGTTTTGCATGTGGCGAATTTTGAGTGGCGACTTTTATGTGGTGAGGTTGGTGTATGTGTGGTGAAATGTGTGCTGAGGTTGGTATATGTGTTCAAGCACGTGGTAGTGTGTGGCGCATTTTGTGTGTGTGTTCATATCCCCGTGTGTGGTGAGTATCCCATGTCGGGGCCCCACCTTAGCAACTGTACGGTATATACTCTTTGGCGCCATCACTCTCATGCTTTAAGTCCCCCTTGTTCACATCTGACAGCTGTCAATTTGCCTCCAACACTTTTCTTTTCACTTTTTCCCCATTATGTAGATAGGGGCAAAATTGTTTGGTGAATTGGAACGCTCGGGGTTAAAATTTTGCCTCACAACATAGCCTATGATGCTCTCGGGGTCCAGACGTGTGACTATGGAAAATTTTGTGGCTGTAGCTGTGACGGTGCAGATGCCAATTCCGGACATACACACACATACACATTCAGCTTTATATATTAGATATACTATATGTATATATGTTTTCAAGAACATTTGAGCCCATGGATCCATTCTATGTCCATTTTGCAAGCCGGCGAGAAAATCTCGCAGTCCGGAAGTCATACGGATGCCATATGAATGACACACGGATACTTTTTGTAGAAAAAAAAAAAAAAAATCGCATCCTCACATTGAATATGGATAACATACGGAACTCTGTTCAGGAACTTTTCTGCGTATCTCGGCCGTAAAAAACGAACCGTATTTTTATACACTAGGTGTGATGCCGGCCTTAGGGATAGTGTTGGGGCTAAAGTTAGGGACAGAGTTGGGATTAGGGTTGGGATTAGGGGTGTGTTGGGGTTATGGTTGTGATTAGGGTTATGGTTAGGGTTGGGATTAGGGGTGTGTTGGGGTTAGGGTTGTGATTAGGGTTATGATTAGGGTTGGGATTAGGGTTAGGGGTCTCTTGGGGTTAGGGTTGTGATTAGGGTTATGGTTAGGGGTGTGTTGGGGTTAGGGTTGGAATTGGGGGGTTTCAGTACATCAGGGGATCTTCAAATGTGACATGGCACCACCAGTGATTCCAGACAATTTTGTGTTCCAAAAAGTCAAATGGTGCTCCCTTCCTTCTGAGCTCTGCCGTGCGCCCAAACAGTAGTTTTCCCCCACATATGAGGCATCAGCGTACTCAGGACAAACTGGACAACTTTTTAGATCCAATTTCTCCTGTTACCCTTGGAAAAAAAATTGGCTAAAAAAATAATTTTTCTGGAAAAAAAAAGATTTTTTATTTTCACAGCTCTGCATTATAATAAGCTGAAGTGAAACACTTGGGGGTTGCTCACCACACATCTAGATAAGCTCCTTGAGGGGGTCTAGTTTCCAAAATGGGGTCACTTGTGGACGGTTTCTACTGTTTAGGCACATCAAGGGCTCTGCAAATGCAACATAGCGTCCGCAGACCATTCCATCAAAGTCTGCATTCCAAAATATCACTACTTCCCTTCTGAGCCATTGTAAATGTATAATGACAAACGGCTCTAAAGGTCAGATTACAATGAGTGACACCTTTCATATGTTCTAGTTATGCTTTAAAGTGAAAATAATTGTGGGTTAAGTTATTGTGGAAATTGAGGTATTAAATAAAATATCCAATAATATGTGCATAGGGCTATAGAAAAAGAAAGCAGTTCCCAATTTTGAAGACTACTATTGCTTAGCATGGAAAGTGATTTAAAATAAACACACACAGATGTTCCTACAGAGAAAGAACAGTTCATATCTGTAACTTGCAATATGAACATATTTATTATTGTAATACAGACAAATTAAAGACAACTGTAGAAGACGTGGAGAAAAAAAAATGTTATATTGCTTTTATTTAGGGGGGTTGCAACACTTTTGTCTATGTAGTATGCACAAATATATAACAAGGGGAAATATTCAATGCACATGGAATATTGCTCTTTATTTTAGGATAACAGATGTCTATTAATAACTGCATATCTTTTTCATTAAAATGTAAGTTCTACCTTGATTTCCTTTTCTAGTTTACATATTTTTCTTTGCTTTGACTCGCTGTTTCCTGTACAATTTGTCAATAAAATATATGGTTTCCTTGCGATTTTTTTTGGTGGTCAAGAAAATATGACTTTCAAAACCATTTTTCACCTTCTTATTTAAGATGACATCTGTGAACAACACATTTCCCACATTCTGAATATCAAGAAAGCTTCTCCCCTGTGTGAGCTCTTCTCTGGTGTCTAACAAGATTTGATTTATCTGAAAAACAGATCCCACATTCTGAGCATGAAAAAGGTTTCTCCCCTGTGTGAGTCCTTTTATGACTAACAACATGTGATTTCTTTGAAAAACATTTCCCACATTCTGAACATGAAAATGGCTTCTCCCCTGCGTGAAATTTCTGGTGCATATTAAGACTTGATTTATCTACAAAACATTTTCCACATTCTGAACAGGAAAATGGCTTCTCTCCTGTGTGTCGTCTCTGATGTTTAACAAGACTTGATCTCTCTGAAAAACATTTCCCACATTCTGAACATGAATATGGTCTTTCACCTGTGTGAATTTTCTGATGTCTGACAAGATGTGGTTTATCTGCAAAACATTTCCCACATTCTAAACATGAAACACGGTTCTGGACCCCTGTGTGAGTTCTCTGATGAGCAACAAGACTTGATTTCTCTGAAAAACGTTTCCCACATTCTGAACATGAATATGGTTTCACTCCTGTATGAATTTTCAGGTGTTTAACAAGAGTTGATTTATCAATAAAACAATTTCCACAAACTGAACATAAAAATGGCTTCTCCCCTGTGTGCGTTCTGTGATGTCTAATAAGATGATATTTACCTGCAAAACATTTCCCACATTCTGAACATGAAAAAGGCTTCTCCCCTGTGTGACATTTCTGGTGTTGAGCAAGAAATGATTTATTTACAAAAGATTTCCCACATTCTGAACATGAAAATGGTTTTTCCGCTGTGTGAATTCTCTGGTGTTTAAAAAGACTTGGGTTATCTACAAAATATTTCCCACATTCTGAACATGGAAATGGCTTCTCTTTTGCATGAGTTTTCTCATGTGTAACAAGACTTGATTTCTCTATAAAACATTTCCCACATTCAGAACATTTATATGGCTTCTCCCCTGTGTGAATTCTGTGATGTGTAATAAGATGTGATTTATTTGCAAAACATTTCCCACATTCAGAACATGAATAAGGCTTCTCTCCTGTGTGAAATCTCTGGTGTGAAACAAGATTTGATTTCTTTATAAAACTTTTCCCACATTCGGAACATGAATATGGCTTCTCCCCTGTGTGAATTCGTTTGTGTCTAACGAAAGTTGATTTATCTGTAAAACATTTCTCGCATTCGGAACATGAATATGGCTTTACCCCAGTGTGAATTCTCTCATGTCTAAGAAGACCGGATTTCTGGTTAAAATATTTTCCACACTCTGAACAACAAAATCTTTTCTCCTCTGTGTGAATTTTTTGATACGTAACAAAAGATGTTTCAAAGGAAAAACTTTTTCCATATTCGAAATATGAAAATGGATCTTTTGTTGTAAGAGCACTTTTATTTTGGATGCCTGTTTTGTGACTTTTATTTCTATTAATAATCTGTGATGAATCAAAATATAGAAATTGGTTAAAAGGATCAAATGATACATCTTTGCTGTGAAGGGATGATGGAATATCTGGAGTATTGGCATTCACTTCACTTATATCTTGTGTGATATCAAAGTCATCCGATTTAAACATTGAAGATGTCAGGTTTCCCTCTGATCTGATACAGAAATCTGCTAAAAAATAAAACAAATTATTTTAAAATTTCCTTAAAAATTGTATTTTTATAATATTTCTACATAAAATATCCTAAGCATCAGCAAGTTACAGTATGCAGCAAAATTCAGTTGTTTCCCAAGACAAAATCAGTTCACAATAGTAAACGGCAGAACATGAATCAGTGGACCACGATGTTAAACCCTCTTTGTTCATTCTTTTGCTATGTAGCCCAAAATAATACCAATTAAAACTTCTAATCATCCCGCACTTACAGTACCTCATTAATCTGTCAATGGAAAATAGAGGGTTTCCACAGCTAAAAGACTTAAAAAAAGCAACATGGATTCCATAAACCAATACAGCAATGTCCACGCTCCCAACACCAAATGTGCCTTCTCACTTCTTAGCCTTGCAGTGTACACAAACCCTGTTAACATCCACATTTTTGGCATTGCTGTAGCAGTAACCACATAAAATTTATGGTCCACGTGTGTCTAGTAGCACAAGCTGGCCACTATGTGATGGACACCAAAATAGAATAATAGCAATTTTTACTCTGAAACATCCACTGCCCGAATTTCCAGAAAGTACCTGAGGGGCTTAAATAGTCCCTACTACTATAGATTAATTCCCTGTGGAGTATAATTTCCAAAATTGGGGTCACATTCTGGGGTTTTCTACTGTTCTGGTTTTCTGCCGTTCTGGTTTTCTGCCATTCTGGCAGATTAGATAATCTCCAAGTGTCTACAAACTATTCCAGGAAAAGCAGCGTTCCAATAGCCAAATGGTGCTCCTTTCCTTCTGAGCCCTGCGATATGCCCACACAATAGAATATTGTCGAATTCAAGAGAAATTGCAAGATAATTTGTGGGGTCCATTTTTTCCTATTACCTTGTGTGAAAATGGAAAAATTGGAACTACATCAATATTTTAGTGAAAAAAATGAATGTTTAACTGTTGCATCGCAAGATTTGTTAAGTTCTGTGAAGCACCAACTTCTTCAATGTGCTTTTTGACACTACGAGGAATGCACTTTTCTAAAGTACAGTCCCCTCAAAGTCACTTCAAAAGTAATTTCTTCCCATAAAAACAATTATTCACACACACTGAAAAGCAAGGTAAAGGGGATATTCTGCTGTTAATGTACAGAAAATCACACGGTCTCAGTCATAAAAGTGAAGTTTTGCCATTCTTCAGCACAGAAAAGAGATAGATAGAGGTAGATCCATCTAAAAAGATAAAAGAATTCTAGGATCGCAATAGCATAATAGGGGTTCACCATACCAATAATATTTTTTTTCAAGTGATTTTCTAAGGCCTCTTTCACATTTCCGTCGGTACGGGGCCGTCGCAAACCGTCGGCCCGACGTACCGATGGACGTTGTGCAAATAGTGCACCACGTGGGCAGCGGATGCAGTTTTCAGATGCATCCACTGCCCATTATGAGTTCCGGGGAGGAGGGGGCGGAGTACCGGCCGCACATGCGCGGTCGGAAATGGCGGTTCCAACGGACGAAAAAACGTTACATTAAACGTTTCGTCACGACGGGCTGCAAAATCACGAGGCATCTGTTGCATGACGGATAAGATGTGTGGCCATATGTCACAATGCATGGCTAATGCGTCGCTAATGCAAGTCTATGGAGAAAAAACGCATCCTGCGGGCAACTTTGCAGGATGCTTTTTTTTCTCCAAAACGACGCATTGCGACTTTGGCCAAACGACGGAAGTGTGAAAGAGGCCTAAGTTCACACCATATTCTACATATGCTGTCATTTGGCTTTTTAGTTCCAGGGTCTAGGAGAGATCCTCTGGGCTATAACCTCTGGAAGAAACAGATCTCACTCCAACAGAAGGACTTATGCAGGGCCGTATTAAGAGTTTCCGCTGCCCTAGGCACTTTTAGTGCTGCCTCCCCCTTTGGTAAGTATGACACTATCAGCAGTGACTTTGGCAAGAATCGCTGTTGTGAAAGTAGCCTTTTGCAGCAGATCGGGCAGTTTTTCTGCAACTGCGTGTAACGGATCACTAACTGCAACACTGCGTTTGGCTTCATTCATTCCCTATGGGATTTGCGGCACTTGCTGTGATCTGGGAAATGCGGTACCATACCTCCCAATTTTTGAAGAAGGGAAAGAGGTATAAAGGTTGCGGTGCACGTAGTGCGCTGCAGCAAATTTTAGGCCACGCCTCTGACCACACCCATTTCACAACTAGTCACACCCATATCCAAGTCCCAACCACACCCATTTAGCACTGCTGATCACACGGTTTCATATACAATTATAACCACAAAAAAATATGGCCACACAGTGCTCCATACTGTATAATGGCCACACATGATGCTCAATACTGTATAATGGCCACACATGATGCTCAATACTGTATAATGGTCACACATGATGCTCCATACTGTATAATGGCTATGCAGTGCTCCACACTGTATAATGGCCCTACATGATGTTATATACTGTATAATGGCCACAGTGCTCCATACTGTATAATGGCCACACATGATGCTCAATACTGTATAAGGGCCATTGGCCACACATGATGCTCCATACTGTATAATGGCCACACATGATGTTCAATACTGTATAATGGCCACACATGATGCTCCATACTGTATAATGACCCCACATGATGCTCAATAGTGTATAATGCCCCCTCCCATCTTGTATGCATAGTTCATCTCCCTCCCATTCCATATGCATGACTCATATTCCCCCCTCCTCCTGTATGCATGGCTCATATCCCCCCTCCTGTGTGCATGGCTCATAACCCCCCCTCCTTTATGCATGGCTCATAATCCCCCCCTGTATGCATGGCTCATATCCCCCCCATATGCATGGCTCATAATTCCAACCCCACCTCCTGTATGCATGTCTCATATTCCACCACCACCCCCTCCTGTATGCATGGCTCATAATTCCCCCCCCCTGTATGCATGGCTTATATCCCCCCCTCCTGTATGCATGGCTCATATCCCCCCCTCCTGTATGCATGGCTCATTATTCCCCCCTGTATGCATGGCTCATAATTCCCCCCACCTCCTGTATGCATGGCTCATATTCCACCACCACCCCCTCCTGTATGCATGGCTCATAATTCCCCCCCCCTGTATGCATGGCTTATATCCCCCCCTCCTGTATGCATGGCTCATATCCCCCCCTCCTGTATGCATGGCTCATAATTCCCCCCACCTCCTGTATGCATGGCTCATATTCCACCACCACGCCCTCCTGTATGCACGGCTCATAATTCCCCCCTGTATGCATGGCTCATACCCCCCCCTGTATGCATGGCTCATAATTCCCCCCCTGTATGCATGGCTCAATAATTCCCCCCCTGTATGCATGGCTCATAATTCCCCCCCCACCTCCTGTATGCATGGCTCATATTCCACCACCACCCCCTCCTGTATGCATGGCTCATAATTCCCCCCCTGTGTGCATGGCTCATATCCCCCCTCCTGTATGTATGGCTCATAATTCCCCCCTGTATGCATGGCTCACATTCCCCCCGTACGTATGGCTCATAATTCCCCCCCCCCCCGCATGGCTCATATTCCCCCGTATGCATGGCTCATAATTCCCCCTCCCCCCCCGCTCCTTCTCCCATCTTGCATGGTGCGGGTGGCTTACCATCCTCCTTCATCCCCCCGTCCCCTGTCCCTCATACTCACCTGTCAGCTGTCCCACACAGCACGGCCGTGCAGACATCCCTCTGGCTCTGTCCCGACGCAGTGCCTCCTTCCTGAGTGAGCGGTCATGTGGTACCACTCATTAAGGTCATGAATATGCACATATTCATGACCTTAATGAGCTGTACCACGTGACCGCTCACTCAGGATGCGCTACAGACGCTGAGACCAGGCATCGCCGGAGCAGGGTTAGTATCGTCTTCAAGGAGGGTGGGTGGGGCTCAGAGGCGGGCGGGGCGGTCAGTTGGGAGGTGACCCAGGACTAAAAAAAGAAAAAAAAAAGGAAAGGAAACCCTTGCTCAGGTGCCGCCCCCCGCATCGTCCCCGCTCTAGGCACGTGCCCTCTAGTACCTAGTGGCAAATACGGCCCTGGACTTATGATCCCCAAAGTAAAGGGGACAGTTTTGGGTAGATGAGCATGCAGTGAGTTAGCGCCAGAATGGTGACCACTTGATTGAGATATAGCAAGTGACAGAAGAATCTGTGACTTCTCTGCATTCAGTGGTTACTACTCACCTGGATAGTCATATGTAGGAATCTCCACTTTACACCACTCCTCATCCTCCACATATGTCCCTTTAGTATTAATATAGGTCAGATCTTCACCCTGAAACAAATATTGTAAAACTCACAGACAAAGGAACAAGTCACATCTATGTTCAGCTCTAATCCTGCCATCTCCACCGTTCTTATTACACAAGTATAAAACATATAATACTGCTGGATAAAACAAGACTGAACAGAAGACCTTCAAAGCCATCTATACATCATAGGGGAGATCTCATGACACCTTCTCTCCATCTACCTGGTCATCCTGAGGAACAGTGAGATTTTCTTGTTTACAGTCCTGTGGAAAAAGAGGACTGGGACATCTCTCTGGTGTTGTCCTCTTACTGGATAGAACTGGAGGAAACAGAAACAGAGAATTAATTCTTTACACAGAGATAATTAGGCCATGTATAATTAGTCCTGCCTATTACCTGGTGATGTGAGGGGCTGGGGAGTCTCCATCATGGCGTCCTTGTACAGATCTTTGTGTGCTTCTATGTACTCCCACTCCTCAATGGAGAAATGGACGGCGACATCCCAACACCTTATAGGAATCTGACACATACAATGATACAGTCATCAACCGGATCCCTTCATAGCATTACTGAATAATGTCCCAGCATTCCCAGTAGTGTCACCTCTCCAGTCAGCAGCTCAATCATCTTGTAGGCGAGTTCTAGAATCTTCTTGTCATCGATGTCCTCATGTATCTGGGGGTGAGGTGGAGGCCCCGTGATTGGGCTCAGGGATCTTTCCCGTCCCTCAGACACAGGGTCCTGACAGCGCTCACTAGAGGTCTTCTTCACTACTGTGTAATCCTGGTTATGGAAAGACACATTAATAAATCTCAATACTGACATTTCCAGAGTTCTCACCTCTCCAGTTCTGTCCATCTGTTATTCCTGTAGATAAGAATGATGTAATGTGACGTCATCAGAATCTCTCACCTCTCCAGTAAGCCGGAAGAGGATCTCTAGGTTGATGTGTAATATCCTCTCCGCCATCTTGTCCCTGTTCCTTTCCATCCTTCATGTGTCAGTCAGGAAAATTCTCTTATATAGAAGACCTCCACTAAGAGGATCCAATATTGTAGGGACCTGAATAGGGAGAAGATGAGGCGATGTAACATCATAAAGAATCCTATGTAATAATAGAATTATTGGAGATAAGGGGAAACATAGGCGGAGATGGGTTGTGTACATTTACAAAAAGAAAATTAAGAATAATTTTCAGTTTTAATACAATTTTCTTTTTTGTGATGGTGGAACTAAGTATGATAGTATGGCCAACCAGCAGTCAAAGAAAATCACTATAATCTACACAAAAGCCTGGCAAATTAGATCAGAAAATTCCCCTAGCTCAGAGTTGGAGTTTGAGGGTTTATGTGACAGGTCAGACTGTAATGGAGGTTATTGGCAGGGGGAGAAGTCACAGGGGATCAAATACAGAAGGAGACACACATGAAGGAGTTAAAGCACAACTCCCCTTTTACACATGGAACAACACACAAGCTTGGTGTAGGATGGTTTATCAGCCATATCCTCCTCCTCATCACATTGCCTAAAGCTCAATGTGGACAAAACTAAACTAAACTCATTGCCTTTCTTCCATCTCACCTAACCCACTTGATCTATCACAATTAATGATATCACATTTTCCCCTGTACCGGAAGTCCACTGCCTTAGTGTAACCCTTGACTCTGCGATGTTCTTCAAACTGCACATCCATGCTCACGCCACATCCTGCTGCCTCCAACTCAGAATCTGTCCTTTCCTCAACCCTGAATCTACTAAAATGTTAGTGCACGCCCTCATCCTCACCCGCCATGACTACTGGAATACCCTCCTTTGTGGCCTCCCAGCTAACACTCTCGCACCGCTCCTCCGTATATCTCCTAACTAATCTCCTGATATATATAAACACGTAACCTCCGAACCTCTAAAGATCTTCTCTCCTCCACATTTATACCCTCCTCACCCAATCGCATCCAAGACTTCTCTTGAGTATTCCCCATCGTCTGGAATTCTGTGCCCCAATAGGTCCGATTATCCACCACATTCAGAACTTTCAGACGGAACTTGAAAACCCATCTCTTCATGACAGCTTACAACCTGCACTGACCCCGCTGCCATCTCACCACCAACGGAACTGCTGTACATTAACTAACCTACGTTCCCCATCGTCTTATAGAATGAAAGTCCTCAAGGGCAGGGCTCTCTCCTTTCTGTACTGGTCTGTCATTGTTAGTTTGTTCACTGTAATTTATATTTGTATTTTGTATGTAACCTCTTCTCACGTACAGCACCATGGAATCAATGGTGCTCTAAAAATTAATAATAATAATAATAATAATCCTCCTAGACATAGAAAGGTGAACTCTCATGGTATCAACACTCACTGTGGCCTAGGGACCCTGTGAGTGACAGCTCAGCCACCCTGTAGGATCTGGAATGTGTTTGACTGCAATTTTTGTGAGTGACAGCCCAGTCGTCCATTCGGAGGCTGAGGCGTGCTGGGTTGTCAGCATTTTGATTGACAGCCTTGTGCCCACTCTGGCAAACCCCACAGATATAAGGACTATAGTGAGTGCTGTTTTGTTAAGATGACCGAATAGGTCTATTTCTTTTGTTTGGACTGGTTTATGAAGCCTGTTTTAATAAACCAGTTGAAAATTTAAATGGGAAGCATTCCTGTGACTACATTGCTAGGCCTCTTTCACACATCAGTTTTTTAGAATCAGTCACAATCCGTTAAAGTGTTGAAAAGACGGATCCTGTGCTGATTGTAAAAAACTGATGCACTGGATCCGTTTTGTTTTTTTTGCAGATCCGTCGAAGCACCTGAATGGAAAAATGGGTTAAATTAAAGGAATATAAATTCTTCCAGGCATGCTCAGTTTTAAAAAAAATGGAATCCGTCGCTGGATTCCGTCTTTTGACGGACAGCGACGGATCCAGCGCCCATAGGCTTCCATTATAGCCAACAACAGACGGGGCAGGATCCGTCGCTGGCCAACTTTTCGACGTACGCAAAAAAAGTTACTTTGTCCGTTGTCTCAGGCCAACGGACAAAGACGTTATGACGGAAGATCATCCGTCACAATCCGTCGCTAATACAAGTCTATGAGAAAAAACGGATCCAGCAGCAACATTTGCTGGATCTGTTTTTTTCTAAAAAAGACGGATTGTGACTGATGGCAAAAAACTGATGTGTGAAAGAGGCCTTAAGCAGCCGCGTGAGCCGATCTACCACACCTCATGTTAGTCTAAATTGACAGTTGCAGGTGGATGTAGCAAAAACTTATATGACATTTTCCCTGCACTTAAACAGCTGTGCTCCAGGTAATAGTGGGTTAATGAAGGCAGCGTCTGTATGACTTAGCAGCATATCATAGCTCCGGCACACCACATTTATTACTAGTTCTCGTCTGCATCCCAAGGCTTCCAAATGCACAAACAGATTCTCATAGCCGCTGTCACTGCTCAGTTCTTGCTCAGGTTTGAGCTGCTCCACCCAAACAAGAAGCTCAGCAGTTCTCCATTTCCTCTTACTGTGCCCACACCACCTGTGAGAAGAAACTATTATACCAGAAGGCAAAGAGGTGGAGTTAAATACATTTAAAAAAAATCAGAATCATGCCAACGTTCAATGGCAAATTAATTCATCAATTCAAATCATCTCCAGCACTGTGTAGACATGCCATGTTCTCTTGTCTCATGCAGACTGGAACATACCATTTTTTTTACTGTAAGCATACCTCCCAACTTTCGAGGAAGGGAAAGAGGGACAAAGTTAGCAAATTTTTGCCACACCTCTGACCACACCCATTTCACAACTAGTTACGCCCCAACCACACCCATTTAGCACTTCTGATCACAATGTTTCGTAAACAATAATTATAAACAAAAAAATATGGCCACACATTGCTCCATACTGTATAATGGCCACACATGATGCTCCATACTGTATAATGGCCCCAAATGATGCTGCGTACAGTGCACTGGCCCCATGTGATGCTCCATACAGTATAATGGGCCTACATGATGCTGCATACTGTATAATGGCCACACATGATGCTCCATACTGTATAATGGCCCCAAATGATGCTGCGTACAGTGCACTGGCCCCATGTGATGCTCCATACAGTATAATGGGCCTACATGATGCTGCATACTGTATAATGGCCACACATGATGCTCCATACTGTATAATGGCCCCAAATGATGCTGCGTACAGTGTACTGGCCTCACATGATGCTCCATACAGTATAATGGGCCCACATGATGCTGCATACTGTATAATAATAATAATAATTTTTATTTATATAGCGCCAACATATTCCGCAGCGCATGATGCTCCATACTGTATAATGACCCCAAACGATGCTGCGTACAGTGTACTGGCCTCACATGATGCTCCATACAGTATAATGGGCCCACATGATGCTGCATACTGTATAATGGCCACACATGATGCTCCATCTATATATATAATTGTCTAAGGGTCACTTCCGTCTGTCTGTCTTTCTGTCTGTCACGGATATTCATTGGTCGAGGCCTCTGTCAGTCATTGAAATCCAAGTCGCTGATTGGTCATGGCTATTTCGCCACAACCAATCAGCGACGGGCACAGTACGGAAGAAAATGGCTGCTCCTACCTTCCCGCAGTCAGTGCCCGCTCCGTACTCCCCTCCGGTCACAGTGCTCCCTCCGTACTCCCCTCCAGTCAGCACTCACACAAGGTTAATGGCAGCGTTGACCGCGGTGTAACACACTCGGTTAATGCTGCTATTAACCCTGTGTGACCAACTTTTTACTATTCATGCTGCCTATGCAGCATGAATAGTAAAAATAATTTAAAAAAAATAAAAAATAGTTACATACTCACCCTCCGGATCGAAGCGGCCGGTTACCGATGCTCCTCGCGACGCCCCGGTGACCTCTGCATGCATTGCGGTCTCGCGAGATGATGACGTGCGGCCACGAGACCGCTACGTCATCATCTCGCGAGACCGCAATGCAATCTTCAGACTGGAGCGCGCGAGGAGCATCGGTAACCAGCCGTTTCGATCCGGAGGCTCCGGCAGGCGAGTATGTAACTATTTTTTATTTTAATTATTTTTTTTGTAACAGGGATATGGTGCATACTACGTGACTGGCCAATATACTATGTGACTGGGCAGTATACTACGTGGCTCTGTGCTGTATATTACGTGACTGGGCAATATACTACGTGACTGGGCAATATACTACGTGGCTGGGCAATATACTACGTGGCTGGGCAATATACTACGTGGCTGGGCAATATACTACGTGGCTGGGCAGTATACTACGTGGCTGGGCAGTATACTACGTGGCTGGGCAGTATACTACGTGGCTCTGTGCTGTATACTAGGTCACTGGGCAATATACTATGTGGCTAGGAAATATACTATGTGGCTGGGCAATATAATACGTGGCTGGGCAATATACTACGTGGCTGGGCAATATACTACGTGGCTGGGCAATATACTACGTGGCTGGGCAATATACTACATGCCTGGGCAATATACTAGATGGGATGTGCAATATACTACGCAGACATGCATATTCTAAAATACCCGAAGCGTTAGAATCGGGACACCATCTAGTACTGTATAATGGCCCCAAATGATGCTGCGTACAGTGTACTGGCCCCAAGTGATGCTCCATACTGTACAATGGCCACACATGATGCTCCATACTGTATAATGGCCCAAAATGATGCTGCGTACAGTGTACTGGCCCCACAAGATGCTCCAAACAGTATAATGGGCCCACATGATGCTGCATACTGTATAATGGCCTCATTATCTGAGACATGGCTGGATGAGAGCCATGACTGGGCTGTTAACTTGCAGGGCTATAGCCTGTTCAGAAATGACCGTACAGATAAGCGAGGGGGAGGGGTGTGTCTATATGTAAAATCATCCTTAAAACCCATCCTGCGCGATAATATAGGTGAATTTAATGAAAATGTAGAATCCCTGTGGGTGGAGATAAGGGGAGGGGGAAAAAATAATAAATTACTGATAGGGGTTTGTTATAAATCTCCAAAAATAATGGAAGCAATGGAGAATATCCTCGTAAAGCAAATAGATGAAGCTGCGACTCAAGGAGAAGTCATTATGGGGGACTTCAACTACCCTGAAATAAATTGGGGAGCAGAAACCTGCAGTTCCAGCAAAGGTAATCGGTTTTTGACAATTATGAGAGACAATTACCTTTCACAACTGGTTCAGGACCCAACAAGAAGGGGGGCACTACTAGACCTAATATTAACCAACAGGCCAGACCGCATATCAAATATAAGGGTTGGGGGTCACTTGGGAAATAGCGATCACAAAATAATAAGTTTTCATGTATCCTTTAAAAAGATGTGTAGTAGAGGGGTTACAAGGACACTAAACTTCAGGAGGGCAAATTTCCAACGGATGAGAGAGGATCTTGGTGCAATTAACTGGGACGATATCCTGAGACACAAAAATACACAAAGAAAATGGGAGACGTTTATTAGCATCCTGGATAGGACCTGTGCACAGTATATACCGTATGGGAATAAACATACTAGAAATAGGAGGAAACCAATATGGCTAAATAGAGCTGTAAGGGGCGCAATAAGTGACAAAAAGAAAGCATTTAGAGAATTAAAGGAAGTAGGTAGTGAGGAGGCATTAAATAAATACAGAAAATTAAATAAATTCTGTAAAAAGCAAATCAAGGCAGCAAAGATTGAGACAGAGAGACTCATTGCCAGAGAGAGTAAAAATAATCCTAAAATATTCTTTAACTACATAAATAGTAAGAAACTAAAAAATGATAGTGTTGGCCCCCTTAAAAATAGTCTGGGTGAGATGGTGGATGAGGATGAGGAAAAAGCCAATATGCTAAATGACTTTTTTTCATCAGTATTTACACAAGAAAATCCCATGGCAGACAAAATGTCTAGTGATAAAAATTCCCAATTAAATGTCACCTGCTTAACCCAGCAGGAAGTGCGGCGGCGTCTAAAAATCACTAAAATTGACAAATCTCTGGGCCCGGATGGGATACACCCTCGAGTACTGCAGGAATTAAGTACAGTCATTGATAGACCATTATTTTTAATCTTTAAAGACACCATAATAACAGGGTCTGTGTCACAGGACTGGCGTATAGCAAATGTGGTGCCAATATTCAAAAAGGGAACAAAAACTGAACTCAGAAATTATAGGCCAGTAAGCTTAACCTCTACTGTGGGTAAAATCCTGGAGGGCATTCTAAGGGACGCTATACTGGAGTATCTGAAGAGGAATAACCTCATGACCCAGCATCAGCACGGGTTTACTAGGGACCGTTCATGTCAGACTAATTTGATCAGTTTCTATGAAGAGGTAAGTTCCGGATTGGACCAAGGGAACCCAGTGGATGTAGTGTATATGGACTTTTCAAAAGCTTTTGATACGGTGCCACACAAAAGGTTGATACATAAAATGAGAATAGTGGGGATAGGGGAAAATATGTGCAAGTGGGTTGAGAGCTGGCTCAGGGATAGGAAACAAAGGGTGGTTATTAATGGAGCACACTCAGACTGGGTAGCGGTTAGCAGTGGGGTACCACAGGGGTCAGTATTGGGCCCTCTTCTTTTTAACATATTTATTAATGACCTTGTAGGGGGCATTCAGAGTAGAATTTCAATATTTGCAGATGACACTAAACTCTGCAGGGTAATCAATACAGAGGAGGACAATTTTATATTACAGGATGATTTATGTAAACTAGAAGCTTGGGCTGATAAATGGCAAATGAGCTTTAATGGGGATAAATGTAAGGTCATGCACTTGGGTAGAAGTAATAAGATGTATAATTATGTGCTTAATTCTAAAACTCTGGGCAAAACCGTCAATGAAAAAGACCTGGGTGTATGGGTGGATGACAAACTTAAATTCAGTGGCCAGAGTCAGGCAGCGGCTACAAAGGCAAATAAAATAATGGGATGCATTAAAAGAGGCATAGATGCTCATGAGGAGAATATAATTTTACCTCTATACAAGTCACTAGTTCGACCACACTTAGAATACTGTGCACAGTTCTGGTCTCCGGTGTTTAAGAAAGACATAGCTGACCTGGAGCGGGTGCAGAGAAGAGCGACCAAGGTTATTAGAGGACTGGGGGGTCTGCGATACCAAGATACGTTATTACACTTGGGGCTATTTAGTTTGGAAAAACGAAGACTAAGGGGTGATCTTATTTTAATGTATAAATATATGAGGGGACAGTACAAAGACCTTTCTGATGATCTTTTTAATCATAGACCTGAAACAGGGACAAGGGGGCATCCTCTGCGGTTGGAGGAAAAAAGGTTTAAGCATAATAACAGACGCGGATTCTTTACTGTAAGAGCAGTGAGACTATGGAACTCTCTGCCGTATGATGTTGTAATGAGTGATTCATTACTTAAATTTAAGAGGGGGCTGGATACATTTCTGGAAAAGTATAATGTTACAGGGTATATACACTAGATTCCTTGATAGGGCGTTGATCCAGGGAACTAGTCTGATTGCCGTATGTGGAGTCGGGAAGGAATTTTTTTCCCCAATGTGGACCTTACTCTTTGCCACATGGGTTTTTTTTGCCTTCCTCTGGATCAACATGTTAGGGCATGTTAGGTTAGGCTATGGGTTGAACTAGATGGACATATAGTCTTCCTTCAACCTTAATAACTATGTAACTATGTAACATGATGCTCCATAGTGTATAATAAGTATATTTTCACCGCACACTCTAATGAGAACGTGTTGATTGCTTAAATATTTATTGTCAAATAAACTTATATTGGGGAGCAAAACAGAAACACAGAATCTGGAAGCAATATGTACAGACGTTTCGGCTCTACCAGAGCCTTATTCATTGTATCGCTGAAAAAATAAAAAATAAAAGGCGTATATCACAAAACAATATAATAATAATACAGTGACAATACATGGTGAGATTCTTCCGTGATCCTAAAAGCCAAAAGAACGATACATCGTTTCCATCTCTCCACAGGCTATCATACAACTGCTGGGCCACCACCTACATACAATATATGAGCAGCATCACAGCCATAGGTATCATCCTATCATTCTACTCTTCTTTGACATAGAGAGTTTGACATATATATTAATCATGATGCTATTCCTTGCAGCCTTATCTGGGCATTGTGGGATTTCTAACCTATCCGCTGCATCTCAATTGTTGCTGTGGAAAAGGTAACATGCGCTTTCTGATGTATATACTCATAAGGATACCAGTACTTGTTAGCTAATATTGTATATTTTGTACGTATTTGTTCTTTCACAATGTATCGTTCTTTTGGCTTTTAGGATCACGGAAGAATCTCACCATGTATTGTCACTGTATTATTATTATATTGTTTTGTGATATACACCTTTTATTTTTTATTTTTTCAGCGATACAATGAATAAGGCTCTGGTAGAGCCAAAACGTCTGTACATATCGCTTCCAGAGTCTGTGTTTCTGTTTTTCTCCCAAATATAAGTTTATTTGACAATAAATATTTAAGCAATCAACACGTTCTCATTAGAGTGTGCGGTGAAAATATACCGTATATACTCGAGTATAAGCCGAGATTTTCAGCCCAAATTTTTGGGCAGAAAATGCCCCTCTCGGCTTATACTCGAGTCAAGGTGGGCGGCAGGGTCGGCGGGTGAGGGGGAGAGGGCGCTGAGGCATACTTACCTGCTTCCAGCGATCCGGACGCTCCCCGCCTGTCCCACGGTCTTTGGTGCTGCAGCTCTTCCACTGTTCAGCGGTCACGTGGGACCGCTCATTAGAGAAATGAATAAGCGGCTCCACCTCCCATAGAGGTGGAGCCACATATTCATTTCTCTAATCAGCGGTGCCGGTGACCGCTGATAGAGGAAGAAGCTGCGGCACCGAAGACAGCTGTCTGGGAGAAGGAGCCAGACGCCGGGAGCAGGTAAGTATCGCATATTTACCCGTCCACGTTCCAGCCGCCGGGCGCCGCTCCATCTTCCCGGCGTCTATCCGCTCTGACTGTGCAGTCAGTGCGGGGAGACGCCGGGACCGGACACTGGGGAGCTGCAAGCAAGAGAGGTGAGTATGGCTATTTTTTTTTTTTTATTGCAGCAGCAGCAATGGCAGAGATTTATGTGGAGCATCTATGGGGAAATATGAACGGTGCAGAGCACTATATGGGGCACAGCTATGGGGAAATATGAACGGTGCAGAGCACTATATGGGGCACAGCTATGGGGAAATATGAACGGTGCAGAGCACTATATGGCAGAGCTATGGGGCAATATGAACGGTGCAGAGCACTATGTGGCAGAGCTATGTGGCAATATGAACGGTGCAGAGCACTATATGGCAGAGCTATGGGGCAATATGAACGGTGCAGAGCACTATATGGCAGAGCTATGGGGCAATATGAACGGTGCAGAGCACTATGTGGCAGAGCTATGGGGAAATATGAACGGTGCAGAGCACTATATGGCAGAGCTATGGGGAAATATGAACGGTGCAGAGCACTATATGGCAGAGCTATGGGGCAATATGAACGGTGCAGAGCACTATGTGGCAGAGCTATGGGGCAATATGAACGGTGCAGAGCACTATATGGCAGAGCTATGGGGCAATATGAACGGTGCAGAGCACTATGTGGCAGAGCTATGGGGAAATATGAACGGTGCAGAGCACTATATGGCAGAGCTATGGGGAAATATGAACGGTGCAGAGCACTATGTGGCAGAGCTATGGGGCAATATGAACGGTGCAGAGCACTATGTGGCAGAGCTATGGGGCAATATGAACGGTGCAGAGCACTATTTGGCAGAGCTATGGGGCAATATGAACGGTGCAGAGCACTATATGGCAGAGCTATGGGGAAATATGAACGGTGCAGAGCACTATGTGGCAGAGCTATGGGGAAATATGAACGGTGCAGAGCACTATATGGCACAGCTATGGGGAAATATGAACGGTGCAGAGCACTATATGGCAGAGCTATGGGGAAATATGAACGGTGCAGAGCACTATGTGGCAGAGCTATGGGGAAATATGAACGGTGCAGAGCACTATATGGCACAGCTATGGGGAAATATGAACGGTGCAGAGCACTATATGGCAGAGCTATGGGGCAATATGAACGGTGCAGAGCACTATATGGCACAGCTATGGGGCAATAATGAACATGCAGAGCACTATATGGCACAGCTATGGGGCAAGAATGATCTATTTTTATTTTTGAAATTCACCGGTAAATGCTGCATTTCCACCCTAGGCTTATACTCGAGTCAATAAGTTTTCCCAGTTTTTTGTGGCAAAATTAGGGGGGGTCGGCTTATACTCGGGTCGGCTTATACTCAAGTATATACGGTACTTACTAATACTTGGGATCATTTGATCCATTGCACCAGCACCTCACATTTCTGACCGAGTGCACGCCATCTCTATCTCCCATACTGTATAATGGCTCCACATGATGCTCCATACTGTATATTGGCCACACAGTGCTCCATATTGTATAATGGCCACACAGTGCTCCACACTGTATAATGGCGACACATGATGCGCCATACTGTATAATGGCCACATTATGCTCCATACTGTATAATAGCCCCACATGATGCTTCGCACTGTATAATGGCCACACATGATGCTGCGTACTGTATAATGGCCACACATGATGCTCCTTACTGTATAATGACCCCACATGATGCTCCATACTGTATAATGGCGACACATGATGCGCCATACTGTATAATGGCCACACAGTGCCCCATACTGTAATAATGGCCACATTATGCTCCATACTGTATAATGGCCCCACATGATGCTGCGTACAGTATACTTGCCCCACGTGATGGTCCATACAGTATAACGGCCCCACACGATGCTCCATAAAGTATAATGGCCCCACACAATGCTGGGTACAGTATAATGGCCACACATGGTTACCCCACCCCCATCATTGCCGTCTCCATCACTACACACACACACACCTTTCACTGCGCACCATCGCAGCAGCCAGCAGCTTCCACTCTCACGGTGCTGAATGGTGTCATCCAGCTGCGCCACTGACTGCTCACTTCGCTGCAGCTGTGATACGCCACTGATAAAGACCTCTCCGTGTCTCCTGTGCCAGTCAGTGTCACAGCGAGGAGCAATATCTGCTCCGATCCGACACAGCCAGCGTCCGCTCCGTACACATGCGACTCCGCTCCATACACCTCGTACACACACGACTCCGCTCCATACACCTTGAACATGCGGCTCCACTCCGTAAACCTTGTACACGCACGACTCCGCTCTGTACACCTCATACACACACGGCTCCTCCCCATACACCTCATACACACACGGCTCCTCCCCGTACACCTCGTACACACACGGCTCTGCTCTGTATACACACGGCTCCGCTCAGTACACCTCGTACACACATGCTCCGCTCAGTACACCTCGTACACACACGCTCCGCTCCATACACCTCGTACACACACAGCTCCAATCCGTACACCTCGTACACACACGGCCCCTCTCCGTACACCTCGTACACACACGGCTCCGCTCCGTACACCTCGTACACACACGGCTCCGCTCCGTACACCTCGTACACACACGGCTCCGCTCCGTACACCTCGTACACACTCGGCTCCGCTCCATACACCTCGTACACACACGGCTCCGCTCCATACACATTGCACACGCTGTTCCACTCTGTATACCTTGTACATACACGGCTCCACTCCGTACACCTCATACACACACGGCTCCTCTCCATACATCTCGTACACACACGGCTCCACTCCGTACACACACGGCTCCACTCCATACACACAACTGCGCTCCATACACCTTGCAAATGCGGCTCCGCTCCATACACCTCGTACACACACTACTTCGATCCGTACACCTCGTACACACAAGGCTTCGCTGCGTACACCTCGTACACACGACTGCGCTCCATACTCCTTGCACATGCGGCTCTGCTCCGTACACCTCGTACACACGGCTCCGCTCCGTACACCTCATACACACACGACTGCGCTCCATACACCTTGCACATGCGGCTCCGCTCCGTACACCTTGTACACACACGGCTCCGCTCCGTACACCTCATACACACACGGCTCCGCTCCGTACACCTCATACACACACGGCTCCGCTCCATACACATTGCACATGCGGCTCCGCTCCGTACACCTCGTACACACACGGCTCCGCTCCGTACACCTCGTACACACACGGCTCCGCTCCGTACACCTCGTACACACACGGCTCCGCTCCGTACACCTCGTACACACACGGCTCCGCTCCGTACACCTCGTACACACACGGCTCCGCTCCGTACACCTCGTACACACACGGCTCCGCTCCGTACACCTCGTACACACACGGCTCCGCTCCGTACACCTCGTACACACACGGCTCCGCTCCGTACACCTCGTACACACACGGCTCCGCTCCATACACCTCGTACACACACGGCTCCGCTCCATACACATTGCACACGCTGTTCCACTCTATACCTTGTACATACACGGCTCCACTCCGTACACCTCATACACTCACGGCTCCTCTCCATACATCTCGTACACACACGGCACCACTCCGTACACACAAGGCTCCACTCCATACACACAACTGCGCTCCATACACCTTGCAAATGCGGCTCCGCTCCATACACCTCGTACACACACGGCTCCACTCCGTACACCTCGTACACACACGGCTTCGATCCGTACACCTCGTACACACAAGGCTTCGCTGCGTACACCTCGTACACACGACTGCGCTCCATACTCCTTGCACATGCGGCTCTGCTCCGTACACCTCGTACACACGGCTCCGCTCCGTACACCTCATACACACACGACTGCGCTCCATACACCTTGCACATGCGGCTCCGCTCCGTACACCTTGTACACACACGGCTCCGCTCCGTACACCTCATACACACACGGCTCCGCTCCTTACACCTCATACACACACGGCTCCGCTCCGTACACCTCATACACACACGGCTCCGCTCCATACACATTGCACACGCTGCTTCGATCCATACACCTCTTACACACACGGCTCTGCTACATCCACACTGTAAACACCTCCTGACCTCACACTTATGCTTACCCTTGTCCGGCCCCATGACAACCAGCAGAGTCCTGTACACGGAGGTCCTCCCGATCATGTGATCCCCTGACTCCTCCCATCCTGTCACCTCATCACACGTCCTGTGCGCACAGAGCAGCCAATATGTGGTGTGCTGCTCTGTGGGTGCAGGGACTCAGGGAGCTGACTGGGTGATATACACACCTCCCAACCAGTGCGGGACAACTAATGTCCCGCCTGGGATCGCGGGGCTGACTGTCAAAATCGGGACAGTCCCGCTGGATCCGGGATGGTTGGGAGGTATGCTGTAAGAGCTCATAGAAACGTCAGTTTATCTCATACGAGTTCTATCCTTGTTTTTCATATACCTACAGTGTGATAGTCTATGGAGCTGTTACATGTCCAGGTAGTTTTATTCATCGAGTCATCCACAGAAAATCAGAGACTTATCCAGCTTTGACCCAAGTCTAATTTCAATCTCACCAAAGCAAGTCTATGGGTCTGTGAAACAAAACAGACAGTACTAGGATCCATTTGGATATAAGAATTTTTAGAAACCTGCAGCAATTTATTTTTCATCCATGAAAAACTGATGAAACTTATAAAAACACTGATAAAAGACAAAAAAAAAAAAATCACTGATGTCTGAATGAACCTTAACTGGCACTTTTTAGCAAGAAAAAAAATCTTGCTAACAAATAAGTGCATCTTAAGCTGTGTGCACACAGTGCGTTTTGCGGCGTTTTTTTCTACTCAGAAATGGGCCAAAAATGCTATGGAATCCTTTTGCCAGCTAATTCAATGAGAATCCTGAACTGCTGTGCACATTATGAGTAATTTTTCTTGGAGTATTTACAGTGTGTTTTTTCTGCAGCATGTCAATTCTTTGTGCAGATTTTTTCACCCACTGAATTCAATTGAGTCAGTCAAATCCGCAGCAAAAACGCAAGTATATAAATATTTGCGGATTTGCTGAGTTTTTGTTTGCATTTTTATGGGATTCCTATGGTGTTTCACACAGATGACAGCATGGGAAACAGCGGTGCGGCGGTAACGCTACCACTGGTAAGATCGCTACTGTCGTCAGAACGCCGAGGGATCACAATGTCAGAAGTCAGTGTGACCCCGCATAGATACTGTGACCCGCGATAAAAAACTTACCTCATATAAGCAGGCGATGGCTGATGAGAGACTACTACTCCCATCAGGCTACGTCTACTGTCACTAATAACAGTGAAAGCAGGAGACGCTGATGGGAGAAGCAGTCTCTTGTCAGCCGGAGCCTGTGTGCAAACTTAAAAAAAAATTAAAAATGTAAAATAATTAAATACACATTCAAATAAGAATAGGAAACAATATACTTACCTTAATGCCCAATCCCCGATGACCTTGTCTCCTGTAAACAATCAAAAATTAAAAAACACCATATATAGGGTTAAACGAATTTGCTTGGGTCCCTGCTTACTCGGCAAGCTATAGCGCTCACCGAATAAGCTGCAGAGGGAAGCCGGCTTCCTGAATTGCAGCGGCTGATCAGCTGTTCGGCAGGAGGCACGACACATGCATGGAGAGCCTAACAAACAGGACCCACAAATAACATCAGCTGAAATACTGGACTCTGAAAACTAGTGATGTGGCTGTTTCAAGGTGCACAAAAAGGAGGCACTTGAAGAAAAATAGGCTACATGGTCAAGTCGCCAGAAGAAAGCCATTACTGCGCAAATGACACAAAGTATCTCATCTACAATACGCAAAACAACACAGAGACAAGCCTCAAAACTTCTGAAACAAGGTAACTTGGAGTGATGAGACCAAAATTGAACTTTTTTGGCCACAACAATAAACATTACATTTGGAGAGAGGTCAACAAGGCCTATGATGAAAGGTACACCATTCCTGCTGTAAAGCACGGAGGTGGAGTGCTGATGTTTTGGGGATGTGTGAGCTACAAAGGCACATGAAACTTGGTCAAAGTTGAAGGAAAGATTAATGCAGCTCGATATGAGCAAATACTGGAGGCAAATTTGCAATCATCAAGCTGGAAGCTGCGCATGGGACATACTTGGATGTTCCAACATGACAACGATCCTAAACACAAGGCCAAGTCGACCTGTCATTAGCTACAGCAGCACGATGTGAAGATTCTGGAGTGGTCATCTTAGTATCCTGACTTCAATATCATTGAGCCACTCTGGGGAGATCTCAAGCGTATAGTTCATGCTAGACAGCCAAGGAACTTACAGGAACGGGAGACTTTTTGGCAAGAGTGGGCAGCTTTAATATCTGAGAAAATAAAGAACCTCATCCACAACTATCACAAAAGACTTCAAGCTGTCATTGATGTTAGAGGGGGAAATACACGGTATTAAGAAATTGAGTATGTGAACTTTTGATCAGGGTCATTTGAATGTTTTGGGTTGTCATTATGATTTAAAAGTAGAAAACATAGTAGTCTGATAATAAATGGCTTCACCCAACCACTAACCATGAGTGGAGAAAAAATTTTGGTGTTATCATTCATGTTCTCTGAAAAAAGGCCACAAAAGCAAAAATTCTTCCTGGGCATGTAAACTTTTGAGCACAACTGTGTAAGAAATTTTGAGATATTCTACTAGTGATGAGCGAGTGTACTAGTTGCTTGGGTTTTCCCGAGCACGCTCTGGTGGTCTCCGAGTATTTGTAAGTGCTCGGAGGTTTAGTTTTAGTTGACGCAGCTGCACGATTTACGGCTGCTAACCAGCCTGAGTACATGTGGGGGTTGCCTGGCTGCTAGGGAATTCCCACATGTATTCAAGCTGTCTGGCAGCCGCAAATCATGCAGCTGAGGTGACGAAAACTAAATTTCCGAGCACTTACAAATACTCAGAGATCAGCCGAGCGTGCTCGGGACAACCCGAGCAACGAGTACACTCACTCATCACTATCTACTACCACATCTATTAACTACTTTCCAGGAGGTCTTTAGAACAGGGCACTACCTAAATCTATGCAAGAAGCCATTATAGTAATCATACCTAAGCCAGGTATAGATCAACTCATTCCCGACTCCTAAAGACCCATATCCTTGTTGCCTATGAATATCAAAACTATAGCCAAAGTATGAGCCAATAGACTTAATAAAGTTTGTGACAACGGGGCATTTTATCATAATTAACCAGACGTCTACTTTCAGTAAGCCAAGATGCATAGACTTATCTATATCTTGAATTGATTTTATGTGTTTGTTCTATAGTTGGTCAAGAACATACACTGTTTTCACATGAGACTTAACCCCTTCCCGACCTTTGACGCATACGCTGCGTCATGGAAAGATCGCGTCCCTGCAGGCCGGGTGAAAGGGTTAACTCCCATTTCACCCGATCTGCAGGGACAGGGGGAGTGGTAGTTTAGCCCAGGGGGGGTGGCTTCACCCCCTCGTGGCTACGATCGCTCTGATTGGCTGTTGAAAGTGAAACTGCCAATCAGAGCGATTTGTAATATTTCACCTAAAAAACTGGTGAAATATTACAATCCAGCCATGGCCGATGCTGCAATATCATCGGCCATGGCTGGAAACACTTATGTGCACCCACCCCACCCCTCCGATCGCCCCCCCAGCCCCCCGATCTGTGGTCCGCTCCCCTCCGTCCTGTGCTCCGCTCCCCCGTCCTCCTGTCCGCTTCCCCGTGCACCAATCACACCCCCTGTGCTGCAATCAAACCCCCCCGCACTCCGATCCCCCCCCCGCACACAGCGACCCCCCCCCCGTGCTCCGATCCACCCCCCCCGCACAGCGATCCCTCACCCCGTGCTCCAATCCTTCCCCGTGCTCCAATCCTCCCTCCCGTGTTCCGATCCACCCCCCCCATGATCCGATCCACCCCCCCGTGCTCCGACGCCCCCCCCGTGCCCTGATCTCCCCCCCCTTATACTTACCTGGCCGCCCGAGGTCCGTCCGTCTTCTTTCCTGGGCGCCGCCATCTTCCAAAATGGCGGGCGCATGTGCAGTGCGCCCGCCGAATCTGCCGGCCGGCAGATTCGTTCCAGAGTGAATTTTGATCACTGAGATATATCCTATCTCAGTGATCAAAATAAAAAAAATAGTAAATGACCCCCCCCTTTGTCACCCCCATAGATAGGGACAATAAAAAAAATAAAGAATTTTTTTTTTTTTCACTAAGGTTGGGGTAAGAACTAGGGTTAGGGTTAGGGGTAGGGTTAGGGGTAGGGTTAGGGTTAGGGGTAGGGTTAGGGTTAGGGGTAGGGTTAGGGGTAGGGTTAGGGCTAGGGTTAGGGGTAGGGGTAGGGTTAGGGCTAGGGTTAGGGGTAGGGTTAGGGCTAGGGTTAGGGTTTCGGTATGTGCACACGTATTCTGGTCCTATGCGGATTTTTCCGCAGCGGATTTGAAAAATCCACAGTGCTAAACCGCTGCCGATTTATCGTGGATTTACCGCGGTTTTTCTGCGCATTTCACTGCGGTTTTACAACTGCGATTTTCTATTGGAGCAGTTCTAAAACCGCTGCGGAATCCGCAGAAAGAAGTGACATGCTGCGGAATGTAAACCGCTGCGTTTCCGTGCAGTTTTTCCGCAGCATGTGTACAGCGATTTTTGGTTCCCATAGGTTCACATTGAACTGTACACTCATGGGAAACTGCTGCGGATCCGCAGCGTTTTCCGCAGCGTGTGCACATACCTTTAGAATTAGGCTATGTGCACACGGTGCGGATTGGCCGCTGCGGATTCGCAGCAGTGTTCCATCGGGTTTACAGTACCATGTAAACATATGGAAAACCAAATCCGCTGTGCCCATGGTGCAGAAAATACCGCGCGGGAACGCTGCGTTGTATTTTCCGCAGCATGCCAATTCTTTGTGCGGATTCCGCAGCGTTTTACACCTGTTCCTCAATAGGAATCCACAGGTGAAATCCGCACAAAAAACACTGGAAATCCACGGTAAATCCACAGGTAAAACGCAGTGCCTTTTACCCGCGGATTTTTCAAAAATGATGCTGAAAAATCTCATACGAATCCGCAACGTTGGCACATAGCCTTAGAGTTGGGTTGGAATTAGGGTTGTGGTTAGGGTTAGGGGTGTGTTGGGGTTAGGGTTGTGGTTAGGGGTGTGTTGGGGTTAGGGTTGTGATTAGGGTTACGGCTACAGTTGGGATAAGGGTTAGGGGTGTGTTGGAGGTAGAATTGAGGGGTTTCCACTGTTTAGGCACTTCAGGGGGTCTCCAAACGCAACATGGCGCCACCATTGATTCCAGCCAATCTTGTATTCAAAAATTCAAATGGTGCTCCCTCACTTCCGAACCCCGACGTGTGCCCAAACAGTGGTTTACCCCCACATATGGGGTACCAGCATACTCAGGACAAACTGCGCAACAATTACTGGGGTCCAATTTCTCCTGTTACCCTTGAGAAAATAAAAAATTGCTTGCTAAAACATCATTTTTGAGGAAAGAAAAATGATTTTTTATTTTCACGGCTCTGCGTTGTAAACGTCTGTGAAGCACTTGGGGGTTCAAAGTGCTCACCACATATCTAGATAAGTTCCTTGGGGGGTCTAGTTTCCAAAATGGGCTCACTTGTGGGGGGTTTCTACTGTTTAGGCACACCAGGGGCTCTGCAAACGCAACGTGACGCCCGCAGACCATTCCATCAAAGCCTGCATTTCAAAAGTCACTACTTCCCTTCTGAGCCCCCACGTGTGCCCAAACAGTGGTTTACCCCCACACATGGGGCATCAGCGTACTCAGGAGAAACTGGACAACAACTTTTGCGGTCCAATTTCTCCTGTAACCCTTGGGAAAATAAAAAATTCTGGGCTAAAAAATTATTTTTGAGGAAAGAAAACGTATTTATTATTTTCACTGCTCTGTGTTATGAACTTCTGTGAAGCACTTGGGGGTTCAAAGTGCTCACCTCACATCTAGATAAGTTCCTTTCGGGGTCTAGTTTCCAAAATGGGGTCACTTGTGGGGGGTTTCTACTGTTTAGCCACATCAGGGGCTATGCAAACGCAACGTGACGCCCGCAGAGCATTCCATCAAAGTCTGCATTTCAAAACGTCACTACTTCACTTCCGAGCCCCAGCATGTGCCTAAACAGTGGTTTACCCCCACATATGGGGTATCAGCGTACTCAGGAGAAACTGGACAACAACTTTTGGGGTCAAATTTCTCCTGTTACCCTTGGGAAAATAAAAAATTGCGGGCTAAAATTCATTTTTGAGAAAATAATTTTTTTTTTTTATTTTCATGGCTCTGCGTTATAAACTTCTGTGAAGCACTTGAGGGTTCAAAGTGCTCACCACACATCTAGATTAGTTCCTTTGGGGGTCTAGTTTCCAAAATGGGGTAATTTGTGGGGGATCTCCAATGTTTAGGCACACAGTGGCTCTCCAAACGCGACATGGTGTCCGCTAATGATTGGAGATAATTTTCCATTTAAAAAGCCAAATGGCGTGCCTTCCCTTCTGAGCCCTGCCGTGCGCCCAAACAGTGGTTTACCCCCACATATGGGGTATCTGCATACTCAGGACAAACTGGACAACAACATTTGTGGTCCAATTTCTCCTATTACCATTGGCAAAATAGGAAATTCCAGGCTAAAAAATCATTTTTGAGAAAAGAAAAATTATTTTTTATTTTCATGGCTCTGCATTATAAACTTCTGTGAAGCACCTGGGGGTTTAAAGTGCTCAGTATGCATCTAGATAAGTTCCTTGGGGGGTCTAGTTTCCAAAATGGGGTCACTTGTGGGGGAGCTCCATTGCATAGGCACACAGGGGCTCTCCAAATGCGACATGGTGTCCGCTAACAATTGGAGCTAATTTTCCATTCAAAAAGTTAAAAGGCGCGCCTTCCCTTCCGAGCCCTGCCGTGTGCCCAAACAGTGGTTTACCCCCACATATGAGGTATCGGCGTACTCGGGAGAAATTGCTCAACAAATTTTAGGATCCATTTTATCCTATTGCCCATGTGAAAATGAAAAAATTGAGGCGAAAATAAATTTTTTGTGAAAAAAAAGTACTTTTTCATTTTTACGGATCAATTTGTGAAGCACCTGAGGGTTTAAAGTGCTCACTAGGCATCTAGATAAGTTCCTTGGGGGGTCCAGTTTCCAAAATGGGGTCACTTGTGGGGGAGCTCCAATGTTTAAGCACACAGGGTCTCTCCAAACGCGACATGGTGTCCGCTATCGATGGAGATAATTTTTCATTCAAAAAGTCAAATGGCGCTCCTTCCCTTCCGAGCCTTACCATGTGCCCAAACAGTGGTTTACCCCCACATGTGAAGTATCGGTGTACTCAGGATAAATTGCCAAACAAATTTTAGGATCCATTTTATCCTGTTGTCCATGTGAAAATGAAAAAATTGAGGCTAAAAGAATTTTTTTGTGAAAAAAAAGTACTTTTTCATTTTTACGGATCAATTTGTGAAGCACCTGGGGGTTTAAAGGGCTCACTATGCATCTAGATAAGTTCCTTGGGGCGTCTAGTTTCCAAAATGGGGTCACTTGTGGGGGAGCTCCAATTTTTAGGCACACGGGGGCTCTCCAAATGTGACATGGTGTCCGCTAAAGAGTGCAGCCAATTTTTCATTCAAAAAGTCAAATGGCGCTCCTTCCCTTCCAAGCCCTGCCGTGCGCCCAAACAGTGGTTTACCCCCACATATGAGGTATCAGCGTACTCAGGACAAATTGGACAACAACGTACGTGGTTCAGTTTCTCCTTTTACCATTGGGAAAATAAAAAAATTGTTGCTGAAAAATCATTTTTGTGACTAAAAAGTTAAATGTTCATTTTTTCCTTCCATGTTGCTTCTGCTGCTGTGAAGCACCTGAAGGGTTAATAAACTTCTTGAATGTGGTTTTGTGCACCTTGAGGGGTGCAGTTTTTAGAATGGTGTCACTTTTGGGTATTTTCAGCCATATAGACCCCTCAAACTGACTTCAAATGTGAGGTGGTCCCTAAAAAAAATGGTTTTGTAAATTTCGTTGTAAAAATGAGAAATCGCTGGTCAAATTTTAACCCTTATAACTTCCTAGCAAAAAAAAATTTTGTTTCCAAAATTGTGCTGATGTAAAGTAGACGTGTGGGAAATGTTATTTATTAACTATTTTGTGTCACATAACTCTCTGGTTTAACAGAATAAAAATTCAAAATGTGAAAATTGCGAAATTTTCAAAATTTTCGCCAAATTTCCGTTTTTATCACAAATAAACACAGAATTTATTGACCTAAATTTACCACTAACATGAAGCCCAATATGTCACGAAAAAACAATCTCAGAACCGCTAGGATCCATTGAAGCGTTCCTGAGTTATTACCTCATGAAGGGACACTGGTCAGAATTGCAAAAAACGGCAAGGTCTTTAAGGTCAAAATAGACTGGGTCATGAAGGGGTTAAACATTGATTTTTGATAATTTTGAATGGCTACTTTTTTCCTCTTATATCAGCTCCTACAACTTGTTGTCTGCTATCTTTCCAAGACAGTGATGCAGGGTCAATGAACAGTGGATGTTTGCTTAATATGTTGAATGACCATTGTGCGTGTCATCTGGCTTGTCGACTTGCAAAACAGAGTGGTAAAAACGATGCAAATTGATTAAATAGTCAAGCAATGCGAGTTAACCTCATCACATCTTCATCTTGAACTCTGGATGCTGGCTTGAAGGACAGCAGCCTCTAATAATACACATCCAGACAGGCAAGGGATCCTCAGATCCAAAGAACTAGAGACTCTTTACCAAACCACAGCCAGAAACACTCTACTGAATAGCTGCCAGATCATGGCTCCATCACGAGGGACACAGATTTGACATTCTACAGGATGCCAGCTTAGGGAAACACGGCCTGGCTGAAAGAAATACAGATCTGGCCATTGACCATCAATGAACCATGGATACATTTCGGGTAGTCAGGATTTGGATCCACCGGTCACTTGAGCCCAATGGATTTGTCTGGGAAAGTGAGGAATGGGGCCCACCAGTCACCTGGCTGCATGGAGATGTTCGGAGAAGCCTGGTTGTAACCCTCTGAGTAGTATTACACACACTGTGAAAGAGCAGGCATTCAGTGGGATGATCACTGGTCCATGCGGTTTCAGCAAGCGGACTAGAGCACCTGCGGACCCCAGTTTCTCCACAAGGTGATTTCCAAGGTAATACATACTGACAAGTCGGGCTTTATGCCTACCAGATCTATAGCAATAGATATTCGTAGACTAGATCGTAATCTCGAATCCCAATAGACTACGTAGAGGAGACACGTACCAGCGGCTGGGAATCAGCATTATTGGTCATGCTGATCCCCGATGCCCCTGCTGGAGGCAGCTCTCACCATTGTCACCTGCTCATGCGGAGATCAGCGTTGAGAGTTGAATACAGCCCCTGCTGTCCACATTGAGATTTCTCACAGTTAACTGTGATGATTTCACTCATGTCAGCGCAGTTCATGGAACCTGCTCTTGCTGAAGCGAGTCATTCTCCCCAGCTCTTCAGCAAGAGCGGTCGCCTCAGGCCACCGCTCATGCTGATGAGCAAATGTAGCACAGATGGATTACGGCAAGGGACACTATGGATTCTTTCAGCTTGGGACAGGTGAAAGACATTGTTGTTTTCTATATTTTTTTACTGGTGACATTGGCTTCAGGAGATTAGGTGTTAAGGTGAGTATAATGTACTTTTTATTTTATGCTTAATTTTACAGTTGATATAGACAGTGGGGGCTGAATGCAACTCTAAACATTGTCCCCTGCTCACGCTGATGGTAGGCGACAATGATGAGAGCTGTCTTCAGCACCTGGCGTCTGAGAACAGAGCGAACTATACCGGCTTTTCTCAGGCACCAATAAGCGTGATACTGATGTGGCACACAGTTGCCATATGTATGAAACATACGAACACATGAACATCTCCGGTACAGGTTGTTCCAGTACCGGAAATAACAGGAAATGTGAAGGAGGCCTTAGAGTGGGACTGAGGAAGATGGGGGATTGTATCTTCCTATTGTTTGTTTTATATGTTAAAAATTTTAAATATTCTGAATAAAAAACATGATTAAAAAAATGTTCTGAAAATATAATAAAACAGGAAGCACACGTTTTGAATGCAGTCTGGCATTCTTTTTTTGTGGCTTTAAAAAGGAATGCCGACTGCGTTCAAAACGCGCTGCCTTTGTGCTTCCTGTTTTCTTATATCATGTTTCTGTAACAAATTTGTATGTACTGGATGCAGTTGGACTAATATTTTTTACTACAAGCTGGAACCTCATCACCTTTTTCTACATTTATCTCCATTTCGTCAGCATTCCACAAACTTTTCTATATTATTATCATAAAACAAGCTGATGGATTTTCTCCCCTTTGTATTTGAAGCAGTTCCATGACCCCAGTCAATACCCAGGTAGTTAAAATCTCCCATAATCACCACTGTACCATCCTGTGGAGCCCGAACCATCTGAATATGCAGCCAACAATCCAACACCTCAGTGATGTTGGGGGGCTATAGATAACACCAAAAATTACCTTCTCAGCATCTAATTCCCTATGTAATTCCACCTACAAGGTTTCACCCTCGTCCCAATCTCCTCCCGTATTGAATCTTTCGGTCTCCCTTCCATATCACCTTGAATGTGATATAGAAGGGTTAATAGTTTGCCTTTAAGTGCCTTTTGCCTTTAATTGTTAGAATTACTAGAATCTGTTGACGCAGTAGTCTGATGGTCTCCTCTTCAAGGAGACTATACTTCTTATCATGTATGTTCTCAATAGTCAGCAACAACATGTTCTGGGTGCGTGGTAAATAAAGTATGACCCTGGGTGATGGTGGGGGCTACATGACTTACATTGAGATGCATTTGTTGTAAATGGTATAAAACTTTGCCTTGTTTTTTGATATATCAGATAAAAGTGACTTGCTCACAGAATATGTGTGAGGTGTCCTTTGTCTCCAAGCGCGCTTGTAAAATGACGGGTGTAACCTCCTGGTTTGGCCTCACTGGTGATCTGGGATCTGGCATATCTGACATTGGGTCAGAACACAAACAGCTATGACCGTTTTGGCGTCCGAACGGGGCCTGTGGTAACCAGCCTATTCGGAATCCGTATGTGGGAGCTTCCTGTGAGATTGGACATGCAAAACACCAGCTGCAGCAAGGTGAGAAATTTTATTCTTACACTGTTTTGCACTTGCAATCTCTTTAGGATCTCTCCATACCTCTGGGTAAAAGGCTGCGAACATGGTTTAAAAGAATCTACATCACCAGTGAGTTTTGTGTTTTGACTGTTTATGTCTGTATGAGAGTTGAATAATAGAGTAATAAGATAATTGTCATCTGTAATATTTTTCAATATACTAATTGGTTCTGTATTTGTGCAAGTGTGAAGTACAGAGCTGGGATAGACCTCATATGCAGTCTCGCTGACTGCGCCTGTGCGGCTGCCCTGCTTGTGGATCCCAACCCCGCAGTGTGAATAAATCATAAGACACTGCGAGGCTGGGATTCACAAGCAGGGCGGCCGCACAGGCGCAGTCAAAGAGACTGCATATGAGGTCAGACGGGCAGCGCTCACTGCGCCTGCCCCAGGCAGGACAAAAGAGCGCAGGCGCCGGATGATTTGAAAACAGCGCTGAGGAGGCGGCGCCCAGCGCTGAGAAGACATTTGAGTGATGGCTGTGAGGCGTCTGCAGCGGGGGGGGGGAAAGGCCTGTATCCAGGACTGAAGACAGGTATTTTGGAGACATTACAAAACGCATTATTTCTGCATTTACAGCACCAATAACTAAAAGAGCCACCTTGTCAGAAAGCAGCATTACTGCTGCACAAGGTGGCTCTTTTAATTTCAAACGCCTGGGGGGGGATTGACAGGTTCCCATTAATTTGCCAGTTTAGTAGTTTCCTTACACAAGATGGTATAGTTACCGTGTATTTCTAGGTTGTCTTCATATAATATATAGTTTTTTAGTCATTCATTATATTGGCTCAAACCATAGTCACTGTTTTATTTGTCTTTTCCACTTCTTATACCTTATCGCAAGCAACTAGCATTGGTATTTGGTATTTTTCAAATCCCTTCTTTTTATATTTGGAACTGTTAGTTATGAATTTATATATGGCTGCTACTTTCTTACAATAAGCTTGTGCTTTGCTGTGGCCTATGGCATTGTGCTCCCCCATTTTATTACTCAGCACCTTTCGTAATTATATATATTTTAATATATATAATTTTCTTTTGGTAACATATTTTGTGAATCAAATTTAGTTCTTAAGGGGTACTCTACCCAATCAAATACGGGTATAAATATTTGGACATTAATGTGTGACTTATATAAACACTTGTGTAATATTGCAGAAATGGTGTATATGGCAAGAGTAGTGAAAGTAACACCTGACACCAGAATGTCTGAGGACAGGGAAAAGAGTCAGGTACCAGACAACGTTTGGGCAAGGGGAAAATCTGATGTGGGTCAGCTGCCCATTCCCCCTGTCATGATAAATTAAGAGAAGGAACCACTCCTCTTTGGTTAACGCAATACCCTTTTGAGCCTAGTCAAATCAATGGCCCTGAGCAAGGATATTAAAGAGTATGTTAAGCCAGGGGTTCTAGTGCAGAAATCTTCCCCCTGTAACACCCCTTTGTATCCCATTAAGAAGAAAAAGGACCCAAGGGATCCCCTGACACTTACAGAATAGTCATGACTTACGGGCTATTAATGATGTTACAGTGAGTGTGACCTCAATTGTCCCTAATACACACACCGTACGGTCACAGATCCCAGCTATATCAAAATGTTTCACAATCACTTATTTGGCAAATGCATTCTTCACCTCATCCACAGATTGTACTATTACAGTACGTGGATGACCTCCTGCTCTGCAGCCTGGACCAGATGTCCTTGCTGTGGTTTTTGGCAGAAAAGGTTGCAAAGTCTCACGTGACAAACTACAGTATTGCAAACAAAACGTGACATTTTTAGGCCGCGATATTTCTAAAGGTATAAGACTCCTGATTAACAGAAAAAAGCAGGCAGTGCTGACACAACAGCATAGAGGGAAACAGAGACCGATAGCTTACTACTCAGCACAATTAGACCCAGTGATTAGAGGGTCTCCTACGTGTGTCCGTGCTGTAAGAGCTGCTGTATTACTACTAGGCATATGAGCTCACACTGACTTTTTATTTTTGACAATTTGTTCCCCACGTGACATTAATGCCATACTCGTACAAGTTCAACCAAAACACCTGTCTATGGCTAGACAGATCAGACTTGAATATGCTATAATACTAATTCCTGAATACGTTACCCTCAAAAGATATAATGTTCTGAATCCAGCCACTCATCTGCCTGTGGATTCAGAAAAGGGGGAATTAGTGACAACGTTGGCAGAAGAGAAAAAAAAAAAACGAGTACTCTGGTACGTACGCACGAACATGACTGCATAGGAACTGATGAGTCAGGAGACAGTGGGTTTTACATATGTTCATGGAAAAAAAAAACCTGTTCCTAATGCATATTTTGAGGGGGTTTTTTTGTAGATGGCTCCAGATACCACCAGGATGGGTGGTTGTACACTGGATATGCAGTAGTATCCTCACATGAGGTAATCCGAGCTGAACCACTCACTCCTCACATGTCGGTGCAAGAGGCAGAGCTGAAGGCACTCACTGAGGCGTGTAGAGCTGCTGCAGGAAAAGTTGCTAACCGTTACACAGATTCGAATTGTGCATGAGGAATATCCCATGATTATTGCCTTATCTGGAGAAGCAGAACGTTTCTAACATCAGCCGGTAAGCCCATTAAAAATGCAGAGCTGGTCAAACAATTAGTGGAGGCATTGATGTTACTAGTCCAGGTTGGCATTGTCAAGGTAAAAGCACACACGAACAGTGACTCTGTGGAGGTGGAGGGCAACAGAAGGGCGGACGAGGCTGCTAAAGTAGCAGCAAGGCGGCCTAGGGAGCAATGGACGGTGGCGGGGAGTCAGCGTATTCCAGCCACACTGAGCCAAGATGTCCTGAAATCCCTCCAGCTGTCCAAACAGAGAAGGAACACTGTGGAAGAATGGGAGTGGAGCTGGACTCAGAAGGAGTATGGGAGAATAAGGATAAATTGTATATACCATGGTCCCTGTTCCTAATTATGGCGCAAGCAACAAATGGCCCCACTCACACCTCAAAATGTCACGTGTCCATGGTAGATGCCTTCTGGATCGCTCCTGGCTTCAGTTACGCAGCCGCAAAGCTCGTACAGTCATGCCTCATCTGTACACAGCACAACCCAGGTAAAACAGTAAAAGTCCCTAAGAAAGCGACACCCAGGCCTCTCTACCTGTTTCAGAGAGTGCAGACTGGCTAAATACAGCTACCCAAGGTAGGAGTGTGTGAAAAATATCCTAGTATGTGTAGATCTCTTCTCTGGTTGGCTGGAAGCCTATCATGTAAAATGTACAAATGCTAAAGCGACTGCAGACAATTTGATAAAAAAGCTGATCTGCAGGTATGGTGTCCTAGAAACCACAGAAAGTGAAAGAGGTACACACTTCACGGGAATAGAGCAAGCATTTCATACACCATATAGACCACAAAGCAGTGGGAAAGTGGAAAGACTAAACGAAACACTTAAACTGAAAAATTCAAAGGCCATGGCAGACACAGGAAAGAGCGGGGTAGTGTTTGCCTCTTGTACTCTTTTCAGTCAGACACACTCCAAATAGAAAGACAGACTTATCTCCTTTTGAAGTCCTGTTTGGTAGTTTGCCAAAGACTGGTCTGTACTTCCCACAGGTGCTACAAATGCAACACGGTGCTATGACAGCCCATGTCCAGGCCTTGCAGAAAAGACTTAATGTGGTGCATAAACATGTGTTTTCATCCATTCCAGTGCAGACGTACATCAGCTGAATCCAGGTGATTGGTGGTCATACACAGACACGTGAGAAGGAGCCTGGACCCACGGTTTGACAGCCCATTTTAAAGTCCAGCTGAGAGGATTTACCCTCATTTATGTTTTTTGGGCTAAAATCATTTTTGCTATTGGGTCTATTGCACGTTTTTACTTTTGTAGGCTCTTTGTTTCCTGCACATTCAACTTCAATGTTGTCTGTAGTGATGGGCAGTCCGGCTCTTTTTGGTGATCCGGCTCTTTCGGCTCTGCTCACCATAAAGAGCCGGCTCTTTTGGCTCGCGAACCGGCTCTTTTTCAAAATAAAAATCCGTTTTCCATAGTCCATGCTCCAGGTGTTTGCCTGTACAGTGAGGGCCTCATTATAAACCTGTAGAAGTATCTAGTGAAGCAGTACAGACTGTTTTTTAGCATTGCTATTTCCTCAGATTGTTAGCTCTTGTGAACAGGGCCCTGCTACTCGGTTGTAGTCTTATGTATTACTTTCTAAGGGCTTGTTTTCACATGCGAGGAACATGTCCGTGTCTCGCATGTGGAAACGAAGCTCTGGTGCCAGCACTCCGGAGCGGAGCGTGCGGCTGCATGTGTTGCTATGCGGCCGCACGCTCCGCTCCGGAGTGCCAGCACCAGAGCTTCGTTTCCACATGCGAGACACGGACGTGTTTCTCGCATGTGTGATCCCAGCCTAATATGTGGCATTTTTTTGTACATGTCCATTCTGATTTAGTAAGTGCTGTGATGTGCTGGCGCTGTATGAGACTATAATTCATAAAAATAAAGGCATGTTACCAGCACTGGTGAAAGTGAAAAAAATAAAAATTAGGCTCCATGCCTGCGCAGTATGACATCCACATACAGATTGGACGCAGTCATCCTGATTTGGGGGGCGTCTACATTGACAATCATGTTTATTGGATTCGCTGCCACGTACCAGGATGTCTGCAGATTTTTTAACACCCAAAATTCGCAACAAGCTGCGTTTTGGGAGCACATGACAAATCCTGATGCATCCTGATCCTGATGCAATTGCAGGTCCATGCGTCCCTATGTCAAGTGTAGAGATGCAATCTGGACCACGTATAATATTGCCCAGCCACATAGTATATTGCCCAGCCACATAGTATATTGCCCAGTCACGTAGTATATTGCCCAGCCACATAGTATATTGCCCAGCCACATAGTATATTGCCCAGCCACATAGTATATTGCCCAGCCACATAGTATATTGCCCAGTCACGTAGTATATTGCCCAGCCACATAGTATATTGCCCAGTCACATAGTATATTGCCCAGCCACATAGTATATTGCCCAGCCACATAGTATATTGCCCAGTCACGTAGTATATTGCCCAGCCACATAGTATATTGCCCAGTCACGTAGTATATTGCCCAGCCACATAGTATATTGCCCAGTCACGTAGTATATTGCACAAGCCACGTAGTATATTGTCCAGCCACGTAGTATATTGCCCAGTGACATAGTATATTGCCCAGCCACGTAGTATATTGCCCAGTCACGTAGTATATTGCCCAGCCACATAGTATATTGCCCAGCCACATAGTATATTGCCCAGCCACATAGTATATTGCCCAGCCACATAGTATATTGCCCAGTCACGTAGTATATTGCACAAGCCACGAAGTATATTGTCCAGCCACGTAGTATATTGCCCAGTGACATAGTATATTGCCCAGCCACGTAGTATATTGCCCAGTCATGTAGTATATTGCCCAGCCACGTAGTATATTGCCCAGTGACGTAGTATATTGCCCAGTCACATAGTATATTGCCCAGTCACGTAGTATATTGCCCAGCCACGTAGTATATTGCCCAGTCACGTAGTATATTGCCCAGCCACGTAGTATATTGCACAGCCACGTAGTATATTGCCCAGTCACGTAGTATATTGCCCAGCCACATAGTATATTGCCCAGCCACATAGTATATTGCCCAGCCACATAGTATATTGCCCAGCCACATAGTATATTGCCCAGCCACATAGTATATTGCCCAGCCACATAGTATATTGCCCAGCCACATAGTATATTGCCCAGCCACATAGTATATTGCCCAGCCACATAGTATATTGCCCAGCCACATAGTATATTGCCCAGCCACATAGTATATTGCCCAGCCACATAGTATATTGCCCAGTCACGTAGTATATTGCACAGCCCGCGTAGTCTATTGCCCAGCCCGCGTAGTATATTGCCCAGCCCGCGTAGTAATTGCCCAGCGCATGTAGTATATTGCCCAGCCACGTAGTATATTGCCCAGTGACATAGTAT
The DNA here is from genome assembly GCF_032444005.1 of Ranitomeya imitator. Taxonomy (NCBI): domain Eukaryota; kingdom Metazoa; phylum Chordata; class Amphibia; order Anura; family Dendrobatidae; genus Ranitomeya; species Ranitomeya imitator. Next base: position 364,422,478 of record NC_091283.1, read on the forward strand.
ATTGCCCAGTTACGTAGTATATTGCCCACTTACGTAGTATATTGCCTAGTGACGTAGTATATTGCCCAGTCACGTAGTATATTGCCCAGTTACATAGTATATTGCCCAGCCACGTAGTATATTGCCAAGTGACGCAGTATACAGCACAGAGCCACGTAGTATATTGCACAGCGACGTAGTATACAGCACAGAGCCACATAGTATATTGCACAGCGATGTAGTATACAGCAGAGAGCCACGTAGTATATTGGCCAGTCACGTAGTATATTGCACAGCCCACGTGGTATATTGCCCAGTGACATAGTATACAGCACAGAGCCACATTGTATATTGCACAGCGACGTAGTATACAGCACAGAGCCACGTAGTATATTGCCCAGTCACGTAGTATATTGCCCAGCCAGGTTTGTTACAGGTTAAAAAATAAAAAATAAACATATACTCACCTTTCCGAGGGCCCCTTGTAGTCCACGGCAGCTTCCGGTCCCAGGGCTGGTATGAGCGCAGGACCTGTGATGACGTCGCGGTCACATGACCGTGACATCATGGCAGGTCCTTCTCCCATACCATCTTTGCCACCGGAACCTGCAACGGAAGATGGCGGCCAGCACGAGCGACTACGGAGGGTGAGTATAGCAGGTTTTTTTAAAATTATTTTTAACATTACATTTTTTACTATTGATGCCGCATAGGCAGCGTCAATAGTAAAAAGTTGGTCACACAGGGTTAATAGTGGCGGTAACGGAGTGCGTTACCCGCGGCATAACGTGGTCCGTTACCACCGGCATTAACCCTGTGTTAGCAGGGAATATGTGGGCGACAGGCACTGACTGCGGGGAGTAAGGAGCGGCCATTTTTTTCCGGACTGTGCCCGTCGCTGATTGGTCGCGGCAGCCATGACAGTCAGCTGGCGAGACCAATCAGCGAATGAATAACCGTGACAGAAAGAAAGAAGGACAGACGGAAGTGACCCTTAGACAATTATAAAGTATATATCAGTATATAATGCCATGGATGAGGCCAGTAAAGTATATCTTTATGTGGGACTAAGGTAGCTCAAATCCTGACTCCAGCACTGACTGAAGGATGGTGGAACACTAATCCTTGCAGTCTGGGGGCACTTAAGGGTTAACAGTCCACAGATCCCTCTCTCCTCACTGCTCCTCCCACCAGTCACAGTCACTTCACTACCCTGAATCTGATAGGCTGCAGGCACCAGCAGCCAAGAAAGAAAAAAAAAAAAAAAGACTCGGCTCACTCACACTGCAGAGCCGACTCCTTTCCTTCACAGCAGGGAGTCGGCTCTTTGTGTCAGCTCGTTCACCAACGACACATCACTAGTTGTCTGTGGCCATAAATCAGTGGAGAGGAGCTCAGAGAAAGGCTGCCGTCACACTAGCAGTATTTGGTCAGTATTTTACATCAGTATTTGTAAGCCAAAACCAGGAGTGGGACAAATAGAGGAAAGGTATAATAGAAACATATGCACCACTTCTGCATTTATCACCCACTCCTGGATTTGGCTTACAAATACTGATGTAAAATACTGATAGCGTGACAGCAGTCAAAGAGATAAGACTGACAGAAGGGGCTCAGTTACCAGTCGGCCATTTTCTCTCATTAGTGCAGCTTTCCTCACACACTGAGCAGCACTTCTGTCCATACAATGGGGGGGAGCACACGGCAAGAGCACTCCAGTCTCAGAGTGTGAGAAAGGGGCAGCAGAAAACACCGACGGTCTCTGTGCTCAAAGAGTTAAAATCACCCCCCTGCCCAGTAATTGGGAATCTCCAGCACCTACCTCCACCTGCAGAGCCGCACACCACATATATGGCTGTTCTGTGCGCACAGGACCTGTGATGAGGTCACAGGAGGGGAGGAGTCAGGGGTCACATGATCAGGGGCCTCAGTGTATGCAGGACTCTGCTGTGCTCTGTGCTGGTTGTCATGGTGCTGGATGGGGGGAAGATTATGTGTGAGGTTAGGAGGGGTTTACAGGGTGGATGTAGCAGAGCCGTGTGTGTACAAGGTGTACGGAGTGGAGCCGTGTGTGTGCGAGGTGTATGGAGCAGAGCCGTGTGTGTACGAGGTGTACGGAGTGGAGCCGTGTGTGTGCGAGGTGTATGGAGCAGAGCCACGTGTGTACGGGGTGTGGGGAGCAGAGCTGTGTGTGTATGAGGTATACGGAGAGGAGCCGTGTGTGTACGAGGTGTACGGAGCAGAGCTGTGTGTGTATGAGGTATACGGAGAGCAGCCGTGTGTGTACGAGGTGTACGGAGTGGAGCCGTGTGTGTGCGAGGTGTATGGAGCAGAGCCACGTGTGTACGGGGTGTGGGGAGCAGAGCTGTGTGTGTATGAGGTATACGGAGAGGAGCCGTGTGTGTACGAGGTGTACGGAGCAGAGCTGTGTGTGTATGAGGTATACGGAGAGCAGCCGTGTGTGTACGAGGTGTACGGAGTGGAGCCGTGTGTGTGCGAGGTGTATGGAGCAGAGCCACGTGTGTACGGGGTGTGGGGAGCAGAGCTGTGTGTGTATGAGGTATACGGAGAGGAGCCGTGTGTGTACGAGGTGTACGGAGCAGAGCCGTGTGTGTATGAGGTATACGGAGAGGAGCCGTGTGTGTACGAGGTGTACGGAGCAGAGCCGTGTGTGTATGAGGTATACGGAGAGCAGCCGTGTGTGTACGAGGTGTACGGAGTGGAGCCGTGTGTGTGCGAGGTGTATGGCGCAGAGCCACGTGTGTACGGGGTGTGGGGAGCAGAGCTGTGTGTGTATGAGGTATATGGAGAGGAGCCGTGTGTGTACGAGGTGTATGGAGCGGAGCCGTGTGTGTATGGGGTGTACACAGGGCCGCCATCAGGGCATTACAGCCATGACTGGCGTATGGGGCCCGGTGGGCAGAGGGGCCCCCCCTACAGGCGCTGCGGCACGCTATTGACGTGCGGGCCCGGGCCCGCACGTCAATAGTTTACAGCCGCCGCCAGCCAGTCGGAGGCTGGCAGCTGACTTGAGCGGCTGCAGTGCGCACTTCGCTGGCGTCTGACGTCATTGTCAGCCGTCGGCGAGTGGGTCCTTCACCTGCTTGGAGGGAGTGAGCTTCGCCCGCCGCAGGAGCACGGCCAGGTAAGAACTCGTGTTTTTTTTTTTTGAGAGTGGCATGTCCATGGGGCCCCGGGGCAGAATGCTGGACACGCTGGGGCAGAGATGCTGAACACAGGGGCAGAATGCTGGACAGGGGCAGAGATACTGGACACAGAGGCAGAATGCTGGACAGGGGCAGTATGCTGGACACGGGGGCAGTATGCTGGACACGGGGGCAGTATGCTGGACACGGGGGCAGAATGCTGGACACGGGGGCAGAATGCTGGACACGGGGGCAGAATGCTGGACACGGGGGCAGAATGCTGGACACGGGGGCAGAATGCTGGACACGGGGGCAGTATGCTGGACACATGGGCAGTATGCTGGACACATGGGCAGTATGCTGGACACATGGGCAGTATGCTGGACACATGGGCAGTATGCTGGACACAGGGGCAGTATGCTGGACACAGGGGCAGAATGCTGGACACGGGCAGAATGCTGGACACGGGCAGAATGCTGGACACGGGCAGAATGCTGGACACAGGGGCAGAATGCTGGACACGGGCAGAATGCTGGACACAGGGGCAGAATGCTGGACACGGGCAGTATGCTGTACACAGGGGCAGAATGCTGGACACTGGGGCAGAATGCTGGACACTGGGGCAGAATGCTGGACACGGGCAGAATTGTGGACACGGGCAGAATGCTGGACATCGGGGCAGAATGCTGGACAATGGGGCAGAATGCTGGACATTGGGGCAGAATGCCAGACACGGGGCAGAATGGAGATACGGGGTATGATTGGAGACACGGGGCAGGATGAAAGACATGGGGGCATGACTGGAGACGGATGGGGCAGGATTGGACACAGATGGGGCAGAATGGAGACACAGGGGGCATGATTGGAGACAAGTGGCAGGATTGCAGACATGGCATGATTGGAGACACAGGGCAGGATGAAAGACATGGGGCATGATTGGAGATACTGGGGGCAGAATTGGAGACAGATTGTGCAGGATCATGGGGCAGAATGGATATGATGGAGACAGATGGGTCAGGATGGGGAGATCAAATGGGGCAGAATGGATACTCATGAGGGCAGGATGGGAGAACATATGGCTGGAGCCAGGAATGAGACACACGGTGGCCAGGATGGGAAATATTATTACCATAGGGACTAATTTAAGGATATTATTACTGCAGTGATGTATTTATTTTATTTTTTGAGTATACTGTTTTAAATGAGGGGGCGGTCCTGTTACAGTGTAGAGTGACCCTATGTCGCCTCTTTTTCTTCATGTGGTGTAATGTAGAAGTTGGGAAAAATTAAGTAATGTGTTCTACAAGCGGAGCTCGAGATAACTGTGTTATTTCCTGCAGAGACGAGTCCTGGCTGGATGAAGTGATGGCAGTTTGTGCTAAATGAAAGATGAAGGACTTCACCTAGAGATGTCACTGGTGAGTCAGTGTTACCTATACACTGACACTATACACTGTATACTATATACAGATCTCCTGTGTATAATGTCACTAGTGATCACTGTATTATCTGTACACAGACACTGCATACTAAGTACAGATCTCCTATGAATACTGGCACTTATGGTGATAGTATGGTGCTTTTTTTTATTACTGATCAGAATTGTAGTATTCAGTCACTATGTGGTGGTAATATGTGGTCTGGTCATGGTGCGGTGGTATTTGTTCCTTGTATGTGATATTATTGGTCATTTTAAAAATTGAAAAATAAATAAAAATATACCTAAATTGTATTGCATATTTTAACAAATATTTAATAGGTTACAGAAGAGTAGGGCCCGGCCAAAAGTGTCTACCGTGTTATGGTGGCAGCTTAAAAAATCTTTTGGCCAAAACAAAAGCTGCCGGCTATGTATGTGATCTGGTGATGGGAACTGTTAATGTGTGATAGGTGAGAAGTGGAGTTTTTCCAAGAGAGAGCGATGGGACTGTGGACAGTTCGAGGGGGCCCTGAAAATTTTGCTAGTATGGGGCCCTGAAATTTCTAGTGGCAGCCCTGGGTATACAGAGCAGAGCCGTGTGTGTGCGAGGTGTACGGAGCGGAGCCGTGTGTGTACGAGATCTACAGAGCGGAGCCGTGTGTGTGTAGGGAGGTGGACCAGACTAACTGTCCCTCCTGCGTGTCTGGGCTGGAACTGTTGGGACTGTCACCATTATTCCAGGGGGGAAGAGATTTCTGACAGGAGCAGACCAGACACCTGACTTTTGGGGGACGGGTCCCACTTAAATAGCAGTGTTCTGTCCAACCATATAATTGCTGTCTAGAAAGTTTAGTCATCTTTTTTATGTCTCCGTTATTACAGACATTGTATTTTTGTGTGGATTAAGCCTTCCTATATTTTATATTGTAAGGTAACAGCACCACCTGCTGGCCGTTTAATGCACAGATTCTAGTTTAATTTGCAATGTCTTGTGGGAAGTTCCTACGGCATTGTGGTATTTTTCCTGTTGCATTATGGTCTTATTATGACACTGTGAAGGGAACAGCAGCCATTATTCCTACATGCATCTTAGGAGAAACTACACCATTCGTGTTCTTCATGCTCCTTAAACAGCCTGCTCGAAGCATAGTTGGTAAGCACTATCTATGTGCTATAATCCTGTGTTTATCAATCCGTTTGTTGTGCTAAGTAGATAATCATCAGTTTGTATATTACCTCATGTTACCTGTGTATTGCAGACTATTTGTTTCATGCTCTGTGCAGTTATATATTCTGAAATGCTCCTGTTATTGCATCCTATTGTTTCACCCTTTCCTGTCACATCTGCAATCAATAAAAGAAAGTTACAATTTTACAGCCTCTTTTCTTAAAGAAGACAGGGGGTTTAGCTACATATCTCTTTGCACACCATGCTAACGTGTATGAGGACAGTATAAGCGGTGTGCGCGGGAAGACGGGGATTTGGCGGGGAACCAGAGTGTGAGCACAGAGATGGTTGACTCCCTCTCAACTGACCCAGCTATCTCTGCCATCATACCCGGTTAGCAAGTCCACACCGACTGACAACACACAGCTCAGAGACCTCTGTACCGTACATTGACTGGTGGAGAGCGCATAGCACCATTCTGCTGACCACTGCGAAGGCACCACTCAACCATATCCATGTGATGCCCACTGAGAATCGGCCTGCTCCTGAGGCTGTGACCACTGGACTGTGTACTTCTTCTGCGGCCTTGTCTACTGAACTGTTTGCTTTGCCCGCTGTGCCGTGGACCTACACCTCTACAACATCTTGTGCCCGTACCAGGAGACCATGTTCCAAAGGATTCATCACCGCGAGGAGACAGCGCATCACCTTTCTGCGGGAACGGATCAAAGACATCTCACGCTGCCTGCGGCGCCACCGAGGGATCTTCCAGCCACTTTCCACCAAGGCCCAGAGACTGATAAGTTAAACTGTTGTTACCTTTATTATTGTACCCCCCCCTGCTTTACCTACTGTTGTTCTATATAAAAAATACCTGTTAACCCTTGTTCTGCCTGTGTCATTGCATCCTCAGCACTTGCTAACATCCTACACTTGGCGTAGTCAGCAGGATGCAGTCCAGTGGCACGTAGGCGGCAGAACAAGCAGTTGGGGGTGGCCCCAGGACCAGCATTTCACTGGGGGCCATGCTAAGTAATTTGCCAAAATTCACAGGGAGCAACACTATGTTGTGGAGCTGGACTGAATGCATTTGGAGCATGATGAGAATACATCCCATGACCCCTGCGTTGGAGGCTGAGGTGGCCCTCGATGGGGAAGATAGGAATTCAGTGATGTTGCTGACCCCCAGTGACCGAGATACCTTTGATAAGTTGCTCCAGATATTGGAGGAGACTCACGGAGACCCCACAGACATAAGGGAACTGAGGACACATCTCTTTAGCAGAATGCAGAGGGAGGGGGAGACCATAACCCAATATATAAATGCATTACAGGAGTTACACACTGCGATTGTTAGAAAGGATGGTATGGGGGTAGGTCCCACCGACATAATGCTACGAGACCTCTTAGTACCTGGTTTACAAGCCGTGCTGACAAAACAAGCCCTGTGAGAGCGTGTGCGAATAAACCCCCAAATTACTTTCCCTGAGGTAGGGAGTGAGGCACGCATGCGTGAGCAGGAGCACGGGGTGAAAGTCCCGGTGTGGAAGGTCCAGAGCATGGGGTGCCCATAGACACCATTACTGAATCAATGGGTGGAAAAACTCAGGAGAGAACTTGTGAGTGTGATGGAAGAACTGGCTGACATAAAGAAGAAAGCGGAGGTTACTAATAATCCACCTGAGAGCAGGGAAGGCCCGGAACTTCGCCATGACTCCAGAATGCTTCAACGGCCAGGGCTCATCACTTGTTTCAACTGCGGAGAGAGTGGACACATCGCGCGGGAGTGCACCCGCCAAGGAAGAGTGACTTCTCGCCACCCATTAAACTAGAGGGCTCCGAGCCGAGAGGAAGCCGCCCGGAGCCAGAACAGGTGAGGAAGAGAAGTGGAAGTCCTGCAAGTTTAGTGTCAACATGCCCCCTGATATGGGCAGAGATGGACGGACGTGCAGTGCGATGCCTGGTGGACACGGGCTCGCAGGTGACAATGATGCCAGAGGCTTACTTCCGGCGACATTTTCCTGGAATGAAACTGCTTGAATGGGGCCCTGTGATAAAGTTAATGGCGGCCAACCAACTGCCCATCCCGGTCGCAGGGTTGGTATGCATGCAAGTGTCTATCTGTGGGAAAGACCTGGGAAGGAAAGGCGTGGTACCGACCCAGCGAAAAGTGAGTAATAGACCCATCGTCACCTTGGGGAAGAACATGCTCAAGGAGTTCGGAAGCCTTCTCATCAGGGAGCGCTCTAACGAGATTCTAAAACAGTGGGGCCCGCATACCCCAAAGAAGAATTTTTCAACATCTAGCACAAGTGGCGCAAGTACAAGAGTATAGCTGCAAGGTAGGAGTGTTGGGAAAGTGATTGTCCCTGGCTCCACCAAACTTGTTCTTCCACCAGGACAAGCAGTACTGTTTCTGTCCGTTTGTGCCTGTGTCCCCTTGGAGGGGTTGAGGCCCAAATCGAATCAATCATCTCCTTCAGGACAATTATCTACAGGACTTCTAGTAGCGCATACATTGGCCATTGTACGAGAAGGGACCGTGTCTTTACTGTGCATTAATTTAGGAGATCAGGACATTACCGTTGTTCCCAGAAGTGTGCTGGCTCAAGTAATGAACCCTCCCAAAGAAATAATACCCGCCAAACAGTACAACTGGAAATACAACATGGGGGCCATTGGACTGTTTCAGTAAACTCCATTTCAGTACAAGAACCTCATTACATCAAAGAGGGCCGACCCATACTGGAAAAAATGCGGGCCGAATTGACTGAACTCACACACATACCCAGGTACAACAGGTAGAAGCTCTGTTGGGGAGGTATAAAGATGTTTTTGCTCTCCATAAGGATGATTTTGGCTGCAGCATGGCCATTTTACATGAAATATCAACCGGAAGCACAGCGCCCATAAGAGAGAGTTACCGACAAATTCCCCCACAGTTATACCATGAAGTAAAGAGCATGTTGAACCAGATATTGCAGGTGGGCGTCATTAGGGAGAGCCAGAGTCCGTGGGCTGCCCCAAGTGTGTTAGTGCGGAATAAAGATGGCACCTTACGTTTTTGTGTGGATTACCGAAAACTCAACACTTGTACCGTGAGAGACTCATACCCATAGTCCAGGATTGAATAGATCTGCTCTAGGAAAAGCCAGATTCTTCTCTACCTTGGACTTCGTCAGCAGCTACTGGCAAGTACCCATGTCTGAACAAGATGGAGCAAAGACCGCCTTTATAATTCCCATGGGCTTGTACGAGTTCAATCGAATGCCGTTCGGCTTAGCCAAAGCTCCTGGAACTTTTCAACGTCTCATGGAGAGGTGCCTGGGAGATTTGAATTTTGAGTCCACGCTCATCTACTAGGACGACATTATAGTCTATGCAGCTTCATATGAGGAACACCTGCAACGTCAAGAACAAGTTTTGGTCCACGTTTAGAGACACGGACTAAAAGTGAAGCCCCAAAAATTACATTTGTTTCGCACACAGATTGAATTCTTGTACCATGCCGTTTCTGAAGGAGTGGAGCCCTCCAGAGAAAAGGTTGCCGTGAATCAAGACTGGCTCACTCCAGAGACTGTGAAGGATATCGGGGCATTCCTGGGACTGACTGATATTACAGGTGCTTTGTGAAGAATTTCACTCGACGGGCAAAGCCCTTACTCGAACTGCTAAAAAAAAGTACTTTCAAGTGCCAAGAACTGGAAGATCTTCTGGAAGGAGTCCCAGGAAGAGGCCATTCAGGCACTCAAGAGAGCACTCACAGAAGCTCCCGTCTTGGCTTATGCAGATTTCTCGCAACCGTTCATACTCCACACCGACGGAAGTCTGCTGGAACTTGGGGCTGTGTTGTCGCAGATGCAGGATGGAAGAGAGAGGGTGATCGCTTACGTGAGCCGGTCCCTTCACGATTCCGAACGCAATCTGGACAACTACAGCTCCTTTAGGTTGGAGCTGCTGGCGTTGACGGAGAGATTTGCGGAGTACTTGTCCAGCTCTGAAGTATTGGTGAGCACTGACAACCCACTAGCACACCTTGAAAATGCGAGGCTGGGGGCTCTGGAGCAGCGATGGGTAGCCAGAATGGCGGTTTCCCTTAAAGATTGCCTATAAAAGGGGACAGAAAATACTCATGCCGATGCCCTGTCCAGGAGGAGGAGTGCCAAGCCAGAGCAGGACAAGAATGAAGAACTGGAGGATGATGAAATCCCTTCATTCCTGAGACTCACCAGGATGGTGGTGGCAACGCATGAGCAAATACATACCTCCGCCCAGGGAGGTGCACTGGGACAAACCCGGGATGAGTGGGTTCAGCTCCAACAAGAAGATAGTGAACTGGCCTTGTTGAGATGGTGTGTGGCTTGCCAGAGACTCCCCAGCTTGACAGAAAGAGGTACTTTGTCTCTAGAGGTGTTACAGATCCTTCGACAGTGGGAACAACTTTGGATGAAGAACGGCCTACTGTATCGAAAAGCAGAATTACGGACTGAGTCGAGCGTGACCTGGCAAATTTTAGTCCCACAGCGTAGTTATCTGAGATTGCTGATGCTGTGCATGAGCAAGGGCCCACTTTGGTCCAGAAAAGACCTTCCATTGGTTACAACAGTTCATCTATCACCCCCAGTTGAAGACGAAAGTAGAAGAGGCCTGTAGAATATGCCAAACATGTGAACTAGCTAAGCCACCGGGCAGAGGGCTCCCGTACAATCCATTGTGACCTCCGCTCCCCTGGAGCTCTTGATGATAGACTATCAGACCATTGGCCCAGCCCATCAGGGCTAAGAGCATTGCCTAGTAATGGTTAATCACTTTACAAAGTTTGCCGTGGTGACTCCTACTCGGGATCAGACCGCAGTCTGCTGCGTTCGCATTCAGCAAAAACTTCATCCAACTCTATGGATGTCTGAAGAGGATTCATTCACTCTGATCAGGCTTTTTTAGGAAGAGTAATGGATGAGCTACATCGCCTGTACTGGATCGACAAGTCCAGCACCACACCATACTACCCTCAAGGTAATGGCGCCTGTGAACGACTTAACAGCACGCTAATTCAAATGCTGAGAACTCTAGAAGATCGAACGGCCCGGTGGCCTGAATATGTTTCTGAACTGGTGTGGATATATAACAAATGAGTACATCGAACCACGGGATATACGCCTTCCTTCCTGCTGTTTGGCTTAGATGGAAAGGGAATCTCTGAGAAGGCATTGGATCCAGAAGAGGACTACCCACGAACGGTGGTGTCCTCCTGGATTCGGGAACATCAACATCACCTGCAAACCTTACATCGGTTTGTCCAGACTAAGCTACAAGAGTTAGAATATGCAGAGAAGACCTCATCCGCAGCAACAGAGTTTCAAGTTGGAGACCGTGTCTTAGTGAAAGAAGCATCCATGGTAGAAGCTGTTAAATTGTTGCGAGAAAGACCCGTATCGGGTGAAGAGAAGAGATAGTCCTGAGGAACCTGTATACAAAGTCCAGCCTTCGGGAAAAGAAAATGCCCCCACTCGAACTCTTCACTGGAATATGCTCCGACCCTGCTTATCTAAAATCCCTGTCCGAGTAGAAGAGGAGCCCGAGGCCCCTGAGACGACCCATACGCCAGTAGAAGAGGACAAAGAAGGGGTGAAGGATTGAATTCCGGGGGTTCCGAGAGGTTAGAACCAGAGAATACAGGCTCACCCATGGCTCTTCCCCCACAGCCGGATTCTGCCCCACAAGAGAACTCCAATACTTCTCCTGATCGGAGACGCTCTGAACAAACAACAGCTGGCAAGCCCCCAATCGCTATGATCAGGAAAATATTGGCAACAAACCACACTGAAGAAAAAGAGACAATCACGTACTCCTCGAAGTCAACCCCCACATGTACTCAGCCTGGCTGTAAATCATTCAGCTGAGGCGATGAAAACTAAATCTCCGAGCAGTTACAAATACTCGGAGATCACCCTAGCGTGCTCGGGAAAACCCGAGCAACGAGTACACTCGCTCATCACTAGTAATAATGTATTTTACGCAGCATTTCTCCTGCCAAGACTATTATTTTTTGCACCAAGTCTGCAACATTTGCACATCTCCCACTAAGGCCAGGGTCAGACTTGCGAGTGTGATGCGAGAAACTTGGCATCAATACCTGGCGCTGCCACTGAGGATCGGAGTGTGCGGCTGTATGTATTTCTGCCGGATATTGATGCCCGAGTTTCTTGCATTGCACTCACAAATGTGACTCTGGCCTAACACTCAGTGTCAGGATTAGTTTGCACATAACTGCTGGTAAAAGTGTTACACAGAATGTAATGTGCGATTTCCTGTTAGGGCTCATACCCATACGTGAGGAAAAAAAACAGTCCGTAATCTGGACCATAAAAATAGACAAGTATAATGCGATTTTCACACCTAGCATCTGATTTCCATTCAAGGGTATTGCGATTGCTATCCGATTGCAATGCGATTTTAACATGAGCTTTTACATACAGTTCTCATTTACACAACATTATCAAAGGAAATATTAGTCAAAACACACACGTATATACTGCATTTATATAATTGATAGAACAAAAGCTGGCAATTCCTGTGCGCGTACAGTAAAATCACTGACAGGTTAGAATAGAATAGATATATACACATAGAATACATGTGTATATACACTGTGTGCAGAATTATTAGGCAAGTTGTATTTTGATCACATGATACTTTTTAGGCCGGCGTCACACACAGCGTAAAACAATACGGTCCGTATATTACGGCCGTAATACGCTGAAAAGTCCCGAAAAAAGTGGTCCGTAGCTCCTCCGTAGGCAGGGTGTGTCAGCGTTTTTTGCGCATGGCATCCTCCGTATGTAATTCGTATGGCATCCGTACTGCGTGGTTTTCTCGCAGGCTAGCAAAACCAACATACCGCTATAGAAGTGATCCATGTGTCCCAAAAAGAAAAGAAAATATGTATATACTGTCTATATATATATATATATATATATATATATATATATATATATATATATATGTCAGTAGACACATATATTAGAGAGAAAAGCCGGTAATTCAGTGCGGTGTACAGTAAAATCACACTGACAGCTTACAGTAGAATAGGTAGAATAAATGTGTACACATAGAATAGGTATATATATATATATGTCAGTGAGACACATATATGTATATATATTAATATTTATTCCAGCGCTATACAGCTTGAAAGCCGGTAATTCAATTACCGGCTTTTTCTTTCTCCTTCCTAAAACCCGACATGATTTGAGACATGGTTACATACAGTAAACCATGTCTTCTCTCCATTTTTTTTGCAGATTCCACACTACTAATGTCAGTATTGTGTATCTGCAAAATTTGGCCGTTCTAGCTCTTAAAATAAAGGGTTAAATGGCGGAAAAAATTGGCGTGGGCTCCCGCGCAATTTTCTCCGCCAGAGTAGTAAAGCCAGTGACTGAGGGCAGATATTAATAGCCTGGAGAGGGTCCACGGTTATTGGCCCCCCCCTGGCTAAAAATATCTGCCCCCAGCCACCCCAGAAAAGGCACATCTGGAAGATGCGCCTATTCTGGCACTTGGCCACTCTCTTCCCATTCCCGTGTAGCGGTGGGATATGGGGTAATGAAGGGTTAATGCCACCTTGCTATTGTAAGGTGACATTAAGCCTAATTAATAATGGAGAGGCGTCAATTATGACACCTATCCATTATTAATCCAATTGTAGTGAAGGGTTAAATAAAACACAAACACATTATTTAAAATTATTTTAATGAAATAAAAACAATGGGTGTTGCAGTATTTTATTCAACGCCCAATCCAGTCACTGAAGACCCTCGTTCTGTGAGTAAAAAAACATAATAAACCAACAATATACTTACCCTCCGCAGATCTGTAACGTCCAACGATGTAAATCCTTCTGAAGGGGTTAAAACATTTTGCAGCAAGGAGCTGTGCTAATGCAGGCTGCTCCTCGCTGCAAAACCCCAGGGAATGAGGCTAAAAATAGATCAATGATCTATATTTAGCTTCATTTGCGGTGAGGCGCCCTCTGCTGGCTGTTCATAGATCGTGGGAAATTACCTAGAAAGCCAGGGAGCTTTCTAGGTAATTTCCCACGATCTATGAACAGCCAGCAGAGGGCGCCTCACCGCAAATGAAGCTAAATATAGATCATTGATCTATTTTTAGCCTCATTCCCTGGGGTTTTGCAGCGAGGAGCAGCCTGCATTAGCACAGCTCCTTGCTGCAAAATGTTTTAACCCCTTCAGAAGGATTTACATCGTTGGACGTTACAGATCTGCGGAGGGTAAGTATATTGTTGGTTTATTATGTTTTTTTACTCACAGAACGAGGGTCTTCAGTGACTGGATTGGGCGTTGAATAAAATACTGCAACACCCATTGTTTTTATTTCATTAAAATAATTTTAAATAATGTGTTTGTGTTTTATTTAACCCTTCACTACAATTGGATTAATAATGGATAGGTGTCATAATTGACGCCTCTCCATTATTAATTAGGCTTAATGTCACCTTACAATAGCAAGGTGGCATTAACCCTTCATTACCCCATATCCCACCGTTACACGGGAATGGGAAGAGAGTGGCCAAGTGCCAGAATAGGCGCATCTTCCAGATGTGCCTTTTCTGGGGTGGCTGGGGGCAGATATTTTTAGCCAGGGGGGGGCCAATAACCGTGGACCCTCTCCAGGCTATTAATATCTGCCCTCAGTCACTGGCTTTACTACTCTGGCGGAGAAAATTGCGCGGGAGCCCACGCCAATTTTTTCCGCCATTTAACCCTTTATTTTAAGAGCTAGAACGGCCAAATTTTGCAGATACACACTACTGACATTAGTAGTGTGGAATCTGCAAAAAAAAATGGAGAGAAGACATGGTTTACTGTATGTAAACCATGTCTCAAATCATGTCGGGTTTTAGGAAGGAGAAAGAAAAAGCCGGTAATTGAATTACCGGCTTTCAAGCTGTATAGCGCTGGAATAAATATTAATATATATACATATATGTGTCTCACTGACATATATATATATATATACCTATTCTATGTGTACACATTTATTCTACCTATTGGACTGTAAGCTGTGTGATTTTACTGTACACCGCACTGAATTACCGGCTTTTCTCTCTAACACCGCTGCGTATTTCTCGCAAGTCACACTGCTTGTCCGTGTGTAATCCGTATTTTTCACGCTTCCATAGACTTTCATTGGCGTATTTCTTGCGCAGTACGGTGACAAACGCAGCATGCTGCGATTTTGTACGGCCGTAGAAAGCCGTATAATACTGATCAGTAAAATACGGCAAATAGGAGCAGGGGCATAGAGAATAATTGTGCCGTATTTTTTGCGAGTTTTACGGACGTAGATTCTGCGCTCTTACGTCCGTAAAACTCGCAAGTGTGACGCCGGCCTTATACATGTCCTACTCCAATCTGTTCAGGCTTGAGAGCCAACTACCAATTAAGCAAATCGGGTGATGTGCATCTCTGTAATGAGGGGTGTTGTCTAATGACATCAAAACTCTATATGAGGTGTGCTTAATTATTAGGCAACTTCCTTTCCTTTGGCAAAATGGGTCAGAAGAGAGATTTGACGGGCTCTGAAAAGTCCAAAATGTTGAGATGTCTTGCTGAGAGATGCAGCAGTCTTGAAATTGCCAAACATTTGAAGCGTGATCACCGAACAATCAAGCGTTTCATGGCAAGTAGCCAACAGGCTCTCAAGAAGCGTGTAGGGCAAAAAAGGCGCAAAATAACTGCCCATGAATTGAGGAAAATCAAACGTGAAGCTGCCAAGATGCCATTTGCCACCAGTTTTGCCATATTTCAGAGCTGTAACGTTACTGGAGTAACAAAAAGCACAAGGTGTGCGATACTCAGGGACATGGCCAAGGTAAGAAAGGCTGAAAAACGACCACTTTTGAACAAGAAACATAAAGATAAAACAGATAAAACATCAAGACTGGGTCAAGAAATATCTTAAGACTGACATTTCAAAGGTTTTATGGACTGATGAAATGAGAGTGACTTTTGGTGGGCCAGAGGCTGGATTGGTAAAGGGCAGAGAGCTCCACTCCGACTCAGATGCCAGCCAGGTGGAGGTGGGGTACTGGTATGGGCTGGTATCATCAAAGATGAACTTGTGGGACCTTTTCGGGTTGAGGATGGAGTGAAGCTCAACTCCCAGACCTACTGCCAGATTCTGGAAGACAACTTCATTAAGCAGTGGTACAAGAAGAAGTCGTATTGTTCAAGAAAACAGTATATTAGACCTACTGGTAATTGTATTTCCAGGAATCCATCCTGACAGCACACTGGAGGACGTCCTTCTTATCCTTGATGGGACAGGAAACACGAGAGGTTAAAAGGACCCTCCCCCTACCACCCTTCAGTGCTTTTCCAAAGTAACACATCTGGATGGATGCAAAAAACAAAGGTTTATTCCAACAAAATAATCAATCATACAAATGTTACATCACATGAGTATAAAGATCATACAATAGGGAGGGAACTAATAGTGCTGTCAGGATGGATTCCTGGAAATACAATTACCCGTAGGTCTAATTACTGTTTTCCACGTCACCACCTGACAGCACACTGGAGAAATACCAAAGGAGAATGGTATTTAGGGTGGGACCACTGCTTGAAGTACCTTTCTACCAAAGGCCAACTGAGGCGATACTACATCTAACTTTTAGTGTTTAGAAAAAGTACTAAGATTAGACCATGATGAAGCCCTACAGTGTTGTGAACTCTGCTTTTGGGCTCCCTCCGGTGGCTGTAGGTGGTAATGCAGTTGTCCCTGGCCTGCAGTTCTGGACAGGTGTATCTGCTGATTGCAAATCTGACTGGGGTATTTAGGTTTGCAGGACTCTTTAGTCCTTGCCAGTTGTCAATGTTTCTTGTGAAGTGTTGGATCACTTTCTGGCTCTCCTGCTTAGCTGCCAATTCAGCAAAAGATAAGTGTCTGTTTCTTTTTCTGTGGCACACATGCGGTGTGCTAGTATTCTGTGCTATTCATTTGTTTTTCTCTTGTCCAGCTTAGACTGTGTCAGTGTTTTCTCAGTCTTGTTGGATTCTCTGCAGTTGCAGATATACACTCCACATCTTTAGTTAGATGGTGGAGTTTTTGTATTTTCTGCTGTGGATTTTTTGGAAGGATTTTTAATACTGACCGCTTAGTATCCTGTCCTATTCTTTCCTATTTAGCTAGTGTGGCCTCATTTGCTAAATCCTGTTTCCTGCCTGCGTGTGTCTTTTCCTCTACTACTCACAGTCATTATTTGTGGGGGGCTGCCTATTCTTTGGGGTTCTGCTCTGAGGCAAGATAGTATTCCTATTTCCATCTATAGGGGTATTTAGTCCTCCGGCTGTGTCAAGGTGTCTAGGTTTTGTTAGGCACACCCCACGGCTACTTCTAGTTGCGGTGTTAAGATCAGGGTTTGCGGTCTGTATAGTTACCACCTACTCCAGGGAAAGTTTTCATGCTGCTCCAAGGTCACCTGATCATAACACTACAGATCTTGTCTGCCGTAGCCCCCCCTTTCTCCGCCCATGACGTAGCCATGGCCCTAGATGAATGGGCTTTAAGATTAACCGGGGAATTCTGCCCTTTAGCTTTATAGGCTAAACTGATTGTAGATTTTATCCACCGTGCAATAGTTGCTTTAGACGCTTTCTTCCCCTTATTTGGACCCCTGAACTGAACGAACAAATTGTTGTCCTGTCTCCAGGGCCTAGATAACTCAAGGTACCTGAGTACCGTGTCTCTTACGTCTAAGTTGTGGTAAAAACTTTCCTTTTAATTCTTAGAGAACTGGCAAAATGACGGTAAGACAATCTCCTGATTCATATTAGTTTCTGAAACAACTTTAGGGAGAAACGCTGGATCAAGTCTCAGTACTAATTTATCCTCGAAGATCTGCAAATATGGGTTCTGCACCGATAGAGCCTGTAGTTCCCCCAATCTTTTTTCCGATGTGATCGCAACTAAGAACGCGGTTTTAAGGGAGAGTTTGTTAATTTCTATGTCCCCTGTTATGTCCCACGGTTGTTCACATACAAAATTCAGGACCAAATTAAGATCCCACGGCAGGACTGATCTCCTAATGGTTTTAGTCTCTGGACTGCTCTAGAGAATCGACTAATCCAAGGGTGGGTAGATAGAGAGAAATCGAAAAATACACTCAGCCGCTATTTGGACTCTTAATGTACTTGGTCTAAGACTTTTTTGAAATCCTGACTGCAAGAAGTCAAGAATTTTTGGGATATTTGGATGGTCAGTATCAACTGTCATCTCTCCGCAAAACCCACAGAATCCCTTCCAAATTTTTGTATAAATAGCTGATGTCACCGGCTTCCTGCTGGCTTGAAGGGTAGAAATGACGTCATCAGAAAGACCTTTTGCCCTCAAGACCTTCCGTTCAGGATCCAGGCCGCCAACTGAAGTGCTCCTGGATTCTGGTGTAGAACTGGACCCTGTAGAAGAAGATCCTCTCTTTCTGGTAGCAGGAGGGGTTTTTCCACTGACAGTTTCTTTAACAATGGAAACCAACTTCATTTCGGCCAGTGAGGGGCTATAAGGATGACTTTGGCCCTGTCCTCGCAGATTTTCCTGAGTGTTCTTGGAATCATTGCCAGAGGAGGAAACGCATACAGAAGACCGTGGTTCCAGGGTTGTGAGAAGGCATCGATCGCAGCTGGGCTTTCCCAGGGGTTTAGGGAGTAAAAGGTCTTGACCTTTGCATTCTTCTTTGTAGCAAATAGATCCACCGTTAGCTTCCCACAACGCTGACAAAGATCTCTGAAGACTTTGCTGTTCAGTTCCCACTCTGTAGGGGATACACTCTTTCTGCTGAGGAAATCCGCCAACTGGTTCTTGGATCCCTCCAGATGTACCACCAAGATTGACAGTACCGATTTCTCTGCCCACCTGAAGATCTGTTCCACCAGATCTTGTAATGCCATATGTCTTGGGCCCCCTGGATGCCGAAGGAAGGCTACAGCTGTCGTATTGTCTGAAAACACTTTTATCTGTTTGTTCTGCAGTAGATGTTGTGCCGCCATTGAGACCTTCCAAACCGCATGTTCTCTTTGGTTTGATGATTTTATGCTGTCTTTCCTTTCCCAGCGACCTTGAAAATATCTTCCTTGGATATGACCTCCCCAACCTTGCTGACTTGCATCCGTCGTGACCGACACACTCGGGGTTTGAAGCCATGGTACTCCCCCTCGGAGATTTTTGGAGAGAGTCCACCATACCAGGGATCGTTTGACCTGAAAAGAAAGATTCAGCCTCTGATTTAGTGAGTTCTGTTTTCTGTTCCAGCTCCTCAGAACTTCCTGCTGAAGCTGCCGAGAATGAAACTGGCTCCAGCTCACGCAAGGGATGCAGGCCGTCATTAATCCCAGTACTTTTATCCCATCTCTGATCGTATTTCGGCCTCAGGAAAAGTGGTGGACCTTTTTTATTATGCCCTTTAGCCTGTCATCTGGTAGGAAGGACATTCTTGGTTCTGAGTCGTGCATGACTCCCAGGAATTTTATTCTGGGTTTTGGTATTAAATCTGATTTCTCCCAATTTATAATCCATCCTAGACTTTCTAGTGTGGAAATGAGGGATTGACAGTTGATTCTGAGCTGAGTCTGCCGCTACTAAAAAATCGTCTAAATAAGGAACCATCATTATATCCTGATTCCTCAGATAGGCGACCACCTCTACCATGAGTTTTATAAACACTCTGGGAGCGGATGCCAGGCCGAAGGGGAGACAGCAAAATTGAAAATGGTAGATCTTTCCTTCCATGTTTACCGCAAACCGCAGGAACTTTTGGTGATTTAAGTGAATGGGTACATGGTAATATGCACTCTTTAGATCCAGAGTGCACATCACCATACCCCTTCCTAACAGAGGGATGGTAGACCAAATTGACTCCATTTTGAATCTTTCGTATAACACCCATTTGTTTAGGTGCTTTAGATTTATTATTGTTCTCGAATCTCCCGATGGTTTTGTTATCGAGAAGAGATTTGAGTAATGACCTCTGTACTCTTCCTGAGGGGGGACCGGAACAATTGCCGCAATTTTTAGGAGGTCCTGTATATCTGACCACATGGGGGATGACGATTTTAGATGGGAACTGGACACCAGGAACCTTTCGGGGGGAAGAGCTGTAAACTCTATTTTGTATCCCTGGGACACCACCTGTAATGCCCAAGGACTCGTTGTTATCCCCCTCCATCCTTCTAGGAATCCGGTCAGACGACCCCCTACTCTGATAGAGTCATTTCCTACGGTAGCTAGACCCCGCACCCGAGTAGCTCGAGTCCTTTGTTTCTGGTCTGCTATCCCCTCTGTTCTGGTAACTCCATCTACCCTGTTTTCCCTTAAGCCTGTAATCTGGTTTTTGATTATAGCGGGGTCTCCGAAAGCGCTGGAACTTTTTAGGCTTTTCTTCCGGGAACCCTCTTTTTACATCTGAGGCCTTCTCTAAGATATCGTTGAGGACCGGTCCGAAGACCCTGCCCCCAGAAAAGGGTATGGAACACAACTTGTTTTTGGAATGCATATCACCTGACCAGCTTTTGAGCCAGATAGCTCTTCGGGCTGCATTAGATAGGGATTGACCCCTAGCCGCGAACCTAACAGACTCTGCGGACGCATCTGCCAAAAAGGTGGTTGCCAATTTTAACAGAGGCAGGGATTTTGGAATAGTCTCCCTAGTTTTGGCTGTTAACTGATCCTGAAGATCATCTAACCACAGGTCCATGGAGCGAGCCACAGATGTCGCTGCTATATTTGCTCCGATAATCGCCGAAGAACTCTCCCAGGCCCTTTTTAAAAGGCCGTCTGCTTTCCTATCCATGGGCTCTTTTAGATTGGAAGAGTCCTCAAAAGGAATTGCAGTCCTTTTGGACACTTTAGCCAATGGTATGTCTATTTTAGGGATATCAACCCATTCTTTAACTTCGTCTGGATCAAACGGCAAACGAAGTCTGAAGTCTTTAGGGATTGTCAGTCTTTTCTCCGCCTCCTCCCATTCCTCCAGAATCATGGATCTGATATGGGAGTTTACCGGAAAAACCTTAGAGGTCTGTGAACGCAAGCCCCCGAACATCTCATCCTGAACAGAACAAGATGGCTGAGGCTCCTCAACCTGCATAGTATGCCGAACAGCCTCCAACAGTTCTCCTGTGTCTGCAGCGGAGAACAAATATCTTCTCCCTTTCTCTGGAGGATCTCTACTCTCTTCTTCCTCTACATCCGACCCAAAAGATGACGAGTCTCCAGAAGAGTAATCGACCCTCGGCCTTTTCCTCAGTCTCTCTGAAGGTGAAAATGAGGCTTGAGGGAGTACCAGACTGGATACTGAAGCCTGAACCTCCTCTCTTATCATGGCTCTCATATTTGTCATACGAGAAGCCTGCTCCTCTCCTATGATCCTGCAGGTGCACGCTTCACATACAGTCATGGCCAAAAATTTTGAGAATGAGACAAATATTAATTTTTCCAAAGTCTACTGCTTCATTTTTTCTAATGACAATTTGCATAAACTCCTGGATGTCAGAGTGATCAGCTTAACAGCAATTACTGTACTTGCAAAGTCAATATTTGCCCAGAAAATGAACTTTAACCCCCAAAACACATTTCAACATCATTGCAGTCCTGCCTTAAAAGGAGCAGCTAACATCGTTTTAGTGATTGATCCATTAACACAGGTGTGGGTGTTGATGAGGACAGGGCTGGCGATCAATCAGTCATGATTAAGAATGACATCACTGGACACTTTAAAAGGAGGTTGGTGCTTGGTATCATTGTTTCTCTTAAGTTAACCATGGTTATCGCTAAAGAAACACGTGCAGCCATCATTGCACTGCACAAAAATGGCCTAACAGGGAAGAGTATCGCAGCTACAAAGATTGCACCTCAGTCAACAATCTATCGCATCATCAAGAACTTCAAGGAGAAAGCTTCCATTGTTGTCAAAAAGGCTCCAGGGCGCCCAAGAAAGACCAGCAAGCGCCAGGACCGCATCTTAAAACTGTTTCAGCTGCGGGATCGGACTACCAGCAGTGCCGAGCTTGCTCAGGAATGGCAGCAGGCTAGTGTGAGTGCTTCTGCATACACTGTGAGGCGGAGACTCTTTGAGCAAGGCCTGGTTTCAAGGAGGGCAGCAAAGAAGCCACTTCTCTCCAGAAAAAACATCAGGGACCGACTGATTCTGCAAAAGGTACAGGGAGTGGACTGCTGAGGACTGGGGCAAAGTCATTTTCACTGATGAATCCCCTTTTCGATTGTTTGGGACATCTGGAAAACAGTTTATTCGGAGAAGAGGTGAGCGATACCACCAGTCTTGTCTCATGCCAACTGTAAAGCATCCTGAAACCATTCATGTGTGGGGTTGCTTCTCAGCCAAGGGAATCGACTCACTCACAGTCTTGCCTAAAAACACAGAGCAGTTTGGCGCCCAACAATGCCTTTTCCAGCATGATGGAGCACCTTGCCATAAAGCAAAGGTGATAACTAAATGGCTCATGGAACAAAACAGAGATTGTGGGTCCATGGCCTGGAAACTCCCCAGATCTTAATCCCATTGAGAACTTGTGGTCAATCATCAAGAGACGGGTGGACAAACAAAAACCAACAAATTCTGGCAAAATGCAAGCATTGATTATGCAAGAATGGACTGCTATCAGTCAGGATTTGGTCCAGAAGTTGATTGAGAGCATGCCAAGGAGAATTGCAGGTCTTGAAGAAGGGTCAACACTGCAAACATTGACTTGCTGCATTAACTCATTCTGTCAATATAACCTATTGGTACTCATGCAAGTAGAGGAGCTGCAGAGACACCATCACGTGTTTCTCAACGCAGGCAGTGAATAGCCAGGCCTTTGGCCGGGAAGGAACAACCAAGGGAAGGGCAGCATCCAATAAAGGAAAACATCCAATAAAGGAAAACCACCTATGCAAAGCATGGTATCCATCCACAGACAGCTGTTTTGGGGTTTTTGCCCCTCATCAGTGTGGAGTAGGAAACTGGCTATCAGGAGCAGTGCCTAGTAGAAAGTCTATAAAGGCACAGATGATTGACCTCGTGGAGACCAAAACATCCAACACTGTGGAGATACCATCACGTGTTTCTCAACGCAGTGATGCAGAACACTGCCCCCAAATATGCAAATGCAAGTAGAGGAGCTGCGGAGACACCATCACGTGTTTCTCAACGCAGGCAGTGAATAGCCAGGCCTTTCCCCGGGAAGGAACAACCAAGGGAAGGGCAGCATCCAATAAAGGAAAACCACCTATGCCAAGCATGGTATCCATCCACAGACAGCTGTTCTGGATCACTGCGTTGAGAAACACGTGATGGTGTCTCTGCGGTGTTGGATGTTTTGGTCTCCACGAGGTCAATCATCCGTGCCTTTATAGACTTTCTACTAGGCACTGCTCCTGATAGCCAGTTTCCTACTTCACACTGATGAGGGGCAAAAACCCCGAAACAGCTGTCTGTGGATGGATACCATGCTTTGCATAGGTGGTTTTCCTTTATTGGATGCTGCCCTTCCCTTGGTTGTTCCTTCCCGGGGAAAGGCTTGGCTATTCACTGCCTGCGTTGAGAAACACGTGATGGTGTTTCCGCAGCTCCTCTACTTGCACTTGCATATTTGGGGGCAGTGTTCTGGATCACTGCGTTGAGAAACACGTGATGGTGTCTCTGCGGTGTTGGATGTTTTGGTCTCCACGAGGTCAATCATCCGTGCCTTTATAGACTTTCAACTAGGCACTGCTCCTGATAGCCAGTTTCCTACTCCACACTGATGAGGGGCAAAAACCCCGAAACAGCTGTCTGTGGATGGATACCATGCTTGGCATAGGTAGTTTTCCTTTATTGGATGTTTTCCTTTATTGGATGCTGCCCTTCCCTTGGTTGTTCCTTCCCGGGGAAAGGCCTGGCTATTCACTGCCTGCGTTGAGAAACACGTGATGGTGTCTCCGCAACTCCTCTACTTGCATTTGCATATTTGGGGGCAGTGTTCTGGATCACTGCGTTGAGAAACACGTGATGGTGTCTCCGCGGTGTTGGATGTTTTGGTCTCCACGAGGTCAATCATCCGTGCCTTTATAGACTTTCTACTAGGCACTGCTCCTGATAGCCAGTTTCCTACTCCACACTGATGAGGGGCAAAAACCCCGAAACAGCTGTCTGTGGATGGACACCATGCTTGGCATAGGTGGTTTTCCTTTATTGGATGTTTTCCTTTATTGGATGCTGCCCTTCCCTTGGTTGTTCCTTCCCGGGGAAAGGCCTGGCTATTCACTGCCTGCGTTGAGAAACACATGATGGTGTCTCCGCAGCTCTTCTACTTGCATTTGCATATTTGGGGGCAGTGTTCTGGATCACTGCGTTGAGAAACACGTGATGGTGTCTCCACGGTGTTGGATGTTTTGGTCTCCACGAGGTCAATCATCCGTGCCTCTATTGGTACTCATAATATGATTGCAATTATATTTCTGTATGTGATATAAACATCAGACAAACACTAATAAAAACCAGAGGGCAGCAGATCATGTGAAAATATAATTTTGGTGTCATTCTCAAAACTTTTGGCCATGACTCTAGGGGTTTCTGCCAGGTATCCTTCAGTTTGACTGCACAGATAGGACACTTATTTTTACCGGGCTTCTTTAATGGTTTGTCAGACAAGGAGGCCGCCTATAAGAAATATATATAGCAAACGCTAGCAGAATGTCCCCTTTTTTTTATTTTTTATATCCATAATACAGGGCTCCTGCCCTACTTACTAGCGCCATGGACTCCTGCCCCTCTGCTCTAGCTGCGTCCTCCATGATGCTCTGGAGATCGCTTACTGCCCCTGCACATACCTTTTATTTCTGTTCCTATCTTCATCTGTTCAGTTTTGGCGATCTCTACCACTCCTTCCTGTTGCAGAGATGCCGCCCGCCCCCCTCAGCCGCAAACCGGAAGTGACGTGTGGCCGGAAAGAGAGGATGGTGCGAGGATTTCCTTCCCCCAGCGGTTGCATGGAGACGCCGACATCAGCAGAGGCCGCCGTTGGGATCGCCTGCATCAGGGGGAAGCGATCCTCATACCAGGAGCAGCGCTACACTGATAGGCAGAGGGACCCTCGAGAGGGTGTCGGCCAGCGGGTGCCTCATGGAGGGGAGAAGCAAAGCCCCCCGATCCACACCTCCCCGCACAGAACGGTAGATCTTCTCGTCCGTTCCTATCCATGATGGGACAGGAAAAACACTGAAGGGTGGTAGGGGGAGGGTCCTTTTAACCTCTCGTGTTTCCTGTCCCATCAAGGATAAGAAGGACGTCCTCCAGTGTGCTGTCAGGTGGTGACCTGGAAAAACATGATTTTCATTCAGGAGAATGCTCCATCACATGCCTCCAACTACTCCACAGCGTGGCTGGCCATTAAAGGTATAGAATGTAAGTCTGTAAGGACAGGGTCCTCTCCCCTCTGTACCAGTCTGTCAATGTAAACCTGTTTACTGTAAACGATATCTATAACCCTGTATGTAACCCCTTTCTCATGTACAGCACCATGGAATTAATGGTGCTATATAAATAAATAATAATTAAAGGTCTCAAAGAAGAAAAAATAATGACACGGCCCCCTTGTTCACCTGATCTGAATCCCATAGAGAATCTATGGTCCCTCATAAAATGTGAGATCTACAGGGAGGGAAAACAGCACACCTCTCGGAAGTGTCTGGGAGGCTGTGGTGGCTGCTGCACGTAATGTTGATCATAAACAGATCAAGCAACTGACAGAATCAATGGATGGAAGGCTGTGGAGTGTCATCATAAAGAAAGGTGGCTACATTGGTCACTAATTTTGGAGGTTTTGTTTTTGCATATAAAAAATGTTTTTTTCTAAATTTTGTGCAGTTATATTGGTTTACTTGGTGAAAATAAACAAGTGAGATGGGAATGTTAGGTTTTCATTAAATTGCTTAATAATTCTGCATGTAATAGTTGCCTGCACAAACAGATATCCTCCTAAGATAGCCAAATCTAAAAAAAACCACTCCAACTTCCAAAAATATTAAGCTTTCATATTTATGAGTCTTTTGGGTTGATTGAGAACATAGTTGTTGATCAATAATAAAAATAATCCTCTAAAATACAACTTGCCTAATAATTCTGCACAGTGTGTAATATATATATATATATATATATATATATATATAAAATCACTGATATATGTTTTTATATTTCATAGAGAGATAGAATAGCTGGTAATTCATTTGTCAGCTTCTGTAAAAAATCACTGCAGGAGCCCACAGGATAGAAGACATGGTTTACATACAGTAAATATATGCAGAATAGGTAGATATATACCATAGATGTCAGTGACCAATCCAATTAGTAGTGTGTGTGTGTGTGTGTGTGTGTGTGTGCAAATTAGGGAAAAAATGTCGTTGGCTCCTGTGCAATTTTCGGAACCAGCAAAGGGAAAGCCAGCGAATGGGGGCAGATATTTATAGCCTGGGAAGGGGGCAATACCCATGGAGCATCCCAATGTCCGTCCAAGTCATACAATGTAGGGAACCACCAGACACACAATAAGTCAGGGATAGGGAATGGGTCAGGCTCAAATACGGGTAGTCAGAGGCGAAAGAATCACTAGGGTATACGAGTCAGCTGCTCAGGTCAGAGACTGGAACAATCACTGACAAATGCTACCAGAGATGGCACCAATAACTAGCCACCCACAAACCAAAGAGAGGCAGGAAAGGTTAACCCCATCATAACCAGGCCGGGGAAAGAAAAGCAAGAAAAAAAACCAGACCTAGATCATGACAGGAGCTCTGTTTATAGTGTCAGTGTACAGGTAATACAGTGATCACCAGTGACATTATACACAGGAGCTCTGTATATAGTGTGTGTTTACACGTAATACCGTGATCACCAGTGACATTATACACAGGAGCTCTGTATATAGTTTCAGTGTACAGGTAACACAGGGATCACCAGTGACTTTATACACAGGAGCTTTGTATATAGTGTCAGTGTACAGGTAATACAGTGATCAGCAGTGCCATGACAGTGTACAAGTAATACAGGGATCACCAGTGACATTATACACAGAAGCTCTGTATATAGTGTCAGTGTACAGGTAATACAGTGATCACCAGTGATATTATACACAGGAGCTCTATATATAGTGTACAGGTAATACAGTGATCACTGGTGACATTATACAAAGAAACTCTGCATATAGTGTCAGTGTCCTCTGTCCTAATTTTGATACTTAAGAAAAAGATCAAATAAGATCAAATGCATAAACAAGTTGAAAATTAAACTACACATTATTCTAAACATAACAAGTAAATGAAAATTAAAAATAATAACATTTAGCAACAAAGACTAGCAAAATATAGCAAAATGACTCCCTTCGGTAATTAAAGGTAATTATTTATTGTTACAAAACCTTTTTTCGCATCCTAAATGAGTAAAAGTCACTGAGTCTCAAGCCGGAATTCGGAAAAATGTAGTCACAGAAGAGACATAAAAATTGCGAGTCAAAATGACTCTGTCACGATGTGACCAAAGCGGTGTGACACGACCTCACGATTGGTCGGTCACCAGATGGCACAACACACCATGGGACACAATTACAACGGTGGGCCCTGCGATAGGGAATGGGGAAATGGACACCTTCTGAACTCTAAGGATGTGCCCTGATCTACCTGATGTCCCTCTACAGGTTTTTCCAACCTGTCGCCGAGCAGGATACCTAAGCCCTCACTTGCCCTGCACCTATACCTAGGTAGGGAATTGGCAAGTGAGGACACTGGTCCCACCGCTATACTAACACAAAGGGAAGGTATGACAGACAAGGTAAAGGAAAACAACACTTAGCTCACTGCTGCAAAGCAGGAATGAAACACCAGACTCGGCTGACGAACAACTGCTCCCAGGAAGCTCCTTTTCCCAGCTTGGTCACTGCAGATTGAACTCTAAGGCTATGTGCACACGTTGCGGATTAGGCTTAGGAATTTTTAGTGCGGATCTACATCTCTTGGCAGAAAACGCAGGTGCGGATTTACTGCGTTTTTTACCCCTGTGGATTTCTATAATGGAATTGGTACAAAAACACTGCAGATTCGCAAAAAAGTGACATGCTACTTCTTTTAATCTGCAGCGTTTCAGCATGGAATTTTCCGCACCATTAGCACAGCATTTTTTTTTTCCATTGATTTACATTGTACTGTAAATCACTTGCAGATCTGCAGCGTTTCTGCACAGCAAAAAATAACAATCTTTATTTTTATATAGCGCTAACATATTCCGTAGCGCTTTACAGTTTGCACATATTATCATTGCTGTCCCCGACGTGGCTCACAATTTAAATTCCCTATCAGTAGGTCTTTGGAATGTGGGAGGAAACCGGAGTACCTGGAGGAAACCCACGCCAACACGGAAAGAACATACAAACTCTTTGCAGATGTCCTTGGTGGGGTTTGAACCCAGGACTCCAGCGCTGCAAGGCTGCAGTGCTAACCACTGCACCACCATGCTGACCGCAGGAAATCCGCAACGTGTGCACATACCCTAACACAGACAGTCAGCTGATGCATCAGGTGACCTCTTGAAGGATGGTGGGAGTGGTCATCACCCACATCAGCTGACTCAGCAGCATTGCAATTACGCCAGCAGGCCACCGGGGGAAACTGCATTAACCCCCGATGGCTTGAAAGGAAAAAAGTTTTAATCTGAGGGAAACAAGATCTGCCATAAATCCAAAAATGGATTGTGACAGACTCTATCGATAGTTCTAGTGTTAAAAGTGTAAATTATTGTGGATTAAGTTATTTCAGAAATTGAGGTATTGTTTAAAATATTCAATAATTAGTGTATGGGGTATGGAAAAAGAAATCAGTTCCCAGTGTTGGAGAAAAAAAAAAAACTATACTTTGCCCGGAAAGAGATTTAAAAAAACATAGCTCCCACCAGATGTTCCTACAGAAAAGGAATGGATCACATATGTAATTAGTAACTTGCAATATGAAAATGTTAATATAGAAAAATAGACAAGTAAAAGACAACTGTAGAAGATGTGGAGAAAAAAATGTTATTTTGCTTTTCTTTAGGGTTGTTGCAATACTTTTGTTGATGTAGTGTATTCATACGAAATATATAACAATGGGAAATATTCTATGCACGTGGAACATTGTTTTTATTTTATTTTCAGATAACCGATGTCTATAAGTAACCATACAAGTCAAAAGTCACCGCACATTCTGTTTTAGGTGATGCAAGAAACTTATGTTTATTACACTGGGTGAGAACAGAACAATATAAGCAAGGTGCAGGAAAAAATCTAAAGCAACTATATTCAATAGTGACGTTTCAACCTATCCCAGGTCCTATTGAATACGTCGTTGAAAATCCCTATTTATAGGGATGGATGTAGTCTGTGTAGGGATACTCCCCAAGTTGTAGTGGTGTGCGTAGAAAGCTGTATAGTCCGTAAAATGAAAAGAATGTGGCAATATTCTTTAAATTAGATTGACGGCGGTGTTCCCGCACTATGCCACATATTTTTCATTAAAATGTAAGTTTTAAATTTCTTTCATTTTCTAGTAAACGTATTTTCTTTACATTGACCGTTTTCTTGTACAATTTGTCAAAATATATGGTTTCCTAGCATGTGAGTTTTTTAATGGTTAACAAAATATGATTTTCTAAACAATTTCTCACCTTCTCACTTAAGAAAAAGACATTTTTGAGTAAAACATTGCCCACATTCTGAACATGAAAATGGCTTCCCTCTGTGTGAATTCTCTGATTACTAGTAAAGTGTGATATTAAAATATTTCTCAGAAGTCTGAATATCAAAATAGCTTCTCTTCTGCACGAGTTCTTCTCTGGTGTCTAACAAAACTTGATTTATCTGAAAAACATATCCCACATTCTGAACATGAAAATGGCTTCTCGCCTGTGTGAGTCCTTTTATGTACAACAAGATGTGATTTATTTGAAAAACATTTCCCACACTCTGAACATGAAAATGGCTTCTCCACTGCGTGAAATTTCTGCTGCTTATTAAGACCTGATTTATCTACAAAACATTTTCCACATTCTGAACAGGAAAATGGCTTCTCTCCTGTGTGTCGTCTCTGATGTTTAACAAGACTTGATCTCTCTGAAAAACATTTCCCGCATTCTGAACATGAATATGGCCTTTCACATGTGTGAATTTTCTGATGTCTGACAAGATGTGGTTTATCTGCAAAACATCTCCCACATTCCAAACATGAAAAAGGGTTCTCCTCTGTGTGAGTTCTCTGATGAGCAACAAGACTTGATTTATCTGTAAAACATTTCCTACATTCTGAAAATGAATATGGTTTCACTCCTGTATGAATTGTCAGGTGTTTAACAAGAGTTGATTAATCTACAAAACTATTGCCTCATACTGAACATAAAAATGGCTTCTCCCCTGTGTGAGTTCTTTGATGTCTAATAAGATGATATTTACCTCGAAAACATTTCCCACATTCTGAACATGAAAAAGGCTTCTCCCCTGTGTGACATTTCTGGTGTTGAGCAAGAAATGATTTATTTGCAAAAGATTTCCCACATTCTGATCATGAAAATGGCTTTTCCGCTGGGTGAATTCTCTGGTGTTTAAAAAGACTTGGATTATCTACAAAACATTTCCCACATTCTGAACATGGAAATGGCTTCTCTTTTGCATGAGTTTTCTGATGTGTAACAAGACTTGATTTCTCTATAAAACATTTCCCACATTCTGAACATTTATATGGCTTCTCCCCTGTGTGAATTCTGTGATGTGCAATAAGATGTGATTTATTTGCAAAACATTTCCCGCATTCAGAACATGAATAAGGCTTCTCCCCTGTGTGAAATCTCTGGTGTGAAACAAGACTTGATTTCGTTATAAAACTTTTTTCACATTCGGAACATGAATATGGCTTCTCCCCTGTGTGAACTCTCTTGTGTCTAATGAAAGTTGATATATCTGTAAAACATTTCTCACATTCGGAACATGAATAAGGCTTCTCCCCTGTGTGAAATCTCTGGTGTGAAACAAGATTTGATTTCGTTATAAAACTTTTCCCACATTCGGAACATGAATATGGCTTCTCCCCTGTGTGAACTCTCTTGTGTCTAATGAAAGTTGATTTATCTGTAAAACATTTCTTGCATTCGGAACATGAATAAGGCTTCTCCCCTGTGTGAAATCTCTGGTGTGAAACAAGATTTGATTTCGTTATAAAACTTTTCCCACATTCGGAACATGAATATGGCTTCTCCTCTGTATGAATTCTGTGATGTGCAATAAGATGTGATTTATGTGCAAAACATTTCCCACATTCAGAACATGAATAAGGCTTCTCCCCGGTGTGAAATCTCTGGTGTGAAACAAGATTTGATTTCTTTATAAAACTTTTCCCACATTCGGAACATGAATATGGCTTCTCCCCTGTGTGAACTCTCTTGTGTCTAACGAAAGTTGATTTTTCTGTAAAACATTTCTTGCATTCGGAACATGAATATGGCTTTACCCCAGTGTGAATTCTCTCATGTCTAAGAAGACCGGATTTCTGGTTAAAATATTTTCCACACTCTGAACAACAAAATCTTTTCTCCTCTGTGTGAATTTTCTGATATGTAACAAAAGACGTTTCAATGGGAAAACTTTTTCCATGTTCGAAATATGAAAGTGGATCTTTTGCTGTAAGAGTACTTTTATTTGTAATGCCTGTTTTGTGACTTTTATATGTCTTAATTATCTGTGATGGATCAAATGATAGATCTTTGCTGTGAACGGATGATGGAATATCTGGAGTAATGGCATTCATTTTGCTGTGAACAGATGATGGAATATCTGGAGTAATGGCATTCACTTCAGTTAAATCTTGTGTGATATCAAAGTCATGCGATTTAAACATTGAAGATGTCAGGTTTCTCTCTGAGCTTCTGATACAGTAATCTGCTAAAAAATACAAAAAATTATTTTAAAATTTCCTTAATTATATTTTGTAATATTTCTACATAAAATATCCATAGCATGAGCAAGTTACAGTACGTAGCAAACTTCAGTTGTTTCCCAAGACAAAAACAGTTCACAGTAGTAAACCACAGAACATGAGAATCAGTGGACCACGATGTTAAACGCTCTTTGTTCGTTCTTTTGTTATGTAGCCCAAAATGACACCAATTAAAACTTCTAATCATCCCGCCCTTACAGTACATCAATCATCTGTCAATAGATAAATAGAGGGTTTCCACAGCTAAAAGACTTTAAAAAAAAAACGAAAAAAAAAAAAAAACAGCAACATGGCTTCCATAAACCAATACAGCAATGTACACGCTCCCAACGCCAAATGTCCTCCTCACTTCTTAGCCTTGCAGTGTACACAAACACTGTTAAAGTCCACATTTTTGGCATTGCTATAGCAGTAACCACATAAAATTTATGGTTCGCGTGTGTCTAGTAGCACAAGCTGGACACTATGTGATGGACGCCAAAACAGCATAATAGTAATTTTTAGGCTAGGGTCACATTGCGTTAGTGCAATCCGTTTAGCGCTAGCAATGTTTTCTATGGGGCTGCGGTCGGGGTCGCGGTAACGTCCCCGCTCTCGCAGATCCCCGATCTGCGAGAGCGGGGAACGGACCGCGGGCGCGCCTCAGACGCTGCAAGCAGCGTCCGCGGCGCGCCAGGAATCACCGGCGCGTCGCTAGCGCGTGCCGAACATGGCACGCGCTAGTGAAGCGCGTTCCCATTGCCTTCAATGGGCGCGTTAACGGACGCGTTGCACGGCGTTAATTTCGCCGTGCAACGCTGTCCGTTAAACGCGGTCCCATAACGCAATGGGAACCCAGCCTTACTCAGGAACATCCTCTGTCCTAATTTCCAGAAAGTACCTGAAGGGCTAAAATAGTCCCTACAGCTATAGATTAATTCCCTGTGGAGTACAATATCCAAAATTGGGGTCACTTTATGGGGTTTTCTTATTTTCTGGTTTTCTGGCAGATTAGATAATCTCCAAGTAATGTCTACAAACTATTCCAGCAAAAGCAGCGTTCCAATAGCCAAACGTTGCTCCTTTCCTTCTGAGATCTGCGATATGCCCACACAATAGCATGTTGTTGAATTCAAGAGAAATTGCAAGATAATTTGTGGGGTCCTTTTTTTCCTATTACCATGTGTGAAAATTAAAACTTTGGGACGACATCAACATTTTAGTGAAAAAAATACAATTTTATCATATTGAACACCGTGTCTAAATAGAAAAAACACATTTCATACAAAAGAATGTGCTCACCGCACACGTGATGAGGGGGGAAATAAGCAGGTGCTGTCATGGGCTCTGAGAAATACCGTTATCGGTAAGTAACTATGCTTTTCTCAGTCCCCCATAACAGCACCACCAGAGAGAATTGCAGAGATCATTGCTTAGGGAGGGACCACAGCCTGCAGAACCCTTCTTCCGAAGGTTAAGTCAGATGAAGAGGCTAGGTCTAAGCGGTAGTGTCTAAAAAAGGTTGAAGGTGATGACCAGGTGGCCGCCTTAGAGATTTGATCTAATGGTACCTCCGACCTTTTGGCCCAGGAGGTCGCCATATCCCTTGTAGAGTGGGCCTACAGACCCCCTGGAACGGCGTTCCCGGTGGATGAGTACGCCAAGGCTCTGTTATCCAACATGCTATAGTGCCTTTAGAGGCTCTGAGTCCTCTCCTGGGTTCCTGGAAGCAGATAAAAAGAGACCCTTCCTTCCTATGCTGCTGTGTGGAATTTATATACTGAACTAGACACCTTCTCACATCTAATGTGTGGAATTTTTCTGCTTTCTTATTTCTAGGGTCTGGACAGAAGGAAGTAAGGATTATTTCCTGAGACCTATGGAATGTGGACGCTAATTTTGGTAGATAGGCAGGGTTTGTTTTTAGTACAACCTTATCACCCAGGATTTGTGTAAATGGAGGGTTTGCAGACAGGGCTTGGAGATCAATTATTCTGCGGGCCAATGTTAGGGCTATCAGGATGGCAGTTTTAAGTGATAGAATTTTAAGGGGTATTGATTCTATAGGCTCAAACGGAGATTCTCTTAAAGCTGACAAGCCCAGATTCAAATCCCAGGCTGGTAACCTATGTATAGTTACTGGTCTAGACCTTGCGGCTGCTCTGACAAATCGTGTTACCCAAGGGTTGGCAGCTATGTTTTCATAGTACAATGCTCCTAGGGCTGCTATCTGTACTTTTAAAGTACTTACTGAACGGCCTAGATCTAAACCCTTTTGTAGAAATTCTAATATTTCAGCAACTGGGACCCCATCTTGCAATCTTATTCCGGAGGCGGATAAAAATTTTTCCCAGGTTTTGACATAGATTTTTGTGGTCACGGGCTTCCTACTTTTCATTAGTGTAGAAACTAACTTGTCAGAAAACCCTCTTTCCTTCAATAGTGCCCTCTCAAATTCCACGCTGTTAGGTGGAGATTCTCTGACTGAGGGTGGAACACTGGTCCCTGTGACAGGAGGTCCGAAAGATCCAGAAGAACCCAGGGATCGGTGACGACCGATAGCATCCTCAGCCAGGAGAACCAGGTTCTTTTGGGCCAGAAGGGGGCTATTAGGATGAGCCTGGACCTGTCCTGCCTGACTTTTCGCAGAACTGCTGGGATGGGGATAGTAGGAGGAAATGCATACGCAAGACTCTGTGTCCAAGGAATCGTGAATGCATCTAGAGCCTGAGGGTTCCCCCTGGGGTCTAGGGAACAAAAGAAAGGTTTTCACCTTTCTGTTGTGCATGTTGGCAAAGAGGTCTATTACAGGGATTCCCCACAGATCTGTAATTTTGTCGAAGATGTCCCGATTTAGAGACCATTCTCCTTGTTTTAATTGGGTACGGCTCAGGAAGTCCGCTTTCTGGTTCTCTACTCCTTTTATATGTAGGGCCGAAAGGGATAGGAAGTTGTTCTGTATTAGGCTGAAAATTTCTGAGGTGGTTTTCATTAGTGTTTGAGACCTGGTCCCCTCCTGGTGGTTTAGGTAGGCAACCACTATTCTGTTGTCCAAAAATACTCAGACATGATGCCCTTGTAATTTGTCTAGGAAAAACAGTAATGCATGACTCACTGCCCACAGTTCTCTTTGGTTTGAGGAAACCCAGAGTTCCTGACCTGTCCATACTCCCTGAGTGACCCTGTTGTCTAGATGAGCTCCCAACCAAAACTTGCGTCTGTGGTAACTATCCGAGATACCTCTATCACCCAGGGAATCCCTTTTGATAGGTTGTTGGGATCCATCCACCAAGCTAGGGAATGAATAGTAGCTAAACTTAGAGTTATGTGACCTTCTAAACGTCCCCTTAGCATAATCTGGTTTCTCAGACTGTCCCACTGGAGATGTCTTGTGTGGAGTTGTGCCCACTGAACTGCTGTAAGGCAAGCAGAGAGGGACCCCAGTAATGACATCGCCTTTCTCAGAGTCATGAAAGGTTTTGAGCGAGCTTCTGACACTAGATTTATTATCTTTTGTCTTTTCTGGACTGGGAGGCGACATTCTTGAGAAATAGAGTCCAAGGTGAGATCCAAAAATTCCTGAACCCTGGTTGGTTCTAGTTTTGATTTTTGAAGGTTTACAAGCCAGCCTAAATTTTTTAGAGTATCTATCACTCTGTCGCATTGTTGACGGCAGAGCTGGGCCGAGATGCTCACAATCAGAAAATCATCCAAATATGGAACAATCAAGATGTCTTTTTCTCTCAGATAGGCCATCATCTCTGCTATCAGTTTGGTGAAAATGCGGGGTGCAATTGATATGCCAAAGGGAAGAGCTCTATATTGGTATTCCCTTATCTCTCCTTTCATGACTACTGCTAGTCTGAGGAATTTTTGAGGGTTCTTGTGAATGGGAACGTGATAATACACGTTGCTGAGATCCAGTACTATCATAAAACAGTTTGGAAACAAGTTTTTTTTA
Organism: Ranitomeya imitator; assembly: GCF_032444005.1. NCBI lineage: Eukaryota > Metazoa > Chordata > Amphibia > Anura > Dendrobatidae > Ranitomeya > Ranitomeya imitator. The sequence continues at coordinate 364,458,189 of NC_091283.1, forward strand.
TTGTTGACTTTATTGACTCCATTTTGAATCTCTGGTTCCTTACATAAGTATTTAACTTCCGTAAGTTTATTATAGTCCGGAAGGACCCGTCCGGCTTGGGAACCAGGAATGATGGGGAGTAAAATCCCTTCCCTCTTTCCAGAAGGACTTCCTGGATGACAGCTTTGTCTATCAGTTTTATGATTTCCAGTTCTAGAGCTTCTTGTTGTTGAGGAGAGGAACTCAGCAGTGTTACCACATAGTTTTTTTTTTTTGGGGGGTGGTGTTGTAGGAATAGAAAGTCTATTCGAAGCCCCAATCTTATTAAGTTCAGTATCCAAGGGCTGGTTGAAATTTTCTCCCAGGCCGGGAGGAACTGAGATAATCTCCCTCCCACCCTGGAGGAGTTGTCACTTGGGGGGGGGTTTCTATCCCGTGAGGAATTACCGAAAAGGAACCCCTTGTCTCGTTTTTTCCCATCATCCCATCTGTTTTGCTCCCTTGTTGGTCTTTTCCTAAAAAATTTCCTATTCTGAAAGGGCCATTTCTTCCCTTCTTCTGAGATGCATTTAACTCATTATGGGCCAGTTGTACTGTTATGATCAGGTGACCTTGGAGCAGCATGAAAACTTTCCCTGGAGTAGGTGGTAACTATACAGACCACAAACCCTGATCTTAACACCACAACTAGAAGTAGCCGGAGGACTAAATACCCCTATAGATGGAAATAGGAATACTATCTTGCCTCAGAGCAGAACCCCAAAGAATAGGCAGCCCCCCACAAATAATGAGTGAGTAATAGAGGAAGAGACACACGCAGGCAGGAAACAGGATTTAGCAAATGAGGCCACACTAGCTAAATAGGAAAGAATAGAACAGGATACTAAGCGGTCAGTATTAAAAATCCTTCCAAAAAAATCCACAGCAGGAAATACAAAAACTCCACCATCTAACTAAAGATGTGGAGTGTATATCTGCAACTCCAGAGAATCCAACAAGACTGAGAAAACACTGACACAGTCTAAGCTGGACAAGAGAAAAACAAATGAATAGCACAGAATACAAGCACACTGCAAGTGTGCCACAGAAAAAGAAACAGACACTTATCTTTTGCTGATTGGCAGCTAAGCAGGAGAAGCCAGAAAGTGATCCAACACTTCACAAGAAACATTGACAACTGGCAAGGATTAATGAGTCCTGCAAACCTAAATACCCCAGTCAGATTTGCTATCAGCAGATACACCTGTCCAGAACTGCAGGTCAGGGACATCTGCATTACCACCTACAGCCACTGGAGGGAGCCCAAAAGCAGAATTCACAACAGTACCCCCCCCCCCTTGAGGAGGGGTCGCCGAACCCTCACCAGAGCCCCCAAGCTGATCAGGATGAGCCAGATGAAAGGCACGAACCAAATCAGCGGCATGGACATCAGAGGCAAAAACCCAAGAATTATCCTCCTGGCCATAACCCTTCCATTTGACAAGGTACTGAAGCTTCCGCCTCGAAAAACGGGAATCCAAAATCTTCTCAACAACATATTCCAACTCCCCATCAACCAACACAGGGGCGGAGAATCAACAGAGGGAACAACGGGCTCCACATGTTTCCGCAATAAAGATCTATGGAAGACATTATGGATAGCAAAAGAGGCCGGAAGCGCCAATCGAAAAGACACCAGATTAATAATCTCAGAAATCCTATAAGGACCAATAAACCGAGGCTTAAACTTAGGGGAAGAAACCTTCATAGGAACATGACGGGAAGACAACCAGACCAGATCCCCAACCCACCGACGACGGTTAGCAAAACGTTGAGCCTCCTCCTGAGACAACACCAAATTGTCCACCACATGAGCCCAAATCTGCTGCAACCTGTCAACCACAGAATCCACACCAGGACAGTCAGAAGGCTCAACCTGCCCAGAAGAAAAACGAGGATGAAAACCAAAATTACAAAAGAAAGGCGAAACCAAAGTAGCCGAACTAGCCCGATTATTAAGGGCAAACTCGGCCAATGGCAAGAAGGCCACCTGATCAGCAGACACAAAGCATCTCAAATAAGTCTCCAAAGTCTGATTAGTTCGCTCGGTCTGGCCATTTGTCTGAGGATGAAATGCAGAAGAAAAAGACAAATCAATGCCCAGCTTAGCACAAAAGACCCGCAAAAACCTAGAAACAAACTGGGAACCTCTGTCGGACACAATATTTTCCGGAATACCATGCAAACGAATCACATGCTGAAAAAACAATGGAACCAAATCAGAAGAGGAAGGCAATTTAGGCAAAGGCACCAAATGAACCATCTTAGAGAACCGGTCACAAACAACCCAGATAACAGACATCTTCTGGGAGACCAGAAGATCAGAAATAAAATCCATCGAAATATGCGTTCAGGGCCTCTCAGGGACTGGCAATGGCAAAAGCAACCCACTAGCACGGGAACAACAAGGCTTGGCCAGCGCACAAGTCCCACAGGACTGCACAAAAGAACGCACATCACGCGACAAAGAAGGCCACCAAAAGGACCTACCAACCAAGTCTCTGGTACCAAAAATGCCAGGATGACCAGCCAACACGGAACAGTGAACCTCAGAAATCACTCTACTAGTCCATCTGTCAGGAACAAACAGTCTCCCCACAGGACAGCGGTCAGGTTTGTCAGCCTGAAACTCCTGAAGAACCCGTCGTAAATCAGGGGAAATGGCAGAAAGGACCACCCCTTCTTTCAGAATACTGACCGGTTCTAAGACCTCAGGAGAATCAGGCAAAAAACTCCTGGAGAGGGCATCAGCCTTAGGCTATGTTCACACTTTGCAGATTCCACTGTGGATTTTTCCGCAGCAGAATTCCAAAATCCGCAGTGAAAACCCATCGCGGTTTTTACTGCGGATTTATCACGGTTTTTTCTGCGTTTTCTTCTGCGGATTTTCATCTGCAGTTTTCCATTGGAGCAGGTGAAAATCTGCAGAAAAGTGACATGCTGCGGAATGTAATCCGCAGCGTTTCCGCGCGTTTTTTTCCGCAGCATGTGCACTGCGTTTTTTGTTTCCCATAGGTTTACATTGGACTGTAAACTCATGGGAAACTGCTGCAGATCCGCAGCGGTCAAATCCGCTGCGGATCCGCAGCAAAATCCGCAAAGTGTGAATATAGCCTTAATGTTCTTAGAACCCGGAAGGTACGAGACCACAAAATCAAAACGGGAAAAAAACAAGGCCCATCGAGCCTGTCTAGGATTCAGCCGTTTGGCAGACTCGAGGTAAATCAGATTCTTATGATCGGTCAAGACCACAATACGGTGCTTAGCTCCCTCAAGCCAATGTCGCCACTCCTCAAACGCCCACTTCATAGCCAACAACTCCCGATTGCCGACATCATAATTGCGTTCAGCAGGCGAAAACTTACGGGAAAAGAAGGCACGCGGTTTCATTAAGGAACCAACAGCATCCCTCTGAGACAAAACGGCCCCTGCTCCAATCTCAGAAGCGTCAACCTCAACCTGAAACGGAAGAGAAACATCCGGTTGGCGCAACACCGGAGCAGAAGTAAATCGACGTTTAAGCTACTGAAAGGCAGAGACAGCCGCAGAGGACCAATTCGCCACATCAGCGCCTTTCTTCGTCAAATCGGTCAAGGGTTTAACCACGCTGGAAAAATTAGTAATGAAATGGCGATAAAAATTTGCAAAACCCCAAAATTTCTGACGACTCTTCACGGATGTGGGCTGAATCCAATCATGAATGGCCTGAACCTTAACCGGATCCATCTCTATAGACGAGGGAGAAAAAATGAAGCCCAAAAAAGAAACCTTCTGCACCCCAAAGAGACACTTAGACCCTTTCACAAACAAAGCATTGTCACGAAGGATCTGAAATACCATCCTGACCTGTTGCACATGAGACTCCCAATCATCGGAAAAAATCAAAATATCGTCCAAATATACAATCAAGAATTTTTCAAGATAAGTCTGGAAAATATCATGCATGAAGGACTGAAAAACAGATGGAGCATTAGAGAGTCCGAATGGCATCACAAGGTATTCAAAATGGCCTTCGGGCGTGTTAAACGCAGTTTTCCATTCATCACCCTGCTTAATACGAACAAGATTATATGCCCCCCGAAGGTCAATCTTCGTAAACCAACTAGCTCCCTTAATCCTAGCAAACAAATCGGAAAGCAAAGGTAAAGAATATTGAAACTTGACCGTGATCTTATTCAAGAGGCGATAATCAATACAGGGTCTCAAGGAACCATCTTTTTTAGCAACAAAAAAGAACCCCGCTCCCAACGGTGAAGAAGATCGTCGAATATGCCCTTTCTCCAAAGACTCCTTAATATAGCTCCGCATGGCGGTATGTTCAGGCACAGACAGGTTGAAAAGTCGACCCTTAGGAAACTTACAGCCTGGAATCAAGTCAATAGCACAATCGCAGTCCCTGTGTGGTGGAAGGAAACTGGACTTGGGCTCATCGAATACATCCTGAAAATCAGACAAAAACTCTGGAATTTCAGAAGGTGAAGAAGAGGAGATTGACATCAAAGGAACATCATTATGAACCCCCTAACAACCCCAACTAGTCACAGACATGGACTTCCAATCCAACACAGGATTATGTACCTGCAACCACGGAAAACCCAGCACAATAGCATCATGCAAATTATGCAACACCAGAAATCGACAATATTCCTGATGGGCTGGCACCATGCGCATGGTCACCTGTGTCCAAAACTGGGGCTTATTTTTAGCCAAGGGTGTAGCATCAATGCCCCTTAAAGGAATAGGGTTCTGCAAAGGCTGCAAGGAAAAACCACAACGCCTGGCAAACTCAAAGTCCATTAAGTTCAAGGCGGCGCCTGAATCCACAAACGCCATGACAGAAAATGATGACAATGAGCAGATCAGGGACACAGATAACAAAAATTTAGGTTGTACAGTACTGATGGTAATTGAACTGGCGATCCTCTTTGTCCGCTTAGGGCAGACAGAAATGACATTAGAAGCGTCGCCACAATAATAACACAACCTATTCTGACGTCGGAAACCTTGTCGTTCCGTTCTAGACAGAATCCTATCACACTGCATTGGCTCAGGAATTTGCTCTGAGGATAACGCCACAGCGCGCACAGTTCTGCGCTCCCGCAAGCGCCGGTCAATCTGAATGGCCAGAGACATAGAATCACTCAGACCGGAAGGCGTGGGAAACCCCACAACATCTTTAACGGATTCAGAAAGACCCTTTCTGAAAATTGCCGCCAAAGCATCATTATTCCATTTAGTCAACACCGACCATTTTCTGAATTTCTGACAATACAATTCTGCCGCCTCTTGACCCTGAGACAGGGCCAACAAGGTCTTCTCAGCTTGATCCACAGAATTAGGTTCATCATATAACAATCCCAAAGCCTGAAAAAAGGAGTCTACATCAAGCAAAGACTGATTCCCAGATTCCAGGGAAAATGCCCAATCCTGCGGGTCGCCACGCAGCAGGGAGATGACGATTTTAACCTGCTGAATGGAATCACCGGAGGATCGAGGTCTCAAAGCAAAAAACAGTTTACAGTTGTTTTTAAAACTCAAAAATTTGGACCTGTCACCAAAAAACAAATCAGGAGTAGGAATCTTCGGTTCTAAAACAGGAGTTTGAACAATATAATCAGAAATACCCTGTACCCGAGCAGCAAGCTGGTCTACACGAGAAGCTAATTCCTGAACATTCATGCTAGCACAAGGCTCTTCAGCCACCCAGAGATAAAGAGGGAGGAGAAGACAAAACAGACTGAAGAAAAAAAATAGCTCAAGACCTTTCTTCCCTTCTTCTGAGATGCATTTAACTCATTATGGGCCAGTTGTACTGTTATGATCAGGTGACCTTGGAGCAGCATGAAAACTTTCCCTGGAGTAGGTGGTAACTATACAGACCGCAAACCCTGATCTTAACACCGCAACTAGAAGTAGCCGTGGGGTGTGCCTAACAAAACCTAGACACCTCGACACAGCTGGAGGACTAAATACCCCTATAGATGGAAATAGGAATACTATCTTGCCTCAGAGCAGAACCCCAAAGAATAGGCAGCCCCCCACAAATAATGACTGTGAGTAGTAGAGGAAAAGACACATGCAGGCAGGAAACAGGATTTAGCAAATGAGGCCACACTAGCTAAATAGGAAAGAATAGGACAGGATACTAAGCGGTCAGTATTAAAAATCCTTCCAAAAAAATCCACAGCAGGAAATACAAAAACTCCACCATCTAACTAAAGATGTGGAGTGTATATCTGCAACTGCAGAGAATCCAACAAGACTGAGAAAACACTGACACAGTCTAAGCTGGACAAGAGAAAAACAAATGAATAGCACAGAATACAAGCACACTGCAAGTGTGCCACAGAAAAAGAAACAGACACTTATCTTTTGCTGAATTGGCAGCTAAGCAGGAGAAGCCAGAAAGTGATCCAACACTTCACAAGAAACATTGACAACTGGCAAGGATTAATGAGTCCTGCAAACCTAAATACCCCAGTCAGATTTGCTATCAGCAGATACACCTGTCCAGAACTGCAGGCCAGGGACAACTGCATTACCACCTACAGCCACCGGAGGGAGCCCAAAAGCAGAATTCACAACAGGCCAGGTTGGGGAACCCTTTTTTCTTGTCACCTGCTTTCTGCAAGATATCATCCAGAGTCTCTCCAAAAAGAAACTTGCCCTCACATAGGATTGAAGAAAGCTTTTGTTTAGTTTGTAGATCACCTGGCCAACTCTTTAGCCATAATGTTCTCCGTGCCGCATTCGAAAGGGCTGCAGATTTAGATGCTAGTTTAATTGAGTCGGCCAATGAATCTGCCAAAAACGCCGCTGCTGCTCTTATCATAGGGATAGATTCTAATACTTTATTTCTAGGCATCCCATCCCTCAGCTGTTTCTCTAAGCTGTCAACCCTAATCATTAGGGATCGCGACGTGCAAGCAGCTGCTATGGCTGGTCTTAAACATCCCCCTGCCGACTCCCAGGCCCCTTTCAGGAAAGTATCTGCTCTTTTATCAAGAGGATCTTTCATAGTTCCCATATCCTCAAAGGGTAGTGCAAATTTTTTTGAGGCCTTAGCAACCGCAACGTCGAGTTTGGGGGCTTTATCCCATGAAGTAGAAGCCTCTTCAAAGGTATATTTTCTTTTTAAAGAGGGGACCGATGAGTTCTTTCTCTCTGGTTTTTCCCACTCCTTTTTAATTAACGCTTGTATGTTTTCATTAAGGGGAAAAACTTTACGCTTTTTTTGGCATAGTCCTCCAAACATAATATCTTGGACCGTTTTATTCAATACCCCCATAGTCGACCTTACTGCCTTTACAAGTGCGTCAACTTAATCTAGGGGGAAGCAATGACGAACTCCACTCTCATTATCCAAGGAGTCTCTACTCTCAGAGCTGGAAGAGTCAGAGTGAGGGTAAGCAATAGGTTCTTTCCTATTCATTTTCTTTTCTCCTTTAAGGGAATTAAACGCAGTTTCTACCTCTGACTTAATTACAGATCGTAACTCAGAGGCGAAGTTTGGGGTTTCCTCACAAAGGACTCGTCCTATACAGGAGTCACACAACTTCCCCCTGCGCCAGAGGGGGAAACAGATATGGAAGACGAAACTGGTTCCAAGATAGGACTAGTGCGTCTACGGCGAGTGCTCTTGGATCTCGATAACGAGCGACGAACCTGGGAACCTTGGCATTCCACCTGGAGGCCATTAGATCCACGTCCGGGGTACCCCAGCCTTGGCATATCTGCCGAAAAACGTCGAGGTGAAGAGACCATTCCCTGGACGCAACACCCTGTCGACTCAGAAAGTCCGCTGCCCAGTTCTCCTTGCCCAGGATGTGAACTGCCGAGATCCCTCACGGAGTGGTTGTTCTCGGCCCAGCAGAGGACTTGGCTTACCTCGCGCATGCCCGACCTGCTGCGGGTGCCCCCCTGATGATTTACGTAGGCCACAGCCGTGGCATTGTCCGATTGGATCCGGACCGGGCGACCCGCCAGAAGATGGTGAAAGTGCTGCAGAGCGAGCCATATCGCCCTTATCTCCAACAGATTGATTGGAAGAGCTGATTCCCTTGGGGACCAACAACCCTGTGCTGTGTGTTGGTGAAACACTGCTCCCCAACCGAGAAGACTGGCGTCTGTAGAGACTACCAGCCAATGGACTGGAGGAAAGGCTTTCCCCTGCTGCAGAGAGGAACTCATTATCCACCATATCAGGGATTGCCTGACCCGGGGAGACAGACGACACCTGAGATTGAGAGAAAAAGGACTCCTGTCCCAGGCTGACAAAAGTGCCTGTTGGAGTGGGCGAAGATGGAATTGGGCGAATAGAACTGCTTCTATAGCCGCCACCATCCTTCCCAAGACCTTCATGCAGAACCGGATTGAGTGGGAACTCGGCCGCCGAAGGACTTTTACTTCCTGCCGGAGGCAGAGTACCTTGTCCTGGGGTAGGATAGTTAGACCCCGAGAGGTGTCGAAGATCATCCCTAAAAAAGAAATCTTTCGAGATGGAACTAGAGATGACTTCTTTAAATTGACTAACCACCCTAGGCGGGATAGAGTGTCCAAAGTAATGTTGACGTTGTCCTTGCATGCCTGAAAAGTTGACCCTTTGACTAAGAGATCGTCTACATATGGCAGAATGACTATGCCCCGAGAGTGCAGGATGGACACAACAGTTGCCATCACCTTCGTGAACACACTGGGAGCGGTGGCGAGCCCGAAAGGTAATGCCGTGAACTGGAAATGCAGTTCGCCTATAGAAAAGCGTAAAAATTTGTGATGAGGAAGAAATATGGGGACGTGCAGATAGGCATCTTGAATATCTATGGAGGCTAGGAATTCTCCCTTTTCCATAGCCGCAATGACAGAGCGGAGAGACTCCATACGGAAGTGACGAGTGCTGACAAATTTGTTCAAACACTTTAGGTCCAGAATGGGTCTTACAGCCACATCTTTCTTGGGAACCGTAAACAGATTGGAATAGAATCCTTGGAACCTTTCTTCCTTTGGAACGGGAACAATGACCCCGTTGGACTGAAAAGACTCGACTGCTTTGAATAAAGCTCTTAATCGGGATTTTGAACTGGGAAAACTGGAAGGAAAAATCCGGCCTGGAGGGAGAGAGATAAATTCTATTTTGTACCCTGAAACCACCAGCTCTCTTACCCATCTGTCGTGAACGACCGACAGCCAGGACTGATGGAACAGTAGTAGGCGACCGCCTACTCTGTTGGAAACGACATGAGGCTGCCTCCAGTCATTTAGCCGAAAACCGAGGATATCTAGATCCCCTTGATCTTGGCGGTTGGTAACGCATTCTTGCCAATGGATTGGCCATATATGAGACTTGGGGCTCCCTGTCCTGGTTAGACCGACCTGGAGGACCTGAGCTTGGCGCTGCAGTCCACTGGGTGTTACGAAAGGATTTAAACCTTGCTTGAAATTGGCGACGAAATGATTGCTTAACTTTTTGTTGAGGAAGGAAATTACTCTTTCCCCCTGTGGTATCAGATATAAGTTGATCCAACTTTGCGCCAAATAGTCGGCCACCTTGATAAGGAAGGGATGTAAGGGACTTTTTTGAATTAGAGTCCGCCCGCCAAGTTCTCAGCCATAGAGCCCTTCTGATAGCAATAGCATTTGCAGCTGCCAATGCTGCACAATTTGCCGCATCCAAGGATGCATTAATCAGATAATTTCCAGCTAAAGATATTTGATTAAGTAAATAAGGCAGCACACTGCAGCGCTAAAACATGCAAACTTGAAAACACAAAATTTGAACTGCATTACTGCACTAGAAATATGAAAAATGAGAGCTTTCAGCGCATAAAAATGGCCAATTTTATGTGTACCTGGTAGCCCCTTTACGGCATCTCTCTTATACCAGGTCCTACGCTTGCCTTACCTCGCTGAGAATAAACGACTCCATCTGAATGGGTACATGTGAAACCTCTTCTTAGACTAAGATTTTCTCTCTCTGTGGAGGGGTATTGGACCTGCTGTAATTAAAACACCTGAAGCTAGGACGCGTAGTGCACGATCAGAAGGCTAAAGAATACATTTCAAAAACATGACCGGCACATCCAAACATAGACTAAGTGTGAACAGGTGCTGAACCCAGAGTCGCCAACTCGTATATAGTTAAGTAAATAAGGCAGCACACTGCAGCGCTAAAACATGCAAACTTGAAAACACAAAATTTGAACTGCATTACTGCACTAGAATCCATTCAGATGGAGACGTTTATTCTTAGCGAGGTAGGGCAAGCGTAGGACCTGGTATAAGAGAGATGCCGTAAAGGGGCTACCAGGTACACATAAAATTGGCCATTTTTATGCGCTAAAAGCTCTCATTTTTCATATTTCTAGTGCAGTAATGCAGTTCAAATTTCGTGTTTTCAAGTTTGCATGTTTTAGCGCTGCAGTGTGCTGCCTTATTTACTTAACTATATACGAGTTGGCGACTCTGGGTTCAGCACCTGTTCACACTTAGTCTATGTTTGGATGTGCCGGTCAGGTTTTTGAAATGTATTCTTTAGCCTTCTGATCGTGCACTCCGCCTCCTAGCTTCAGGTGTTTTAATTACAGCAGGTCCAATACCCCTCCACAGAGAGAGAGAATTTTAGTCTAAGAAGAGGTTTCACATGTACCCATTCAGATGTAGACGTTTATTCTCAGCGAGGTAAGGCAAGCATAGGACCTGGTATAAGAGAGATGCCGTAAAGGGGCTACCAGGTACACATAAAATTGGCCATTTTTAAGCGCTAAATGCTCTCATTTTTCATATTTCTAGTGCAGTAATGCAGTTCAAATTTCGTGTTTTCAAGTTTGCATGTTTTAGCGCTGCAGTGTGCTGCCTTATTTACTTAACTATATACGAGTTGGCGACTCAGGGTTCAGAACCTGTTCACACTTAGTCTATGTTTGGATGTGCCGGTCAGGTTTTTGAAAGATATTTGATTAGACATCTCTGTCAGTTCCATAGGTAACTCCCTATCCTGAAGAGCCTTAGTTACGGACTCTGACCAAGCTATCATAGCTTTGGCAACCCATGTCGCCGCAAAAGACGGCGCAAGGGCTGAACCTGAAGCCTCAAACACTGACCTAGCTAGACTCTCTATGAGCCGATCAGTCGAGACAGCAGTGTGTTAGAGGCCAAACGAGACACGGGTGGATCCAATGAAGGGGATTCTGCCCACTTTTTACAAAGCTCTGGTGCGAAAGGATACCTTGCACCTAGGGCCTTCTGGCCTAAGAAACGTTTATCCGGTTGCTCCATGTGGCGTTGGACTAAATCCTCAAACTCAGGATGAGTAGAAAACACCTTATGAGGTTGCTTGAATTTCTTAAAGGACACCTTATGACCTGAAGGTAAGGTGGTCACATCCTGTACTCCCAAAGTCTGGTTAACGGCCTCAATGAGACTGTCAACTGATTCCTGATAATCAGGAGCTTCTAAATCAAAAGACCCTTCTGAGTCATAGTCCGAACCATGTTCACTCAATTCCACAGGAGAGGGAGACCGAGAGACGGAATTCAAAGATGCTGATGCACCCGACGGACCGGGAGACGCTGTGTGGGTTCGTTTCCCCCGCGTCTGCCTAGAGGGAGCACGGCCCCTGCAGGCCGGAGGATCCTGAGAATCGGAGGATCTTTCCAAAACAGGCGAATGAATGTCCCTGACAGGGGCTTGAAGGGACTCAACCACCTTTGTTAGAGACGCCATAGATTGCGTTAAGGATATGACCCACTCAGGGGGTGATACCGCAGTCTCAGATACAGGCACACCCGGCAGGGTAGCAGGCGGGGTAGCAGGCGGGTGTTCCTGAGCGCGTTCAGAATAACAAGCCTCACAGAGATGGTTAATTTGCGCATGCGGAAAAACAGCCTGACAGGTAATGCATGAGGTATACAGGACTGTGTGAGTCTTAGTCTTTCTAGACATGATGACTCTATTGCTGCCGCTGCTGCTATGCTCCGTATCCCCTTATGAGCTACTAGGTCTAGAACAAATACTGCTGTCAGGCTGAGGGAAGTAGCACTTACCCCAGTCCTGTGTCCCTGTATGTTCTCCAACACTGAACCATGCTTCTGTGCAAACAACCACACTTATGTACTGAAATACAGGGCGGATGTGCCTGAGAAAAAAGGGAGGGAGGAGATACCGGCGCACGGACCCGGAATAGGCCGAAGCAGGGGGCTAGATTTTCCTTTTTCCTGCGCTCTCCCAGGAAAGCTGGGTGCACGCAACCGGAAGTAAACACTGCCGATGGGGGCGGGACTTCCGTCCATGCCCCTGCTGAAAACTACAGGATCCATAATGCAACAGGCCGAACCCAAAACCGAAAGAAGTCGATAGGGGCGGGACTTCCGCCCGTGTCTTTGCTTATGGGGAGGAATAATCCTGGAAACCAACACCGCGCCGGGTGCAGCACCAACAGAACGCGCGATGAAGCAGGAGCCACCCCCCCCCCCCCCCCCCCGCAGCCTCTTGACAACGCATAAGGTCAGAAAAAAACTCACATATAAATATATATATATACATATATATATATATATATATATATATATATATATATATATATATATATATATATATATATATATATATATATATATATATATATAGAAAGACGGTGCAGGCACCCTAACTCCTTATACCCTTCAGAAGGTGAGGAGAGGGACCGTCTGCCTCCTTTAAACATCGTAGTCAGTGCATTGGTGATGAAGTGGAGGCTGCACGGACAAAGTATGAATGCCTGTACAACCTAGGGTTCCGTTACCTCAGGGTGGTCAGGTTTTTAGTCTGGCAAACGAAGTCCCACGTCACGGGAGAGGATACGTGGAGGCGACACTCCACGTGCTCGCCCGTTGTTGGTTTGGGGAGATCGGACCCCTTCAAAAGGGTCCGTCGCCCCTGTCTTATCTTCAGAGAAAAAAAGAATCTGGGGAAACCCAGAGATGTGCCTCCTACAGACACTAAGCATAAACTGGAGCTGTCAGGGCCAGTGTCAAGGTGTATACTATGGAGGAGGAGTTAACTTTTTTTGTGTCTACTTAGTGTCAGCCTCCTAGTAGCATACACCCACAGTCCTGTGTCCCCCAATGAGACGATGGAGAAAAGAGAATTTTATTTGAACACACGCAACTGTTATATAAATGTTACATCACATAAGTATGAAGCGTTCTTGTAACAGGGAGGGAACTAACCGTGTTGTCAGGATGGATTCCTGGAAATACAACTACCGGTAGGTCTAATTACCATTTTCCAGGTCACCACCTGACAGCACCATGGAGAAGTACCAGAAGGGATTTGGTCCTAGGGTGGGACTACTGCCTGAAGCACCTTCCTGCCAAATGCTAAGAGATGACACTACATTTAGTTTGTAATGTTTAGAGAAGGTACTGAGACTAGACCAGGATGCAGCCTTACAGATCTGTTTTGCCGAAGCCCCCCCTTCTCTGCCCATGAAGCGGCTACAGCTCTGGATGAATGAGCTTTAAGACTGTCTGGGGGACTCTTTCCCTGTGCCTCATAAGCTAGGCTAATAATGGATCCGATCCATCTCTCAATGGTTGATTTCGATGCCTTTCTTCCCTTATTTGGACCCCTATAAAAGGACAAACAAATTATTATCCTGTCTCCAGGCCCTAGGTGCCTCCAAGTATCTGAGTACTGTCTCCCCAACATCCAAGTTATGGTAGAAACTCGCTTTCTGGTTTTTTGGGAGCTGACAAAATGAGGGAAGCACCACCTCCTGATTTATATTTGAATCTGAGACAACTTTAGGGAGAAAAGCTGGATCAAGTCTCAAGACCAGTCTATCATCGAACACCTGTAAATAGGGGTTTTGAATGGATAGGGCCTGAAGCTCCCCCAGTCTCTTAGCTGACGTGATGGCTACTAGAAAGGCGGTTTTGGGTGAAAGATTACCAATCTCTACATCGGCCGCTAGATCAAATGGTCATCTGCACAACTCGTTAAGGACCAAGTTAAGATCCCAAGGTGGGACAGTCTTTCTTATTAAGTGTCTTAACCTTTGAACTGCTCTGGAGAATCGGCCTATCCAAGGGTGGGAAGCCAGGGAAGAATCATAGAATATACTATATTCGAAGGCTAAGGGGTGATCTTATTTTAATGTATAAGTATATGAGGAGACAGTACAAAGACCTTTCTGATGATCTTTTTAATCATGGACCTGAGACAGGGACAAGGGGTTATCCTCTACGTCTGGAGGAAAGAAGGTTTAGGCATAATAACAGATGCAGATTCTTTACTGTAAGAGCAGTGAGACTATGGAACTCTCTGCTGTATGATGCTGTAACGAGTAACTCATTACTTAAATTTAAGAGGGGACTGGATGCCTGTCTTGAAAAGTATAATGTTACACGTTATATATATTAGATTCCTTGATAGGGCGTTGATCCAGGGAACTAGTCTGATTGCCGTATGTGGAGTCGGGAAGGAATTTTTACCCCAATGTGGAGCTTATTTTTTGCCACATGGTTTTTTTTGCCTTCCTCTGGATCAACATGTTAGGGCATGTTAGGTTAGGCTATGGGTTGAACTAGATGGACTTAAAGTCTTCCTTCAACCTTAACCCCTCTGACCTTGGATGTACTATCCCGTCAAGGTGACCTGGGCCTATCTGACCCTCGACGGGATAGTACGTCATAGTGATCTATCATAGTGCCTATCGCAGCTGACATCCGACGCTATGTGCCAGGAGCGGTCACGGAAAGCCCCCGGCACATTAACCCCTGGCACACCGCGATCAAACATGATCGCGGTGTGCCGGCGGTATAGGGAAGCATCGCGCAGGGAGGGGGCTCCCTGCGGGCTTGCCCGAGACGCCCGCAGCAACGCGATGTGATCGCGTTGCTGTGAGGGTCTCCTTACCTCCCTCCCTGCAGCAGGCCCGGATCCAAAATGGCCGCGGCATCCGGGTTCTGCAGGGAGGGAGGTGGCTTACCAAGTGCCTGCTCAGAGCAGGCGCTTGGTAAGCCTGCAGCTGTGCATGTCAGATCGCTGATCTGACACACTGCACAGCAAGGTGTCAGATCAGCGATCTTACACTATAACATGATGCCCCCCCTGGGGCAATGTTATAGTGTAAAAAAAAATATTCCAATGTGTAAAAAAAATTTAAAAAAATTTAAAAAAATTCCCCCCCCCCAAAAAAAAAATATTGTTCCTATGAATACATTTCTTTATCTAAATTTAAAAAAAAACAATAAAAGTACACATATTTAGTATTGCCGCGTCCGTAACGACCCCACCTATAAAACTATATCACTAGTTAACCCCTTCAGTGAACACCGTAAAAAAAAAAAAAGAGGCAAAAAACAACGCTTTATTCTCATACCGCCAAACAAAAAGTGGAATAACACGCGATCAAAAAGACAAATATAAATAACCATGGTACTGCTGAAAACGTCATTTTGTTCCACAAAAAACGAGCTGCAACACAGCATCAGCAAAAAAATAAAAAAGTTATAGTCCTCAGAATAAAGCGATGCAAGAATAATTATTTTTTCTATAAAATAGTTTTTATCGTATAAAAGCGCCAAAACATAAAAAAATGATATAAATGAGGTATCGCTGTAATCGTACTGACCCAAAGAATAAAACTGCTTTATCAATTTTACCAAAGGCGGAACGGTATAAACGCCTCCCCCAAAAGAAATTCATGAATAGCTGGTTTTTGGTCATTCTGCCACACAAAAATCGGAATAAAAAGCGATCAAAAAAATGTCACGTGCCCGAAAATGTTACCAATAAAACCGTCAACTCGTCCCGCAAAAAACAAGACCTCGCGTGACTCCGTGGACTCAAATATGGAAAAATTATAGCTCTCAAAATGTGGTAACGCAAAAAATATTTTTTGCAATAAAAAGCGTCTTTCAGTGTGTGACAGCTGCCAATCATAAAAATCCGCTAAATAACCCGCTATAAAAGTAAATCAAACCCCTCTTCATCACCCCCTTAGTTAGGGAAAAATAAAAAAATAAAAAAAATGTATTTATTTCCATTTTCCCATTAGGGTTAGGGCTAGGGTTAGGGTTATGGCTAGGATTAGGGCTAGGATTAAGGCTACAGTTAGGGTTGGGGCTAAAGTTAGGGTTAGGGTTGGGGCTAAAGTTAGGGTTAGGATTAAATTTACGGTTGGGAATAGGGTTGGGGTTAGGGGCGTGTCTGGTTAGAGGTATGGTTAGGTTTACCGTTGGGATTAGGGTTAGGGGTGTGTTTGAATTAGGGTTTCAGTTATAATTGGGGTTTTTTCACTGTTTAGGCACATCAGGGGCTCTCCAAACGCGACATGGCGTCCGATCTCAATTCCAGTCAATTCTGCGTTGAAAAAGTAAAACAGTGCTCCTTCCCTTTCAAGCTCTCCCGTGTGCCAAAACAGGGGTTTACCCCAACATATGGAATATCAGCGTACTCAGGACAAATTGGACAACAACTTTTGGGGTCCAATTTCTCCTGTTACCCTTGGAAAAATGCAAAACTGGGGGCTAAAAAATAATTTTTGTGGGGGAAAAAAAAAGATTTTTAATTTTCACGGCTCTGCGTTATAAACTGTAGTGAAACACTTGGGGGTTCAAAGTTCTCACAACACATCTAGATAAGTTCCTTGGGGGGTCTAGTTTCCAATTTGGGGTCACTTGTGGGGGGCTTCTAATGTTTATGTACATTAGGGGGCTCTGCAAACGCAATGTGACGCCTGCAGACCAATCCATCTAAGTCTGCATTCCAAATGATGCTCCTTCCCTTCCGAGCTCTGCCATGCGCTCAAACGGTGGTTCTCCCCCACATAAAGGGTATCAGCGTACTCAGAACAAATTGGACAACAACTTTTGAGGTCCAATTTCTCCTGTTACCCTTGGGAAAATACAAAACTGGGGGCTAAAAAATAATTTTTGTGGGAAAAAATGTTTGTTTTATTTTTACGGCTCTACATTATAAACTTCTGTGAAGCCCTTGGTGGGTCAAAGTGCTCACCACACATCCAGATAAGTTCCTTAGGGGGTCTACTTTCCAAAATGGTGTCACTTGTGGGGGGGTTTCAATGTTTAGGCACATCAGTGGCTCTCCAAATGCAACATGGCATCCCATCTCAATTCCTGTCAATTTTGCATTGAAAAGCCAAATTGCCCTCCTTCGCTTCCGAGCTCTGTCATGCGCCCAAACAGTGGTTTACCCTCACATATGGGGTATCGGCGTACTCAGGACAAATTGTACAACAACTTTTGGTGTCCATTTTCTCCTGTTACCCTTGGCAAAATAAAACAAATTGGAGCTGAAGTAAATTTTTTGTGAAAACAAGTTAAATGTTCATTTTTATTTAAACATTCCAAAAATTCCTGTGAAACACCTGAAGGGGTAATAAACTTCTTGAATGTGGTTTTGAGCACCTTGAGGGGTGCAGTTTTTAGAATGGTGTCACACTTGGGTATTTTCTATCATATAGACCCCTCAAAATGACTTCAAATGAGATGTGGTCCCTAAAAAAAATGGTGTTGTAAAAATGAGAAATTGCTGGTCAACTTTTAACCCTTATAACTCCCTAACAAAAAAAAATTGGGTTCCAAAATTGTGCTGATGTAAAGTAGACATGTGGGAAATGTTACTTATTAAGTATTTTGTGTTACATGTCTCTGTGATTTAATTGCATAAAAATTCAAAGTTGGAAAATTTTTTGCCAAATTTCCGTTTTTTTCACAAATAAACGCAGGTAATATCAAAGAAATTTTACCACTATCATGAAGTACAATATGTCAGAGAAAACAATGTCAGAATCACCAGGATCCGTTGAAGCGTTCCAGAGTTATAACCTCATAAAGGGACAGTGGTCAGAATTGTAAAAATTGGCCTGGTCTTTGTGACATGCAAACCACCCTTGGGGGTAAAGGGGTTAATAACTATGTAATAACTATGTACTATGTACACTGAGGGCTGATACTTGGACTCTCAGAGTACTGGGTCTAAGACCTTTCCTAAATCCCTGTTGTAAAAAATCAAGTATTTTAGGAATGTCGGGTTGGTCAGCATCAATTGTCGTTTCTCCACAGAAATTGCAGAATTTTCTCCATATTTTTTAATAAATCGCGGAGGTCACAGGCTTTCTACTTGCTTGAAGAATAGAAATAACTCCCTCTGAGAGACCCTTAGCTTTCAGGATCTGCGCTAAGGATCCAAGCTGATAACTGGAGGTTCTCTGGGTTTTGATGTAGAACCGGACCCTGGAGAAGTCTCTTCTTCTTGGAAGGAGAAAGGGTTTTTCTACTGACTTCTTCAGTAAGGGGAACCAGCTCCTCTTGGGCCAGAAAGGAACCACGAGAATGACCCGAGCTCTGTCCTCGTATATCTTTCTGAGAATCCTTGGAATCAGTGCGAGGAGGGAATACATACAACAGACCCCTGCCCCATGACTGTGTAAGGGCATCTACTTCCGCTGGGTTTTCTCGGAGGTTCAGAAAATAGAAGGTTCTGACCTTTGCGTTCCGTCTGACCGCGAATAGGTCTACCTCCGATGTTCCCCTGCGCTGGCACAGCTCGCTGAATACTGTTCAATTCCCATTCCGTTGATAATTTTTCCCAGCTTAGGAAGTCTGCAATCTGGTTCTTTGTACCTTCCAGGTGTACTGCCGAGATTGAAAGTACAGATTTTTCTGCCCATCTGAAGATCTGATCTGCTAGATGTTGCAATGTTTGATGTCTTGGACCACCCTGATGACGAAGGAAAGCTACCGTTGTGTTGTCTGACAGTATCTTTATGTGTTTGTTCTTCAGTAAAGCCTGCGCTGAAGAAAGGACTTTCCAAGCTGCATGCAGTTCTCTGTGATTTGAAGAATTCTTGCTGTCTTCCGAACTCCACTGTCCCTGATAATATCTTCCCTGGACGTGTCCACCCCATCCCTGCTGGCTTGCGTCCGTGGTTACTGTGACTTCTGGAGACTGAATCCACGAAACCCCGACTCAGAGATTTCAGGGGATGGTCCACCAATGTAGGGATATTCTGACCTGATGGGATAGACGGAACTCTGTCCAGTGAGCTCTGCCTTCTGTACCAGGAACTCAAGGAATGCAGGCTGTCTTTAGTCAGAGGATCTTCATTGCATCTCTGATGGAGACCCAGCAATTTCTCACCCTTGAATCTAGGATCACTCCCAGAAATCTTATTCTTGGTTTGGGTACTAGGTCTGACTTTGACCAGTTCACTACCCATCCCAATTTCTGCAGCGTGGAGACACTGACTGACAGTCGATTCTGAGCTGACTTACAGAATCTGCCACTATTAGGAAATCGTCTAAATAAGGGACTATCATGATGTTTTGATTTCTTAAATAAGCCACTACCTCTACCATAAGCTTTGTGAATATTCTGGGCGCTGTTGCTAAGCCAAATGGGAGGCAACGAAACTGATAGTGGTAGACCCTTCCTTCTTTCTCCACCGCAAATCTGAGATACTATTGGTGATCTGAAAAAAGTGCATATTACCATGTGCCAATTTTAAGTCCAAAGTGCACATTACCACCTCTTTCCCTAAGAGGGGAATTGTGGATGTTATAGATTCCATTTTGAACCTCTTATACCCTATCCATCTGTTTATGGGGTCTGAGGTTTATTATTGCTCTGGATTCCCCCGAAGGCTTTTTTAATGGAGAAGAGGCCCGAGTAATGTCCTCTTCCTATTTCTTTTTTTTTTTTTTTTTAACCAATCAGTATTTATTGAACATTTTTCACAATAAACAACATATCAGAGTGAAAAGGGAAGGTGGGGGGGAGGGAAGGGGGGATCAGGGGAAAAATCCAATGCATACCGTATTAAGGACCACAATGTAATCAATACAAAATACATAAATACAGTGTCACATAGAGGATAAAAGAAATAAACAGAAAACCAAAAAACAAGAGCAGAATTGTAGGAGCCAACAGTTTAAATAAGGGAAAGAGCAGACTGAGATACAAATGGCGAGGACGTCCAAGGGTCCCACCACGAGAGGACCTTAGCTCTTTTCGATAGACCCCCTGCCATTATGACCTCATAACAAAAATGTAAATCAATCCTGGAGATCAGCTCTGCTCTGGAGGGGGAAACGGAGGTCTTCCAATGCTTCGCGATACATTGCCTAGCAGCCACTAGGATATTAGAAACTATGGGGCGCAGGGGGGCAGGGAGATCGATGAGGGAGATGCCCAGGACAGCGAGTTGGCCACTCAGAACAAGGGGCATACGGATCAGATCCTCAATCAAAGTCTCTACCTCACGCCAGAAGACCCGGACCTGCGGACACGACCACCAGACATGAGAGGAGGACCCAAGGGCGCCACATCCCTTCCAGCAGCGCGGAGAGGTGGCCGGGAAAACCCTCGCCAATCGGGCGGGGGTGAGGTACCAGTGGAGCTGAATTTTTTTCACCTGCTCCAAGTGGCCCAAACAAGACGAGAACCTAGAAGGGTGTACCATAGCAAATTGCCAATCCTCCAGGGAAGCCTCAAAGCCCAACGCTGACTCCCAGGAAGACATAAAAGGAAGTTTGTCAGTAGAACCAAATGAAATGAGGGCTTTATATATTATGGAGATGCCATGTGGCACAATGGTGGATGGTCTGAAGAATCTATGGGCCGGGTCCTCTGTCAGAGGCGGGGGTGCACCGAATGACCGCCACGGTCTGAGGAAGCTGCGAATCTGCAGGTATTGAAAGAAGTCAGACCCAGTGAGGGAAAATCTCCCTGCAAGGTCCTCAAACGACAAGAGACCGTCCGAGCCGAAAAGGTCCGCCACCCGGTGCACCCCACGCCTCGTCCAGGAGGCAAGAGAAATGTGGACAATGGCACACTCCACAGCCTGCAAAGAGACATAGTCAAACATGAATGTTAGGAGAGAAGTGCTAAGGAGCGCCCACAGTTTAGATGCGTTCCTAATAGAACGGAGACAGGGGCCCACAGGAGGAACTTGAAGTAGTTGGAGCTCCAAAAGCAATCTAAGCGAGTTTTGGGGAGCAAAATGAGATTCAATCAGAAACCAGGGCAAACATGAGTTCCCCTCCCACCATATTTTAAGGGGCTCAAGGATCGCCGCCCTGTAATACGCCTGGACCGTAGGAGCTCCCAACCCCCCCGCAGAGTACGGAAGGGACATAATCCGACGCCTGACCCTATGGGGCTTCTTATTCCAGATAAATCGGTCTATCAAAGATTGAAAAGCCGAAATAAACTTCGAGGAGATAAAAAGGGGAAGGCACCGAAAGAGGTACATTATTTTGGGGAGGAATAGCATTTTCGCCGATTGTATGCGGGCCATCCACGAGAGAGACGCGCTTGATATTTGCTCCATGCCCCTCCTGACCTCCGAAAGAGTTTCTTCGCAATTTACTCGGACTATGTTATCTAGCCTAGTAATCTTGATGCCCAGATATGTAAAGCCCAAGGGAGCCCAAATAAAAGCATATTGAGATTGAATTTGAATCTGAAGGGGGGGGGAGGAAGAGGGGGAAAATTGTGGATTTGGTGAGATTAAGTTTATAATATGAAACCACCGAAAACTCAGATAGGATGGTGGTGATTGCAGTCAATGAAGTTAAGGGAGAGGTGCAGGTCAGGACCACGTCGTCGGCATAAAGACCAATTTTATGTTCAGTTCCCCCCACCGCAATTCCCCTTATGTCCGCGCACTGCCTGACCATGGCGGCCAAGGGCTCCATGATCAGAGCAAAGATGATAGGGGAGAGGGGGCAGCCTTGACGAGTACCGTTCCTAATAGGAAACGTTCGAGACCCGAATCCCGCCGATCGAACCGACGCGCATGGGTTGGAATACAATGCCATAACCGCTTTGCTAATCTGCCCGGTAAGCCCAAATTTCTCCAATGTGAGCTCGATATAGCCCCAGTGCACTCTGTCAAACGCCTTCTCGGCATCGAGCGACAGGAATACACTGGGGAGACTCCCCCTCTCCACCACATCCAAGAGATCTATCAGTCGTCTGGTACCATCCCTCGTCTGTCTGCCAGGAACAAACCCAACTTGGTCAGGGTGAATGAGATCAGGAAGGACTGAGAACAATCTATTGGCCCAGACTTTTGCGTAGATCTTAACGTCGCAGTTTAAGAGAGCTATCGGGCGGAAGTTCCCCGGAGATGTTGTGGGTTTCCCTTGTTTGGGGAGAGTCGCAATGGCAGCCTCCAACCCCTCAGCCCTAATACTACCAACCGCCAGCCAATTATTAAAAAGACGCAACAGAAAGGGGGCAAGGACAGGAAAAAACTGAGCATAGTAGGAGAAGGGAAAGCCATCAGGCCCCGGGGAAGAACCCTTATTGGCCTCTCTGATAATCTGCGAGAGTTCAGACTCGACAATGGGGGAATTTAGGAAGGAGAGCTGCTCCTGAGTGACCGAGGGGAGATTAGCCCTCTCCAAGAACGCCAAAATTGACTCCCGCGTAGGTTGAGGAATCCCCAGATCAGACCCGAGGTCATAAAGCGAGGAATAATAAGAAGCAAACTCCTCCGCAATCTGAATCGGGTTGCGAACCTGGGAGCCGTCAGACCGGAGCAAGAATGGGATCTTGGATTGGGCCTCTCTCTTCCTAACACGTCTAGCCAGAACAGCACCCGCTCGATCCCCCATTGTGTAGAATTTGGCTCTGGTTTTCCTCAGGGCCTTCTCAGCCTTATGGAGGAGGAGATTGCGAACATGTATGCGGGCTTTAGAAAGGTCAGAGAGAAGCGCTGGAGTAGGAGAAAGTTTATGAGCAGATTCCAGGCGAGATAATTCGTCTAAGGCTACCTGAAGTGCCGCATTGTATTTCCTCTTAGCCTTTGCCGCTAGCTTGATGAAGTGACCCCTAATCACCGCCTTGTGGGCGAGCCAGAGGGTATCGTCACCAATGTCAAGAGTGTCATTGGAGGCAAAAAATTCTCCCAAGGCCTCCTCTATACATTGGGAATTGGATTGGTCAGCCAGGAGGTGGGTATTAAGGCGCCAACGCGCAGGGGGTCTGATGGCCAAGGGGTCCTTCAGGGTAAGGGACACCGGGGCATGATCCGACCAGGTGATACTGCCAATATCTGCTGCGATGCAGTGAGGGAGAGCCACGTCATTCACCAGCACAAAATCGATCCTGCTATAAGAGCCGTGTCTGGGAGACAAAAATGTGTAGTCTCTCTCACCGCAGTGCAGGTACCGCCAGACATCATGCAAGTGGAAAGAGTCAGCTAGAGGCCCGACTTCACATCTAGACAGTGAAGAGGCAGAGCAGTCAAGGACTTTGGACATTGGGGCATTGAAGTCACCAGCTATCAGCTTGTGCCCATGTTGAATATCATTAAGAGTTTTGAATACACCCTCCAAAAACTTAAGTTGGCCTACATTAGGGGCATATATCGAGGCAATAGTATATGGGGCATTATTAATGAGACACAACACCACAATGAATCTACCCAATGGATCCGCTATAGATCGAACCAGTTGGAAGGAGTTGGACCTGCTGAAGAAAATGGCTACACCCGCCTTTTTTGACGGGCCATTGGCAAAAAACTGATGCGGGTACAGACCTGATTGCATTCTGGAGTTATCACATTCCAGCAAGTGCGTTTCCTGGAGACATAAAATATCATGACGGGATTTGCTCAACTGACGCCAAACCACAGACCTCTTACCCGGCGAGTTGAGGCCATTAACGTTAATTGAATACAGTGAGATACTCATTGAAAAGGCATAAGAACAGTTTTACAGTCCTCAGACACTGATAACCTGAGCAAAGGCAAAGAAAACATGTGGTCAATATAGCAGGACATAAGAAAGGGCAAAACAGAAACAGAAGAGGAAGAACATAGGGAAACAAACAGGACATACAACAAAAAAACCAGCGGACCAAGGTCCATTCAGGAATATCCTGAGTCCAGAAGGTGAGAATCAAAAAAACAGTTCACCTATGGGGCAAACAGATGCTGCTGGAGCTCTCAAGCGAGAAACCAACGCAGCTTAAAAAAGGAAAAAAAAGAAAAACCAAGTAAATCCGTGCGGGAAAATAGCCAGGAACCAAAGATACAGTAGACTCAGGCCTCCTCCCAGTCCGGTGTGATACGGGCCCTGGGACCTCCGTCAGACCCATGCTTAGGAATGTTCACGGCACTCGAGGAGTCCGGAGTCGGGAGTCCCCATTTAGCGAGAGCCGAAGCCGCGTGGGACGGAGTTAGGCAGGTAGTGATTGATCCATCTTTGCGAATGAGCAGCTTCGTCGGAAATCCCCAGCGATACAGGATGCCTTTCTCTCTGAGGATGGCAGTGTAGGGGGCGAAGGTCCTCCGCAGAGCCAAAGTGCCCGGAGAGAGATCCGGAAAGACTGAGATGTTTGCAAATCGTTCAGGAAGCGCTGGGGTTCTCCTTAGGGCCTGTAGAAAGTCCTCCTTTATCTCAAAAAAATGTATGCGCGCCAGCACATCTCTGGGAATGGAGGGCCCCAGGCCAGAGGGTTTAGGGATCCTATGCACGCGGTCTATTATGAAGTCCTTTGGCGCGAACTGCGGTAAGGCTGCCGCCATAAAGTCCTGCAGGAATGGCTTCAAATCCCCTGCCAGGACAGATTCCTCGATGCCTCTCAGTTTAACGTTATTTCTCCTGGACCTATCTTCCAGGTCCAGGGCTTTAGCGTGGGTTTTAGCAGGTAGGGTTTGCAGGGATTCATGTGCGTCCCAGAGCTCATTATGAGAGGAGACCAGTTCCGCCATCTTGCGCTCCAGGCGGTCCGTGCGGTTGCCCAGCTCCGCCACCTCTCCTCTTAGCTCAGCCAGCATAGAACGCAAGTCCTCTTGGATGGAGGATCTAAGGTCCCCAAGCAGTCCCCTAAGGAGAGATGCGGTCACCGGGCCATCAGCTGCGTCAGACGCCGAGCCGCCTGAATTTAACGCTGCTCCGCCAAAATGCGACGCTGCTGCGTCCGAATGTAGCGCTGTTCCATCTGGATGCGACGCCGCAGCGCCGGACCGCGACGCCTGAGCGTTGCGTTGTGAGGAGCGGGAAGCCCTGGGGGAGGACGGCGCCATCTTGGATTCCGGCGGTGGCTGCGGGGTGGCTGCAAAGAAGTCGGGAATTCTCCTAGGGGGATCGCGGTTGGACGCTCTGGATTTCCCCATGCACTCACCGACGCTCCGGGAGCCAGCACCGATGTCGTGAAGGCAGAAGAGGACACCTGAGAGGTAGAAGTGTGCCGCTTTGAGGTTCCTGGCTGAGGAGCTCCCACTCTGTGCGACCTACTCCATCAGCAGATAGGCCACGCCCCTCCTCTTCCTATTTCTTGAGGAGGTACTGGACAGATTGCTGTCACGTGTAGGAGGTCCTGAATGTCCGACCACATAGGGGAGCTTGAAAAGAGATCGGCGTTGGACACAAAAAATCTTTATGGTGGAAGGGCGTCGAATTCTATTCTGTACCCTTGGGAGATACTCAAACCCAATTAGAAGTCTCAAATGCCGCAAGGGGGGCTAAGCTACTTAGTCACTGCCATACGGCATATATATAGTAGCGCTACCCACTAAACAATGCTATTCCCAATAAGCGAGATCTGTGGCAGAAAAAAGGGGGCAAGCCATAAGTATACTTACTGAGATGTATGATGTCCGTGGGTCTGTTCCTTTACCCCGACGCGCGTTTCGTAACACTTCCTCAGGGGGCGTGGGACACGCATGGGAATAGCATTGTTTAGTGGGTAGCGCTACTATATATATGCCGTATGGCAGTGACTAAGTAGCTTAGCCCCCCTATTTTTGCTTTACCCTATTACACTGAGCCGTCCTGTTTGTAGGATGATTTCACCGTTTGGCCAGTGTTACTTTTAGTGTTAGTAGGCAGGTTGGTGTACCCTGTTTTGGTATTTGCCATTTTGTACTCTGAGGTGTATTATTCCTGATGTTATGTGTATAGTTCGCTCCTCTTGCATTGGAGGTTTTCTCTGGTTTATGATTGTTGTTTCTGTATTATTTACATTATTAATAAACATTACTGATTTTATTATGGTTCATTGTGTATTTTGGGGGTCTGCGGCTTTTTGCGGCATTTGAGACTTCTAATTGGGTTTGAGTATTGTAGATTGCACACGATGATAATATAGTGATCATTTGGTTGATTCTATTACCCTTGGGAGATAACCTGGAGTACCTAAGGACTACTGGAAATCTTTTTCCACTCTTCCAGGAATTTTGACAACCGCCCCCCTACTCTGATGGCGTCATTTCCTTCAAGACCCAGACCGTGAAGTTGAGGAACCCGAATCTCTATTTTTGTTCCTACTTTCTCCCCCTTTGGGATAGCTCCACCTCCCTTGCTTTCCCTTCCTTCTATAGTCTGATCATTGACTATAATAGGGTCTGCGAAATGGCTGGTACTTTTTACGTTTTTCTTCTGGAAACCCCTTTTCATCTGAGGCCTTCTCCAGAAAATCATCAAGGATGGGGCCAAAGACCCTACCCCCCTAAGAAAGGGGTAGAGCACAGCTTATTTTTAGAATGAATATCTCCCGACCAGTTCTTTAGCCAGATAGCTCTTCTGACTGCATTGGATAAAGATTGGCCCCTAGCTGTGAATCTAACAGACTCTGCAGTAGCGTCTGCTAGAAAGCCGGTTGCCAGCTTTAGTAGGGGGAAGAGATTTTAGGAAAGACTCTCTAGGGGTTCTGGCTGACAGCTGTTCTTTCAAATTGTCTACCCACAAATGCATAGCACGCGCTACAGATGTTGCTGCTATATTTGTACGGATGACCGCTGCTGAACTTTCCCAGGCTCTCTTCAAGAGCCCATCCACCTTGCGATCCATAGGCTCCTACAGGTTACATAGTTACATAGTACATAGTTATTAAGGTTGAAAGAAGACTTTAAGTCCATCTAGTTCAACCCATAGCCTAACCTAACATGCCTTAACATGTTGATCCAGAGGAAGGCAAAAAAAAACCCATGTGGCAAAGAGTAAGCTCCACATTGGGGAAAAAAATTCCTTCCCGACTCCACATACGGCAATCAGACTACTTCCCTGGATCAACACCCCATCAAGGACTCTAGTATATATATCCTGTAACATTATACTTTTACAGAAAGGTATCCAGTCCCCTCTTAAATTTAAGTAACGAATCACTCATTACAACAGGTTAGAGGAGTCCTCAAAAGGAATGGCGGTTCTTTTAGACACCCTGGCAAGCGGAATGTCTATTTTTTGGAACATCTTCCCAGTCCTTGATCTCCTCCTGGTCAAATGGCAGGCGAAGCCAGAAGTCTCTAGGAATCGATAGTCTCTTTTCCGCCTCTTCCCATTCTTCTAAAATGGAATGAATATGGGAGTTCACTGGGAAGACCTTTGAGGTCTGAGAACGTAGCACCCCCAAAAATCTCGTCCTGAACTGTCGGAGTAGTTGAGGGCTCCTGAATCTGCATAGTCTGTGTTACTGCGCCCAGGAGCTCATCTATGTCCCCAGATGAGAACAAATATCTCTTCCCTTTCTCTGGAAGTTCTCTGCTTAACTCTTCTTCTTCCAGATCTGATCCGGAAAACCTCTCCTCAGATGACAGATCCAATTCCCTCGGTCTTTTTCTGGATCCTTGGGAGTCTGACTGCACGGGCTGATACCAAGCCAGATATCGAGGCCTGCACCTCCTCTCTGACAATAGCCCTCATATTAGTCATGAGTGAAGCCTGTTCCTCCCCCACAGTTCGACTGGTGCATGTCTGGCAGAGATTTCTGCCAGGAGTCCTTAAGCCTTACGGCGCAAATGGGGCACTTTTTATACTTTCTGGACTTCTTATTCTTTTCCATCGTGGAGGAAAGCCCCTATAATACATAAATTTAGATGCCTCATGGGACTGTATCCTACTGAGGTACTGAGGGGAACCCCTAACTGGGAACTTACATATGCCTGGCTCTCCTGCACCATCTCAGATTTAGTGTTATCCTCCATACTCTTATTAAGTTAGGACAGGATAGTAGCACACTTTTTACCTTTTTATATGTGTGGTGCCTCCTGGCGGAGTCCATCCGCCGCCACTGCGACCTGCCCCAGACCCTCCTGACGCTCCAAAGAGTAGGAGAGGAGGAGACGCTGCCCCACGCGACCCGGAAGTGACGCGTGCGGGAGCCGTGACCCGGAAGCGAGTGCACACGGTAATCCGTGCTCCCGAATCCCGCAACCACACACACCGGCCCAGACTGCGTCCTAGCAAGATGACCTGCGGCACCTACGTTCTTCTCCCAGATCCGCTTGCTGAAGCTGTAACTTCACAGAGGCGTCCCTGGGCTCAGGTACATCTGGGGCATTGTCAAGGGTCGAGAGCCCTCCCAGGGGGAAGCGACCCTGTAACCAGGAGCAGCGCTGCACTGGTGCTGCTGAGGGACCCTCTAATCAGGTGTCAGCTTAGCAGAGTTCTTGAGGTGGGAAGGAAGAGGCCGATCCTCACCCCCTGCACGGGACAGACGGATGTCTCGTCGTTCCTATCCACAGTGGGACAGGAAAAACACTGAAGGGTGGTAGGGGGAAGGTCCTTTTAAACTCTTGTGGTTTCCTGTCCCACTATGGATAAGAAGGACGACCTCCATGGTGCTGTCAGATGGTGACCTGGAAAATAATGTTTAACTGTTGCATCCTAAGGTTTGTTAAGTTCTGTGAAGCACTACCTTCTTCAATGTGCTTTTTGATACTATGAGGAGTGCTCTTTTCTAAAGTATAGTCCCATACGGTTTATTTTATACAGCATAAACCGCACCGTAAGCCAGGCTACACATCATTGGCTTACACATAGTCCGTTACTTCATCATTAGCTTGCATCATTAATCTGTGGCAACTAAACACGCTGGTCCTCTCCTGACCAGTTGCCGTGGGTTACCACACAGTTCATAGAACAACATAAGCACCAACAGTCTATTGAGGTACCTTACGCGAGCTCCTGCTCCACCTCCTTGTCAGTCCTCTCTCCTGGGGAAAGCTGCCTCACAGGGATCACCAACTTGCCTGACAGGCACACCTCAGTCAGTACAGACCCACCGAAAGACAATAGCTTCCCCAACACAGATCGTCCAGGTCCACGGTCTCTCAGGTGCTCCAGGAAGACTCCACTCACAGGAGCTTCCAACACAGACTGTCCAGGACCACGATCACAGTGTGCTCTTCAGGACATCCATCCGACCAGGGACCGTCCAACACAAAGGCATGTGGCCTGTCCAGGTGCTATTCAGGACTTCGTCCAACACCCCAGGCCACCAGTGCGCTATTCAGGACATCCGTCCCAACCTGGGACCGTCCAACACACAGGCGTGTGGCCAGTCCAGGAGCTATTTAGGACGTTCGTCCAACACCCCAGGCCACCAGGTCCAAAGCCCCACCATGTGCTATTCAGGGAGATAGCACTCCCAACACATAGGTTCTCCAGGGCCTTCAGCACAGACCATTCAGATCCATACAGGAACATGTGACCCACACCCTGGTCACATTATCAAGCTGTAGCCACTCCCCTAGATGGGAGTGTGTGTGTGTGGCTGGTTTGACCCGCCCATCTCTCATAACTAGCCCTGCCAGCCTCCCTTCATAATTATACAAACACAACACCGTTACTTATGGGACTACAGGTCACTGAACATCCTTACATCAGGCTGACAGTGCAGAGTATCTTCCCCTGCAACACACATACCAGCCATTCACAATAATGCCAGACTTTGACTCATTACCACCATTATGCCTGCGATTGCCATGCATTCCCATGGCCTCAATACGCCTCCATGTGTATTCTGGGAAGACCATGCAGCGCCCCCTACTGCATCACAGCTGTTATTGTACAGAAAATTACACTGTCTCAGTCATAAAAGTGAAGTTGTGCCTGAAGGACTAGACCTGGTCTTGAAGAAACCCTCAAAGCACATTCTTCAGCAAAGAAAAGCGAGAAGGTAGATTCATCCAATAGGATAAAAGATTTCTAGGACGGCAACAGCAACATAGGGGTTCACCATACAAATAATATTATTTTTCAAGTGATTTTCTAAGTTGACACCATATTCTACATATGCGGTCATTTTGGCTTTTTAGTTTCAAGGGGTTAGGATAGATCCTCTGGGCTATAACCTCTGGTTGAAACAGTTCTCACTCCAACAGAAGGACTTATGATCCCCAAAGTAAAGGGAACAGTTTTGGGTAGAGGAGCATACAGTGGGTTAGCGGCAGAATGGTGACCACTTGATTGTGCTACAGCAAGTGACAGAAGAATCTCTAATTTCTCTGCATTGAGTGATTACTACTCACCTGGGCAGTCATATGTAGGAATCTCCAGTTTACACAAGTCCTCATTCCCTACATATGTTTCTGTAGTATTAATATGGGTCAGATCTTCACCCTGAAACAAATATTGTAAAACTCACAGACAAATGGAGAAGTCACATTTATGATCAGCTCTAATCCTGCCATCTCCACCGTTCTCATTACACAAGTATAAAACATATAATACTGGTGGATAAAACAAGACAGAACACAAGACCTTCACAGCCATCTACACATCATAGGGGAGATCTCATGACACCTTCTCTCCATCTACCTGATGATCCTGAGGAACAGTGAGATCTTCTTGCTTACAGTCCTGTGGAAAAAGAGGACTGGGACATCTCTCTGGTGTTGTCCTCTTACTGGATAGAACTGGAGGAAACACAAAGAGGGAATTAATTCTTTACACACAGATAATTATAGGCCATGTATAATAAGTCTAGCAAACTACCTGGTGATGTGAGGGGCCAGGGAATCTTCATCATGAAGTACCTGAACAGATCTTTGTGTGCTTCTATATACTCCCACTCCTCAATGGAGAAATGGACGGCGACATCCTGACACCTTATAGAAATCTGACACAATAATACAGTCATCAACCTTCATAGCGTTACTGAATAATGTCCCATCATTTCCCACAGTGTCACCTCTCCAGTCAGCAGCTCAATCATCTTGTAGGCGAGTTCTAGGATCTTCTGGGCATTGATGGTCTCATGTATCTGGGTGTGAGATGGAGGCCCTGTAATTGGGCTCAGGATTCTTTCCCGTCCCTCAAGCACAGGGTCCTGACAGTGCTCACTAGAGGTATTCTTCACTACTGTGTAATCCTGGTTACGGAGAGACACATTAATAAATCTCCCTACGCACATTTCCAGAGTTCTCACCCCTCCAGCAGTGTCCATCTGTTATTCCCATAGATAAGAATGATGTACTGTGCCGTCATCAGAATCTCTCACCTCTCCAGTAAGCCGGAAGAGGATCTCTAGGGTGAGGTGTAATATCCTCTCCGCCATCTTGTTCTCTTATATAGAAGACCTCCACTAAGAGGATCCAATATTGTAGGGACCTGAATAGGGAGAAGATGAGACGATGTAACATCATAAAGAATCCTATGTAATAATAGAATTATTGGAGATAATAAGGGGAAACATAAGCGGAGATGGGATGTGTGGATTTAAAAAAAAGAAAATTAAGAATAATTTTCAGTTTTAATACAATTTTATTTTTTTGTGATGGTGGAACTAAGTATGAAAGCATGGCCAACCAGTAGTCAAAGAAAATCACTATAATCTACACAAAAGCCTGGTAAATTAGATCAGAAAATTCATCTAGCTCAGAGTTGAAGTTTGAGAGTTGATGGAACAGGTCAGACTGGGTAAGGGTAAATGGAGCCGATTGGCAGGGAGAGCATGGAGCAGAGGTGATAAGTCACAGGGGATGAAATACATTAAACACAAATGAAGGAGTTAACACATATCTCCCCTTTTACACATGGAACAACATACAAGCTCGGTGTAGGATGGTTTAACAGCCATATCCTACTTCTCCTCATCACATTTTCTAAAGCTCAGTGTGGACAAAACTAAACTCATCGTCTTTCTTCTATCTCACCTAACCCACTTGATCTATCACAATTAATGACATCACGTTTTTCCCTGTACCGGACATCCGCTGCCTTAGTGTAACCCTTGACTCTGCCCTTCTTCAAACCGCACATCTATGCTCACGCCACATCCTGCTGCCTCCAACTCAGAATCTGTCCTTTCCTCAACCCTGAATCTACTAAAATGTTAGTGCATGCCCTCATCCTCACCCGCCATGACTACTGGAATACCCTCCTCTGTGGCCTCCCAGCTAAAACTCTCGCACCGCTCCTCCGTATGTCTCCTAACTAATCTCCTGATATATATATATATATAAACACGTAACCTCCGAAACTCTAAAGATCTTCTCTCCTCCACATTTATACCTTCCTCACCCAACCCTTCTCTTGAGTATCGTCTGGAATTCTGTGCCCCAATAAGTTCGATTATGCACCACATTCAAAACTTTCGGACAGAACTTGAAAATTCATCTCTTCAGGACAGCTTACAACCTGCACTGACCCCACTGCCACATCACCACCAACGGAACTGCTGTAAATTGCTCAACCTACTGTCTCCATCATCTTGTAGAATGTAAACCCCCAAAGGCAGGGCTCTCTCCTTTCTGTATCAGTCTGTCATTGTTAGTTTGTTCACTGTAATTTATATTTGTATTTTGTATGTAACCTCTTCTCACGTACAGCACCATGGAATCAATAGTGCTCTAAAAATTAATTATAATAATAACCCTCCGAGACATAGAATGGTGAATTGTCATGGTATCAACACTCACTGCGGCCTAGGGACCCTGTGAGTAACACCTGAGCCATCCTATAGGATCTGGAGTGTGCTTGACTGCCATTATTGTGAGTGACAGCCCAGTCGTGGAATCGGAGGCTGGGGCGTGCTGGGCTGTCAGCATTTTGATTGACAGCTTTGTGCTCACTCTGGCCTAGCCTGTGCGCTTTCCCATTCTGGTTAATCTGCTAGCTATAAGTAGACGATTGTCAGCTATAGCTTTGCTCAGTGATGTGTGTGCTTTGGTCTGTGTCCAATTTCCTGATCCTGTTGACGACCTTGGATTTGTTTTGATAAACCTGGTGAAAATTTAAATGGTAAGCATTCCTGTGACTACCTTGTTAAGCAGCAGCGTGAGCCGATCTACCACACCTCACGTTAGTCTAACCCAGTGGTCCCCAACCTTTCCGACATTGAGAGCCACATTCAGCTCTGCAAGAGGGTCGAGAGCCACATCCAGCTCCTGTCCCCCTCACAGTAGTGGCAAAAAAGCCCCCATTAGGAGTATAATGATAACCAAAGCTTTTCCACACAAATCACCCCGAAGCAGTATACCAAGATCCAGGGGTTTCCACCACACCCCACCAAATTCAGCATTCTCCCATCACGCACTCCCAACACAGTCACATCCAGCTTCAACCGCCTCCTCTGACAGGTAGTATCATGCTGTCTCCAGTGTTCCATACTAGAATTATCTCTAAACCCCCAAGACCTGTAGATGTGTACCCACATCTGCTCTTCTATGCAGGGCTACTCACAAAGTTCACCATTTTCAGATGTGCTCTTCATACCGGTTTACTAAATCTGGAACTAATGCACCAAGCTGGCAGACAGCTGCGAGCCACAATTCATGGGACCGCGAGCAACATGTGGCTCCCGAGCTACAGGTTGGGGACCCCTGGTCTATAAGAAAAGAGAAAGGGAAGCCAGCTCACCGATCTTGCAGAGAAGCACGGAAATAGTCCTGATGAGACGTGCAATCAATGGAAAAAACAAAGATTCCAGCTTGCTCTTATTAAAAATGTAAATTTTACTCCAAAAAGTTTAAAATAGCAATACATGCTCCTTAGACCCACCATGAACCCCGTGAGGGAACAAGCGACGCGTTTCGACTGGAAACCAGTCTTTATCCAAGCTAGTCTATCCAACATAAGCACCGGTATATAAGGACCCAGTAACCAATGAGAGTACTGAGCCTAGGTCACATGATAAATGCAATCGACAGGTCCTGAAAAGTAAATGCGATCTAAAAACATTTATAATCTACAAATTACGAAATAAAGTAAAGGAAAATGAACAAAAAAACACACAAATAAAAATCAAACAATGAATGCTGCAAGAGGACGATTATTAATAATGAAACATAATTTTGTTCTTGCGATTGAGTCCGTCAGGAAATCTGGTGCCCAGCATGAAGATCCAATATGCTTCGCGGGTGAGTAAGATTCTATGCAGATCACCACCGCGCGGAGGTTTAATCACCCGCTCAGTACCGGTCACTCTGAAAGATGAAATGTCACGTAGATGGTGATCCACAAAATGTTTAGCTGCAGAGGAGATATTGCGGTTAGTATTGCTCATATTAGAAATATCATGCAAATGCTCATAGATCCGATTTTTCAATTTGCGAATAGTGCACCCCACATAAGATTTATTGCACGCCACACAGTCTATTTTGTACACCACAAAACGGGTGTTACAATTAATGAATCCCTGAATATGAAAGCTTTTGGAACCTATGTGGTCAGAAAAAACCCTCGTGGTGATCATATGCCTGCAAGTAGAGCAATTGGGAACATTACATTTATAACTGCCCTTGCAGCTTAACCATGTTGATTGGGGTTTATTTGTAACAAATAAACTGGGTGACAAAATGTTGCCCAAAGAGGGTGCCTTTCTTGCCACAACATTGCATCCAGCATGTAAGATATTAGCCAGAATAGGATCTTCATATAAAATTGGGATATGATGATTAATAATGGCTTTAATATTATTAAATTGCGGGCTGTATTGTAAACACACAAAAGGTTTGTTATTACGGTGACTGGTCCTCATACTTGAATTAGTGTTACCATTTAAATTAGTAATTGTGTTACTGGAACTAGTGGTGGCTATTGGTTGTTCATTTGGGGATATAATATTAAGGGCTCTGTTGAGCATCCAATTAGGATAACCCCATCTATTGAATTTGACACATGATTTCGCCAAATCTTGTTTAAGAACATCATTATTTTTACAATTTCTCTTCAGTCTCGTGAACTCACCAACAGGAATTGAACGTATAGTATGTTTGGGATGACTG
Source organism: Ranitomeya imitator (assembly GCF_032444005.1). Lineage (NCBI taxonomy): Eukaryota > Metazoa > Chordata > Amphibia > Anura > Dendrobatidae > Ranitomeya > Ranitomeya imitator. Next base: position 364,493,173 of record NC_091283.1, read on the forward strand.
CTGCTCGCATGTAGAATGGAATTGCCGGCTAATGGCTTAGAATATGTACGAGTAGAGATCAAATTATTTACTACACCAGTGAGTTCCAAATCAAGAAAATAAATTTTAGATGTTTGATGAACAAAGGTAAATCTGATATTGAAATCGTTATTGTTGATGTATAAAATAAAATACTGTATGGCAGATACATCGCCCCTCCAAATGATGAGCGTGTCATCGATGTATCTGCCATACCAATGAATATACGGTAAAAAATTGTTAGACATAGAAAATAAAAAATGATATTCCCAAAATGCCATCACCAAATTAGCTAGGGAAGGTGAAAATTTGGCCCCCATTGCCACACCTGTGCACTGTAAATAATATTCATGATCAAAGGAGAAAAAATTATGGGTTAACAAAAAAGAAGTGACCTGTAAAATATAACCAATCAAATCTTGAGAATAACAGCTATATTTACACAGATGAAATTGTAATGCCTCAAGAGCTAATTTGTGGGGAATACAAGTGTACAAAGACACCACATGACAAGTCAACCAGGTAAATTCTGACAACCATTCCTTATGGCACATGATGTCAATTACATCCTTAGTATCCCTAATATGTCCAGGCACTCTAAGAACTAATGGTTGTAACAAAGAATCCAACCACTGGCCCATGCGTTCATTTATAGAACCTATACTAGATATTATCGGACGCATTGGAGGGAATTCTTTGTTCTTATGAATTTTGGGCAAACCTTGCATTATTGGTGTAACGGGATGAGAGACCTTCAAAAAATCTGCTTGTTTGCTGGAAATAACACCCAAAGAAAGGCCATCTTGTATCACATTATCCATTTTTGTTTTGTAAATAAAGGTTGGATCAGATTTTAATTTCTTATATGTGGTGTCATCTGATAACAAATTCAAAATTCCATTTCTGTATTGTAAAGAATCCATTATGACAACCACTCCTCCCTTGTCACTCATTTTTATAGTGATGTCTTTCATATCTTGTATCTCTTTAATAATATTTCTTTGTTTCTTAGTCAAATTGTTAGTTATATTGGATGCCGGATCCCTAAATTTGAGTTGTTTAAGTTCTCGTTCAATGACCTCCTGGAAGCGATTCATGCAGTCTGCTCTAGACTGGATTGGATAAAAAAACGGATTTTTCAATTTAAATTGATTGGATTGATTGACCAAAGATGGAATGGAGTTGTCCTGATCCTGCAATTCTTGTAGTGTCAACAACGTGACTTGTTCTTGGAAGTCTAAACAATGGAATTCATTATCCTTAGTTGTATTATCATCAGCAGAAATGTCAGATTCTTCAGCCCAGAAATGTTTCTTGATAGTTAAATTACGAACAAATTTGTTGATGTCTAGCAAAGTAGAGAACAAATTGAAATTTTGATCTGGAACAAAATTGAATCCATAAGATAATACTTTCAATTGTTCATTCGAAAAATTTCGGGATGAAAGATTTAAGACATTATTAAAACTCATTTCGGCGTGAATTTCCTGTGGCGCGTCTGCATGCCAGAATTGCCTTCTGTGTTTCCGGCCACCACGCCTTTTGCGTTTTTTGATTTAGCATGACTAATGGAACTGTGTACTACAGATTCATTTAAGGATGCATCAGACATGCTAAAACCATTGTCACCAGAATCCCCTTCATGGGAACTAAAGCTGACATATCTTTTATGGTATCTCCTTTTCTGATTAGTGTGTCTTAAAATAGATCTAGGATTTTTCGAAAAGGAGTCCCATTCATTCCAATTGTAGACTTTATTGGATGCATAATCTTGCAAATCACGCTGAAATTTTCGCTTTTTTCTGAGCACAATTTCATCCTCCAATTTAGTCAATTCATCCTGAGTTTTTTTTAAAAATACATTTTCATCTAATATAATGTTACGGGAACTCAACTCATTCTTGGACATTTCAATATCTTTTTGTATATCCAACAACTTAAGTTCCTCGTGTTTAATTATCAATCGCATTAAATTGAGTGAACATGTGCTGAGAATTGAGTTCCATTCACTCACAAACACTTCACTAAAATTAGTGGTAGATTTTTTCTTAATTCTAAGACCCCTGGGGATCATGTCTTTTGAGACATAATTTTGTAACGTTGTTAAGTCCCACCAAATCTTGGTCTCTTGGATCATCGATTTCTGTAATTGTGTGAGAATGTCCATAAAATCAGAGGAATCAGAATTGGCAAGTGACACATCTGAAAACACTTGAGCAGCCTTCTGAATACGATTCCTGGCGGTGTCCGCCATCTTGCAGCAAAACTTGTGTAAATTTATATAAAATATAAGTCTATGTAAGATGTAGACAAAGGATAGAAAACAAGCCTCACATAAAAATGCTAGGGGCGGTGGGTCTAATGAAATAAGGAGCAGAAAAAATGACCAGGTGCACGGCAATCAATAATACATAAGAAAAGAGAAAGGGAAGCCAGCTCACCGATCTTGCAGAGAAGCACGGAAATAGTCCTGATGAGACGTGCAATCAATGGAAAAAACAAAGATTCCAGCTTGCTCTTATTAAAAATTTAAATTTTAATCCAAAAAGTTTAAAATAGCAATACATGCTCCTTAGACCCACCATGAACCCCGTGAGGGAACAAGCGACGCGTTGCTGGATGCAATGTTGTGGCAAGAAGGGCACCCTCTTTGGGCAACATTTTGTCACCCAGTTTATTCGTTACAAATAAACCCCAATCAACATGGTTAAGCTGCAAGGGCAGTTATAAATGTAATGTTCCCAACTGCTCTACTTGCAGGCATATGATCGCCACGAAGTTTTTTTCTGACCACATAGGTTCCAAAAGCTTTCATATTCAGGGATTCATTAATTGTAACACCCGTTTTGTGGTGTACAAAATAGACTGTGTGGCGTGCAATAAATCTTATGTGGGGTGCACTATTCGCAAATTGAAAAATCGGATCTATGAGCATTTGCATGGTATTTCTAATATGAGCAATACTAACCGCAATATCTCCTCTGCAGCTAAACATTTTGTGGATCACCATCTACGTGACATTTCATCTTTCAGAGTGACCGGTATTGAGCGGGTGATTAAACCTCCGCGCGGTGGTGATCTGCATAGAATCTTACTCACCCGCGAAGCATATTGGATCTTCATGCTGGGCACCAGATTTCCTGACGGACTCAATCGCAAGAACAAAATTATGTTTCATTATTAATAATCGTCCTCTTGCAGCATTCATTGTTTGATTTTTATTTGTGTGTTTTTTTGTTCATTTTCCTTTACTTTATTTCGTAATTTGTAGATTATAAATGTTTTTAGATCACATTTACTTTTCAGGACCTGTCGATTGCATTTATCATGTGACCTAGGCTCAGTACTCTCATTGGTTACTGGGTCCTTATATACCGGTGCTTATGTTGGATAGACTAGCTTGGATAAAGACTGGTTTCCAGTCGAAACGCGTCGCTTGTTCCCTCACGGGGTTCATGGTGGGTCTAAGGAGCATGTATTGCTATTTTAAACTTTTAGGATTAAAATTTACATTTTTAATAAGAGCAAGCTGGAATCTTTGTTTTTTCCATCGATCCCTGGTCTAACCTGACAAAGTTGCAGGTGGATGTAGGAAAAACTTATATGACATTTTCCCTGCACTTAAACAGCTGTGCTCCAGGTGATAGTGGGTTAATGAAGGCAGTGTCTGTATGACTTAGCAGCATATCATAGGTCCAGCACACAACATTTATTACTTGTTCTCGTCTGCATCCCAAGGCTTCCAAATGCACAAACAGATTCTCATAGCCGCTGTCACTGCTCAGTTCTTGCTCAGGTTTGAGCTGCTCCACCCAAACAAGAAGCTCAACAGTTCTCCATGTCCTCTTACTGTGCCCACACCACCTGTGAGAAGAAACTATTCTAACATAACGCAAGGAGGTGGAGTTAAATACATAATAAAAAAATTAAAAAAATCTGAATCATGCCAACCTCCAATGGCAAATTAATTGATCATTTCATCTCCAGCACTGTGTAGACATGTTCTCTTGTCTCACGTAGACTGGAACATACCATTTTTTTTTTTACTGTAAGAGCTCAATCAAACGTCAGTTTATCTCATACGAGTTCTATCCTTGTTTTTCATATACCTACAGTGTGATAGTCTATGGAGCTGTTACATGTCCAGGTAGTTTTATTCATCGAGTGATCCACAGAAAATCAGAGACTGATCCAGCTTTGACCCGAGTCTAATTTCAATCTCGCCAAGGCAAGTCTATGGGTCTGTGACATAAAACAGACAGCACTAGGATCCGATGGGATATAGGAATATTGAGAAACCTGCAGCAATTTATTTTTCATTCATGAAAAACTGATGAAACTGATAAAAAAAACACTGATAAAACAGACCAAAAAAAAACAAAATCACTGACGTCTGATTCAGCCTTAAGTGGCACTTTTTAGCAAGAAAAAATCTTGCTAAAACATAAGTGCATCGAGGGCTGTGTGCACACAGTGCCTTTTTCGTGCATTTTTTTTTTAGGCGTTTTTTCCACACAGAAATGGGCCCAAAACGCTATGGAATCCTTTTGCCAGCTAATTCAATGAGAATCCTGAAGTGCTGTGCACATTATGAGTACCGTATATACTCGAGTATAAGCCGAGATTTTCAGCCCATTTTTTTTTGGATGAAAGTGCCCCTCTTGGCTTATACTCGAGTCATTGTCCCAGGGGGTCAGCGGGGGAGGGGGAGCGGCAGCTGTCACATCATACTCACCTGCTCCCGTGGTACTGCTCATTAAAGTAATGAATATGAACGTGACTCCACTCCCATAGGGGTGGAGCCAGAGGCGTAGCTAGGGGTTCAGCCTAGGGGGGGCGAGACATCTGAGTGTGCCCCTAACCTCTGATTACAACTATGGTGATGCACCCTAATAGTGGACGTAGGAGAACGGCAGCAGATGATCCTGCTGCAACTAAAAAAAAAAAACATCTCCACAAGACCAATACTGATATTACCGCCATATTGTGACTATATAGGGGTAGATACCAGTCCTACAAAGCATACAAGTGATAACAGCACAGTTACAGATGATGACTTACCACTGACGTTCTTTCTGATTGAATCGTTCACTTTTCCCGCCTTTTCCATCTGTTCCAGACCGACATGGCGACTTCTCCACCCAGGACTCGTCTGCAGAAATTACAACAAAGACACATTTCACTTCTCATATTCCAGCCATCACCATCTATTCCCAACCTGCACAAACCCCTCATCCTGCTGATACCCCAATACTGAGCCGCTGCTGCCGTATGCGTCCCTATTACTGTCCCTGATACCCCAATACTGAGCCGCTGCTGCCGTATGTGTCCCTATTACTGCCCCTGATACCCCAATACTGATCCGCTGCTGCCGTATGTGTCCCTATTACTGCACCTGATACCCCAATACTGATCCGCTGCTGCCGTATGTGTCCCTATTACTGCACCTGATACCCCAATACTGAGCCCCGGCTGCCGTATGTGTCCATACTACTGCACCTGCTGTGTGGTACAAATGCAATGCTCCTCATACTGCATCACATAGTAATGCCACCACTGTGCCCTTACATAGTACAATGTCTCCTTTGTGCTCTCACAGTAGCCCCAAACTCTTTACAGGCCCCCACAGTAGTCCCCACACTGTATATAGGCCCCTACAATGTATGATGGCCCGACAGCAACCTTCAAACTGTATAGTGACCCCTGCGTTAGCTCCCACACTGTATAATGACTCCTGCCTTAGGTCCCACGCTGTGTAACGGCCCCCACATTATCTACCACACTTTATAATGACCCCTCCATTAGCTTCCACACTGTATAATGACCCCTGCATTAGTGTCCACGCTGTATGACCCCCGCATTAGTGTCCACGCTGTATAATGGAACCCGCTGTAGCTCCCACTCCTTGGATTCTGGTCACTGTCTGTCCCTCTCTGTGGGCTGATACTTGCACAGCCGTGAAATATATGACAAAGACATAAACAGAAGAAACAGCCAGTAGGTGTGTATAGAGGCCATCAAATGGGTATAGCTCCCTGAACGTGTCCAGGTAACCCTAAAGGAATACTCTTGTCTGGACAAGACCCCAAAGAGGGAAATGGAAATGAGGGAATCAGAAAAAAGAGGGGGAGGTAGAATATTACCCATCTAAAGAAAAAAGTACACTCCCTGGCTCTGCTGTTCCTTTTTCCTCTTCTCCCCCTTGGGGATCTTGTGGTCTAGACTGAGTATATGTAAATGGACCCGCTCCCATATGTGATTTTCTATATGCACCTACTTGCTGTTTCTATTTTCTTCTGTCTGGCTATTTATCATCTTAATATATACTTACCTTGTAATGTCTTCACATCCTGTTCCGTCCAGATCCCAGAATTCTAAGAGGCGGAAGTTCACCGACCACCATATTGGGACACCCAAGTGATGGGTGTCTCAATTTGGAAACTGTTTACGATACCAGCCTCTTGCGCGGTACTAGCAGCTGAACACCGTCCACCACACACACTGTATATGCCGTACGCACCACACACACTGTATATGCCGTACGCACCACACATCCACACACACTGTAAACGCCGTAGGCAGTACACACACACACACACACTTTATACTCATCCTCTTGAGCGGTACCACCAGCGGAACACCGTTGCAAACATTCCACTGCCGAGATCAGCCGAATGACTCACTGACCGCCGCCATCTTTGTACAAGAGGAGCGCAGAGCACATGGGGTAGACAGATCAAAGAAGAGAGCACAGACGGGGGAAAGAGAGAGTGGATAGGTGGGTGAGCACATGGGGGGGGGGAGAGATTCTCAACACTACAAAGCCTGACCCCATCGAGACATTACCGCCCTCCCAATGCAATAGCATTGGGTCTCCATATAGTAAATATATATTCATCCTCAACTTTTTTAATAAAAGGTTTTACCTTTTATTTTTCATATTTCGTGTTTTTCTATTTTTCGTGTTTACCACCTTAGATTTACTGATATGAAATCATGCAGACACTGATAGGATCCTGACCCAGGCTACAGGATAGAACATATATATGGGTTGGGGTCTTATCAGACCAGTGTTATATATAAATATACTAGATGGTGCCCCGATTCTAACGCATCGGGTATTCTAGAATATGCATGTCCACGTAGTATATTGCCCAGCCACGTAGTATATAGCAGAGCCACGTAGTATATAGCAGAGCCACATAGTATATAGCAGAGCCACGTAGTATATTGCCCAGCCACGTAGTATATTGCCCAGCCACGTAGTATATTGCCCAGCCACGTAGTATATTGCCCAGCCACGTAGTATATTGCCCAGCCACGTAGTATATTGCCCAGCCACGTAGTATATTGCCCAGCCACGTAGTATATAGCAGAGCCACATAGTATATAGCAGAGCCACATAGTATATTGCCCAGCACAGAGCCACGTAGTATAGAGACTTAAAAAACAAATAAACATATACTCACCTATAGCTCGTTGAAGTCCTGCTATACTCACCCTCCGCCGCCTTTCCTGCTTCTCTGGACGCTCCTGGGACCGCTCCATTGCAAGCGCACGCTTCCGCTCCCAGGGCTGGTGTGAGCAGGACCTATGATGACGTCGCGGTCACATGACCGTGACGTCACGGCAGGTCCTTGTCGTACACCAGCCCTGGGAGCGGAAGCTGCTGCTTGCAATGGAGCGGTCCCGGGAGCATCCAGAGAAGCGGGAAAGGCGGTGGAGGGTGAGTATAGCAGGTTTTTTGTTTTTTTTTTATTATTTTTAACATGACCTATTTTTACTATTGATGCTGCATAGGCAGCATCAATAGTAAATAGTTGGGGACACACAGGGTTAATAGCAGCGGTAACGGAGTGCGTTACACCGCGGGCCATTACCGCTGCCATTAACCCTGTGTGAGCGGTGAGCGGAGGGGATTATGGAGCGGGTGCCAGGCAGTGACTGCAGAGGAGTAGGGGAGGGACTAATCGGACTGTATATATATATAGACAAGACTGGTCAGTAATGTGCACTCATAGACGTGACCCTGGCTGCAGGACCCTACACATGAGGATATTTGACTCTTTCCCATATATGGTATATATAGGTAAGAGACATACCGTATATCCTCATCTGTGGGGTCCTGCAGTCAGGGTCACTCACTCTATGAGTGCACATTACTGACCAGCCGCCATAAATCTTCAGTGCCTTAGAAACTGCAGATACAGCACAGGAATCCTGCTGGGTCTTATCAGGAGAGCAGCAGAGTAGAGTAGAAGTGTGAGCTGTACTTACACCACTGTGTGCTGCTCCTCTCCAGTCTCACTGGGAAAAGATGCTCCTTCCTGTCTGCTCTGCAGCAGACATTGCATGCCCCCTCAGCGTGCACTGTGGGCGTGTCTTCAGTATACTGGCAGGCAGCTGTCAGGTACAGTGCTGGCCTGGAACTCAGCGCGTGTGCCGTGTATCAGCATGGGGGGGGGGGCTCTTCAGCCACAGCCCGCGGTAGTGCAGGGAGAGATCATGTCTCCCTCTTCTCTACCGCGGGCTGTGCACGCTGATATAATTAAGTGTAGGCGTAGCATAGCTCCAGGTGGGCCCCTGTGAGCAGTGGGCCCGGGGCGACCGCACCCTCTGCCCCCCTGCTAGCTACGCTACTGAGTGGAGCGCATATTCATTACTTTAATAAACGGTACCAGTGATCGCTCAATAGTGGAAGAAGCTGCCGGCGCCCGGAGACCATATGTCAGTGAGAAGTAGGGACCGCAACGGGAGCAGGTGAGTATTCCGATACTCACCTGTCCCCGTTCCACCGCTGGGCTCCGTCTCCCGCGTCCTCTGGCTGTGACGTTCAGGTCAGAGGTCATTTTTTTTTTTATTGCAGCAGCAGCAAATATACAGTATGGTTAATCATATCAGCATAAACTGCATCTTACGGCGCCATAATCAACTTTTATGCAGCATTACATGTGGCATATTTTTCTATGGAGCATCTTAATCAACTTTATGGAGCATTATATGGGGCTTCTGATTCAATATGGATATTCTAAAACACAACTTACTGATTTCACAATTGGTTTTACTTTTATTGGTATCTTATTTTTTAAATTTACCAGTAGCTGCTGCATTTTCCACCCTAGGCTTATACTCGAGTCATTAAGTTTGCCCAGTTTTTTGTGGCAAAATTAGGGCTCACGGCTTATACTCGGGCCAGCTTATACTCGAGTATATACACGGTAATTTTTCTTGAGTATTTGCAGTGTGTTTTTTTCTGCAGCATGTCATTTCTGAATGCAGATTTTTAGAGTTTTTCACTCATTGAATTCAACTGAGTCAGTCAAATCCGCAGCAAATATAAAAATATTTGCGGATTTGCTGAGTATTTGTTTGCATTTTTATGGGATTCCTACGGTGTTTCCCACACTGTCATCTGTGTGACAGCGTGGGAAACAGCGGTGCGGTGGTAACGCTACCACTGGTAAGATCGCTACTGCGGTCAGAACACTGCGGGGTCACGATGTCAGCATGACCCCGCATAGATACTGTGACCCGCGATAAAAAACTTAAGGCAGATCAGCAGCTGAAGGCTGATGAGACTACTAGTCCTATCAGGCTACGTCTGCTGTCACTAATAACAGTAATAGCAGGAGCCGCTGATGGGAGAAGTACCGTATATACTCGAGTATAAGCCGAGATTTTCAGCCCATATTTTTGGGCTGAAAGTCCCCCTCTCGGCTTATACTCGAGTCATATACCCGGGGGTCGGCAGGTGAGGGGGAGCGGGGGCTGTGTAGTTATACTTACCTGCTGCGGCGCGGTCCCTGCAGTCCCTGGCTTCCCCGGCGCTGCAGTTTCTTCCTGTACTGAGCGGTCACATGGCACCGCTCATTACAGAAATGAATAGGCGGCTCCACCTCCCATAGGGGAGGAGCCGCATATTCATTGCTGTAAATGATCGGTAACTGTGACCGCTCAATTACAGGAAGAAGCTGCAGCGTCGGGGAAGCAGGGACCGCGCCGGAGCAGGTAAGGGGAGCGCAGCGCTGCGCGATATTTACCTGCTCCTCGCTCCGGTGCGGCTCCGTCTGCAGCGTCCTCTAGCTGTGACGCTCAGGTTAGAGGGCGCGGTGACGTAGTCAGTGCGCGCCCTCTGCTGAGCGTCAGTGCTGGAGACGGAGCCGCACGAGGAGCAGGTAAATATTGAAAGCGCCGGCGTCCTGAGCAAGAAAGGTGAGTATGTGACTTTTTTTTTTTTAATGCAGCACCAGCAGCAGCATTCTATATGGCACAGCATTATATGGAGCAACTATGGGGCCATAATCAACGGTGCAGAGCAATATATATGGGGCACAGCATTATATATGGAGCATCTATGGGGCCATAATCAACGGTACAGAACATTCTATATGGCAGAGCTTTATGTGGAGCATCTATGGGGCCATAATCAACGGTGCAGAGCATTCTATATGGGGCACAGCATTATATATGGAGCACCTATGGGGCCATAATCAACGGTGCAGAGCATTCTATATGGGGCACAGCATTATATATGGAGCACCTATGGGGCCATAATCAACGGTGCAGAACATTCTATATGGCACAGCTTTATGTGGAGCATCTATGGGCCATAATGAACGGTGCAGAACATTCTATATGGCACAGCTTTATATGGAGCATCTATGGGGCCATAATCAATGGTGCAGAGCAATATACCGTATATGGGGCACAGCTTTATAAGTAGCATCTATGGGGCCATAATCAATGGTGCAGAGCAATACATATGGGGCACAGCTTTATAAGGAGCATCTATGGGGCCATAATCAATGGTGCAGAGCAATATACCTTATATGGGGCACAGCTTTATAAGGAGCATCTATGGGGCAATAATCAACGGTGCAGAGCAATATATATGGGGCACGGCTTTATAAGGAGCATCTATGGGGCCATAATCAATGGTGCAGAGCAATATACCGTATATGGGGCACAGCTTTATAAGGAGCATCTATGGGGCCATAATCAATGGTGCAGAGCAATATACCGTATATGGGGCACAGCTTTATAAGGAGCATCTATGGGGCCATAATCAATGGTGCAGAGCAATACATATGGGGCACAGCTTTATAAGGAGCATCTATGGGGCCATAATCAATGGTGCAGAGCAATATACCGTATATGGGGCACAGCTTTATAAGGAGCATCTATGGGGCCATAATCAACGGTGCAGAGCAATATATATGGGGCACAGCTTTATAAGGAGCATCTATGGGGCCATAATCAACGGTGCACAGCAATATATATATGGCACAGCTTTCTATGGAGCATCTATGGGGCCATAATGAATATTACAGAGCATTCTATATAGCACAGTTGCATATGGAGCTTCTATGGGGCAATAATGAACGGTATTGGAGCATCTATTTTTATTTTTTAAATTTACCAGTAGCTGCTGCATTTTCCACCCTAGGCTTATACTCGAGTCAATAAGTTTTCCCAGTTTTATGTGGCAAAATTAGGGGGGTCGGCTTATACTCGGGTCGGCTTATACTCGAGTATATACGGTAGTCTCTCGTCAGCCGGCGCCTGTGTGCAAACTTAAAAAAATAAAACAAAAAAAAGTAAAATAATTAAATACACATTCAAATAAGAATAGGAAACAATATACTCACCGTAACGCCCAATCGCTGATGACCTTGTCTCATGTAAACAATAAAAAATTTAAAAAAACATAGAGTTGAGCGAATTTGCTCAGGTCCCTGCTTATTCAGCAAGCTATAGCACTTACCGAATAAGCTGCAGAGGGAACCCGGTTTCCTGGATTGCAGCGGCTGATCAGCTGTTAGGCTCCACAACTGCATGTGTCGTGGCTGTGTGACAGGCACGACACATGCATGGAGAACCCAACAAACAGGACCCCCAAAAAACATCAGCTGAAATACTGGACTCTCTGAAAACTAGCGGTGTGGCTGTTTCAAGGTGCACAATAAGGAGACACTTGAAGAAAAATAGGCTACATGGTCGAGTCGCCAAAAGAAAGCAATTACTGTAAAAATGCCACAAAGTATCTTGCCTACAATACGCAAAACAGCACAGAGACAAGCCTCAAAACTTCTGGAACAAGGTAATTTGGACTTGATGAGACAAAAATTTAACTTTTTGGCCACAACAATAAACGTTACATTTGGAGAGAGGTCAACATGGCATATGCGAAAGGAACACCATTCCTACTGTAGAGCACTGAGGTGGATTGCTGATGTTTTGGGGATGTGTGAGCTACAAAGGCACAGGAAACTTGGTCAAAGTTGAAGGAAAGATTAATGCAGCTTGTTATCAGCAAATACTGGAGGCAAATTTGCAACCATCAGCCCAGAAGCTACGCATGGGACGTACTTGGATGTTCCAACATTTCAACGATCCTAAACACAAGGCCAAGTCGACCTGTCATTAGCTACAGCAGAACAATGTGAAGGTTCTGGAGTGGCCATCTCAGTCTCCTGACTTCAATATCATTGAGCCACTCAGGGGAGATCTCAAACATGCAGTTCATGCTATACAGCCAAGGAATTTACAGGAACTGGAGACTTCTTGCCAAGACAAGTGGGCAGCTTTAATATCTGACAAAAATAAAGAACCTCATCCACAACTATCACAAAAGACTTCAAGCGGTCAATGATGTTAGAGGGGGCAATACACGGTATTAAGAAATGGGGTATGTGAACTTTTTATCAGGGTCATTTGGAGGTTTTGGGTTCTCATTAGGATTTAAAAAGAGAAAACACAGTAGTCTGATAATAAATGGCTTCACCCAACCACTAACCATGAGTGGAGAAAAAGTTTTCGTGTTATCCCGTAGAATGTAAGTCCAAAAGGACAGGGTCCTCTCCCCTCTGTACCAGTCTGTCATTGTAAATTTGTTTACTGTAAACGATATCTATAACTCTGTATGTAACCCCTTTCTCATGTACAGCACCATGGAACTAGTGGTGCTATATAAATAATAATAATAATAATAATAATAATAATAATAATAAAAAATCATTCATGTTCTCTGAAAAAAAGCCACAAAAGCAAAAATTCTGCTTCCGCCAGGGTATGTAAATTTTTGAGCACAACTGTATAAGAAATTTTGGAGATATTCTACTACCACATCTATTAACTACTTTCCAGGAGGCCTTTAGGACAGGGCACTACCTAATTCAATGCAAGAAGCCATTATAGTAATCATACCTAAACCAGGTATAGATCCACTCATTCCTGACTCCTACAGACCCATATCCTTGATGCCTATGAATATCAAAATTATAGCCAAAGTATGAGCCAATAGACTTAACCCCTTAGTGACTGAGCCACATTTTTTAAATCTGACCAGTATCACTTCATGTGGTAATAACTCTGGAACGCTTCAACAAATCCAACTGATTTTGAGATTGTTTTTTCGTGACACATTATACATTATGATAATTGTAAATTTAGGTCGATATGTTTTGTCTTTATAAATGTCAGAAATTTGAGATAAAATGTTAAAAAGTTAGCAGTTTTCAAATCTTGAATGTGAATGATTATCCCTTTATTCCATATAGTCATACCACAACAAATCATTAATTAAATTTCCCACATGTCTGCTTTACATCAGCACCATTTGTAAAATGTTATCCTTGTTTGAAGTGCCTTTAGGGGTCCTATATATTGGGAAACCCCAAAAGTGATACCATTTTAAAAACAGCACCCCCTGACATATTGAAAATTGCAGTCAGGTAGTTTATTAACCATTCAGGTGCTTATGCAAAGTGGCACAGCAGAAATGAAAATGTGTATTTTTACCACCTAATTGCTTCTAACTTCTGAACAGATTACTACAGCCGGTATTTGGTCGTGAATTGCCAATCGCAAACATCAGGACCACAAAATCATGCTCTGATGGCGCCAATTGGGATAAAGCGGAAGCCCCCACACTCTGTTAACCATTTATAATGATGTAGTCACTATTGACAGCAGCATCTAAGGGGTTAAACAGATATGGATGGAGCAAACACTGATGTGGCTGATGCAGCAAGTTAGCTAAAGTGCACAACTGACAGCTGCTGGATTATCACCTGTATGGGGGATGCTATTCTCTTATATCTCAGGTCAGTTAAAAGGCGTTTTGGCGGTCATTAAGGGGTTAATAAAGTTTGTGATGACAGGGCATTTTATCTTAAAGGGAACCTGTCACCCCGTTTTTTGAGATTGAGCTATAAATGCTGTTAAATAGGGCCTGCGCTGTGTGTTCCTATAGTGTATGTAGTGTACCCCGATTCCCCACCTATGCTGAGAAATAACTTACCAAAGTCGCCGTTTTCGCCTGTCAATCAGGCTGGTCAGGTCGGGAGGGCGTGGTGACATCGCTGGTTCTTCCTCAGCTTTACGTTGGTGGCGTAGTGGTGAACAAGCAGCGCGCGATCTGCGCTGTCATCCCTTTCGTCGGTGGGGGCGGCCATCTTCCTGGGGCCGCGCGTGCGCAGATCGAGTGCTCTGCTGCACGGGGCTTCAGGAAAATGGCCGCGGGATGCCGCGCGTGCGCATTAGAGATCGCGGCGGCCATTTTCCCAAAGCCGAGATGCAAACGGCTTTGGGAAAATGGCCGCCGCGATCTCTAATGCGCACGCGCGGCATCCCGCGGCCATTTTCCTGAAGCCCCGTGCAGCAGAGCACTCGATCTGCGCACGCGCGGCCCCAGGAAGATGGCCGCCCCCACCGATGCAAGGGATTACAGCGCAGATCGCGCGCTGCTTGTTCACCACTACGCCACCAACGTAAAGCTGAGGAAGAACCAGCGATGTCACCACGCCCTCCCGACCTGACCAGCCTGATTGACAGGCGAAAACGGCGACTTTGGTAAGTTATTTCTCAGCATAGGTGGGGAATCGGGGTACACTACATACACTATAGGAACACACAGCGCAGGCCCTATTTAACAGTATTTATATCTCAATCTCAAAAAACGGGGTGACAGGTTCCCTTTAATTAACCAGACGTCTACTTTCAGTAAGCCAAGATGCACAGACTTATCTATATCTTGACTTTTTGATTTTATGTGTTTGTTCTATAGTTGGTTAAGAACCATACACTGTTTTCACATGAGGCTTAAACATTGATTTTTGTTATCAGCTCCTTCAACTTGTTGTCTGTTATCTTTGCAAGACAGTGATGCAGGGTCAATGAACAGTGGATGTTTGCTTAATATGTTGAATGACCATTGTGCGTGTCATCTGGCTTGTTGATTTGCAAAACATAGTGGTAAAAACTATGCAAATTGATTAAATAGTCAAGAAGTGCGAGTTTACCTCATCACATCTTCATCTTGACCTCTGGATGCTGGCTTGAAGGACAGCAGCCTCTAATAATACACATCCAGACAGCCAAGAGATCCTCAGATCGAAAGAACCAGAGACTCTTTACCAAATCACAGCCAGAAACAATCTACAGGATAGCTGCCAGATCATGGCTCCATCATGAGGGACACAGATTTGACATTCTACAGGATGTCAGCTTAGGGGACCACGACTTGGCTGAAAGAAATACAGATCTGCTCCATTGACCATCACTGAACCA
Source organism: Ranitomeya imitator (assembly GCF_032444005.1). Classification (NCBI taxonomy): domain Eukaryota; kingdom Metazoa; phylum Chordata; class Amphibia; order Anura; family Dendrobatidae; genus Ranitomeya; species Ranitomeya imitator. Next base: position 364,508,761 of record NC_091283.1, read on the forward strand.
TGGATACATTTGGGGTAGTCAGGATTTGGACCCACCGGTCACATGAGCCCCATGGATTTGTCTGGGAAAGAAAGGAATGAGACCCACCAGTCACCTGGCTTCATGGAGATGTTCGAAGAAGCCAGGTTGTGAACCTCTGAGTAGTATTACGCACACGGTGAAAGGAGAGCAGGCGTTCAGTGGGATGATCGGTTTTAGCTAGTGGACTAGAGAACCCGCTGACCCGTCTCCACAATGTCCTTTCCAAGGTAATACATACTGATTAGTCAGGCTTTATGCCTGCCAGATCTATAAGCAATAAATAGTTGTAAACTGATATTGATACACAATACACAGTGTGCCCAAATCAGCACCTGTGCCCATACAGGGGATTAATATGTGACAAATCCCATGCAAAAATATCAAATAAACACTACATAGAATAAATTGCACTACCGGGATAAAGATCAAACCAAGATAATTTTTATTTAAACAAGATTAAAATTAATTCCTAACAATCTGTGGGATACTCTGATGAATGACAGCTACACGGGAGCCAAAGGTCGGAGGCTACAAATATGCATATAACACTACAAATATCATAAATTAATCATAACACATGTGCATGATGAGTTCATTGAAAATAGAACATAATACAACAAGCTGGTAAAGAGCATCCAGCAACAGCACAGCGGAAAACATCAGGGGAGTTATAAGCACTCATACAGCATATTTACCTCAAACCTGCGGCGTCACCACCCCTACGCGCGTTTCGGCGTGCGTGCCTTCTTCCGGGGGAGTGGTGTCGTCAGGTCTTATTCCAGTATAAGTACAAAAAGCCGCCCAATCGGATTGTGTCATTAGAATGACGTATAATACTAGCCATATATATCAGCGCATGCCCAGCTGAGATGTGAGGGATCCGCATCACCGAGTGCGTCATCATCATGTGGTCAGACAAGGAAACCGCCCACAATCACGTGGGCAGGTCCTTGCCCGCACCAAAAGGTAAATGCGATAGAGACGCCGTCAGTGATGCTAGGCAACCCATTAACAACAGACATGCGCACCGGCCAGATGGAAGACGAAAAGGACAATTTACTGAACAAGGAGGACGACAGAACCGCTACATATAAGAAGGTGCATCAATGCATTAAAAACTATGGAACAAATACTAGTATATTTTAAACATGAAACTTTCATAACAAAATGGGAGGAAATTTGCACTAAATCCTCTCTTCAGTTCATGGAACTTTTGATTGATTTAAATAAAAAATCTGTTACGGCCATAGAAGTTGAGATTGATGACCTGTATGGTAATCTTAAGGAGGTATCCACGGCAGACAACTTGACCACATTTAATACAACGATGGACAAAAATTCTGATGAATGGGAGAAAACAAATTAAGTCTATCCATGACAAAAAAATATTATGCGACAACACTGACTATCAGCAAGGTACAGTCTACAGGTGGAGACAACATGGTCCCAATATTAGGAGACAAAGATCTGTGTCTTTTTCATCTTCGGGTGAAACATCTGATACATCTTATCACTCTATGAGAACACGGTTTGGGAATGATAAAAGAAAAAAGGAACAAAAAATGGGCACAAATAAACATACACCTGGTCCTAATTCACGGAATGACTCCTTAAAGGTAATCAATTTGTCAAATTATGTATTTAATGATGAGGACATTTTTGTTTTATCTAAAAGTCTAACTTTTTCCCCCAGCACGGGATGTGACAAATTTACAGTTATAAAGGACTTACACGTATTTGGGCGTTCTCTTCTTTTTAAAAAATGGTATCATAGTGAGGATATTCAGAAACTGTTTCTGCTACCAGCAGAACAAGCATCTTTAAGGGCATTGGAGGAACTAGCCATTGAACATCATGGTCCATCTTTGGGTAAGGTTCCTCCTTCCTTACGCCCTAAATCCACCAAATTTCCTCCCTTATCTGCATGCCCTAATGTGGAAATTTTTGTACAACTTGTTGCCAATGATTTGGATAAAATACCATCGTATATCTATAAAAGTAACCTGACTACTTCACAGCACCAATGCATAAAACGTCTTAAAAATTTGAAAGATATTGTGATTAAGCCGGCTGACAAAGGCGGAAATATTGTTGTATGGCCTACTAAGTTGTATGAAGCCGAGGCATACCGGTTGCTGAGAAATACGTTGTGTTACAAAAAATTAACATATAATCCTTTATCTTCGTACAAGGAGGAATTACAGAAAATTCTGTGGAAAGCGGAGGAAAGGCATCTTTTTACCACTGAAGTACGTGATATATTGATGGTCAAGGATCCCCGAATCTCAACATTATACCTTTTGCCCAAGGTTCATAAGAATTTGCAGGTTCCTCCAGGTAGGCTCATTATTTCTGGGGTTGGTAGCCTTACGGAGGGTATCGGTAGATATATTGACTCGTTCTTCAGGCCCCTGGTGGAGACGATCCCATCTTACACTCGGGATACGGCTGATTTCTTAAAAAAGATTGACTCCATTCACATTGACGAGGATATGATCCTCGCCACGTGTGACGTTGAGTCTTTATACACGAACATTCGCCACAAGGATGGCTTGAGGGCGGTCTCTCAATTTCTGACCATGACAGATCTTTTCGGCTGATGATTCTGAATTTTTGATGGTTTTGTTACAATTTTTACTTAAAAAAAAAATAAAAAAATTTTGTAACGGGTCCTTCTTTCTACAGCTCCAGGGGACAGCGATGAGGGCGGCTTGTGCGCCCTCTTATGCTAATCTGTTCCTGGGGCTGTGGGAGAGGGACCTGTTCTTGTCCAATCGGGGTGTGTCGATGGAGCGGGTGATTTTTTGGGCCCGCTACATCAACGACATCTTCCTGATCTGGCGAGGGACACCTAAAGAGTTGAATTCTTTTTTTCAGGATCTTAATAGGAATGATTTGAATATTCATTTATCCTTTAATTTCAGTTATCATCATGTCAAATTTTTGGATGTCTTGGTCAGGAGGGGCCCAGATGGTCTTCTGTCTTCCGATGCTTTCCGTAAGGACATGGCAGTTAACTCAGTTCTTCATGCCAGTTCCTCGCATCCTCCACATGTGGTTAATGCTGTCCCTACTGGACAGTTTTTACGCAATAGAAGAATCTGTTCGAATATGTCGGATTATGAGGCTAGAGCAATGGAGATGAAGGCACACTTCTTGGAGAGAGGTTACAGCAAACGATCAATTAAAAGAGCATACAACAGAGCTAGGAATACGGACCGGCATCAATTATTGTACTCTTCAGGCAGAAAAGAACCAACTAAACAGGTAAGACTGGTTACCACATATAACTCTCATTGGAACAAGCTGTATGGAATTATGAAAAAACATTGGCCTATACTTTTGGCTGACACTATACTCAGGCAATATTTAACACCTACGCCATCATTAACACATAATTTTGGAGATATGCTGGTTAGGAGCTACTATACACCTAAAAAACTCCTTCCCCCATTTTTCGTACTGGACAACCAAAAATTACAATCTCCTTGGGGTTGTAAGCCATGTGGAAAATGTGTGGCATGTCCCAACATTGCAATGGCAAAGGATTTCATCTCAACGGATGGACGTATATTTAAAATAATGTATACTATTACATGTTCAACCACGGCTGTGGTATATTATGCGTCCTGTTCCTGCACTAAGATTTATATTGGGCTGACAACAAGAGCCCTGAAGGTTAGAGTTAGGGAACATGTTGGAGAGATATTGGCTGCCAAAGAGGAAGAGAATATCGAGATCTTGAAAAGTATACCGAGGCATTTTAAACAACATCATGCATGTGACCCTACTGACCTCCAGGTAAAGGGTATTGACTGTGTTCATATGCATCTTCGGGGCGGTAGTGTTGGGCGCCTCTTAGCTCAGAAAGAAGCCCGATGGATTTGGGAATTACGTACAATACATCCATATGGTTTAAATGAAATGATAAGCTACGCCCCTTTTCTCTGAGCTCCGTCATTACATTTTTATTGGCCTCATCAGGGTTTTTTTTTTATTTTTGTTTGCTGTTTTTAGATTCTTATATTAATTCTTGTTTTTTATTTTATAGTTCATCAATTAGTAGGATTTCACCTTGACGGCTGCCTTTTTGGTGAAAATTTAGGCTATGTGCAGCATGAAGAGGATTGTGTGTGACCACCATGACCATCTGATTAATGGATACAGAACTTTAAAGCACTCATCAGTTTTAATTATTAATATAGTGCACTTTAGTACTGTTTGCACTTTATATTTATACATAATCATGATTATTTATTAGTAGGTTTATTGTATAACTAATAATGTTTATATATTGATCATATATTGCACTTTAGCACTGTTAGCACCTTATATTTGCACATAATTATGATCATTTTTGCATTGGTACTGCATTAATAGTCTTTATGTATAAATAAGTTCATACAGTCATGGCCAAAAGTATTGACACCCCTGCAATTCTGTCAGATAATACTCATTGAATGTTTCTGTCTACCGTGCGCAGTGTCATCAAGAAGTTTAAAGCCCATGGCACTGTGGCTAACCTCCCTAGATGTGGATGGAAAAGGAAAATTGACAAGAGATTTCAACGCAAGATTGTGCGGATGTTGGATGAAGAACCTCGACTAACATCCAAACAAGTTCAAGCTGCCCTGCAGTCCGAGGGTACAACAGTGTCAACCCGTAGTATCCGTCGGCGTCTGAATGAAAAGGGACTGTATGGTAGGAGACCCAGGAAGACCCCACTTCTTACCCTGAGACATAAAAAAGCCAGGCTGGAGTTTGCCAAAACTTACCTGAAAAAGCTTTAAACGTTTTGGAAGAATGTTCTCTGGTCAGATGAGACAAAAGTAGAGCTTTTTGGGCAAAGGTATCAACATAGAGTTTACAAGAGAAAAAAGAGGCATTCAAAGAAAAGAACACGGTCCCTACAGTCAAACATGGCAGAGGTTCCCTGATGTTTTGGGGTTGCTTTGCTGCCTCTGGCACTGGACTGCTTGACTGTGTGCATGGCATTATGAAGTCTGAAGACTACCAACAAATTTTGCAGCATAATGTAGGGCCCAGTGTGAGAAAGCTGGGTCTCCCTCAGAGGTCATGGATCTTCCAGCAGGACAATGACCCAAAACACACTTCTAAAAGCACTAGAAAATGGTTTGAGAGAAAGCACTGGAGACTTCGAAGGTGGCCAGCAATGAGTCCAGACCTGAATCCCATAGAACACCTGTGGAGAGATCTAAAAATGGCAGTTTGGAGAAGGCACCCTTCAAATATCAGGGATCTGGAGCAGTTTGCCAAAGAAGAATGGTCTAAAATTCCAGCAGAGCATTGTAAGAAACTCATTGATGGTTACCGGAAGCGAATGGTCGCAGTTATTTTGGCTAAAGGTTGTGCAACCAAGTATTAGGCTGAGGGTGCCAATACTTTTGTCTGGCCCATTTTTGGAGTTTTGTGTGAAATGATCAATGTTTTGCTTTTTGCTTCATTCTCTTTTGTGTTTTTTGATTTAAGACAAATTAAATGAAGATAATAATACCAAAGAATTTGTGATTGCAATCATTTTCAGGAAGAAAATGTGTATTATCTGACAGAATTGCAGGGGTGTCAATACTTTTGGCCATGACTGTATATCTTAATGTTTGAAATATACTAGTATTTGTTCCAAAAAATGTCCTCATCATTAAATACATAATTTGACAAATTGATTACCTTTAAGGAGTCATTCTGTGAATTAGGACCAGGTGTATGTTTATTTGTGCCCATTTTTTGTTCCTTTTTTCTTTTATCATTCCCAAACCGTGTTCTCATAGAGTGAGAAGATGTATCAGATGTTTCACCCGAAGATGAAAAAGACACAGATCTTTGTCTCCTAACATTGGGACCATGTTGTCTCCACCTGTAGACTGTACCTTGCTGATAGTCAGTGTTGTCGCGTAATATTTTTTTGTCATGGATAGACTTACCGTATATACTCGAGTATAAGCCGAGATTTTCAGCCCATTTTTTTGGGCTGAAAGTCCCCCTCTCGGCTTATACTCGAGTCATATACCCGGGTGTCAGCAGGGGAGGGGGAGCGGGGGCTGTGTAATCATACTTACCTGCTCCTAGCGCGGTCCCTGCAGTCCCTGGCTTCTCCGGCGCTGCAGATTCTTCCTGCACTGAGCGGTCACATGGCACCGCTCATTACAGAAATGAATAGGCAGCTCCACCCCCATAGGGGAGGAGCCGCATATTCATTGCTGTAAATGATCGGTGCCATGTGACCGCTCAATTACAGGAAGAAGCTGCAGCGCCGGAGAAGCCAGGGACTGCAGGGACCGCGCCGCAGCAGGTAAGGGGAGCGCAGCGCTATAATTACCTGCTCCTCGCTCCGGTGCGGCTCCGTCTGCAGCGTCCTCTAGCAGTGACGCTCAGGTTAGAGGGCGCTGTGACGTAGTCAGTGCGCGCCCTCTGCTGAGCGTCAGTGCTGGAGACGGAGCCGCACGAGGAGCAGGTAATTATTGAAAGCGCCGGCGTCCTGAGAAGAGAGGTGAGTATGTGATTTTTTTTTTTTTATGGCAGCACCAGCAGCATTCTAAGGAGCACCTATGGGGCCATAAAGGTGCAGAGCATATAAGGGGCACAGCATTATAAGGAGCACCTATGGGGCCATAAAGGTGCAGAGCATATATGGGGCACAGCATTATAAGGAGCACCTATGGGGCCATAAAGGTGCAGAGCATATATGGGGCACAGCATTATAAGGAGCACCTATGGGGCCATAAAGGTGCAGAGCATATATGGGGCACAGCATTATAAGGAGCACCTATGGGGCCATAAAGGTGCAGAGCATATATGGGGCACAGCATTATAAGGAGCACCTATGGGGCCATAAAGGTGCAGAGCATATATGGGGCACAGCATTATAAGGAGCACCTATGGGGCCATAAAGGTGCAGAGCATTATATATGGCACAGCATTATAAGGAGCACCTATGGGGCCATAATCAAAGGTGCAGAGCATATATGGCACAGCATTATAAGGAGCATCTATGGGGCCATAATCAACGGTGCAGAGCATTCTATATAGCACAGTTGTATATGGAGCATCTATGGGGCAATAATGAACGGTATGGAGCATCTATTTTTATTTTTGAAATTCACCGGTAAATGCTGCATTTTCTACCCTAGGCTTATACTCGAGTCAATAAGTTTTCCCAGTTTTTTGTGGCAAAATTAGGGGGGTCGGCTTATACTCGAGTATATACGGTAATTTGTTTTCTCCCATTCATCAGAATTTTTGTCCATCGTTGTATTAAATGTGGTCAAGTTGTCTGCCGTGGATACCTCCTTAAGATTACCATACAGGTCATCAATCTCAACTTCTATGGCCGTAACAGATTTTTTATTTAAATCAATCAAAAGTTCCATGAACTGAAGAGAGGATTTAGTGCAAATTTCCACCCATTTTGTTATGAAAGTTTCATGTTTAAAATATACTAGTATTTGTTCCATAGTTTTTAATGCATTGATGCACCTTCTTATATGTAGCGGTTCTGTCGTCCTCCTTGTTCAGTAAATTGTCCTTTTCGCCTTCCATCTGGCCGGTGCACATGTCTGTTGTTAATGGGTTGCCTAGCATAACTGATGGCGTCTCTATCGCATGTACCTTTTGGTGCGGGCAAGGACCTGCCCACGTGATTGTGGGCGGTTTCCTTGTCTGACTACATGACGATGACGCACTCGGTGATTCGGATGCCTCACATCTCAACTGGGCATGCGCCGATATATGGTTAGTATTATATGTCATTCTAATGACACAGTCCGATTGGGCGGCTTTTTGTACTTATACTGGAATAAGACCTGACGACGCCACTCCCCCGGAAGAAGGCACGCACGCCTTAATGCGCGTAGGGGTGGTGGCGCCGCAGGTCTGAGGTAAATATGCTGTATGAGTGGTTATAACTCCCCTGATGTTTTCCGCTGTGCTGTTGCTGGATGCTCTTTACCAGCTTGTTGTATTATGTTCTATTTTCAATGAACTCATCAAGCACATGTGTTATGATTAATTTATGGTATTTGTAGTGTTATATGCATATTTGTAACCTCCGACCTGTGGCTCCCGTGTAGCTGTCATTCATCAGAGTATCCCACAGATTGTTAGGAATTAATTTTAATCTTGTTTTGTTTAAATAAAAATTATCTTGTTTTGATCTTTATCCCGGTAGTGCAATTTTTTCTATGTAGGGTTTGTAAGCAATAAATAGTTGTAGACTACATCGTAATCTTGAAATCCCAGTAGACAACATAGGAGACAGAATAATATGTTCACTGGATGCCGCAAAGGCATTCAATTGCATTGAATGGGAATTTTTATGAGCAGTACTTGAAAAATTAGCTATGGGCTCTATTTTCATCTCATGGATAAAATTACCATATGGGAGAACAGTGGTTAGAATAAGGATAAATAGACAACTTTCACCAGCTTTTGAACTTGGTATAGGTATTAGACAGGGGGTGCCCCCTATCTCCTCTCCTCTTTGCGCTAGCCATTGAGCCCCTTGCAGCAATTATTAGAACACATACAGACATACGGTAGTTGGTTTCCGTTAAGGAGCAATGGAAGAGGACGTGGCCCTTTATGCAGATGACATTTTGTTATTTTGGGAGAAGGCTTCTAACACTTCACCAGTGTCAATAGAGATCTTTGTGAGTTTCCGGAGATACTTTAGTCTAAAGATTAATCAAAATCAACCATACTTCCAGTGATTAATAGAGATAATTTACCCTCCTATGCTAGGTCCAGTCTACAAGTGGGGTCTGTATTTAAATATCTAGGTATTTTATTATTATTATTTATATAGCACCATTGATTCCATGGTACTTTACATGAGAAGGGGTTACATACAAGTTAAGGTACCGTTACACTTAGCGATTTACCAACGATCACGACCAGCGATACGACCTGGCCGTGATCATTGGTAAGTCGTTGTGTGGTCGCTGGAGAGCTGTCACACAGACAGCTCTCCAGCGACCAACGATGCCGAAGTCCCCGGGTAACCAGGGTAAACATTGGGTTACTAAGCGCAGGGTAGCGCTTAGTAACCCAATATTTACCCTGGTTACCATTGTAAATGTAAAAAAAAAACAAAAAAACACTACATACTCATATTCCGATGTCTGTCACGTCCCTCGCCGTCAGCTTCCCGCACTGACTGTGAGCACCGGCCATAAAGCAGAGCAAAGCAGTGACGTCACCGCTGTGCTCTGCTTTACGGCCGGCCGGCGCTGACACAGTCAGTGCGGGAAGCTGACGCCGGGGGACGTGACAGACACCGGAATGTGAGTATGTACTGTTTTTTTCTTTTTTTTACATTTACAATGGTAACCAGGGTAAATATCGGGTTACTAAGCGCGGCCCTGCGCTTAGTAACCCAATATTTACCCTGGTTACCAGTGAACACATCGCTGGATCGGCGTCACACACACCGATTCAGCGATGACAGCGGGTGATCAGTGACCAAAAAAAGGTCCTGATCATTCCCAGCGACCAACGATCTCCCAGCAGGGGCCTGATCGTTGGTCACTGTCACACATAACGATTTAGTTAACGATATAGTTGCTACGTCACAAAAAGCAACGATATTGTTAAAGAAATCATTATGTGTGATGGTACCTTTACAGATATCACTTACAGTAAACAAACTAACAATGACAGACTGACACAGAAGGGCAAGGACCCTGCCCTTGCGGGCTTACATTCTACTGGATTATGGGGAAGGTGACATTAGGTTGAGGGTTGCAGGAGCTCCGGTGTTGGTGAGGCGGTAGCGATGAGGCGGCAGCGGGGTCAGTGCAGGCTGTAGGCTTTCCTTAAGAGATGGGTTTTCAGGTTCCGTCTGAAGGATCCGAATGTGGTTGATAGTCGGACGTGTTGTGGCAAAGAATTCCAGAGGATGGGAGATATTCGGGAGAAGTCTTGGAGGTGGTTGGATGAGGAGCAAATAAGTGTGGAGGAGAGAAGGAGGTCTTGGGAGGACCGGAGATCACGTGAGGGGAGATATCGGGGTATTAATCATTTATTTGTGCTGTTATGTTATGATAGACTAAACCTTACCCCAATTCTTGCAAGATTTAAAAAGGAACTTTGATCCAAATTACCACTGTCAGTGGTAGGGTGCACAAACCTATTATTTGGATGCCTCAGCTATTATAGAAAAATATTTAGAATTGAGAGTCCTCAGTGGTTGATACCTTTTAATGGCTAACTGAAAAGATGGTAACAAATTGCAAGCTTTCGAGACTACACAGGTCTCTTCATCAGGCAAAGACTAAAACAAATTCTGAAGAATCACATATTTATGCACAACATAGTATAGGAAAAAAAAAAAAAAAAAGGGGGGGAAAAACCATGGATAAGCCAGGTGACATGAAGCAGAATTACCATGGGTGATAAACAGTTACGTCCATAAATATTGGGCCAATTCTTAGATAAGGATTGTTTTATTGTCCTGTGATTAGGGTCTCTGTTGTAATGACCCTTCATGGTCTGAGGGGCAAGTTCCTTAGTTGATGTAAAAAGACATAAATCCATGTGACACATTCATTCCTGCATTAAGAGTGTCAAAGGTCGTCATCAGTTTATATTCCCAGACTCTCCTGTCTTTCTGCGATTTCAAATCGCAGAAAGACAGGAGAGTCTGGGAATATAAACTGATGACGACCTTTGACACTCTTAATGCAGGAATGAATGTGTCACATGGATTTATGTCTTTTTACATCAACTAAGGAACTTGCCCCTCAGACCATGAAGGGTCATTACAACAGAGACCCTAATCACAGGACAATAAAACAATCCTTATCTAAGAATTGGCCCAATATTTATGGACGTAACTGTTTATCACCCATGGTAATTCTGCTTCATGTCACCTGGCTTATCCATGGTTTTTTTTCCCCCTATACTATGTTGTGCATAAATATGTGATTCTTCAGAATTTGTTTTAGTCTTTGCCTGATGAAGAGACCTGTGTAGTCTCGAAAGCTTGCAATTTGTTACCATCTTTTCAGTTAGCCATTAAAAGGTATCAACCACTGAGGACTCTCAATTCTAAATATTTTTCTATCCACTGGCTAACACGGTACCAAGATATATTTCTTTCCTGTATCAGCTATTATATGCACTCCAAAACTGTCCTATTTGGATATCACAAATACATTTCTTTCAAATTAATTGTATGTTTAGGGAATTTATTTGGGGTAGGCAATCTTATAGAACCAAATTGGAAGTACTGCAAAGAGAGAAGAGCAATTGAGGCCTGGCAGTCTCAAATCCTTGGGTCTACTCCACAGCAGGTCAGCTGCACATATGTGAGGCAGCAATGATCCTGGAAGCAAGGGAGCTTCACGCCACATATTACAACATCATTAACTCCCCTACTTTATGAAGTTTTAGAATGACACAAGTATACATCCTAAGATGGCACTAATTCATCATCCTTGTTGAAAAGTAAGAGAAATATGGGCATACAAGGGACAACTCAGTACACCTCCCTTTGGGAAACCCGAAGGCTGCCTAATCCATCTGGATTGCAGGGGTATGTGGATTGAGAGGGATATTCAGACTCATATCTTAAACCATTTACTCAAGGAATTCTTTTAATTACCAACTGAGTCGGGGCTACCTCATTCTGAATTCTATAAAGACCTTCAATTAAGACACACATATCAAGTGGAAGGATCTAATCAAAACATATCCTTAACTAAAAACATGATTTCACACTGTTCGGGAGGTTTGATATCAGTATATAGTGTAATTTTAGATATACCTTAATTCAATTGAAATATCCTACATGCACTAAAGCAAGATATGAGGGATTGATGGGCCTTATTGAAAATGAGCAATGGTAAGACATTTTAGGTATGACTCCTCAAATAACATCAAGGGAATCCCATAGACTATCTCAACTATATCTTAGGATATGTGCACATGATAAGTAAACACTGCGGGTTGGACGCTGCGTACTTATGCAGCATCAAACCCGCAGCTGCCAGATGTTACAGCATAGTGGGTGGGATTTCAAGAAAACCCATGCCCACTATGCGTTGAGACACCTGCAGCTCACCCGCGGAGAATGTCATGCAGCGCGTCTTTCCAGACCGCATCATGTCAATTTCTCTTGCAGAGATGCTAGCCTCTGCAAGAGAATTTTCACCAATAGTATGTATTGGACGTGGTGAATTAAGCACAGTTCAGTGAACACATGCTGATTCAGAGGTGTTCAATAGACAGCAGCACTTAGGACACAGTGAACATGCTCTGCATCCAAAGCGCTGCCACTTCCGGATCGTGTGCACCCGGCCCAATACATTAAACTTATAGAAAGACTACGTTCCTATTTACCATTAGGCTCATACATCTAGCGCACAATGGGTGTGGTAAGAGAAAACTAGCATACTTACAACATATGTCCTGGTCTTGCCCTATATTGGAATTCTTTTGGAAAGACGTATTGAACATTATACATAGAGTCTATTTAGTAAAAATACACACCACACCTCTGGTATACATATTGCGGTACATTGAAGCTAAACCTAAATACTTGACCTAAATACTGATTAATATGGTAAAACTGCTTAGTCTCGAATACTGTACATGGCTAAGAAATGAATAGCTCAATATTTGATACATTTATTTCATAAATAAGATTAACTAGTTGCCCGGTGCAAAATTTTCGCACATTGGTTGTCGGGGAGCAGGCGATTTCAGGAAAATCAAGCTGGTCAAATGTAAATGTATGATGAATACAGAGAGGTATGTGTCTCACTGACACACACACGCACACACTACAGACCAAAAGTTTGGACACACCTTCATTTAAAGATTTTTCTGTATTTTCATGACCATGAAAATTGTACATTAACACTGAAGGCATCAAAACTATGACTTAACAAAAAAATGTGAAACAACTGAAAATATGTCTTATATTTTAGGTTCTTCAAAGTAGCCACCTTTTGCTTTGATGACTGCTTTGCATGTAAGTTGCACACCAGTACAGCACACAGCCACCACCATGACAACTGCTGCTCCTGCTTGGACCACCTCCACTGCCACCACCATGCAGCAGCAGGACCCTGGCATGGCCTTTTGCACCACCATGCAGCAGCAGCTGGACCCTGGCACGGCCTTCCCCACCACCACAAACATGCAGCAGCAGTGGTACACGGACCCTGACAGGTCGGCCACCATGACCAGGCCGCTAGAAATGAGCCCGCGGAGGCTCCCCAGACTTTCGAGTCGATCCCAAAAAGGGGAAAAAAAATTAAAAGCAAAGGACTATCTCAATTCCTCCCCCCTCACCTCCTAATGTGTCTGTAATGTCAGGTTTGTCTCACCCTTCCAGTGTGTCTCTGCCCTCTCATGCGTCAAGCACCATCCCCGAACTCCCAGACCCCACTACTTTAATTGCCCCTTCTCCTGCAACCCCTGCGTCGTCCAAAGTTAGCCAGGCCTCACAGCTACATACACCCCAGTTCCGATACTCTACCCCAAGCAGGCGCAGTTAATTTTTTTGGGGGTTAAAAATAAATATTAATGTTTTTTGCCCCCAATACTGTTTGGCTATTTGTGTATTTCGCCGCCGGCAACACACACACTGTGCTCCGAATAAACACCGAATAAACTGCGCCGTACACTTTATTTTTTTGCCACCTCATAGCTACAGTAGTTAGTAAGTACAACACTGCAGCTTTGTGTGTTTGGTATAGAGCTATGAGGTGGCAAAAAATAATATTACTTGTATTTTCTCCATAATCTATTCAGTCTGCTTAATCTGTGTCGCAGACTGGAGAGACAATGGTGGTAATACAAAGCAGAACTATACTCAACAGGTGAATTCATGAGGCTGGGTTTTGCCCATCATGAATTCATTATTTCTGACACCTGACCTGGTGAGTATAGATCTGCTTTGTATTTTACCTCAATTGTCTCTCCAGTCTGCGTCCAATAGATACTGCAGAACAGAATCAGAATGTAATGATGCCAACTACCTTACCACTAGCACCCTAAGTGGTTTTTAGAGGAAATACATAGGAGACTCGGTAAAGAGATCAAAACACGTTATTTATTAAGCAAAAATATTAATAACATTTAAAACATAACTGGTACAGACCCAAACCCAACAGCACATTTTACACAATATTATCTTGCCATGCCACACGTCCAAGATCAGAATCAAAATAGGCAGCAAATTGGTCCCGCATGTGGCCAACTTCAACAGTTGCCTGCAGCGGGTGATGCTGGTAATCTGGCAATGGGTTTGCAACTGGCTCATCCAGTTCAATGTTGGTTCGCTCCTTAGGCTACTTTCACACTTCCGTCTTCTGGGCTCCGTCGCAATCCGTCGTTATGGGCAAAAAACGCATTCTGCAAATGTGCTTGCAGGATGCGTTTTTTGCCCATAGACTTGTATTAGCGACGGATGGGTACACGTCACATCCGTCGAGCGACGGATGAGTCATGTTTTGGCGGACGCGACGCACAAAAAAAGTTCAATGTAACTTTTTTTGTGCAACGTGTCCGCCCCCTCATCCCCGCTCATCACAATGGGCAGCGGATGCATTGTAAAACTGCATCCGCTGCCCACGTTGTGCTACATTTAGCACAACGTCCGTCATGCCGACGGTTTGCGACGGCCCCGTACCGACGGAAGTGTGAAAGTAGCCTTAGCCATTATGTAATTGTAGAGAACCACGCAGGCTTTGACCACCTCGACTCTCCATTTTTAGATTAATGGCTGTCCCAAAAATGCGCCATTTTGAGACAAGAATCCCAAAGGTACACTCTACTGTTCTTCGGGCCCTGGTCAGTCTGTAGTTATAAATCCTTTTAGTGTGGTTCAAGTCCCGCCTGGAATATGGCTTCAGTAGGTTTTCACACATCTGAAAGGCCTCATCCTGTAACGCGCGCGCCGAGACTGGTTGGCGCGGGCACCTGGGGGTGTGGCCCCACTGGACCACAGACCGAACTTCCCTGGAAGGGGCGTAACTAAGTAGCTTCCTAGGTGTTCGCTGGAGCCTCTGATGATGAGGTCAGACTTGTGCAATAGGAAGCTACCAGGTACCACTCCAGGGTGGAGTCGGACTGTGGATGCTGATCCCACCGGGGACAAGACACGGGCAGACAGGCACGGCTGTGACACTGGCTGACAGACGGGTATGGCAGAGGCCCTGACGGGCGGACTGGCTTGACGGAGATACAGGCAGGCAGACGGGCGTGGCTGGCACTCAGGCGGGCACGGCTGGCACTGGCAGACAGGACTGATACTCTGGTAGGAACTGGTATTCAGATGGATGTGTGGAAACAGGTAAGAACCTGTTCAGACTGGAGAATATAAAGGAACAGGTAGAGACCTGTAGGGAAAGTTGCAGAATTAAGATAGAGCAAGAGTGGAAGAAAAGCTGAATCACAGGAGGTAGAGTACGAGTAGAAGGTGGAGCTATGAGCAGAGAAGGAGAAGGCAGAGCAGAGAGTAGAGAAGGAGAAGGCAGAGCCAAGGACGGAGCCGCTGGAGGCGGAGCCAAGAGCGGAGACGCTGGAGGCGGAGCCAAGAGCGGAGACGCTGGAGGCGGAGCCAAGAGCGGAGACGCTGGAGGCGGAGCCAAGAGCGGAGACGCTGGAGGCGGAGCCAAGAGCGGGGACGCTGGAGGCGGAGCCAAGAGCGGGGACGCTGGAGGCGGAGCCAAGAGCGGGGACGCTGGAGGCGGAGCCAAGAGCGGGGACGCTGGAGGCGGAGCCAAGAGCGGAGACGCTGGAGGCGGAGCCAAGAGCTAAAGACGTAGAACCGCAAGGAGCGGTGCCAGGTGGAACCGCAAGGAGCGGAGCCGTAGAGCAAAGCCACAGAGAGCGGAGCAAGGTCAGAGAGCAGAGCTGAGAGAAAAGCTGAGAGACACAGAGCCACAGGTTGTGGTAGAACTGAGCAGAGAGAAGCAGAGCCACAGACAGTGGCGAACAGAGCAGAAAGATAAGGCAGAGATACACACAGCTGAGTGGGAAATGACTAATGACAAAGAAGGAGCAGGGACGGACATAGACCAGAGTACAGACAGGAACGGACACGAATACACAAACAGATGAAGGCCTGCAATAGTGCAGCCCTCAGAGACAGGAAACACACGGCCTGGCAGCTCAGTAGCAAATGCTAACTGAGGGGAATAGTTTGCTCAGGCCTCCTCCAATGGGTGAGGATGCCTTAAGTATCAGAGGCCTCAAGGCTATTGGCCAGAAGCATCTTAGGGAGGTGCACACAGTCTCAATAAGAATCCGGAGTGGCTGGCGCCGCCCCCCTATGCACACAGCCAGGAAGTGTACACAGAGCAGGCCGCCATGAAGCACATGGCATGGAACCAGCAGCAGACAGATCTCACAGCATGGCACTGGGTGAGTGAGTAGATGTAACAGGCAGGTGGGGAATGGAAGGCCATGCAGTGATGCCGGCAGGGTTGTTACACATCCCCAACCATAACAAATGGCATCGGTGGGCCTTGAGTGTTGGGGAGAGGTTGTGGCAGGGGAAAATTAAAATTTTTGCCATACACACGTCGGCCCATATCAGAGTTCTTGAAAGTCTGTGAGTCATTTCCACGGCGATGAAGCGACAGTCCGCATCTGCTATTGCCATGAGCACTACAGAAAAATATTTTTTGTAGTTGAAGGACTCCGATCCAGTTCTGGTGGGTTTGATAATGCGTATGTGCTTTCCATACACCGCTCCCAAACAGTTGGGGAAATCACACACACTCCAGAATTTTTCTGCAATTTCCATCCACATGACCGCGGTGGGTTGGGGGATAGTTTCATCCCGCACAACGTTCCACAAAGCCCGGCAGGTGTCCGCAACTATTCCAGACAAGGTGGAAATTCCAAGCAGTACTGAAAGTGGAGCGATGATAAACTCTCTCCGGTAGCCAGAAATCTGAAATAAAATTAAAAAAAATTAAATTGCAATCAATTCTATTTATGCTGGTGTTTAGCTAAAGACATAAGGGAAAATACAAATAATACATGGCAGACCAACAATAATTATGACTTGCATTTCTTTAGAATTATTACGTACCTTAATGTAACCAGGAGACGTTCCTCTGCAGGAATCGCTTAACGGAGCTGGGTGTCCTGTCTCCGGATGGCTCCTTGGACACGACCAATCAAATCCAGAAAAGACTCTTGAGACATACTGGTATATTCCAGGAATTTGTCCGGGTTGGCATTAAATGGAACCTGTCACCCCCCCCAGGGCATTTGTAACTAAAAGAGCCACCTTGTGCAGCACTAGTGCTGCATTCTGACAAAGTGGCTCTTTTAGTTCTTGGTGCATGGAACCTTCCCAAATGCGATGCCACGGCGATTAGGGATCAGCTGACGCCGCACAGTCTGAAGAAGGTGGAGGGAGATGAGTGAGAGGCGAAGATATGCACTGCGCATGCCCAGGAATCCCAGCTCCGCAGTGTGCATAAATTAGATGACACTGCGGGGCGGGATCTCGGGCAGCGCAGCCACACAGGCGCAGTCAGCTAGACATAAAATGATGTCAAATAAAGACTCAAGGCAAGGGATACGTAAATTCCTAATGCTCTTAGTGTAATAGTAGATATAAAATATACAATTTGCATATATGGTTTATATGTATCCCATAATGGACGAAATAGAGGACAAATCGGAAGAAAATATGCAAAAGAAAAAAGAACACAAAAACCGAACTAATGCCCAAATGATAAATTTAAATACATTTATTTTTTAAGTAAGTACACCAAATGGTAGGGGGGAAAGAAAACCAAAAAGAAGGCACAATACCAAGAAGACGGGGCAATAAACAGTCCTGCTACAATATGATGAAAGAGTGGTACAGGTTTAAATATGTATATATATATAACCCTACAGAACTGAAAATTATGTACACCAAAAAGGAAATAAATTGCACAAAAGAAAAGAAACAAGGTCAATGCCATGAAAAATATATGTAATTTTTAAATACACCGGCATAAAGTGCAACCAGTGCTAAAAAGTGCAGACAAGATATAAATATATATATAAATATAAGGTGCAAATGTGAGGTCACCAACAGTTGTGGTGGTAACATATGAGTAGGTGCAGGTACCTGCTGAGTAGATACAGGCCACAAATGTTAACACATGAAATTTAATAGTCCATATTAGAAAGTAATGGGCCTGGAGCAGGTTGGCAGGGAATTTGTCCGGGTTGGCATTAAAGGGAACCTGTCACCCCCCGAGGGCATTTGTAACTAAAAGAGCCACCTTGTGCAGCACTAGTGCTGCATTCTGACAAAGTGGCTCTTTTAGTTCTTGGTGCATGGAACCTTCCCAAATGCGATGCCACGGCGATTAGGGATCAGCTGACGCCGCACAGTCCGAAGAAGGTGGAGGGAGATGAGTGAGAGGCGAAGATATGCACTGCGCATGCCCAGGAATCCCAGCCCCGCAGTGTGCATAAATTAGATGACACTGCGGGGCGGGATCTCGGGCAGCGCGGCCACACAGGCGCAGTCAGCTAGACATCAAATGATGTCAGAAGACGGGCAGCGCGAACTGCGCATGCCCAAGGCATAACATAAAAGCGCAGGCGCCGGGACAGTTCAAAACAAAGCTGAGGAGGCGGCGCCCGGCGCCAAGAGGGTATGAGTGATGGCGGTGCTGCGTCTGCATTAGGGGGGGGGGAAAAGACCTGCCCCTAGGACTGTTTCAAGGTATTTTGGACAAATTGTAAAATCGATTATTTCTGCAGTTACAGCACCAAGAACTAAAAGAGCCACCTTGTCAGAATGCAGCATTAGTGCTGCACAAGGTGGCTCTTTTAGTTACAAACGCCTGGGGGGGTGACAGGTTCCCTTTAAGCTCACCATATAGCGTGTGGTAGGCTCCACAGCTCTCACGGAGTTCAATAATTGGGTGTCTCCAAAAACGCCTACGCCGTGTCCTTCTCTATTTCTTTGTTGCTCCCAAGCAAACGAACAGGCAAGAAACAGCTCGATGCTTAAATCCAGGTTGAAATAAAAGCTCTCCATGCGAAGATCCATCATGACACAGGATACAGTAGCAAAATCTGCAGATTTCAGCAGTCCAAGGGTCTATATAAAGATATCCCATAATACACGCCCACTGTAGTCCCATTGGCGGTGTCTATTTATCTAGATTTTTCTCCTGTTAAATTTTCCACCATGCGCACAGAAAACGCATGAAAAAGCATGCAGATGCAGCGGTTTTTTAATCGCATGCATTACCTTATGCGTCTAAAAAGCACTGCGTTTGCACGCGGTTTATCGTGCGTTTCAGGTTGTGGATTAAATGCTGTGGATTCTACCGCAAATGTGAAACTAGCCTAAAATGGACCGATTTTTTTATACGTTGTGTATGACTCCAGCCTAAAGGAGATAACCCAACATTAAATATAATGGCATTTTACTTACTGATCAGAAAGGGTCTGATTGTCAGGACCTTGCAAAAGAAGAGGGGCAGCAGCATTTTTTCCCCTCCACAGCAGCACTGCCAACTGCAGTGTAGATTTAACCCCTTAAAAACGCCAGTTACTTATTCAAATCTGTGAAAATGAGCTGTCTGCCCACTTTGATGTCAATTTTGATGCCCAGAACCCATTTGGGCCAAGGTGGAGGGACCTGGGTTTTATGAAGGGCATCACTGTGTATTCTTAGAGTTACATCAGTGGCCCAAAGTCATTTAACCCCTTCAAAACATCACTTATTCAAATCTGTGAAAATCGGCTGTTTGCCCACTTTGATGCCAATTCTGATGCCCAGAATCCATTTGTGTCAGACTATAGGTACCGTATATACTCGAGTATAAGCCGAGATTTTCAGCCCACTTTTTTTTTGCTGAAAGTTCCCCTCTCGGCTTATACTCGATTTATACCCAGGGATCTGCAGGGGAGGGGGAGTGGGGGCTGTCTAATTATGCTCACCTACTCCTGGCGCGGTCCCTGCACGTCCCTGCTTCTTCCACCTCCCATAGAGGTGGAGCCACATATTCATTACTGTAATGAGCGGTAACAGTGACAGCTCACTACAGGAAGAAAATGCGGCGCCGGGGAACAGGTAAGTATGATGGGGGGCAGTGCACGATACTCACCTGCTCCTTGTGCCGCCGGCGGCGCCGCTGTGTCTTCCGCAGTGACGCTCAGGTCAGAGGGCGCGATGACGCGATTAGTGTGCGCCGCCCTCTTCCTGAACGTCGGCGCAGAGGATGGGAAGACACAGCGGCGGTCAGTGGTGGAACGGGAAAGGTGAGTATAGCAAGTGCCGGGGGCCTGAGAGGTGAGCATGTAATTTTTTTATTTTTTTTAACCCCTTTACCCCCAAGGGTGGTTTGCACGTTATGGACCGGGCCAATTTTTACAATTCTGACCACTGTCCATTTATGAGGTTATAACTCTGGAACGCTTCAACGGATCCCGGTGATTCTGACATTGTTTTCTCGCGACATATTGTACTTCATGATAGTGGTAAAATTTCTTTGATATTACCTACGTTTATTTGTGAAAAAAAAACGGAAATTTGGCGAAAATTTTGAAAATTTTCGCAATTTTCCAACTTTGAATTTTTATGCAATTAAATCACAGATATGTCACACAAAATACTTAACCCCTTCTCGACCTTTGACGCCACGTAAGCGTCATGAAAGTCGGTGCCAATCCGACCTGTGACGCCTATGTGGCGTCATGGAAAGATCGCGTCCCTGCAGATCGGGTGAACGGGTTAACTCCAATTTCACCCGATCTGCAGGGACAGGGGTAGTGGTAGTACAGCCCCCGTGGCTACGATCACTCTGATTGGCTGTTGTAAGTGAAACTGCCAATCAGAGCGATTTGTAATATTTCACCTATTTAAACTGGTGAAATATTACAATCCAGCCATGGCCGATGCTGCAATATCATCGTCCATGGCTGGAAACACTGGTCTGCCCCCAACCCCCACCCCACCCCTGCGGATTTACCGCGGTTTTTCTGCGCATTTCACTGCGGTTTTACAACTGCGATTTTCTATTGGAGCAGTTGTAAAACCGCTGCGGAATCCGCAGAAAGAAGTGTCATGCTGCGGAATGTAAACCACTGCGTTTCCGTGCAGATTTTTTGCAGCATGTGTACATCGATTTTTGTTTCCCATAGGTTTACATTGAACTGTAAACTCATGGAAAACTGATGCGGATCCGCAGCGTTTTCCGCAGCGTGTGCACATACCTTTAGAATTAGGCTATGTGCACACGGGGCGGATTTGGCTGCGGATTCGCAGCAGTGTTCAATCAGGTTTACAGAACCATGTAAACCTATGGAAAACCAAATCCACTGTGCCCATGGTGCAGAAAATACCGCGCGGAAACGCTGCGTTGTATTTTCCGCAGCATGTCAATTCTTTGTGCGGATTCCGCAGCACTTTACACCTGTTCCTCAATAGGAATCCGCAGGTGAAATCCGCACAAAAAACACTGGAAATCCGCGGTAAATCCGCAGGTAAAACGCAGTGCCTTTTACCCGTGGATTTTTAAAAAATGGTGCTGAAAAATCTCACACGAATCCGCAACGTGGGCACATAGCCTTAGGGTTAGAATTAGGGTTGTGGTTAGGGTTGTGATTAGGGTTATGGCTACAGTTGGGATTAGGGTTAGGGGTGTGTTGGGGTTAGTGTTGGAGGTAGAATTGAGGGGTTTCCACTGTTACGGCACATCAGGGGTCTCCAAACGCAACATGGCGCCACCAATGATTCCAGCCAATCTTGTATTCAAAAAGTCAAATGGTGCTCCCTCCCTTCCGAGTCCCGACGTGCGCCCAAACAGTGGTTTACCCCCACATATGAGGTACCAGCATACTCAGGACAAACTGCGCAACAATTACTGGGGTCCAATTTCTCCTGTTACCCTTGTGAAAATAAAAAATTGCTTGCTAAAACATAATTTTTGAAGAAAGAAAAATGATTTTTTATTTTCACGGCTCTATGTTGTAAACGTCTGTGAAGCACTTGGGGGTTCAAAGTGCTCACCACACATCTAGATAAGTTCCTTTCGGGGTCTAGTTTCCAAAATGGGGTCACTTGTGGGGGGTTTCTGCTGTTTAGCTACATCAGGGGCTCTGCAAACGCAACGTGACGCCCGCAGAGCATTCCATCAAAGTCTGCATTTCAAAACGTCACTACTTCACTTCCGAGCCCCGGCATGTGCCCAAACAGTGGTTTACCCCCACATATTGGGTATCAGCGTACTCAGGAGAAACTGGACAACAACTTTTGGGGTCAAATTTCTCCTGTTACTCTTGGGAAAATAAAAAATTGCGGGCTAAAAAATCATTTTTGAGAATAGAAAATTATTTTTTTATTTTCATGGCTCTGCGTTATAAACTTCTGTGAAGCACTTGGGGGTTCAAAGTGCTCACCACACATCTAGATTAGTTCCTTTGGGGGTCTAGTTTCCAAAATGGGGTCATTTGTGGGGGATCTCCAATGTTTAGGCACACAGGGGCTCTCCAAACGTGACATGGTGTCCGCTAATGATTGGAGCTAATTTTCCATTTAAAAAGCCAAATGGCGTGCCTTCCCTTCCGAGCCCTGCCGTGCGCCCAAACAGTGGTTTACCCCCACATATGGGGAATCAGCGTACTCAGGACAAACTGGACAACAACATTTGAGGTCCAATTTCTCCTATTACCCTTGGAAAAATAGGAAATTCCAGGCTAAAAAATCATTTTTGAGGAAAGAAAAATTATTTTTTATTTTCATGGCTCTGCGTTATAAACTTCTGTGAAGCACCTGGGGGTTTAAAGTGCTCAATATGCATCTAGATAAGTTCCTTGGGGGGGGTCTAGTTTCCAAAATGGGGTCACTTGTGGGGGAGCTCCAATGTTTAGGCACACAGGGGCTCTCCAAAAGCGACATGGTGTCCGCTAACAATTGGAGCTAATTTTCCATTCAAAAACACATCTAGATAAGTTCCTTCATGGGTCTTCTTTCCAAAATGGTGCCACTTGTGGGGGGTTTCAATGTTTAGGCACATCAGGGGCTCTCCAAACACGACATGGTGTCCTATCTCAATTCCAGTCAATTCTGCATTGAAAAGTCAAACCGCGCTCCTTCCCTTCCGAGCTCTGCCAAGCGCCCAACCAGTGGTTTACCCCCACATATGAGGTATCGGCGTACTCGGGAGAAATTGCCCAACAAATTTTAGGATCCATTTTATCCTACTGCCCATGTGAAAATGAAAAAATTGAGGCGAAAATAATTTTTTTGTGAAAAAAAAAGTACTTTTTCATTTTTACGGATCAATTTGTGAAGCACCTGAGGGTTTAAAGTGCTCACTAGGCATCTAGATAAGTTCCTTGGGGGTTCTAGTTTCCAAAATGGGGTCACTTGTGGGGGAGCTCCAATGTTTAGGCACACAGGGGCTCTCCAAACGCGACATGGTGTCCGCTAACGATGGAGATAATTTTTCATTCAAAAAGTCAAATGGCGCTCCTTCCCTTCCAAGCCCTGCCGTGCGCCCAAACAGTGGTTCACCCCCACATATGAGATATCAGCGTACTCAGGACAAATTGGACAACAATTTTCGTGGTTCAGTTTCTCCTTTTACCATTGGGAAAATAAAAAAAATTGTTGCTAAAAGATCATTTTTGTGACTAAAAAGTTAAATGTTAACTTTTTCCTTCCATGTTGCTTCTGCTGCTGTGAAGCACCTGAAGGGTTAATAAACTTCTTGAATGTGGTTTTGTGCACCTTGAGGGGTGCAGTTTTTAGAATGGTGTCACTTTTGGGTATTTTCAGCCAATATAGACCCCTCAAACTGACTTCAAATGTGAGGTGGTCCCTAAAAAAAAATGATTTTGTAAATTTCGTTGTAAAAATGAGAAATTGCTGGACAAATTTTAACCCTTATAACTTCCTAGCAAAAAAAAATTTTGTTTACTATCTATTTTGTGTCACATAACTCTCTGGTTTAACAGAATAAACATTCAAAAATGTGAAAATTGCGAAATTTTCAACATTTTTGCCAAATTTCCGTTTTTATCACAAATAAACGCAGAATTTATTGACCTAAATTTACCACTAACATGAAGCCCAATATGTCACGAAAAAACAATCTCAGAACCGCTAGGATCCGTTGAAGCGTTCCTGAGTTATTACCTCATAAAGGGACACTGGTCAGAATTGCAAAAAACAGCCAGGTCATTAAGGTCAAAATAGGCTGGGTCATGAAGGGGTTAATAAGTAACATTTCCCACATGTCTACTTTACATCAGCACAATTTTGGAACTGAAATTTTTTTTTGTTAGGGAGTTATAGGGGTTAAAAGTTGACCAGCAATTTCTTATTTTTCCAACACCATTTTATTTTAGGGACCACATCTCATTTGAAGTCATTTTGAGGGGTCTATATGATAGAAAATACCCAAGTGTGACACCATTCTAAAAACTGCACCCCTCAAGGTGCTCAAAACCACATTCAAGAACTTTATTAACCCTTCAGGTGTTTCACAGGAATTTTTGGAATGTTTAAATAAAAATTAACATTTAACTTTTTTTGGCAAAAAATTTACTTCAGCTCCAATTTGTTTTATTTTCCCAAGGGTAACAGGAGAAAATGGACCCCAAACAATGTTGGACAATTTGGCCCGAGTACGCAGATACCCCATATGTGGAGGTAAACCATTGTTTGGGCGCATGGCAGAGCTCGGAAGCGAAGGAGCGCCATTTGACTTTTCAATGCAAAATTGACTGGAATTGAGATGGGACGCCATGTTACGTTTGAAACCCCCCACAAGTGACACCATTTTGGAAAGTAGACCCCCTAAGGAACTTATCTAGATGTGCGGTGAGCACTTTGACCCACCAAGGGCTTCACAGAAGTTTATAACGCAGAGCCGTGAAAATAAAAAAACAAAATTTCCCCCAAAAATGATTTTTTAGCCCCCAGTTTTGTATTTTCCCGAGGGTAACAGGAGAAATTAGACCCCGAAAGTTGTTGTCCAATTTGTCCTGAGTGCGCTGATACCCCATATGTGGGGGGGAACCACCGTTTGGACGCATGGGAGGGCTCGGAAGGGAAGGAGCGCCATTTGGAATGCAGACTTAGATGGAATGGTGTGCAGGCGTCACATTGCATTTGCAGAGCCCCTAATGTACCTAAACAGTAGAAACCCCCCACAAGTGACCACATATTGGAAACTAGACCCCCCAAGGAACACATCTAGATGTGTTGTGAGAACTTTGAACCCCCAAGTGTTTCACTACAGTTTATAACGCAGAGCCGTGAAAATAAAAAATCTTTTTTTTCCCCACAAAAATTATTTTTTAGCCCCCAGTTTTGTATTTTCCCAAGGGTAACAGGAGAAATTGGACCCCACAAGTTGTTGTCCAATTTGTCCTGAGTACGCTGATACCCCATATGTTGGGGTAAACTCCTGTTTGGGCACACGGGAGAGCTCGGAAGGGAAGAAGCACTGTTTTACTTTTTCAATGCAGAATTGGCTGGAATTGAGAACGGACGCCATGTCGCGTTTGGAGAGCCCCTGATGTGTCTAAACAGTGGAAACCCCCCAATTATAACTGAAACCCTAATCCAAACACACACCTAACCCTAATCCCAACCGTAAATGTAATCCAAACCCTAACCCTAACTTTACCCCCAACCCTAACTGTAGCCTTAACCCTAACCCTAATGGGAAAATGGAAATAAATACTTTTTAAATTTTTTAATTTTTCTCTAACTAAGGGGGTGATGAAGGGGGGTTTGATTTACTTTTATAGCGTTTTTTTTTTTTAGCAGATTTTTATGATCGGCAGCTGTCACACACTGAAAGACGCTTTTTATTGCAAAAAATATTTTTTGCGTTACCACATTTTGAGAGCTATAATTTTTCCATATTTTGGTCCACAGAGTCATGTGAGGTCTTGTTTTTAGCGGGACGAGTTGACTTTTTTATTGGTAACATTTTCAGGCAAGTGACATTTTTTGATCGCTTTTTATTCCAATTTTTGTGAGGCAGAATGACCAAAACCAGCTATTCATGAATTTCTTTTGGGGGGGGCGTTTATATCGTTCCGCGTTTGGTACAATTGATAAAGCAGTTTTATTCTTCGGGTCAGTACGATTACAGCGACACCTCATGGATATCATTTTTTTATGTTTTGGCGCTTTTATACGATAAAAACTATTTTATAGAAAAAATCATTATTTTGGCATCGCTTTATTCTAAGGACTATAACTTTTATTTTTTTGCTGATGATGCTGTATGGCGGCTCGTTTTTTGCGGGACAAGATGACGCTTTCAGCGTTACCATGGTTATTTATATGTCTTTTTGATCGCGTGTTATTCCACTTTTTGTTCAGCGGTATGAGAAGAAAGCGTTGCTTTTTGCCTCTTTTTTTTCTTATGGTGTTTACTGAAGGGGTTAACTAGTATGACAGTTTTATAGGTTGGGTTGTTACAGACGCGGCGATACTAAATATGTGTACTTTTATTGTTTTTTTTTTCTATTTAGATAAAGAAATGTATTTATGGGAATAATATATATATTTTTTTCTTTATTTAGGAATCTATTTATTTATTTATTTTTTTTTACACATGTGGAAATTTTTTTTTTTACTTTTTTACTTTGTCCCAGGGGGGGACATCACAGATCGCTGATCTGACAGTTTGCACAGCACTTTGTCAGATCAGCGATCTGACTTAGAGCACTGCAGGCTTACCAAGCGCCTGCTCTGAGCAGGCACTTGGTAAGCCACCTCCCTCCCTGCAGGACCCGGATGCCGCGGCCATCTTGGATCCGGGCATGCTACAGGGAGGGAAGTAAGGAGACCCTCGCAGCAACGCAATCACATCGCGTTGCTGCGGGGGTCTCAGGGAAGCCCGCAGGGAGCCCCCTCCCTGCACGATGCTTCCCTGTACCGCCAGCACATGTTTGATCGCGGTGTGCCGGGGGTTAATGTGCCGGTGGCGGTCTGTGACCACTCCTAGCACATAGCGCCGGATGTCAGCTGCGATAGGCAGCTGACACCCGGCTGCGATCGCCCTGGATGTACTATTCCGTTCGTGGGAGTTTAGGCCCACCCCACATGGACGGAATAGTACGTCCAATGAAGGGGTTAATCGCAGCAACAGCATATGGGGCAAATATCTGTATGGAGCATCTTATGTGGCCATGTGCAGCATGATATGGGGGCAAATATCTGTATGGGGCATCTTATGTGGCCATGTGCAGCATGATATGGGGGCAATTATCTGTATGGGGCATCAGTATGGGGCCATGTGCAGCATGATATGGGGGCAAATATCTGTATGGGGCATCTTATGTGGCCATGTGCAGCATGATATGGGGCAAATATCTGTATGGGGCATCTGTATGTGGCCATGTGCAGCATGATATGGGGGCAAATATCTGTGTGGGGCACCTTATGTGGCCATGTGCAGCATTATATGGGGGCAAATGTCTGTATGGAGCATCTTATGTGGCCGTGTGCAGCATTATATGGGGCAAATATTTGTATGGAGCATCTTATGGGGCCATAATCAGCATTATATGGGGCAATTATCTGTATGGAGCATCTTATGGGGCCATAATCCACATTTGTGGAGCATTATACGGGGCAAATGTCTGTATGGAGCATCTTATGGGGTCATAATCAACATTTTTGCAGCCTTACATGGGGCATATTTTAATATGGAGCATCTTATGGAGCCCATCATAAACTGTATAGAGCATTATATGGGGCTCCTGATTCAATAACTGGATATTCAAAAACACTTAACCTACTGATGTCTCAATTAATTTTACTTTTATTGGTATCTATTTTTATTTTTGAAATTTACCGGTAGCTGCTGCATTTTCCACCCTAGGCTTATACTCGAGTCATTAAGTTTTCCCAGTTTTTTGTGGCAAAATTAGGGGGGTTTGATGCAGTGCATCACTATCTGTGTATTCTTAGTGTGAGGTTAATGGCCCAATGTCATTTAACCCCTTAAAAACATGAGTTACTTATTCAAATGGCCAAAATCGACTGCCCACTTTGATGCCTAGAAGACATTTGGGCAAGGCTGGAGAGACCTGATATTGATGTGTGGAGCCATGTTCTGTATGTCTGCAGTGTGATATCAGTTGCCCAAAGTCATTTAACACCATTCGGTGCCCAGTTTGTTGCCCATTTTTGTGCCAGTTTTATAATTTTTGTAGCTGTTTTAAGTGTATTCACATCAGGGCACCTCATTGCATTGTATGTTTATATTGTGATGCTTATTTTTTTTGTTAAACCTATCAAAAACAGAAAATAAAAAATTGCTGAATAAGAAACCAATTTCAACCTCATCAAAGGCAACACGTTTCAAATGCAGTCTGGCGTTCTTTTTTGTGGCTTTGAAAAAGAATACTGACTGTGTTCAAAACGCACTGCCTTTGTGCTTCTTGTATTCTTATAATTTTGGAATGTATTTTAATCTACTGGATACAGTTGGACCAATATTTTTTACTACAAGCTGGAATCTCATCACCTTTTTCTACATTTACCGTATATACTCGAGTATAAGCCGAGATTTTCAGCCCAAATTTTTGGGCTGAAAGTGCCCCTCTCGGCTTTTACTCGAGTCATGGTCGGCGGCAGGGTCGGCGGGTGAGGGGGAGAGAGGACTGTCGCATACTCACCTGCTTCTGGTGCTGTCCCTGCCTGTCCCATGGTCTTCGGGTGCCGCAGCTCTTCCTCTGTTCACCGGTCACGTGGTACCGCTCATTAAAGTAATGAGTATGGACTCCACTCCCATAGGTGTGGAGCCTCATATTCAT
This sequence comes from Ranitomeya imitator, assembly GCF_032444005.1. Lineage (NCBI taxonomy): Eukaryota > Metazoa > Chordata > Amphibia > Anura > Dendrobatidae > Ranitomeya > Ranitomeya imitator. The sequence goes on from NC_091283.1 coordinate 364,537,573, forward strand.
TCCTGTAATGAGCAGTACCAGTGACTGCTGACAGAGGAAGAGGCTGCGGCACCCGGAGACCATCTGTCCGGGAGAAGGAACCAGGGACCACGCCGGGAGTAGGCGAGTATGTCATATTTACCTGTCCACGTTCCACCCGCCGGGCGCTGCTCCGTCTTCTCGTCCTCTTGCTGTGACTGTTCAGGTCAGAGGGCGCGATGACGTACTAGTGTGCGTGCCGCCCTCTGCCTGAACAGTCAGTGGGGAGAAATGGGACGCTGAGGAGCAGCAGGCATGGTATGGAACATTATATGTGGTACAGTTTTATATGGAGCATTATTACTTTTATTTGTATCTATCTTTATTTTTGAAATTTACCGGTAGCTGCTGCATTTCCTACCCTAGGCTTATACTCGAGTCAATAAGTTTTCCCAGTTTTTTGTGGCAAAATTAGGGGGGTCGGCTTATACTCGGGTCGGCTTATACTCGAGTTTATACGGTATCTCCATTTCGTCAGCATTCCACAAACTGTCCCATATTATTATTATCCTGGAACAAGCAGAGGAATATTCTCCCATTTGCATTTGAAGCAGAACCATGACCCCAGTCAATACCCAGGTACAGTCATGGCCAAAAGTATTCACACCCCTGCAATTCTGTCAGATAATACTCATTTTCTTCCCGAAATGGATTGCAAACACAAATTATTTGGTATTATTATCAATGTTTTGCTTTTTGCTTCATTCTCTTTTGTGTTATTTCATTTAAGACAAATTAAATGAAGATAATAATACCAAATAATTTGTGTTTGCAATCATTTTCAGGAAGAAACAGAGTATTATCTGACAGAATTGCAGGGGTGTCAATACTTTTGGCCATGACTGTAGTTAAAATCTCCCATAGTCACCACTGTACCAGCCTGTGGAGCCCGCACTGAATACGTGCCAACAATCCAATGCCTCAGAGATGTTGGGGGGCTATAGATAACACCAAAAATTACTTTCTCAGCATCTAATTCCATATGTAATTCCACCTACAAGGTTTCACCCTCGTCCCAATCTCCTCCCATATTGAATCTGTCGCTCTCGCTTCCATATCACCCTGGACCTACAGACATATTCCTCCTCCTTTCCTATATGGAGATTTACAGTCCGATCATGGGAGCAGCCCAACCAAGTCTCCGCCACACCGACATCATCCATCATCCATGTTCCTCCACTACCAAGGCCTCACACTCTCCCATTTTGCTTACTAGACCCCTGAAGTTTGTGAATCTACAGCTTAAAGGCATCACCCACCGGAGAGGATTTATGTATTTTGGGCTAAAATCATTTGTACTGTGGGGTCCATTATACATTTTGCCTTTTCCAGTGTCTTTGTTTCCTGCACATTCAACTTCAATGTCGTCTGTGGCCAGAAATCAGCGGAGAGGAGCTCAGAGAAAGAGATAAGACAGAAGGCGTTCACTGACAGGGGCTCAATTACCAGTCGGCCATTTTCTCTCATTAGTGCAGCTTTCCTCACACACTGAGCAGCACTTCTGTCCATACAATGGGGGAGCACATGGCGAGAGCCCACCAGTCTCAGAGTGTGAGAAAGGGGCAGCAGAAAACACGGACGGTCTCTGTGCTCAAAGAGTTAATAGGGAATCTCCAGCACCTACCTCCACCTGCAGAGCCGCACTCCACATATATGGCTGTTCTGTGCACAGGACCTGTGATGAGGTCACAGGAGGGGAGGAGTCAGGGGTCACATGATCAGGGGCCTCAGTGTATTATTATTATTATTATTATTTTTATTATTTATTGTTATAGCGCCATTTATTCCATGGCGCTTTACATGTGAGGAGGGGTATATATAATAAAAACAAGTACAATAATCTTAAACAATACAAGTCATAACTGGTACAGGAGGAATGAGGACCCTGCCCGCGAGGGCTCGCAATCTACAAGGGATGGGTGAGAAGTGTATGCAGGACTCTGCTGTGCTGGTTGTCATGGTGCTGGATGAGGGGAAGTTTCTGTGTGGGGTCAGGAGGGGTTTACAGGGTGGATGTAGTAGAGCCGTGTGTGTACGAGGTGTACGGAGCGGAGCCGTGTGTGTACGAGGTGTACGGAGCAGAGCCACATGTGTACAAGGTGTACGGAGCGGAGCCATGTGTGTACGAGGTGTACGGAGCGGAGCCGTGTGTGTACGAAGTGTACGGAGCGGAGCCGTGTGTGTACGAGGTGTACGGAGCGGAGCCGTGTGTGTACGAAGTGTACGGAGCGGAGCCGTGTGTGTACGAAGTGTACGGAGCGGAGCCGTGTGTGTACGAGGTGTACGGAGCGGAGCCGTGTGTGTACGAGGTGTACGGAGCAGAGCCGTGTGTGTACGAGGTGTACGGAGCGGAGCCGTGTGTGTATGAGGTGTACGGAGCAGAGCCGTGTATATGAGGTGTACGGAGCGGAGCCGTGTGTACGAGGTGTACGGAGCGGAGCCGTGTGTACGAGGTGTACGGAGCGTAGCCATGTGTATGAGGTGTACGGAGCGGAGCTGTGTGTGTATGAGGTGTACGAAGCGGAGCCGTGTGTGTACGAGGTGTACGGAGCAGAACCGTGTGTGTACAAGGTGTACGGAGCAGAGCCGTGTGTGTACGGAGCGGAGCTGTGTGTGTATGAGGTGTACGAAGCGGAGCCGTGTGTGTACGAGGTGTACGGAGCGGAGCCCTGTGTGTACAAGGTGTACAGAGAGGAGCCGTGTAAACGGAGCAGAGCCGTGTGTGTATGAGGTGTACGGAGCAGAGCCGTGTGTACGAGGTGTTCGGAGCAGAGCCGTGTGTATGAGGTGTACGGAACGGAGCCGTGTGTACGAGGTGTACGGAGTGGAGCCGTGTGTACGAGGTGTACGGAGCAGAGCCGTGTGTGTACGAGGTGTACGGAGCGGAGCCGTGTGTGTACGAGGTGTTCAGAATGGAGCCGTGTGTACGAGGTGTACGGAGAGGAGCCGTGTGGGTACGAGGTGTACGGAGCGGAGCCGTGTGTACGAGGTGTACGGAGCAGAGCCGTGTGTGTATGAGGTGTACGGAGCAGAGCCGTGTGTGTACGAGGTTTTCGGAGCGGAGCCATGTGTATGAGGTGTACGGAGCGGAGCCGTGTGTACGAGGTGTACGGAGCATAGCCGTGTGTGTACGAGGTGTACGGAGAGGAGCCGTGTGTACGAGGTGTATGGAGCGGAGCCGTGTGTGTACGAGGTGTTCGGAGCGGAGCCATGTGTATATGAGGTGTATGGAGCGGAGCCGTGTGTACGAGGTGTACGGAGCAGAGCCGTGTGTGTACGAGGTGTTTGGAGCGGAGCCATGTGTATATGAGGTGTACGGAGCGGAGCCGTGTGTACGAGGTGTATGGAGCAGAGCCGTGTGTGTACGAGGTGTACGGAGAGGAGCCGTGTGTACGAGGTGTATGGAGCGGAGCCGTGTGTGTACGAGGTGTTCGGAGCGGAGCCATGTGTATATGAGGTGTATGGAGCGGAGCCGTGTGTACGAGGTGTACGGAGCAGAGCCGTGTGTGTACGAGGTGTTTGGAGCGGAGCCATGTGTATATGAGGTGTACGGAGCGGAGCCGTGTGTACGAGGTGTATGGAGCAGAGCCGTGTGTGTACGAGGTGTACGGAGAGGAGCCGTGTGTGTACGAGGTGTACGGAGCGGAGCCGTGTGTATGAGGTGTACGGAGCAGAGCCGTGTGTATACGAGGTGTTCAGAACGGAGCCGTGTGTACGAGGTGTACGGAGAGGAGCCGTGTGGGTACGAGGTGTACGGAGCAGAGCCGTCTGTGTATGAGGTGTACGGAGCAGAGCCGTGTGTGTACGAGGTTTTCGGAGCGGAGCCATGTGTATGAGGTGTACGGAGCGGAGCCGTGTGTACGAGGTGTACGGAGCATAGCCGTGTGTGTACGAGGTGTACGGAGAGGAGCCGTGTGGGTACGAGGTGTACGGAGAGGAGCCGTGTGTACGAGGTGTATGGAGCGGAGCCTTGTGTGTACGAGGTGTTCGGAGCGGAGCCATGTGTATATGAGGTGTATGGAGCGGAGCCGTGTGTACGAGGTGTATGGAGCAGAGCCGTGTGTGTACGAGGTGTACGGAGAGGAGCCGTGTGTGTACGAGGTGTACGGAGCGGAGCCGTGTGTATGAGGTGTACGGAGCAGAGCCGTGTGTATACGAGGTGTTCAGAACGGAGCCGTGTGTACGAGGTGTACGGAGAGGAGCCGTGTGGGTACGAGGTGTACGGAGCGGAGCCGTGTGTACGAGGTGTACGGAGCAGAGCCGTGTGTGTATGAGGTGTACGGAGCAGAGCCGTGTGTGTACGAGGTTTTCGGAGCGGAGCCATGTGTATGAGGTGTACGGAGCGGAGCCGTGTGTACGAGGTGTACGGAGCATAGCCGTGTGTGTACGAGGTGTACGGAGAGGAGCCGTGTGGGTACGAGGTGTACGGAGAGGAGCCGTGTGTACGAGGTGTATGGAGCGGAGCCGTGTGTGTACAAGGTGTTCGGAGCGGAGCCATGTGTATATGAGGTGTATGGAGCGGAGCCGTGTGTACGAGGTGTACGGAGCAGAGCCGTGTGTGTACGAGGTGTTTGGAGCGGAGCCATGTGTATATGAGGTGTACGGAGCGGAGCCGTGTGTACGAGGTGTATGGAGCAGAGCCGTGTGTGTACGAGGTGTACGGAGAGGAGCCGTGTGTGTACGAGGTATACGGAGCGGAGCCGTGTGTACGAGGTGTACGGAGAGGAGCCGTGTGTACGAGGTGTACGGAGCGGAGCCGTGTGTATGAGGTGTACGGAGCGGAGCCGTGTGTACGAGGTGTACGGAGCGGAGCCGTGTGTATGAGGTGTACGGAGCGGAGCCGTGTGTACGAGGTGTACGGAGAGGAGCCGTGTGTATGAGGTGTACGGAGAGGAGCCAGATTCTTGTGCTGTACCTGCAGTCTTAGGCACAGTGAGATTTATGGCGGCTGCTTGAACTTTTATACAGATCGGGTCACTGTCAATGCGAGTCGCCGGAGCATCACCCGATCTGTAAAAAACTGTAGAGCAGCTGATATAAATCTAATGGATCCTCAGATAGAGAGACAAGAGTGGTCAGTAATGTGCAGTGATAGATGTGGCCCGGCTGCAGGACCCCACAGATGAGGATATATGTCTCTTTCCTATATATAAAAAACATATATCCTCATCTGTGGTGTCCTGCAGCCGGGGGTCACGTCTAACGGTGCATATTACTGACCAGTCTTTTTAGTATATATACCTTGGATTTACTGATATGAGACATTGTACTGGTAGGATTCTGACCCCGGCTATAGGATATATACACTGATCAAAAAAAAAAAGGGAACACTAAAATCCCACAGCCTAGATATCACTGAATTAAATATTCCAGTTGTAAATCTGTATTCATTATATAGTGGAATGTGTTAAAAACAATAAAACCTAAAAATGATCTACGTAAATCACAACTAATATCCCACGGAGGTCTGCAGTTGGAAAGATGCTCAAAATCAAAATGGAAAATGAAGTTACAGGCTGATCCAACTTCAGTGGAAATGCCTCAAGACACAGAAATGATGCTCAGTAGTGTGTGTGGCCTCCACGTGCCTGTATGACCTCCCTACAACACCAGGGCATGCTCCTGATGAGGCGGCGGATGGCCTCCTGAGGGATCTTCCCTCAGACCTGGACTTAAAGCATCTGCCAACTCCTGGACAGTCTGTGGTGCAACATGACGTTGGTAGATGGAGCGAGACATGATGTCCCAGATGTGCTCAATCGGATTCAGGTCTGGGGAACGGGCGGGCCAGTCCATAAATTCAGTGCCTTCATCTTGCAGGAACTGCTGACACACTCCAGCCACATGAGGTCTGGCATTGTCCTGCATTAATAGGAACCCAGGGCCAACCGTACCAGCATATGGTCTCACAAGAGGTCTGATGTCAGGCTACCTCTGACGAGCATATGGAGGGGTGTGCGGCCCTCCAAAGAAATGCCACCCCACACCATTACTGACCCACTGCCAAACCGCTCATGCTGAAGGATGTTGCAGGCAGCAGATCGCTCTCCATGGCATCTCCAGACTCTGTCACATCTGTCACATGTGCTCAGTGTGAACCTGTTTTCATCTGTGAAGTGCACAGGGCGCCAGTGGCAAATTTGCTAATCCTGGTGTTCTGTGCCAAATGCCAAGCGTCTTGTACTGTGTTGGGCTGTGAGCACAACCCCCATCTGTGGACATTGGACACTCAGACCATCCTCATGATGTCAGTTTCTAACCGTTTGTGCAGACACATGCACATTTGTGGCCTGCTGGAGGTCATTTTGCAGGCTCTGGTAGTGCTCCTCCTGTTCCTCCTTGCACAAAGGCTGAGGTAGCGGTCCTGTTGCTGGGTTGTTGCCCTCCTATGGCCCTCTCCATGTCTCCTGTTGTACTGGTATGTCTCCTGGTAGCGCCTCCAACCTCTGTACACTACGCTGACAGACACTGCAAACCTTTTTGCCACAGTTCGCATTTATGTGCCATCCTGGATGAGCTGCACAACCTGAGCCACTTGTGTGGGTTGTAGAGTCCATCTCATGCTACCACAAGTGTGAAAGCACAACCAACATTCAAAAGTGACCAAAACATCAGCCAGAAAGCATTGGTACTGAGATGTGGTCTGTGGTCCCCACCTGCAGAACCACTGCTTTATTGAGTGTGTCTTGATAATTGCCAATAATTTCCATCTGTTGTCTATACCATTTGCACAACAGCATGTGAAATTGATTGTCAATCAGTGTTGCTTCCTAAGTGGACAGTTTGATTTCACAGAAGCTTGATTTACTTGGAGTTATATTCAGCTGTTTAAGTGCTCCCTTTATTTTTTTGAGCAGTGTATATATAATGTAATGCAGTCCTATAGCCGAGGTCAGGATCCTATCAGTCCAATGTCTGTATGATCTCATATCAGTAAATCCAAGGTTGTAAACACAAAACCACCTTTATAAAACCTTTTATTAAAAAAAAAGTTATGGATGAGTTTATTCAGTATGATAAATAGCCAGACAGAAGAAAATAGAAACACAAGTAGGTGTGTATAGAAAATCACATATGGGTGCGGGCTGCTGAACATATACTCAGTCTAGACAACAAGACCCCAAAGGGGGAGAAGGGAAAAAGAGAGGAGCAGACGAACCAGGGGTGTACTTTCTTCTTTAGATTGGTAATATTCTACTTCCCCCTCTTTCTTCTGGCTGCCTCCTTTCCTCTCTTTGGGGTCTTGTCCAGACAAAAGTATTTTTTTAGGGTCACCTGGACACATTCAGGGAGCTATACCCATACTCTGGCCTCTATACGCACCTACTAGCTGTTTCCATTTTCTTCTATTTAGCTCTTTGTTAAGTATATCAGGGCTGTGCAAGTAGCAGCCCACAGACAGGGACAGACAGAGTCCAGAATCTAAGTCATGGGAGCTATTGCGGGGGGCCATTATACAGTGTGGGAGATAATGTAAGGGCCGTTATACAATTTGGAGGCTGCTGTCGGGCCATTATACAGTGTAGGGGCCTATATACAGTGTGGGGGCCATTATATATTGTGGGGACCACTGTGGGGGCCTGTAAAGAGTTTGGGGGTACTGTAAGGGCACAAAGGAGGCATTTCGCTGTGTAAGGGCACAGTGGTGGCATTACTATGTGAAGCAGTATGAGGATTCCTGCTTTTGTACCACACAGCAGGAGCAGTAATATGGACACATATGGCAGCGGCTCAGTATTGGGCTACAGGCAAGATTAGGAGTTTGTGCAGGATGAGGATAGATGGGGACAGTGCAGGAAATGTGAGAATGCATACGTGTCTTTGTTGTAATCTCTGCAGCCGAGTCCTGGCTGGAGAAGTCGTCGTGACGGTCTGGGCCACATGGAAAAGACAGGAAAAGTGAACGATTCCATCAGAAAGAACGTCAGCGGTAAGTCTCCATCTGTAACTGTACTGTAATCACTTATATGTTCTGTAGGACTGGTATCTACCACTGCATGGTCACCATCTGGGGGTAACATCAGTGTTGGTCTTTGTGGAGATGTTTTTTAGTTTCAGGAGGATCATCGGCTGAGGTTCTTATACCCATGATTACAGTGCGACAGCGTAGTAATTAGGGGTTAGGGGCCCACTCAGATGTCTCGGCCCTCCTGACCTGAACCAGTAGCTACGACTCTGACATATTGGTACAAGTGACTTTCATTCTCTTATTTAGGACTTGTTCACACAATGCATTTTTGTTGCATTTTTCTTTCCAGGTAAAATGCGCCTATTACAGTAGGAAGAAAGTGAGTGAGATTTCTGAGATCTCTTGCAGTCGCTGCTGATTGTTTCTTTGCAGATTTGAACTATGGAACTGTTTTTAGTTCTGCAGCGCGGCCGTCCTCTCAGCGTTTTTCACCCATTCCCATGAAGGGGAAAAAAACGCATATAAAAATCCAGTATTTTACTCAGCGCTTCTCCTGCCAAAACCAAGGCTGCCACTCCGCACAGGCTCCAGCCCTTGAACTGTCCACAGTCCCACCGCTCTCTCTTGGAAAAACTTCACTTCTCACCAATCACACATTAACAATTCCATCACCAGATCACACATATACCTAGCAGCTTTTGACCAAAATATTTTTTAAGCCGCCACCATGACAAGGTAGACTCTTTTGGCCGGGCCCTACTCTGCTGTAACCTGTTAATCATTTGTTAAAATATCCAATACAATTTAGGTACAGGTCCTTCTCAAAAAATTAGCATATAGTGTTAAATTTCATTATTTACCATAATGTAATGATTACAATTAAACTTTCATATATTATAGATTCATTATCCACCAACTGAAATTTGTCAGGTCTTTTATTGTTTTAATACTGATGATTTTGGCATACAACTCCTGATAACCCAAAAAACCTGTCTCAAAAAATTAGCATATTTCACCCATCCAATCAAATAAAAGTGTTTTTTAATAACAAACAAAAAAACCATCAAATAATAATGTTCAGTTATGCACTCAATACTTGGTCGGGAATCCTTTGGCAGAAATGACTGCTTCAATGCGGCGTGGCATGGAGGCAATCAGCCTGTGACACTGCTGAGATGTTATGGAGGCCCAGGATGCTTCAATAGCGGCCTTAAGCTCATCCAGAGTGTTGGGTCTTGCGTCTCTCAACTTTCTCTTCACAATATCCCACAGATTCTCTATGGGGTTCAGGTCAGGAGAGTTGGCAGGCCAATTGAGCACAGTAATACCATGGTCAGTAAACCATTTACCAGTGGTTTTGGCACTGTGAGCAGGTGCCAGGTCGTGCTGAAAAATGAAATCTTCATCTCCATAAAGCATTTCAGCCGATGGAAGCATGAAGTGCTCCAAAATCTCCTGATAGCTAGCTGCATTGACCCTGCCCTTGATGAAACACAGTGGACCAACACCAGCAGCTGACATGGCACCCCACACCATCACTGACTGTGGGTACTTGACACTGGACTTCAGGCATTTTGGCATTTCCTTCTCCCCAGTCTTCCTCCAGACTCTGGCACCTTGATTTCCGAATGACATGCAAAATTTGCTTTCATCAGAAAAAAGTACTTGGGACCACTTAGCAACAGTCCAGTGCTGCTTCTCTGTAGCCCAGGTCAGGCGCCTCTGCCGCTGTTTATGGTTCAAAAGTGGCTTTACCTGGGGAATGCGGCACCTGTAGCCCATTTCCTGCACACGCCTGTGCACGGTGGCTCTGGATGTTTCCACACCAGACTCAGTCCACTGCTTCCTCAGGTTCCCCAAGGTCTGGAATCGGTCCTTCTCCACAATCTTCCTCAGGGTCCGGTCTCCTCTTCTCGTTGTACAGCGTTTTCTGCCACATTGTTTCCTTCCAACAGACTTACCATTGAGGTGCCTTGATACAGCACTCTGGGAACAGCCTATTTGTTGAGAAATTTCTTTCTGGGTCTTACCCTCTTGCTTGAGGGTGTCAATGATGGCCTTCTTGACATCTGTCAGGTCGCTAGTCTTACCCATGATGGGGGTTTTGAGTAATGAACCAGGCAGGGAGTTTATAAAAGCCTCAGGTATCTTTTGCATGTGTTTAGAGTTAATTAGTTGATTCAGAAGATTAGGGTAAAGGTACCTTCACACATAACGATATTGTTAACGATATCGTTGCTATTTGTGACGTAGCAACGATATCGTTAATGAAATCGTTCTGTGTGACAGCGACCAACGATCAGGCCCCTGCTGGGAGATCGTTGGTCGCTGAATAAAGTCCAGAACTTTATTTCGTCGCTGGACTCCCTGGAGACATCGCTGGATCGGCGTGTGTGACACCGATCCAGCGATGTCTTCACTGGTAACCAGGGTAAACATCGGGTAACTAAGCGCAGGGCCGCGCTTAGTAACCCGATGTTTACCCTGGTTACCATGCTAAAAGTAAAAAAAAACAAACAGTACATACTTACCTACAGCCGTCTGTCCTCCAGCGCTGCGCTCTGCTTCTCTGCTCTCCTCCTGTACTGGCTGTGAGCCGGAAAGCAGAGCGGTGACGTCACCACTCTGCTTTCCGGCTCCCAGACAGTACAGGAGGAGAGCAGAGAAGCAGAGCGCAGCGCTGGAGGACAGACGGCTGTAGGTAAGTATGTACTGTTTGTTTTTTTTTACTTTTAGCATGGTAACCAGGGTAAACATCGGGTTACTAAGCGCGGCCCTGCGCTTAGTTACCCGATGTTTACCCTGGTTACCGGCATCGTTGGTCGCTGGAGAGCGGTCTGTGTGACAGCTCTCCAGCGACCAAACAGCGACGCTGCAGCGATTCGGATCGTTGTCGGTATCGCTGCAGCGTCGCTAAATGTGAAGGGGCCTTAATAGGTCGTTTAGAGAACCTTTTCTTGATATGCTAATTTATTGAGACAGGTTTTTTGGGTTATCAGGAGTTGTATGCCAAAATCATCAGTATTAAAACAATAAAAGACCTGACAAATTTCAGTTGGTGGATAATGAATCTATAATATATGAAAGTTTAATTGTAATCATTACATTATGGTAAATAATGAAATTTAACACTATATGCTAATTTTTTGAGAAGGACCTGTATAGTTGTCCTCCAAAGAAAAGCAGATTGCACTCACCAGTCTTTTGTAGAAATTCCGCTCTTAATTTGTAGTAAAAAAGCAAGTTGGCCGGGGGGAGTGAGGACGTGAGTCGGCAGAAGCTTACGATGGCCGTTTTGCGCCTACTAGCGCTTCCAAGGGTCAATTAGTGGAAGGATGTGACGGAGGGAGACAATATCCCATCACCACATCACTCCTCCTTCCACGGCTGCTACCATAACAACGTGAAAGATAAAAACAATTTAAATCAACATTAACCCCTTTACCCCCAAGGATGATTTGCACGTTAATGACCGGGCCAATTTTTAGAATTCTGACCACTGTCCCTTTATGAGGTTATAACTCTGGAACGCTTCAACGGATCCTGATGATTCTGGCATTGTTTTATCATGACATATTGTACTTCATGATAGTCATAACATTTTGTTGATATTACCTACATTTATTTGTTAAAAAAACTGAAATTTGGCGAAAAGTTTGAAAATTTCGCAATTTTCCAACTTTGAATTCTGTGAAAATCACAGAGATACCGTATGTCATACAAAATTTTTAATAAGTAACATTTCCCACATGTCTACTTTACATCAGCACAATTTTGGAACCAACATTTTTTTTGTTAAGGAGTTATAAGGGTTAAAAGTTGACCAGCAATTTCTCATTTTTACAACACCATTTTTTTTTAGGGACCACATCACATTTGAAGTCACTTTGAGGGGTCTATATGATAGAAAATACCCAAGTGTGACACCATTCTAAAAACTGCACCCCTCAAGGTGCTCAAAACCACATTCAAGAAGTTTATTAACCCTTCAGGTGTTTCACAGGAATTTTTGGAATGTTTAAAAAAAAAAAAAATGAACATTTAACTTTTTTTCCCAAAAATTTATTTCAGCTCCAATTTGTTTTATTTTATTAAGGGTAACAGGAGAAATTGGACCCCAAAAGTTGTTGTCCTATTTGTCCTGAGTACACTGATACCCCATATGTTGGGGTAAACCACTGTTTGGGCGCATGGGAGAGCTCGGAAGGGAAGGAGCACTGTTTTACTTTTTCAACGCAGAATTGGCTGGAATTGAGATCGGACGCCATGTCATGTTTGGAGAGCCCCTGATGTGCCTAAACAGTGGAAACCCCCCATTTATAACTGAAACCCTAACCAAAACACCCTAATCCCAACCATAACCCTAACCACACCCCTAACCCTAATCCCAACCATAAATGTAATCCAAACCCTAATTTTAACCCCAACCCTAAGCTTGCCGATTTCAATAAAAAAAAACAACTTTCTCCTTACCTGACCGCACCATCTCTCTCCATCCTGCACCATGTCTCCATCCTGCACCATGTCTCCATCTTGCCCCCTGTGTCTCCCATCCTGCCCCGTTTCCCCATCCTGCTCCCTGTTTCTCCCATCCTGCCCCCTGTGTCTCCATCCTGCCCCCTGTATCTCCATTCTTCCCCGTGTCTATATTCTTCCCCATTTTTCCCCTGTATCTCCATTCTGCCCTCTGTGTCTCCCTACTTCCTCCTGTGTCTCCATACTTCCCCCTGTGTCTCCATACTTCCCCCTATGTCTCCATACTTCCCCGTGTCTTCATTCTTCCCCCATGTCTCCATACTTCCCCCGTGTCTCCATACTTCCCCCTATGTCTCCATACTTCCCCCTATGTCTCCATACTTCCCCGTGTCTTCATTCTTCCCCCATGTCTCCATACTTCCCCCGTGTCTCCATACTTCCCCCTATGTCTCCATACTTCCCCGTGTCTTCATTCTTCCCCCTGGTCTTCATTCTTCCCCCTGGTCTTCATTCTTCCCCCTGTGTCTTCATTCTTCCCCCGTGTCTCCATACTTCCCCCTGTGTCTCCATTCTTCCCCGTGTCTCCATTGTTCCCACTGTGTCACTCATCCTGCCACCATGCCGCTTTCAATAAAAATTAAAAAAACCTTTCCTACCTGGTCTCGCTCCTGCGGCGATGCTCCCTCAACGCAGTCCAGGCACGCACTCACCGGCGACGGGAGCGCTGACTTCAGCTGCCAGCCTCCGATTGGCTGGCAGACTTTAACTATTTACATGTGGGTCTGCACGGCAATAGAGTTGAACTGAACCTGCATCTCGGATGCAGGTTCAGTTACTGCACTGGCAGAAGCCTGCCGCTGGTGCCCGATGAGCAGAAGAGACGGGCCCGATGCGGGCCCCCTCTGCTCATCGGGCCCCATATGCCAGTCAGGGCAGTAATGACCTGATGGAGGCCATGGCCAAGACTATTACTTTGTGCACCAAGTCCCCAACATGTTCACTTCTCCCACTAACACTCAGCGTCGGGAAGTAGCATAATGTGTTCACCTGCTGGATGGCTCTCGGCCAATTGCTGGGCATTATCCTGTATAAAATACTCCCTCTCTCTTAGGGAGTCGCCAAGCAATGAGTTTAGCCATTAGGTTGCGTATTTGTGAGGTCCACTGATCCCGGTGAGGCCAGTGTCCTGTTCCCAAGTCCCTGGTCCCGGTGAGGCCAGGGTCCTGAATCCAAATCCCTGGTCCTACTGTGGCCAGCTTCTTGAACCCACCAAAACTCTATGCCCTGGCAAGAAGGGCATTAATCAGGGAGGAAGCACAGAGACCAAAGGTAACCCTGAAGGAGCTGCAGAGTTCCCAAACAGAGACTGGAATATCTGTCATGACTAGGGGCGGATTATAATGAGGTCAATCTGGGCAGTAGTCCAGGGCCCAGTGGTGTGGGAGGGCCCTGGGCTACCGCTCAGATTGACCGCCGCCATCAGGGCATTACTGCCCTGACTGGCGTATTGGCCCAGTGGGCAGAGGGGGCCCGCATTGGGGCCCGTCTCATCTGCTCACCGGGCCCCTACCGGCGTTGTGGTAGTTTAACGCTATTGACGTGCGGGCCTGGGCCCGCACGTCAATAGTTAACAGCCACCAGCCAATCGGAGGCTGGCAGCTGACGTCAGCCGCAGGGTGCACGTCGCCGGCGTCTGATGTTATTGTCAGTCGCCGGCGAGTGCGCGCTTCAGCCGCGAGGAGGGAGCTTCGTCGAAGGAGCGCAGTCAGGTGAGAAGAACTCGTTTTTTGGGTTTTTTTATTGAGAGCGGCAATCCGGGGGACCCAGGCCAGAATGCTGGAAACTGGGGGAAGAGATGCTGGACATTGGGGGCAGAGATGCTGGACACATTGGGGGCAGAGATGCTGGATATCATACCGCTGCTGCCGCCTCCCCAGTCAGCGTCTCTCTCTCCACGCTCGCTCCCGCCCTCTGCTTCTCGTGCGCGCGCATACCAGGTTCAGTGCTGCGCATGTGCACTTCTGATCTTCTGTCAGTCCTCCTCTTCGTCTCCTCTATGGTCCTGGAGGACTAGTACCCGGAAGTCGGTTCTCCTTATTGTCCTCTCTATGGTTCTGGAGGTCTGTTACCTGGAAGTGCTACCCTGCCTATAGGTATTTAAACTGCTTCCTGCCGTCCCTCTGTGCCTGGTTATCATTTGTTCCTTCAGATGTTCCTGGCCGCGCTTAGTCTCTGTGAAGTTCGTTTTCCCTCTGACTTTGGGTTTATCCTGTCTTTCCTGTATCCTGCTAGCCTCTGCATTTCCTCAGTTCCTCCGCTAGTCCCTGTACTGCTGCAGTTTACCCATCAGTCCTGTGTCTCTGCACTGCTGCAGTTTACCCATCAGTCCTGTGTCTCTGCAGTACTCTCTATAGGACTGCACTCGGGTGTCATCTGAGTGCAGCCTGATTCTTATAGCATAACACTGTGGTCCTACTATCTCCGCCTCTTCTTGGTCTTCTCCTGTCCTGGTCCTCCAGCTTCCGTGGCAATAGTTCCTCACGGGCCTGCCCCTAACTCTCCCTGTATAGGGGGCGGTCTATCTGGTCAGCTTGTCCGTGAGGGGTTCGTCGTCACGGTCTAGAGGGTCCACTTTCCGTTTTCCCTCTTTGAATCGTCACACTCACAATAGGACTGCACTCGGGTGTCATCTGAGTGCAGCCTGATTCTTACAGCATAACACTGGACACATTGGGGGCAGAGATGCTGGACACATTGGGGGCAGAGATGCTGGACACATTGGGGCAGAGATGCTGGACATTGGGGGCATAGATGCTGGACACATTGAGGGCAGAGATGCTGGACACATTGAGGGCAGAGATGCTGGACACATTGGGGGCAGAGATGCTGGACACATTGGGGACAGAGATGCTGGACACACTGGGGGCATAGATGCTGGACACTGGGGGAAGAGATGCTGGACACTGGGGGCAAAGATGCTGGACACATTGGGGGCAGAGATGCTGGACAAATTGGGGGCAGAGATGCTGGACACATTGGGGCAGAGATGCTGGACACATTGAGGCAAAGATGCTGGACACATTTGGGGCACAGATGCTGGACACATTTGGGGCACAGATGCTGGACACGTTGGGGCAGAGATGCTGGACACATTGGGGGCAGAGATGCTGGACACATTGGGGCAGAGATGCTGGACACATTGGGGCAGAGATGCTGGACATTGGGGGCATAGATGCTGGACACATTGAGGGCAGAGATGCTGGACACATTGGGGGCACAGATGCTGGACACATTGGGGGCAGAGATGCTGGACACATTGGGGACAGAGATGCTGGACACATTGGGGGCAGAGATGCTGGACACATTGGGGCAGAGATGCTGGACACATTGGGGCAGAGATGCTGGACATTGGGGGCATAGATGCTGGACACATTGAGGGCAGAGATGCTGGACACATTGGGGGCAGAGATGCTGGACACATTGGGGGCAGAGATGCTGGACACATTGGGGGCAGAGATGCTGGACACATTGGGGGCAGAGATGCTGGACACATTGGGGACAGAGATGCTGGACACATTGGGGGCAGAGATGCTGGACACACTGGGGGCATAGATGCTGGACACTGGGGGAAGAGATGCTGGACACATTGGGGCAGAGATGCTGGACACATTGAGGCAAAGATGCTGGACACATTTGGGGCACAGATGCTGGACACATTTGGGGCACAGATGCTGGACACGTTGGGGCAGAGATGCTGGACACATTGGGGGCAGAGATGCTGGACACATTGGGGGCAGAGATGCTGGACACATTGGGGCAGAGATGCTGGACACATTGGGGCAGAGATGCTGGACACATTGGGGCAGAGATGCTGGACACATTGAGGGCAGAGATGCTGGACACATTGGGGGCAGAGATGCTGGACACATTGGGGGCAGAGATGCTGGACACATTGGGGACAGAGATGCTGGACACATTGGGGGCAGAGATGCTGGACACACTGGGGGCATAGATGCTGGACACTGGGGGAAGAGATGCTGGACACTGGGGGCAAAGATGCTCTGTAATCAATACAGAGGAGGACAATTTTATATTACAGGATGATTTATGTAAACTAGAAGCTTGGGCTGATAAATGGCAAATGAGCTTTAATTGGGATAAATGTAAGGTCATGCACTTGGGTAGGAGCAATAAGATGTATAATTATGTGCTTAATTCTAAAACTCTGGGCAAAACCGTCAATGAAAAAGACCTGGGTGTATGGGTGGATGACAAACTTAAATTCAGTGGCCAGTGTCAGGCAGCGGCTACAAAGGCAAATAAAATAATGGGATACATTAAAAGAGTCATAGATGCTCATGAGGAGAATATAATTTTACCTCTATACAAGTCACTAGTTCGACCACACTTAGAATACTGTGCACAGTTCTGGTCTCCGGTGTTTAAGAAAGACATAGCTGAACTGGAGCGGGTGCAGAGAAGAGCGACCAAGGTTATTAGAGGACTGGGGGGTCTGCAATACCAAGATAGGTTATTACACTTGGGGCTATTTAGTTTGGAAAAACGAAGACTAAGGGGTGATCTTATTTTAATGTATAAATATATGAGGGGACAGTACAAAGACCTTTCTGATGATCTTTTTAATCATAGACCTGAAACAGGGACAAGGGGGCATCCTCTGCGGTTGGAGGAAAAAAGGTTTAAGCATAATAACAGACGCGGATTCTTTACTGTAAGAGCAGTGAGACTATGGAACTCTCTGCCGTATGATGTTGTAATGAGAGGGGACTGGATACCTTTCTGGAAAAGTATAATGTTACAGGGTATAT
Source organism: Ranitomeya imitator (assembly GCF_032444005.1). Lineage (NCBI taxonomy): Eukaryota > Metazoa > Chordata > Amphibia > Anura > Dendrobatidae > Ranitomeya > Ranitomeya imitator. Next base: position 364,554,805 of record NC_091283.1, read on the forward strand.
ACACTAGATTCCTTGATAGGGCGTTGATCCAGGGAACTAGTCTGATTGCCGTATGTGGAGTCGGGAAGGAATTTTTTTCCCCAATGTGGAGCTTACTCTTTGCCACATGGTTTTTTTTTGCCTTCCTCTGGATCAACATGTTAGGGCATGTTAGGTTAGGCTATGGGTTGAACTAGATGGACATATAGTCTTCCTTCAACCTTAATAACTATGTAACTATGTAACATTGGGGGCAGAGATGCTGGACAAATTGGGGGCAGAGATGCTGGACACATTGGGGCAGAGATGCTGGACACATTGAGGCAAAGATGCTGGACACATTTGGGGCACAGATGCTGGACACATTTGGGGCACAGATGCTGGACACGTTGGGGCAGAGATGCTGGACACATTGGGGCAGAGATTCTGGACACATTGAGGCAGAGATGCTGGACACTGGGGGCAGGACTGGAGACAGATGGGGCAGGATTGGAGACATGGGCAGAATGTAGATACGGGGCATGATTGGAGACACGGAGCAGAATGAAATACATGGGGCAGGATTGGAGACAGATCGTGCAGGATCATGGGGCAGGATGGATAAGATGGAGACCGATGGGGCAGTATGGGGAGATCATATGGGGCAGGATGGATAATCATGAGGGCAGGATGCGAGAACATATGGCTGGAGCCAGGAATGAGATTCTCGGGGCCAGGATGGGGGCTATTATTATTACTACCATAGGGGCTAATTAAGGGATATTATTACTGTAGTGATGTATTTATTTTATTTTTTGATTATAATGTTTTAAATGGGGGGCGGTCCTGTTACTGTGCAGAGTGATACTATGTTGCCTTTTTTCTTCATGTGGTGTAATGTAGAAGTTGGGAAAAATTAAATAATGTGTTCTGCAAGTGGAGCTTGAGATAACTGTGTTATTTCCTGTAGAGACAGGTCCTGGCTGGATGAGGTGATGGCAGTATGCGCTGGATAAAAGATGAAGGACTTCACCTAGAGACGTCACTGGTGAGTCAGTGTGTTACCTATATACTGACACTATACACTGTATACTATATACAGAGCTCCTGTGTATAATGTCACCAGTGATCACTGTATTACCTCTACACAGACACTGCATACTAAGTACAGACCTCCTGAGTATAATGGCACTTATGGTGATAGTATTTGTAACGGGGTCTACTGTGCTGTAATACCTCTTTCAGCACCCCCGTGTTTCAGGAGGTCCACTCTGCTTTTGCTGGATTCTGAATGAAGGACGCTGGCTAGAATTTCTTGATTACATGGGAGCATATAAAAGCTGACTGCTACTCCAGGTATTTCCAGTCTAAAAGAACACACTTTATTTACAACACACAGAATATATAACACAGATACACAGGGCAGGCCAATAGAAAAAACAGGCCAGACATACATTACAATAGCCACAGGGGGCCGGAGCCTGCTGTGTCATGATTCCAATGGCAGGGAATCACAAAAGGACAAGCACCAACGAGCTCTAGGGTGATGGAACCTGAGCTGACCGCAACCCTAAACCTGAACACACAAATAACAATAGCCGGGGAACGTGCCTACGTTGATCCTAGACGTCTCGCACCAGCCGAAGATCTAACTTCCCCTATTAGAAGAAACACAGACCTCTCTTGCCTCCAGAGAAATACCCCACAGAAATAGCAGCCCCCCACATATAATGACGGTGAAATGAGAGGAAGGCACATACACAGTATGAAAACAGATTCAGCAAAATGAGGCCCGCTAAAACTAGATAGCAGAGGATACAAAAGTAAACTGCGCGGTCAGCAAAAAACCCTTCAAAAAACCATCCTGTAATTACTTGAACTCATGTTCCAACTCATGGAACATGAGGAGCAATTACAGCCCACTAAAGCAACCAGCAGCAAAGAGACAATTATATGCAAGCTGGACAAGACAAAAATAAAGCAAAACGTGGAACAAGAAAATCAAAACTTAGCTTGTCCTGAAGATTACTGAAGCCAGAAGCTGAGGTAACAAAACACTCTGATAACCTTGATAGCCGGCGGGGAAATGACAAGAAAGCCCGGTTAAATAGGAAACTCCCAAATCCTAATAGAACAGGTGGACACCAGAGACAGTAGAACACAAATCACCCAGTACCATCAGTAACCACCAGAGGGAGCCCAAAAACAGAACTCACAACACTGCTGGTATTTACTGTGGGAATTACAAAAGTGGGGGAGGTCAGGAGAATATCTTGTCCCCTCTGCCCAGGGATGCAGCCTGTGGACTGATGCATTTCACATGGAACCTATTATACATAATATATACATAGCATAACATATTCTTGGTGCTGGGCGTTCTGTAACAGTATTGTGTTTTTTTTTATTACTGATCAGTATTGTAGTATTCAGTCACTATGTGGTGGTAATATGTTGTCTGGTCATGGTGTTGCGGTATTTGTCCCTTGTATGTGCTCTTTGGTCACTTTGTGGTGGTAATATGTGGTCTGGTCATGGTGTTGTATTTGATTCTTGTATGTGATATTATTGGTCATTTTAACAATTGAAAAATAAATAAATACACCTAAATTGTAATGCATATTTTAACAAATATTTAATAGGTTACAATAGAGTAGGGCCCAGCCAAAAGTGTCTACCGTGTTATGGTGGTGGCTTGAAAAATCTTTTGGCCAAAACAAAAGCTGCCGGTTGTATGTGTGATCTGGTGATGGGAACTGTTAATGTGTGATAGGTGAGAAGTGGAGTTTCACTCAGCAACTATTTTTCTGGAATAATCTGGTTCAGGTATATGATGACCCCGTCGCATGACCTCGTCACATGACCGGGGGGCCCACAGAGTCTGAACAGCCCGGGGCCCTGGCTACCCTTAATCCACCCCTGGTCATAACCACAATAAGCAGTACACTCCATAGAAGTGGCCTTTATGGAAGAGTGGGCAAAAATGCCATTACTTACACACAAAAATTGTAAGGCTCTTTTTGAATTTGCCAAAAAGACATGTGGAAGACTCCCTCAAATGTATGGAAGAAGGTGCTGTGGTCAGATGAGACCAACTTAAATGCTATGTCTGGTGCCAAACCAACACAGCTCATCACCCCAAGAACACCATCCCCACAGTGAAACATGGTTGCAGCATCATGCTGTAAGGATGTTTTTCGGCATCAGGGAGAGGGAAAATGGTCCGAGTCAATGGGAAAATTGACAATGTGCAATACAGAGATATCCTTGAGCAAACCTGCTTCAGTCTGTCAGTGATTTTAAAGTGAGATGGATGTTCACCTTCCAACAAGACAATGACCCGAAGCATACAGCTAAAGCAATACTCGAGTGGTTTTAGGGGAAGCGTGTAAATATTTTGAAGAGGCCTAGTGAAAGCCCAGACCTTAATCCTGCAATGATCAATGATGGACAGAGCATGTCATGAGCGGGTGGCCGTTCCCGCAGCATGACGTTATATGTCCATCATGACTTTAAGCTGTTACTGTGTGTAAACATGCAGTGACAGTTTCATCCCTACAGCTGTCACTAACAGCTGGACGGCACAGGAAGAGGTGCGGGGACCAATCTAAGTGACCAATCTCAGCATAATCATGCAGGAGATGCTGAAATATCAGCAGCTCCCACCCGATCACAGGAGGAGCTTGATGCTTTTTTCTATTCACATTCCATTAGTTCCTGTGAAGCAATTGAATGGTTAATAAACTTATTGAATGTGGTTTTGAGGACTTTGAGCGGTGCAGTTTTTAGAATGCTGTCACTTTTGGGTGTTTTCTGTCATATAGTCATTTCAAATGTGAGGTGGTCCCTAAAAAATGGTTTTGTAAATTTTATTGGAAAATTTAGAAATTACTGGTAAACGTTTAACCCTTCTAACTTCCTAGCAAAAAGAAATAATGTATCCAAAATTGTGCTGATATAAAGTAGATGTAGTGACACTGACAGTGTCACTATGGAAAGCCTAGATGGCGCAAGCAGGGGGTCCGGGACCTAGGGATGGAAGGAGCAGGGCACGCAGTGCTCACAGATCCAGAAACTAGGGCATGCAGTAAGCACAGGACCTGAGACTAGAAAGTCACGTGATCGCAGGGGGGCGGAGCTAAGGTGTGAGAGGACGGAGAGACGGCTGAGAGCGCGGAGCACAGGACAGAGAACAATGACGTAGTCAGTGGGGAACCGAGGGTCAAAAGCCAGACGAGAGCAAGGTACCAGGGACAAAACCAAAGAGAAAACCGAGACGTGCCAAGGAGTCAGAAAACCATCATGAACAGAACACTACCGAGCAGGAAACAGAGGCGGGAATCAGGGGACAGAACCAGGTCATACACAACAAAGCTCACACACACTGAGGCACAGCGATTACAGACGAGTAAATTGGCACAGCAACCACAAACCGAGTAAACGGAAGTATCGCCGACACCTGACCCAGGAACCAGCAGCATTAAATAGCTACCCCAGAACCAGAGAGAAGCAATCCTAGTTAACCCTGACCGGACCAGGAAGGAGGCTGAATAATCCCATCAAGAGTCATGACAGTACCCACCTCTCAATGGGAGGCCACTGGAACCTCAGGTTTCCCAGGAAATCAGGCATGAAAGGACCGCATCAGACGATCAGCATGAACCGATCGGGCAGGAACCCAGGACCGGTCCTCCGGACCATACCCCTTCCAGTGCACAAAATATTGTAGGTAACGATGGACAAATTGGGAATCCACAATGCACACAATCTTGTACTCCTACTAACTATCCACCAACACAGGTGGCGAGGAACCCAACGATGCTTCTTCCACAGCCCCCAATGGTTTAAGCAAGGCCCTATGGAATACATCAGGGTCAATGGAAGACGCAAATGAAAAGCCACTGGGTTATCCATTTCTGTGATCTCATAGGGACCAATAAACTTAGGCCCCAATTTCGTCAAAGGAACCATAAGCTTAATGTTTCTAGCAGACAGCCACACCTTATTACCAACAAATTACCAATCCGAAGGGTGGATCCCACAGCCCGTCTCCTGTCTGCAAAGACCTTAAACTTTCTCTGAGCTTCACTAATATTCTTCTGGACCACCCACCACAAATTCCCCAAATGTTGTACAGCTATATCAGCTCAGGGGCAACCGGAGTCCAAGCGAGAAACTCCCCAAAGTGTGGATTAAACCCTTAATTACAAAAGAAAGGGGAAGTACCTGTGGAGTGGTTAACACAGTTATTGAACGCAAACTCTGCTAAAGGCAAGGCATCGGACCAGTCATCCTGACTGGAAGTGGAAAGACAGAGTCAAATTTGCTCCAAAGACTGGTTGGTCTGTTCGGTCTGACCATTGGTCTCTGGATCATACGCAAACGAAAAGGACAACGCAATACCTAACCTATTACAAAACGCCCTCCAAAACCTGGACACGAAATGAACTCCACGGTCAGACACCACATTCAAGGGCACACCATGCAAACGAACCACATGCTGAACAAACAATCTAAACATAGTCTGTGCAGAGGGCAATGCACTCAAGGGTACAAAGTGTGCCTGCTTGGTAAACCTGTCCACCACCTCCCAGATGATAGTATTCCCCTTCGAAGGATTGGTGATAAATTCCATGGAAAAATGTGTCCGTACTCTATCAGGAATTGGCAAAGGTACCAATTTACCAGCACGGGGAAAAATCTTCACAGGCCGACACAAACTTCTTAACATCAGACCCAATTGAGGACCACCAAAAAACCCTTGCGATGGCCCCACGAGTAGCCAAAATCCCCGGATGTCCACTCAGAGCCGAGTCATGGAACTCTTGAAGAACCCTGAGTCGAAACTGAACAGGAACAAACTATTTATCAGCTGGCTTGGATGGGGGAGCCAGAGACTGAGCTTCTCTCTCGTTCCAAGGTTGACGACACATCAGCCACCACCACCCTCAGCTGAAGAATGGAGGATGGAGGCTCAGGGGGAGAAAATGGGTCCAGACTCTGGGAAAAGGCATCGGCCTTCACAATCTTCGATCCAGGGCAAAGCCTGCCTGCCTAGGGGTTAACCTTTTAGCAGATTCAATGTACACCAGATTCTTGTGACCAGTTATCACAGTAATGGGATGAGCCGGTCCCTCCAAAAAATGCCTCCATTCTTCAAAGGCCAACTTAACTGCCAGAAGTTTCCATTTACCCACGTCATAATTTCTTGCTGCCGGGGAAAACGTCTTGGAGAAGAAGGTGCATGGTCTTAGATTGGTCAAGGTAGCAGGCCCCTGGTACAACACCACCCCTACTTCCAACTCCGAGGCATCCACCTCCACTACAAAAGGTTTAGACGGGTCTGGTTGGACCAGAACAGGGGCAGTCATAAAGCAATTTTTTAGAGACAGAAACGTCTCTACCACTGCGGCAGACCAGTTCTTCACATCAATCCCCTTCTGTGTCAAATCGGTAAGGGGCTTGACCACCTGTGAGAACCCTTTAATAAACCTCCGATAGTAATTGGCGAATCCCAAGAAGCGCTGAAGACCTTTAAGATCCCGGGGCTGCACCCAATCCACAATGGCCTGAACCTTCTTGGAATCCATGCGGAACCCCTCACTAGAGAGTAAACCCCAAGAAAGACAGTTCCTAGACAAAAAACAAGCACTTCTCCAACTTAGCAAAAAGCTGATTCTCCCTAAGCCTCTGGAGAACTGCTCGAAGATGACCAACATGGGTCTGCTTATCAAACGAATACAGCAGAATGTCATCTAGATAAATAATCACAAACCACCCATTGAAATCAGAGAACACATGATTAATAAAGTTTTGAAAGACCGCAGGAGCATTGGTCAAACCAAATGGCATATCTAAATTTTCGAACAACACTTCAGAGGTGAGAAATGCAGACTTCCACTTCCAAGTTATACGCTCCCCATAAGTCCAATTTTGAAAACCATTTGGCCCCGGACAATTGGTTACACACATCAGGAATGAGTGGAAGGGGATACGTGTTTCTTACAGTAATTTTGTTAAGTTCCCAAAAGTCAAGGCACGACCGGAGACGACTGGAGACGACTATCTTTATTTTTTACAAAAAAAGAATCTTGCAGCAACAGGAGATACTGAAGGGCGGATGTGTCCCTTGCGGAGACTCTCAGATATATACTCCTGCATGGCAGCCCGCACGGGACCAGAAAAGTTAAACAATTGGCATTTGGGCAATTTAGCCCCGGGAATCAGGTCGATGGCACAATCAAAAGGGCGATGCATGGGTAACCCTGCGGCCTGACTTTTGAAGAACAGGTTCTCGAAGTCCTTCAGGTACTCCGGAATACCCTCCAGACTGACAGATGATACAGATACAGAATTCAGACATTTGTTTTTACAATTGGACCCTCATTTAACAATCTCCTGAGCTTCCCCAATCAATGACTGGATTATGACATAGAATCCAAGGAATCCCCAAAACCAACCCGGCAGGGAGGTTGTCCAGAACAAAACAGGCTATATGCTAAAGATGAACAAAGCCCACCTTAAGGACAAATTCTTTAGTAATGCAACAAATCCCATCCTTAGTAAAAGCAGTAGAGTCAATAGCCCCGACACTTATAGGTTTCCCCAATCTAACTGTCCCTATCTCACAGTGGGCCACCAGTCTGGAGTCAATCAGCCGCAATTCACAAAAGCAGAAGAGGGGAAAAAAACAATTGTTCACACCAATTTCCACTTTTAACAACATTTTGAAGACTGAAGAAAAAGTACCTGTGGGTCTGGGTAGCCTCCTTGGCAGCTACCCAGATGTATTCATTTCCCAAAACCTTGGAACCCTGGGGACAGGAGGGACAGTCCTTTCTCCAATGGCCCTGGGCTCGACAATAGAAGCAGAGTTTATTCTCTCTGCGACATCTCTCTTTTTCCTTCATGGAGACAGCCCCCACCTCCATGGGTTCCACAGATAATGAAGGTTCCGGTTTAACAGGCAACAGAGGAGCCTCACGTTACACCACTCCTTTCTCACGCAGCCTGCGGTCCATGCGGACGGCCTTGGTCATGGCCTCCTCCAGGCAATCGGACGGAGGATGCAGGGCCAAGGCATTCTTTAACCCCTTTCTGACATCTGATGTACAATCCCGTCGAGGTGGGGTGGGCCCGTATGACCACCGACGGGATAGTACGTCATAGCGATCGGCCGCGCTCACGCCCTCTAAAACTGTCCCGCTAGTTAACCCCTTCAGTGAACGCGGTAAAAAAAAAAAAAAAGCGAGGCAAAAAACAACGCTTTGTCATACTGCCAAACAAAAAGTGGAATAACACGCGATCAAAAAGACGGATATAAATAGCCATGGTACCGCTGAAAACGTCATCTTGTCCTGCAAAAAACGAGCTGCCATACAGCATCATCAGCAAAAAAATAAAAAAAGTTATAGTCCTCAGAATAAAGCGATGCCAAAATAATTATTTTTTCTATGAAATAGTTTTTATCGTATAAAAGCGCCAAAACATAAGAAAATTATATAAATGAGGTATCACTGTAATCGTACTGACCTGAAGAATAAAACTGCTTTATCCATTTTACCAAACGCGGAACGGTATAGACGCCTCCCCCAAAAGAAATTCATGAATAGCTGGTTTTTAGTCATTCTGCCTCACAAAAATTGGAATAAAAAGCGATCAAAAAATGTCACATGCCCGAAAATGTTACCAATAAAAACGTCAACTCGTCCCGCAAAAAACAAGACCTCACATGACTCTGTGGACCAAAATATGGAAAAATTATAGCTCTCAAAATGTGGTAACGCAAAAAATATTTTTTGCAATAAAAAGCGTCTGTCAGTGTGTGACGGCTGCCAATCATAAAAATCCGCTACAAAACCCGCTATAAAAGTAAATCAAACCCCCCTTCATCACCCCCTTAGTTAGGGAAAAATTAAAAAATGTATTTATTTCCATTTTCCCATTAGGGTTGGGGTTAGGGTTGGGGCTAGGGTTAGGGCTACGGTTAGGGTTGGGGCTAAAGTTAGGGTTGGGGCTAAAGTTAGGGTTAGGATTACATTTACGGTTGGGATTAGGGTTAGGGGTGTGTCAGGGTTAGGGGTGTTTTTAGGGTTACCGTTGAGATTAGGGTTAGGGGTGTGATTGGATTAGGGTTTCAGTTATAATTGGGGGGTTTCCACTATTTAGGCACATCAGGGGCTCTCCAAATGCGACATGGCGTCCGATCTCAATTCCAGCTAATTCTGCATTGAAAAAGTAAAACAGTGCTCCTTCCCTTCCGATCTCTCCCGTGTGCCCAAACAGGGGTTTACCCCAAGATATGGGGTATCAGCGTACTCAGGACACATTGGACAACTTTTGGGGTCCAATTTCTCCTCTTGCCCTCGGGAAAATACAAAACTGGGGGTTAAAAAATAATTTTGGGGGAAAATGTTTTTTTTTTTTAATTTTCACAGCTCTGCGTTATAAACTGTATTGAAACACTTGGGGGCTCAAAGTTCTCACAAACACATCTAGGGGGTCTAGTTTCCAATATGGGGTCAATTGTGGGGGGTTTCTACTGTTTAGGTACATTAGGGGCTCTGCAAACGCAATGTGATGCCTACAGACCATTCCATCTAAGTCTGCATTCCAAATGGCGCTCCTTGTCTTCCGAGCCCTCTCATGCGCCCAAACGGTGGTTCCCCCCACATATGGGGTATCAGCGTACTCAGGACAAATGGGACAACAATATTTAGGGTCCAATGTCTCCTGTTACCCTTGGAAAAATACAAAACTGGGGGCAAAAAAATAATTTTTGTGGAAAGAAAATATTTTTTATTTGCACGGCTCTGCGTTATAAACTGTAGTGAATCACTTGGGGGTTCAAAGCTCTCACATTACATCTACATAAGTTCCTTAGGGGGTCTTCTTTCCAAAATGGTGTCACTTGTGGGGGGTTTCTACTGTTTAGGTACATTAGGGGCTCTGCAAACGCAGTGTGACGCCTGCAGACCATTCCATCCAAGTCTGCATTCCAAATGGCACTCCTTCCCTTCCGAGCCCTCCCATGCTCCCAAACGGTGGTTTCCCCCCACATATGGGGTATCAGCGCACTCAGGAAAAATTGGACAACAACTTTTGGGGTCCAATTTCTCCTGTTACCCTCGGAAAAATACAAAGCTGGGGGCTAAAAAAAAATTTTTGTGGGAAAAAATTTTTGTTTTATTTTAACGGCTCTGCTTCTGTGAAGCCCTTGGTGGGTCAAAGTGCTCACCACACATCTAGATGAGTTCCTTAGGGGGTCTACTTTCCAAAATGGTGTCACTTGTGGGGGGGTTTTAATGTTTAGGCACATCAGTGGCTCTCCAAATGCAACATGGCGTCCGATCTCAATTCCTGTCAATTTTGCATTGAAAAGTCAAACGGCGCTCCTTCCCTTCCGAGCTCTCCCATGTGCCCAAACAGTGGTTTACCCCCACATATGGGGTATCAGCGTACTAAGGACAAATTGTACAACAACTTTTGGGGTCCAATTTGTTCTCTTACCTTTGGGTAAATAAAAAATTGGGGGCGAAAAGATAATTTTTCTGAAAAAATATGATTTTTTATTTTTACGGTTCTGCATTATAAACTTCTGTGAAGCACTTGGTGGGTCAAAGTGCTCACCACACCTCTAGATAAGTTCCGTAGGGGGTCTACTTTCCAAAATGGTTTCACTTGTGGGGGGTTCAATGTTTAGGCACATCAGGGGCTCTCCAAACGCAACATGGCATCCCATCTCGATTCCAGTCAATTTTGCATTGAAAAGTCAAATGGCGCTCCTTCGCTTCCGAGCTGTCATGCTCCCAATTAGTAGTTTACCCCCACATATGGGGTATCGGCGTACTCAGAACAAATTGTACAACAACTTTTGGGGTGCATTTTCTTCTGTTACCCTTGGTAAAATAAAACAAATTGGAGCTGAAATAAATTTTTTGTGAAAAAAAGTTAAATGTTCATTTTTATTTAAACATTCCAAAACCTCCTGTGAAACACCTGAAGGGTTAATAAACTTATTGAATGTGGTTTTGAGCACCTTGAGGGGTGCAGTTTTTAGAATGGTGTCACACTTGGGTATTTTCTATCATATAGACCCCTCAAAATGACTTCAAATGAGATGTGGTCCCTAAAAAAACTTTTAACCCTTATAACTCCCTAACAAATTTTGGTTCCAAAATTGTGCTGATGTAAAGTAGACATGTCGGAAATGTTACTTTTTAAGTATTTTGTGTGACATATCTCTGTGATTTAATTGCATAAAAATTTAAAGTTGGAAAATTGCGAAATTTTCAAAATTTTCGTCAAATATTTGTTTTTTTCACAAATAAAGGCAGGTAATTTCAAAGAAATTTTACCACTATCATGAAGTACAATATGTCACGAGAAAACAATGTCAGAATCACTGGGATCCGTTGAAGCATTCCAGAGTTATAACCTCATAAAGGGACAGTGGTCAGAATTGTAAAAATTGGCCTGGTCATTAACGTGCATACCACCCTTGGGGGTAAAGGGGTTAAATGTTTGGAGAGACCTCTTCGGAATAGCCCTCTAAGAGCCAAGTTGTTCCAGGATACTTCAGGTGCCCACTGTTTGAACTCGGAACAGTACCACTCCACAGAAAGCTTTCTGTTGGTGAGACCTATAATACTGTCCTCAGCCAATCTCACATCATCAGGTTCATCATAAATCAAACCCAAGGCCTCAAAAAAAAACAATCAACAGACAATCTCTCAGGAGAGGTAAGAGGTAGGGAGAAACCCCAGGACTGCGGCCCCTCACGTAACAGGGAAATAACTATTCCCACCCTTTGACTCATCATCGGAGGACCAAGGATGCAGGGAAAAAAGTAATTTGCAACTCTCCCTAAACAACCGGATTTTTCTTTGAACCCCAGAAAAGGTATCCGGAAGCTTGACAGAGGGTTCAGGAGAGGACAAGAAGACATCAGACACACCACCATCCCCATTGCCAGACAGAGTGGAGGCACCCTGAACACTGTTAACAGTATCCACCAACTACCTTTGTACCTGTTGATGCAAAGCGACCAATGCTCTTTGCTCAACAGATTCTGCATCATCTTGGTCAGGTCAGCCACCCAATCAGACAACGGACGCAGCGGGTCCATAACTCACAATGAGTCACAAGACCCCCGAAAAATATAAGTCGGTGATAATGTAGTGACACTGACAGTGTCACTATGGAAAGCTTAGATGGCACAAGCAGGGGGTGCGGTACTGAGGGATGAAAGTGTAAGGAGCAGGGCACGCAGTGCCCACAGGACCAGAAACTAAGACACGCAGTAAGCACAGGACCTGAGACTAGACAGTCACGTGATCGCAGAGGGGCGGATCTACCGGGCGAGAGGATGGGGAGATGGCTGAGAGCGCAGAGCACAGGACAGAGCACAGGACAGAGAACAAGAAAAATCTACACAATTCTGATACTTATCCACAATGGTCTACTTAACAAAGCATTGTGTTATTTATGTTATCACACATTTCCTCGTTATAATGCATTATTAAATTCCCACAACAATTCTGGTGCTGCAAATTACTTTCTGTGCTTGTACACACCCAGCAACTCAGGACAAATGCAACACAGCGTACTCAGGACAAATTGGACAACTTTTGGGGTCCAATTTCTCCTGTTACCCTTGGGAAAATAAAAAATTGGGGATTAAAGATCATGTTTCTGGAAAAAATATGATTTTTAAAATTTTCACGCCTGGGCGTTATAAACTTTAGTGAAACACCTGAGGGTTGAAAGTTGTCACCACACATCTAGATAAGTTCCTTGGGGGGTGTAGTTTCCAAAATGGGGTCAATTGTGGGGAGTTTCCACTGTTTAGGCACATCAGGGGTTCTCCAAACGCGACATGGCGTCTGACCTCAATTCCAGCCAATTTTGCGATGAAAAAGTCAAACGGCGCTCCTTCCCTTCCGACCTCTGCCATGCGCCCAAACACTTGGTTACCCCCACATATGGGGTATCATCGTACTCAGGAGAAATTGCACAAAAACTTTTGGGGTCCTGCTACCCTTGGGAAAATAAAAATTGGGGGTGAAAAGATCATTTTTGTGGAAAAAAATATGATTTTTTAATTTTACGGCTCTACGTTATAAACTTTCTGTGAAGCCCTTGGGGGTTCAAAGTGCTCACCACACATCTAGATAAGTTCTTTGGGGGGTCTAGTTTCCAAAATTGTGTCAATTATGGGGGGTTTCCACTGTTTAGGCACATCATGGGCTCTCCAAATGCAACAAGGCGTCCGATCTCAATTCCAGCCAATTTTGCATTAAAAAAGTAAAACGGCACTCCTTCCATTCCGAGCTCTGTCATGCGCCCAAACAGTGGCCCTCCCCACATATGGGGTATCAGTGTACGCGGGACAAATTGAATAATAACTTTTGGGGTCCAATTTCTCCTGTTACCCTTGGGAAAAAAAATAGGGATTTTAATTAATATTTTGTGAAAAAAAGTTAAATGTTAATTTTTTTAAAAACATTCCAAAAATTCCTGTGAAGCACTAGAAGGGTTAATAAACTTCTTGTATGTGGTTTTGCGCACCTTGAGGGGTGCAGTTTTTAGAATGGTGTTACTTTTGCGTATTTTTCTATCATATAGACCCCTTAAAGTGACTTCCAATGTGATGTGATCCCTAAAAAAAAATGGTGTAAAAATGAGAAATCGCTGGTCAACTTTTAACCCTTATAACTCCCTAACAAAAACAAGTTTTGGTACCGATATTGTGCTGATGTAAAGTAGACATGTAGGAAATGTTACTTATTAAGTATTTTGTGTGACATATCTGTGTGATTTAAGGGCATGAAAATTCAAAGTTGGAAAATTTGTTAAATTTTCACAATTTTTGCCAAATTTCCATTTTTTTCCACAAATAAACGCAAGTCATATCAAATAAATCAGGCATGTCAAACACGCGTCCAGCGGGCCGCATGCGGCCCTTTACAGGCATATCTGCGGCCCGCACAAAAGTCTCAAACTTTGTCTGTAAACACAAAGTTTGAGACTTTTGTGCGGGCCACAGATGCTCAAAACTTCACGATCAGCACTTCCGGCTCTTCATTCATTGGCCGATATCCCTGCATATGATCTGCTTACGTGATCAGCAGCCGACCAAGTAGCTCTGTGTCAATCCATGACGTGTGTACTTTGGTCGGCTGCTGATCACGTAAGCAGGTCATATGCAAGGATGTGGGCCAATGAATGACGACCCGGAAGTGCTGATCTCGCGTTTTGTACTTCTGCGGCTAGCGTTGCTGCTGATCACCGTCCTAAGTCAGGAAGGCTGAGAGTGACTGGGTGGGATACTGTGACCGAGGAAGAAGGGACCCAAGTCCAAGTAAGAGAGTGGCCCTCCTGTACAGGCTTTCCCAGCTCATGTGTGGGTGTCTGTAAGCTCCTCTCCTTGTATAAGAGGGTTAAAATTTATCCTATTATCGGTAATATTAGTGTTATTTAACCGTTAAATAACACTAATATTACTGATAATAGAATCAGCCGCTATGTGCTTCTTCAGGCCCCACCAAGGGGGATTGGAAGGAATATGAATTTAATCAAGGTGGAGAATGTAATGCTGCACTAAAATCTGACGGCTTTCATTAAAATAACATGACCCAGGGGAACACACAGAGATCATTCACTAATAGTGTTGAGCATTCCGATACCGCAAGTATCGGGTATCGATACTTTTGTGGTATCGGGTATCGGATCCATAGGGATGTGTAAAATAAAGAATTAAAATAAAAAATATTGATATATTCACCTCTCCGGCGGCCCCTGGACATCACGCTGGTAACCAGCAGGCTTCTTTGTTTAAAATGAGCGCCTTTAGGACCTGCGAATGACGTCGCGGCTTCTGATTGGTCGCGTGCCGCTCATGTGACCGCCACGCGACCAATCAGAAGCCGCGACGTCATTCTCATTCACTAAACTCCTAATTCTAGGAATTAAGGACCTGCGAATGACGTCGCGTCTTCTGATTGGTCGCGTGGCGGTCACATGAGCGGCACGCGACCAATCAGAAGCCGCGACGTCATTCGCAGGTCCTAAAGGCGCTCATTTTAAACAAAGACGCCTGCCGGTTACCAGCGTGATGTCCAGGGGCCGCCGGAGAGGTGAATATATCAATATTTTTTATTTTAATTCTTTATTTTACACATTAATATGGATCCCAGGGCCTGAAGGAGAGTTTCCTCTCCTTCAGACCCTGGGAACCATCAGGATACCTTCCGATACTTGGTGTCCCATTGACTTGTATTGGTATCGGATATCGGTATCGGCCGATACTATCCGATACCGATACTTTCAAGTATCGGACGGTATCGCTCAACACTATTCACTAACAATAAAACATGCAAAACTGTTCTGTCCCCATTGATTTGTGTAAGTGATTGATGCCTTTCTTTTACCAAGGGGGATTCAATAATTCACTTTGCTGCAGGCGGCAACTCCGGGGGCATTGTACAATGTAAAGACATTCTGAGGTGGCAATTCACCATGGGGGGACATCACACCTGAAGGGGGATCGGACTCTGTGTGGGCACCAATTTGTGGTCCACATAGATTCATAGAAGACTTCATACTCGATGGGGAAAAGTAAGTTGACCTCATACTGTGTGTGTGCAGATAACTAAGGGGGCATCACTACTGTGTGAAGGTACTAAGGGGACATTATTATTGTGAGTGGGCACAAAGTGGCACGATAACTGATTGAGGGCTCTATGAAAGTGTGTGGGGCACTAAAGGTACTCTGTTTCCCAGAGTTTTTTTGAGACTTTGCAAGAAAGTGTGTATGGGGGTCCATTCAAAAGATTGGCCCTTCCTTTTATAGTTTGGGCCCTGATTACAGCCACGTGCATGAAGCCTAAGACTGTGATACAATCAGCAAATACGTGTGTGACATTAGCTGCTGTGTTTGGCCCTCGCAACAACCTCTTGTTACTCATGTGGCCCTCGGGGTACCCTGAGTTTGACATGCCTGAAATAAATGTTACCACTATTATTATTTACTATTATAGCGCCATTTATTCTATAGCGCATTACATGTGAGAAGGGGTATACATAATAAAAAACAAGTACAATAATCTTAATCAATACAAGTAATGACTGGTACATGAGGAGATAGGACCCTGCCCGCGAGGGCTCACAATCTACAAGGGATGGGTGAGAATATAGTAGTCGAGGGTAGAGCTGGTTGTGCAGCAGTTTGGTCTATTGGTGGTTACTGCTGGTTCTAGGATTGTCAGGGGAGATAGGTCTTCAGGTTCTTATTGAAGGTTTCCATGGTAGGCGAGAGTCTGATATGTTGGGGTAGAGAGTTCCAGAGTATGGGGGATGCGCGGGAGAAATCTTGTATGCGATTGTGGGAAGAGGAGATAAGAGGGAAATATAGAAGATCTTGTGAGGATCGGAGGTTGCGTGCAGGTAAGTATCGGGAGACGAGGTCACAGATGTATGGAGGAGACAGGTTGTGGATGGCTTTGTATGCCATGGTTAGGGTTTTGAACTGGAGTTTTTGGGTAATGGAGAGCCAGGGCAGGGATTGATAGAGGGGAGAGGCTGGGGAATAGCGGGAGAACAGGTGGATTAGTCAGGCAGCAGAGTTTAGAATAGATTGGAGGCGTGCGAGAGAGTTAGAGGGGAGGCCACAGAACAGGAGGTTGCAGTAGTCAAGGCGGGAGATGATGAGGGCATGGACTAGGGTTTTTGCAGATTCTTGGTTGAGAAATGTACGGAACCTGGAAATATTTTGGAGTTGAAGTCGGCAGGAAGTGGAAAGGGCTTGGATATGTGGTTTGAAGGAGAGATCAGTGTCAAGGATTACACCGAGGCAGCAAGCTTGTGGGACTGGGGAGAGTGAGCAACCATTTACTTTAATGGATAGGTCTGTTGGGGGAGTCAAGCGAGATGGGGAAAGATGATGAATTCTGTTTTGTCCATATTAAGTGTTAGAAATCTAGCAGAGAAGGATGAAATAACAGACAGACATTGTGGGATTCTGGTTAGTAGGGTGGTGATATCTGGTCCAGAGATGTAGATCTGTGTGTCGTCGGCATAGAGATGATACTGAAAGCCGTGAGCTGTCCCAGGCCGAAGATGTAAATGGAGAACATAAATGGCCCTTGGACTGAACCTTGCAGGACTCTGACAGATAGGGGATGAGGTGGTGTGTGAGTGGGAGACGCTGAATGTCCGGTCTGTTAGGTATGACAAGGATAGAGAAGTCTGTGATGACAAGGGATGAGAGGGTCTGTAATTATAGGGAATGGTCCACTGTGTCAAAGGCAGAGGACAGGTCCACAAGGAGGAGAACATAGTGTCGCTTGGCCTTGGTGGTTAGTAGGTCATTGGTGACCTTAGGGCAGTTTCAGTGGAGTGGTGTGACCGGAAGCCAGATTGTAAGTGGTGTAAAAGGGAGCAAGAAGAGAGGTGGGGGGACAGTTGTAGTGTTAGTGTTGTAGTGATAGGGTGAAGAGATGGGTTAGGGTTGGGATGAAGTGGGATGGGATCGGGTCAAGTGCACATGTGGTGAGATGCGATCTTGAGAGTAGAGTGGAGAGTCAATCTTCTGTAATGGTGGAGAAGTTGGTTTTGGAGGAGGGCTGGAGAAAGCGCTCTGGGGGTTGTTGACCAAAATTGTCTTTGATGTTATCAATCTTCTGCTTGAAAAATGAGGCAATATCTTCGGCTGAGATGAATGGAGAGGGAGAGGGTGCTGGGGGACGGAGGAGAGAATTGAAAGTGTTGAATAACTGTTTAGGGTTGCGAGTTAGGGAGGATATGAAAGATGAGAAGTAGGTTTGTTTTGCTGCTGTGAGTGAGGTCTTGAAAGTAGTGAGGGACTGTTTGAATGCGATGAAGTGCTCATTGGAGTGGAATCTTTTCCATCTCCGCTCAGCAGCCCTTGGAAGCTCGCCTCAGTTCTTTGGTCAGGCTGGTGTGCTAAGGCTGTCTGTTGATTTTGCAAGCTTTGGTATGTGTGAGAGGGGCAACCGATTCCTGAGCTACATCTACTGTGGTGTTATACAAAGCGGCAGCGGCATCCGCATTGTGTAGAGAACTTATGCCTGTAAGAGGGAGAAGGGATTCAGACAGTGAGTGCAGATTGAGATGTTTAAGATTTCTGCAAGGGTGTGCAAGTTTGTGGGGTGGGAATTGTGGACAAGGAGTGGAGAGGGAAGAGAATGTGAGTAAATTGTGGTCTGAAAGAGGGAGAGGCGAGTTAGAGAGGTTAGATAGGGAGCAGAGGCGGGTTAAGATGAGGTCCAATGTGTGGCCATCTTGGTGAGTGGCTGCAGAAGACCTTTGAGCGAGGCTGAAGGAGGAAGTAAGAGATAGAAGCTTAGTGGCAGCTGAGAAGGAAGTGTCAATGGGAATGTTGTAGTTGCCCATGATGATAGTGGGGATGTCCATGGAAAGGAAATGAAGTAGCCAGGTGGTAAAGTGGTAAAAGGTGGTGGCTGGCCCTGGGGGGGCGGTAAATGACAGCCAGTTGGAGGTTGAGGGGGAATAGATGCGCACAGAGTGCACCTCAAAGGAAGGGAGGGTAACAGAGGGTGACAGTGGGATTGGGGTGAAGGAGCAGTTATCTGACAGGAGAAAACCAACTCCTCCACCATGCTTGCTGCTGGGGCGGGGTGTGTGGGAAAGCTGGAATCCACCATACGAGAGTGCAGCAGGAGAGGCTGTGTCAGAGGGGGTGAGCCAGGTTTCGGTGATGGCGAGGAAGGAAAGTTTGTGAGTAATGAAAAGATCATGGATGTAGGAAAGTTTGTTGCAGACAGAGCAAGCATTCCATAGTGCTCCTGTTAGTGGGACTGGGGAAGCGGGGGCTGAGCGAATGGGTATAAGGTAGGAAAGGTTACGGAAAGTTGTGATAAAGCGTGGATGGGAGATAGAAATGACTGTGGGAATGTGGTGAGGAGGCCCAGGGTTTGGAGCAATATCACCGGCAGTGAGGAGCAGGAAAAAGCATGGGGGGACTGTCTGTGTTTGGAGACAGAGGATTGTATGTTGAGGAACAGTTCACAGGAGGAGGCGAGATGGATGGGGAGGATTGAAGAAGAGATGACCAGTTCCTTACTAGGTGTAGAGATTAAGGGGGTTAGTAGAAAGTGAAGGATTATAGGGGTGAGAGTGAAAACAAACAGAAACATTGTTTACAGTGACTGTATCCAGTTACCCTCAGTTCCCTTCTGGTTCAATTCTGAGCATTACACTTCTATGATACACTTATGTGATACACTGGGCAGACTGACGTCTTGGCAGACTTATGCTATACAATATATGTGCAACAAAGTGCATTCAGGTGTGAAGCACAGGGGAGTGGTCTGTGCTCCTCTTGGTCAGATAATTAAGAGAGCCAGATGTATATGATCAAGGCAGAGTAAACAAGGTCATCAATAACATTGGGGATATTGCAGGGTTCAAGTTAAAAGTATATCATGAAGTACAATATGTCACGAGAAAACAATGTCAAAATCACCGGGATCCGTTGAAGCATTATAACCTCATAAAGGGACAGTGGTCAGAATTGTAAAAATTGGCCTGGTCATTAACTTACAAACCACCCTTGAGGGTAAAGGGGTTAACTGATCCACATACCTCGCTTCCCTTCCTGATATCTGAGCTGGCATGTTTTAGTAGTTGGTCCAATTTTAAGATCAATCTAGAAAAATCTGAAGCCATGAATATTTCTCTACCCTTGCAAATCGTAAATGTTCTGAAATCTAGTTTTCCATTTAAATGGCCCTCAAATAATCATATTAACTACTTGGGCACTATTATTTCAGTGGATTTATCAGAATTGTTTGACTTGAACTTTGGTCGATTTTTGTCCAGATTGGAAGGGGATCTTAATTCCTGGAACCGTGGAGAGTTCTCCTGTTTGGCCGGGTTAACATCCTCAAAATTGCTGTATTGCCTATACTTTTGTATTTACTAATACTATCACGATATACAGTTAGGGCCAGAAATATTTGGACAGTGACACAATTTTCGCGAGTTGGGCTCTGCATGCCACCACATTGGATTTGAAATGAAACCTCTACAACAGAATTCAAGTGCAGATTGTAACGTTTAATTTGAAGGGTTGAACAAAAATATCTGATAGAAAATGTAGGAATTGTACACATTTCTTTACAAACACTCCACATTTTAGGAGGTCAAAAGTAATTGGACAAATAAACATAACCCAAACAAAATATTTTTATTTTCAATATTTTGTTGCAAATCCTTTGGAGGCAATCACTGCCTTAAGTCTGGAACCCATGGACATCACCAAACGCTGGGTTTCCTCCTTCTTAATGCTTTGCCAGGCATTTACAGCCGCAGCCTTCAGGTCTTGCTTGTTTGTGGGTCTTTCCGTCTTAAGTCTGGATTTGAGCAAGTGAAATGCATGCTCAATTGGGTTTAGATCTGGAGATTGACTTGGCCATTGCAGAATGTCCCACTTTTTGGCACTCATGAACTCCTGGGTAGCTTTGGCTGTATGCTTGGGGTCATTATCCATCTGTACTATGAAGCGCCGTCCAATCAACTTTGCAGCACTTGGCTGAATCTGGGCTGAAAGTATATCCCGGTACACTTCAGAATTCATCCGGCTACTCTTGTCTGCTCTTATGTCATCAATAAACATAAGTGACCCAGTGCCATTGAAAGCCATGCATGCCCATGCCATCACGTTGCCTCCACCATGTTTTACAGAGGATGTGGTGTGCCTTGGATCATGTGTCGTTCCCTTTCTTCTCCAAACTTTTTTCTTCCCATCATTCTGGTACAGGTTGATCTTTGTCTCATCTGTCCATAGAATACTTTTCCAGAACTGAGCTGGCTTCTTGAGGTGTTTTTCTGCAAATTTAACTCTGGCCTGTCTATTTTTGGTATTGATGAATGGTTTGCATCTAGATGTGAACCCTTTGTATTTACTGTCATGGAGTCTTCTCTTTACTGTTGACTTAGAGACAGATACACCTACTTCACTGAGAGTGTTCTGGACTTCAGTTGATGTTGTGAACGGGTTCTTCTTCACCAAATTAAGTATGCGGCGATCATCCACCACTGTTGTCATCCGTGGACGCCCAGGCCTTTTTGAGTTCCCAAGCTCACCAGTCAATTCCTTTTTTCTCAGAATGTACCCAACTGTTGATTTTGCTACTCCAAGCATGTCTGCTATCTCTCTGATGGATTTTTTCTTTTTTTCAGCCTCAGGATGTTCTGCTTCACCTCAATTGAGAGTTCCTTTGACCGCATGTTGTCTGCTCACAGCAACAGCTTCCAAATGCAAAACCACACACCTGGAATCCACCCCTGACCTTTTAACTACTTCATTGATTACAGGTTAATGAGGGAGACGCCTTCAGAGTTAATTGCAGCCCTTAGAGTCCATTGTCCAATTACTTTTGGTCCCTTGAAAAAGAGGACGCTATGCATTACAGAGCTATGATTCCTAAACCTTTTCTCCGATTTGGATGTGGAAACTATCATATTGCAGCTGGGAGTGTGCACTTTCAGCCCATATTATATATATAATTGTATTTCTGAACATGTTTTTATAAACAGCTAAAATAACAAAACTTGTGTCACTGTCCAAATATTTCTGGCCCTAACTGTATATCCCATCCTCCTTCTGGATGAGGGTCCAACATAAATCCCGTCAATTTGTTTGGTTGGCGGGACCCCTAAGTATTCATAGTACTGTTTTGGTGCTTACAAAGGATTTAGGCGGGTATAGGTTTGCCGGACTGCCAAAAATACTATCTGCCGTCTGCCCATGCATCTTAGATATTCTGCACTGCAGAGAATCTTAACTGTGGGTATGTATGGCCTATGAGTCTGGTCATTTATAATAATAATCTTTATATAGCACTAACATATTCCGCAGCGCTTTACAGGTTGCACACATTATCATCACTGTCCCCGTTGGGGCTCACAATCTAGATTCCCTATCAGTATGTCTTTGGAATGTGGGAGGAAACCGGAGTGCCCGGAGGAAACCCACACAAACACGGAGAGAACTCTTTGCAGATGTTGTCCTTGGTGAGGTTTGAACCCAGGACCCCAGCGCTGCAAGGCTGCTGTGCTAACCACTGCGCCACCGTGCTGCCCTTATCAGTTTCCATTGTACAATGGCCTATTTTGGCTCGAAATAATATCCCTATTCCATTTAGTCTCATGCAAACACTCAAAACTATCCACATTCCTAGTATAAGGGGAATTCCAATTAATCCATTATGACCATTATCCCCAATAACAGATAACCCAAAATTCCCATCTGGTATCTCGTCAAGCCTTTTTCAGGGTAACTCCAAGAAAAAACCCTTGTGTCTTTATCATGTGGCCCCTGTGGGTGTATTGCTTCCCCTCTCAGCTATTCTAGGTGATCGTCCACAGAAAGCGAGATATTCTTTTAAATATATTCCACTAGGGCATTTTTTCTCTACACTTGTCAGTCATTTAGAGTGAGTGCGCCCCTTTGCTTGAATCCCTATTCCCTATGTATGGCTCACACTAATCCTTCACATGCAAGCTCCAATATCAATGAGCTTCTTTTGGATAGTGATCCAGATATGCTTCCCCCATTTTGTAAGGCGTGGGAAAGGGAGCTTCATCAAATCTTTACAAGAGAACAATGGTATGTTTCCATCTCTCTCATAAATCTGATATAGCCACTAAAGCTCAGAAAACTAGTTCTAAAATAATACCTGGGAAGGTGTTCTTAAAGCAAATAAAGAAATTGTCATGACTCCCAGGTATTACTGCTGTGGGGAGAGCTGCACGCCACAGCAAAGGAACTGAGAGCAGAGCGACAGGGAACTCACCGGGTAGCAAACAGGACCTGAACCACGTGACAGGGAAGGAGATGATTGAGGGCGGCGGCAGATGCCAAGGTGCAAAGGAGACGATGTACACTGGAGAGTAGTTAAACGTGCCAAGATCAAATCAGGAGATAACGATGTAACCAAGGGTGAGGTGGAGGGATAGTCAGAAAAGGAGCCAAAGGTCAGAAAACCAGCAGAACAAACAAGCAGAGGAACGCACGGAGCGCAGAGCAAACAAATGCAAACCGAGCACGCATTCAAGGGGTCAGACACACAGACTAAACGAAAGTATAGCTGACAGGGAATCATAGTCTGGAGTGTATATAAATACCCCTTCCAGATCCAAAGAGAGGCCAGCAACATTAACCCTGAAAGAGCAGGACATGAACCATGTCCTATACCATGACAGAAATGATGGGGGTGTCAATCGCTAGAAGCCCGGAAGCAATTCTACTGTTTATGTTTCCCATGCCTAAAAATGCTTTTAAGAAATTTTTATTGAGGCACCTTCTTCAGGCCGCTGAGGTGGTAATTCCACGACACTGGAAGTCTTTGGGCTCGCCTTCGCTAGAGGAATGGTTTGGGAAGGTGGCTAGAATTCAACAGATGGAATCCCTGATAGCCCATACACAAGAGGCAGCTAACAAAGTGGCAGCAAAATGGTTTCATTGGGAACCCTTTTTATCCTCATCGATGTACCAAAATACAGTTGTGCTCAAAAGTTTACATACCCCAGCCAAATTTTCATCCACTCAAAGTTAGTTGTTGCGTGAAGCCATTTATTGTCAAACTACTGTTTTCTTTTTTAAATCATGACAACACAAAACATCCAAATGACCATGATGAAAAGTTCACATACCCCATTTATTAATACCGTGTATTGCCCCCTCGAACACCAATGACAGCTTGAAGTTTTTTGTGGTAGTTGTGGATGAGGTTCTTTATTTTATCAGATCATAAAGCTGCCCACTTTTCTTGGCAAAAAGCCTCCAGTTCCTGTAAATTCCTGGGTTGTATAGCATGAACTGTGCGCGTGAGATCTCCCCAGAGTGGCTCCATGATATTGAGTTCAGGAGACAGATGGCCACTCCAGAACCTTCACCTTGTTCTGCTGTAGCCAATGACAGATCGACTTGGCCTTGTGTTTTGGATCATTGTCATATTGGAATTTTCAAGTATGCGCAGCTTCCGGACAGATGAGCACAAATTTGCCTCCAGTATTTGCCGATAATGTGCTCCATTAATCTTTCAACTTTGACCAAGTTTCCTGGACCTTTGTAGCTCACACATCCCAAAAGCAAAAGCGATACACCTCCGTGCTTTACAGTAGGCATGGTGTTCCTTTCATCATAGGCCTTGTTGACCTCTCTCCAAATGTAACGTTTATTGTTGAGGCCAAAAAGTTCAATTTTCTCATCACTCCAAATTACCTTGTTCCAGAAGTTTTGAGACTTGTCTCTGTGATGTTTTGCGTATTGTAGTCGAGATACTTTGTGGCATTTGTGCAGTAATGGCTTTCTTCTGGCGACTCAACCATGCAGCCCATTTTTCTTCAAGTGCCTCCTTATTGAAGCAGCCACACTGCTAGTTTTCTGAGAATCCTGTATTTCAGCTGATGTTATTTGTGGGTTTTTCTTTGCATCTCAAACAATTTTACTGGCAATTGTGGATGACATTTTTGTTGGTCTACCTGACCGTGGTTTTGTTTTTACAGAGCCCATTATTTTCCATTTGTTAATCACAGTTTGATCGCTCCTGACTGGCTTTACCAATTCCTTGGATATCTTTTCGTATCTCTTTCCTGTTTTATACAGTTCAACTACCTTTTCCCGTAGATCCGTTCACAATTCTTTTGCTTTTCCCATGACTCAAAATCCAGATGGTGTGTTTGTATGAACTTGTTGATATGTTTGTTTTTGCTGTGTATTATAAAACAATAAAAATTTTGAATAAGAAAAAAGTGTATTTTGTTTTTATTTAGGGGGTTGAAACACTTGTGTACGTCTAGTGTATACACAAATATATAACAATAGGAAATATTCAATGCACATGGAATATTGCATTTTAATTTTATTTTCAGATAACAGATGTTTATTTGTAACCACATATATTTTTCCATTAAAATCTAAGTTCTAAATTGTTTTCCTTTTCTCGTTTAGGCCAGGTTCACACTGCGTTTTGGCGGTCCGTTAGACAGACTACGTTACACTGCGGCATAACGGGGTGTAACGCGGTCCGTTAATGCCGCCATTATGCCCTATGTCGGATGCATCGCTAGCGCACGCCCGCAATGGGCGTGCGCTAGCGATGTGCTGTCATTGAGTGACGGACCCTGGGACGCGGGCTGCAGCGTTTCCGGGTCCATCACTGCTAGCGCAGATAGAGCATCTGCTAGCTCTATCTGCGCTAGCGGTATGACAAGTCGGCACTTGTGTTAACAGAAGCCTGTTAATGCATGTGTTGAACGGGCTGCTGTTAACGCAATGTGAACCTGGCCTTACCTCTTTTTCTTTACTTTGAATCTGTTTCATTGTACAATTTGTCAATGACCTATATGGTTTCTTTGCACGTTACTTTTTGTGATGGTCTACAAAATATGATTTTTAAAGCCATTTAAGATTAAATTTGTTACGTAAACATTTCCACATTATGATAGCTTCTCCTCTGTGTGAGTTCTCTGGTGCCTAACAAGATTTGATTTATCTGAAAAATATTTGCCACATTCTGAACATGAATATGGTTTCTCCCCTGTGTGAAATCTCCTGTGTCTCACAAGAACTGATTGATCTGCAAAACATTTTCCACATTCTGAACATGAATATGGCTTTTCCCCTGTATGAATTCTCCAATGTCTAACAAGATTTGATTTAGCTGCAAAACATTTCCCACATTCTGAGCAAGAAAATGGCTTGTCCCCTGTGTGAGTTTTGAGATGCCTAACAAGATGTGTTTTCTGATTAAAACATTTTCCACAATCTAGACATGAAAAAAGCTTCTCACATGTGTGGCTTGACTGGTGTAAAATGAGATTTGCTCGATCTACAAAACATTTTCCACATTGTGAACATGAAATTGACTTCTCCCCTGTGTGAAATTTCTTGTGTATAACAAGACTTGATTTCTCTGAAAAACATTTTCCACATTTTGAACAGGAAAACGGCATTTCCCCTGAGTGTTGTCTCTGATGTTTAACAAGACTTAATTTCTCTGAAAAACATTTCCCACATTCTGAACATGTATATGACCTTTCCCCTTTGTGAATTTTCTGATGTCTGACAAGATGTTGTTTATCTGCAAAACATCTCCCACATTCTGAACATAAAAAAGGGTTATCCCCTGCGTGAGTTCTCTGATGAGCAATAAAATTTGATTTATCTGAAAAGCATTTCCCACATTTTGAACATGAATATGGTTTCACTCCTGTGTGAATTGTCAAGTGTTTAACAAGACTTGATTTCTCTATAAAACATTTCCCACATTCTGAACATGCATATGGCTTTTCCCCTGCATGCATTCTCTTGTGTCTCATGAAAGTTGATTTATCTGTAAAACGGTTCCCACAATTGGAACATGAATATGGTTTTAGTCCTGTGTGAAATCTCTGGTCTGAAACAAGATTTGATTTCTTTGCAAAATGTTTCCCACATTTGGAACATGAATATGGCTTCTCCCCTCTGTGCATTCTCTTGTGTCTAACAAAAGTTGATTTATCAGTAAAACGTTTCCTGCATTCGAAACATGAATATGGCTTCTCCCCAGTGTGAATTTTTTGATGTGTAACAAGACCGGATTTCTGTTTAAAATATTTTCCACACTCCGAACAAAAATATCTGTTCTTCTCTGTGTGAATTTCTTGATAGGTAGCAAAAGACGTTTTGAGGGGAATACTTTTTCCATATTCTAAACATGAAAATGGATTCCTTTTTTTAAGGTCCCCTTTATGACTTTGATTTCTTTTAATAGTCTGTGATGAATCAAAATATAGGAACTGGTTATAAGAATTAAATGATACATCTTTGTTGTGAAGATATGATGGCATATCTGGGATAATAGCATTCACTGCAGTTATATCTTGTGCGATAACAAGGTCATCTGATTTCAAAACTTCTGAAGATGTCAGGTGTCCCTCTGATCTCCTGATAGAGTGATCTCCTAAAAATAAAACAAATTATTATTTTTAAATTTCCTTAAAAAGTATATGCTTATAATATTTCTATATATAATATGCATAGCATCAGTAAGTTATGTTGCAAAATTCAGTTATTTACTAAGACAAAAACAGTTCACAACCTAACTGTAGACCTCAGAACAAGAACCAGTAGAGTTACGATGTTAAACCAGCTTTGTTTATCGGCCTCCTAATTGAAATAAAAAGCCACCAAAAATGTTATGCAGCCTAAAATGATACCAATAAAAACCTTCTACTCATCCCGTACTCACATCCATCATCTGTCAATGGTTAAATAGAGGATTTCCACATTACTAGTAGTAACAGACTCTTCAAAAACAGCATGGAATCCATAAACTAATCCAGCAAAGTCTGCGCTCTCAAAGTCAGATTTGCCCTCACTTTTTAGCATTGCAGTGTATCAAAACACTGTTAACGTCCACATTTTTGGCATTGCTGTAGCAGTAACCACATAAAATGTACTGTGTGCGTTTGCCCAGGAGCACAAGCTGAGGACTATGTGATGGACACCAAAATAGCATAATAGCAATTTTTACTCTGGAACATTCACTGCCCTAATTTCCAGAATGTAGCTGAGGAGCTAAAATAGTCATAACTGCTATAGATGAATTCCCTGAGGAGTATAATTTCCAAAATTGGAGTCACTTTATGGGGTTTTCTACTGTTCTGGTTTCTTGCCATTCTGGTAGATTAGATGGACTGCAAGTAGTGTCCACAAGCTATTCCAGCAACTTAAAGGGAACCTGTCACCCCCCCTCAGGCGTTTGTAACGAAAAGAGCCACCTTGTGCAGCACTAATGCTGCATTCTGACATGGTGGCTCTTTTAGGTGTGCTCCCTGCACACGCTGAAATAAACGTTTATAAAATGTGCCCCCTCATACCCTGAAATCGCCAGGGAAGCGGATCTTTCCTTCCTAATCAGACGCAGCACAGCCGTCACTCCAGGCCTGTGCGCGCTGCCTCCTCTTCCTGCATTATCGTCCCCGGCGCCTGCGATGTAAGTACAAAGGGCAGCGCAACTGCGCACGCCCGAAAAAAAAACTTAATGCGCAGGCGCTGGAGACGATAATGCTGCAAGAGGAGGTGGCGCCCGGCGCGCACAGGCCTGGAGTGACGGCTGTGCTGCGTCTGATTAGGAAGGAAAGTGCCGCCTCCCTGGCGATTTCACAGTATGAGGGGGCACATTTTCTAAACGTTTATTTCAGCGTGTGCAGGCATCATAACTAAAAGGGCCACCTTGTCAGAATGCAGCATTAATGCTGCACAAGGTGGCTCTTTTATTTACAAACGCCTGAGGGGGCTGACAGGTTCCCTTTAACCCCTCACCCGATAGAAGCCAATAGGGACCTGTACTTTTGTGCTCTAAAATGTCTGTAAAATGGTCGTAGTAAAGGCTAGGGGCCTGCAAAAGCAAGTAAGGTTGGGGTAAGAGTGGAACAATTGCCCTGAAAACAAATGTGGATTGGAAAATGACTTAAAATAACAGAATAAAAAATAATAAATAATAATTTTGAACCAGGAGGTGGAGGTCCAAGTGAAAGAGAAGGTGGACGGGGCGGTGTAGGTGGAGGAGGAGGTGGTAACTAACACTGTTTTTTTTTTTTTTAACCTAATGCAGACTGGTGCATAGTGACCTATTAGTGAAGAATATGTAAATAGTAAAGATCTTACCAACATTGCTGTATTAAAAATTGAAGAAACAACACAAAGCAACAATGGGATGGAGAAGGCTGCATTCACTATAACTAATGAAGAGCAGAGGTTCAGATCAGTTTAGTTAAAGAGTGACTGGCACCCGAAAGAGGCGTACCTATACCCGCAGGAAGTGTGTGACGAGTCAATAGTGGGACTCCTAGACTCAAAGCCTACGCACTAAATGAAAGGCCTGTCAAAAAGTAGAAGGAACGACTGGAAGACACATAGACCAGGGCCTCAGAATAAATAATTTGACAAGTGTTAAAAGATTGTAAGTTTTAAATTGGTAAAAGATTGGGAATTTTACATTTTAAAAAGATTGTAAGGAATCTGTCAATTAATAAATGGAAAAAAGCCATCATGTTGTGGACTGTGGAAGAGATGTAAGTGACCAGAAGGAACAGTCATTTCCATTAGGTGACACTGACATTTGACAATGAAAAATACAACAAGATGGGACAGAGTAAGAACTTGACTTGGCCTCAGAATACATTTTTGGTTGATTTTACGAAAAATTGTGAATTGGATTGGAAAAATATTGGAAGATTAGGCCCTCTCCCATGACTACTGCTTACACACGGATGGAACAGTGAAACAGTGAATGGCCATTTAATCAGTGTGTTTTGCCTTCTTTTGTGAATCTGTCTACAGATGACCATAAACAGTCAGAATTTGTCAATGAATGCATGGAAAGATGCCATCATGTTGTGGACTGTGGAAGAGATGTATGTGACCAGAAGGAATACTTATTTCCATCAGATGATAATCATATGAGACAACGAGAAACAGAACAAGATGGCAAAAAGCATGAATTTGAATTGAAGAAACTAAAGCTGTTGACGTGGCTGGTGATTCACTGTATTACGGGAACTCTGCACCAGCCTGCATTACGGGAACTCTGCACCAGCCTGCATTACGGGAACTCTGCACCAGCCTGTATTACGGGAACTCTGCACCAGCCTGTATTACGGGAACTCTGCACCAGCCTGTATTACGGGAACTCTGCACCAGCCTGTATTACGGGAACTCTGCACCAGCCTGTATTACGGATACTTTGCACCAGCCTGTATTACGGGAACTCTGCACCAGCCTGTATTACCGGAACTCTGCACCAGCCTGTATTACAGGAACTCTGCACCAGCCTGTATTACGGATACTTTGCACCAGCCTGCATCACGGGAACTCTGCACCAGCCTGTATTACGGGAACTCTGCACCAGCCTGTATTACGGGAACTCTGCACCAGCCTGTATTACGGGAACTCTGCACCAGCCTGTATTACGGGAACTCTGCACCAGCCTGTATTACGGGAACTCTGCACCAGCCTGTATTACGGGAACTCTGCACCAGCCTGTATTACGGGAACTCTGCACCAGCCTGTATTACGGGAACTCTGTACCAGCCTGTATTACGGATACTTTGCACCAGCCTGCATTACGGGAACTCTGCACCAGCCTGTATTACGGGAACTCTGCACCAGCCTGTATTACAGGAACTCTGCACCAGCCTGTATTACAGATACTTTGCACCAGCCTGTATTACAGGAACTCTGCACCAGCCTGTATTACGGATACTTTGCACCAGCCTGTATTACGGGAACTCTGCACCAGCCTCTATTACGGGAACTCTGCACCAGCCTCTATTATGGGAACTCTGCACCAGCCTGTATTACGGGAACTCTGCACCAGCCTGCATTACGGGAACTCTGCACCAGCCTGCATTACGGGAACTCTGCACCAGCCTGTATTACGGGAACTCTGCACCAGCCTGTATTACGGATACTCTGAACCAGCCTGTATTACGGATACTCTGAACCAGGCTGCATTAAGTCACTGTGCACTAGGCTGTATTAGGTCAATCTGCATTAGGCTGTATTAAGTCAATCTGCACCAGGCTCTGTTACAGCACTCTGCACCAGGCTCTGTTAGAGTACAGAGCTCAGAATGGAATGGTGGTGACACCCATGATCCAGCATTTATACAGGCCGGATCACATGGTGCGACAGCCAATCGCAGTCATGCCAATACTTGGCATGGCTGTGATGGCTCCAGAAGTGATGTCTACCTATGCTGAAGCCTTTCAACAAACTTTATTTGGTATTCAAACCAGACAATGCAACGGATTTCTGGGAAAAAAGTCTGTGTACGGAGTGTGGCACCGGGTTCTAGGTGTCCAGTACAAACCCCAAACCTTACAGTTCGTGTTCGCTCAGCTCTAGAAGAGACCCTAAAAGCAAATTTAGCAGCACAGAAGTGAGAGAGAGTTGATTCATCAAATAGGAAACCAGGATTCTAGGAAGGCAACAGCATCATTATCCTCCGCTTTCTCTTTAGAGGTTCATTATACGAATAATATTTTCTTCAAGTGGTTTTCCAAGTTGACACCATATTCTACATATGCTGTCATTTGGCTTTTTAGTTCTGAGCCCCATTCCAGGGGCTAGGCTAGATCCTCCGGGCTATAAACTCTGAAACAGAGCTCACCCCAAAAGAAAGCCTTCCAATGCCCAAAATAAGGGGAACAGTTTTGGGTAGAGGAGCGGCAGAATGGTGGCCATTGATGAGATTAATGAGAATCTGTGAGTTCTCTGCATTTAGTGGTTGCTACTCACCTGGGTAGTCATATGTAGGAATCTCCACTTTACACCACTCATCACCCCTCACATGTGTCTCTGTAGTATTAATATGGGTCAGATCTTCACCCTGAAACAAATATTGTACAAGTCACAGACAGATGAAGAAGTCACATCTATGATCAGCTCTAATCCTGCCATCTCCACCGTTCTCATTACACAAGTATAAAACATATAATACCGGTGGATAAAACAAGACTGAGCACAAGACCTTCACAGCCGTCTACACATCATAGGGGAGATCTCATGACACCTTCTCTCCATCTACCTGATGATACTGAGGAACATCGGGATTTTCTTGTTTACAATCCTGTGGAAGAAGAGGATGGGGACATCTCTCTGGTGTTGTCCTCTTACTGGATAGATCTGGAGGAAACACATACAGGGACTGAATTCATTCTTTACATACAGATAATTATAGGCCTTGTCTATTTAGTCCTATCTATTATCTGGTGATGTGAGGGGCTGGGAAACCTCCATCATGATGTCCTTGTACAGATCTTTGTGTCCTTCTAAATACTTTGACTCCTCCATGGAGAAATAGATAGTGACATCCTGACACCCCTCTTAAAGACATTCGCCATACATGTACAGCACAAGTCGGAAACATGGAACAGGGGTCACACTGCGATCCCACCCCATAAATGGCAGATGATGGCTGGGTATTACAGCCTGGACCTGCAGCTAATAATCGCGGGTAGAGGAGTGCTCTGCCTGTGATTGTTAACCTGTTAAATGCCACTGTCAATCTCTGACATCGGCATTTAACACTCACTGGTATGCGTGCACATCATTCTCTCCGTCCATCGGCACTCCCGTGACATGATTTAAAAATAGTTTTACAGCACACACATATACAAAACATTGCCGCATTGACAGCACATGCACACTCAGCTCTGCGGTATATAATCCGTATCTGACTTCTCTGCATTTAGTGGTTGCTACTCACCTGGGTAGTCATCTGTAGAAATCTCCACTTTACACCACTCCTCATCCTCCACAAGTGTCTCTGTAGTATTAATATGGGTCAGATCTTCACCCTGAAACAAATATTGTACAAGTCGCAGACAGATGGAGAAGTTACATCTATGATCAACTCTAATCCTGCCATCTCCGCCGTTCTCATTACGCAAGTATAAAACATATAATACTGGTGGATAAAACAAGACTGAGCACAAGACCTTCACAGCCGTCTACACATCATAGAGGAGATCTCATGACACCTTCTCTCCATCTACCTGATGATCTAGGGGAACATCGAGATCTTCTTGTTTACAGTCCTGTGGAAGAAGAGGATGGGGACATCTCTCTGGTGTTGTCCTCTTACTAAATAGATCTGGAGGAAACATACAGGGACTGAATTAATTCTTTACATACAGATAATGATAGGTCGTGTGTGTTTATTTCTGTCTATTACCTGGTGGTGTGAGGGGCTGGGGAACCTCCATCATGATGTCCCTATACAGATCTTTGTGTTGTTCTAAATACTCCCACTCCTCCATGGAAAAATGGACGGTAATGTCCTGACACCTTATAGGAACCTGACACATACAATGATACTGTCATCACCATGATCCCTTCATAACGTTACTCTATAATGTCCCAGCATGTCCCAGCAATGTCACCTCTCCAGTCAGCAGCTCAGTCATCTTGTAGATGAGTTCTAGGATCTTCTGGTTATTGATGTCCTCATGTATCAGGGGGTGAGGTGGAGGCCCCGTGATTGGGCTCAGGGGTCTTCCCCATCCCTCAGACACAGGGTCCTGACAGCGCTCACTAGAGGTCTTCTTCACTACTGTGTAATCCTGATTATGGAGAGACCCATTAATAAATCTCACTACAGACATTCCCAGAGTCCTTACCTCTCCAGTTCTGTCCATCTTTTATTCCCATAGATAAGAATGATGTAATGTGACGTCATCAGAATCTCTCACCTCTCCAGTAAGCCGGAAGAGGATCTCTAGGGTGAGGTGTAATATCTTCTCCGCAATCTTGTCCCTATCCATCCTTCACAAATCAACAAGGAAGATTCTCTTATATAGAAAATCTCCACCGAGAGGATCCGATATTGTAGAGACCTGAATGGAAAGATGAGCTAATGTAACATCATAAAGAAACCCATGTAATATTACAATTACTGGAGATAATAATGAAAAACATATGAGGCGATGGAACGTGAAGATTTTTTTTTTCTGAATTCGGCAAAGTAGTCACAAAGTCCAACAAATGCTTGTAGATTAAGATGGACAGCTGTATATACGTTACTGGAGATATGTACCGTACTTCTCGTTAAACAACCTGTAGGGGTTAAAATGCAGGCACCAAGTGCTGACATTTGTAAAAATCAGGTGTTCTCACATGCCTGCTATTGCATGCCTTACATACCTCATGTGTAATCTTCAGTGAGTCATGCTGGATTTAGGAATGTAGTAGAGGGATGTGGGGAGCGTCCCCCCTTGCTGTAGCCCAGAATCTGCACTGGTACCAGAGACCAGGACAGGTGGCACGTGCTGTGGCCGACAGGGGCCACTGAACAGTAGCAGAGTAAAGGTACCGTCACACTCAGCGACGTTGCAGTGATATAGACAACGAGCCGATCGCTGGAGCGTCGCTGTTTAGGTCGCTGTAGAGACGTCAAACACAGCAGCTCCAGAACGATGCAGGAGCGATCCAGTGACGTAACGGCGACTCACTTATCGTTCTCGCTGGTTGTTAGCTCCATGTAAAAACATTGCTGGCATCGTTGCTTTTGCTGTCAAACATGACGATACACGCCGACCTGACGACCAAATAAAGTTCTGGACTTCTAGCTCCGACCAGCGATGGCACAGCGGGATCCAGATCGCTGCTGCGTGTCGAACACAACGAGATCGCTATCCAGGATGCTGCAACGCCACAGATCGTTGTCGTTCTCGTTGTAAAGATGCTGAGTGTGACGGTACCTTAAGGAGGGGCGAGGTCTGTCACTTAGAACTGGAAGCTGGGAAAGGGGTATGGAAGCTCTGAAGGGCCAATAGCCTACGTGTTTTGAGGGTACACAGACCCTCTTCATCAGGGCAGATGGTCCAGATAGCTTCCTGTTCCTTAAATAGAGATCCTCCCCCTCCACCAATACTATAGCACACAGTGTGAATGTAGAGGACCAGAGTATGTAAACAGGAGCTAGATAGCCCATAGTATGTTGGTGAAATGATCTAATTGTGGATATTACATAAGAAAATGGTAGGATTAAAAGATTTAAATAATTTCTTAAATTTAAAATTAAAACAGTTAATGATCTTGTGTGTGAGTTAAAAATCTTGAAGATGCCTTATTTAAATAAACTGCATATTAGAACTAAGGTGGTATTAAAACCATGTGATGCACTAAAGGAATATGACATATATACATTGATAAATTAACCCCTTTCTGACATATGACATACTATCCCGTCGAGGTGGGGTGGGCCCGTGTGAACACCGACGGGATAGTACGTCATAAGAAATCGTCCGCGCTCACGGGGGGAGTGCGGCCGATCGCAGCCGGGTGTCAGCTGACATCCGGCACTATGTGCCAGGAGCGGTCACGAACCGCCCCCGGAACACTGCGATCAAACATGATCGCAGTGTTCCGGCGGTATAGGGAAGCATCGCGCAGGGAGGGGGCTCCCTGCGTGCTTCCCTGAGACCCTCGGAGCAACGCAATGTGATTGCGTTGCTGCGAGGGTCTCTTACCTCCTCCTCCCTGCAGGCCCGGATCCAAAATGGCCATGGGGCTGCATCCGGGTCCTGCAGGGAGGTGGCTTACCAGCGCCTGCTCAGAACAAGCGCTGGTAAGCCTTCCTGCTGTGCCTGTGTGATCGCTGATCTGACACAGTGCACAGCAAAGTGTCAGATCAGCAATCTGTCACTTTACTGTGATGTCCCCCCCTGGGGCAAAGTAAAAAAAAAATTTTTTACATGTGTGAAAAAAAATAAATAATTCCTAAATAAATAATAATAATAAAAAAAATATTGTTCCAATAAATACATTCCTTTATCTAAATAAAAAAAATAAATAAAAGTACACATTTAGTATCGCCGCGTCCGTAACGATCCGTCCTATAAAACTGCTCCACTAGTTAACCCCTTCAGTGAACACCGTAAAAAAAAAAAAGCAAGGCAAAAAACAACGCTATATTATCATACCGCCGAACAAAAAGTGAAATAACACGCGATCAAAAAGACAGATATAAATAACCTTGGTACCGCTGAAAACGTCATCTTGTCCCGCAAAAAACGAGCCACCATACAGCATCATCAGTGAAAAAATAAAAAAAGTTATAGTCCTCAGAATAAAGCGATGCAAAAATAATTATTTTTTCTATAAAATAGTTTTTATCGTATAAAAGCGCCAAAACATAAAAAAATGATATAAATGAGGTATTGCTGTAATTGTACTGACCCGAAGAATAAAACTGCTTTATCCATTTTACCAAACGCGGAACGGCATAAACGCACCCCCAAAAGAAATTCATGAATAGCTGGTTTTTGGTCATTCTACCTCACAAAAATCAGAATAAAAAGCGATCAAAAAGTGTCACGTGCCCGAAAATGTTACCAATAAAAATGTCAACTCGTCCCGCAAAAAACAAGACCTCACATGACTCTGTGGACCAAAATAGGGAAAAATTATAGCTCTCAAAAT
Source organism: Ranitomeya imitator (assembly GCF_032444005.1). NCBI lineage: Eukaryota > Metazoa > Chordata > Amphibia > Anura > Dendrobatidae > Ranitomeya > Ranitomeya imitator. Next base: position 364,590,782 of record NC_091283.1, read on the forward strand.
GTGGTAACGCAAAAAATATTTTTTGCAATAAAAAGCGTCTTTTAGTGTGTGACGGCTGCCAATCATAAAAATCCGATAAAAAACCCACTATAAGTAGTAAATCAAACCCCCATTCATCACCCCCTTAGTTAGGGAAAAATCAAAAAATTAAAAAAAAGTATTTATTTCCATTTTCCCATTAGGGTTAGGGTTAGGGCTAGGGTTAGGGTTGGGGCCACAGTTAGGGTACCGTCACACAGTGGCATTTTGATCGCTACGACGGCACGATCCGTGACGCTCCAGCATCGTAACAATATCGCTCCAGCATCATAGACTGCTGTCACACTTTGCAATGTATGACGCTGGAGCGATAAATTCATGACGTATGTGCGATGTAGAAGCCGTTGGTTACTATGCGCACATCGTACACAATATCGTGCACACCTTTGTTACACCATGCGATCATGCCGCCACAGCGGGACACTAGACGACGAAAGAAAGTTTCAAACGATCTGCTACGACGTACGATTCTCAGCGGGGTCCCTGATCGCAGGAGCGTGTCAGACACAGCGAGATCGCTGGAACGTCACGGATATATCGCTGGAACGTCACGGATCGTGCCTTCGTAGCGATCAAAATGCCACTGTGTGACGGTACCCTTAGGGTTAGGGCTACAGTTAGGGTTGGGGCTAAAGTTAGGGTTAGGGTTTGGATTACATTTACGGTTGGGAATAGGGTTGGGATTAGGGTTAGGGGTGTGTCAGGGTTATCATTGGGATTAGGTTTAGGGGTGTGTTTGGATTAGGGTTTCAGTTAGAATTGGGGGGTTTCCACTGTTTAGGCACATCAGGGGCTCTCCAAACGCGACATGGCGTCCGATCTCAATTCCAGCCAATTCTGCATTGAAAAAGTAAAACAGTGCTCCTTCCCTTCCGAGCTCTCCCGTGCGCGCAAACAGGGGTTTACCCCAACATATGGGGTATCAGCGTACTCAGGACACATTGGACAACAACTTTTGGGGTCCAATTTCTCTTGTTAACCTTGGGAAAATACAAAACTGGGAGCTAAAAAATAATTTTTGTGGAAAAAAAAAAAGATTTTTTATTTTCACGGCTCTGCATTATAAGCTGTAGTGAAACACTTGGGGGTTCAAAGTTCTCACAACTATCCCAAAAGTCGGGAATCGACCAAAACACAGAAGGCAATGGGAAGAGTCAGTGTCAGTCTCTCTCTCTATCTCTCATATCGGGCCGGGTTTCATGAAACCCGACTTTGCCAAAAGTCGGCGACTTTTGAATTTGTCCGATCCGTTTCGCTCAAGCCTACTCACAACACATCTAGATAAGTTCCTTGGGGGGGGTCTAGTTTCCAATATGGGGTCACTTGTGGGGGGTTTCTACTGTTTAGTTACATGAGGGGCTCTGCAAATGCAACGTGACGCCTGCAGTCCAATCCAACTAAGTCTGCATTCCAAATGGCGCTCCTTCCCTTCCGAGCTCTGCCATGCGCCCAAATGGTGGTTCCCCCCACATATTGGGTATCCGCGTACTCAGGACAAATTGGACAACAACTTTTGGGGTCCAATTTCTTCTCTTACCCTTGGGAAAATAGAAAACTGGGGGCTAAAAAATAATTTTTGTGGGAAAAATTTGTTTTTTTTTTATTTTCAGGGCTCTGCGTTGTAAACTGTAGTGAAACACTTGGGGGTTAAAAGCTCTCACAACACATCTAGATGAGTTCCTTAGGGGGTCTACTTTCCAAAATGGTGTCACTTGTCGGGGGTTTCAATGTTTAGGCACATCAATGGCTCTCCAAACGCAACATAGCGTCCCATCTTAATTCCTGTCAATTTTGCATTGAAAAGTCAAATGGCGCTCCTTCCCTTCCGAGCTCTCCCTTGCGCCCAAACAGTGGTTTACCCCCACATATGGGGTATCAGCGTACTCAGGACAAATTGTACAACAACTTCTGGGGTCCATTTTCTCCTGTTACCCTTGGCAAAATAAAACAACTTGGAGCTGAAGTAATTTTTTTGTGGAAAAAAGTTAAATGTTCATTTTTATTTAAACATTCCAAAAATTCCTGTGAAACACCTGAGGGTTTAATAAACTTCATGAATGTGGTTTTGAGCACCTTGAGGGGTGCAGTTTTTAGAATGGTGTCACACTTGGTTATTTTCTATCATATAGACCCCTAAAAATGACTTCAAATGAGATGTGGTCCCGAAAATGGTGTTGCAAAAATGAGAAATTGCTGGTCAACTTTTAACCCTTATAACTTCTAGCAAAAAACTTAAGTATTTTGTGTGACATATCTGTGTGATTTAATTGCATAAAAATTCGAAGTTGGAAAATTGCGAAATTTTCAAAAATTTTCGCCAAATTTCCATTTTTTTTTTCACAAATAAACGCAGGTAATATCAAAGAAATTTTACCACTATCATGAAGTACAATATGTCACAAGAAAACAGTGTCAGAATCAGCGGGATCCGTTGAAGTGTTCCAGAGTTATAACCTCATAAAGGGACAGTGGTCAGAATTGTAAAAATTGGCCCGGTCATTAACGTGCAAACCACCCTTGGGGGTAAAGGGGTTAATAAATAAATGTGCATACTACTATTCTCTGTAGAAAATATATATACATAAGAAATATAAAATATAACATATATAAAAAATGTATATGTGTAAAAAGCAAGTATACCTGATTATACTCAATTAAAAAGGGACTCAGAATAGTAAAAAACTGTATCATGAAAAGGCAAATAGCTCTATATCATGATTCAGGCCCCTGGGTGTAAGAGTCCAATGTGTATATCCATTTTGTTTCTAATCGTGACATTTTTTTTTAGGTAGTCACCTTCCCTAATGCCTTTGCAGACCAACTGTATACTGCAAAAATGAACCCCCTTTGGAGATTTATTGTGACAGTAATTGAAATGCCTAGATAGGGGGTGCCCGATAAAACCTTTTTCTATATTATTGAGGTGTTCCTTAATACTGTGCATTAATCTGTGCTTAGTACGGCCTACATAAATTTTGTTACAAGAACAGGTAATTAGATAAATTAATCCTGTGGTATGGCATGACATGTAGTCCTAACTTACTGCCCTACTGGGAGTTTTATTCATACTACTGGGTGCAGCCAAATACGCAACGTGTGCACATACCCATACTCCGCATTCATGATCTGCATGTTTTTGAGTCTGTGTATTAGAATAATTAATTGAAAGGGGGGGGGGTGTTAAAAATAATAGCAGTATGGTGATCAATTAGTGAGGTCAGTCATTCTGTGAAGAAACAGGTGTGAATAAGGTGGCATTTATTTAAGGGTGAAGCCAGGACATGTTGTACATGCACTTCTTCTTGAAAGCCTGCGAAATATGGGTTATTAGAGACATTGTTCAGAAGAACAGCATACTTTGATTAAAAGCTAATTGGAGAGGGTAAAACTCTGTGTGCAGACAATGATAGGCTGTTCAGCTAAAATGATCTCCAATGCTTTAAGATGGAAACGCAAACCATAGAGATATGGAAGAAAACAGAAGACTACCATTCGAATGGATGGAAGAATAGCCAAAATGGCAAAGGCTAAGCCAATGATCAGCACCATGATGATCAAAGACAGTCTCAAGTTACCTGTGAGTACTGTGACAGAAGACGCCATGTGAAGCTAACCTCTAAGACTTCTTTTAGGCTATGTGCACCATTTTTGAAAAATTTACTTGGATCCTTGGATTTACCGCGGTTTTCCTGCGTTTTTTTGTGTGGATTTCACCTGCAGATTCCTATTGAGGAACAGGTGTAAAACGCTGCGGAATCTGCGCAAAGAATTGACATGCTGCGAAAAATACAACGCAGCGTATCCGTGTGGTATTTTCCGCACCATGGGCACTGCGGATTTGGCTTTCCATAGGTTTACATGGTACTAAAACCTGATGGAAAACTGCTGCGAATCCGCAGCTGCCAATCTGCTGCGGATCCGCAGGCAAATCCGCACCGTGTGCACACAGCCTTAAACATACTGGGTTTTTTGAGGCCCGTTATTGCGGGCTTTTTTTCGGGCCGTATCTGCCACAATAACAGACTGCAAAAAAACTTGCGGATCGCCATTTTTCAGGTTTCCAATACTATGGAAATAGTATTGAAAAAAAACGGCGTTAAGCAAAACCAGAAGTCACGGTGCACCGCAAAAACAAGCTTCTGTTGTTATTGCGGCCCCATTGATTTTCAATGGGGGCCGTGTCCATAAGCCGTGAAAAAGATCGAGCAGGCTTGATCTTTTTTCACGGGCGTAAATAATAATCTTTATTTTTATATAGCGCTAACATATTCCGCAGCGCTTTACAGTTTTGCACACATTATCATCACTGTCCCCGATGGGGCTCACAATCTAGATTCCCTATCAGTATGTCTTTGGAATGTGGGAGGAAACCGGAGTGCCCGGAGGAAACCCACGCAAACACGGAGAGAACATACAAACTCTTTGCAGATGTTGTCCTGGGTGGGATTCGAACCCAGGACCCCAGCGCTGCAAGGCTGCAGTGCTATCCACTAAGCCACCGTGCTGCCCTCACGGCCATACGGTGCACCTTGAATTATTGCGGCCCGTTTTTGAGGCCCCATAGAAATCTACTGAGGCCGCAAAAACGGCCCGCAAAACAACGGTATGTGTAAAAGAAGCTTTAGCAAGAAGTTCCCTCAAAGTCCCACTGTTAAAAAAAAAAAAAAAGATGTACTAAAGGGATAGAATTTACCCAAGAACACATCAACTGGCCTAAACAAAAATGGAGAAACATTTTGTGGAGTGGTGAAAAATGTAAAATTGTTTTTTTTTTTTTGTCCAGGGGTCACAGAGAGTTCGTCAGACGACCCCCAAACTCTGCATACAATCCACAGTACACTTTGAAGACAGTGAAGCATGGTGGTGCAAGCATCATGATATGGGCATGTTTCTCTTAGGCTTCTTTCACACTAGCGTCGGAATCTCCCCGTCGCAATGCGTCGGGGAGAGATTCCGACGCTAGCGTTTAACGCATTGCACAAAGGAGGCAGCGGATGCATTTCTCCGGCGCATCCGCTGCCCCATTGTAAGGTGCGGGGAGGTGGGGGCGGAGTTCCGGCCGCGCATGCGCGGTCGGAAAAAGCGGTCCGTTAGGAGCAAAAAACGTTACATGTAGCGTTTTTTGCTCCCGACGGTCCGCCAAAGCACGACGCATCCGTCGCTCGACAGATGCGACGTGTGGCAATCCGTCGCAAATGCGTCGTCAATACAAGTCTATGGGGAAAAAAACGCATCCTGCAAGCACTTTTGCAGGATGCGTTTTTTCTGCAAAACGACGCATTGTGACGGATTGCAGAAAACGCTAGTGTGAAAGTAGCCTTACTATGGTGCTGGACCTATTTACCGTGTACCAGGGAGCATCGACCAGTTAAGGCTACTTTCACATTTCCGTCGGGCACTCCCCGTCACAATGCGTTGTTTTGGTAAAAAAAAAAAAACGCATCCTGCAAATTTGCCCGCAGGATGCGTTTTTCCACCCTAGACTAGTATTGCCAATGAATCACGACGTATGGCCACATCCGTCGTGCACTGGTTGCTTTGGGTTTTGGTGGCCCGTTGTCTGGGAAAAACATTCAAGGGAACGTTTTTCTGTGCGTTGTGTCCAGTTTTTCCGTCTGCGCATGCCCGGCAGGAAATGTCTCTCTCTGTCTCTTTCCTGGCCGGGACTGCAGACGGAAATGTGAAAGGACACACCTCGTCGGTACGTCGCGCCGATGCTTTGTGACGGGCTACTACCGACGGAAATGTGAAAGTAGCCTTACACATATTAAAACACTTGAAGAGGTCATGTTGCCTTACGCTGAAGAGGATAAGCTCTTGAAATGGGGGCTTGAACAAGACAATCACCCTAAACACATCAGTAAACGAGCAAAATCTTGGTTCCAGTACAACAAAATTGAGGTTATGGGTGTCCAGCCCAATCTCCGGAACTTAATCCGATAGCACACTTGTGGGGTGACAATAAAAATGACGCTTCTTAGACAAAGCCAACAAATGCCAAAAAATTGTGGGCTGTAGGCCAAGCATCCTGGGCTGGACTAACAGTTGACAGGAGCCAGAAGTTGGTTGACTCTATGCAACATAGATGTGAAGCGGTTCTAAAAAATTCTGGGTAACAACTGAATATTAGGCTAGTGATTCACAGGAATACACACAAAAAATATTGTACATATTGTGAGTTTGTAAAGACAAATGCAGACACTGCTATTTTTTAGAACAGCGCAATGTTCATTTTTTATTATTTTCTGTAGTTAAACATTCTATACATTACTTGTCATGTTTTGAATTAGAAAACAGTGTGCAATGTTCCCAGTGCATGAAAATAAAAACTAGTATAAAGATTTTGTGATTAACTCATGTTTTTTTAACACACTATTATTTTGAACATTACTGTAGATAACAAAGATTTAGATAAACAACTGGAAAAACAAAAATTCCCCCAATTGATGGTAGGATCGGATTTCAGCAACCAGGGAATATCCAACACAACTTCAGCTGGTATAGAAGGAAAAACCATAAATGAAATAGATTCGATGTGTAACACACCCACTTTCATGCACACATTCTCAACCTTAGAAGTAACAAGATTTTGGGTAAGGAGAGAATTATCAATTATGGATACTCAAATATGATGACCAAGAGATGAAACGGTGTATATACACTCGGTATCAAAATCACTGTCAATGAGATCTAAGATGGAACCTGTGTCATCAAATGCAGAGGTAACTACACTGCTCAAAAAAATTAAAGGAAACACTTAAACAACACAGTGTAACTCCAAGTTAGTCACACTTCTGTGAAATCAACCTGTCCAGTTATGAAGCAACACTGTTTGTGAATCAATTTCTCCTGCTCTTGTGCAAATGGTACAGACAACAGGTAGAAATGATCGGCAATAAGGAAGACAACCCCTAGAAAGCAGTGGTTCTGCAGGGGGAGATTACAGACAATTTCCATGTTCTCATCATTTTTACTATTTTGGTCACTTTTGCATTTTGTCATTGCTCTCCTCCCTAGAGGTACAGTACAGTAGCATGAGGCGGTGACTACAACCCACAAAAGTTGCTCAGGTAGTGCAGCTCATCCAGGTTGGCACATCCTATACGATGTGCGGCAAGAAGGATAGCTGGGCTTCTCAGCACAGTGTCCAGAGCATGGAGCAGATACCAGGAGACACCGAGCGTCGCCTCTTGTCGGGTTTTCCACAAACATACCTATGTTAGAATCCAGGAACAAGATGAGGAATTTTCTCCCCTTTGTATTTGAAGCAGAACCATGACCCCAGTCAATACCCAGGTAGTTAAAATCTCCCATAATCGCCACTGTACCAGCCTGTGCAGCCCGAATCATCTGAATATGCAGCCGACAATCCAACGCCTCAGAGATGTTGGGGGGCTATAGATAACACCAAAAATTACCTTCTCAGCATCTAATTCCATATGTAATTCCACCTACAAGGTTTCACCCTCGTCCCAATCTCCTCCCATATTGAATCTGTCGCTCTCCCTTCCATATCACCCTGGACCTACAGACATATTCCTCCTCCTTTCCTATATGGAGATTTACAGTCCGATCATGGGAAGAGCCCAACCAAGTCTCAGCCACACCGACATCATCCATCATCCATGTTCCTCCACTACCAAGGCCTCACACTCTCCCATTTAGCTTAGTAGACTCCTGAACTTTGTGAATCTACAGCTTTAGGCTGTGTGCACACGTTGCGTTTTTTCGCTTTTTTTGCGGTTTTTCCCAATAAAAACGCTATAAAACCGCAAAAAAACGCATACAATAAGCATCCCATCATTTAGAATGAATTCCGCATGTTTTGTGCACATGATGCGTTTTTTTCCGCGAAAAAAAACGCATCGCGGTAAAAAACGCAGCATGTTCATTAATTTTGCATTTTTTTTTTGAGGATTTCCCACTACAAAATGCATTAGGAAGTGTCCGGGACAAAACGCATCAAAACCTCGGCAAAAACGCGTCAAAACCGCGGCAAAAACGCATGCGTTTTTTTTGCGGATTTCTTGCAGAAAATGTCCGGTTTTTCTCAAGAATTTTCTGCGAGAAATCCTGAACGTGTGCACATAGCCTAAAGGCATCGCCCACCTGAGAGAATTTATGTATTTTGGGCTAAAATCATTTGTGCTATTGGGTCTATTACACATTTTGCCTTTTCCAGTGTCTTTGTTTCCTGCACATTCAACTTCAATGTCGTCTGTGGCCAGAAATCAGCGGAGAGGAGCTCAAAGAGATAAGACTGACAGAAGGCGTTCACTGACAGGGGCTCAATTACTGGTCGGCCATTTTCTGTCATTAGTGCAGCTTTCTGTCCATACAATGGGGGAGCACATGGCGAGAGCCCACCAGTCTCAGTGTGAGAAAGGGTCAGCAGAAAACACCAACGGTCTCTGTGCTCAAAGAGTTAATAGGGCATCTCCAGCACCTACCTCCACCTGCAGAGCCGCACACTACATATATGGTTAATCAGTGTGCACAGGACCTGTGATGAGGTCACAAGAGGGGAGGAGTCAGGGGGTCACATGATCAGTCACATGGAGGGGCGGAGTCAAGAGATACAATGACACCATATAAAGGGTGCATACAGCTGAGGTGTGCGACGTGCGTGCGTGTATATATATATATATATGTCTGTATGTACATATATGTAGGCGTGTGTGTGTGTATATATATATATATGTCTGCATGTATATGTAAGCATGTATGTGAGTGTGTATATATATATATATATATATATATATATGTCTGTATGTACATATATGTAGGCATGTGTGTATATATGTGTGTGTGTATGTATATATATGTCTGTATGTACATGTGTGTGTGTATGTGTGTGTGTATATATATTATATATATATATATATATAATCTATCTACTATATAAAGCTGAATGTGTGTGTGTGTGTGTGTATGTGTGTATGTTCGGGATTGGCATCTGCACCGTCGCAGCTACAGCCACAAAATTTTGCACAGTCACACGCCTGGACCCCGAGAGCGTCATAGGCTATGTTGTGAGGTGAAATTTTAACCCCGCGCTTTCCAATTCACCAAACAATTTTGCCCCTATCTACATAATGGGAAAAAATTAAAGGAAAAGTGTTGGAGGCAAATTGACAGCTGCCAGATGTGAACAAGGGGGACTTAAAGCATGAGAGCGATGGCGCCAAAGAGTATATACCGTACAGTTGCTAAGGTGGGGCCCCGACATGGGATACTCACCACACACGGGGATATGAACACACACAAAATGCGCCACACACTACCACGTGCATGAACACATATTACCCTCAGCACACATTTCACCACACATACACCAACCTCGCCACATAAAAATCGAAACACAAAAGTCGGCGCTCAAAACTCGCCACGCGCAGAACTCGCCACATGCAAAAACTAGGCTCTTGCAAAACTCGCCACAAGTGCAAAACTCACCTCATGGAAAACTCGCCACACGCAAAACTTGCACACGCGGAAAAATTGCCACATGCACAAAAGTTGCAACACATGCAAAAGTTGCCTCACACAAAACTTGCACATACTCAAAAGGCACCACACATAAAACTCGCCACGCGCAAAACTCGCCATGCGCAAAACTTGCTGCACACAACTTGCTACACTAACCTGTCACATGCAACTCGACACACAAAAAGTTGCTACACGCATGTTGCCACACGCAACTCAACACACACAAATTGACAAACGAAACTCGCCCTAAAACACACACAAGTCTGGTATTATCCTTCAAAAATAAAAATCTGATTAATAAGCAGACAAACTACAACAAATGTACCATATAGGAAATACGGCAGCTGTCAGTCACATGGCCTGTCTATTATGTGTATGTGTGAGCTAATATATACTGCCAGGGGGAGGGCTTCCTGTTGGCTGGGGATTTATCAGGCTGCCAATTTAGCTTACAAATACTGAGGTAAAAATACTGAGCAAATAACGTGTGAACGAGGTCTAATACAGGAGGAGATGACACACAGGTATATACTATATACAGGGGAGATGACACACAGATATATACTATATACAGGAGAGATGACACACAGGTATATACTATATAGAGGAGATGACATACAGGTACATATATATACAGGAGGAGATGACATACAGGTATATACTATATACAGGAGGAGATGACATACAGGTATATGCTATATATAGAAGATGACATGCAGGTATATACTATATACAGGAGGAGATGACACACAGATATATACTATATACAGGGGAGATGACACAGGTATATACTATATACAGGAGGAGATGACATACAGGTATATGCTATATATAGAAGATCCAGATATACTGTTAGGGTGTTCGGGTGGTTTATTCAACGCGTTTCGAAGCTCAAAGGCTTCTTCTTCAGGAAGTTTCCACACACAGGTATCTGTGTGTGGAAACTTCCTGAAGAAGAAGCCTTTGAGCTTCGAAACGCGTTGAATAAACCACCCGAACACCCTAACAGTATATCTGGATCTATTATTTGTCGCAGCAGCGCAGATGTAATCCACATTTCATTTATTATAACGGTTCTGAGAGGTCGCAACGCCGACCTGTGGATCTGCAGCAGCTGACAACTACACGCTTGTACTGTGTACTACCAGGTGAGCAGTTCTCTCACAATTGATTAAGAACAATCCTGGGGATAAGACCCTATTTGCGCTTTTTTTGTCTCCTATCTTTCAATATATAGAAGATGACATGCAGGTATATACTATATACAGGAGGAGATGACACACAGATATAAACTATATACAGGGGAGATGACACAGGTATATACTATATACAGGAGGAGATGACATACAGGTATATGCTATATATAGAAGATGACATGCAGGTATATACTATATACAGGAGGAGATGACACACAGATATATACTATATACAGGGGAGATGACACACAGGTATATACTATATACAGGAGGAGATGACATACAGGTATATACTATATATAGAAGGAGATGACATTCAGGTATATACTATATATAGGGGAGATGACACACAGCAGGTATATACTATATACAGGGGAGATGACATACAGGTATATACTATATACAGGAGATGACATACAGATGTATACTATATATAAGGGAGATGACAAACATGTATATACTGAGGTGATGAGGTGAAAATGAGAGGTGTGAGGTGAAAATGAAAAGGTGTGAGTGCAAAATGAGAGGAGTGAGGAAAAATAGTGGAGTGATCAGAAAATGACAGATGTGAGGTTGAAATGACAAGTGTTAGGGGGGAATGAGAGGAGTGAGGGAGAAAATGAGAGGTGTGAGGGAGAAAATGAGAGATGTGAGGGGGAAAATGAAAGATGTGATTGGGAAAATGAGAGGCGTGATGGGAAAATAAGAGAAGTGAGGTGCTATAACTAACCACAGATATTTACTATGCCCAGGCAACGCCAGGCTCTTCAGCTAGTATATATATATATATATATATATATATATATATATATATACCAGAAAAAGAAGATGAGGGCACTCACCGGTCTTCTTGAAGCCGGGAACGACGGAGCCGAAGCTCTGGTGAGCAGGGGAGAACAAGGATGACGGCCGTTTCGCGCTGTGCTTGCGCTTCTACGGGTCAGTCAGTGAAAGGGCAAGACAGCGGAAATATAGTGCCGGCCATGACACCTCCCTCCACCACCAAATCCCTCCCACAAAAAACTAAAATACACTCTATAAAAAGCACAAATTAAAACATTGTGACGCAATAAGCGTTCCTAGACTACACGATTTTAAGCTGATACAAGGAAACAAATAATAGACCAAATGATGAATGATGAATTCATGCGAACAATACAAGTATAAATGTATACAAAAGCGATATAAATAATAAATAATTTATTCCGCAGTCTGCAATTTATCATCTCAAACGAGAGCTGCCTCAATTAACCCTTTCATTAGAGAAAGATCTATCCTATCATTGAAGCCCAATGGCCCCATCGCATTACTGCGCATGATCCATCTGGCCTCGGCTCTAAGGAGTAAATTATCCAAATCGCCTCCTCTCGCCGGCAGAGTGACCTTTTCAATCCCCGCAAAGGTAAGACAACCTGAGCTCCCCCCATGTTTTTCTCTTACATGAGTGATCAAACGTGGCACCCCTTTGCCTACTCCTATCGATCTGCAATGTTCCCGGAAACGGATGAATAGCGGCCGTATAGTCTTCCCTATGTAGTAGAACCTGCATGGACAGAAGACCACGTAAACTACGTGGTCCGTCCTGCAGGTAATGAAATCTCTTACTACATGTGTTAGTGCCCCCATCCTAAGCACCCGGTCTATTGCGTGCTGATTGCAGAAAGTGCAGTGTCCGCACTTGAAGTTACCGCGCGGTACCACGGAGTTCAGCCAATTCTGATTGGGTTTGGTTAACCGGTTCCTTACCAGTTTATCTCTTAACCTAATACTTCTTTTATTAGCTATCAAGGGACCTCTGGCTACTACACTCGCCAGATCCTTGTCCTGTCCCAAGATATGCAAATTTCTCTTTATGGCCAACCTAATCTAGCGATCCATGCTACTGTATGCAAAGCAAAAATTAAATCTTTTACCTACCTCACCAGAGCTTCGGCTCCATCGTTCCCGGCCATGAATTTTATCTGGATGTATTGCTAATAAAAGTTTCGTATTTCAAGAAGACCGGTGAGTGCCCTCATCTTCTTTTTCATGTTTGGACTATACAACTGGCTGGTTTCTTGTCTAGAGGAGCACCTAAGGTCAGAAATTTCATGGCTGTTGATACCGCTGCCAAGCACCTAGGACGAGGTAGCAGTCTGGTTATTACCTCTGTGCATAAGACTGTGCCGCCCTGCTTGTTTTTTTTTTATATATACTATATACTGTAGGGACCGTGTTCTTTTCTTTGAATGCCTCTTTTTTTCTCCTGTAAACTCTGTGTTGATGCCTTTGCCCAAAAAGCTCTACTTTTGTCTCATCTGACCAGAGAACATTCTTCCAAAACGTTATAGGCCTTTTCAGGTAAGTTTTGGCAAACTCCAGCCTGGCTTTTTTATGTCTCGGGGTAAGAAGTGGGGTTTTCCTGGGTCTCCTACCATACAGTCCCTTTTCATTCAGACGCCGACGGATAGTACGGGTTGACACTGTTGTACCCTCGGACTGCAGGGCAGCTTGAACTTGTTTGGATGTTAGTCGAGGTTCTTTATCCAACATCCGCACAATCTTGCGTTGAAATCTCTTGTCAATTTTTCTTTTTCATCCACATCTAGGGAGGTTAGCCACAGTGCCATGGGCTTTAACCCCTTTACCCCCAAGGGTGGTTTGCACGTTATGGACCGGGCCAATTTTTACAATTCTGACCACTGTCCCTTTATGAGGTTATAACTCTGGAACGCTTCAACAGATCCCGGTGATTCTGACATTGTTTTCTCGTGACATATTGTACTTCATGATAGTGGTAAAATTTCTTTGATATTACCTGCGTTTATTTGTGAAAAAAATGGAAATTTGGCGAAAATTTTGAAAATTTCGCAATTTTCCAACTTTGAATTTTTATGCAATTAAATCACAGAGATATGTCACACAAAATACTTAATAAGTAACATTTCCCACATGTCTACTTTACATCAGCACAATTTTGGAACCAAAATTTTTTTTTGTTAGGGAGTTATAAGGGTTAAAATTTGACCAGCAATTTCTCATTTTTACAACACCATTTTATTTTAGGGACCACATCTCATTTGAAGTCATTTTGAGGGGTCTATATGATAGAAAATACCCAAGTGTGACACCATTCTAAAAACTGCACCCCTCAAGGTTCTCAAAACCACATTCAAGAAGTTTATTAACCCCTTCAGGTGCTTCACAGGAATTTTTGGAATGTTTAAATAAAAATTAACATTTAACTTTTTTTCACAAAAAAATTTACTTCAGCTCCAATTTGTTTTATTTTACCAAGGGTTGCAGGAGAAAATGGACCCCAAACGTTGTTGTACAATTTGTCCTGAGTACGCTGATACCCCATATGTGGGGGTTAACCACAGTTTGGGCGCATGGCAGAGCTCGGAAGGGAAGGAGCGCCATTTGACTTTTCAATGCAAAATTGACTGGAATTGAGATGGGACGCCATGTTGCGTTTGGAGAGCCACTGATGTGCCTAAACATTGAAACCCCCCACAAGTGACACCATTTTGGAAAGTAGACCCCCTAATGAACTTATCTAGAGGTGTGGTGAGCACTTTGACCCACCAAGTGCTTCACAGAAGTTTATAATGCAGAACAGAAAAATAAAAAATCATTTTTTTTCACAAAAATTATCTTTTCACCCCCAATTTTTTATTTTCCCAATGGTAAGAGAAGAAATTGGACCACAAACGTTGTGGCACAATTTGTCCTGAGTACTCTGATACCCCATATGTGGGGGTAAACCATTGTTTGGGCGCATGGGAGAGCTCGGAAGGGAAGGAGCGCCGTTTGACCTTTCAATGCAAAATTGACAGGAATTGAGATGGGACGCCATGTTGCGTTTGGAGAGCCACTGATGTACCTAAACATTGAAACCCCCCACAAGTGACACCATTTTGAAAAGTAGACCCCCTAAGGAACTTATCTAGATGTGTGGTGAGCACTTTGACCCAATAAGAGCTTCACAGAAGTTTATAATGCAGAGCCGTAAAAATAAAACAAAAATTTTTTCCCACAAAAATAATTTTTCAGCCCCCAGTTTTGTATTTTCCTGAGGGTAACAGGAGAAATTGGACCCCAAAAGTTGTTGTGCAATTTGTCCTGAGTGCGCTGATACCTTATATGTGGGGGAGAACCAGCGTTTGGGCGCATGGGAGGGCTCGGAAGGGAAAGAGCGCCATTTGGAATACAGACTTAGATGGAATGGTCTGCAGGCGTCACATTGTGTTTGCAGAGCCCCTAATGTACCTAAACAGTAGAAACCCCCCACAAGTGACCCCATATTGGAAACTAGACCCCCCAAGGAACTTATCTAGATGTGTTGTGAGAACTTTGAGCCCCCAAGTATTTCACTACAGTTTCTAACGCAGAGCCGTGAAAATAAAAAAAAAAAATTTCCCCTCAAAATTATTTTTTAGCCCCCAGTTTTGTATTTTCTCGAGGGTAAAAGGAGAAATTGGACCCCAAAAGTTGTTGTCCAATTTGTCCTGAGTGCGCTGATACCCCATATGTGGGGGGGAACCAGCGTTTGGGCGCATGGGAGGGCTCGGAAGGGAAGGAGCGCCATTTGGAATGCAGACTTAGATGGAATGGTCTGCAGGCATCACATTGCGTTTGCAGAGCCCCTAATATACCTAAACAGTAGAAACCCCCACAAGTGACCCCATATTGGAAACTAGACCCCCCCACGAACTTATCTAGATGTGTTGTGAGAACTTTGAGCCCCCAAGTGTTTCACTACAGTTTATAACGCAGAGCTGTGAAAATAAAAAATCTCTTTTTTTCCCACAAAAATTATTTTTTAACCCCCAGTTTTGTATTTTCCCAAGGGTAACAGGAGAAATTGGACCCCAAAAGTTGTTGCCCAATTTGTCCTGAGTACGCTGATACCCCATATGTTGGGGTAAACTCCTGTTTGGGCACACGGGAGAGCTCGGAAGGGAAGGAGCACTGTTTTACTTTTTCAATGCAGAATTGGATGGAATTGAGATCGGTCGCCATGTCGCGTTTGGAGATCCCCCTGATGTGCCTAAACAGTGGAAACCCCCCAATTATAACTGAAACCCTAATCCAAACACACCCCTAACCCTAATCCCAATGGTAACCCTAACCACACCTCTAACCCAGACACACCCCTAACCCTAATCCCAACCCTATTCCCAACCGCAAATGTAATCCAAACCCTAACCCTAACTTTAGCCCCAACCCTAACTGTAGCCCCAACCCCAACCCTAGCCCTAGCCCTAACCCTAACCTTAGCCCTAACCCTAGCCCTAGCCCTAACCCTAGCCCTAATGCTAACCCTAGCCCTAACCCTAGCCCTAACCCTAGCCCTAACCCTAGCCCTAGCCCTAACCCTAGCCCTAACCCTAGCCCTAACCCTAGCCCTAACCCTAGCCCTAACCCTAATGGGAAAATGGAAATAAATACATTTTTTTCATTTACTTTTATAGCGGGTTTTTTAGCGGATTTTTATGATTGGCAGCCGTCACACACTGAAAGACGCTTTTTATTGCAAAAAATATTTTTTGCGTTACCACATTTTGAGAGCTATAATTTTTCCATATTTTGGTCCACAGAGTCATGTGAGGTCTTGTTTTTTGCGGGACGAGTTGACGATTTTATTGGTAACATTTTCAGGCATGTGACATTTTTTGATCGCTTTTTATTCCGATTTTTGTGAGGAAGAATGACCAAAAAACAGCTATTCATGAATTTCTTTTGGGGGAGGCGTTTATACCGTTCCGTGTTTGGTAAAATTGATAAAGCAGTTTTATTCTTCAGGTCAGTACGATTACAGTGACACCTCATTTATATCATTTTTTTATGTTTTGGCGCTTTTATACGATAAAAACTATTTTACGGAAAAAATAATTATTTTTGCATCGCTTTATTCTCAGGACTATAACTTTTTTTTTTTTGCTGATGATGCTGTATGGCGGCTCGTTTTTTGCGGGACAAGATGACGCTTTCAGCGGTACCATGGTTATTTATATCCATCTTTTTGATCGCGTGTTATTCCACTTTTTGTTCGGCGGTATGATAATAAAGCGTTGTTTTTTGCCTCGTTTTTTTTTTTTTTCTTACGGTGTTTACTGAAGGGGTTAACTAGTGGGCCAGTTTTATAGGTCGGGCCGTTACGGACGCGGCGATACTAAATATGTGTACTTTTATTGTTTTGTTTTTTTTTATTTAGATAAAGAAATGTATTTATGGGAATAATATTTTTATTTTTTTTTCATTATTTTGGAATATTTTTTTTAATTTTTTTTTACACATTTGAAAATTTTTTTTTTTACTTTTTTACTTTGTCCCAGGGGGGGACATCACAGATCGGTGATCTGACAGTTTGCACAGCACTCTGTCAGATCACCGATCTGATAGGAGTGCAGGCTGCTTCACAGTGCCTGCTCTGAGCAGGCTCTGTGAAGCCACCTCCCTCCCTGCAGGACCCGGATCCGCGGCCATCTTGGATCCGGGGCTCGAGCAGGGAGGGAGGGAGGTGAGACCCTCGCAGCAACGCGATCACATCGCGTTGCTGCGGGGGGCTCAGGGAAGCATGCAGGGAGCCCCCTCCCTGCGCGGTGCTTCCCTGCACCGCCGGCACATCGCGATCATCTTTGATCGCGGTGTGCCGGGGGTTAATGTGCCGGGGGCGGTCTTTGACCGCTCCTGGCACATAGTGCCGGATGTCAGCTGCGATAGGCAGCTGACACCCGGCCGCGATCGGCGGCGCTCCCCCCGTGAGCGCTGCCGATCGCATATGACGTACTATTGCGTCCTTGGGAAGTAAAGCCCACCCCACATGGACGCAATAGTACGTCTAATGGCAGAAAGGGGTTAAACTTCTTGATGACACTGCGCACCGTAGACACAGGAACATTCAGGTCTTTGGAGATGGCCTTGTAGCCTTGAGATTGCCCATGCTTCCTCAAAATTTGGTTTCTCAATCCTCAGACAGTTCTTTGGTCTTCTTTCTTTTCTCCATGCTCAATGTGGTACACACAAGGACACAGGACAGAGGTTGAGTCAACTTTAATCCATGTCAACTGGCTGCAAGTGTGATTTAGTTATTGCCAACACCTGTTAGGTGCCACAGGTAAGTTACAGGTGCTGTTAATTACACAAATTAGAGAAGCATCACATGATTTTTGGAACAGTGCTAATACTTTTGTCCACCCCTTTTATGTTTGGTGTGGAATTATATCCAATTTGGCTTTAGGACAATTCTTTTTGTGTTTTTTAATTTAAGACAAATTAAATGAAGATAATAATACCAAATAATTTGTGTTTGCAATCATTTTCAGGAAGAAACTGAGTATTATCTGACAGAATTGACAGGGGTGTCAATACTTTTGGCCATGACTGTATGTATGTATGTATGTATGTATGTATGTATATGTAGGCACGTATGTATATGTATACATATATATATATATATGTCGGTATGTATATGTAAGCATGTATGTATGTATGTGAGTGTGTGTATATATATATATATATATATATATATATATATATATATATATACATACACACAATGAAAAAGAGTGGTATTCACCTGCGCTGTCTACAAAAACGAACAATATGATGAAAAATGGATGAATAAATGAATAAGAGAGCACTTACTTAATGAATAATCATTGGTTATGCAGTGGATGTTGTAATAGGTCCTTAAAGTACTACCAGAATCTTAGGGGAATGAGGAGAGAAAAAAAAAAAAGGTAAATGTTTGTATTGGTGAATATAGTGAGACTAAATAGATTTATAATATACTAGATGGCAGCCCGATTCTAAAGAATCGGGAGTCTAGAATCCATATATACTTTATTTATTCAAATGTAAGAATAATACAATTAATAAATAATAGTAAGAAAGAACAAAAAATGGCTGCACTCACCAGCTCTTGACAATTCTTGTTATTTAAGGTACAGTTACACAGGATCCATGAACATGCTTATGAGTGGAGGGATGAAAGACATCAGACGACAACTTTGCGTGTTGTGGCAAATGCTACAACAACGGTTCTTTGCTTAAGAACAATAATGTAAATAATAAATAATATGTCGGCGTCTTTTTGCTCTGCATTATTAGTATACTTTCTATCAGACCTAATCTTACGTGTGCCATCAGCAGCTTTGGGCTCTGTGTCATTAGTATCCTTACTATTAGAGCTCATGTTGGCTAAGCTAAACAGCTTTAAGCGTGGTGGTGGCAAACAACAGGTTAATAAGAGGCAGTGTCAGGTAGTAGGAAAATAGCCAGTTAATAATAGGCAATAGTTCTTTGCAAGAATGCAGATATTAATAAATAGGCAGTTTATATTGCAGAGAAATTGCTGGGCAATAATGAACAATGTCCTTATGTGGCAAATAATAGAGCAATATACCCAATGTGGCAAAGAAGAGGTTAATAAACGGCAGTCTCTCAGTATAACAGTCAGTGAATAATAGGCAGTATATGGAGAAAACACCAAACAAAAGTTCAAAATTGGTGTGAAAATGTCACTGAACCACTTCACAACTAAATATATACAGTGGGGCAAAAAAGTATTCAGTCAGTCAGCAATAGTGCAAGTTCCACCACTTAAAAAGATGAGAGGCGTCTGTAATTTACATCATAGGTAGACCTCAACTATGGGAGACAAGCTGAGAAATAAAAATCCAGAAAATCACATTGTCTGTTTTTTTAACAATTTATTTGCATATTACGGTGGAAAATAAGTATTTGGTCAGAAACAAACAATCAAGATTTCTGGCTCTCACAGACCTGTAACTTCTTCTTTAAGAGTCTCCTCTTTCCTCCACTCATTACCTGTAGTAATGGCACCTGTTTAAACTTGTTACCAGTATAAAAAGACACCGGTGCACACCCTCAAACAGTCTGACTCCAAACTCCACTATGGTGAAGACCAAAGAGCTGTCAAAGGACACCAGAAACAAAATTGTAGCCCTGTACCAGGCTGGGAAGACTGAATCTGCAATAGCCAACCAGCTTGGAGTGAAGAAATCAACAGTGGGAGCAATAATTAGAAAATGGAAGACATACAAGACCACTGATAATCTCCCTCGATCTGGGGCTCCACGCAAAATCCCACCCCGTGGGGTCAGAATGATCACAAGAACGGTGAGCAAAAATCCCAGAACCACGCGGAGGGACCTAGTGAATGAACTGCAGAGAGCTGGGACCAATGTAACAAGGCCTACCATAAGTAACACACTATGCCACCATGGACTCAGATCCTGCAGTGCCAGACGTGTCCCAATGCTTAAGCCAGTACATGTCCGGGCCCGTCTGAAGTTTGCTAGAGAGCATTTGGATGATCCAGAGGAGTTTTGGGAGAATGTCCTATGGTCTGATGAAACCAAACTGGAACTGTTTGGTAGAAACACAACTTGTTGTGTTTGGAGGAAAAAGAATACTGAGTTGCATCCATCAAACACCATACCTACTGTAAAGCATGGTGGTGGAAACATCATGCTTTGGGGCTGTTTCTCTGCAAAGGGGCCAGGACGACTGATCCGGGTACATGAAAGAATGAATGGGGCCATGTATCGTGAGATTTTGAATGCAAACCTCCTTCCATCAGCAAGGGCATTGAACATGAAACGTGGCTGGGTCTTTCAACATGACAATGATCCAAAGCACACCGCCAGGGCAACGAAGGAGTGGCTTCGTAAGAAGCATTTCAAGGTCCTGGAGTGGCCTAGCCAGTCTCCAGATCTCAACCCTATAGAAAACCTTTGGAGGGAGTTGAAAGTCCGTGTTGCCAAGCGAAAAGCCAAAAACATCACTGCTCTAGAGGAGATCTGCATGGAGGAATGGGCCAACATACCAACAACAGTGTGTGGCAACCTTGTGAAGACTTACAGAAAACGCTTGACCTCTGTCATTGCCAACAAAGGATATATTACAAAGTATTGAGATGAAATTTTGTTTCTGACCAAATACTTATTTTCCACCATAATATGCAAATAACATGTTAAAAAAAACAGACAATGTGATTTTCTGGATTTTTTTTCTCAGTTTGTCTCCCATAGTTGAGGTCTACCTATGATGTAAATTACAGACGCCTCTCATCTTTTTAAGTGGTGGAACTTGCACTATTGCTGACTGACTAAATACTTTTTTGCCCCACTGTATAGTTTTGGTAAATGGTATTATCATTTCTTTGACGAAATTCGGCAGGAGCTTGAAGAGCAACGTCACTGGGCCCGCCTCCACGCAGTAGAAACTTGCTGTGAGGTAAAAATTCAAAAATCACACCAAAATGGCGGGCGGAGTGTGTCACAGTACGGCACGTTTCTGATTGGTCGCTCGCAGCAGGCGGCAACCAATCAGACACTGGACACTGTTGACGTCACTTATCTCCGGACATTAGCTCCGGACATTAGCTCCGGACATTAGCTCCGGACAAAGCCACGGAAGTTGGCACAAATTGCAGGAAGTAGTATTCTAGGCAATTATATATTAGATACTCACTCAGATATTAAATGGAAATGTGCAATGAAGAGATGTGATCCCTGTGTATCTGCAATTGATGCGGGTATTATGATGACCGCGGTTGCTTAATCTTCAGAGGTTTATAGTAGATGCCCCTGCTTAAATGAATGTACAACCTTTATAGGTGTGGTTTTAAATAAATGCGGTCTAGTTTTCCCAGTACACAATAAACTTACTGCTGGTGGGAGTAGCGCAGGATTCCGTTAGGTTAAGGTAGTAAGATGACCATCAGGTGCTGGCTGACAAGGACTACTGTGATTAGAATTGATTGCCCATATGTTGAGATGAGGAGAAATGCTCCCCTAGTATGTTGGAGCACTGATATGCCACAATTGCTATGTGCATATAAAATATGCTGTACTCACTGCGGCGCTGAGTGCGGAGGGAAGCGGTTCCGGAAAGTCTGAGCCACCGCTAGGTGCACCGCTATGACAGAGAGGTGGGTTAAGGAGAAAGTGGCGACAGAAGCCGTGCGACCGCGAGACCTCGCGTGCCCCGGCCGGATGCAGCGCTGAGGTAGCGGTCGGAGAGGGTGGGTGGAGCTGCTGGTGACGTCACCACGCTACGGGGCTAAAGAGGACAGATGTGCTAGAATAGCTAGTCAGCAAACCAATGCATTTCAAGGGCTCTGGCCCTCTTCATCAGGGTTAATGCTGACCGCATGTCTTCCTGCTTCTTTTATAGCGATATGCCCTCCCCTCCTATGTGTAATTGCTGCCAGTGCTGATTTCAATTAGTGAATCATATCTTTGATTGGATGATTGTTTGTGCACCAATGCAGAAAGTTGTTGATATGTAGTTAGCTGTGGAACTCAATTGAATTGTCTGTTGGTTGGGAATTAAAGTGTATAAACAGGTAAATTAAGAACTGGGAAAGTATTTAAAAGGGGAAAAAAACTCTTTATTGATTATAGTGAAAAGCTTAAAAAGTATATCTGTATATACTGCATTTAAAAATGAAAGTACTAATAAAATCTTGTCTCTTAATTAGACTGACTGAACATATAACCACATCAGTATGTGTGGAGTTATAAATGTACACAAATATTAAGAATACATAAAATGTGTCATTTCATGTATGAAATATAAAATTTTAGGGCTCTATAACCCTTGTTAGACACTTGCCTCTATGTATAGTCACCCATTAATAATGTTAGCCTGGGGTATTTGTCGAGCTCCATCGTTTTAGCCTGTGTTCAAAACGGATGATGTTATTATTGACCCAGCTACTGCTGCCAGCCTCATGAGGGTCAGAATTTGGCCAAATGACACGTCAAAAAAAGGCATAAAGTTCAATTTCCTGATTTACCACCCAAAGGTCGCACGGCTTCTGCCGCCACTTTCTCCTTAACCCACCGCTCTATCATAGCGGTACACCTAGCGGTGGCTCAGACTTTCCGGAACCGCTTCCCTCCGCACTCAGCGCCGCAGTGAGTACAGCATATTTTATGTGCACATAGCAATTGTGGCATATTAGTGCTCCAACATACTAGGGGAGCATTTCTCCTCATCTCAACATATGGGCAATCAATTCTAATCACAGTAATCCTTGTCAGCCAGCACCTAATGGTCATCTTACAGAGAAATCCCAAGAATTAAAAGTTAATTTTTATTCATATAATCTTATAAAGTATTCAATACCAACTATGTGCACAACCACACCATCACCAAGATTAATAACAAACCATAGGACCCCCGCAGATAGGAAGTCTGAGTGCAGCTAGTATAATAGGGTATCTGGGTAATTTCTATTGACCCACCATTTGTTTTGAATTGCACTGTATACTTGCCCTTTCTATTCCCTGTCCCAGTAGGGCCTACTAGGGGTAGCAGGGATAGTCGACGAGGAGCGGGGGCGCCATTGCGCAGGTGTTATAGGGTGCCAACCTCCGCTGTTTAGGTAGGGTGTTTTTTAGTCTAATGTAGGGATTGGCACTAACCTGGCCTTTTCTATGGTTTGTTATTAATCTTGGTGATGGTGTGGTTGTGCACATAGTTGGTATTGAATACTTTTATAAGATTATATGAATAAAAATTAACTTTTAATTCTTGGGATTTCTCTGTGAGCTTTTCTATATATACCCAAGGTCGTAAAGTTTTTTTCTCTGTGAAAATTGTTTTTTGCTTACATGGCAGGTTTTCTCGCGGGGCCAATCAATAGGGAGTCATGGGCATTTGATGCCAGGGACGTTTTTTGTGATCCCAAAGGGACGAGCGATCCAGCTAGAACACCAGATCTAAAAGATCTATTTAACGAGTTGACAAATTGTTATAGGGATAACATCAAGTCCTGGTGGGAAGTACAGTCATTGGAAAATTATATTAAGACCAAGATTGTACCCAAGGGCTTGAGATTGAATATTATTCCGGCACGTAGAGCAAGGACACCCGAACTATTACATAAGTGGAGAAACGAACTAATAGAAAGCTCGATAAGGTTCATGCAGATTCTTTTACAGGAAGAGAAAAACACATTTGACAGAACGAGCAAGAAGTTGACTGATTTAATTGAGAACATCAGTAAACATAAAAGTGACCCGGACTTCAATAGGAGGGAATCCACATTACAGACTAATATTGAGAGGTTTCAGACAGATATAAAAGAGAGGAAGCATAAACAATTTAGTCGTGATAATTGGGATTTTAAAGAGAACAGAGTTTTTGGGTTCCTCTCGGAGGAGGGATTATCCCAAAGAGGGGAATCATCGAGTTTATCCTCATCTGAGGCTGAAACATCAGATAGTGAAAGAAGTGATTTCTTTAAAAATCCCAACTCTGTTTCAACTTTTAGACCTCGTAGAGAAAGATGGGGAAAATCAGGAGGAAAAAAGAGATATGGTCCATCAAGGGGTGGAGGAAATTATCAAACATCATATACGGGACATATGACCACCTCTGGATCGTTGGCAGCTCCTTCTCCTGTATTCTCCTCCTCGTCCTCTTTTTTAGAGAGGCGACCGCTCCCTTATCAACTGAGGGAGCGTCTGGGAGCCCCTCGATATTGAAGGACAATAGGATTGTAAACCTGTCATGCCATGACCTTTCGGATGTTGAGAGGACAGTCTTGGAAAAAGGTCTGGATTTTGTGCCAACTAACAGGTTCAACGAATTTGAATGGGTGAAAGATATTAACCTTTTTGCTCGTAAATTAAAATGGAGGAAATTTTTCAAAAATCATGATGAAGCTGAATGTGTGTCCTTGGGTGTAGACATGACAGAGTTATCTGATATAAGAGTTCTTACGGAGATGCTGGAGGAGAGCACTAGGCCTTTGGGTATGGGCCCTTTTACTAAGCTGAAGCCTAATAGTAAGAGGATGCCACCTTTGTCTACAAACACCAGTATTGATATCTTTACGCAATTAGTGTTGGCTGATCTAAAAAAATTGAACACTAAAGAGAGAAAATATAAGTCAAATTTATCTTATAATGAAAGGAGGGCTTTGGACTCTCTGCCTGAGAAAAAAGAACTGGTGTTTAAACAATCAGACAAAGGTGGCAACCTTGTTATCCTTGACTGTGACAAGTATAGAGACATGTGTTTGAGGTTATTGAAGGATGAGTCAACGTATGGGTTACTCCGGAAAGATCCCACAGAGACATTTAACTTAGAGTTGGGTCACCTGTTATAAGAGGCATGTGAGGGTGGGTTGATATCCATAAGCGAAAAGAACTTTATGACACAAAGGACGCCAACTATACCTGTGTTCTATGCTCTACCAAAGTTGCATAAAGGGCTAAAACCCCTGAAAGGACGACCAATAGTCTCAGGTAATGATTCCATCACGCAAAATTGCGGTATCTATATTGATAAAGTTCTGAGAGATTTCATAACGGCCCTACCATCATATATACGTGACACCTCGGACCTGCTGATGAGGATAGAAGATATTATTGTGGACACAGATACCCTCTTGGCATCTATCGATGTTGAGGCTTTATACAGCAGTATACCTCACATTATGGGTCTACAGGCTGTAGATTTCTTTCTTAGGTCCAGAGGGGTTCAGTTTACTGAACATAATCGATTTGTTAATCGCCTCCTCCATTTCATTCTAACACACAATTACTTCCTCTTTGAGGGGAAGCTCTACCACCAGCTCAGGGGCACAGCTATGGGCAGTCCATGTGCCCCTACTTATGCTAATTTGCTCCTGGGCTGGTGGGAGGACACGGTGGTCTTCAGTGAGGAGAATCTGTCTAGATGGGGCCCCCAGATAATTTTCTGGGGGCGCTATATTGATGATGTCCTGATTCTGTGGTCAGGAGATGTGGCCTCTTTTAATGTCTTTGTTAAGGGTCTAAATAATAACAGCATGGGCCTCAGCTTTACCTCCGAGATCAATGGCGATAAAATTAACTTTCTGGATGTCACAATTAGCAAGGAGAGGGATGGGCACTTAGCCACCACCATCTACAGGAAACCCACCTCGACAAATAATCTTTTGAATTGGAACAGTCATCATCCATATGGGCTCAGGAGGGGGATACCCAAAGGGCAGTATATGAGAGCAAAAAGAAACTGTTCATCTGACGCCTCCTTTTATACTGAGACACGAGATCTAAAAAATAGATTTCTTGAAAGAGGGTACCCTATGAAAGTACTTCGTGAGGCCTTTAAACAGGTTGAGACCGTACCAAGAACTAATCTATTACATCCTGTAAGTAAGGTTGATGAGGACCCTCCTCTGAGACTCATTGGAATGTTTGATGACTGTTCCAATGAGGTGAGAGACATCATTAAGAAATATTGGGATATCTTATTGGCAGACACAGACATAAAAGACTGCCTCCCGGAAACACCTATGATCACCTATAGAAAAGGAAGATCTCTTAAGGATCAACTTGTACACAGTGTTTTCTCATGCCCCCAAAAAAGTGGGACATGGCTGGATAAGAGACAGTTTGGGACTTTTCGATGTGGAACCTGTTCCTTTTGTGATTATCTAGATACTGGTAATCGTTTTTCCAGTGCGAAAACAGGTCAGGTGTTTGAGAGCAGACATTTTGCAAATTGCAAAACAAGTGGAGTTGTATATCTGTTTAAGTGTACTTGCCCACTAAATTATGTGGGGAAAACAAAAAGGGAGTTGAGAAGAAGGATAGGTGATCACCTGGGTGACATTAGACATGCCAGGGATACCCCAATATCTAGACATGTTCGGATGGTACATCATAGTGATCTCAAGTCTTTTACTTTCTGTGCCGTAGAAGTGGTAGTCCCTTCTATTAGGGGCGGTGACTGGGATCGAAAGATCTTACAAAAGGAATTGAAGTGGATCCATAGATTGGATACGGTCTTCCCGAATGGGTTGAACGAACAAATGAACTTTGGCTGTTACCTATGACTCCATTATCAGTTGATGTTATTTTGGCAATGAGAAAATCTGCACCATCGACCCTGAAATGGGTCTGTTTGGTTTATAAATATCTGTCTGAGATTTCTTGGACCTAATATCTGTCATTACCTGTGGAAATATCTTGTCTACGGAAGTTATCTGGGGGTGTGTGCGTCTTGAGATTTTGTCACTGTATAGACATGTATTTTAAAAATATGTTTGCCCACCTATGATATATAAACTAAAAATGTCACATTATGAGCATCATGTCAATACTGACGGTCTTAGAGCGGTGGGTGACAAAATAAGGCGCCAGCGGGACATTAATTATGCGTATAATATCAATGATGCCATATGGTAGGCGCAAGCACAATTATAGCGCTGTGGTAAGAATTTATCTGACTGATTGTGCGTGGTGCTTGATATTTGGGAATTTGATTATGATATTATTTTTACAATATTAATCGTGCATGCATTGTTTACATCTTAATTAATGTCTGTGCTATCATATTTAACCAATATTCCTTATGATTAATCGCACTGAGCGTGCGTATTCTATCGGCACTTATGCACTAGTCTTAGTGGCGCTTTTACCTGGTTGGAGGAGAGTAGGTTGCCCTGTTTTTCTTAATTATGCCGTAATTTGGCGAATGCGCTTGGGTATGTGTCATTGTGAGGGTATTATTTCTATGGCACCAATAAAATATGTGCTCATTGCGCGTGCGCTGTCATACGGTGTCCGCATCACTATAGTTATTCAGTATCCCTTTTGATTATATCTACTGAGCATGCGTTTACATCACTATGGTTACTCTGTGTCCCTTGTGATTATACATACTGAGCATGCGTACGTTATCGGCGCTATAGACTGGTTGTAAATGGCGCCTCAGACAATCTGGGAAGGCCCTCCGAATGTTTATTGCGTAATGATCGGCGCATGCGCAGTACGGTTCAGGGATGATAATTATCCCTTGCTTAGTAATAGGGGCTCTATTTGGTGCCTCTGCGCACGCGTATTGGGCGCATTATACGTCACAGGATGCATGACCTCCTCTCGGCTGTATTACCGGAAGTACTTGGGATACGCACGCCGGTAAGCAGCTGTGCCCGCTTTTGTTAAGTGTTCAGCCTTTAAAACGCACACGCTATGACATATGTCTGGGAGCACCATATCCACGAGGGATCGACCCGATGGTGATGCAGACTATCTGGCTCACCGGCACCATTTATGAAGGAAGCTAAGTAACCCTATATGTATATCTGATAAACTCCTGATGAACCTCTGGTTATATGCGGAGGGGAAACGCGTTGAGTTTGAAAAAGGGGATACCATGGTTGTTTTCTTGTTCAAATGATTATATGATGGGATTTTGGGAGGATTGTGTCCTTTTAGTATGTGCCTATACTCTTGATCATTGACATCTAAAACGTGGGAGGTCATTTTACCTGTGAGTCATTGAACTGTATGATCTCCTATACTGTGTATTATTTGGTATTTACTTATTACATACATGCTAATTTAGGCAACTTGAGAATAAGTGGAGTATGAATGATCAGCACTGTCTATATGAAAAGGACACCCCATTTTCAACTGGGTATCACATATCCTCGTGATATATTTATATAGCATCCTGCCTGCCCTCTAGCCTAGGGTAAGATTAGTGTAGCCATCGTGGAGCGGGGGCACCATTAGTATTTAGGGTGCCGACCCCCGCAGATAGGAAGTCTGAGTGCAGCTAGTATAATAGGGTATCTGGGTAATTTCTATTGACCCACCATTTGTTTTGAATTGCACTGTATACTTGCCCTTTCTATTCCCTGTCCCAGTAGGGCCTACTAGGGGTAGCAGGGATAGTCGACGAGGAGCGGGGGCGCCATTGCGCAGGTGTTATAGGGTGCCAACCTCCGCTGTTTAGGTAGGGTGTTTTTTAGTCTAATGTAGGGATTGGCACTAACCTGGCCTGTCCTATGGTTTGTTATTAATCTTGGTGATGGTGTGGTTGTGCACATAGTTGGTATTGAATACTTTTATAAGATTATATGAATAAAAATTAACTTTTAATTCTTGGGATTTCTCTGTGAGCTTTTCTATATATACCCAAGGTCGTATAGTTTTTTTCTCTGTGAAAATAATGGTCATCTTACTACCTTAACCTAACGGAATCCTGCGCTACTCCCACCAGCAGTAAGTTTATTGTGTACTGGGAAAACTAGACCGCATTTATTTAAAACGACACCTATAAAGGTTGTACATTCATTTAAGCAGGGGCATCTACTATAAAGCTCTGAAGATTAAGCAACCGTGGTCATCACAATACCCGCATCAATTGCAGATACACAGGGATCACGTCTCTTCATTGCACATTTCCATTTAATATCTGAGTGAGTATATATTATAAATCTATTTAGTCTCACTATATTCACCAATACAAACATTTACCCTTTTTTTTTTCTCTCCTCATTCCCCTAAGATTCTGGTAGTACTTTAACCCCTTTCTGACCTCGGACGGGATAGTACGTCTGAGGTCAGATCCCCTGCTTTGATGCAGGGCTCCGCGGTGAGCCCGCATCAAAGCCGGGACATGTCAGCTGTTTTGAACAGCTGACATGTGCCCGTAATAGGCGCGGGCAGAATCGCGATCTGCCCGCACCTATTAACTAGTTAAATGCCGCTGTCAAACGCAAACAGCGGCATTTAACTACAGCTTCCGGCCGGGCGGCCGGAAATGACGTCATCGCCGACCCCCGTCACATGATCGGGGTCGGCGATGCGTCAGGATGGTAACCATAGAGGTCCTAGAGACCTCTATGGTTACTGATCACCGGTGGCTGTGAGCGCCACCCTGTGGTCGGCGCTCACAGCACACCTGCAATTCTGATACATAGCAGCGAACATCAGATCGCTGCCATGTAGCAGAGGCGATCGTGCTGTGCCTGCTTCTAGCCTCCCATGGAGGCTATTGAAGCATGGCAAAAGTTAAAAAAAAAGTTAAAAAAATAAAAAAAATATAAAAGTTTAAATCACCCCCCTTTCGCCCCAATCAAAATAAATCAATAAAAAAAAATCAAATCTACACATATTTGGTATCGCCGCGCTCAGAATCGCCCGATCTATCAATTAAAAAAAAGCATTAACCTGATCGCTAAACGGCGTAGCGATAAAAAAAAAATTGAAACGCCAGAATTACGGTTTTTAGGTCGCCGCGACATTGCATTAAAATGCAATAACGGGCGATCAAAAGAACGTATCTGCACCAAAATGCTATCATTAAAAACGTCATCTCGGCACGCAAAAAATAAGCCCTCAAACGACCCCAGATCACGAAAAATGGAGACGCTACGAGTATCGGAAAATGGCGCAATTTTTGGGAATTTTTTTTCACCACTTAGATAAAAAATAACCTAGTCATGTTAGGTGTCTATGAACTTGTACTGACCTGGAGAATCATAATGGCAGGTCAGTTTTAGCATTTAGTGAACCTAGAAAAAAAGCCAAACAAAAAACAAGTGTGGGATTGCACTTTTTTTGCAATTTCACCGCACTTGGAATTTTTTTCCCGTTTTCTAGTACATGACATGCTAAAACCAATGATGTCGTTCAAAAGTACAACTCGTCCCGCAAAAAATAAGCCCTCACATGGCCAAATTGACGGAAAAATAAAAAAGTTATGGCTCTGGGAAGGAGGGGAGTGAAAAACGAACACGGAAAAACTAAAAATCCCAAGGTCATGAAGGGGTTAAGGACCTATTACAACATCCACTGCATAACCAATGATTACTCATTAAGTAAGTGCTCTCTTATTCATTTATTCATCCATTTTTCATCATATTGTTCGTTTTTGTAGACAGCGCAGGTGAATACCACTGTCACAATCACAAGCAGCACTCTGCATTCAGTCATTTTGTTTCCCCACTAGGGACTATCAGGATCGCCAGTGCTTTTTACTTTCTTTTTTAGTATATATATATATATATATATATATATATATATATATATATACACAGTACAGACCAAAAGTTTGGACACACCTTCTCATTTAAAGATTTTTCTGTATTTTATGACTATGAAAATTGTACATTCACACTGAAGGCATCAAAACTATGAATTAACACATGTGGAATTATATACTTAACAAAAAAGTCTGAAATAACTGAAATTATGTCTTATGTCATAGGTTCTTCAAAGTAGCCACCTTTTGCTTTGATGACTGCTTTGCACACTCTTGGCATTCTCTTGATGAGCTTCAAGAGGTAGCCACCAGAAATGGTCTTCCAACAATCTTGAAGGAGTTCCCAGAGATGCTTAGCACTTGTAGGCCATTTTGCCTTCACTCTGCGGTCCAGCTCACCCTAAACCATCTCGAATGGGTTCAGGTCATCTGGCGTAGCACCCCATTATTCTCCTTCTTGGTCAAATAGCCCTTACACAGCCTGGAGGTGTGTTTGGGGTCATTGTCCTGTTGAAAAATAAATGAAGGTCCAACTAAACGCAAACCGAATGGAATAGCATGCTGCTGCAAGATGCTGTGGTAGCCATGCTGGTTCAGTATGCCTTCAATTTTGAATAAATCCCCAACAGTGTCACCAGCAAATCACCCCCACACCATCACACCTCCTCCTCCATGCTTCACGGTGGGAACCAGGCATGTAGAGTCCATCCGTTCACCTTTTCATGCGTCGCACAAGGACACGTTGGTTGGAACCAAAGATCTCAAATTTGAACTCATCCGACCAAAACACAGATTTCCACTGGTCTAATGTCCATTCCTTGTGTTCTATTGCCCAAAGAAGTGTCTTCTACTTGTTGCCTGTCCTTAGCAGTGGTTTCCTAGCACCTATTTTACCATGAAGGCCTGCTGCACAAAGTCTCCTCTTAACAGTTGTTGTTGAGATGTGTCTGCCGCTAGAACTCTGTGTGGCATTGACCTGGTCTCTAATCTGAGCTGCTGTTAACCTGCGATTTCAGAGGCAGGTGACTCAGATAAACTTATCCTCAGAAGCAGAGGTGACTCTTGGTCTTCCTTTCCTGGGACAGTCCTCATGTGAGCCAGTTTATTTGTAGCGCTTGATGGTTTTTGTCACTGCACTTGGGGGCACTTTCAAAGTTTGCCCTGACTGACCTTCATTTCTTAAAGTCAGAAGAGGCAATTTGCATATTATATTTCCCAGAGGAGCATTGTACGGCAAATAAGCCTCCTTACCTTGACAAGCCAGAGATGGTATGTCACTCTCCATAAGGAGAAACGATACCCCTTAGACCCCAGTCCAGAGCCTCTCACCTAGCCAAATTAGTTCTCATGCTTCGCACTGACGAGGGCCAACAGCCCGAAACACCGTGTCTGCGAATTGAGATACTAATTTGGCTTTTATCCTAAGTCATATTGCACGACTCGTTAAAGAGTTGATTGTGACTTGTAGGATCGCTACTTCCAACAGGTGGCGCTATAGAGTTTAAGTCCTCTTTTTCTCAGAAGAGGCAATTTGCATAAAGTAATGATGGCCCCTCGTTTTTCTTTACTTAGCTGCTTTTTTCTTGCCATAATACAAATTCTAACAGTCTATTCAGTAGGAATATCAGCTGTGTATCCACCAGACCTCTGCACAACACAACCGATGGTCCCAACACCATTTATAAGGCAAGACATTCCACTTATTAAACCTGACAGGGCACACCTGTGAAGTGAAAACCATTCCCGGTGACTACTTCTTGAAGCTCATCAAGAGAATGCCAAGAGTGTGCAAAGCAGTCATCAAAGCAAAAGGTGGCTACTTTGAAGAACCTAGAATATAAGACATAATTTCAGTTGTTTCACACTGTTTTGATAAGTATATAATTCCACATGTGTTAATTCATAGTTTTGATGCCTTCAGTGTGAATGTACAATTTTCATAGTCATGAAAATACAGAAAAATCTTTAAATGAGAAGGTGTGTCCAAACTTTTGGTCTGTACTAATATATATATAGATATATATGTCTGTATGTATATGTAGGCATGTATGTACAGTATGTATATATATATATATTTGAATACATATATATATATATATATATATATATATCAGTATATATATATATATATATATTTGAATCTTGAATCTATATGTCTGTATGTATGTATATGTAGGCGTGTGTGTGTATATATATATATATATATATATATATATATATATATATATATATATATATATATATATATGTCTGTATGTATATGTAGGCATGTATGTATGTATGTGTGTGTGTATGTGTGTGTGTATATATATATATATATATATATATATATGTGTGTCTGTATGTATATGTAGGCATGTATGTATGTATATATATATATGTCTGCATGTATATGTAGGCATGTATGTGTGTGTGTATATATATATATATATATATATATTATGTATATGTAGGCATGTATGTATGTATGTACAGTATGTATGTATGTGTATATATATAATATATACACATATACATACATACAACTGAGCCGTGTGTGTGTGTGTAAGGCAGAGCTAAGCTGAGATGTGTGTACAAAGTACGTGGAGCCATATGTGTCCAACATATACAGAACAGGCTGGGAAGGGCCCAATAACCATGGACCTTCCCAGCCTGATAATATAAGCCCACAGCTGTCTGCTTTACCTTTGCTGGTTATCAAACATAGAGGTGACCCCACTTGATTTTTTTCATGTAATTATTTACTAGGTTATAAGATGTACAGTAAGCAACACACGGAAAGCACTATTAATATATCTCATGGATATCTACAGTCTATATTACTCCATATCTGCCTATTTAGCCATTTAGATCTTTGCCCATCTTTAACACATAAAAATCTGTCATTTCAATTCTACATTCTTGTGATCTGTGCTGCCAGAAAAACAAAGACATGTCTACGTGTGGGTCACATGGACACGGACGTGTGCGCAGCCTCATAGATTATAATGGGTACGTGTTGATTCATGTGTCGTATACGTGTGAAATCGGATGCCTTATGTATAGGAGACACTAACATGTGAAGGGACCTAATGTGCCTGGTTGGCACATGGAAAGGTAGGACCTATAGTGGTTAGGGACCCTATTAAAAGGTCACCTTGACGTGGTTGGATAGCTTTTGCACTCTGTGATAAAAAAAAAAAATGCTAATTAAGTACCTTACATTTTTAACATTTTCAGCAATATTGGAGTACATGTATTCATTAGTCACACCGTGTTTGTATATGTTCAAGCTAAAAGCTTCTTGAGGTGTATCAAACAAATGGGTGGACCTGAGTGTTACTACTTGCACCCTAACCCACCAAAAGGGCAATATATATTATGGGAGTTCAATATCCAATTCACAACAAAGCCGAAGAATAAAAATTAAATAAATAATGGTGTCAATTCCCCCTACTCACCCCCAAGGACCAGAGCGTGAACCATTAAAGATAGTGTGGGGAATAGCACCATCTAGTGTGTACAAAGGAGAATTACAGGTATATAATTACATGTCAATGACAAAGACTGTTACTTTTATAATTAAGTAGCTATAGTGTTGGATCAAAAAAATAGAGATTCAATACAAAAATAGTTAATATATTATAAAGTGCAAAAAATTAAAGTGCAGACAAATTCAAGTCCTATATGGGACTTAAAGAGTTTCTATATACCATGTAATCAAAACATACGTATGTTTACACAATATACACAAATGTAAGTCTGAGCTACCTAAATATGGACAGCAGCAGTATGGTCTCACATTTGCGAATATACGAATGTTTGCATACACGCGCATACCATTGGAAATACAGACCAATGCAGGTCGCTGCAGTGAGGGTATAAATGGTTTAAATATAACCCTTTGAATGCAACCATACACCTCCTCTTCATATACGGTTACAGGTGAACCAAGGCTTATAGAAAATGGAAGCAAGTGGAGAGGAATCAGCATAAAGTAGATATCATATGTAACAAAGGTAAGTTTACCACAGATCCCTTTAACGCCCGTTTCACCAGAATGGCTTCATCAGAAACCCTCGGATGCTGAAGTCAGCTACCGGCTTCAGGAGACAACGAGGCCCGGCAAGATGGCGAGGAGAGTGTAGACTAGGAGCATTTATTGCTTTATTTTTCCCATTGAATAACAGAGGCACCAAAAGAGTGGGGAACATATACCAGGATGAGGGACATATACCGGGATGTGGCCCAGAATAAGGGACATATACCAGAATGGGAGACATATACCAGGAAGGGGCCCAGGATAAGGGACATACGAGGGGCGATCCAAAAGTAATGATAATCGGTTATTTCTATTGCACACAGAAATTAAAATAAAATGTTTTCTTCTCTCTTAGGTACCCACTAGTCCAGGAAAAAAAAATTACTTAAATAGACCACGATTCCCGGGAGCTACATTCATTTGAATATGAACTGCCGAGGAGTGAACATCAAAATGGAAAAAAACGAGCTCAGAGCTTTCATCAAATACCTCTGCTTGAAAAAAATAACTACCAAAGACATACACAGCGACTTGGTGGAAACATTGGGGGACTCTTCTCCTCCATATTCCACAGTTGCACGCTGGGCCAAGGAATTTAAGCTGGGAAGAACATCGACGGAAAATGAACATCGTGAAGGACGCCCATCCACGTCTCTCAATGAAGAAAACGTGAAAAAAGTTGAAGAAGTTGTATTGGCAGATCGAAGAGTGACTATCAGGCATGGAGCTGAGGTCACAGGGATCTCATATGGTAGTATTCAAAGAATCCTTGCAAAAGAATTGCATCTCCGCGCGTTGGGTGCCAAAAATGTTAACCGACGAACAAAAGAAGAAACGAGTTGACATTTCAATAGCAAATCTCGAAAAGTTCCAAGCAGACAAGGAAAATTTTTTGTCACGTTTTTTGACCATGGACGAGACCTGGATCCACCACTTTGATCCCGAAACTAAACAACAATCGATGACGTGGAAACGAGCCGACGCCGAAGAAATTCAAAGTGTCAAGCTCAGCAGGGAAGGTTATGGCGTCCGTTTTTTGGGACGCTGAAGGAATTATTATGGTGGACTATTTGGAGAAGGGAGCCACTATTACGGGCTCCTACTACGCAGAACAAATAAGAAGATTGCGAGAGGCTATCAAGGAGAAAAGGCGTGGCAAACTGCGGGCTGGAGTGTTGTTTCACCAAGATAACGCGCCGGCTCACAAAGCTGCTGTTGCCATGGCTACCATTCAAGAAGCGGGCTTTGAACTGGTGGAACACCCCCCCTATTCACCAGATCTAGCCCCCAGTGACTTCTTTCTCTTTCCTCGGCTCAAGGAACACCTCCGGGGCAAGAAAGTTGACGACAATAGCGACGTGATAACCGCTGTTGGGGATTTTTTTGAGGGTCAAGATCAAGAATTTTTTTCGAAGGGAATTCTAAGTTTAGAAAAGAGATGGACTAAATGTATAGACTTGTTAGGAGACTATGTAGAAAAATAAATTTAATAATAATAATAATAATAATAATAATAATAATTTTATTTATATAGCGCCAACATATTCCGCAGCGCTTTACAAATTATAGAGGGGACTTGTACAGACAATAGACATTACAGCATAACAGAAATACAGTTCAAAACAGATACCAGGAGGAGTGAGGGCCCTGCTCGCAAGCTTACAAACTTACAAATTATTTTTTTACTATATTCATTGTGTTTAGTATTGATTATCATTACTTTTGGATCGCCCCTCGTATAACAGAATGACGGACATATACCAGAATGGGAGACATATACCAGGATGAGGGACATATAACGGGATGTGGCCCAGGATAAGGGACATATACCAGAATGGGAGACATATACCAGGAAGGACACAATGTAACCAATAAAGCGCGTGTGCACAGCTGCTAGAGGTGCAAAGGTAGGCTCCCACACCTTGCAGTATATAAAGAAAAGACCTTGCACTCAACTTAGATGCTCTGGTGAAATTTTAATGTAGTACTCATAAACGTTTCGGTCCAATACAACAGGACCTTCATCAGTAACGTACTTAGAGATAAATGGAGAGACAACCGTGTCTCTGTGCACACTTCCTGGCACACTTCTCCTCTCACTCTAACAGTTGGGATTAGGTCCCTGACTTTACGTTACTCCACGTTTTCTAAGATGCTGCGTTCAGTGTGCACAGAGACACGGTTGTCTCTCCATTTATCTCTAAGTACGTTACTGATGAAGGTCCTGTTGTATTGGACCGAAACATTTATGAGTACTACATTAAAATTTCACCAGAGCATCTAAGTTGAGTGCAAGGTCTTTTCTTTATATACCAGGAAGGGTCCCAGGATAATGGACATATAACAGAATGACGGACATATACCAGAATGGGAGACATATACCAGGAAGGGTCCCAGGATAATGGACATATAACAGAATGACGGACATATACCAGAATGGGAGACATATACCAGGAAGGGTCCCAGGATAAGGGACATATACCAGAATGGGAGACATATACCAGGAAGGGGCCCAGGATGAGGGACATATACCAGAATGGGAGACATATACCAGGAAGTGTCCCAGGAGAAAGGACATATAACAGAATGGGAGACATATACCAGGATGAGGGACATATACCGGGATGTGGCCCAGGATAAGGGACATATACCAGAAGAATGGGAGACATATATCAGGAAGGGGCCCAGGATAAGGGACATATACCAGAATGGAAGACATATACCAGGAAGGGGCCCAGGATAAGGGACATATACCAGAATGGGAGACATATACCAGGAAGGGGCCCAGGATGAGGGACATATAACAGAATGACGGACATATACCAGAATGGGAGACATATACCAGGAAGGGGCCCAGGATAAGGGACATATACCAGAATGGGAGACATATACCAGGAAAGGTCCCAGGAGAAGGGACATATAACAGAATGGCGGACATATACCAGAATGGGAGACATATACCAGGAAGGGGCCCAGGATAAGGGACATATACCAGGATGAGGGATATATAACGGGATGTGGCTCAGTATAAGGGACTTACACCAGAATGGCAGACATATACCAGTATGGGGGACATATACCAAGAAGGGGGTCAAGGACAAGGGACACATATCAGGATGGGGGACATATACCAGGAAGGGTCCAGGATAAGGGACATATACCAGGATGAGGGACATATACTAGGAAGGGTCCCACAATAAGGGAGATATACCAGGATGAGGGACATATAACGGGATGTGGCCCAGGATAATGGACATATACCAGAATGGCAGACATATACCAGGATGGGGAACATACACCAGGAAGGGTCCCAGGATAAGGGACGCATACCAGGATGAGGGACATCATCAGTAGGAGACTGTAAAGATGTAAATGCAGTTTTTATTTATCTACATCTGCTTCTTCCTCAGGACAAACCACAAGTAATCGTGCTTTGAAACGCGTTGATAAATAAAAACTGCATTTACATCTTTACTGTCTCCTACCGCATTCGAAACCTTTGGCGGCATGGATTTACCTCCACTTTTCTCCAGTTTCTAAACGATCAATGATAAAATAGCTTTGAATGATTGACTGCTGCATGTGCTGTATATCTGTCAGCGCAGGGGCTGCTGGTATTAGGCCAACTCCTCAGACCTCTCCACGTTCTCTAATTCCTAGCCTCATCACTCCCCAAACCTGCCATCCTTCCGTCATTTCCATGCTTTCTCATTCAAGGGCATAATTATCATTGAGTGCCAATGCTACCTCACCTTAATTAATCTGGTAAATCTCTGCAGATGTGTTATCTCATAGTCAGCTTGTGCAGGCCACCAGAGCAGTGACTCCCAGTCTCCCATCTTGGGAGTCCTGATCTTCTCCACTTCCAGCCAGTCTAGACTTGAGTGGCATTGCATAATCTAGACTAAAGTTATCCTGGTGTCATGTCTGATTTGTTAGCTGTTCCTCGCAGATACCACGCTGGGACGCTGTACTCCATCCTTGACAGCCCGGTAGTTTCACAATCCAAATATCTCTTACCAGAAATATTGCTTTCCTCACATCTGTTGACAACACATATGATTAATCTTGTGCCTCCTTCTCTCACCATGTTTATACTGGTAGGTTATTACAAAGCAAGCAGTGACATCTACATGTCCTATAGATATGACACCCAAATGTAACTGTAGTTTAAATGGATTTTTTTTCACTTTTTTTCTCTTTACCATTAGTTGTGAGTGTGCTTTATACCTAAAAATAAAATAAAACTAGCTATAGATCCCCCTCCTTGTTACCGGCTAATGTTGTTGGTCCAACGGTAATACTTTGTTCATTACTGTGGCCACTGATTGTCTGCAGCAGTCATGTGTTGGTAATGCTGGAAAAGTAGAAGAGACAGTTGCAATTTCCACTGAAGAAGATTAATGGTACCCGATAAGAGTAATGATACCAGATACAAGTAATAATACCAGATAAGAGTAATGATATCAGATAAGAGTAATGATACCAGATAAGAGTAATGGTACCAGATAAGAGTAATGATACCAGATAAGAGTAATGATACCAGATAAGAGTAATGATACCAGATAAGAGTAATGATATCAGATAAGAGTAATGATACCAGATAAGAGTAATGATACCAGATAAGAGTAATGGTACCAGATAAGAGTAATGATATCAGATAAGAGTAATGATATCAGATAAGAGTAATGATACCAGATAAGAGTAATGATACCAGATAAGAGTAATGATACCAGATAAGAGTAATGATACCAGATAAGAGTAATGGTACCAGATAAGAGTAATGATATCAGATAAGAGTAATGATTATCAGATAAGAGTAATGGTACCAGATAAGAGTAATGACATCAGATAAGAGTAATGATATCAGATAAGAGTAATGATACCAGATAAGAGTAATGATACCAGATAAGAGTAATGATATCAGATAAGAGTAATGATTATCAGATAAGAGTAATGGTACCAGATAAGAGTAATGACATCAGATAAGAGTAATGATATCAGATAAGAGTAATGATACCAGATAAGAGTAATAATACCAGATGAGAGTAATGATACCAGATAAGAGTAATAATACCAGATAAGAGTAATGATACCAGATAAGAGTAATGATACCAGATAAGAGTAATGATACAAGATAAGAGTAATGATACCAGATAAGAGTAATGATACCAGATAAGAGTAATGATACCAGATAAGAGTAATGGTACCAGATAAGAGTAATGATATCAGATAAGAGTAATGATATCAGATAAGAGTAATGATACCAGATAAGAGTAATGATATCAGATAAGAGTAATGATATCAGATAAGAGTAATGATACCAGATAAGAGTAATGATACCAGATGAGAGTAATGATACCAGATGAGAGTAATGATATCAGATAAGAGTAATGATTATCAGATAAGAGTAATGGTACCAGATAAGAGTAATGACATCAGATAAGAGTAATGATATCAGATAAGAGTAATGATACCAGATAAGAGTAATAATACCAGATGAGAGTAATGATACCAGATAAGAGTAATAATACCAGATAAGAGTAATGATATCAGATAAGAGTAATGATATCAGATAAGAGTAATAGTACCAGATAAGAGTAATGATACCAAATAAGAGTAATAGTACCAGATAAGAGTAATGATACCAGATAAGAGTAATGATACCAGATAAGAGTAATGATATCAGATAAGAGTAATGATGAGCAGATAAGACTAATAATACCAGATAAGAGTAATGACACCAGATAAGAGTAATGACACCAGATGAGAGTAATGATATCAGATAAGAGTAATGACACCAGATGAGATTAATGACACCAGATAAGAGTAATTGTACCAGATAAGAGTAATGACACCAGATAAGAGTAATGATATGAGATAAGACTAATGGTACCAGATAAGAGTAATATCCCATAGATATGACACCCAAATGTAACTGTAGTTTAAATGGATTTTTTTTCACTTTTTTTCTCTTTACCATTAGTTGTGAGTGTGCTTTATACCTAAAAATAAAATAAAACTAGCTATAGATCCCCCTCCTTGTTACCGGCTAATGTTGTTGGTCCAACGGTAATACTTTGTAAGAGTAATGATACCAGATAAGAGTAATGATACCAGATAAGAGTAATGATATCAGATAAGAGTAATGGTACCAGATAAGAGTAATGATATCAGCTAAGAGTAATGATATCAGATAAGAGTAAAGATACCGTCACACTAAGCGACGCTGCAGCGATACCGACAACGATCCGGATCGCTGCAGCGTCGCTGTTTGGTCGCTGCAGAGCTGTCACACAGACAGCTCTCCACCGACCAACTATGCCGGTAACCAGGGTAAACATCGGGTTACTAAGCGAAGGCCCGCGCTTAGTAACCCGATGTTTACCCTGGTTACCAGCGTAAAAGTAAAAAAAAAAAAACACTACATACTTACCTTCCGCTGTCTGTCCCTCCTGTCCCTCGGCGCTCTGCTTCTCTGCCCTGTGTAAGCACAGCGGCCGGAAAGCAGAGCGGCCTCGACCAATCAGAGACGCGGGATTTTCAAGACAGACAGACAGACAGACAGAAAAACCCTTAGACAATTATATATATAGTTAGAAGTAGAGAAAAATTCATAACGCTTGATGATCATTTGGATAACCGAGAAACTTGAAACCGCCGGGCGCTAAATCCAGCTGGTGAGGCACAGCAACAATAAGAGGAAGGAAGAGGAAAGCAGCACATCCATAAATAAAATAAATTTAAAAAATCCTGTATTTAAATTCCATAAAAAATTAGCTAAATCCATGGAAGACCTTAAAAAAGTATGCTTTTCTGGCAAGGACACCCTTAATCATAGTGTCACGACCCAGCTTTCGAGTGAACTGGGACGAGGGGCACCTTTCCTGACCTTAACAGGGGGTGCCCTAGCTCGCCCTGTTCCCTGGGATACTTCAGATGGTGAAGATGTCGAGGCCTCCGCCCTTGCCCTATCTTGTAAGTTAGCCCTTCATCTGTCCCATTCCCCCTCCCAGGGAAGAGGGGACGCTACTGTGCACCACAGTACACCAACTCGACAAACAGGGCAACAAAGACAAAATATTCACTCATGCATAACAGAGCAATCCACCAGGGTGTGCAGGGAGGGGAAGAAAGCAAATCAGGGAAGGATAGGGGATTACTAAGTGTACAAACCAAACAACAGTCACTTATAACTCCTCCAGCACTCCTTCTCATAACAACTTCTCTCCCTCCCTTTGTCATGCAGCAAGCGCT
Source organism: Ranitomeya imitator (assembly GCF_032444005.1). Taxonomy (NCBI): domain Eukaryota; kingdom Metazoa; phylum Chordata; class Amphibia; order Anura; family Dendrobatidae; genus Ranitomeya; species Ranitomeya imitator. The sequence goes on from NC_091283.1 coordinate 364,632,575, forward strand.
AACTCTGACAAGGCTTGGTAATAGAGCTCAAATTTTATAAGAAAAAGGAGTGACTAACAGAGCACAGCTGAACACAAGGATTTCCAACATGGCCGATTATTTCTTCCAGCAGAACAGGGATTAAACACGTTTAACACAATCGGAGAAGGGCTTCTTCTCAGCGGCAGAGTAGGAGCAACCAGACGCTGTGGTCTTCTGGCTCTGCTCCGTTGTGGTAACCCTGTGACAGTACCCCCTCTTCTACGAGGAACCTCTGGAACCTCAGGGCCAGGCTTATCAGGGTGTGCCATATGAAAGGGCCGAACCAGTCTGGTCACATGAAAGTCAGAAGTTGGTACCCACATCCTCTCCTCAGGACCGTATCCCTTCCAATGTACCATATATTGAAGTGACCGACGAACAAGAAAAGAGAGTCTAACACCGTTGCTATCTGGAACTCCAGATTACCATTGATAATGACAGAAGCTAGTAGAGGCGAATGTACAGCTGATGACACATACTGTTTGAGAAGTGAACGATGAATGTTATGGATCCTAAAGGTAGATGGTAAAGCAAGGCAGAATGCTACCGGATTAACGATGGCTATGATCTTATATCGGTCCGATAAACCAGGGACATAGTTTCCAAGATGGAACTTTCAACTTAATTTTCCTCGAGGACAGCCACACCAAGTCACCAACACACAGGTGTGGACCCAACACACATCCCCGATCAGCCACACTCTTATATTTGGAACCCAAATTTCTGCCATATGGTAGAAATGGAAGATGAAAACTGTTCTTCCTCCGACAACCAGAAGGGCGATTACCATTGAAAGAACTGAACTGAGGATGGAACCCATTTTCCCCGAAGAACGGGGACTTACCGGTTGATTCCTGACAATGATTATTTACCATGAATTCAGCCAACGGTAAGTAGGTAATCCAGTTCTCCCAATTCTCCGACACAAAACATCTGAGATACGTCTCTAAATTCTGGTTAACCCGTTCAGTTTGCCCGTTAGACTGCGGGTGAAAAGCAGAAGAAAAGGGCAAATCGATCCCCAGACAGGTGCAAAAGGCCCTCCAAAATTTGGAGATAAACTGCACCCCCCACAGTCAGAAACAATATCGGTAGGAATCCTATGCAATCTAATTATTTCCTTGACGAAAATCTGCCCCACAGTTTTGGTATTAGGCAAAGCTGGTAAAGAAATAAAATGAGAAATTTTATTGAATCTGTCTGCAACCACCAGGATTACAGTGTTCCCTACAGACATGGGTAGATCCATAATTTAATCGACTGACAAATGAGTCCAAGGTCTGTTGTGTATCTCCAATTGTTGGTGACCCTGACGGGCAAGTATGCAAGGTCTTAGAACGCGCAGACACTGCAAGTGGCTACATACTCCCGAACATCCTTATGAGCCACCAAAAATGCTGAGTAAGTAGATCCGCGGTGGCCTTATTCCTAGGATGTCCGGCCAATATTATATCATGATGTTAACTGTGGACTCTAAGGTGGAGATTGACTGGAACGGTAGCAGGGGCGTCCCCTTAAGTGTCAACAACCTCTCTTTCCAGATTGGAATATATAGACGCCATCACCACCCCTTTTTGAAGAATAGGAACCGGTTTGTACTTATCTCCTCCTCCAGAAAAGCAACGGGACATGGCATCTGACTTAACATTTTTGCTCCCCGGCCTAAAAGTAACAAAAAAGTTAAACTTGGTAAAGAATAATGCCCATCTAGCCTGTCAAGGTGTAAGATGTTTCGTCGATTCTAAGTATACCAGATTTTTTTGATCTGTCATAACCATCACTGGGTGAACTGCTCCCTCCAAAAAATTACGCCACCTCCACCTCAGACGCATCGACCTCTACAATGAAAGGCTGAGGGAGGTCTGGCTGTATAAGGATCCGCGCAGAGGCAAAACACCTTTTCAACTTGTCAAATGCCTCCCTGGCAGAACTGGACCACTTCATATCAGTAAGAGGTTTGGCTACTACTGAAAAGTATTTACGGTAGTAGTTGTCAAAACCCAAAAATCTCTGTAATGCCTTCAAATCCTCTGGATGATCCCAATCCAATACTGCCCGGACTTTCGCTGGATCCATGCGAAAACTGATAGCAGACAGTACATATGGAAAGAATGGCATCTCCTTAACCAAGAACATACACTTTTCGGGTTTGACATAAAATTTATTGTCGCAAAGTATGTGTAAGACCTGCCTGACATGTCCCTGGTGTGACTCAAGGTAAGGTGAATAAATAAGAATATTATCCAGGTACTTAACAAAGAACCTGCCTACCAGGCTTCTCATAGTGTCCTTCAGGTGTATTAAATGCAGTCTTCCGCTCATCCCCCTTTTTAAAGCGGATAAGGTTATACGCCCCCCTTAGGTCCATCTTAAAGAACCATTTGCCCCTACAATTTGATTAAAGAGGACAGGGATCAGGATAAGCAGATACAGATCAAGGACAGTGATTGCATTGAGTTCCCGGAAGTACAGGCAAGGACGTAACCCCCATCTGTGTTCTTAACAGAAAGAACGCCGCAGCAATGGGAGATGAGAACGGTCTGATATTACCCTTAGCCAGACTTTCCGTAATATAGTCCATCATGGCCAGCCTCTCTGTACCTCAGATGTTATAGAGTCTGCTCTTCGGCAGCTTGGTACCAGGAACCAGAATAGCATAATCATAAGGACGATGGGGAGGAAGATCTTGGTTCCCCTGCTCAGAGAACACATCCCCAAATTTATATTGATTTTCATAAAGCACAATGTAACACTGTGACTCAGAGCAGAAAGGGTATTTCTCTCTCAAAAGAAACCACCAAGAGAAGTAAATATAGTGAAATACTCCCAGAAATATTGCTAACTAGAAAACTGAGTAGATACAACAACCCACCAAATAAATAAAAGTTTTTATTAAGTTATCACACATAAATTCATTGTCTATCAAACAATACAGCACATAGAGGAGAATATGGAGGAGACATTCCGGTAAGGTAGGGGGAGGGTGGGTAACATATTGACCAAGGGAGAAAGGATCAAGAGAATAACCAATATACGCAATAAGTGCAGCATAAATAGTGAGGAATCTGATGAGGCGTTCAGAAACATCAGTGTCAGACACACATACTGCAATAGATTAATCCTGCTTACTAGTGATGAGCGAGTGTACTCGTTGCTTGGGTTTGTCCCGAGCACGCTCGGGTGACCTCCGAGTATTTATGACTGCTCGGAGATTTAGTTTTCATCACGGCAGCTGAATGATTTACAGCTACTAGCCTGCTTGATTACATGTGGGGATTCCCTAGCAACCAGGCAACCCTCACATGTTCTCAGCCAGGCTAGTAGCTGTAAATCATTCAGCTGCCGTGATGAAAACTAAATCTCCGAGAAGTCATAAATGCTCGGAGGTCACCCGAGCATGCTTGGGAAAACCCAAGCAACGAGTACACTCACTCATCACTACTTCTTACCCATCATAAATGGCAGCACGGACGAACTTAGCGTAGACCAAATTAAACTGCTCCCCACTGTCCAGGAAGGCGGAAATATCCATCTTATTTCCACCCACATGTAATGTAGCTAGAAAGAAAAATTGTGTCCTACCCACCGAGGTAATAAGTACACCCGGGTTGCCAACCTCCCCGCAACCCGTTTTTCTGGCGGTTGTTAAAATAGAGGTCAGGAAGGACATGTGCTCAACAAAATGGCCCTATATATCACAAAAGACAGCTCCCACTTACGCTGGACTACAGACAATTTGCCAGAATGAGACGCCGCACCCACCTGAATGGGTTTCTCAGATGGCTCAGTACTGACCACCCTCGACCCCGACCTCCCGCCCCCAGAGATGACTCCTTGTCTCTGGTGAAGACGGCAATCAACTTGGATTACCAGAGACATGGTTGCCTCAAGGAAGTCAGGAGTCTCATAGAGAGCTAAAGCATCTTTTACTCTCACTGTGAGCCCCTCACAGAACTGACTTCGGAGTTCAGGGTCATTCAACCTCGTATACATGTCCCACCTCCGGAACTCAGACCAATATTCCTCCGCTAGGCGATCTCCTTGCTGGAGTTGGCGTAGAGAGGACTCTGCCAACTAGACACTATTGGGGTCATCATACACAAGACCAAGTGCCTGAAAGAATCCCATCAATCAATCCAATCACGAATGGTAAGGGCACCAACCAATAATAAATTGACACAAGCTGACATAGTTGATACATTATAAAAAGGATTATCTCAGAAGGAAAAAAAACAACAAACTAACATATAACATAAAGCAAACTAATAAATGGAAAACAGATCATTCTTGAAATTCATACCGTGTGGTTATTTAGTATTTAAAGTAAGAATTGAGAAAACCTCACATATGGTCAGGAGTTTTTGCAAACTCCCTTCCCTTTTAGAACATTTAATCTTTACAATGCCATAGATTTTAAATGTGTGGTGTCACCATTGTGCCCATTTACGAAATGTTTGACTGATCCAGAATATGATTCATTTTTAGTGCTAATGTTGGAAAGATGTTCCGAGATGCGTGTCTTAAAGGGAACCGGTCACCCTGAAAATCGAAGGTGAGCTAAGCCCACCGGCATCAGGAGCTTATCTACAGCATTCTGTAATGCTGTAGATAAGCCCCCGATGTATCCTGAAACATGAGAAAAAGAGGTTAGATTATACTCACCTGGGCGGTCCGGTCCGGGGCCTCCCATCTTCTTACGATGATGTCCTTTTCTTGTCTTCACGCTGCGGGAAAGGTCAGAGAGGCCTGGCGCCTGCGCACTGCAGTACTTTGCTCTGCCCTCAACAGGGCAGACAAAGTACGCCTGCGACGGAGCCACAGCATGAAGACAAGAAGAGGATGTCATCGTAAGGAGATTGGAGGCCCCGGACTGGACCGCGACGCCCATCGGATCGGACCGCCCGCCCAGGTGAGTATAATCTAACCTCTTTTTCTCATCTTTCAGGAAATATCGTGGGCTTATCTACAGCATTACAGAATGCTGTAGATAAGCCCCTGATGCCGGTGGGCTTAGCTCACCTTCGATTTTGGGGGCGACAGGTTCCCTTTAAGTTTTCCGCACAGACTACATATCTCTGATATCTGTTTTCTTGTACAATTTGTAAATGCAATATGTGGCTTGTGATGTGTTTTTATTATCAAAATATGATTTTCAAGTAAAACATTTCTCATCTAATACATGAGAATATATATTCCTATGAGTTCTTTGATGTTGAAGAAGATGTGATTTGTTGGTAAAACATTTCTCACATTCTGAACATGAATATGGCTTCTCCCCTGTGTGAATTCTCCTATGTTTCACAAGATCTGATTTTTCTGTAAACATCTCATATTCTGAACACGAAAATGGCTTCTCCCCTGTGTGAGTTCTCTGATGTGGAACAAGATTTGATTTATCTACAAAATGCTTTCCACATTCTGAACATGAATATGGCTTCTCCCCTGTGTGATTTTTCTGATGTATAGCAAGATTTGATTTATCTGCAAAACATTTTCCACATTCTGAACATGAAAATGGCTTCTCCCCTGTGTGAATTCTCCTATGTTTCACAAGATCTGATTTTTCTGTAAAACATTTCTCACATTCTGAACAGGAAAATGGCTTCTGTCCTGTGTGAGTTCGATGATGTGTAACAAGATTTGATTGATCTGCAAAGCATTTCCCACATTCTAAACATGAAAATGGCTTTTCCCCTGTGTGAGTTCTCTGATGTGTAGCAAGATTTGATTTATTTGCAAAACATTTCCCACATTCTGAACACGAAAATGGTTTCTCCCCTGTGTGAGTTCTCTGATGTGTAACAAGATTTGATTTATCTACAAAATGCTTTCCACATTCTGAACATGAATATGGCTTCTCCCCTGTGTGATTTTTCTGATGTGTAGCAAGATTTGATTTATCTGCAAAACATTTTCCACATTCTGAACATGAAAATGGCTTCTCCCCTGTGTGAATTCTCTGATGTCTAAACAGATTTGATTTCACTGCAAAACAAAAACCACATTCTGAACAAGAAAATGTCCTCTCCCCTGTGTGAGTTCTCTGGTGTCTAACAAGATGTGTTTTTTGATTAAAACATTTCCCACAATTGACACATGAAAAATGCTTATCTGAGTTATTTCTTTGGAAAATAAGATTTGATCCCTTTGCAAACAATGTCCCACATTCTGAACATGAATATGGTTTGTCTCCTGTGTGATCTCTCTCATGTCTAACAAGGTCTGATTTCTGGTTAAAATATTTTCCACACTCTGAAGAGGAAATTCTTTTCTCCCGTGGGTGACTTTTTTAATGTGTAACAAAAGACGTTTTGAGGGAAAAACTTTTTCCATATTCTGAACCTGAAAATGAATTCTCTTCTATATGATCAATTGGATTTTTAGGGTCTCTTTCATGACTTTTATCTTTTTTAATAGTCTGTGATAGCTCAGAAAAAAGATCTTTGCTCTGAAAGGGTGATGATATATCTGGGATAATAGGATACACTTGAGTTATACCTTGTGTGTTAAAAACTTAATCCGATTTAAAAATTGAAGATGTCAGATGTCTTTTTGATCTCCGATCACAGCAATCTGCAAAAAGAATAAAATCAATCATTATTTTTCAATAAAATAACCCTATTCATATAGTCTAAGGGGTATCATTTCTCCTTATGGAGATTGACATACCATCTCTGGCTTGTCAAGGTAAGGAGGCTTATTTGCCGTGCAATGCTCCTCTGGGAACTATAATATGCAAATTGCCTCTTCTGAGAAAAACAGGACTTAAACTCTATAGCGCCACCTGTTGGAAGTAGCGATCCTACAAGTCACAATGAACCCTTTAACGAGTCGTGCAATATGACTTAGGATAAAAGCCAAATTAGTATCTCAAACACATGCAGTGTTCACTACTGAACACTGAAGGGCATGCAATGAAAGACTACGTCCTGAAACCAGTGCCAGAGTCAGGATGTACTTTGTGGGCGGAGTTTGTACGGCCCACGAAGGATGGTATAAATTTCCAAATGGCAATACAATACAAGACTTGGTTTATTTAAACAAGGATACAGAAATAATACTTGTTGGTACAATACTGTAACTTTCTCTGAAGCTTCTGTCGTTGGTTGCTGCTGGTGAGAAATTGATAACTTCACAAGTCCAGCACAAGCGGTCCCTGTCTCACAGCAACTCTGACTATAACATGGCTGCCTAGAGCAAGTGACCCACCAACTGCCGTGTGACACCACATTGTCACGACACAACTGTCGGGTGACCCGGGACCAGGGGCTCCTCCCTGTCCTTAACACTAGGGGGCACCCAGCTCGCTCTATTCCCAGTGATACTTCTGAAGGTGAAGATGCTGGGGCCTCCACCTTTGCCTTATCTCCTGAGTCAGCCCTCTGTCTGTTCTCTTCCCCCACCCAGGGAAGAGGGGCACTACTGTGCACCGTAGAACACCAACAAGACAAATATGGCAAACACAAACAGGGGTTAACAGAAAACTGCAGGCATACAAAATATTCACTCACATATAACAGAGGAATGCACCGGGGCGTGGAGGTATGGGAATAAACCAAAATAGAGGATAGGGAATTACCACACTTTCAAACCAGGCAACAGTCACAGATAACCCCTCCATCACTCCTCATATGAACACCTCTCCCTCCGGAAGCCATGCAGCAAATGCTAGCTCTGACATGGATTTGCATCAGAGCCCAGATTATATAGGGTAAAGGAGTGGCTAATTGAGTTGAGCTGCGAGCTCAGTGATTTCCAACATGGCCGATTAACCTCTGTTCTGCCAGATGGAATAAACACCATTAAAATGAAGGAGAAGTGCTTCTTCTCAGCGTCGGAGTAGGAGCAATCAGATGCTGTGGTCTTCTGGCTCCACAATGTCACGGTAACCCCGTAACACAAGCTTAGTATGAACGAACGTACGCTGATTGGAATGAACAAGAGCTAAACAAATACTAACCAGAAGATGGCGGCGTAGCAAGAGAATACATCAAGCAGTTTACAAACAAATGCAGAAGTTATTTTATAAAATATGCAAACCAAACAGCTGAATAATAATTATCTCTGGGGGAACAGCACATACTTATCCAGTAAAAAACATGCGCCCACTCATGTTCATTATTTGTCAGTGGAGAATCAGAGGGTTTCCATGTTATTAGTGAAAAAGCATTTGAAAAGCAACATGGCTTCAATAAATCAATCTAACAAATTCTATGCTCCCAAATTGGGTATGGGGTGTAGAGAGATGGTGTGTTCCACTCCAAGGTGTTCTCCAGGTTGCCTTTCCTGAGCTTCGATCTTCCGGCTCTCGTTTAGTAGTTGTTGGAAACTACACTGCATTAGGCCTACAAATTGGGTATGGGGTGTAGAGAGATGGTGTGTTCCACTCCAAGGTGTTCTCCAGGTTGCCTTTCCTGAGCTTCGATCTTCCGGCTCTCGTTTAGTAGTTGTTGGAAACTACACTGCATTAGGCCTACAAATTGGGTATGGGGTGTAGAGAGATGGTGTGTTCCACTCCAAGGTGTTCCCCAGGTTTCCTCTCCATTGCTTCGATCTTCCGGCTCTCGTTTAGTAGTTCTTGGAAACTACACTGCATTAGGCCTACTAATTGGGTATGGGGTGTAGAGAGATGGTGTGTTCCACTCCAAGGTGTTCCCCAGGTTTCCTCGCCATTGCTGCAATCTTAATGCTCTCGTTTAGTAGTTGTTGGAAACTACACTGCATTAGGCCTACAAATTGGGTATGGGGTGTAGAGAGATGGTGTGTTACACTCCAAGGTGTTCTCCAGGTTGCCTTTCCTGAGCTTCTATCTTCAGGCTCTCATTAAATTGTGGTTAAATGGAACAACTGCATTTGGCGTACTAGTTGGTTTGGGGCCTACTATCGGTGTCTGCCACTCCTTGCTGTTCTCCTGGTTTCCTGTCCTGAAATTCCATTTTCAGGCTCTCGTTAAGTAGTTGTTAATGTTAGACTGCATTTGGCCTACTAGTTGGGTTGGGGCCTACTATCGGTGTATGCCACTCCTTGCTGTTCTCCTCCACTGAACAAAGCTGTGCCGCCTGTTTACTACGGTTGCCAATTTTGAACTGCATTTAGAATACTTACTGATTTGGGCCTACTCTCTGTGTCAGCCTCTCATTCCAGTTGTCCTCCACTGCAATGCCCCCTGGTTAGTCCTGTGTTACCAATTTTGAACTGCATTTAGCCAACTTTATTCTTTGGGCCTATATCTGTGTTTCCTCCTCATCCTGCCCATTGCCCAGCCAGTGATAGATGAGTCTGCTGGTACATTGACCCATAACGCAAAATTCCCCGTGCACGCTACACAGCAAGATTGGGACCCTGCTGAAAGTCAGGTTCCTCTTCCCGCATACCATACCACCTTACACGGGGACAAAGAGGAAGGTGCAGATGAAAGTGCAGGTTCCTTCATCAGGTGGGGGGAGGAATACTAGTTGGCGACGTCACTGGCACAGGGCCTCTCATAGTACGCAAAAGTGTTGCTGCCGGTGGGAGGCGCCCCCGCCGTGCAAACACACCGCTGTACTTTGAGGGGCCCTGTGCCAGTGCCAATGCCAACGAGTGGGCCCCCCTGCTTGCTCAGGATCACAGCACTTGCAAAGTTGAAATACTTACCTCTCCCTGCTCCACTGCCGTGACGTGGTCCAGATTTACTGGGCCCACTAATTACTTGAACCAGCCCTACCCCCCACAACTTTAGCCAAATGACCCCCAATTTCAAATGCCTTCCAATTATTATAAGCTAAATTACGATTGACAAGCTTCTGTAACAAGAATGGATGTTTTTGCCATTAAAATGGGCAGTGTAGGTGTTTTCCTGGCCTCCACTCACTGCCGACTAAGCTCCCCCATTGACTTGCATTGGGTTTCGTGTTTCGGGCGATACCCGACTTTTCGCCATAATCGGCCGATTCCACTCGACTCGACTTCTAAGATAGTCGGGTTTCGCGAAACACGACTCGACTCTAAAAAGGTCAAGGTCGCTCAACCCTAGTCTGCAGGTGTCACATTGCGTTTGCAGAGCCCCTAAACAGTACCTAAACAGTAGAAACCCCCCACAATTTTTCCTCGTCCTTCTGATACCCGCACTGTGCTCAAACCACAAATAGCAGCAATTTTTTTGTCTTCACTGTAGCAGGAACAACCCACCTAACAATTTACATTATGAGTACATTCAGAAGCACAAGGTGGGCACTAAAATGGCATATTTGCCATTTGTGCCTGCAAACTCTGTGTTCCAATAGCCATAGAGAATCTTTCATTTTTTTAATTCGCCTTATTTTTATTTACAGGAAAGAAACTCAAGATTTAACAAACGCAGTTTCTTATAGTATAGTATAGTCATTTGTTGACACCCCCCCAAAAAAAACAGGTTTGGCAAAATTGCTTTAACACATGAAAACTTGTTGTGAAAGTGTCCTTGTATAGCAATGGTATATTTAAGTATATAAGCAAAGCCACCTCTCCGGAGTTAATCTTCTGTGCGTGGCCGCATCACCTCCAACTGTCCTTTCCATTGACACCAGCAGTGCGCATGCACGCCCTGCGAGCCTTACTAACTTCCGGCTCACAGCAATAGGTGACCATAATGCGTTCCAATTAGCTGCGGGCAGTCAGGCTACATAGGAGCAATATATGCTGCCTCATGCCGCATGCGTCATTAATAAATGACGTAGCAACATTCCATTTGTTGGTCCTTCTTTTTATGCAGCACCAGTCTTCCACCCTGACACATCCCTGGAAGAAGCTGGACAAAACGCGAGTCGGCGTGGAGAGACCCCGTGCCAGTCACATCCATCTGCAGAAAATCACTGGTTTCATCAACGTACTTTATTAATTTCAATAATTCTATTTCTTTTATTGCATATCTTCACATTATATTATAAGTACTGTATTTTTCGGACCATAAGAATCTACTTTTTTCCCTTAAAAATTTGGGAGGAAAGTGTGGGGTGCATCTTATGGTCCAAATGTAACATGTGGGGGGGGGGGCAGCGGCGGAGTGGGATCGCACTGGGGTCCCACTGGTAGGAGGCAGGAAAATGTACCCGCTGCAGTAATCTGGCATTGGGGAAACCACATGGTCCTGATGCTTAAAGTGAAGGAATATTCATTAGCTGCTTCCCCGACCACCTGTCAGTGCCGGGCAGTGAACAGAAGCAGCAAATGAATACTCCTTCACTTCAACAGGGACACACATGGTTTCCCCAGGGCCAGATTCCTGCAGGGGCTGGGGAGATCTGTGTATCCAGTGGAGGAGGGGAGAGGAGCAGGGGGCCAGAGCAGAGATCACTGTATATCTGCTCTGCTGAGTGCCCCGATATAGGACCTGTGTGAGGTCATGAAGAGGGCGGGCTGGAGCATCACATGACTGCACAGAGTCCTCCCACTTCATGATGTCATCAGGTCCTGCAGACACTTTACTGAAAACAATGCAGCTTCCTCGGTTGTGATGCTCCAGCCCTTCATTACCTGTCACCACAGCATGGCTGGCTGGCTGCAGGACCTGCACAGCCTATACAAGTTAGTATTAATTAAAAGTTTGTTAATTACAACGCATAAAAATGCACTCTGCCACTCCTGAGGTGAACTGTAACTCCCAGCATGTCATAGGATCTGTAGGACATGCTGGGAGTTCTAGTTCTCCCAAAAAGCAGCACTCTAGCGTTATTTTTCAGTGCTGGAGTAGTGCTTTAAATATAAGCCCTGAGCCCCCATTCTTATACTCACCCTCCAGTGTCTTCATATAGTACTTCACAGACACCACACTGGTCCCACAGCACCATCTTCTACCCGCAGCTTCCAACATAATAACATACTATTATATATAATAACAACATATATAATAGTATGTTATGTATGTTATTAACCCCTTTCTGCCCTAGGACAGAATAGTACGTCCGATGGCATAACCCCCGCATCAAAGCCAGGGCATGTCAGCTGTTTTGTGCATGCAATAGGTGCGGGTGGAATCACGATCCATCCGCACCTATTAACTAGTTAAATGCCGCTGTCAAACTCTGACAGCAGCATTTAACAAGCGCTTCCAGCCATCCAAACGGAAATGTGCGCACCGCTGACCACCATCACGTGATCAGGGGTCATCAGTCGTCGGCATAACAACCAGAGGTCTTCTTGAGACCTCTATGGGTGTTGATGCCGGATTGTTATGAGCGCTACCCTGTGGTCGGCGCTTATAGCAATGCAGTAATTCTGCTACATAGGGGCGATCTGAGCATCGCTCCTATGTAGCAGAGCTGATCAAGTTGTGGCAGCTTCTAGCCTCCCATAGAGGCTATTGAAGCATGCCAAAATTTAAAAAAATATGTTTTGAAAAATATGAAAAAAAAATAAAAGTTTAAATCACCCCCTTTTGCCCCATTCATAATAAAACACTAAATTAAACCTACACATATTTGGTATCACCGCGTTCAGAATCGCCCGATCTATCAATAAAAAAAAGGATTAACCGGATAGCTAAACTGCGTAGCGATAAAAAAAAAGTCAAACCGCCAGAATTAATTTTTTTGGGTCGCCGCGACATTGCAGTAAAATGCAATAACAGGTGATCAAAAGAATGCATCTGCACAAACGTGGTATCATTAAAAATGTCAGCTCGGCACGCAAAAAATAAGCAACCACTCAACTTGAAATCATTAAAAATGAAAACGCTATGGGTATCGGAAAATTGCACAATTTTTTTTTTTTTTAAGCAAACATTGTTGGTTTTTTTTCACCACTTAGATAAAAAAGAACCTAGACATGTTTGGTGTCTATGAACTCGTAATGACCTGGAGAATCATAATAGCAGGTCAGTTTTAGCATTTAGCGAACCTTGCCAAAAAGCCAAACTTAAAACAAGTGTGAGATTGCACTTTTTTTCAATTTCACCGCACTTGGAATTTTTTCCCCATTTTCGAGTACAAGCATGCTAAAACCAATGATGTCGTTCAAAAGTACAACTCGTCCCACAAAAAATAAGCCCTCACATGGCCATACTGACAGAAAAATAAAAAAAGTTATTACTCTGGGAAGGAGGGGAGTCAAAATGAAAAAACAAAAAAAAAAAGCTAGGGTCATGAAGGGGTTAAATATTTACCACATTTTTTGTTTGAAATATTTTTTTCCTTATTTTCCACCTCTAAAACCTGGGTGTGTCTTATAGTCCGGTGCGTCTTATAGTCCAAAAAATACGGTATGTACTGTACCTCAGACCTCATATTTAAATATGTATATCTAAATATGGACACTAGTGATGAGCGAGTATACTCGTTACTTGAGATTTCCCGAGCATGCTCAGGTGGTCTCCGAGCATTTCAGCATGCTCGGAGATTTAGTTTATGTCTCCACAGCTGCATGATTTGCGGCTGCTAGACAGGCTGAATACCTGTGAGGAATGCCTGTTTGTTAGGGAATCCTCACATGTAATCAAGCTGTCTAGCAGCCGCAAATCATGCAGCTGCGTTGACATAAACTAAATCTCTGAGCACGCTGAAATACTCGGAGACCACCCAAGCATGCATGGGAAATCCCGAGTAACTAATGGACACCTGTCTTTGTTCCCCTTGGATCTTGGAATACTCCCTATTTGTTTGGTCACCAGTATTTGTTACAGATTAACATTTTGGCTATATCTGTGCCCCTCTTATGAGGCTTCTTTTTACATATACGGTATTTAATATATAGTTACATAGTTACATAGTTATTAAGGTTGAAGGAAGACTATAAGTCCATCTAGTTCAACCCATAGCCTAACCTAACATGCCATAACATGTTGATCCAGAGGAAGGCAAAAAAAACCATGTGGCAAAGAGTAAGCTCCACATTGGAGAAAAAAATTCCTTCCCGACTCCACATACGGCAATCAGACTAGTTCCCTGGATCAACGCCCTATCAAGGAATCTAGTGTATATACCCTGTAACATTATACTTTTCCAGAAAGGTATCCAGTCCCCTCTTAAATTTAAGTAATGAATCACTCATTACAACATCATACGGCAGAGAGTTCCATAGTCTCACTGCTCTTACAGTAAAGAATCCACGTCTGTTATTTTGCTTAAACATTTTTTCCTCCAAACGCAGAGGATGCCCCCTAGTCCCAGTTTCAGGTCTATGATTAAAAAGATCATCAGAATGGTCCTTGTACTGTCCCCTCATATATTTATACATTAATATAAGATCACCCCTTAGTCTTCGTTTTTCCAAACTAAATAGCCCCAAGTGCAATAACCTATCTTGGTATTGCAGACCCCCCAGTCCTCTAATAACCTTGGTCGCTCTTCTCTGCACCCGCTCTAGTTCAGCTATGTCTTTCTTATACACCGGAGACCAGAACTGTGCACAGTATTCTAAGTGTGGTCGAACTAGTGACTTGTATAGAGGTAAAATTATGTTCTCCTCATGAGCATCTATGCCTCTTTTAATGCATATCATTATTTTATTTGCCTTTGTAGCAGCTGCCTGACACTGGCCACTGAATATGAGTTTGTCATCCACCCATACACCCAGGTCTTTTTCATTGACGGTTTTGCCCAGAGTTTTAGAATTAAGCACATAATTATACATCTTATTTCTTCTACCCAAGTGCATGACCTTACATTTATCCCCATTAAAGCTCATTTGCCATTTATCAGCCCAAGCCTCTAGTTTACATAAATCATCCTGTAATATAAAATTGTCCTCCTCTGTATTGATTACCCTGCAGAGTTTAGTGTCATCTGCAAATATTGAAATTCTACTCTGCATGCCCCCTACAAGGTCATTAATAAATATGTTAAAAAGAAGAGGGCCCAATACTGATTCCTGTGGTACCCAACTGCTAACCGCTACCCAGTCCGAGTGTGCTCCATTAATAAACACCCTTTGTTTCCTATCCCTGAGCCAGCTCTCAACCCACTTGCACATATTTTCCCCTATCCCCATTATTCTCATTTTATGTATCAACCTTTTGTGTGGCACCGTATCAAAAGCTTTTGAAAAGTCCATATACACTACATCCACTGGGTTCCCTTGGTCCAATCCGGAACTTACCTCTTCATAGAAACTGATCAAATTAGTCTGACATGAACGGTCCCTAGTAAACCCATGTTGATACTGGGTAATGAGGTTATCCCTCTTCAGATACTCCAGTATAGCATCCCTTAGAATGCCCTCCAGGATTTTACCCACAGTAGAGGTTAAGCTTACTGGCCTATAATTTCCGAGTTCAGTTTTTGTCCCCTTTTTGAATATTGACCCTGTTATTATGGAGTCTTTAAAGATTAAAAATTACATCATATAGATGGTTAACAGAGTGTGGGGGCTTCCTCTTTATCCCCATCGGCACCCTGAGATCATGATTGTGTGGTCTTGATGGTTGCCATGCAATTCACGGCCAAATAGCGGCCTTAGAGTCTCCCGGCTACAGCGGCCTGTTCAAAAGTTAGTGACATTTAGGTGGTAAAAATAAAATTTTTCTGTTTCTGTTATGCCACTTTACATTAATTCCTGAAATCACCTGAAGGGTTAATAAACTACGTGACAGCAGTTTTCAATATGTCAGGGGGTGCTGGTATCACTTTTGGGGGTCTTCCAATACATAGGACCCTCAAAGTCACTTCAAACTTGGTTAAGTTCCCAAAATGTTAAAGCTCCTAAAATGCTAACAAAATAAAAGAACATTTTACAAATGGCGCTGATGTAAAGCAAACATGTGGGAAATGTTATTTAATAATGTTTTTCTATGGCATGACAATCAGGATTAAAGGGATAATCATTCAGAGTAAGAAAATTGAACCATTTTTTGTCACTTGTTTTATATTTTTTATAAATAAACAAAACATATAGACCTAAATTTACCATTATCATAAATTATAATGTGCCACGAAAGAAAAATCTCAATCACTGGGATTTCTTGAGGAATTCCAGAGTTATTACCACATAAAGTGACACTGGTTAGATTTTAAAAATGTGGCTCCGTCACTAAGGGGTTCAAATTATTTGTGTTTCATAAATTTTGGCAAATGCCAGATGTAAATAAAAGCAAAACAAATCAACCTAAATTTATTACCAACAAATTACAATATGCCACAGGAAAAAACAATCTTCGAAACACTGAGATGAGAAGAAGCTCCAGACTCATTGTCACATAAAGTGACATGTTATATTTGAATGGAGCCTGGTTGGAAAAAAACTGGCTGTGGGAAGGGGTTAAATCAGGTTAATCACACCACAATCAAACATATCGCACAAAGCAAACCTGTATAAATAGATGTAGAAAGAAATATTAACATCCACAACAAAACCATATGTTTGAAAAGAGAGCTCTAACTCTAAATTTGAGTATTGTCAAAGTAATTGGGACAGATAGGGGTAAAGGACCATGCTGTTGTCTACAGTAGAATAGTGACCATCTGATTGTGATATGGCCGGACTACACAACCGATAAAGTAACCACAGCCAGTGACTGATAAGAATCTGTGACTTCACTATATTTAGTGGTTACTACTCACGTGGCCGGTTATCTGTAGGAATCTCCTCCTTACAGCATTCATCACTCCACACATATGTCTCTGTAGTATTAATATGGGTCAGATCTTCACCCTGAAACAAATATTTTAAAAGTCACAGCCAGATGGAGAAGTCTCATCTATGATCAGTTCTAATCCCGCCATCTCCACTAATCTCATTACACAAGTATAAAACATATAATACTGGTGAATAAAACAAGACAAGACCTTCATAGCCATCTACACATCATAGGGGAGATCTCATCACACCTTCTCTCCATCTAACTGATGATCCTGAGGAACATCGGGATTTTCTTGTTTACAATCCTGAGGAAGAAGAGGACGGCGACATCTCTCTGGTGTTGTCCTCTTACTGGATAGAACTGGAGGAAACGCATACAAGGATTGAATTCATTCTTTACATACAGATAATTATAGGCCGTGTGTATTTAGTCCTGTCTATTACCTGGTGATGTGAGGGACTGGGGAACCTCCATCATGACGTCCTTGTACAGATCTTTGTGTCCTTCTAAATACTCCCACTCCTCCATGGAGAAATTGATGGTGACATCCTGACACCTTATAGGAACCTGGCACATACAATGATACCGTCATCCCCCGATCCCTTCATAGCGTTACTGCATAATGTCCCAGCATTCCCAGTAGTGTCACCTCTCCAGTCAGCAGCTCAATCATCTTGTAGGTAAGTTCTAAGATCTGCTGCTCATTGATGTCCTTGTGTATCAGGGGGTGAGCTAGAGGCCCACTGATTGGGCTCAGGGGTCTTCCCCATCCCTCAGACACAGGGTCCTGACAGCGCTCACTTGAGGTCTTCTTCACTACTGTGCAATCCTGGTTATGGAGAGACACATTAATAAATCTCACTACAGATATTCCCAGAGTCCTCACCTCTCCAGTTCTGTCCATCTGTTATTCCCATAGATAAAAATGATGTAATGTGACATCATCAGAATCTCTCACCTCTCCAGTAAGCCGGAAGAGGATCTCTAGGGTGAGGTGTACTATCCTCTCCATCTTGTCCCTGTCTGTCTCCATCCCTGATGAGTCAATCAGGAAACTTCTCTTATATAGAAGATCTCCACTGAGAGGATCTGAATGGGAAGAAGATGAACCGATGTAACATCATAAAGAATCCCGTGTAATAATACAATTACTGGAGATAATAAGGGGAAACATATGAGGAGACAGAACGTATAGATGTTTTACTTTATCTTGTATGGACTTGAACAAAAGAAGAATTTCTTTATAAAGACATCTCCTCTAGTGTCTCAATCACTGGCTATGTTGGTCACTGCTTCAGCCACTGATTGGCTGCAGGGATCACATGTTCATCAGGATTGACCAAGAAACATAGAGCCTGGTGTGGGTCCCAAGCAATTGTGGCACAGTGGTTATAGTAGATAAATGGGAGATCTCTATAAACATATCTGGCCAAAGTCCGTCACAGACTACATCACCACCAGCCGCCTGTATGAATGTTTCCAGTCTTCACCCGGCTGTAATCTTCTATCATGTTAGATCTCATGTCTGATTCTCACACAGAAGCTTCAGGCATTTTATAGGGAATGTGTCACAAAATTAATTTTTTAATGTTTTGAACTGAAGTTTAATAATAAGTGTGTAAAATGACTCTCTTCTACCCCGGTCCTCCATATCTTCACTCCACGACATGAACAGCGCCACCGCTTTCTCTAACTCCACCCTCACATCAGCCATAGACTCAGTTGCCCCTCTCAAGCATGGCAAAGTGTGACAAATCAATTGGCAACCCTGGCATAACAATCTCACCAAAAAACTTCGACAAGCATCCAGGGTCGTGGAGCGGTGTTGGAAGAAAACACGCCTCTCAGACAACTTCACTGCTTTCAAACAAGCTACACTTACCTTCAAATTAGCCCTCACCTCTGCTAAACAGACCTATTTCACAAACCTTGTATCTTCGTTATCCTACAACCCAAAACAACTGTTCAGCACATTTAACTCTCTCCTCCACCCATCACTGCCACCTCCAACTCCCCTCATCTCTTCCGAGGAATTTGCCACCTACTTCAAAAACAAGATCGACCAAACAAGGCAAACCTTTACTGTTCCACCACCCCATCCATTCCATATACCAGACCTCTGCCCTTCCCTAATAACCTCCCTCTCCAACATCACTGAAGGAGAGCTTACTCACCTCCTTTCCCAATCACACTTCACCACCTGTGCACTTGACCCCATCCCTTCTCACCCGCTCCCCAACCTCACTAACGTGTTCATTCCAGCCCTAAACCACCTCTTCAACCTATCGCTATCTTCTGGTACCTTCCCCTCTGCCTTCAAACATGCCACCATCACACCCAGCCTCAAAAAAACTAACCTTGACCCAACTGCTATCGCCCCTTATCACTGCACCCGTTTGCTTCAAAACTCCTTGAGCAGCATGTCCTTGCTCAACTTTCCTCCCACCTCTCTCCTTGGCAACCTCCAATCTAGCTTCCGCCCCCACCACTCCACCGAAACTGCCCTGACCAAAATTACTAGTGACTTACTCACAGCCAAAACCAACAGACAGTTCTCCATCCTCCTCCTTCTTGACCTGTCCTCTGCATTCGACAGTCGACCACTAACTACTGCTACAGATTCTTTCTTCCCTTGACATCAAAGA
Organism: Ranitomeya imitator; assembly: GCF_032444005.1. Lineage (NCBI taxonomy): Eukaryota > Metazoa > Chordata > Amphibia > Anura > Dendrobatidae > Ranitomeya > Ranitomeya imitator. The sequence continues at coordinate 364,651,772 of NC_091283.1, forward strand.
CCTTGCCTTATCCTGGATTGCCTCATACCTTTCCGACAGCACATTTAGCGTTTCCCATTCCCACACTACCTCCTTATCCCGCCCTCTCTCTGTTGGAGTCTCTCAAGGCTCTGTCCTAGGGCCCCTACTTTTTTCCATCTATACCTTTGGCCTAGGACAACTCATAAAGTCCCATGGCTTCCAGTACCACCTGTATGCAGACGACACTCAGATCTACCTCTCTGGCCCAGATGTCACCTCTCTGCTGTCCAGAATCCCGGAGTGTCTATCAGCCATATCGTCCTTCTTTACCTCTCGCTTTCTAAAACTCAATGTAGACAAAACCAAACTCATCATCTTTCCCCTATCTCGCGTATCCCCATCTCGCATATCCCCCCTACCTGACCTATTATGGTAAACGGCATCACGCTCTCTCCCACTCCTGAAATCCGCTGCCTCGGGGTAACTCTCGACTCTGCCCTGTCCTTCAAAACGCACATCCAAACTCTTGGCACCTACTGTCGCCTCCAACTCAAAAACAATTGCCAGAATCCATCCCGTCCTGAGCCCACAATCTACTAAAACTCTGCCCTCATCATCTCCCGCCTCGATTACTGCAACACCCTCCTCTGTGGCCTCCCCGCTAACTCTCTTGCATCACTCCAGTCTGTCCTCAACTCTGCTGCCCGGCTAATCCACCTCTCTCCTCACTGCTCCCGCTTCTCCCCTCTGCAAATCCCTCCACTGGCTCCCAATTCCCCAACGAATCCAGTTCAAACTACTAACGCTGATCTACAAAGCCATCCACAACCTGTCCCCTCCCTATATCTCTGAACTAATCTCCCAATATCTTCCCTCACGTAATCTTCGATCCTCCCAAGACCTCCTACTCTCCTACACACTTATTCGTTCCTCACACAACAGCCTCCAAGATTTCTCCAGAATATCCCCCATCCTCTGGAATTCCACGGCTCAACAGGTCCGATTATCCACCACCCTCAGATCCTTCAGACGGAACCTGAAATCCCATCTCTTCAGGAAAGCCTACAGCCTGCAATAACCATTCTGCCGCCTCACCACCAACCGATCTGCCGCCTCACCACCCGAGGTGCCGCCTCACCACCACCCGAGCTGCTGCCTCACCACCACCAGAGCTGCCGCTCCCTCGATTTTCTGTCTCTTCCCCATTATCCCATAGAATGTAAGTCTGCAAGGACAGGGTCCTCTCCCCTCTGTATCAGTCTGTCATTGTAAATTTGTTTACGGTAAAGGATATCTATAACTCTGTACATAACCCCTTTCTCAGGTACAGCACCATGGAATGGTGCTATATAAATAAATAATAATGGTGTATTTTTTTAATACTTTTTAACTTAGCCACTGGGAGCTGCCATTTCTATTTACTGATTTATAAGTGTCAGAGCATTACACTTGCACACTGCGAATACGGTAGCCCCTGGGCTGGGATACGAGCCCCTATCTCCTGTGATGTGGCTACCTCACCTGTTAACTGGGCACATCCCGTGCTACAATTTCCTTCCTTCATCAGTAATTACTGTCATCTGAGCAAAGCTGTCATATGATTGTGGCATTCAGATGACTGTAATTACTGACGAGCAGTAAACTTAAATCTGAGCCCAAGGGCTGAAGTGATGATTTCATTCAATGACATGTACGGACAGATGGATGAAGTCACCACCTCAGCCCTGGTGCCTGGACCCATTGAGCACACACTGGAAATTACTGTGATCTGAGCAGAGCAGTCATGCAGCTGCAGTGCTTGAATTACAGTAAATACTGGGGAGTTCATATTAGACACCAGGGATGCAACAAAGACTTCACCCAGTGGTGAGTACACGTGACTAGATGAAGTCACCACCGAAGCTCTTCTGCACTGACCTGTGCTCAAACCGCTGATCTTGGTGGGATTGGCTAACCTTCGAATACGTAAGGGGTACTACTCCCATCAGATCATATCAGGTCAGAGAAGAATCTTGCATGCTGAATTTTAGACGCTGATCATTTTATTCTCCCTGCAGATAATACTTTCGCTAGAAGACACCAAAGGAAAGCTCGACTCAGCTGAATGTTCCTGTGTATGGGGAAGTCAGGAGAGATCGCCATCAGCCCAATAACTGTTTGGCCGACAGCTATCTAATGTGTGTGGGGCCATTAGTATTAGGGTATGTGCACACGTAGAATTTTTCCGCAGTGGATTTGACAAATCCGCAGTGCAAAACCGCTGCGGTATTTCCTGTGGATTTATCGCGGTTTCTCTTGCAGGTGAGGCGCCCTCTGCTGGATGTCCTTCGAGCTTGGGAAAAATTCAGAAAAGTTCCCAGGCTCGAGTTCATATGAGGACAACCAGCAGAGGGCGCCTCACCGCGAATGAAGGTAACTACAGGTCATTGACCTAGTTTCCATTCATTCGCTGAGGTTTTACAGTCAGGAGCATAGCTGCATTATAGCAGAGCTCCTGGCTGTAAAAAAAATTAACCCCTTCAGATGGATTTACAAAGTGGGACGTTACAGATCCTCGGAAGGTATGTATATTGTTGGTTTATTATTTTTTCTTTGTCACAGAGCGAGGGTCTTCAGCCAATGGATTGAGCGTACAATAAAATATTACAACAAACGGTGTGTTTATTTCATTAAAATACTTTTTAATAATGTGTGTGTTTTTTTTAACTCTTTCATAAAATTGGATTAATAATGGATAGGTGTCATAATTGACGCCTCTCCATTATTAATCTGGCTTAATGTCACCTTACAATAGCAAGGTGGCACTAACCCTTCATTACCCCATATCCCACCGCTACACGGGAATGGGAAGAGAGTGGCCAAGTGCCAGAATAGGCGCATCTTCCAGATGTGCCTTTTCTGGGGTGGCTGGGGGCAGATGTTTTTAGCCAGGGGGGGCAAATAACCATGGACCCTCTCCAGGCTATTAATATCTGCCCTCAGTCACTGGCTTTACTACTCTGGCGGAGAAAATTGCGCGGGAGCCCACGCCAATTTTTTCCGCCATTTAACCCTTTAATTTAATAGCTAGAGCGCCCAAATTTTGCACATACACACTACTAACATTAGTAGTGTGGAATATGCAAAAAAAGGGGGAGATGAGATGGTTTACTGTATGTAAACCATGTCTCAAATCATGTTGGGTTTTTGAAGGAGATAGCAAAAGCCGGCAATTGAATTACCGGCTTTTAAGCTATCTCGCGCTGGATGAAATATTAATATATATATATGTGTCTCACTAATATATATATATATATATATATATATATATATATATATATATATATATGAGTCATGGCCAAAAGTATTCACACCCCTGCAATTCTGTCAGATAATACTCAGTTTCTTCCTGAAAATGATTGCAAACACAAATTATTTGGTATTATTATCTTCATTTAATTTGTCTTAAATGAAAAAAACACAAAAAGAATTGTCCTAAAGCCAAATTGGATATAATTCCACACCAAACATAAAAAAGGGGGTGGACAAAGGTATTGGCACCCTTTGAAAAATCATGTGATGCTTCTGTAATTTGTGTAATTAACAGCACCTGTAACTTACTTGTGGCACCTAACAGGTGTTGGCAATAACTAAATCACACTTGCAGCCAGTTGACATGGATTAAAGTTGACTCAACCTCTGTCCTGTGTCCTTGTGTGCACCACATTGAGCATGGAGAAAAGAAAGAATACCAAAGAACTGTCTGAGGACTTGAGAAACCAAATTGTGAGGAAGCATGAGAAATCTCAAGGCTTCAGGTCCATCTCCAAAGACCTGAATGTTCCTGTGTCTACAGTGCGCAGTGTCATCAAGAAGTGTAAAGCCCATGGCACTGTGGCTAACCTCCCTAGATGTGGACGGAAAAGAAAAATTGACAAGAGATTTCAATGCAAGATTGTGCGGATGTTGAATAAAGAACCTCGACTATCGACTAAACAAGTTCAAGCTGCCCTGCAGTCCGACGGTGCAACAGTGTCAACCAGTACTATCCGTCGGCATCTGAATGAAAAGGGACTGTATGGTAGGAGACCCAGGAAGACCCCACTTCTTACCCCGAGACATAAAAAAGCCAGGCTGGAGTTTGCCAAAACTTACCTGAAAAAGCCTACAACGTTTTGGAAGAATGTTCTCTGGTCAGATGAGACAAAAGGAGAGCTTTTTGGGCACAGGCATCAACATAGAGTTTACAGGAGAAAAAAAGAGGCATTCAAAGAAAAGAACACGGTCCCTACAGTCAAACATGGCGGAGGTTCCCTGATGTTTTGGGGTTGCTTTGCTGCCTCTGGCACTGGACTGCTTGACCGTGTGCATGGCATTACGAAGTCTGAAGACTACCAACAAATGTTTCAGCATAATGCACGGCCCAGTGTGAGAAAGCTGGGTCTCCCTCAGAGGTCATGGGTCTTCCAGCAGGACAATGACCCAAAAAACACTTCAAAAAGCACTAGAAAATGGTTTGAGAGAAAGCACTGGAGACTTCTAAGGTGGCCAGCAATGAGTCCAGACCTGAATCCCATAGAACACCTGTGGAGAGATCTAAAAATGGCAGTTTGGAGAAGGCACCCTTCAAATATCAGGGACCTGGAGCAGTTTGCCAAAGAAGAATGGTCTAAAATTCCAGCAGAGCATTGTAAGAAACTCATTGATGGTTACCGGAAGCAGTTGGTCATTGTTTTTTTTTTGCTAAAGGTTGTGCAACCAAGTATTAGGCTGAGGGTGCCAATACTTTTGTCTGGCCCATTTTTGGAGTTCTGTGTGAAATGATCAATGTTTTGCTTTTTGCTTCATTCTCTTTTGTGTTTTTTCATTGAAGACAAATTAAATGAAGATAATAATACCAAAGAATTTGTGATTGCAATCATTTTCAGGAAGAAACTGAGTATTATCTGACAGAATTGCAGGGGTGTGAATACTTTTGGCCATGACTGTATATATATGTATATATATATATATATATATATATATATATATATATATATACACATATATATATATATATATATATATAGACAGTATACCGTATATGTTTTTATTATTTTTTGAGCAGATGGATCCCTTGTATATCCGTATGTCGGTTTTGCAAGCCTGCGAGTAAATCTCGCAGTACGGATGATATACGGATTACATACGGAGGATCACATGCGCAAAATAAGCTGACACACCCTGCCTACGGAGGAGATACGGACCACTATTTTGGGGACTTTTCAGTGTATTACGGCCGTAAAATACGGACCGTATTGTCTTACGCCGAGTGTGACGCCGGCCTTAATCAAAGGGTTATATGACTTTGGACCACTGATCTCACACCACCATTACATACATAGTGATGCCCCACTTCAAATCCAGGTCCCTATAGCCTGGCCCAAATGGGTTCTGGGCATCAGAATTGGCATCAAAATGAGCATACAGCAGATTTTCAGAGGTAGTGTGAGATCAGTGGCCCAAAGTCATTTAACCCTTTTAAAACATTAGTTACTTATTAAAATGTGTGAAAATTAGCTGTATGCCCACTTTGATGCCAATTCAGGTGCCCAGAACCCATTTGGGCCAGGCTAAAGGGACCTGGGTTTGATATGAGACATCACTATCTGTGTATTTGAAGTGTGAGATCAGTGGACCAAAGTCATTTAACCCCTTAAAAACACCAGTTACTTATTCAAATGGCCAAGATCGACTGTCTGCCCACTTTGATGCCAGGTCTGATGCCCAGAACCCATTTGGGCCAGGCTGGAGGGACCTGATTTTGATGTGGGGCTCACTGTGTATTCTTAGTATGTGATCAGTGGCCCAAAGTAATTTAAAGGGAATCTGTCACCTACTTTTTCGTATATAAGCTGTGGCCACCGCCAGCTTTTGTACAGCATTCTGTAATGCTGTAGATAAGCCCCCGATGTTACCTGAAAGATAAGAATAACAAGTTAGATTATACTCACCCAGGGGCGGTCTGGGTCCGATGGGCGTCGCAGGTCCCGTTCCAGCGCCTCCCATCTTCATACTGCAGTGCGCAGGCGCCAGGCCTCTCTGACCTTTCCCGGCGCCTGCGCACTGCAGTACTTTGCTCTGCCCACAACAGGGCAAATCAGAACGCCTGCGCAGGAGCCGAGACAGGAAGCAAAGAAGAGGACGTCATCGTAAGAAGATGGGAGGCACCGGAACCAGACCCCGATCGCCCCTGGGTGAGTATAATCTAACCTCTTTTTCTCCTCTTTCAGGTTACATCGGGGGCTTATCTACAGCATTACAGAATGCTGGACATAAGCCCCTAATGGCGGTGGCTGAAGCTTATAGGCCAAAAATGGGGTGAAAGATTCCCTTTAACCCTTTGATTAAAGCCCTTCAGTGCCCACTTTGATGCCCGTTTTTGTGCCCGTTGTACAATTTTTGTAGCTGTTTTTAAGTGTATTCCCATCAGGGCACCTTGCTGCATTGTGTGCTATTATTGTGAGGATTATTTTTTGTTTTTTAACCCCTTAGTGACAGCCAATTTGGTACTTAACCCCTTTACTCCCAAGGGTGGTTTGCACGTTAATGACCGGGCCAATTTTTACAATTCTGACCACTGTCCCTTTGTGAGGTTATAACTCTGGAACGCTTCAACGGATCCCGGTGATTCTGACATTGTTTTCTCGTGACATATTGTACTTCATGACAATGGTAAAAATTCTTTGATAGTACCTGCGTTTATTTGTGAAAAAAACGGAAATTTGGCGAAAATTATGAAAATTTCCAACTTTGAATTTTTATGCAATTAAATCACAGAGATATGTCACACAAAATACTTAATAAGTAACATTTCCCACATGTCTACTTTACATCAGCACAATTTTGGAACCAAAATTTTTTTTTGTTAGGGAGTTATAAGGGTTAAAAGTTGACCAGCAATTTCTCATTTCTACAACACCATTTTTTTTTAGGGATCACATCTCATTTGAAGTCATTTTCAGGGGTCTATATGATAGAAAATACCCAAGTGTGACACCATTCTAAAAACTACACCCCTCAAGGTGCTCAAAACCATATTAAAGAAGTTTATTAACCCTTCTGGTGCTTCACAGGAATTTTTTGAATGTTTAAATAAAAATGAACATTTAACTTTTTTTCACAAAAAATTTAATTCAGCTCCAATTTGTTTTATTTTACCAAGGGTAACAAGAGAAAATGGACCCCAAACATTGTTGTACAATTTGTCCTGAGTACGCTGATACCCCATATGTGGGGGTAAACCACTGTTTGGGCGGATGGGAGAGCTCGGAAGGGAAGGAGCGCCGTTTGACTTTTCAATGCAAAATTGACAGGAATTGAGATGAGACGCCATGTTGCGTTTGGAGAGCCCCTGATGTGCCTAAACATTGAAACCCCCACAAGTGACACCATTTTGGAAAGTAGACCCCCTATGGAACTTATCTAGAGGTGTGGTGAGCACTTTGACCCACCAAGTGCTTCACAGAAGTTTATAATGTAGAACCGTAAAAATAAAAAATCATATTTTTTCACAAAAATTATCTTTTCGCCCCCAATTTTTTATTTTCCCAAGGGTAAGAGAAGAAATTGGACCCCAAAAGTTGTTGTACAATTTGTCCTGAGTATGCTGATACCCCATATGTGCGGGTAAACCACTGTTTGGGCGGATGGGAGGGTTCGGAAGGGAAGGAGTGCCATTTGAATGCAGACTTAGATGGAATGGTCTGCAGGTGTCACATTGCGTTTGCAGAGCCCCTAATGTACCTAAACAGTAGAAACCCCCCACAAGTGACACCGTTTTGGAAACTAGACCCCCTAAGGAACTCATCTAGATGTGTTGTGAGAGCTTTGAACCCCCAAGTGTTTCACTACAGTTTGTAACGCAGAGCCGTGAAAATAAAAAAAAAAATCTTTCCCCAAAAAATTATTTTTTAGCCCCCAGTTTTGTATTTTCCCGAGGGTAAGAGGAGAAATTTGACCCCAAAGGTTGTTGTCCAATTTGTCCTGAGTACGCTGATATCCCATATGTTGGGGGGAACCACCGTTTGGGCGCATGGGAGGGCTCGGAAGGGAAGGAGTGCCATTTGGAATGCAGACTTAGATGGAATGGTCTGCAGACGTCACATTGCGTTTGCAGAACCCCTAATGTACCTGAACAGTAGAAATCCCCCACAAGTGAACCAAATATTGGAAACTAGACCCCCCATGGAACTTATCTAGATGTGTTGTGAGAACTTTGAACCCCCAAGTGTTTCACTACAGTTTATAACGCAGAGCCGTGAAAATAAAAAATCTTTTTTTTTCCCACAAAAATTATTTTTAGCCCCCAGTTTTGTATTTTCCCAAGGGTAACAGGAGAAATTGGACGCCAAAAGTTGTTGTCCTATTTGTCCTGAGTACACTGATACCCCATATGTTGGGGTAAACCCCTGTTTGGGCATACGGGAGAGCTCGGAAGGGAAGAAGCACTGTTTTACTTTTTCAACGCAGAATTGGCTGGAATTGAGATCGGACGCCATGTCGCGTTTGGAGAGCCCCTGATGTGCCTAAACAGTGGAAACCCCCCAATTATAACTGAAACCCTAATCCAAACACACCCCTAACCCTAATCCCAACAGTAACCCTAACCACACCTCTAACCCTGACACACCCCTAACCCTAATCCCAACCCTATTCCCAACTGTAAATGTAATCTAAACCCTAACTGTAACTTTAGCTCCAACCCTAACTGTAGCCTTAACCCCTAGCCCTAACCCTAGCCCTAACCCTAGCCCTAACCCTAACCCTGACCCTAGCCCCAACCCTAACCTTAATGGAAAAATGGAAATAAATACATTTTTTTAATTTTTCCCTAACTAAGGGGGTGATGAAGGGGGGTTTGATTTACTTTTATAGCGGGTTTTTTAGCGGATTTTTATGATTGGCAGCCGTCACACACTGAAAGACGCTTTTTATTGCAAAAAATATTTTTTGAGAGCTATAATTTTTCCATATTTTGGTTCACAGAGTCATGTGAGGTCTTGATTTTTGCGGGACGAGTTGACGTTTTTATTGGTAACATTTTCGGGCACGTTACATTTTTTGATCGCTTTTTATTCCGATTTTTGTGAGGCAGAATGACCAAAAACCAGCTATTCATGAATTTCTTTTGGGGAAGGCGTTTATAACGTTCCGCGTTTGGTAAAATTGATAAAGCAGTTTTATTCTTCGGGTCAGTACGATTACAGCGATACCTCATTTATATCATTTTTTTATGTTTTGGCGCATTTATACGATAAAAACTATTTTATAGAAAAAATAATTATTTTTGCATCGCTTTATTCTCAGGACTATAACTTTTTTTTTTTTTTTTGCTGATGATGCTGTATGGCGGCTCGTTCTTTGCGGGACAAGATGACGCTTTCAGCGGTACCATGGTTATTTATATCTGTATTTTTGATCGCGTGTTATTCCACTTTTTGTTCGGCGGTATGATAATAAAGCGTTTTTTGCCTCTTTTTTTTCTTTTTCTTTCGGTGTTTACTGAAGGGGTTAACTAGTGGGCCATTTTTATAGGTCGGGCCGTTACGGACGCGGCGATACTAAATATGTGTACTTTTATTGGTTTTTTTTTATTTAGATAAAGAAATGTATTTAGGGAAATAATATATATATTTTTTTCATTATTTATGAATATTTTTTTTTATTTTTTTTTTTACACATTTTGAAAATTTTTTTTTTACTTTTTTACTTTGTCCCAGGGGGGGACATCACAGATCAGTGATCTGACAGTGTGCACAGCACTCTGTCAGATCACCGATCTGAGAGCAGTGCTGGCTGCTTCACAGTGCCTGCTCTGAGCAGGCTTCTGTGAAGCCACCTCCCTCCCTGCAGGACCCGGATCCGCGGCCATCTTGGATCCGAGCCTGGAACAAGCAGGGAGGGAGGCAAGACCCTCGCAGCAACGCGATCACATCGCGTTGCTGCGGGGGGCTCAGGGAAGCCCGCAGGGAGCCCCCTCCCTGCGCGATGCTTCCCTGCACCGCCTGCACATCGCGATCATGTTTGATCGCGGTGTGCCAGGGGTTAATGTGCCGGGAGCGGTCCGTGACCGCTCCTGGCACATAGTGCCGGATGTCAGCTGCGATAGGCAGCTGACACCCGGCCGCGCTCCCCTCGTGAGCGCCACCGATCGCGCTGGACATACTATCCCGTCCGTGGTCATGGGGGGCCACTCCACCTCGACGGGATAGTACGTCCGATGTCAGAAAGGGGTTAATGACCGAGCCAATTTTTGCAATTCTGACCACTGTCACTTTATGAGGTTATAACTCTGGAACGCTTCAATGGATCCCACTGATTCTGAGACTGTTTTTTCGTGACATATTGTACTTCATGTTAGTGGTAACATTTCTTCGATATTACTTGCAATTATTTATGAAAAAAACGGAAATATGGCGAAAAATTTTTAAATTTTGCAATTTTCAAACTTTGTATTTTTATGCCTTTAAATCAGAGAGATATGTCACAAAAAATAGTTAATAAATAACATTTCCCACATGTCTACATCAGCACAATTTTGGAAACAAAATTTTTTTTTGTTAGGGAGTTATAAGGGTTAAAAGTTGACCAGCAATTTCTCATTTTTACAACAGCTTTTTTTTTTTAGGGACCACATCACATTTGAAGTCATTTTGAGGGGTCTATATGATAGAAAATAACCAAGTGTGACACCATTCTAAAAACTGCACCCCTCAAAGTTCTCAAAACCACATTCAAGAAATTTATTAACCCTTTACGTGCTTCACAGGAACTGAAACAATGTGGAAGGAAAAAATGAACATTTAACTTTTTTTTGCAAACATTTTAATTCAGAACCATTTTCACAAGCGTAAAAACAGAAATGTAACCATAAATTTTGTTACGCAATTTCTCCTGAATACGCCAATACCCCATATGTGGGGGTAAACCACTGTTTGGGCGCACCGCAGAACTTGGAAGTGAAGCAGCGCCGTTTGACTTTTTCAATGCAGAATTGGCTGGAATTGAGATCGGACGCCATGTCACGTTTAGAGAGCCCCTGATGTGCCTACACAGTGGAAACCCCCCACAAGTGACACCATTTTGTAAACTAGACCCCTTAAAGAACTTATCTAGATGTGTGGTGAGCACTTTGAACCCCCAAGAGCTTCACAGAAGTTTATAACGTAGAGCCGTGAAAATAATATATCGCATTTGTTTACACAAAAATGATCTTTTCGCCCACAAATTGTTATTTTCACAAGGGTAACAGGAGAAATTAGACCACAAAAGTTGTTGTGCAATTTCTCCTGAGTACGTCGATACCCAATATGTGGGGGTAAACCACTGTTTGGGCGCACCGCAGAGCTTGGAAGAGAAGGAGTGCCGTTTTACTTTTTCAATGTAGAATTGTCTGGAATTGAGATTGGACGCCATGTCGCGTTTGGAGAGCCCCTGATGTGCCTAAACAGTGGAAATCCCCCACAAGTGACCCCATTTTGGAAACTAGACCCCCCATGGAACTTATCTAGATGTGTGGTGAGAACTATGAATGCCCAAGTGCTTCACAGAAGTTTAGAATGCAGAGTCTTGAAAATAAAAAAAAAATTTTTTCCACAAAAGATTTTGTAGCCCCCAAGTTTTTATTTTCACAAGGGTAACAGGACCCCAAAAGTTGTTGTCCAATTTATCTTGAGTATGCTGATGCCCCATATGTGGGGGTAAACCACTGTTTGGGCGCACGGCAGAGCTCGGAAGGGAAGGAGCACTGTTTTGGAATGCAGACTTAGATAGAATGGTCTGTGGGCGTTATGTTGCGTTTGCAGAGCCCCTGATGTACCTAAACAGTAGTAACCCCCCACAAGTGACCCCATTTTGGAAACTAGACCCCCCCAAGGAACTTATCTAGATGTGTGGTGAGAACTTTGAATGCCCAAGTGCTTCACAGAAGTTTAGAATGCAGAGTCGTGAAAATAAAAAAATATTTTTTTTTCCACAAAAAAGATTTTGTAGCCCCCAAGTTTTTATTTTCACAAGGGTAACAGGAGAAATTGGACCCCAAAAGTTGTTGTCCAATTTATCCCGAGTACGCTGATGCCCCATATGTGGGGGTAACCCACTGTTTGGGCGCACGGCAGAGCTCAGAAGGGAGGGAGCACCATTTGACTTTTTGAGCGCAAAATTGGCTGTCGTGTTTGGAGACTCCCTGATGTAACTAAACAGTGGAAACCCCCCAATTCTAGCTCCAACCCTAACCCCAACACACCCCTGACCCTAATCCCAACCCGATCCATAATCCTAATCACTAACCCTAACGATAATCACAACCCTTAGGCTGGGTTCCCATTGCGTTATGGGACCGCGTTAAACGGACAGCGTTGCACGGCGAAATTAACGCCGTGCAACGCGGCCATTATCGCGCCCATTCACGCTAATGGGAACGCGCTTCATGGGAACGCTAATGGGAATGCGCTAGCGACGTGCCAGTGATTCCTGGCGCGCCGCGGACGCTGCTTGCAGCGTCCGAGGCGCGCCCGCGGTCCGTTCCCCGCTCTCGCAGATCGGGGATCTGCGAGAGCGGGGACGCTACCGCGACCCCGACCGCAGCCCCATAGATAATCACAACCCTAACCTTAACCCTAATCCCAAACCTAACCCTAATCCCAAGCGTAACCCTAATGCCAACCCTAACCCTAATACCAACTCTAATCCAAACTCTAACCCCAAATCTAACCCTAACTTTAGCCCCAACCCTAGCCCTAAGGCTACTTTCACACTTGCGTCGTTTGGCATCCGTCACAATCCTTCGTTTTGGACAAAAAACGGATCCTCCAAATGTGCCCGCAGGATGCGTTTTTTTGCCCATAGACTTGCATTGCCGACGGATCGTGACGGATGGCCACACGTCGCGTCCGTCGTGCACTGGATCAGTTGTGTTTTGGCGGACCGTCGGCACAAAAAACGTTTAATGTAACGTTTTTTTGTACGTCGCGTCCGCCATTTCTGACCGCGCATGCGTGGCCGTAACTCCGCCCCCTCCTCCCCAGGACATAGATTGGGCAGCGGATGCGTTGAAAAACTACATCCGCTGCCCACGTTGTACACAATTTTCACAACGTGCGTCGGTATGTCGGCGTACCGACGTAAGTGTGAAAGAAGCCTAACCCTAAATTTAGCCCCAACCCTAACCCTAAATTTAGCCCCAACCCTAACCCTAAATTTAGCCCCAACCCTAACCCTAAATTTAGCCCCAACCCTAACCCTAAATTTAGCCCCAACCCTAACCCTAGCCCTAACTCTAGCCCTAACCCTAATTTTAGCCCCAACTGCTCTTCTTCTGTCGGCTGGCAGATGGCGGGCGCACTGCGCATGCGCCCGCCATTTTCTTTTCCCCGGCAGCCAGGAGGAGCAGCAGGAGGATCCAGGGACACCGGTAAGTATAATAGGGTCCCCGAATCCCCCTATTTCTCTGTCCTCTGATGTGCGATCACATCAGAGGACAGAGAATTACACTTTGATTTTTTTTTGCAGTCGCCGGTAAACAGTTAATTACAGTAAAACCGACACCGATCATGTTCTTTGGAGTCTCGGCTACCCCCGGCAGCCGAGACCCCAAAGATTCTCCCGATGCCGGCTGGCGGGCGCAGTGCGCCCGCCATTTTGAAGATGGCGGCGCCCACCAGGAGCCACGAGGAGCACCGGGGGAGATAGCCCCCCGATACTCACCTATCTGGTACCCCTTTTCTCTGTCCACTGATGTGCGATCACATCGGAGGACAGAGAAACTAAAAACAGATCGCTTTTTTTTTTGCGATCGGCGGTAAACGGTTAATTACCGGCGATCGCAAATGCGGGGTCGGTAAAAAAAAAAACCCCGAATCATGTTCTCTGGGGTCTCGGCTACCCCTGGCAGCCGAGACCCCAGAGAAAATCCGACTCTGGGGGCCGCTATTCACTTTTTCCACAGCGCCGTGGTTTAAGTACCCTTAGCGGCCGCCGTTAAAAGGCGTATCGGCGGTCGCTAAGGTGTTAACCTATAAAAAAAACAGAAAATAAAAAATTGACGAATAAGAAATTGAACAAATAAGAAACCAACTTCAGCACCGTCCTGTCCACGGCGTCTGCTGAATGTCCCTCCCTGCATCCGCCCCTCTGACATCTCATCCTGGGGGGGTTATGGGTGACGATGGGGTGTGACCAGGGGCGTGGTCAAAATTATAGTGTGGAGCCTGAAGTGTCCCTCTGTCACTTCCGGAAAACTTATGAGGTCAGGGGGCATATAAAGGAGGAACAGGAAACACCAAAATAGTCTCAGCACTGAAGGGGTTACTGCCCCAGCCCAGTAATGGGGAATCTCCAGCACCTACCTCCACCTGCAGAGCCGCACACCACATATATGGCTGTTCTGTGCGCACAGGACCTGTGATGAGGTCACAGGAGGGGAGGAGTCAGGGGTCACATGATCAGGGGCCTCAGTGTATGCAGGACTCTGCTGTGCTGGTTGTCATGGTGCTGGATGAGGGGAAGTTTATGTGTGGGGTCAGGAGGGGTTTACAGGGTGGATGTAGCAGAGCCGTGTGTGTACGAGAGGTACGGAGCGGAGCCGAGTGTGTACGAGGTGTACGGAGCAGAGCCGTGTGTATATGAGGTGTACGGAGCGGAGCCGTGTGTGTACGAGGTGTACGGAGCAGAGCCGTGTGTGTACGAGGTGTACGGAGCAGAGCCGTGTGTGTACGAGGTGTACGGAGCAGAGCCGTGTGTGTACGAGGTGTACGGAGCAGAGCCGTGTGTGTACGAGGTGTACAGAGCGGAGCCGTGTGTGTACGAGGTGTACGGAGCAGAGCCGTGTGTATATGAGGTGTACGGAGCAGAGCCGTGTGTGTACGAGGTGTACGGAGCAGAGCCGTGTGTGTACGAGGTGTACAGAGCGGAGCCGTGTGTGTACGAGGTGTACGGAGCAGAGCCGTGTGTGTACGAGGTGTACAGAGCGGAGCCATGTGTGTATGAGGTGTATGGAGCAGAGCCGTGTGTGTACGAGGTGTACGGAGCGGAGCCGCGTGTGTATGAGGTGTACGGAGCAGAGCCGCGTGTGCACGAGGTGTACGGAGCAGAGCCGTGTGTGTATGAGGTGTACGGAGCGGAGCCGTGTGTGTACGAGGTGTATGGAGCAGAGCCGCGTGTGCACGAGGTGTACGGAGCAGAGCAGTGTGTGTACGAGGTGTACGGAGCGGAGCCGTGTGTACGAGGTGTACGGAGCGGAGCCGTGTGTACGAGGTGTACGGAGAGGAGCCGCGTGTGTACGAGGTGTACGGAGCAGAGCCATGTGTGTACGAGGTGTACGGAGCGGAGCCGTGTGTACGAGGTGTACGGAGTGGAGCCGCGTGTGTATGAGGTGTACGGAGAGGAGCCGCGTGTGTACGAGGTGTACGGAGCGGAGTCGTGTGTGTACGAGGTGTACGGAGCGGAGCCGTGTGTGTATGAGATGTACGGAGCAGAGCCGTGTGTGTACGAGGTGTACGGAGCGGAGCCAAGTGTGTATGACGTGTACGGAGAGGAGCCGCGTATGTACGAGGTGTACGGAGCAGAGCCGCGTGTGCACGAGGTGTACGGAGCAGAGCAGTGTGTGTACGAGGTGTACGGAGCGGAGCCGTGTGTACGAGGTGTACGGAGTGGAGCCGTGTGTGTATGAGGTGTACGGAGAGGAGCCGCGTGTGTACGAGGTGTACGGAGCGGAGTCGTGTGTGTACGAGGTGTACGGAGCGGAGCCGTGTGTGTATGAGATGTACGGAGCAGAGCCGTGTGTGTATGAGGTGTACGGAGCAGAGCCGCGTGTGTGCCCATTACTCCGTGTACGAAGCGGAGCCGCGTGTGTACGAGGTGTACGGAGCGGAGCCGTGTGTGTACGAGGTGTACGGAGTGGAGCCGTGTGTGTACGAGGTGTACGGAGCGGAGCCGTGTGTGTACGAGGTGTACGGAGCGGAGCCGTGTGTGTACGAGGTGTACGGAGCGGAGCCGTGTGTGTACGAGGTGTACGGAGCGGAGCCGTGTGTGTACGAGGTGTATGGAGTGGAGCCGTGTGTGTACGAGGTGTACGGAGCAGAGCCGTGTGTGTACATAAATCTCATTAAAACAGTCGTACAGTTATCAAATAACAAAAATTTCCATACCGTTATGGAATAAGCCACCTAAGCCAAAGCTAATATACCAATAATAAGTCACATAAAGGGGTAAATGCCACACAGTGACCATATATCATCACCACATAGTGTCTGAGTATAACCATCATCCTATACTGAACAAAATCCATTAATCCAGAGATGTCAAACTCAAATACACAGAGGACCAAAATGAAAAACTTGGACAAAATCACGGGCCAACCATGATTATTATTTTTAAAAAAAGTCTACAATTGAGGATGTTTTTCCTTATCATCAAATATGATATAACTAGATGGTTATCGGGTATTCTAGAATATGCATGTCCACATAGTATATTGCCCAGCCACGTAGTATATTGCCCAGTCACGTAGTATATTGCCCAGCCACGTAGTATGTTGCCCAGCCACGAAGTATATTGCCCAGCCACGAAGTATATTGCCAAGCCACGTAGTATGTTGCGCAGTCACGTAGTATATTGCCCAGCCACGTAGTATATTGCCAAGCCACGTAGTATATTGCCCAGCCACGTAGTATATTGCACAGTCACGTAGTACATTGCCCAGCCACGAAGTATATTGCCCAGCCACGAAGTATATTGCCCAGTCACGTAGTATATTGCCCAGTCACGTAGTATTTTGCCCAGCCACGTAGTATATTGCCCAGTCACGTAGTATATTGCCCAGCCACGTAGTATGTTGCCCAGTCACGTAGTATATTGCCCAGCCACGTAGTATATTGCACAGTCACGTAATATATTGCCCAGCCACGAAGTATATTGCCCAGCCACGAAGTATATTGCCCAGTCACGTAGTATATTGCCCAGTCACGTAGTATTTTGCCCAGCCACGTAGTATATTGCCCACCGACGCAGTATACAGCAGAGCCACATAGTATATTGCCCAGCCACGTAGTATATTGCCCAGTCACGTAGTATATTGCCCAGCCACGTAGTATATTGCCCAGCCACGTAGTATATTGCCCAGCCACGTAGTATACAGCACAGAGCCACGTAATATATTGCCCAGCCACGTAATATATTGCCCAGCGATGTAGTAGATTGAACAGTAACTTAGTATATTGCCCTGCCCACGTAATATATTGCCCAGTGACGTAGTATATTGCCCAGCGACGTAGTATATTGCCCAGTGACGTAGTATATTGCCCAGCCACGTAGTATATAGCCCAGCCACATAGTATATTGCCCAGTCACGTAGTATATTGTCCAGCCACGTAGTATAT
The DNA here is from genome assembly GCF_032444005.1 of Ranitomeya imitator. Taxonomy (NCBI): domain Eukaryota; kingdom Metazoa; phylum Chordata; class Amphibia; order Anura; family Dendrobatidae; genus Ranitomeya; species Ranitomeya imitator. The sequence continues at coordinate 364,669,129 of NC_091283.1, forward strand.
TGTCCAGCCACGTAGTATAATGCCCAGTGACGTAGTATATTGCCCAGTCACGTAGTATACAGCACAGTGCCACATAGTAGATTGCACAGCGACGTAGTATACAGCACAGAGCCACGTAGTATATTGCCCAGTGACGTAGTATATTGCCCAGTCACGTAGTATATTGTCCAGCCACATAGTATATTGCCCAGTGAGGTAGTATACAGCACAGAGCCACGTAGAATATTGCACAGCGACGTAGTATACAGCACAGAGCCACGTAGTATATTGCATAGCGACGTAGTATACAGCACAGAGCCACGTAGCATATTGCCCAGTGACGTAGTATATTGCCCAGTCACGTAGTATACAGCACAGAGCCACATAGTATATTGCACAGCGATGTAGTATACAGCACAGAGCCACGTAGTATATTGCCCAGTGACGTAGTATATTGCCCAGCCACGTAGTATATTGCCCAGCCACGTAGTATATTGTCCAGCCACGTAGTATATTGTCCAGCCACGTAGTATACTGCCCAGTGACGTAGTATACAGCACAGAGCCACGTATTATATTGCTCAGTCATGTAGTATATTACCCAGCCACGTAGTATATTGCCCAGCTACGTAGTATATTGCCCAGCCACGTACGTCACAGGTTAAAAAATAAACATACTCCCCTAACAATCCGAGGGCCCCTTGTAGTTTAACATACTCACCATTCTGGCCGCTGCTCCTCAGCGTCCCGTCTCTCCGCCTCCTGGGATCCAACGGCGCTATGCCGATGGGCGCGCGGCTACCGCCATCTTCCGTTCCCAGGATGCTTTGCGAAATTACCCAGATGACCTAGCGGTCTCGCGAGACCGCTAGGTCTTCTGGGTAATTTCGCAATGCATCGCTGGGAAAGGAAGATGGCGGCAGGCGCGAGCGGACAACGGAGGGTGAGTATAGCAGGTTTTTTGTTTTTTTACTAGTTTTAGCATTACTTTTTTTACTATCAATAGTAAAAGGTTGGGGACACACAGGGTTAATAGCGCGTTAGCCGCAGCATAACGCGGTCCGTTACCACCGGCATTAACCCTGTGTTAGCGGTGACCGGAGGGAAGTATGGAGCGGGCGCTGGGGACAGTGACTGCGGGGAGCATGGAGCGGAGCACTGGGGACACTGTGGGGAGTATGGAGCGGAGCGCCGGGGACACTAACTGCGGAAGTATGGAGCGGAGCGCCGGGGACACTGACTGCATGAGTATGGAGCGGAGCGCCAGGGACACTGACTGCGGGGAGCATGGAGCGGAGCGCCGGGGACACTGACTGTGGGGAGTAAGGAGCGGCCATTTTCTTCCGGAGTGTGCCCGTCGCTGATTGGTCGCGGCAGCCATGACAGGCAGCTGGCGAGACCAATCAGCGAATGAATAACCGTGACAGAAGGACAGACAGACGGAAGTGACCCTTAGACAATTATATAGTAGATGAACCTTTTCATATGAAAAGAAACTTAAAGGGGTTGTGCCATGAACAGAGTACATTTTAATTAATAAAACTTAAGATCACATGACTGTAGAATTGGGGCGTGCATAGATATCATGGGGCCCCATAGCAGAAGTTCTAGTTGTCCCCCACCTCCCCCCAAAAAACCTTAATATTTGGTGGGGTCACAGTAGAGCATATCTTACAACTAACTTTTCAGCCTTTACAAAGTAATTTCACTCATTTTGAAGCCCCTAGATTGCCCTTATAAAAGTATGATGGTACATTGAAGATTTACCCATGGATGAGTATGGCAAGACTACCATGTCTCACATGTTATTTATAGCCATTAAATAAAATCGCCCAATTTTGGATTTGGATCAGGTACCTACTGTTCTGGAATTCATAAATAAAATCAACTGGATATTGAATTGAAAAAAGTATTTATCAGAAAAGGAAGCTTTTTACAAAGTTTGAAAAACTCTTGGCCTCATGGACTGATGGATCAGGTTTGGCATCAAGATAACTACAGGGGTATCACTTGGGTCTCTTCTGATTGCCAAAACTTGTTGCTTATGAAATTCCCTAGGGTGTTAACCCCTTCATGACCGAGCCTATTTTGACCTTAATGACCTGGCCGTTTTTTGCAATTCTGACCAGTGTCCCTTTATGAGGTAATAACTCAGGAACGCTTCAACGGATCCTAGCAGTTCTGAGATTTTTTTGTTGTGACATATTGGGCGTCATGTTAGTGGTAAATTTAGGTCGATAATTTTTTAGTTTATTTGTGAAAAAAAGGAAATTTGGCTAAAATTTTGAAAATTTCGCAATTTTCAAATTTTGAATTTTTATTCTGTTAAACGAGAGAGTTATGTGACACAAAATAGTTAATAAATAACATTACCCACATGTCTACATTATATCAGCACAATTTTGGAAACAAAATTTTTTTTTGCTAGGAAGTTACAAGGGTTAAAATTTGACCAGCGATTTCTCATTTTTACAACGAAATTTACAAAACCATTTTTTTAGGGACCACCTCACATTTGAAGTCAGTTCTATATGGCTGAAAATACCCAAAAGTGACACCATTCTAAAAACTGCACCCCTTAAGGTACTCAAAACCACATTCAAGAAGTTTATTAACTTATTGACTTTTTCAATGAAAAATTGGCTCCAATCTTTAGCGGACACCATGTCGTGTTTGGAGAGCCCCTGTGTGCCTAAACATTGGAGCTCCCCCACAAGTGACCCCATTTAGGAAACTAGACCCCCCAAGGAACTTATCTAGATGCATAGTGAGCACTTTAAACCCCAAAGTGCTTCACAAATTGATCCGTAAAAATATAAAAGTACTTTATTTTCACAAAAATGTCTTTTATCCTCAATTTTTTTTCATTTTCACATGGGCAACAGGATAAAATGGATCCTAAAATGTGTTTGGCAATTGCTCCTGAGTACACAGATACCTAACATGTGGGGGTAAACCAATGTTTGGACACACGGCAAGGCTCGGAAGGGAAGGAGCAACATTTGACTTTTGAATGAAAAATTAGCTCCAATCGTTAGCGGACACCATGTCGTGTTTGGAGAGCCCCTGTGTGCCTAAACATTGGAGCTCCCCCACATGTGACCCAATTTTGGAAACTAGACCCCCCAAGGAACTTATCTAGATGCATAGTGAGCACTTTGAACCCCCAGGTGCTTCACAAATTGATCCGTAAAAATGAAAAAGTACTTTTTTTCACACAAAATTTCTTTTAGCCTCAATTTTTTCATTTTCACATGGGCAATAGGATAAAATGGATCTTAAAATTTGTTGGGCAATTTCTTCCGAGTACGCCGATACCTCATATGTGGGGGTAAACCACTGTTTGGGCACACGGCAGGGCTCGGAAGGAAAGGCGCGCCATTTGACTTTTTGAATGAAAAATTAGCTCCAATCGTTAGCGGACACCATGTCGCGTTTGGAGAGCCCCTGTGTGCCTAAACATTGGACTTCCCCCACATGTGACCCCATTTTGGAAACTAGACCTCCCTTGGAACTAATCTACATGTGCGGTGACCACTTTAAACCCCCAAGTGCTTCACAGAAGTTTATAACGCAGAGCCGTGAAAATAAAAAATCATTTTGTTTTCCTCAAAAATTATTTTTTAGCCTGCAATTTTTTATTTTCTCAACGGTAACAGGAGAAATTGGACCCCAAAAGTTGTTGTCCAGTTTGTCCTGAGTATGCTGATAGCCCATATGTGGGGGGAAACCACTGTTTGGGCACACGTTTGGGGCTCGGAAGGGAAATAGTGATGTTTTGGAATGCAGACTTTGATGGAATGGTCTGCGGGCATCATGTTACGTTTGCAGAGACCCTGATGTGCCTAAACAGTAGAAATCCCCACAAGTGACCCCATTTTGGAAACTAGACCCCCCAAGGAACTTATCTAGATGTGTGGTGAGCACTTTGAACCCCCAAGTGCTTCACAGAAGTTTATAATGCAGAGCCATGAAAATAAAAAATACTTTTTCATTCCTCAAAAATTATGTTTTAGCAAACAATTTTTTTTATTTTTGCAAGGGTAACAGGAGAAATTGGACCCCAATAATTGTTGCCCAGTTTGTCCTGAGTATACTGGTACCCAATATGTGGGGTTAAACCACTGTTTGGGCGCACGTCGGGGCTCGGAAGGGAGGGAGCACCATTTTACTTTTTGAACGCAAGATTGGCTGGAATCAATGGTGGTGCCATGTTGCATTTGGAGACCCCTGATGTGAGTAAACAGTTGAAACCCCTCAATTCTAACTCCAACACTATCCCCAACACACCCCTAACCCTAATCCCAACTCTAGCCATAACCCTAATCACAACCCTAACCCCAACACACCCCTAACCACAACATACCCCTAATCCTAATCTCAACCCTAACCGTAATCCCAACCCTAACCCTAATCTTAACCCTATTTCCAACCGTAGCCCTAATTCCAACCCTAACTCTAATTCCAACCCTAACCCTAAGGCTATGTGCCCATGTTGCGGATTCGTGTGAGATTTTTCCGCACCGTTTTTGGAAAATCCGCAGGTAAAAGGCACTGCGTTTTACCTGCAGATTTACCGTGGATTTCCAGTGTTTTTTGTGTGGATTTCATCTGCGGATTCCTATTGAGGAACAGGTGTAAAACGCTGCGGAATCCGCACAAAGAATTGACATGCTGCGAAAAACACAACACAGCGTTTCCACGCGGTATTTTCCGCACCATGGGCACAGCGGATTTGGTTTTCTATAGGTTTACATGGTACTGTAAACCTGATGTAAAACTGCTACGAATCCGCAGCGGCCAATCCGCAGCCAAATCCGCACCGTGTGCACATAGCCTAATTCTAACCCTAACCCTAGTTCTAACCCTAACCCTAGTTCTAACCCTAACCCTAGTTCTAACCCCAATTCTAACCCTAGCTCAAACCCTAGTGGAAAAAAATATATATATTTTCTTTATTTTATTATTGTCCCTACCTATGGGGGTGATCAATTTGATTTACTATTTTTTTTATTTTGATTACAGTGATAGGTTTTATCACAGTGATCAAAATGTACCTGGAACGAATCTGCTGGAAGATGGCGGCGCCCATGGAGAAGACGGATGGACACCGGGAGGCTCGGTAAGTGTGAGGGGGTGGGATCGAAGCGGGGGGTGGATCGGAGCACGGGGGGGTGGATCGGAGCACGGGGGAGCAGACAGGACGGGGGAGCGGACAGGATGACGGAGGGGAGCAGACCACAGTACGGGACAGAATGGAGGACTGGGGAGTTCGGTGGCGGGGGGCAGATCAGGGTTTCCAGCCATGGCCGATGATATTGCAGCATTGGCCATGGCTGGATTGTAATATTTCACCACTTTTCATAGGTGAAATATTACAAATTGCTCTGATTGGCTGTTTCACTTTCAACAGCCAATCAGAGCGATCGTAGCCACGGGGGGGGGGGGGGGGCAAAGCCACCCACCCTGGCCTGAAGTACCACTCCCCCTGTCCCTGAAGATCGGGTGAGATTGGAGTTAACCCTTTCACCAGATCTGCAGGGACGCGATCATTCTGTGACACAGCATATGCGTCACAGGTCAGATTGGCACCGACTTTCATGACGCATACGCTGTGTCACAGGTCGGGAAGGGGTTAAAGAGAATCTGTCAGCAGGTTTTTACTATGTAAACTTAGGGCAGCATGAGATAGAGGCTAAAACACTGAACTCAAGGATGTGTAACATGTCAGGCTGTGTGCTGTTTACTTAAGACTGAAGCTTTACTCACCTTGGGATTAACATCGTTGTGATTAGCTGGCCACATTTGCAAGTCAGACTCCGCCCTTTCTGCGATAAGCAGGTCACTAGTTATAGCCATGTACATACAGAACCTGGTGGGGTGGGGGTTAGCTGTGGTATGGGCAAGGGCAGCTTTCTCAGCCGTGCTGCATTGCTAAATCTAAAACCTCTGTGTCAGAATGGCTGCACCCAGTAAACTAAGTGATACATCATTGGATTCAGGGTCCCTTCTGCTCTCAGATGAGGTAGCAAAAACCTGCTGACAGATTCCCTTTCAGAGCTCCCTGTTAGATGCGTGTAATTATCTATACTTCTCGTAACCAGCAGCAGGAAGATTATTAAATTTTTTAGTGCAGATTTCTCCTTTTTTGTACCGTGACATCTATTTGGTACTTCACTAACTTTATTGTACTGTTGGAGGGGATGGGATTTGGGGTGTGTCACACTTCGTAATGTTTTTACGTTTGAAAAATTTTAATAAAAAACATTTAAACCCAAAAAAACTGCGTTAGGACATTTATTATTTCTTGCACATAAATTGATAACATTTCGATGGATTCAGACCAGGTGTGGACATACCATTGGTGCAACCAGTGCAGTGTCACAGAGGCCTGAGAGGTAAGGGCCCACATCCACCTCCAAATCATGCAGAATTGTGTATTATGATGAGCTATTAGACTGCAAAGGGCTTATATATTTTTCTTGCACAGGTGCCCTCTTCTATTTCCACCGGTGATTTAGATAAACCTTCCTACAACATGTGATTAACAAAGTCATTACTACAGGACTATATGAGAAAGTTATTTATTCTAAAAGAAACGCTAGAGCTAAAAATGAGAGAATCCTGGCCCTGTGGCTGGATACTTCGGACCTGGCCTCCAGCGTGTTAGTACAGATGGGGTATTTGTCCCTGGAGCTTCTCTACTTGGTATAATGAGACTCACAGATATTATTCATATAAAGTATAATAGAAAGTGCCTGAATACGAGGACCTTTCCTGATCTATATGTCCTTGTACAGAGAACTATGGAGATAGCACTATTCTTCTGTATAAAATATGTGATGTCACTGTAGCCCTAATATTTCTGTACAGGGGGTCTCTGTATAAATATTGTTACCCAAGAACTCCGGATTGGGAGAAGGGGAAGGTGTAGAGTTAGAGGGGGAGAGGACATTTCATTGTAATTTCTCTGACACATAATATAAAATATTTGACAAACGAAATAATTCTTCTTCCCATCACTTTATATGGATAAAAAAATAATTTTAAAATCATAGAAAATTTGCTCAGGCACATTGTTTGGAGAAGTTAAGAACTGAGGCTGAAAAATATTTAGAATTGAGAGTCCTCAATCCTCAGAGGACAGGCACAGCAGAGACACAGGACTTGTGCGGCTGAGACACCAGGCAAGCACGACAGACACAGGGCTGGTGTTGTGAATTCTGTTGTCAAGCTCCCTCCTGTGGTCATGAATGGTACTTCGGCTGTTTCTGTCCATGGGCTTCCTCTGGTGGTTGTGAGTGGGGCTACGGCTTCTGAGTTTCCTTCCACAGGTGACGAGGTTAATTCGTTAGCTGGCTGCTCTATTTAACTCCACTTAGATCTTTGCTCCATGCCACCTGTCAATGTTCCAGTATTGGTCTGTTCGCTCCTGGATCGTTCTTGTGACCTGTCTTCTCCAGCAGAAGCTAAGTTCCTGCCTGTTTTTCTCTTGTTTGCTATTTTTCTGTCCAGCTTGCTATTTTGATTTTTGTCTTGCTTGCTGGAAGCTCTAGGACGCAGAGGGAGCGCCTCCGCACCGTGAGTCGGTGCGGAGGGTCTTTTGCGCCCTCTGCGTGGTTTTTTTGTAGTTTTTGTGCTGACCGCAAAGTCACCTTTCCTATCCTCTGTCTGTTCAGTAAGTCGGGCCTCTCTTTGCTAAATCTATTTCATCTCTGTGTTTGTGATTTTCATCTTAACTCACAGTCATTATATGTGGGGGGCTGCCTTTCCCTTTGGGGAATTTCTCTGAGGCAAGGTAGGCTTTATTTTTCTATCTTTAGGGCTAGCTAGTTCTTAGGCTGTGTCGAGTTGCATAGGGAGCGTTAGGAGCAATCCACGGCTATTTCTAGTGTGTGTGATAGGATTAGGGATTGCGGTCAGCAGAGTTCCCACGTCCCAGAGCTGGTCCTGTATTATTGTAACTATCAGGTCTTTCTGTGTGCTCTTAACCACCAGGTCCATTATTGTCCTAACCACCAGGTCATAACAGTACAGGTGGCCCAAAGTATTAATGCATCTCAATAGAGGGATAAGAGAAGTTCTGAGACCATTTTTTTTTCTTTGCATTGTGTTTTGCCTTTCTTTTCCCCTAGACCTCTGGGTGGTTCAGGATACAGGTGTGGATATGGACATTCAAGGTCTGTCCTCTTGGATGGATAATCTCACTGCAAGGGTACAAAACATTCAAGATTTTGTGGTTCAGAATCCGATGTCAGAGCCTAGGATTCCAATTCCTGATTTGTTTTTTGGGGATAGATCTAAGTTTCTGAATTTCAAAAATAATTGTAAATTGTTTCTTGCTTTGAAACCTCGCTCCTCAGGTGACCCTGTTCAACAAGTGAAAATCATTATTTCTTTGTTACGTGGCGACCCTCAAGACTGGGCATTTTCCCTTGCGCCAGGAGATCCGGCATTGCGTGATGTTGATGCGTTTTTTCTGGCGCTTGGATTGCTTTATGATGAACCAAATTCAGTGGATCAGGCAGAGAAAATCTTGCTGGCTCTGTGTCAGGGTCAGGATGAGGTAGAGATATATTGTCAGAAGTTTAGGAAGTGGTCTGTACTCACTCAGTGGAATGAATGTGCCCTGGCAGCAATTTTCAGAAAGGGTCTCTCTGAAGCCCTTAAGGATGTCATGGTGGGATTTCCCATGCCTGCTGGTCTGAATGAGTCTATGTCTTTGGCCATTCAGATCGATCGACGCTTGCGTGAGCGTAAAGCTGTGCACCATTTGGTGGTATTATCTGAGCATAGACCTGAGCCTATGCAATGTAGTTGGACTTTGACCAGAGCTGAACGGCAAGAACACAGACGTCGGTATGGGCTGTGTTTTTACTGTGGTGATTCCACTCATGCTATCTCCGATTGTCCTAAGCGCACTAAGCGGTTCGCTAGGTCTGCCACCATTGGTACGGTACAGTCGAAATTTCTTTTGTCCATTACTCTGATTTGCTCTCTGTCGTCCTATTCTGTAATGGCATTTGTTGATTCAGGCACTGCCCTGAATTTGATGGACTTGGCGTTTGCTAGGCGCTGTGGTTTTTTCTTGGAGCCCTTGCAGTATCCTATTCCATTGAGAGGAATTGATGCTACGCCTTTGGCCAAGAATAAGCCTCAGTACTGGACCCAATTGACCATGTGCATGGCTCCTGCTCATCAGGAGGATATTCGCTTTTTGGTGTTGCATAATCTGCATGATGTGGTCGTTTTGGGGTTGCCATGGCTACAGGTCCATAATCCAGTATTGGATTGGAAATCTATGTCTGTGTCCAGCTGGGGTTGTCAGGGGGTACATGGTGATGTTCCATTTTTGTCTATTTCGTCATCCACCCCTTCTGAAGTCCCGGAGTTTTTGTCGGATTACCGGGATGTATTTGATGAGCCCAAATCCAGTGCCCTACCTCCTCATAGGGATTGCGATTGTGCTATTAATTTGATTCCTGGTAGTAAGTTTCCTAAGGGCCGACTGTTCAATTTATCTGTGCCAGAACACGCCGCTATGCGGAGTTATATAAAGGAATCCTTGGAGAAAGGTCATATTCGCCCGTCGTCATCACCGTTAGGAGCAGGGTTCTTTTTTGTGGCCAAGAAGGATGGTTCTTTGAGACCTTGTATTGAATACCGCCTTCTTAATAAAATTACAGTCAGGTTTCAGTATCCTTTGCCGCTGCTGTCTGATTTGTTTGCTCGTATTAAAGGGGCTAGTTGGTTCACCAAGATAGATCTTCGAGGGGCGTATAATCTTGTGCATATTAAACAGGGCGATGAATGGAAAACAGCATTTAATACGCCCGAGGGCCATTTTGAGTACCTGGTTATGCCATTCGGGCTTTCCAATGCTCCATCAGTATTTCAGTCCTTTATGCATGACATCTTCCGAGAGTACCTGGATAAATTCCTGATTGTATATTTGGATGATATTTTGGTCTTCTCGGATGATTGGGAGTCTCACGTGAAGCAGGTCAGAATGGTGTTCCAGGTCCTTCGTGCTAATTCTTTGTTTGTAAAGGGGTCAAAGTGTCTCTTTGGAGTTCAGAAGGTTTCATTTTTGGGGTTCATTTTTTCCCCTTCTACTATCGAGATGGACCCTGTTAAAGTCCAGGCCATTTATGATTGGACTCAGCCGACATCTGTGAAGAGTCTGCAAAAGTTCCTGGGCTTTGCTAATTTTTATCGTCGCTTCATCAGTAATTTTTCTAGTGTTGCTAAACCGTTGACTGATTTGACCAAGAAGGGTGCTGATGTGGTCAATTGGTCTTCTGCGGCTGTGGAAGCTTTTCAGGAGTTGAAGCGTCGTTTTTCTTCTGCCCCTGTGTTGTGCCAGCCAGATGTTTCGCTCCCGTTTCTGGTCGAGGTTGATGCTTCTGAGATTGGAGCAGGGGCTGTTTTATCGCAAAGAAGTTCTGATGGCTCGGTGATGAAACCATGTGCCTTCTTTTCTAGAAAGTTTTCGCCTGCTGAGCGCAATTATGATGTTGGCAATCGTGAGTTGTTGGCCATGAAGTGGGCATTCGAGGAGTGGCGTCATTGGTTTGAAGGAGCCAAGCATCGCGTGGTGGTCTTGACAGATCACAAGAATTTGACTTATCTCGAGTCTGCCAAACGGTTGAATCCTAGACAGGCTCGTTGGTCGCTATTTTTCTCCCGTTTTGATTTTGTGGTTTCGTACCTTCCGGGCTCTAAGAATGTGAAGGCTGATGCCCTGTCAAGGAGTTTTGTGCCCGACTCTCCGGGTGTTCCTGAGCCGGCAGGTATTCTCAGAGAAGGGGTAATTTTGTCTGCCATCTCCCCTGATTTGCGGCGGGTGCTGCAAAAATTTCAGGCTGATAGACCTGACCGTTGCCCAGCGGAGAAACTGTTTGTCCCTGATAAATGGACTAGTAGAGTTATCTCTGAGGTTCATTGTTCGGTGTTGGCTGGTCATCCTGGAATCTTTGGTACCAGAGATTTGGTGGCTAGATCCTTTTGGTGGCCGTCTTTGTCACGGGATGTGCGTTCTTTTGTGCAGTCCTGTGGGACTTGTGCTCGGGCTAAGCCCTGCTGTTCTCGTGCCAGTGGGTTGCTTTTGCCCTTGCCGGTCCCGAAGAGGCCCTGGACGCATATTTCTATGGATTTTATTTCGGATCTCCCTGTCTCTCAAAAGATGTCGGTCATTTGGGTGGTTTGTGATCGCTTCTGTAAGATGGTCCATTTGGTACCCTTACCTAAATTGCCTTCCTCCTCTGATTTGGTGCCGTTGTTTTTCAAGCATGTGGTTCGTTTACATGGCATTCCGGAGAACATCGTTTCGGACAGAGGTTCCCAGTTTGTTTCGAGGTTTTGGCGATCCTTTTGTGCTAGGATGGGCATTGATTTGTCTTTTTCCTCGGCTTTCCATCCTCAGACAAATGGCCAAACCGAACGAACTAATCAGACTTTGGAAACATATCTGAGATGTTTTGTTTCTGCTGATCAGGATGATTGGGTGTCCTTTTTGCCTTTGGCTGAGTTCGCCCTTAATAATCGGGCCAGCTCGGCTACTTTGGTTTCGCCGTTTTTCTGCAATTCTGGTTTCCATCCTCGTTTCTATTCAGAGCAGGTTGAGTCTTCGGACTGTCCTGGTGTAGATACTGTGGTGGATAGGTTGCAGCAGATTTCGACTCATGTGGTGGACAATTTGACATTGTCCCAGGAGAAGGCTCAACGTTTTGCTAACCGCCGGCGCTGTGTGGGTCCCCGACTTCGTGTTGGGGATTTGGTTTGGTTGTCGTCTCGTTATGTTCCTATGAAGGTTTCCTCTCCTAAGTTTAAGCCTCGTTTCATTGGTCCGTATAAGATTTCTGAGGTTCTCAATCCTGTGTCATTTCGTTTGACCCTTCCAGCTTCTTTTGCCATCCGTAATGTGTTCCATAGGTCATTGTTGCGGAGATACGTGGCGCCTATGGTTCCCTCCGTTGATCCTCCTGCCCCGGTGTTGGTCGAGGGGGAGTTGGAGTATGTGGTGGAGAAGATTTTGGATTCTCGTATTTCGAGACGGAAACTCCAGTACCTGGTCAAGTGGAAGGGTTATGGTCAGGAAGATAATTCCTGGGTCTTTGCCTCTGATGTTCATGCTGCCGATCTGGTTCGTGCCTTTCATTTGGCTCGTCCTGGTCGGCCTGGGGGCTCTGGTGAGGGTTCGGTGACCCCTCCTCAAGGGGGGGGGTACTGTTGTGAATTCTGTTGTCAAGCTCCCTCCTGTGGTCATGAATGGTACTTCGGCTGGTTCTGTCCATGGGCTTCCTCTGGTGGTTTTGAGTGGGGCTGCGGCTTCTGAGTTTCCTTCCACAGGTGACGAGGTTAATTCGTTAGCTGGCTGCTCTATTTAACTCCACTTAGATCTTTGCTCCATGCCACCTGTCAATGTTCCAGTATTGGTCTGTTCGCTCCTGGATCGTTCTTGTGACCTGTCTTCTCCAGCAGAAGCTAAGTTCCTGCCTGTTTTTCTCTTGTTTGCTATTTTTCTGTCCAGCTTGCTATTTTGATTTTTGTCTTGCTTGCTGGAAGCTCTGGGACGCAGAGGGAGCGCCTCCGCACCGTGAGTCGGTGCGGAGGGTCTTTTGCACCCTCTGCGTGGTTTTTTTTGTAGTTTTTGTGCTGACCGCAAAGTCACCTTTCCTATCCTCTGTCTGTTCAGTAAGTCGGGCCTCTCTTTGCTAAATCTATTTCATCTCTGTGTTTGTGATTTTATCTTAATTCACAGTCATTATATGTGGGGGGCTGCCTTTCCCTTTGGGGAATTTCTCTGAGGCAAGGTAGGCTTTATTTTTCTATCTTTAAGGCTAGCTAGTTCTTAGGCTGTGTCGAGTTGCATAGGGAGCGTTAGGAGCAATCCACGGCTATTTCTAGTGTGTGTGATAGGATTAGGGATTGCGGTCAGCAGAGTTCCCACGTCCCAGAGCTGGTCCTGTATTATTGTAACTATCAGGTCTTTCTGTGTGCTCTTAACCACCAGGTCCATTATTGTCCTAACCACCAAGTCATAACAGGCTGGTATGGCAGAGACACAGGGCAAGTGCGGCAGAGAAACAGGGCTGCTATGGCAGAGACACAAGGCAGGCACGGCAGAGACACAGAACTGGTGCGGCTGAGACACCAGGCAAGCACGACAGAGACACAGGGCTGGTATGGCAGAGACACAGGGCAAGTGCGGCAGAGACACCAGGCAAGCACGACAGACACACAGGGCTGGTATGGCAGAGACACAGGGCAAGTGCGGCAGAGACACCAGGTAAGCACGACAGAGACACAGGGCTGGTATGGCAGAGACACAGGGCAAGTGCGGCAGAGACACAGGGCTGGTACGGCAGAGACACAAGGCAGGCACGACAGAGACACAGGGCAAGCATGGCAGAGACACAGGGGGCCTGAGGACTTAAAGAAAGCGCTGACAACAAATGCAGCGTATACCCAAAGAAGCACAGGCGTCTTATGTAGGAAGACGCCGGGAAGAAATACCCGATGGGCGCCGCCATGTTGGGGAAGAGCCATCAGGACGCAACCTCCCAGGGAACCCAGAGGCGGAGGAGGCGCGACTGCACATGTGCGAAGTAACGACGTGCCGAGATTCGGAGAAGACAGAGGAGGGGCGGCGAAGGACTGAGTCGGGAGCGCGCCGAGGGATGGGAGAAGACAGGTAAGTATCCGAGGCCGTGACAGAATGCTAAGACTTTGCTTTCTTTTTAAGCATCATACATAAGATTTATTTAACACCAGAGTTATTGTCAAAGATGGATAACAAAAATAAGCCCAAATGACAGATTATATTGACGAACACTCATCTTATTTAATGGCTATGCTTTAAAATGCAATTTTATGTGGCTCTTAATTTAAATATTTACGCACTTGTTTCAACAGCCTAAGTCCTCTTAAACTCAAAATATGTTTTTTTCCTGTGAGAGTTTTTCTTGGTGTTCAACAAAATATGATTTTGAATTAAAACATTTCTCACCTTCTAGGTATGTTGATAGCTTCTCCCTATATGAGATTTTTGATGTTCAAGAAGATGTAATTTGTAGAAAAAACACTTCCCACATTCTGAACATGAAAAGCGTTTCTTCACTGTATGAGTGCTCTGATGGAGAATTAAATGTGATTTCCGATTAAAACGTTTCCCACAATCTGAACAAGAAAAGGGCTTTTCTCCTGTATGAATTCTTCGATGGACAACTAAAAGTGATTTTCGAATAAAACATTTTCCACATTCTGAGCATGAAAAGGGCTTTTCCCCTGTGTGAATTTTCTGGTGACTAACAAGACTTGATTTCACTCCAAAACATTTTCCACATTCTGAACATGAAAAAGGTTTCTCCCCTGTGTGAGTTCTCAGATGCGTCGAAAGCTGAGATTTATCTGCCCAACATTTCCCACATTCTGAACATGAAAATGGTTTCTCTCCTGTGTGAGTTCTCTGGTGCTTAACAAGACTTGATTTATCTGAATAACATTTTCCACATTCCAAACATGAAAAAGGCTTCTCCCCTGTGTGAGTTCTTTTATGAATAATAAGATATGATTTCTTGGTAAAAAGTTTCCCACATTCTGAACATGAATATGGTTTCTCCCCAGTATGAGTTCTCTGATGTACACCAAGCCTCGATTTATCTGAAAAATATTTACCACATTCGGAACATGAAAATAGCTTCTCCCTTGAGTGAATTGTCTGGTGTCTAACAAGATGTGTTTTATCTGCATAAGATTTCTCACATTCTGAACATGAAAAAGGCTTCTCACCTGTGTGTAATTTCTGGTGTCTAACAAGGTTTGATTTATCTGTAAAACATTTCCCACATTCTGAACATGAAAATGGTTTCTCTCCTGTGTGAATTCTTTGGTGTCTAATGAGAGATGATTTTTCTGCAAAACAGTTCCCACATTCTGAACATGGATATGGTTTTTCTCCTGTGTGAATTCTCTGGTGTACAACTAGAGCTGATTTATCTACAAACAATTTCCCACATTCTGAACATGAATATGGTGTATTTCTTGTGTGACTTCTCTGATGTCTAACAAAATGTGATTTATCTGCAAAATATTTCCCACAATGTGAACAAAAATATGGCTTCTCTCTGGTGTGAATTCTCTCTTCTGCATGAATTATCTCATGACTAATAGGCTTTGATTTCTGGTTAAAATAGTTACCAAACTCTGAAGAAGAAAATCGTTTCTCCTCTGTGTGAATTTTTTGATGTGTAACAAGAGTTTTGAGGGAAAAACTTGTTTCACTATCTGCACTTGAAAATGGTTTCTTTGCAGGTATTGAATCTTTGCTGTGAAGAGATGAGGGTTTATCTGGAAAATTGGAATTCATTTCAGTTATATCCTGTATGATATCATCTGATTTAAAAATTGAAGATGTCAGGTGTCCCTCTGATCTCCTCATAGAGTTATCTGCCAAGAACAAAGATATTTTTTTATAGAATATCCTTAGAAAGTATATTTAACATTTCTAAAATATACATATAAGTTGTAAATTATATAGCAAACTTCAATTATTTACTACAAAAACATCAGTTCACCAGCTAACATTTGACCTCAGGGAAGGAACCAGTACAGCTTGATGTTCCACTCTTTATTAATTCAATCGTCCAAATATTGAAATAATAAGCCATCAAAAATTGGTATGCAGCTCAAATTTATACAAATAATAATTTCGACTTTGTCCCCCAAAACAACTACACTTTTGTTCTTTCTTTTGTCAATGGAAAAATAAAGGGTTTCCGCATAACTAGTAGCTGATAGACTCTTGAAAAGCAGCATGTCTTCTATAACCCAATCAAGCAAAATCTATGCTTTCAAAGCCTAATGCCCCCCTTGCTTTTTTCTTTTGAAATTATTTTCATTGTACTTTTAAAGTTGTGCTACAAAACAGTTTTATAGAAGGATTAGATGAACAATCATTGATCCAATTAACCCCTAAATGACCAGAGGTATTTTTGGTTTTCCCATTTTCGATTTTTGCTCCCCTTCTTCCCAGAGCCATAACTTTTTGATTTTTCAGTCAAAATGGCCTCGTGAGTGCTTGTTTTTTGTGGGACGAGTTGTACTTTTGAACAACACCATTGGTTTTAACATATCGTGTACTGGAAAATGGGAAAAAAATTGCAAAAAAAACCCAATCCCACAGTTGTTTTTTTTTTAACATGTTCACTAAATGCTAAAGCTGACCTCCTATTATGATTCCCCAGGTCATTACGAGTTCATAGACACCAAACATGTATACGGTATTTTTTATTTAAGTGGTAAAAAAATTCCAAACCATGGATGGCTCCAGTACAAGTTGTTATATAATTATATAATGGACATTTGTAGAATTCTTAACATGGAAAATATATTTCATGCTCTTGAAGGTAAAATACCAGACCTTTATGTATTAGTTATGGTCTTCTTTTACATTTTTATTCTAACAAAATTTTTGGAGGCATTTAAAAATATCATGTGGGTGGGTTACTCGGCCTACATGTACTCACTTTAGGATAATACAAATCTCCCACATATGTTATAGTTACCCTGTGCTGAACTTTGGATATAAAAGGGAATAATTATTGTCACAGATATTAAAAAAGAGGGACTCGTTATACAAATAGAATGAGAGAATTCAGATTTCTTTCTCTGTATGATACTGATCAACCATGGGAAACAAAAACTTACATTAGAAAAATAACATGCTCCCCACCATAGCTTAGAACAGAGGTCTCAAACCAAGCTGAATAAATAGGCTGCATATATAAAAAAAAAATTAATTGACGGGTCACATTCGCCATTTTTTGTTTAAGTACAACGAAAAGCTGTGTTTTTGGATTGTTTTATTTAATTTATTTTTTTAAGGTGTTCACTGTATGGCTTATGGTACAGATTAACAGCTTGGGTCGTTGCAGCAGTTTGTCAGTTTTGACATATGGAAGGCACCTATTGATGGAGATGCTGGCTTTTTTTAAGGGCGGTTACAGCGGTATGTGGGAAGTTACCTTCCTCTGGCAAATATTGGGAAGGTGTTAAAAAAATCCTTCCCTCCATATTCACCTACCACAAGCAATTCAGCAGTTTGGGAAAGAGACACCTCCGCTTCATGTGTGATCATAAGCAAAGAGTGGTAATAAATACTTGCATATCCAATTCAAAGAGTGATTCAAGTGGGGGTACCACAAGGCTCTGTCTTGGCCCCAGCGTTGTTCAATATTTTTTATAAATGATCTAGACAAGGGAACTGAAGGTAAACTAAACAAATGTGCAGAAGACAAAAAGTTAGGAGAGATAAGACACTAGAGAAGACAGAGAAAGGATTTTGAAGGATCTAGATAAGCTTGAACAATGGACAGCAACTAATAGAATGGTATTTATGAGGGAGAAATGCAAGATTCTACATCTGGGCAAGAAAAATTAAAATTACATCTACAGAATGGGAGGAATACAACTAAGTAACAGGACGTGTGAAAGGACTTGGGTATACTAATAGATCACAGATTGCATGAGTCAACAGTGTGATGCAGCAACAAAAAAGGCAAACACAGTTCTGGGATGTATTAAGAGAAGCATTTAGACCACAAGAAGTAATTATACCTCTATACTCTTCCTTGGTCAGACCTCATCTTGAATACTGTGTCCAGTTCTGGGCACCACTTTTTAAAAAATACATTGAAAAACTGGAGCAAGTTCTGGGAAGTGCCAGGATGGTGAGAGGACTGTAAAGTATGTACTTCAAGAACAGATAAAGGAGCTGGGAATGTTTAGCTTGCAAAAAAGAAGGCTTAGAGGAGACTTAATAGCGGTCTTCAAATATCTGAAGGGATGCCACAGTATAGAGGGATCATCCTTATTCTCAATTGCACATGGAAACATGAGAAGCAACTGAATAAAACTGAAAGGGAGAAAATACAGATTAGATATTAGAAAAAACTTTTTGACAGTGAGGGTGACCAATGAGTGGAACAGGCTGCCATGAGAGGTGGCAAGTTCTCCTTCAATGTAAGTCTTCAAACAGAGACTGGACAGACATCTGACTGAGATGGTTTAGTGAATTCTGCATTGAGCAGGGGTTTGGACATGATGACCCTGGAGGTCTCTTCCAACTCTAACATTCTATGATTCTATGTATCCAAAGTAGGCAAGTCCTAGCTTGGTGATCCTTGCTTTGAGTGACATGTCTGGCTTCATTTGTTCGAAAATTGATTTATTTGATCTTCTTGCCATCCATGGTATTGATAACATTCTTCTCCAGCACCACATTCCGATGTCGGCGATTCTTCTTTTATCTTGTTTTTTATCGTTCAGGTTTCACATCCGTATTTTACCACAGAAAAGACCAAACTATGTACGAGCTGTGTCTTTGTCGCCAGTAAGATGTTCCTTGATTTGAAGACCATGTTCAGTGACTTCATTGATTTGCCCACAGCTATTCTATTGATTTCAGGTGTCGTTACTGCATCTTGAGTTATCATTGATTCGAGTATGTTGAAGCCGTTTACAACTTCCAGTTCATACCTGTTTATCTCAAATGTATCCCGTTAGTACCTGGCAGTAGACAATATCTTTATGTTGAGTAGCAGTCCCATGTTCGAGCTTTCCAGCTTGACACACCGTAATTCATTCCATCTAAGGTTCTTGCTATCAGTGTTGTATTTCCTGTGTATTTAAGATTATTGATGATTCGGCCAGCAGAGAAATGGTGACAGTATGCAGCCTTGTTTGATGCCTCACTCTACTTTGAACCATGCAGTGTTGCGGTGTTCCGTTCCGACTTTTGCTTCTTGGTTGATATAAAAGTCGTTAATGAGGCTTATCGGATGGTTCAGCACACCCATATACTTCATGGCTTTCCAAAGTTTCTGGTGATCAACACAGTTGAAGGCTTTACTGTAGTTGATGAAGCAAAAATAGTTCTCCTTGTTGCATTCTTTGGCCTTTTCCATTATCCATCTACAATTAGAAATCACATCTCTTGTGCCTTTGCCTTTTTTTAATCCTACATGTTCCTCTGGCATCTCTTTGTCAAAGTATGGCTTTAGCCCTCTTTGTAGGATCTTCAGTAACATTTTGCTGGCATGAGGTAAGAGCGCAATAGTCCGATAGTTTCCACAGTCCGTAGCATCTCCCTTCTTTGGAATAGAAATAAACACAAATCTTGTCCAGTCCTTGGGACATTTGTCTGTATCTGTTGACACAGGCATGTGAAGACATCAACTATTGCTTCAGAAGACTTTATTAGCTCTAAATATTGACACATCCAGGCGCTTTGGTGTTTGACAGAAGCTATGTGCGAATCCTAATACTGGAAAGAGATAGGGCACTGCTGACCTGAAGAGTTTACACTCTACAGCAGAGAAAGAACCCCACTGACCATATGAATTTATACGTTACAAGAGAGGGAGGACCCCACTGGGTAGAAGAGCTTACACTGTACAGTATTTAAGTGAGAGAACTCAGCTGACCATAACAGCTTAGACTCTAAAGAAGAGAGAGACTTACGCACTGACTTTGCACATGGACAATGACTTTGCCATACAAACTGTGCTCGACTGGGAAAAGATTATCTGTAATGGCTATGGTACTGACCACCACTGTACAAGGTATGATAATCTGCTAGATATCATAGCTGCAGGAATGATGAGGAAGCCATTGCGGCAATGAAAACTTAAATAAACTCTCTCTTGATGCTTCATCAGTGTGGAAAATGGTGGCAGGCAAGATTTTTTTTGGAAACCATGAATCAAATCTCACAATGTTTGAATTTGCAAGAAATTGTGAATTTCAGGAAATTCGACTCAAACTTGATCATTCTCGGATCAATCCACTCATCTCTAGTTGTAATATATTAGTACATGGGAAAAATATAAACAAAAAGAGTTTTGGAAATGTGTGGAAGAATAAATGATTAAAGGTTTTACTCTTTTGTTCTCCTCTCTGAGTAAGTGGAGGTTGGGAAAGAGTTTAACAACAAATATAATTAAAAATGATAATTGCATTCTCTTGTGTTTATGTCTCTAGTTTTTATATATTAGTATAAAAATAAAAATAAAAGATTGAAGACAAAAAAAAAAAAAAATCACATTTGTCTCTCACCACACATGGACTGGTGTCTCTTCATAAAAGCAAGGCCCACCATACGGATTACTGAATAATTTTCTTACGATGATTTTCTAAGTGGTCAGCACATTCTACATACGTTGTGATTTGGCTTTTCAGTTTAGAGATCTGATCGGCTTTGGGTCAACATCTTCTAATTCAAAGGTTAAGGTGGATCCTTTGAGCTGTACGCTCTAACTAAAACCAGTCTCACTCCAACAAAGGGATTTACAATGCCCAAAGTAACGGGGATAGTTTCCGATGGAGGACCATGGATTGGTTTAGTAGAACAGTGACCTCTTGATTGTGAAATGGTTGGACTACATCGCCAATAAAGCAGCCACACCCAGTATCTGAGAATAATCTGTGATTTCTCCGCATTCTCTGTGGTTACTACTCACCTGGGTTTTCACATGTAGGAATCTCCTCTTTACACCACTTATCACCCATCACATATGTCTCTGTAGTATAAATATGGGTCAGATCTTTAACCTGAAACAAATTTTGGAAAAGACAGATGGAGAAGTCACATCTATGATCAGCTCTAATCCTACCATCTCCACAGTTCTCATTACACAAGTGTAAAACATAATACTGGTGGATAAAACAAGACATTCACAGCCATCTACACATCATAGGGGACATCTCATGTCACCTCTCCATCTACCTGAAGATCTTGAGGAAAATTGGGATTTTCTTGTTTATAGTCCTCTGTAAGGAGAAGATGGGGGCATCTCTCTGGTGTTGTCCGTTTACAGGGTGGAACTGGAGGAAACACATACATGGACTGAATTTATTCTTTACATACAGATAATTATAGGTCATGTGTATTCAGTCCGGTCTATTACCTGGTGATGTGAGAGGCTGGGGAACCTCCATACTGACATCCTTGTACAGATCTTTGTGTCCTTCTAAATACTCCCACTCCTCCATGGAGAAATAGACGGTGACATCCTGACACCTTATAGGAACCTGACACATACAATGATACCATCATCCCCCAGGTCCCTTCATAGTGTTACCTTGTAACGTCCCAGTATTCACAGCAGTGTCACCTCTCCAGTAAGCAGCTCAATCATCTTGTAGATGAGTTCTAGTATCTTCTGTTCATTGATGTCCTCATTCATCCAGGGATGAAGTGGAGGCCCCGTGATTGGGCTCTGGGGTCTTCCCCATCCCTCAGACACAGGGGTCTGACAGCGCTCACTAGAGGTCTTCTTCACTATTGTGTAATCCTGGTTAAGGAGAGACACATTAATAAATCTCACTACAGACATTTCTAGAGTCCTCACCTCTCCAGTTCTGTCCATTTGTTATTCCCATAGATAAGAATGATGTAATGTGACGTCATCAGAATCTCTCACCTCTCCAGTAAGCCGGAAGAGGATCTCTAGGGTGAGGTGTAATAGGCTCTCTGCCATCTTGTCCCTGTCCCTATCCATCCTTAATGGGTCAATCAGGAAAGTTCTTTTATATAGAAAATCTCCACTGAGAGGATCCGATATTGTTAGAATCTGAATGAGAAGAAGATGAGCTGATGTAACATCATAAAGAATCCCATGTAATAATACAATTACTGGTGATAATAAGGGGAGACATGTCAGGAGATGGAACATGTAGATGTTTTATTCTCTTTGTCTCGTATGGACTGGAACATTAGACAAACTGGTTTATGAATACATTTCCTCCATGGTCCCAATGAGTGGCTATGTTGGTCACTGATTCGGCCACTGATTGAATGGAGGGATCAAATGTTCATCGGAATTGACCAGGAAATACAGATACTGGTGGGGGACCCAAACAGTGGTGGCACAGGAGTAGTGGGGGATCATTAATGTAAGTTTACTTTTAGGTTATATTCACATGTTGCCTTTTTGCTGCTCTCTTGGCAGCAAAGAAGCAGGGTTTGATACGCTTTTTTGCTGCATTTTTTATGCTGACAGTTTACTGCCTGTTGTTCCTGAGTTCTCCGCACCAAAAAAACCCAATACCTGCATTTCTGCTGCTTTTTTGCACTTACTGCTTTCAATGGGTGAAAAAAAACACTGCATGAACACTGAAAGACGTGACATGCTGCAGTTTTCACAAAACGCAGCAATTCTCCAATTCAGTTAGGAAAAAAAAACATATGTGTGCATAAGATTTCTGAAATCTCATAGCTTTTGCTGGTACTGTAAATGCAGATTTTAATTTGCATAAAAAATGCAGGAAAAACACCAAGGTCACTTACCGATAACCGTTTTTTCCAGAACCCATGACAGCACACCTGAGAGAGGGGATCCGCCCAGTTAGGACAGGAAACCTACTGAAAATAAAAGGGCGGTACCTCTCCCTCACTTCAGTTGGTTTACAGAGCATGAGAGGCCCCCCTGGTTAGTACACATGGCAAAACCATCACCACATCATATCAACTAACCCACCCAAACTATAGTGCACACCAAAAGATTGAAAAGGGGGGAATATACGGGTGCCATCATGGGTTCCGGAAAAAACGGCTACCGGTAAGTAGCCTTGTTTTCCCTTCTCCCATGACAGCACACCTGAGAGACTTTTCGAGAATGAAAAACCTTAGGGAGGGACCACCGCTTGCAGCACCCTTCTACCAAAGGTTAAATCAGCAGAGGAGGACAGATCTAGTTGGTAATGCTTAAAGAAGGTGGATGGTGAGGACCAGGTAGCAACCTTACATATCTGATCAATTGATACCTCTGCCTTTTCTGCCCAGAAGGTAGCCACGGCTCTGATGGAGTGAGCCTTGATGCCTTCAGGAACCGGCGCGCCACTCACAGAATAGGATAAATAAACTAATGGCCTCCCTGATCCATCTGGCAATGGTACATTTAGATACACAGTACCCCTTTCTGCTACCCTGGAAGGCTACAAATAGAGACTGATCTTTCCTCCACGGACTAGTCATAGACATGTAACGTAACATGGACCTTCTTACATCTAACGTATGGAATTTTTCCTCCCCTGGATTTGTAGGGTTACTACAAAAAGATGGCAAGGTGATCTCCTGGCTCCAATGGAACTTAAGAACTACCTTGGGGAGATAGGCAGGATCTGGTCTTAGAATTACCCTGTCCTCAAAAACCTGAGTGTATGGAGGGCATAAAAACAAGGCTTGTAAGTCGCTTACCCTACGGGCTGATGTTAGGGCCACTAGCAACACTGTTTTAAGCGTGAGGAATTTTGGTGACAATTCCTGTAAGGGCTCAAATGGGTCTTTGGTTAGCGCCTTTAAAACTAGATTTAGATCCCAGGTAGGAATTTTCGGTACTATAACCGGTCAATATCTACTACAGGACTTTATCAAAAGGGACACCCACCTATTGGATGCTAGGTTACAATTATATAAAATTGAACCTTGAGTGTACTAGTTGCTAACCCAAGTTGTAATCCTGTCTAGAAATTCTAGAATAAGCCCCAATGGCGCCACCTCCCCCAAATGTTGACCCAGGAATTCCAAAAATTTCCTCCATGTTCTACCATAGATTCTAGATGTAATCGGCTTCCTACTCTTCAACAGGGTGGAGACTAGCCCTGGAGAGAACCCCCAGCGACTCAGTAACACCCTCTCAAATTCCATGCTGTCAGATGGAAGCCTTTCACCTGAGAGTGGCATACTGACCCCTGGGTAAGTAGCTCCGGAGCCTCTGGCAAAATCCATGGATCAGAAACTGACATCTGCCATAGAAGGGAGAACCACGGTCTCCTTTGCCAGAATGAAGCAATGAGGATCACCCTTGCTTGATCCTCTCTGATCTTCCTCACTATCATCGGAATCATTGTTATCGGGGGAAACACGTAGGCCAGGGTAAATTTCCAGGGTATGGGCAGGGCATCTACCACAAACTGATTTTCTGACGGATTTAGAGAGCAGAAATTCCTGACCTTTCTGTTGTGTGAGGTGGCAAATAGGTCTATCACTAGCTTGCCCCTGGCCTGTACTATCTGCTGGAAAACTCGAGGGTTCAGGGACCATTCTCCCTGTCTCGATCCCGTGCGACTCAGGAAGTCTGCTTTTGTATTTTCGACACCTCTTATGTGAAGTGCAGTGAGGGATAACAGGTGTTGTTCTGCTAACTGAAACAGGACACTGGCTACCTCCATAAGAGTACGGGATCTCGTTCCCTCCAGGCGGTTGATGTAGGCTACCACTGCTCGATTGTCTGACATAACCCAGGTATAGCGGCCACGAAGCATGGGAAGAAAATGTCTTTTTCCACAGCTCCTTTATATTTGAACCCTGAACTTTTTATAGAGAAGACCATGTTCCCTGTACATGTGATCTTAGATGTGCTCCCCATCCCGTATCACTCGCATCGGTCATGATGATATCTTCCACTGGTCTTAGCCACTCTACCCCCGATGCTAAATGCTTTCTTATAGTCCACCAGGTTAAGGAATCTCTGACGATCAAGGAAAGATGAACTTTTCCTTCCAAATGTCCTTTTAATTATTTCTGCACTGACAGGACCTCCCACTGTAGTTATCTTAGGTGAAACTGAGCCCATCTCACTGCTGGTATACAAGATGTTAGAGAGACTAGCAGTGACATTGCCCTTCTCAGTGTCATTATGGGCTGTTTTGCTGACAGAAACAAACCCCTTATCTTGACAATTTTGCTCTCTGGCAGAAGGCAGAGTTGGAGTTCGGAGTCTAGTACCAACCCGAGGAAGGATTGTACTTTTTTTGGTACTAATTTTGATTTGAGAGTATTCACCACCCATCCCAGCTCCGTTAGAGTTGAAGTCCCTTTTTTTACTTGATCTATACAGTGACTTTCCCATCCTCCCTACTGTGAGGAAGTCGTCCAAGTACAGGATAACTATGTCCCAAGAACAAAGGTAAGACATCACCTCTGCCATTACCTTGGTAAAAAACCCTTGGAGCTGTAGACAGACTGAATGGAAGGGCTGCATATTGGTAGTGCCTGATCTGTCCCTAGATACATAGAGCTACCCTCAGGTACATTTGATTATCCCGATGGATTATAATATGGTAATAAGCATCCTTTAAGTCTATCACCGCCATGAAGCAGTGCTGGAATAACATTTTTACCATTGTGTTTATTGACTCCATTTTGAAGGAGGAATTTTCTACCCACTGGTTGAGGTTTTTAAGATTGACAATGGTTCGCTAAGAACCGTCCGGCTTTTGTATCAATAAGAGGGGGGAATAAAATCCCCTTCCTTCCTCTTGCCTCGGGACTTCCTGTAGAACCTGTTTCTGTACAAGTCCCAAGACCTCTATCTCCAGGGCTAGTTGTTCCTCCTGAGACTTCCTGCGAGGTGTCAACACAAAGGTCTGTCGGAGTGGATGGATGAAATGTATTTTTAAGCCGTCTCTGATGATATTTAGAACCCAACCACTGTGGAAATAGAGAGCCTTCCCCTACCTCTGACCTGATTTTTTTGAAGACGTGGAGAGCCCTCTAAACGTGTAACCAGATCCCTTTTTGTCCTTAAAGTCCCAACTCTTCCTTTCTCCTGAGAGACGACCTCTATTAAATTTTCTTCTCCGGAAAGAAGGTTTCCTGGTTTCAGGATGGAAACGGGGAAAACCCTTCTTTTTATCCCAGGCTTTCTCCAAAATATCCTCTAGTTTTTGCCCAAAGAGGAATTGACCGTCACACGGGATGGAACAGAGTCTGTTTTTTAAGGTAAATCATCCGGACACCCTTTTAGCCATATTGCGCGTTTCACTGCACTCGAAAGGCCTGCTGCTCTGGCTGCCAATCTTATGGAGTCCGCTGAGGAGTCCACTAAAAAGGATGCTGCCCCCTGTACCAGAGTCATGTTAGCTAAGATCTCCTCCCTTGGAACTTTATTTCTCAGCTTGGTAACTTGTTGCAGCCAGATCATGAGAGCGAGCAGTACACGTCCCAGCTATTGCTGGTTTCAAGCCCCCTGCTGCTGCCTCTCAGGTGTGCCTCAAGAACCCATCTGCCTTTTTGTCCAGTGGGTCTCTTAGCACGCCAGAGTCCTCTAAGGGCAGAGACAATTTTTTAGAGGACCTAGCCACTGCCCCATCAATTTTAGGGATTTTTTCCCAACTCTCGGAATCTTTTTCCTCGAAGGGGTACCTCCTTTTAGAAGAGGAAGGTAAGCTACCCGACCTCTCTGGTTTCTTCCACTCTTTATCTATCTATAAGTGCCTTCACCATTGAATTAACTGGGAAGGTACGCTTCCTCTTTTCCTCCAAACCCCCAAACATAATATCCTCCAAGGATCTAGGTGTTTTGTCCTCTTTAAAACCCATTGTGAAATGGACTTCTTTAATCAATCTGTCCATATCCTCGGTTGGGAAACACGGATGGCCTCCAATATCACTGTCCGAGGAGTCTGAGGATTGGAAAGAGGAGGAGGTGGGAGACGGGGATCTCTCAAGGCAGTCCCCACCAGGAGAGGCTTCAGAATCTGTGAGGATTTTATGGTACTTCTTGCTTTCTTTTTTTAGGGCAGATTTTAAGGATCCTTTTACTTGAGTAAAAAAGAAAAAACTTGAACCGCTGTCTGTCAGCACAAGGGTCCCTGTCAGGCCAGGAAACCCAACTGAAGCGAGGGAGAGGTACCGCCCTTTTATTTTCAGTAGGGTTTCTGTCCTGACTGGGAGGATCCCCTCTATCGGGTGTGCTGTCATGGGGGAAGGGAAAACACAATTGTGAACGTAACCTGATTATTTTAAAACTTTGTTTTTTATTTTACTTTATAGCTACTAATACATAGAGGCTGATGTAGGGTCTTGACCCTGACAACATTATTAATTTTTTCTTTCCATCTACTAATAAATCATATATATTTCAGGTCACACACACAAGAAGCAGTTTCTTCCTCGGAGTCGGCAGCTGAATATGTTTCTCATAGACTCATCTTCCATAACGCTAATTCTCGTCTCATTTACCGACACTGGAATCGGCATGAGCAATACTGCAGGAGATATTCATTACACGTGCCACGAGAAATAACTACTTCATGATGAGGACGACATCTTCATCTTCTACAACGGCTCTAGAAACATATCTGGCCGGAGTCTGTCACTGAGTCCATCACCACCAGCCGCCTGTATGAACGTTTCCCATCTTCCCCGGGATTTAATCTTCTATCAAGTTAGATCTCAGAAGAAGTTTTAGCCATTTGACAGGAAATGTGTCTCAAAATAAATATTTTTTCAATGTTTTGAATTTAAGTTAAAAAGTTTATTAATAAGTGTATAAAATGAAATGGTGTACATTTTTTTAACACTTTATCTCAGTCTTTGGGAGCTGCCATTTTTATTTGCTGGTTTGTAAGTTTCTGAGAATTACACTTGCACACTGCAAATATGGTAGCTCTTGGGCATAGCAGACTGAGGTGAGTGTCCCACTGTATCTCCTATGCTGTGGCCATGGCTGTGGAGTCAGTAAGCCAAATCACCGACTATCTCCTCAATTTTCCTGACTTCCGACTCCACAGCACTGGATTACTTAGATCAGGAATTGAACAGACATTTATAGCACATTTCATAACTTTCCCAAATTCTTTTGAAAACATTTACAGCACTTCCTGCATTGTACTACTGTACCCAATTTATATATTTTAGGAGTCGGAATCGGTCCATTTTATATCGACTCCAAGTCCACCAAAATGAACACAGACTGACTCCACATTCCTGGTTGTGGCTACCTCAGCTGTTAACTGGACATGTGCTAGGATAAAATATCCTTCTATCACCTGTAATTACTTTCAATTGAGCAGAGCCGTCATATGATTGTGGCATTCAGATCACAGTAATTACCGGTGAGCAGTAAGCACAGGTGCTGGCTCCATGGCTGCAGTGGTGATTTCATACAGTGACATGTACAGATGAAAGGATGATAAAACCTCTGCAGCCCTGCTTCCCAGAACCTGGTAAACATTTATTGAAAATTACTGTGATATGAGCGGAGCAGTCATGTCATTGCGGCTGCAGTGCTCACATCACAGTAAATACTGGTGAGTGCTCACTAGGTCCAGGCACCAAGGCTGTGGCGATGACTTCATCCAATGGCAAGTACACGTCACTGAGTAAAGCCACCACTGCAGCTCTTGTGCCTGGTTCTGTGCTCACCGTTCATTGGCAATTACTCAGATCACAGTAATTGTCTGCTGAGCTGTGTACCTAATACTATCATGTGTTTTACAGTACTCTGAGCCATATAGCTAATCCTTTCATATATGATGCAGTACTCTGAGCCAAATATCTAATTTCATGTGTGATACAGTCCACTCAGCAGTGTATTTAATATTATCATGCGTGAGCCTGCTGAGCCATGTATCTAATCCTATCATGTGTGCTACTGTTTGCTGCGCAGTTGATAAAATCCTATCATGTGTTTTACAGATTGCTTAGCTATGATGCAATCAGATCACATGTTGTACAGTCCACTGGGCCATGTATCTAATACGAACATATGTGATACTGACAGCTGAGCCGGGTATCTAATCCTATCATATATGAGCCTACTGAGCTGTGTGCTTAATCCTTACATGTGCCACAGTTCACTGGGCTGTGTATGCAATCCTATGTGGGATTCAGTCCACTGAGAAGTGTATCTAATCCTGTCATGTCTGATTTAGTCCACTGAGCCGTGTATCTAATCCTATCATGTGTTTCGTGGTTTGATGAGCTGTGTATGCAATCCTATCGTGTGTGTGATACAGTCCACTGAGAAAAATATCTAATCTTATCATGTGTGATAGTCTGCTGAACAGTGTATCCAATCCTATTGTGTCATACTGACAACTGAGTTGTATATCTAATCCTATCATACTGACAGCTGAGCTGTGTATCTAATAATTTCATGTGTGATACTGTCTGCTGAGCTGTGCAATTATTGTACTGCAACCCCAATAATATGACTGCTCTGCTCAAATCTCTCTACAGACGGGTGAGCATGGCTACGACAATAATCCCAGCAGATTAACCGTTTACCTTTGCCCAAAACAACCACAGCATTGAGAAGGTTGTCAGTAATTGGGGGCTCCCTTGTCAGCTTATTGCCCCTCCTTAAAGAAGTTGTCCACTACTTGGACAACTTCTTGTCATACCCCTCGCTTGACGCCCATAAAATAATAAAGCCTATACTCACCTCCCATGCTGGCGCCATTCCCGCAGTCTTCCTCCTTGGAGGTCTCGTGCGGTGATGTGACACGTGACGCCGGTGCCTAATCAATGCTGGCATCACTGTCCTTGCCTTCAGACAAATAGAACATGAAGATGAACATGAAGTCTGGGATCAGCTGCAACCTGGACTTCCTCTTCATGATCGATTTGTCCAAAGGTGGGGACAGTGACGCCAGCGCTGATGGGGCGACAACACCGCCCGAGAGCTCTGGGGAGCAGGGCGCCAGCATAGGTGGTGAGTATAGGATTTATTATTTTATGGATGCCAAACATTTTGATGAAGAAAGAATTGTCGTAGAAGTGGACAAGCCCTTTAACTACTCCATTGTGGTGTGCTGCTGGATTGCTTTGTAATCTGGAGGCTAATAATAGATTCTGAGCCTGTAGTGTATTGAACTCTGTTAGGCTGTGCTAGAGACAAAGTACAATAAGATACCTCCTATGCCCTCATACACATTAGACTAAAGTCAGCTTAACTGCTGATTTTGGCAGGATCTGCAGGCCATCAAATGTGTAACAGAGCCTCCAGTCAGATAATATTAGGTGAGAGAAGGATCTTGCCTGCTGAATTTCAGAAGCTGATCCCTTTATTATCCTTGCAGATAATTCTCGCTAGAGGAGTCTGCTAATGGCTCTCATAGACCACAGGAAAACTCGACTCAGCCGAATGTCGATGTGTATGGGGGGAGTCAGGAGAGATTGCCGTCAGCCACATGATCATTTTGCCGACAGTTATCTCATGTGTATGGGGCCATTAGTATTACACTGACATGCAGAGATAATACCCCGCACTACAGTAGTACAGGGCATCACCGGAGCCATCAGAGGCTTGTATGCTGTATGATCACACTAATGAGGGTTGTGGAAATGTTGGTGAAATCTCATCCATAACAAGTATTTTATACTCTGTTATCCTAGAAAACTATTAGGCTATGTGTACACGTTGCCGATTGTATGCGTTTTTGCCGCAAAAACGCATACACAACACAACCCATTGAATTCAAAGGGATTCCGCAGTGCTGTGCTAATGCTGCGTATTTTTTCACGGTGGAATCGCATTGTGGACAAATACGCAGCATGCTCATTCTTTGTGCAGAATCGCAGCAATTCCGCACACATAGGAATGCATTGATCCGCTTACTTTCCGCATGGGGCTATGCCCACCATGCGCAAAGTAAGCGATCATGTGCTGATGGTACCTGGATGTGGAGGAGAGGAGACTCTCCTCCAGGCCCTGGGAATAAAAAATCATGATATTCTCACCTTCCGGCGGCCCCTGCGGCCTTCCAGATCCTTGCGATGCTCCCGGCAGCTCACTTTCCCAGTGAAGCCTTGCGACAATGACCTGTGATGATGTAGCAGTCTCGTGTGATGCTACATCATCTGGGGTCATTGTCGCAAGGCGTCGCTGGCAACGGGAGCATTGTGAGGATCGGGAAGGCTGCAGGGGCCGCCGGAAGGTGAGAATATCACGATTTTTTTTTTATTATTATTTTTAACATTCTATCTTACACTATTGGTGCTGCATAGGCAGCATCAATAGTAAAAAGTTGGTCACACTTGTCAAACACTATGTTTGACCAGTGTGACCAACCTGTCAATCAGTTTTCCAAGCGATGCTACAGATCGCTTGGAAAACGCTAGCATTCTGCAAGCTAATCACGATTGTAAAACGCTAGTGTTTAGGGGGAAAACACATGCAAATTCTGCATGCGTTGTATTCGCAACATGGAGTTGCCTGGAAATTTCCACGGCAATTCCGAATGTGTGCACATAGCCTTATGGTGATTATCTCATATATCTTGGGTTCAACTATATCGGTATAAAGGATCAAAGCTGAGTATTTATTAGCCGGTGGGTGATACCATAATGCGGGGGGCACATTGTAATATCGTACTATATGTGAGGGGACGGCAGTACTGTGGTAACATTATACTGCATGGAGGGCACAGTGATGGACATGAAAGGGGCAGTGTACTATGTGAGCAATATGTGTCGCTCACTTCCTGTTTTCCATAGTTGGGTCGTATCTATCAGAGGAAAAGAACCAAACAGTAAGATTACTAGAAAGTGACAACAGAAAAGCATCAAAATAATGTTGGCGCT
Source organism: Ranitomeya imitator (assembly GCF_032444005.1). Classification (NCBI taxonomy): domain Eukaryota; kingdom Metazoa; phylum Chordata; class Amphibia; order Anura; family Dendrobatidae; genus Ranitomeya; species Ranitomeya imitator. The sequence continues at coordinate 364,700,482 of NC_091283.1, forward strand.
GAAGTGGTTACTGCCCCCTGCACCCAGTAATGGGGAATCTCCAGCACCTACCTCCACCTGCAGAGCCGCACACCACATATATGGCTGTTCTGTGCACACAGGACCTGTGATGAGGTCACAGGAGGGGAGGAGTCAGGGGTCACATGATCAGGGGCCTCAGTGTATGCAGGACTCTGCTGTGCTGGTTGTCATGGTGCTGGATGAGGGGAAGTTTATGTGTGGGGTCAGGAGGGGTTTACAGGGTGGGTGTAGCAGAGCCGTGTGTGTACGAGGTGTAGGGAGCGGAGCCGTGTGTGTACGGAGCAGTACCACGTGTGTACGGAGCGGAGGAGCGTGTGTTTGGGTTCGTCCAAACTGTAGTTCAATGGTCATAGTCAGGCCTCGTGGGTACAAAAGGAAACTGAATATGGGTAAGAGCAGGACAATTGACCTGCAAACAAATGTGGATAGGGAAATGACCTATAATGACAAGATAAAAAAATAATCTTGAACCAGGAGGTGGTGGTGTAGGTGGAAGAGGCATAGGAGGAGAAGGTAGCCAACGCTGTTTTTTATTTATTTTGGGGGGGTTATTCTGAACACAGGATGTGTAATGATTCGCCAGCCACTCTCTCGCTCTGTTTACAGACTGTGTAATACTCTGCACTTTTTTTGGGTGAAGACAATGATGAGCACTTCAAATAGGGGATGTGGCCATGGAGCTGCTTATTCGTGTAGCTGCTAAACGGAGAGAAAGGACGTGCTCGATCTATGCCTTCCTTGCTCTGGTGCAGGACTTTCTGTGCAATTTCATAGGCATGAGTACCACTGGATGAACGGTGAGGCCAGAACAAGTAGAGGTGGTTTTAGATTGGTTGTCTGAGAGTGCCTTCAGTTCCATTGCTTAGTCTTCCACCCTGTCCCCTGCTGAAAGCGCAGATTTTGTACCTGTGGCCCATGGGCATCTGTCTTCCACCTCACCCCCTTGCAAGTCAGGAAACCAGTCTGAGTCGGGAGAATACCTGATCCAGAGTATTCCCATCTTCATGTGTAGGAGAGTTGGAAAGCTGTGAAAGGCCAAAGGAGGACGTTAAAGAAAGAGGATAAGTGGTAGATGAGAGTTGCAATGGGGATATTAAAATTCCCCATGATAAGGGTCGGAATATTGCAGGATAGAAAGCGTGGCAGAGTAGAAATATTTTTTAAAGCACACTATTCGTACAGACATGGCTGCAGAGTATACACAGAGGCTTTTTGACACAGTAGATGTAACAAGAAAACATGAGCCCTCTGGAATATTGGTGCAATATGTGCCATTAATGAAGAGAGACTGCCATCCGCTGGCCAGCCAAAATCAAGAGGAACCAAAGTGTGCTGGAAGGTTTGCAGAGGGAAGAACCTTGTGTGCTGGAACAGATCAGGTGACCCTCTGTAATAACTTCCCTGATATAAAAGCCCAGTGCACCAAACCACAAAGGGTAGGGTAGACGGGCTCCAAAGACTCCACTGAGACCAATGTGACAGGCCTCAGCAGAGAGTTTGTGCTACCTGGGTGTCTATCACTACCTGGCAAGGTCCAGATCCCCCGGAAGACATCCCAGAGTATGGCTTAAGCTGGTTAGAGCCATAATCTGCACCCAATGATGGTCAAGCCTCCAAAGTCGGACTACATGTGTCAAGAGTTGAGGCCCGGTCCTCTCTGCATCGAGCCTGAGAGACCTTCACTGCCGGTCAAGCCGAAAAGGGCAGTGCGGCGACTGTGACAGGAGTGGCATGCCTGTGAGAGAGGAGGAACAATGCAAGTGAGCAGGGCTGTCACTTTCAGTTATCACATACGGTACCGGGGCCGGATCAAACTAGAATCACAGGATGGGAGGGGGCCGCTTGGTGTGTGGGAATCTCACGGAGCTTTAGTAGACTAAGTCAGCAGGTAAACCGGGTGACCCCCGCTAGAGCCTCAGCATCAAGTGAGAACTCATATGGTGTCTCCCAAAACTGGGCGCACCACTAACTAAGTACTGAGAGACTTTCTAGCTTGTTCATAACCTGTTATAATCATCTATACTATTAAACTGCATATTTAATAACCCTCATTGTTTAGAAGTTATAGTTGTATAAAAATACCAATATATCAACCACTGGCTGTTTCCGCCTCGTGATCTCTGTACGTTGCATCCAGGCACCTGCATTACATTTGCTGAGGTCAGCAGGGTGCAACATTCAGACCCAGAGATGGCGGTCCAGTCTGTGACCAAGCCCGGCAAGGGAAATATAACATTGGGGGCTATGCTCAGCAACCTTCCCAAGTTCACAGGGAGCAGTGTGTCACTGTGGGACTGGGTAGAGAGGCTGAAAAGCATGCTACGAATGTATCTTCTGACTCCTTCCGTTCAGGCCGAGCTAGCCCTCCTGACCCTTGACAGGGAGGCCTGGCTGATGATTATGTACCACCCACCTAGAGATCGTGACATTGTGGAAAGGTGATAAAAATATTGGAGAATATGCATGGTAACACAATGGACCTGGGGCACCTCTGCATGCAGTTGTTCCAGCGGGTCCAAGGAGAAAGTGAGAACATAGCTCAGTATATTAATGCATTGCAAGAAGTGATGGTCCATATCACCAAGAAGACCCGGGATGGGCACCGAGAACTGGGCCCCTTGGAGGAAGGGACCAATTAATTGCTGGACTGAAGGATCCATATTGGAAATAGATTTTAAAGGAACGCCTATGCCTGAATCCTGGTATGGGATTTCTTGAGGTTAAGAAGTGGTCACCCCTTAGCACATACTGAGCTCAACTGGGTGCGGGAGATACGTCAAGAGATTCAGGACATTCGAGGTAAGCTGTGCAGCATCAAGGGGACCCCTGCTGCCAGCCCTCCTGCTGATCCCGCGACTTCACGTGGGAGGAGGTCAGAGCGAGAAAGTCGCTCCATCCGGACTCCATCACGCCACATACTTGGTCCATCAGTGGAACACAAGTGAGAGTGTTGGACCTGCGATGGAAGGGGTCATATTTCAAGAGACTGTGCCAATCGAGTAAGGAGACGGGGCACCCGTTAAACTAATGCACCACACGGTCGTGGAGCATACCGTGGGGTTTCGAGCCTCAGGGAGCAGAACAGAGAATTCTGAGGATTTTGTCTCTGAGAGACTCCTTACCTGAGCTGAATTCAATGGGCAACGCATTCACTGCTAGATGGACACAGGGTCTCAGGTGATCACAATGCTGAGGCGTATTTCCAGAGTCATTTTCCCAAAGTTGCTAACTCCAGAAAGGAACACACTATTTGACTGGTGGCAGCTAATCAACTGACTATCTCGGTAGCAGGAGTAGTGTGAATGTCTGTCCGGGTGTGCGGAAAGGATCTGGGGCGAAAAGGAAGTGTTGTTACAGGAGTCCGGAGGCGGAGGACCTATTGTAACCCTGGTGAATATGCTAAAAGAAGTGGGGCAATTCTTAGCAGAGGGCCACGATAAAAACAATTGGACCCATGCTACCTGTGACGTGGCCAGTAAGGTGTTGAAGCAACTAGTGCAAGTCAGTCAAATTCAGAAGTTACACTCTGCCTCCCAATATCTCGGCAAAGTATTGATTCCGCCAGAGACAACAGTGACACTGTCGGTGGGACAGACTGTACTCACTATGCCAGTACTGGCCCATGTATGCTTAGCGGGTGTGGATGTCCAGATTAAGCCTATAGATGGAGAAGTTAAATATTTTTTCTCACTTGATTTAACCAGTGGCTACTAGCAAGTACTGGTGGCTGAGAAGGATCACCCCAAAACAGCCTTTGTCCTCCCTATGGGCCTGTTCAAGTTAAACCGGATGCCTTTTGGACTGACGAATGCACCAGGAACCTTTCAGTGGTTGATGGAAAGATGCTTGGGGGACCTGAACATCGAAGCCACCTTGATCTATTTGGATGACATAATCATCTATTCTCACATGTTTGAAGAGCATCTTCACCAGCTGGAGCAAGAGCTGGAGCGGCTTCAAAGACACGGATTAAAAATTAAGCCCTGGAGTGTCACCTATTCAAATGAATACCTGGGACACAAAGTGTCTAATGTGGGAGTTTACCCCACATCAGAAAAGGTGGCTGCAGTACTGAAGTGGCCCATGCTCTCCGACCTGAGAGAACTGAGAGCCTTCTTAGGGCTAGCTGGAAACTTCCGCATGTTTGTAAAGGACTTTGCCAAGTTTGCATACCACTCAATGAGTTGTTGCGGGGTACTTCTCGGGGGAGCCAAACGTCAACCCATTCAATGGGGCCCACGGCAAGAAGAAGCATTTCAGGCATTGAAGATGGCATTGACGAATGACCAAGTCTTGGCCTATGCCGACTTCTCACAGCCCTTCCTGCTGTACACTGATAGAAGCCTACACGGACTGAGAGCAGTACTGCTTCAGGTACAAGAAGGAAGTGAGTGGGTAATCACATATGCCAGTAGGTCACTGAGAGACACAGGAAAAAATCCGGACAATTACAGTTCGTTCAAACTGGAATTGCTGGAGCTGGTATGGCCCATGTGTCACGATAATGTGAATATGCCATATTGTGAGTTTATGCAAGTAGAGGAGCTGCGGAGACACCATCACGTGTTTCTCAACGCAGGCAGTGAATAGCCAGGCCTTTCACCTGGAAGGAACAACCAAGGGAAGGGCAGCATCCAATAAAGGAAAACATCCAATAAAGGAAAACCACCTATGCCAAGCATGGTATCCATCCACAGACAGCTGTTTCGGGGTTTTTGCCCCTCATCAGTGTGGAGTAGGAAACTGGCTATCAGGAGCAGTGCCTAGTAGAAAGTCTATAAAGGCACGGATGATTGACCTCGTGGAGACCAAAACATCCAACACCGCGGAGACACCATCACGTGTTTCTCAACGCAGTGATCCAGAACACTGCCCCCAAATATGCAAATGCAAGTAGAGGAGCTGCGGAGACACCATCACGTGTTTCTCAACGCAGGCAGTGAATAGCCAGGCCTTTCACCTGGAAGGAACAACCAAGGGAAGGGCAGCATCCAATAAAGGAAAACACTGCCTGCGTTGAGAAACACGTGATGGTGTCTCCGCAGCTCCTCTACTTGCATTTGCATATTTGGGGGCAGTGTTCTGGATCACTGCGTTGAGAAACACGTGATGGTGTCTCCGTGGTGTTGGATGTTTTGGTCTCCACGAGGTCAATCATCCGTGCCTTTATAAACTTTCTCCTAGGCACTGCTCCTGATAGCCAGTTTCCTACTCCACACTGATGAGGGGCAAAAACCCCGAAACAGCTGTCTGTGGATGGATACCATGCTGTTGTGAATTCTGTGGCTGAATTCACTCCTGTGGTCACAAGTGGTACTGCAGCTTCTGAGCTTCCTCCCTCAGGTGTTCTGGTGAGCTCGTTAACTGCTTCATTACTTAACTCCGCCTGATGCTGCTATCCTTGCTCCTTGTCAATGTTTCAGTGTTGGATCTGAGCTTCTCCTGATTGTTCCTGTGACCTGCTGCTCTGTATAGCTAAGTGCTTTTTGCTTTTTTGTTGCTTTTTTCCTGTCCAGCTTGTCTTTTGTTTTGCTGGAAGCTCTGAGACGCAAAGGGTGTACCGCCGTGCCGTTAGTTCGGCACGGTGGGTTTTTTTTGCCCCCTTTGCGTGGTTTTGCTTTATGGTTTTTTGTAGACTGCAAAGTTCGCTTTACTGTCCTCGCTCTGTCCTAGAATATCGGGCCCCACTTTGCTGAATCTATTTCATCCCTACGTTTTGTCTTTTCATCTTACTCACAGTCATTATATGTGGGGGGCTGCCTTTTCCTTTGGGGAATTTCTCTGGGGCAAGTCAGGCCTATTTTTCTATCTTCAGGCTAGCTAGTTTCTTAGGCTGTGCCGAGTTGCCTAGGTAGTTGTTAGGCGCAATCCACAGCCGCTTTTAGTTGTGTTTAGGATAGGATCAGGTGTGCAGTCTACAGAGTTTCCACGTCTCAGAGCTCGTTCTTGTATTTTTGGGTATTTGTCAGATCACTGTGTGCGCTCTGATCGCTAAGCACACTGTGTTTCTGGATTGCCTTCATAACACCTGTCATTAGCAAACATAACACCATGCTTGGCATAGGTGGTTTTCCTTTATTGGATGTTTTCCTTTATTGGATGCTGCCCTTCCCTTGGTTGTTCCTTCCAGGTGAAAGGCCTGGCTATTCACTGCCTGCGTTGAGAAACACGTGATGGTGTCTCCGCAGCGCCTCTACTTGCATTTGCATATTTGGGGGCAGTGTTCTGGATCACTGCGTTGAGAAACACGTGATGGTGTCTCCGCGGTGTTGGATGTTTTGGTCTCCACGAGGTCAATCATCCGTGCCTATATTGTGAGCTTAGTTCTAGTAGGTTATATGGCTTCCAGACACACATGGCAGATTTCTCCCCCTCTGCATTCGCTCATACAACAAAGCCCTATGGCAGATACTCTGTGCAACTTGATACCAATGTGTGAGTAGTTTTTAGGGCTTTTAACTGCAGAAGACCAATCCCCGAAAGCCACTTATTCCCCCTCCCTTACCAACCCAAGGAATGTCTTTGATGAAGCCAAAACGTAAATAGTAGAAAGAAGAGTGCATATCATAACTCAGCCTACTTGAAAAAGGGAAACAAATTCCAAATGCGGTGAAATTGCAAAAAAATTCCACAACTGTTTTCTGGATTTTTTTTTTTTTACCATGTTCACCAAATACTAAAACTGACATGCTATTAGGATTATCCAGGACACTACAAGTTTATAGACACAAAACATGTCTAGATTCTTTTTTATTTAAGTGGTGAAATAAAATCCAGGGGATTGTTAAAAGTTTGTAAAAAAAAAAATTGTGTCATTTTCCGATACCCATTGTGTCTCCATTTTTCAGGATCTGGGGCTGGGTGAGGGCTTTTTTTTGTGTGCCGAGTTTTTAATACCATTTTGGTGTGTATATGATTTTTTTGATCATCCATTATTGCATTTTAAAGGGCACCTGTCACCCCCAAAATCTATGGTGAGGTAAGCTCACCATCAGGGGCTTATCTACAGCATTCGGTAATGCTGTAGATAAGCCCCCGATGTAACCTGAAAGAGGCGAAAAAGAGGTTAGATTATACTCGCCCAGGGGCGGACCCGCTGCGGTCCAGTCAAATGGGTGTCTCAGGTCGACTCCGGCGCCTCCCATCTTCATTCCATGACGTCCTCTTCTGGTCTTCACGTCGCGGCTCCGCCGCAGGCGTACTTTGTCTGCCCTGTTGAGGGCAGAGGAAAGTACTGCAGTGCGCAGGCGCCGGGCCTCTGACCTTTCCGGCGCCTGCGCACTGTAGTACTTTGCTCTGCCCTCAACGTCATGGAATGAAGATGGGAGGCGCTGTTCCAGACCTGAGACATCCATTGGAGCAGGACCGCCCCTGGGTGAGTATAATCTAACCTCTTTTTCTCCTCTTTCAGGTAACATCAGGGGCTTATCTACAGCATTACAGAATGCTGTAGATAAGCCCCTGATGACTGTGAGCTTACCTCACCATCGATTTTGGGGGTGACAGGTTCCCTTTAATGCAATGTTGTGACGACCAAAAGAAATCTGGGGTTTGGATTTACCAATCGTATTAATTTGTTTTATAGCTTGATAGATCGAGCGATTTTGAAAGCAGCGATACCAAATATGAGTATATTTGATTTTTTTTGTTTTATTTTGAATGGGGCAAAAGGGGGGTGATTTGAACTTATATATTTTTAAAAACTTTTTTTTTTACACTTTGCATGCTTCAATAGTTCCATGGGAGACTAGAAGCTGCAGTTGTCTGATAGGCTCTGCTACATAAAGGCAATGATCAGATCACCTGTATGTAGCAGAAATGCTCACTTGCTATGAGCGCTGACCAGCAGAACCCTCCATGAGTGACCCCATTTTACAAACTACACCTCTCAATGAATTCATCTAGGCGTGCCGTGATCATATTGACATGAGAGGTGTGTCACAGAATTTGATACCATTGGGCATTGAAGAAAAAATAATTTACATTTTTACAACCAAGATTGTGTGTTAGCTCCAAATTTTACATTTTCATACTAGAAAATGGGTACAAATGGCAACAAAATTTGTCCAACAATTTCTGCTGAATGTAGAAATACCCCATATGTGGCTGTACAGTACTGCTTAGTCACACTGTGAGATTCTGGAGGGATGGAGCGCTATTTGCCTCCTGGAGCGCAGATTTTCCGACAATAGTTTGCAGACTCCATATACAGAGCCTCTAAGTGCTAGAAGAACAGAATCCCTCAAGTGAACCCATTTTATAAATTATACTCCTTTGAGAATTTATCTACAGGTGTAGTGACGATTTTGACTCCATGGGTGTTTTCCAGAAACAAGCAGTAATGGATGTTGCCGAGTGAAAACTGCAAACTGCCGTTGTAGTAACCAGTATGCTATGCCCAGTTCATGCTTTTGGAGACATTTACCCTTCAATTAGGCAGGTTCTCATCATTACAGAAATGCCAAACGTGGGCGCCAAATGTGCTTTAGGCACACATGGGCTCAGAAGGGAGGGGACATTTGGATTTGGGAGTGCAGAATTTCCTGAATTTCTTTTGAGGGGCGAGGAGCCATTTAGCTTTTCCAGAGCCTTTGTGCTACCAGTATCTTGGAAGCCTGCTATATGTCTGTTAACAGATGACAGACCAGAGTGGGGACTTGCTTTTTTTTATGGATTGAGCATTTTACAAAATGTTTGGGATCACATTTATCATGCGCTCTACATTGAGCTCTTATTTTGGGGTTTCCATCTATATCTCTTAGTGATGTGACAGATGAAACCACCGAGTGATCCATTCACTATAATGAAGCAGAAGAGTAACTCTGAGCTTTGACTGGTCTCTGTTCAGCAGTGCCCTTCTTTTCACAAGTGTACAAAATTGTGGTTGAGAGCTCTTTTATACACACCAAAGAAGACTGACACCGCTGGATCACTGGTCCCATGGTGTCCACAGTGCCTCCACATACCTCATTATAGAGAATCTTCCACCGCGGGTTCCGTCTGAATCCTGAATTTCAGAGATTTACACGGAAACCCCAGTATAAGCGCTCAGCACAGAGTGCAGGATGTTGTGAATTCTGTGGCAGAGCTCCCTCCTGTGGTCACAAGTGGTACTTCGGCTGATTCTCTCTGTGAGCTTCCGTTGGTGGAGGGAAGTGGTACTGCGGCTTCTGAGTTTCCTCCCTCAGGTGATGTGGTGAGGTCGTTAGGTGCTGCTCTACTTAACTCCACCTAGTGCTTTGAGCCTGGCTTCCTGTCAATGTTCCAGTATTGGACTTGTTTTCCTCCTGGATCGTTCCTGTGGCCTGCTGCTCTGCATAGCTAAGTTTTCCTTTGCTATTTTGTTTGCTTTTCTTCTGTCCAGCTTATCTATTTGTTTGCTGGAAGCTCTGGGACGCAGAGGGTGTACCTCCGTGCCGTTAGTTCGGTACGGGGGGTCTTTTTGCCCCCTTTGCGTGGTTTTTAGGGTTTTGTGTTGACCGCAAAGTTACCTTTCCTATCCTCGCTCTGTTCAGAAAGTCGGGCCTCACTTTGCTAAATCTATTTCATCTCTACGTTTATCTTTTCATCTTAACTCACAGTCATTATATGTGGGGGGCTGCCTTTTCCTTTGGGGTATTTCTCTGAGGCAAGGTAGGCTTATTTTCTATCTTCAGGCTAGCTAGTTTCTCAGGCTGTGCCGAGTTGCATAGGTAGCGTTAGGCGCAATCCACGGCTGCCTCTAGTGTTGTTGGAGAGGATCAGGGATTGCGGTCAACAGAGTTCCCACGTCTCAGAGCTCGTTCTATGTTTTTGGATTATTGTCAGATCACTGTGTGTGCTCTGACCTCTATGTTCACTGTGGTACTGAATTGCCTAATCATAACAGTACAGGAAGCCAAAAGTACTAATGATTCTCAATAGAGGGAAAGAAGAAGTTCTGAGACCATTTTTTTTTCTCTGCACTGTGTTTTGCCTTTTTTTCCCCCTAGACATTTGGGTGGTTCAGGACACAGGTGTAGCAATGGACATTAGAAGTCTGTCTTCATGTGTGGATCAGCTCTCGGCAAGAGTACAAAAGATTCAAGACACTATTGATCAGAAATCTATGTTAGAACCAAGAATTCCTATTCCTGATTTGTTTTGTGGTGATAGAACTAAGTTTCTGAGTTTCAAAAATAATTGTAAACTATTTCTTTTTTGCGTGGCGACCCTCAGGACTGGGCATTTTCTCTTGCGCCAGGAGATCCTGCATTAAGTAATATCGATGCGTTTTTCCTGGCGCTCGGATTGCTGTACGATGAACCTAATTCAGTGGATCAGGCAGAAAAAAATTTGCTGGCTCTTTGTCAGGGTCAGGATGAGATAGAGTTATATTGTCAGAAATTTAGAAAGTGGTCCGTGCTCACTCTATGGAATGAATCTGCGCTGGCAGCTATGTTCAGAAAGGGTCTCTCTGAAGCCCTTAAGGATGTCATGGTGGGATTTCCTATGCCTGCTGGTCTGAATGAGTCTATGTCTTTGGCCATTCAGATTGGTCGACGCTTGCGTGAGCATAAATCTGTGCACCATTTGGCGGTATTACCTGAGCTTAAACCTGAGCCTATGCAGTGCGATAGGACTTTGACCAGAGTTGAACGGCAAGAACACAGACGTCTGAATGGTCTGTGTTTCTACTGTGGTGATTCCACTCATGCTATCTCTGATTGTCCTAAGCGCACTAAGCGGTTCGCTAGGTTTGCCACCATTGGTACAGTACAGTCAAAATTTCTTCTGTCCGTTACCTTGATCTGCTCTTTGTCATCGCATTCTGTCATGGCATTTGTGGATTCAGGCGCTGCCCTGAATTTGATGGACTTGGAGTATGCTAAGCGTTGTGGGTTTTTCTTGGAGCCCTTGCAGTGTCCTATTCCATTGAGAGGAATTGATGCTACGCCTTTGGCCAAGAATAAGCCTCAGTACTGGACCCAGCTGACCATGTGCATGGCTCCTGCACATCAGGAGGTTATTCGCTTTCTGGTGTTGCATAATCTGCATGATGTGGTCGTGTTGGGGTTGCCATGGCTACAGGTCCATAATCCAGTATTGGATTGGAAATCCATGTCGGTGTCCAGCTGGGGTTGTCAGGGGGTACATGGTGATGTTCCATTTCTGTCAATTTCGTCATCCACCCCTTCTGAGGTTCCAGAGTTCTTGTCTGATTACCGGGATGTATTTGATGAGCCAAAGTCCGATGCCCTACCTCCGCATAGGGATTGTGATTGTGCTATCAATTTGATTCCTGGTAGTAAGTTCCCAAAAGGCCGATTGTTTAATTTGTCTGTGCCTGAGCACGCCGCTATGCGCAGTTATGTGAAGGAGTCCCTGGAGAAGGGGCATATTCGCCCGTCATCGTCGCCATTAGGAGCAGGGTTCTTTTTTGTAGCCAAGGATGGTTCGCTGAGACCTTGTATAGATTACCGCCTTCTAAATAAGATCACGATTAAATTTCAGTACCCCTTGCCGTTGTTATCTGATTTGTTTGCTCGGATTAAGGGGGCTAGTTGGTTCACCAAGATAGATCTTCGTGGTGCTTATAATCTTGTGCGAATTAAGCGAGGCGATGAATGGAAAACTGCATTTAATACGCCCGAGGGTCATTTTGAGTATCTAGTAATGACATTCGGACTTGCCAATGCTCCATCAGTGTTTCAGTCCTTTATGCATGACATCTTCCGAGAGTACCTGGATAAATTCCTGATTGTGTACTTGGATGACATTTTGATCTTCTCGGATGATTGGGAGTCTCATGTGAAGCAGGTCAGAACGGTTTTTCAGGTCCTGCGTGCTAATTCTTTGTTTGTGAAGGGATCAAAGTGTCTCTTTGGTGTGCAGAAGGTTTCATTTTTGGGGTTCATCTTTTCCCCTTCTACTATCGAGATGGATCCTGTTAAGGTCCAAGCCATCCATGATTGGACTCAGCCGACATCTCTGAAAAGTCTGCAAAAGTTCCTGGGCTTTGCTAATTTTTATCGTCGCTTCATCTGCAATTTTTCTAGTATTGCTAAACCATTGACCGATTTGACCAAGAAGGGTGCTGATGTGGTCAATTGGTCTTCTGCTGCTGTGGAAGCTTTTCAAGAGTTGAAGCGTCGTTTTTCTTCTGCCCCTGTGTTGTGTCAACCAGATGTTTCGCTTCCGTTCCAGGTCGAGGTTGATGCTTCTGAGATTGGAGCATGGGCTGTTTTGTCGCAGAGAGCTTCTGATTGCTCAGTGATGAAACCGTGCGCCTTCTTTTCCAGGAAGTTTTCGCCTGCTGAGCGAAATTATGATGTGGGCAACCGAGAGTTGCTGGCCATGAAGTGGGCATTCGAGGAGTGGCGTCATTGGCTTGAAGGAGCTAAGCATCGCGTGGTGGTATTGACTGATCATAAGAACTTGACTTATCTCGAGTCTGCCAAGCGGTTGAATCCTAGACAGGCTCGTTGGTCGCTGTTTTTTGCCCGTTTTGATTTTGTGATTTCGTACCTTCCGGGCTCTAAAAATGTGAAGGCGGATGCTCTGTCTAGGAGTTTTGTGCCCGACTCTCCGGGTTTGTCTGAGCCGGCGGGTATCCTCAAGGAAGGAGTAATTGTGTCTGCCATCTCCCCTGATTTGCGGCGAGTGCTGCAAAAATTTCAGGCTAATAAACCTGATCGTTGTCCAGCGGAGAAACTGTTTGTCCCTGATAGGTGGACGAATAAAGTTATCTCTGAGGTTCATTGTTCGGTCTTGGCTGGTCATCCTGGAATCTTTGGTACCAGAGAGTTAGTGGCTAGATCCTTTTGGTGGCCATCTCTGTCGCGGGATGTGCGTACTTTTGTGCAGTCCTGTGGGATTTGTGCTCGGGCTAAGCCCTGCTGTTCTCTTGCCAGTGGGTTGCTTTTGCCCTTGCCAGTCCCGAAGAGGCCTTGGACACATATCTCTATGGATTTTATTTCAGATCTTCCCGTTTCTCAAAAGATGTCAGTCATTTGGGTGGTCTGTGATCGCTTTTCTAAGATGGTCCATTTGGTACCCTTGTCTAAATTGCCTTCCTCCTCTGATTTGGTGCCATTGTTCTTCCAGCATGTGGTTCGTTTACATGGCATTCCAGAGAATATCGTTTCTGACAGAGGTTCCCAGTTTGTTTCGAGGTTTTGGCGAGCTTTTTGTGGTAGGATGGGCATTGACTTGTCTTTTTCCTCGGCTTTCCATCCTCAGACTAATGGCCAGACCGAACGAACCAATCAGACCTTGGAAACATATCTGAGATGTTTTGTTTCTGCTGATCAGGATGACTGGGTGTCCTTTTTGCCTTTGGCTGAGTTCGCACTTAATAATCGGGCCAGCTCGGCTACCTTGGTTTCGCCATTTTTCTGCAACTCTGGGTTCCATCCTCGTTTCTCGTCAGGACAGGTTGAGTCTTCGGACTGTCCTGGTGTGGATACTGTGGTGGACAGGTTGCAGCAGATTTGGACTCAGGTAGTGGACAATTTGACCTTGTCCCAGGAGAAGGCTCAACGTTTTGCTAATCGCAGACGCTGTGTGGGTCCCCGACTTCGTGTTGGGGATCTGGTTTGGTTATCTTCTCGTCATATTCCTATGAAGGTTTCCTCTCCTAAGTTTAAACCTCGTTTCATTGGTCCGTACAGGATTTCTGAGGTTCTTAATCCTGTGTCTTTTCGTCTGACCCTTCCAGATTCTTTTTCCATACATAACGTATTCCATAGGTCATTGTTGCGGAGATACGTGGCACCTATGGTTCCATCTGTTGACCCTCCTGCCCCGGTTTTGGTGGAGGGGGAGTTGGAGTATATTGTGGAGAAGATTTTGGATTCTCGTGTTTCAAGACGGAAACTCCAGTATCTGGTTAAGTGGAAGGGTTATGCTCAGGAAGATAATTCCTGGGCCTTTGCCTCTGATGTCCATGCTCCCGATCTTGTTTGTGCCTTTCATGTGGCTCATCCTGGTCGGCCTGGGGGCTCTGGTGAGGGTTCGGTGACCCCTCCTCAAAGGGGGGGTACTGTTGTGAATTCTGTGGCAGAGCTCCCTCCTGTGGTCACAAGTGGTACTTCGGCTGATTCTCTCTGTGAGCTTCCGTTGGTAGAGGGAAGTGGTACTGCGGCTTCTGAGTTTCCTCCCTCAGGTGATGTGGTGAGGTCGTTAGGTGCTGCTCTACTTAACTCCACCTAGTGCTTTGATCCTGGCTTCCTGTCAATGTTCCAGTATTGGACTTGTTTTCCTCCTGGATCGTTCCTGTGGCCTGCTGCTCTGCATAGCTAAGTTTTCCTTTGCTATTTTGTTTGCTTTTCTTCTGTCCAGCTTATCTATTTGTTTGCTGGAAGCTCTGGGACGCAGAGGGTGTACCTCCGTGCCGTTAGTTCGGTACGGAGGGTCTTTTTGCCCCCTTTGCGTGGTTTTTAGGGTTTTGTGTTGACCGCAAAGTTACCTTTCCTATCCTCGCTCTGTTCAGAAAGTCGGGCCTCACTTTGCTAAATCTATTTCATCTCTACGTTTGTCTTTTCATCTTAACTCACAGTCATTATATGTGGGGGGCTGCCTTTTCCTTTGGGGTATTTCTCTGAGGCAAGGTAGGCTTATTTTCTATCTTCAGGCTAGCTAGTTTCTCAGGCTGTGCCAAGTTGCATAGGTAGCGTTAGGCGCAATCCACGGCTGCCTCTAGTGTTGTTGGAGAGGATCAGGGATTGCGGTCAACAGAGTTCCCACGTCTCAGAGCTCGTTCTATGTTTTTGGATTATTGTCAGATCACTGTGTGTGCTCTGACCTCTATGTTCACTGTGGTACTGAATTGCCTAATCATAACAGCAGGATAAATGTGCGCCAAACCTTACTGCGATCTTTGGGAGGCAGAATGAAAACATCAACAGCAGGTAAAGAATTGATTTTTAGTTTTCACGCCGTTCCTCATACAGTATAAATGATTAGGCGACTATATTGTTTTGGTCAGTGCGATTACAGTGATACCAGATTTATATCAGGTTTTTATGTTTGGCTGCAGTCACACACTAAAACACTTTTTTATTGCAATAACTAGTTTTTGCATCCCCATATTTAGACAGCTATAATTGTTCCATATTTTGGCCAACAGTCATGTGAGGGCTTGTTTTTTGTGAGACGAGTTGACGTTTTTATTGGTACCATTTTTGGGCACATTACATTTTTTAATCACTTTTTATTCCAATTTTTGGGAGGTAAAATGATCAAAAACCAGTAAGGAATTGTTTTTCTGAGGTTTTTTCTATACCGTTCCGCATATGATAAAATTGATAAGGCAGTTTTATTCTACAGGTCAGTATGATTACAATGATACTTCATTTATATAGTTTTTATGTTTTGGCGCTTTTACACAATTAAAATTATTTTATAGAAAAAATTATTATTTTTGCATTGCTATATTCTGAGAGCTATAATTTTTTATTTTTCCACTGATGGAGCTTTATGCCAGCTTATTTTTCGCAGGACCAGATGTTTTCATCGGTTCTATTTTGATTTACATTCTTCTTTTTGATTGCACTTTATGTTCAGCGGTATGATGATAAAAAAACGAAGACAAAATAATGCTTTATTCATTTTTTTGTTCACTGAAGTGGTCAACTAGTGGAACAGTTTTGTAGAGCAGGTCATTCTGGATGTGGCTATACCAAATGTATATACTTTTTTTGTTTATTTTTTTTATATAAATAAATGTATTTATTGGATTAATATTTTTCTTTTTTTCTTGTTCTTTATTTGGCTTTTTTTACATTCTTACACTTAATATTTTTTTTTTACTGTTTTACATTGTCCCAGGATGGGACATCATTGTGCTGTGACATAGCCCACTCCATGTGTGATCTCCTGGATGTTGCTGGGAGGGAGTTAAAGCGTTAATCTCCAGAAATAAGGATGAAGATTCGTCAGCTACTGTTTGCTCTATGCAGGAGCCACAAAGCTTCTTAGAATAATATTTATTTAATCGTATGAACATATATTTAAACATCATATAAGAATAAATAAATGATAAACAGTGATTGAAAAGAACAAAGGAATAGAAATCAGAGTCGGATATCGAGATTTCCTATGTATGCAATAACATTGTCATTTCCAGTATAGAAATCATTCTTGTCACCAGTATAAGATCTGAGGGGACATAGCTCGACAACGTGCTGAATTGTTGATGGTCAGCTCCACAGTCACAGGCAGGAGAGTCCGATTTTCCTCACTTATGCATAAGATCTGCACAGACGCCAAAGTTTGTTCTGATACGATTCAAAGTGATCCAGGTTTTCCTTGGCAGATTGAAGCCTGGTGGTGGATTTTGAAAGTGAGGAAACGTTTGAGGCTCACCGTCTACTGCACTGACTCAAAGTTCACGCCATTTCTCTTCTAAATTGAAATCATGTTCATACAGGGTAATTGCGGTTTGGATGGGTGGATGTCTTGATTTCAGTCGCTGTATTTGACCATCCTGGATATTTTGATATATTGGGAGATTTTCATTATTCACTACTTTGTTGAATTCTTTAAGTAGGAGCTCTTGTCTTCTCAGATTTGCAGGTGCGATATGGCTCAAGACAGGTAACCAGTGGACGGGCGTAGGTCTGATAGCACCAGAAATTATGCTATCAGACCTACACCCGTCCACTGTTACTGGTTATTAGAATAATAATAATAATAATGATGTAATTTTTTATTCTATAGCACCAACATATTCGGCAGCACTTTACATTGTATGTTCAATCTGCTTTATTAAAAATACTTTACAATTTAACAAAAAAGAATGAATCAGAAGCATTCCAAACAGCACTTTACATTTTAGAGGGGATTTGTACAGACAATAGACATTTCAGAATAACACATCACTCAACAAAAGGAGCGAGGGCCCTGCGTGCAGGATTACAATATGCTTTGGGCAAATTTTCTCTACACATGGCCTCCTTCACATCTCAGTATCTCCAGTACATGTAGTGATAGTTTTCACACATACTGGAGACACTCCGCACATTTTAGTGTGTTTCCACGGACCATGTATCCATGTGCAAAACATGTTGACATGTTTTTTTGCCAGAAGCATGGTCCGCTGTGCGCACGTGCACACTGATGACACACAGATGACATCAGTGTGTCATGAGTTTTACTACGTACCGACTTCTAGGAAGACATACAGTTAGCGATGTTCCCAGGAGCCCAATAATGTATCCATCTCTCATTATTATTGCCTGGTCTACCTGCAATCAGCAACAATCAGCATGGTGCAACACATCATAAGTACTCAACTCATCCTATGCATTGGAAACTATTGTACAAGGAGGACACTTTGTGTAATTTACATCACCACTGGGCAATACAGGATCTTCCACACTGCCCCAATTCTCACCATAGCAGCACACCCACTGCCAAGAGGAAGGGGTACTTCCAGGTTTTTCTTTTCGATACTGGAGGAGGGGGCTACTCCAATTGGAGGCAGAACTCCCGCTCACTCCCCAGGTGCCTTAATCATTCGAACCCTGGTCACGCTTTCTGAACTCGGAAGCAGCCAGCTGACTGGGCACATGCGCCTCCATGCCTGAAAGCACTATCATCTCTTACAGAGTGCGTGCATGTGTCACATGTGTCCCCGACATGGAAGCGGCCACATGGAAGCAGCCCGCCAGGAGCACAGAGGCGTCCCCTTCCTATTTTAGCAACTGCAGGGAAAGAAGGGAGGGCATAATTCACTGGAGCCAACAGGACCAAGGGATCCATGTCAGCTACTTAAGGTACTGTTACACTAAACGACTTACCAACGATCACGACCAGCGATACGACCTGGCCGTGATCGTTGGTAAGTCGTTGTGTGGTCGCTGGGGAGCTGTCACACAGACAGCTCTCTCCAGCGACCAACGATCAGGGGAAAGACTTCGGCATCGTTGAAACTGTCTTCAACGATGCCGAAGTCCCCCTGCAGCACCCGGGTAACCAGGGTAAACATCGGGCCGCGCTTAGTAACCCGATATTTACCCTGGTTACCATTGTAAAAGTAAAAAAAAAAAAACACTACATACTCACATTCCGATGTCTGTCACGTCCCCCGCCGTCAGCTTCCCGCACTGACTGTGTCAGTGCCGGCCGTAAAGCAGAGCACAGCAGTGACGTCACCGCTGTGCTCTGCTTTACGGCCGGTGCTGACAGTAGGTGCAGGGAAGCTGACGGCGGGGGACGTGACAGACATCAGAATGTGAGTATGTACTGTTTTTTTTTTTAACTTTTACAATGGTAACCAGGGTAAATATCGGGTTACTAAGTGCGGCCCTGCGCTTAGTAACCCGATATTTTCCCTGGTTACAAGTGAACACATTGCTGGATCGGCGTCACACACGCCGATCCAGTGATGACAGAGGGTGATCAGCGACCAAAAAAAGGTCCTGATCATTACCCACGACCAACGATCTCCCAGCAGGGGCCTTATCGTTGGTCGCTGTCACACACAACGAGATCGTTAGCGGGATCGTTGCTACGTCACAAAAAGTGTGACGTTGCAACGATATCGTTAACAACATCGTTATGTGTGAAGGTACCTTTACTCTGGGAACGCCTCTGCAATCTCTGAAGAAATCTCCCCAGGTACATCTGTCTTCACACTACAGGGGTATAGATCTCCTCCTCACAGAAACACGAAACCACACTGAGGCATACATAGAGGTATCACCTTTTTATTCTGTAGGTTTCTTGTTCCTGGAAGTGGATGCTCTATTGCGGTCAGTGTGTAGGAAAAAATATGATTTTCAAGTAAAACATTTCTCACTTTCTATGTATGATAATGGCTTCTTCCCCACGTGAAATTTTTGATGTTCAAGAAGGCGCTATTTGCGGATAAAACATTTCCCACATTTTAAACACGAAAAGGGCTTCTCCCCTGTGTGAATTCTCTGATGGCCAACTAAAACTGATTTCCAATAAAAACATTTCCCAATTCTGAACAGGAAAAGTGCTTCTCCTCTGTGTGAGTTCTCTGGTGTCTAAGAAAATTTGATTGATCTATAAAACATTTTTCACATTCTAAACATGAAAAAGGCTTCTCCCCTGTGTGAGATCTTTGGTGTGTAACAAGATGTGATTTATCTACATAACATTTCCCACATTCTGAACATGAATATGGTTTTTCCCCTGTGTGAGTTCTGTGATGTACAGCAAGACAGAATTTACTTCTATAACATTTCCCACATTCTAAACATGAAAATGGCTTCTCTCCTGTGTGAGTTTTCTGATGTCTAACAAGACAGGATTTACTTGTATAATATTTCCCACATTCTGAACATGAAAATGGCTTTTCCCCTGTGTGAGTTCTCCGATGACCAACTAGATGTGCTTTATCTGCAAAACATCGCCCACATTCTGAACATGAAAAAGGCTTCTCTCCTGTATGTAATTTATGGTGATAAACAAGATTTGATTTATGTGCAAAACATCTCCCACATTCTGAACATGAATATGGCTTCTCCCCTGTGTGAATTCTAAGGTGTTTAAGAAGATTTGATTTCCTAGGAAAATATTTTCCACATTCTGAACACAAATATGGCTTCTCCCCTGTATGAACTCTCGCACGTCTAAGAAGCCCTGATTTCTGGTTCAAATTTCTGCTACAGTCTGAATCTGGAATAATGGTATACACTTCAGTTATATCTTGTGTGATAACAAGATCATCTGATTTAAAAATTGAAGATGTCAGTTGTCCCTCTGATCTCCTAGTACGGTCATCTGTGAAGAATAAAAACATTTTTTTTTTCTTTTTATAAAATAGCCATAAAAATTATTTTGATAACATTTCTAAAATATCCATAGAAATTGCAAGTTATGTAGAAAAGTTAAATTATTCACTAAAAAAAGAACAGTTAATATACCAACAGTAGAGCTCAGAGTTGGAGTCATAACAGAATGATGTTTGACCCTCTTTCTTCGTTCTGGCTCCCAAATAATGGAATAAACCAAAAAATATTACATTGGCCAAAACGAAGGCTTGAGCTGCAGGTCACCACTAGGTAACACTCCTAGGCAGTGTTCAGTAGTGCAGCTGCTGACCCCACAAGGTCAGGTTCATTGAAGGGAGAAATGAGACCAGAGTCACTGACTGGCAGGATTCGTAGACTGATAGACAGTCTGAACAATGTGGAATTCAAAGATAGGTTCTTCTTCAGACGCAGAGGTCTCAGAAACAGGATCAGGTACCGCAGGGTCACCTACGCACCACACAAGACTACAGGATAAGGAAATAACTATAAAAGTTTAAGAACGGGGAACCTAGCAACATACAGTTGCACACACAAATGTAGGGAAATTGCAGGTGTTGCTCAGGCACCTCGCTATTGAGAAGAGTGTCTTTTATACAAGATGCCTCCCAGCTATTGGCTGGGGGCACCTTTGCAGGTGCGTGCGCTGCCCCTTTAAGAACAAGGCATGCACAAGGCATGTACAGGAGAAGGAAGTGGAGGACCAAGAGGGTACCGCCTTGGCTGAGTATGTCGACGTCTCCACATGGAGGGGGAAGAGGAACTCGCTATTCACGTTGCAGAACAAAAGTATATACAAGTGCAAAGTGTAAGTGCACATTCACACTGTGGCCACAAAAGGGGTTGTTCGGTCCAAATCGATAAGTCGATAAGTCTGAGTTTCTGACCCAGGACCAGAGGGTATGTATGCATTATACATACTCCTAGCCAGGGTCTAGTGGACGTGGCTTCGCTTCATACACTTGTACAGAAGCAAGGTCACACCCACTGGCATTATGTATAACTTATATACACCCTGTGGTCCAGGGTCAGAAACCGGAGAAGCCCAGCAGCGCACAATGAATGCGATGGGGAGATTCAGAAGTCTGAATCGCAGAGTGATTGCAGACATACCGATTTGGACAGGACAACCCCTTTATCTCCCAAGCCTGTTTTCACCTTCATAACCAGGACAAATTTTACAATTCTGACCAGTGTCACTTTATGTGGTAATTACTTTGGAACACTTCAACAGATCCCACTGATTATGATTTTTTCGTGACATATTGTACTTCACGATAGTGGTAAAATTTGTTCAATAAGACTTGCAATTATGTGGTAAAAAATAAATACATTTCTTTTGCAATTTTTTTACTTTTATGTCACACAAAATAGATAATAAATAACATTTCCCACATGTAACGATTTTGAAAAAAAATTTTTGTTACGAAGTTAGAAGTGTTATAAAGTTGACCCGCCATTTCCTATTTTTCCAACAAAATTCACAAGGTGCTTAAAACCACATTCAAGAAGTTTATTAACCCTTCAGGTGCTTTACAAGAATTTTTTCAAATGTGGAAAGAAAAATGAACATTTACCTTTTTTTCACAAAAACACCAAGGTTACTTATCGGTAGCCATTTTTTCCGGAACCCATGATATGATGGATCTGCCCAGCCAGGACAGGAGACCTACCGAAATAAAAGGGCAGCACCTCTCTCCGTTTCAGTTGGGTTACAGAGCATGAGAGGATCTCTGGGTTAATATACACACATAACCAACACCACATTATAAAACACTCAAACTATAGTGCACACCCATAGGGTGAGAAGTGGGGAATATAAGGGTGCTGTCATGGGTTCTGGAAAAATGGCTACCGGTAAGTAAACTTGGTGTTTCCCTTCACCCATGACAGCACACCTGAGAGAATTTGGGAGAATTTAAACACCTTAGGGAGGGAACACCACTTGCAGCACCTTTCTACCAAAGGTAATATCAGCAGAGGAGGACACATTCAGTCTATAGTGCTTAAAGAAAGTAAATGGTGAGGACCAGGTAGAGGCGTTACAGATCTGATCAATTGATACTGCCGCCTTTTGTGCCCAGGTTGCCCCGGCTCTGGTGGAGTAAGCCTTGATGCCTTCAAGAACCAGAGCACTACTCTTAGTGTAAGATAAGCTAATGGCCTCCCTGATCCATCTGGCAATAGTACCCTTGCACACCTTATACCCCTTTCTGCTACCCTGAAAGGCTACAAATAGGGACTGGTCTTTCCTCCACTAACTGGTCATGGACATATAGTCCAACATGGACCTCCTCACATCTAAGGTATGGAATTTTTCCTGGATTTCTAGGGTTATTACAAAAGGAAGGCAAAGTAATCTCTTGACTCCTAAGGAATTTAAGAACCACTTTAAGAAGATTTGCTGGGTTCAGCCTTAGAACAATTCTATCGTCACACACCTGTGTTTAGGGGGGATATATTTGGACAGGGCCTGTCTATCCCTCATCCCACGGGCTGATGTCAGGGCCACTAGTAAAACCATCTTAATTGTGAGGAACTTTGTAGATAAATCCTGTAAGAGCTCAAATGGGTCTCTAGTTAGCACCTCCAAAACTAGGTTCAGGTCCCATGGTGGAATTCTTTGGGACTATAACCAGTCTGGACCTACTACAGGATTTTATATGTTGAGACACCCATTTGTTTGCTGCTAGCTTACAATTATGCAAGGCACCCAGTGCCGATACTTGTACATTGAGAGTGTTAGTTGCTAACCCTAGTTCCATCCCCGATTGCAGAAATTCGAGAATGGACCGCATTAATGCCTCATCCCCTAAGGCAGTGTTCCCCAACTCCAGTCTGTGCCCAGGTTGCCAAGGCTCTAGTGGAGTAAGCCTTGATGACTTCAAGAACCAGAGCACTACTCTTAGTGTAAGATAAGCTAATGGTCTCCCTGATCCATCTGGCAATGGTACCCATGCACACCCCATACCCCTTTCTGCTACAAAAGGCTACAAATAGGGACTGGTCTTTCCTCCACTGACTGGTCATGGACATATAGTCCAACATGGACCTCCTCACATCTAAGGTATGGAATTTTTCCTCGCCTAGATTTTTAGGGTTATTAAAAAAGGAAGGCAAAGTAATCTCTTGACTCCTAAGGAATTTAAGAACCACTTTAAGTAGATTTGCTGGGTCCGGCCTTAGAACAATTCTATCGTCATACACCTCTGTTTAACACACATTGATGCCATCCACGCTCTGGGCTCTCTCACACTCCCATCTTTCCACGCCATCCATCTCCCTCCCTTCATCCATGGGCTCCCTGCTGCCATTTTCTCTATTGTCTTAGGGACTCTCTAGTTATTTACATGGGCTCTCCCCTGTCATTACCACCTGGTTCTATTGCAGCGCAGCATATCTATTTGACATTGCAGGTATTTAATATTGGATAATAACTTTGTCCACTATAACACATTTTTTCTGCGCTCTTGTTCCAATTTGTATAGTGCTATTTTGCACGCCTGAGGGATTTAGGATGGCTTCCTGTCACATTATGTGACCCCCTTTCTTTGGACAATTGCTTTATCTTTCCCAGACACCGTGCTTACACCTGTGGGGACGCCCACAATCTAGGGTCCGTGGTATGTGCACTCAGCCAACTATATTGACTTGATTGTTATTTTATTATTTATGGCTGGATTGTTATGACCTTATGATAACTTTTTGGTGTTTGTTTACATTATTCATGCATATTGCACTTCAATTATGAGTGCTTATGTTGCTATGGTATCATGTCCTAGGGTCACATAGATGTATTATTGTACATGGATGGGGGTGTTATCATTGTTGTTTTTAAATGTTTTTAATCATGCTTGTGATTTGGTGATAATAAAGTAAATAATAAAGTAGTTTTTGATATTTTTTGTACCTCGGGTGTGAACTTTCTGCATTTCACACTTGCGTCGTTTGGCGTACGTCGCAATGCGTCATTTTGGTGAAAAAACGCATCCTGCAAATGTGCCCGCAGGATGCGTTTTTTCTCCATAGACTTGTATTACCGACGCATTGCGAGGTATGGCCACACGTCGCATCCGTCATGTAACGGATGCATCGTGTTTTTGGCGGACGCGACGCACAAAAAAACGTTCAATATAACTTTTTTTGTGCGTCGTGTCTGCCATTTTCGACCGCGCATGCGCGGCCGAATCTCCGCCCCCTCCTGCCCGCTCATCGCAATGGGCAGCGGATGCGTTGTAAAACTGCATCTGCTGCCCACGTTGTGCGACATTTAACACACTGTCCGTCGGGCCGACGGTTTGCGACGGCCCCGTACCGACGCAAGTGTGAAAGTAGCCTTAGTCTTTCCTCTAGTTATTGTTCCCCCTCCTATGTGTTAGTAGCACCCTGTGACTATTATAATTGCATTTGAAATATACACTGTGGTGCACCCTGCCCTTTGTTGTTTAGCCATATCCGTGTGACACGCATCGGCACCAGGGAAGAAGCACTACAGTAAGCACTGTTCCTCGGCGGCGGGTGCTGAAGACGGCTCTCATCATTCTCCCCTGCTCTGCCAGCAATTGGCACGAACAGAGGAGAATGATGAGTTATATTAAAGTCAGAACGATGACAGCGGGTGAGGGCTTTTGGGACTATTGCGCCCATCAACCTACACCTGCTGCCACTAAGAACAGTGACAGCTGGAGCAGATGATGGGGGTATTCCTCACCCGCTGCCTGCGCTATAACTAAATAAATGAATGAAAAATCTGGCGTGCGTTCTCCTCTATTTTCGAAGACTGGCAAGCCTGGCAAAACTGATTTTAATATAACTCATCATTCTCCGCTGTTCGTGCCGATCGCCGGCAGAGCAGGGGAGAATGATGAGAGCCGTCTTCAGCACCCACCGCCAGGGAACAGCGCTTACAGTAGTGCAAGGGTGTCGCAAGTATTACACACACAGACACGGCTTTTCTGGTACTGGAAATAAACAGATGTGTGAAACCGGCCTCAGGTGAAATTGGGCCCATCTTACAGCCGGGATACAAGATGTTAGGGATCCTAGTAAGGACATTGCCTTTCTTAGTGTCATTCTCAGCTCGTCTACCACTGACAGAGCCAGGGCCATTATCTTGGCTTTTTGTCCTCTGATAGGAGACATACCTGGCACTAGGAGTCCAAAACCAGGCCCAGGAAGGACTGTATCCTTTCTGGTTTACATCTCAATTTGAGGGTATTTACCATCCAGCCCAGCTCTCCTAGGACCACCGTTGCCTCTCTCAGCTGTTCTGCACAGTAATCTTCAGATTATAAGGAAGTCGTCCAGGTAAGGGGTGGCGATGATGTTTCGAGAAAGAAGGTAGGCCATTACCTCCGATATTAGTTTGGTGAATACTTACGGAGCTATTGACAGTCCGCACGGAAGGGCTGTGTATTGGTAATGCCTGACCTGTCCCTGGACATACAGAGCCAACCTCAGGAATTTTTGATGGTCCTGATGGATTGGGCTGTGATAATAAGCATCCTTCAAATCGATGATGGCCATGAAACAATTTTGGAATAACAGCTTTCTAGCTGTGTTCACTGATGACATATTGAAGGAATAATTCACAATCCATCAGTTGAGTTTCCTCAGGTTGACAATAGTTCTTACGGAACCAGCTGGATTCTTTATCAAAAAGACGGGGGAATAAAATCCCCTTCCTATCTCTTCCTCCGGGACTTTGCACAGAACATGCTTTTGTAAGCGTCCCATGATCTCCACCTCCAGGGCCATCTGTTCTCCTGATGATTTCCTGAGGGGTGTTATTACAAAGGTCTGGCGAGGTGGACAGACAAAGTCTATCTTCACACCTTCCTTGATAATACCTAAGATCCAGTGACTGGGGAAGATGTTCACCCAGGCAGGGAGAAAGAGGGAGAGCCTTCCCCCTTCCTCTGACCTGACATCATTGGGAGGGCTTTTTGGAATATGTAGAGGGTCCTCCGAACATACACCCGGATTCCTTTCTAACCTTGAACTCCCACTTCTTCCTTTCTCCCGGAGCATGTCCCCTAATAAACTTCCTCCTCCAAAAGGAAGGATTCCTAGCTTCAGCAGGGAAACCAGGGAATCCATTGTTTTTGTCGCTTGCTTTCTCCAAAATGTCTTCCAATTTTTGCCCAAAGAGAAACTGGCTGTCACATGGGATAGATGAGAGTCTATTTTTTTAATTCAAGTCTCCCGGACACCTTTCTGCCATTAGGCCCATCTGACCGCATTGGACAGGCTCGCCGACCTAGCCGCTAACCTCACAGAGTCTGCAGAGGTGTCCGCCAGAAAGGCCGCTGCTCCGTGCAACAGAGGCATATTGGCTAAGATTCCATCTCTCGGGGCTTTGTTCCTATGCTGCTCCTCCATTTGTTGCAGCCAGATCATAAGGGATCGGACAGTACAAGTTTCGGCTATTGCCGGCTTCAGACACCCAACAGCTGCCTCCCAGGTGAGCCTCAAGAACCCATCAGCCTTTTTATCAAACGGGTCTCTAAGTCCTCAGAATACTCAAAGAGCAAGGCCGACATCTTGGAGGTTTTCACCACTGCCCCGTCGATTTTAGGGATTTTATCCCAACTCTCCAAATCTTTCGCCTCAAAGGGGTACCTCCGCTTTGAAGATGAGGGCAAGCTACCAGATCTTTCAAACTTTTTATAAATGAGAGCTCGTATCTGGAATTTACTGGAAAGATGAGCTTCCTCCTTTTTTCCAGGCCCACAAACCTTAGATAATGTAGGGACTTAGTTGCTTTCTCCACTTTCAGGCCCATTGTTGAACTTACTGCCCTGACCAATATCACTGTCCAAGGAAGAGGCGGATGGGGATTCACTATGGTATTCTCCGACAGACCGTGGAGAGGCCTCAGATTCTGTAACAACCTCCTGAGCTCTTTTGTTCTCCATTTTTAACAGGGTCTTAAGTGAACCTTCCACCTCAGCCCTGATCACAGACCTAAAGCTTATTGGTAAGTCAGGTGTCTCATCCCATATTGTTTTATGGATACAGTCCGAGCAAAGACTTTTATGCCAATGGACTGCCAGTGGGGTCCTACAAAGAGAATATTCTTTGTTTTTCTTCCTGGTGTTAGCTTTCATAGACCCCTAGTGATTTAAGCAAGAAATTACCCTTATTAACAAAAGGTGATATTCTCGTAGATCACTCACCACCCTGTTGTGAATTCTGTGGCTGAGTTCACTTCTGTGGTCACAAGTGGTATTGCAGTCTCTGGGCTTCCTCCCTCAGGTGTTTTGGTGAGCTCGTTGGCTGCCTTGCTATTTAGCTCCACCTGAGTCTGTCTTCCTTGCTCCTTGTCAATGTTCCAGTGTTGGATCTGAGCTACTGCATCTTTCCTTGGGCCTGCTGCTCTGCTAGATAAGTGCTTCTAGTTTGTTTTCTGTTTTTTCTGTCCAGCTTGTTATTATCTTTTGCTGGAAGCTCTGAGAAGCAAAGGGGTGCACCGCCGTGCTGTTAGTTCGGCACGGTGGGTCTTTTTGCCCCTTTGCGTGGTTTTCGTTTTAGGGTTTTTGTAGACTGCATAGTTCTCTTTGCTATCCTCGCTCTGTCTAGAATATCGGGCCTCACTTTGCTGAATCTATTTCATTCCTACGTTTGTCTTTTCATCTTGCTAACAGTCATTATATGTGGGGGCTGCCTATTCCTTTGGGGTATTTCTCTGAGGTAAGTCAGGCTTGTATTTCTATCTTCAGGCTAGTCAGCTCCTCAGGCAGTGCCGAGTTGCATAGGTAGTTGATAGGCGCAATCCACTGCTGCTTCCAGTTGTGTGAGGATAGATCAGGTACTGCAGTCTACAGAGATTCCACGTCTCAGAGCTCGTCCTATTGTTTTGGGTTATTGCCAGATCTCTGTATGTGCGCTGATTACTGCACGCTGTGTTGCCTGATTGCCAGCCATAACAGTACAAGGAGCCATTCAATGATTTCCAATAGAGGGAAAAAAGAAATCCTGACATCATTTTTTTTTCTTAGCTCTGTCTTCAGTCTTTTTTTTCCCCTAGACATTAGAGTGCTTCAGGACACAGCTGTGGACATGGATATTCAGGCTCTGTGCTCCTCAATGGATAATCTCGTTGTAAATGTACAAAAGATTCAAGATACTATTGATCAGAAATCGATGCTAGAACCAAGAATTCCGATTCCTGATTTGTTTTTTGGTGACAGAACTAAGTTCCTGAGCTTCAGAAATAATTGTAAGCTATTTTTGGCCTTGAAACCTCATTCTTCTGGTAATCCTATTCAACAGGTTTTGATTATTATTTCTTTTTTGCGCGGCGACCCACAGGACTGGGCGTTTTCTCTTGCACCAGGAGATTCTGCATTGAGTAATGTTGATGCATTTTTCCAGGCGCTGGGATTGCTTTACGATGAGCCTAATTCAGTGGATCAAGCTGAGAAAAATCTGCTGGCTTTATGCCAGGGTCAGGATGATGTAGAAGTATATTGTCAGAAATTTAGAAAATGGTCAGTACTCACTCTGTGGAATGAATCTGCACTAGCGGCTTTGTTCAGAAAGGGTCTCTCTGAAGCTCTTAAGGATGTAATGGTGGGATTTCCTATGCCTGCTGGTTTGAATGAGTCTATGTCCTTGGCCATTCAGATCGGTCGTCGCTTGCGCGAGCGTAAATCTGTGCACCATCTGGCGGTATTGTCTGAGAGTAAGCCTGAGCCTATGCAGTGCGACAGGACTATGACTAAAGTAGAACGGCACGAACACAGACGTCTGAACAGACTGTGTTTCTATTGTGGTGATTCTACTCATGCTATTTCTAATTGTCCTAAACGCACTAGGCGGTTCGATAGCTCTGCCGTTATTGGTACTGTACAGTCCAAATTCCTTTTGTCCATTACCTTAATGTGCTCTTTGTCATCATATTCTGTCATGGCGTTTGTGGATTCAGGCGCTGCCCTGAATCTGATGGATTTGGATTATGCTAAACGTTGTGGATTTTTCTTGGAGCCTTTGCGGTGTCCTATTCCGTTGAGAGGAATTGATGCTACACCTCTGGCCAAGAATAAGCCTCAGTACTGGGCCCAGCTGACCATGTGCATGGCTCCTGCACATCAGGAAGTTATTCGCTTTTTGGTACTGCATAATTTGCATGATGTGGTCGTGTTGGGGTTGCCATGGCTACAAACCCATAATCCAGTATTGGATTGGAACTCTATGTCGGTAACCAGCTGGGGTTGTCAGGGAGTACATGGTGATGTTCCATTTTTGTCTATTTCGTCATCCATTCCTTCTGACATCCCAGAGTTCTTGTCGGACTTTCAGGATGTATTTGATGAGCCCAAGTCTGATGCCCTTCCTCCGCATAGGAATTGTGATTGTGCTATCGATTTGATTCCTGGTAGTAAATTCCCTAAGGGTCGTTTATTTAATTTGTCCGTACCTGAACACACCGCTATGCGCAGTTATGTGAAGGAGTCCCTGGAGAAGGGACATATTCGCCCATCGTCGTCACCATTGGGAGCAGGGTTCTTTTTTGTAGCCAAGAAGGATGGTTCGCTAAGACCGTGTATTGATTACCGCCTTCTTAATAAGATCACTGTTAAGTTTCAGTATCCCTTGCCATTGATTTCTGACTTGTTTGCTCGGATTAAGGGGGCTAGTTGGTTTACTAAGATTGATCTTCGTGGTGCGTATAATCTGGTGAGAATCAGGCAGGGAGATGAATGGAAAACGGCATTTAATACGCCCGAGGGTCATTTTGAGTATCTGGTGATGCCGTTCGGACTTGCCAATGCTCCATCTGTTTTTCAGTCTTTTATGCATGACATTTTCCGTGAGTATCTGGATAAATTCTTGATTGTTTACTTGGATGACATTTTGATCTTCTCAGATGATTGGGAGTCTCATGTGAAGCAAGTCAGAATGGTTTTCCAGGTACTGCGTGCTAATTCCTTGTTCGTGAAGGGATCAAAGTGTCTCTTCGGTGTGCAGAAAGTTTCATTTTTGGGGTTCATCTTTTCCCCTTCTACTATCGAGATGGATCCGGTTAAGGTTCAGGCCATCCAGGATTGGACTCAGCCGACATCTCTAAAAAGTTTGCAGAAATTCCTGGGCTTTGCTAATTTTTATCGTCGCTTCATCTGTAATTTTTCTAGCATTGCCAGACCATTGACCGATTTGACCAAGAAGGGTGCTGATTTGGTTAATTGGTCTTCTGCTGCCGTGGAAGCTTTTCAGGAGTTGAAGCGTCGTTTTTGCTGTGCCCCTGTGTTGTGTCAACCTGATGTTTCTCTTCCGTTCCAGGTCGAGGTTGATGCTTCTGAGATTGGTGCAGGGGCGGTTTTGTCACAGAGAGGTTCTGGTTGCTCAGTGTTCAAACCATGTGCTTTCTTTTCCAGGAAATTTTCTGCTGCTGAGCGTAATTATGATGTGGGCAACCGAGAGTTGCTGGCCATGAAGTGGGCATTCGAGGAGTGGCGTCATTGGCTTGAGGGTGCTAAGCATCGCGTGGTGGTTTTGACTGATCATAAGAACCTTACTTATCTTGAGTCTGCCAAGCGCTTGAATCCTAGACAGGCCCGTTGGTCGTTATTTTTTGCTCGTTTTGATTTTGTGATTTCATACCTTCCGGGCTCTAAAAATGTGAAGGCGGATGCTCTGTCTAGGAGTTTTGTGCCCGACTCTCCGGGGTTATCTGAGCCGGCGAGTATCCTCAAGGAAGGAGTCATTGTGTCTGCCATCTCCCCTGATTTGCGGAGAGTGTTGCAGAAATTTCAGGCTAATAAACCTGATCGTTGTCCGGCCGAGAAACTGTTCGTCCCTGATAGGTGGACTAGTAAAGTTATCTCTGAACTTCATTGTTCGGTGCTGGCCGGTCATCCAGGAATCTTTGGTACCAGGGAGTTGGTTGCTAGATCCTTCTGGTGGCCATCTCTGTCACGGGATGTGCGTGCTTTTGTGCAGTCCTGTGGAATTTGTGCTAGGGCTAAGCCCTGCTGTTCACGTGCCAGTGGGTTGCTTTTGCCCTTGCCGGTCCCGAAGAGGCCTTGGACACATATTTCGATGGATTTCATTTCTGACCTTCCCGTTTCTCAAAAGATGTCTGTCATTTGGGTGGTCTGTGATCGCTTTTCTAAAATGGTCCATCTGGTGCCCTTGGTTAAATTGCCTTCCTCCTCTGATTTGGTGCCTTTGTTCTTCCAGCATGTGGTTCGTTTACATGGCATTCCTGAGAATATTGTTTCTGACAGAGGTTCCCAGTTTGTCTCGAGGTTCTGGCAAGCCTTTTGTGGTAGGATGGGCATTGACCTATCTTTTTCCTCGGCCTTCCATCCTCAGACTAATGGCCAGACCGAACGAACCAATCAGACCTTGGAAACATATCTGAGATGTTTTGTTTCCGCTGACCAGGATGATTGGGTGTCATTTTTGCCGTTGGCTGAGTTCGCCCTTAATAATCGGGCCAGCTCGGCTACCTTGGTCTCTCCATTTTTCTGCAATTCTGGGTTCCATCCTCGTTTCTCTTCAGGACAGGTTGAGTCTTCGGACTGTCCTGGTGTGGATTATGTGGTGGACAGGTTGCAGCAGATCTGGACTCAGGTAGTGGACAATTTGACCTTGTCCCAGGAGAAGGCTCAGCTTTTCGCTAATCGCAGACGCCGTGTGGGACCCCGACTTCGTGTTGGGGATCTGGTTTGGTTATCTTCTCGTCATATACCTATGAAGGTTTCCTCTCCTAAATTTAAACCTCGTTTTATTGGTCCGTATAGGATTTCTGAGATTCTCAATCCGGTGTCTTTTCATCTGACCCTCCCAGACTCCTTTTCCATACATAATGTATTCCATAGGTCGTTGTTGAGGAGATACGTGGCACCTATGGTTCCATCTGTGGAGCCTCCTGCCCCTGTTTTGGTGGAGGGGGAATTGGAGTATATTGTGGAGAAGATTTTGGATTCTCGTGTCTCTAGACGGAAACTCCAGTATCTGGTCAAATGGAAGGGTTATGCTCAGGAAGATAATTCCTGGGTTTTTGCCTCTGATGTCCATGCCCCAGATCTTGTTCGTGCCTTTCATGTGGCTCATCCTGGTCGGCCTGGGGGTTCTGGTGAGGGTTCGGTGACCCCTCCTCAAGGGGGGGGTACTGTTGTGAATTCTGTGGCTGAGTTCACTTCTGTGGTCACAAGTGGTATTGCAGTCTCTGGGCTTCCTCCCTCAGGTGTTTTGGTGAGCTCGTTGGCTGCCTTGCTATTTAGCTCCACCTGAGTCTGTCTTCCTTGCTCCTTGTCAATGTTCCAGTGTTGGATCTGAGCTACTGCATCTTTCCTTGGGCCTGCTGCTCTGCTAGATAAGTGCTTCTAGTTTGTTTTCTGTTTTTTCTGTCCAGCTTGTTATTATCTTTTGCTGGAAGCTCTGAGAAGCAAAGGGGTGCACCGCCGTGCTGTTAGTTCGGCACGGTGGGTCTTTTTGCCCCTTTGCGTGGTTTTCGTTTTAGGGTTTTTGTAGACTGCATAGTTCTCTTTGCTATCCTCGCTCTGTCTAGAATATCGGGCCTCACTTTGCTGAATCTATTTCATTCCTACGTTTGTCTTTTCATCTTGCTAACAGTCATTATATGTGGGGGCTGCCTATTCCTTTGGGGTATTTCTCTGAGGTAAGTCAGGCTTGTATTTCTATCTTCAGGCTAGTCAGCTCCTCAGGCAGTGCCGAGTTGCATAGGTAGTTGATAGGCGCAATCCACTGCTGCTTCCAGTTGTGTGAGGATAGATCAGGTACTGCAGTCTACAGAGATTCCACGTCTCAGAGCTCGTCCTATTGTTTTGGGTTATTGCCAGATCTCTGTATGTGCGCTGATTACTGCACGCTGTGTTGCCTGATTGCCAGCCATAACACCACCCGCTGTCACATCAAGGGTACCAGATTCGGAGGCTGATCAAGGATACATACGACATCTTTTCTGGATACCGAGGAGTCCTGCGACCTTCCACTCCTTTGATCGGGACAGCTGCCACTCCTGCCACTTGAGCGGCTGCCATCCTTAGTGCGCCCGTGCTGGTGACCAGGCACTGGTAGTGGTGACTGCTGCTGCTGCAAAGGCTGCTGCTGCTGTCCTCTCAGATCTTCCATGGCGGGGAGCTTTGGATATAAGCACTTCTTCTGTGGTCATCCCCATTTTATAAGGCATCCACTGAGCTTCTCCTCGGATCTGCCTTCTCGGGTGCCCAGAAAATGCCCCTCCCACCTCCACCGGCCAGGATGCGTCACGTCCCCATGCGTACCAGACGCCTTTTTTCACTCAGGACGCTGCCATCTTGCTTCCGGCGCACCCCCTATGATGTCACTCAGGCACGCCCACTCGCAAAGTGCCTTGCCTGTGATGTCAGCAGAGTGCGCACCCGGAAGCCTCACTCACTATGGAGTTCCGGCTGGAAGACGGAGGAGGGAGAGCTGCGCGGCGGATTCAGAAGAGTCAGCCCGGCCCACGTCTGTGCCGCCCACCCATACACTAAGGCCCTCTGGACTCACGGACGGCGTTTCCAGCACCTGAAGGCCGGCATACAGGCATGTGACTGTTCGTCCAGTACCGGGACAGGAGTGGGCAAGGTGGGCAAGCAGGAATAAAAATAATAAAATCTTCAACCTGCCCGAGTCTCAGCACGAGGGTTCCGATCAGGACAGGAAACTCAACTGAAGCGGGGTAGAGGCACTGCTCTTTTATTTCAGCAGGTTTCCTGTCCTGGCTGGGCGGATCCCCATGTGCTGTCATTGGTGTAGGGAAAATCTTACTTTAGACCCATTTTTTTTTATTTTCACAAGGATGGCAGGAGAGAATGAATCCCAAAATTTGTTGTGCAATTTGTCCTGAGAACGCAGATACCCCATATGTGAGGGAAATATACTGTTTTGGTGCACATTAGGGCTTGGAAGGGATGGAGCACCGTTTGACTGAAAAATTGTCTGGAATCGTTAGTGGACGCCATGTCGTATTTGGAGAGTCCCAGATATGCCTGAACAGTGGAAACCACCAAAAGAAACCCTCAATTGGGAAACTAAACCCTTCAAGAAACTTCTGTACATGAGTGATGAGCACCTTGAACCCGCAGGTGCTTCACAGAGGTTTATAACATAGAGCCGTGAAAATAAAAATAAAAAAAAATCACATTTTTTTTCCACAAAAATGTTCTTTCAGCCCCAAATTTTTTTCACAAGGGTAACAGGAGAAAATGGAATCCAAAATTTGTTGTGCAATTACTCCCGAGTACGCAGATACCCCATATGTGGGGGCAAAGTACTGTTTGGGGCATGGCAGGATTCAGAAAGTAAAAAGTGACGTTTTGGAATGCAAACTTTGATAGAATGGTCTGCGGCTGTCATGTCGTATTTTGAGGACCCCTGATGTGCCTAAGCAATGGAAACCCCCACAAGTGACCACATTTTGGAAACTAGACCTCTCAAGGAATTATTCGAGACGTGTGGTGAGCACCTTGAACCGCCTTGGTGCTTCACAGAATTTTACAACGTTGATCTGTGAAAATGAAAATAAAATATTTTTCCCACCAAAATGTTGTTTTACCCCAAATGGTTTTCATTTTCAGAATAGCAAGAGAAAATTGACCCCAAAATTTGTTGTGCAATTTCTCCTGAGTACACCGATACCCCATATATGGTCAAAACTACTTTTGAGGCACAGTGCAAAGCTCAGAAAAGAAGGGCCATATAGGAGTTCACATTTTGCTGGACTGATTTGAGGGTGCCGTGTTACATTTGCAGAGCCACTGAGGTGCCAAAACAGCAGAAACCCTCCATATGTGACATGATTTTACAAAATACATCCCCACCACCCTCATGAAGCCATCTATGGGTGCAGTAATCATATTGACATCACTTCTGCCTCAAAGAACTTTATACCATTGATCGGTGAAGAAAGAATAAATTAAATGTTGTTTTAGCTCCAAGTTGTTAATTTTTCTAAGGGCTAATAGGAAAAATGGACCTCAGTTTGTTGTAAAAATTTCTCCTTAGTGCGCCAATACCTTACATGTAAACAGGAATACTTTTCAGGCACAGTGCAGAACTCAGAAGGGAAGGAGCGTCATATAAAAGCGCAGATTTTACTGTTATGGTTTGCGGGTGCCATGACTCACTTAGAGAGCCTCTGAGGTGCCAGAACAGCAAAACTCCCAATAAGTGGTCCGATTTTACAAACTACACCTCAATGAATTCATCTAGGGATGCAGTGATTATATTGAAGGTTGAAGGAAGACTTTAAGTCCATCTTGTTCAACTCATAGCCTAACCTAACATGCCCTAACATGTTGATCCAGAGGAAGGCAAAAAAAAAAACCATGTGGCAAAGAGTAAGCTCCACACTGGGGAAAAAAATTCCTTCCTGACTCCACATACGACAATCAGACTAGTTCCCTGGATCAACACCCTAACAAGGAATCTAGTATACAGTATATACCCGGTAACATTATACTTTTCAAGAAAGGCATCCAGTCCACCCTTAAATTTAAGTGATGAATCACTCATCAAACCTTTTGTGTGGCACCGTATCAAAAGCTTTTGAAAAGTCCATGTACACTACGTCCACTGTGTTGCCTTGGTCCAGTCCAGAACTTACCTCTTCATAGAAATTGATCAGATTAGTCTGACATGAACGGTCCCTAGTAAACCCGTGCTGATACTGGGTCATGAGGTTATTCCTCTTCAGATACTCCAGTATAGCATCTCTTTGAATACCCTCCAGGATTTTACCCACAGTAGAGGTTAAGCTTACTGGCCTATAATTTCTGAGTTCAGTTTTTGTCCCCTTTTTGAATATTGGCACCACATTTGCTATACGCCAATCCTGTGGTACAGACCCTTTTATTATGGAGTCTTTTAAGATTAAAAATAATTGTCTATCAATGACTGTACTTAATTCCTGCAGTACTCGGGGGTGTATCCCATCCGGGCCCGGAGATTTGTCAATTTTAGTGATTTTTAGACGCCGACGTACTTCCTGCTGATCCGATTTTGGAAATTATACCTCTTTGGGAATTTATCACCAGGTGTAGTGATGATTTAAACTACAAACACTGACCTACAAAGCCATCCATAACCTTTCTCCTCTGTATATTTCCAAACTTATCTCTCAATATCTTCCCTCACGTAATCTCCGGTCCTCCCAAGATCTCCTTCTCTCCTCCACGCTTATTTTCACTCTTCACCCAATCGCCTCCAAGACGTCTCCCGAATATCCCCCATCCTCTGGAATTCTGTGCCCCAACAAGTCCAGTTATCCACCACATTTGGATCCTTCAAAAGAAACCTGAAAACCCATCTCTTCAAAGAAGCTTACAACCTGTAATGACCACACGGCCACCTCAACATCATCGGAGCTACCGCAACCTCCGATCTACTGTCTCCTTCCCCATAATCCTGTAGAATGTAAGCCCGCAAGGGCAGGGTCCTCTTCCCTCTGTACCGGTCTGTCATTGTTAGTTTGTTTACTGTAATTGATATCTGTAATTTGATGCAACTCCTTCTCATGGAATTAATGGTGCTATATAAATAAATAATAATAATAATGATTTTGACTCCATGGGTGTTTTTCAGAAGAAGCATGGATGCTGCTGAGTGAAAATTGCAAACTGCCACTTTAGGGACCAGGACATTTAGTGACCAGTACATTATGCCCAGCTCGCACTTTTGGAAACATGCCCCCATAATTTAAGTGGGTTCTCATCGCTACTGAAATGCCAAACATGTGGATGCCAAATGAGGTTTACACACACTGTAGGGCTCAGGAGGTAGGAGGGCATTTGGATTTGGGAGTGCAGAATTTGATGGATTTCTTTTTTTTTTTTGGGGGGGGGGGGGGGGGTAGGGGGGCGAGGCAAATAACCGTACCACTTTTCCAGAACCTTTGTACTACCAGTAACGTGGAAACCCCTATATTTACATTTCCAGCTGACATACCCGAGTGGAGACTTGTTTTTTTTCTAGATTGATGTGGAACATTTTACATAACATTTTGAATCACATTTATCCTGCGCGCTACGCTGAGCACTTACATCGAGGTTTACATCTAAATCTCCGAATGATGTGATTCAGATGAAATCACGAAGGATCCATTCTCTATAATGAGGCAGCAGAGTTACTCTAGACTCCGTCTGGCCTCGCTTCAGCATTGTCCTTTTCAGAAGTGCACAAAACTGCGGCAGACGGCGCTTTTATGCACGCTAACAAAGACGGACATTGCCGGGCCCGTATAGTGTTAGGGGTAGTACCCCAAGTTGGCCACTAGATGTGGGCATCATAG
Organism: Ranitomeya imitator; assembly: GCF_032444005.1. Lineage (NCBI taxonomy): Eukaryota > Metazoa > Chordata > Amphibia > Anura > Dendrobatidae > Ranitomeya > Ranitomeya imitator. Next base: position 364,737,532 of record NC_091283.1, read on the forward strand.
AACACAGACATAGTAATAGGTATAGTTAGAATAGGAGGGGCACGAGGGGAATAAGTATAGAGTAGCTTCCTGTTTTAGGTCAGTTGGGGCCTGGGCACCCGTGTAGCTCATACAGTGCTGGCTAGCCCAGGGCACTTTGTGCCCCATAACTTCTGTTAGGAAGGAATAGGCTCAGCAAAAGTATCCAGGGAGCCAGAACTAAGAATGGAGAGAGAGAAAGAATACAGCAACAGTAAAATCAACAGTGCAGCAATAGTGGGACTGCAGCTACTGAACGTTAGAAGGCTGAGCCATTTGGAATAGAGTGCACCAGGGTGAAATGGCAGGGAATGCCCCCATGAAAGGCAGAAACACTGCACATTAAGGGCACTGCGGAACTGTATTGCACGGACCGCCCCGAACGCAGGCTTAGTGACAGGCAAGGGTCAGAGACACTGATGCCCAATGCTGTGTGCCCTGGATGACAAGTTGCTGAGTAAAGATGTTGAAGTTAAACTGGACTGTGAATCTTTATTCTTGGAATCGTCTGCAGAGGTAACTGACCCATACCGGGAAGGCCCTGATGGCGTAGAGAAGCAGCACCGAGGTACTTTAAGGGAAGGGGTCCAGGGAGTGACACAGGGACTGATGTCAGCCATGGCTACCACTCTAGCACCCCCTGGCCCTTCTTTCACTTGGCGTAGTCGGCAGGATCTCACTGCCCCATATGGAGAAGAGAGAATTGTGATTGATGCAACAAAAGGTGAAACTCCGGGAGGAACGGATGCTCTGGAAGTGGCGAGAACACTGGAAATGACTACTACTGATGTGACAAAGATGGCGGTTAGGGTGATGAAGAATGGCACCACAATGGGAGATTACTGCTGTGCCTGCACCATTCGTGGGCGTACCCACGCTGAAATGGCGCGAAGATCCTTTTAATGACGCCTCCAGAGGATGCTCCGCAGACCCCTAGCCCCATGCCCACAGAGACTGCTTGAGAAGGAATGGGAGGAGCGACAGGAAGCGACACCACCTTGGAACAGGTGGGGTCCAGAAGAGGATCTTATGTGCAGCTGTGGCAGCCTAGGCCGCATTGGAAAGAGGAGGCGGCAGGAGGACGTAAGAACCCGGGCCGCCAGTGGGAAGAAATCGCAGAGCACCCCACTTACCAGTTCCTGGAGAGTTCTACAGCACGGAGTTGGCAGCCAGCAGAGTCCACATCGTCCTACAGGCCAGGGACATCGCGAGCGGAGCAGTCCTCTTCACGTTTGTTGGAGCCAGAACATCTTGCGGAGCCAGCCTTGAGGTGCCGGGAGGAGGAACCTCATCGCCCTCCGTGGAAGGATGCAGCAGATGCGGAGAGGACGTGGACCGGAGACGCCGACTCGAGGCGGTGAGTGAGCCTCACCCCCTGCCCCACGATAGCGAGACCCTGTTCCCAACGTCCACTCCCGGAGCCAGACCTAAATCGTTCCTCCCTGCCGTGGGCGTTTGACAGTTCGCTGGGTGTTAGAGGGGAGGCACATCGTAAACACCCGGGCGTCCACCGCACGTCCAGTCACGCATCTCCAATGGGGGGTCTGTTTCCTCACCTCGACCCTATGCACCTCAGAAGAGATAGTACAGCATGCGGACTTGAGCTTGGCACAGTCGAGTACCAGTGATGTTCCTGCCATTTCTGCCTCTCCGAGGCAACCTGTGACTGCTGCGGCCACAGAGCCACCCCTGACCCGGGATCGGGAAAGGGAACCTGATGTCATTGGAGTAGCGTGAGGCACGTGCCGTAGAAGCAACGGAACTGAACGTTTGTGGTGCCGTTGCACCATATATTAAAGGGACTGTTCCACGTCCTGTCAGGGCATAAGAGAAGCCCTGCTGTTTCCCCAATATACAGGGGAGTTTTGAGGTCAAAATGGCCAAAAGGACATTTATAATTTTCCAGTATATAGAAAAGTTTCATGACCAGAAGAGGTCACAAGGACATTTGTGTTTTGTCTGTCTGATCCAGAAGACTGCGAACTGGATGTTTTTTTTTTACAGAGACTATGGACTCTTCTTTTTGTTGCACCTGTTGTGCCCATTCTGCTGTTTCCTGGTACAAGAGTACTATATTTAAAGGAAGGGGGCCGTCTCCCTTTAAAGACATTATGGACATGACTTGTATTGAGTCCTCTATAGTGTTAAAAAAAAATGTTTTATATTTAAAAGGTTGCCATGGTTGAGGACAATCATCTTTAAAGAAAGGGGGAAATATAGGGAATGTGAAAAGTATATTGTTTCTTCTTCCCAACCCCTTTAGTTCTGTACAGTGTTTATTGTTAATGTGTTCATTCACGGTGGCACTGCTACACATAAAGTGTATTGTCACCGTGTACAGGAGTACTGCTACACCTTATGCGTATTACTCTGCATATTTACATGTTCTGCACACACGTCGGTTAGGGAAAGTAAGTGCCCCGGACCCGTATAGTGATAGGGGGAGTAGTACCCCAAGTTGGCCACTAGATGGAGGCATCATAGAACACAGACATAATAATAGGTATAGTTAAAATAGGAGGGGCAGGAGGGGAATAAGTATAGTGTAGCTTTCTGCTTTAGGTCAGATGGGGCCTGGGCGCCCATGTAGCTCATACAGGGCTGGCTAGCCCAGGTCACTTCGTGCCCCGTAACATTCTGTTAGGAAGGAATAGGCCCAGCAAAAGTATCCAGGGGGCCAGAATTAAGAATGGAGAGAGAGAGAAACAATACAGTAACAGCAGAATCAGCAGTGCAGAAATAGTGGGACTGCAGGTACTGAACAGAAGGCTGAGCCATTTGGGAGAGAGTGCACCAAGATGTGTCAGATTTTTGCGTGGGCTGCCATTCTCAGAATCGGGGCGAAACAGCAAGGAATGCCCCCACGAAAGGATGAAATACTGGACATTAAGGACACTGCGGAAACGTACAGTACGGACCACCCCAAAGGCAGGGTTAGCAACAAGCAAGGGTCAGAGACACTGATGCCTGATGCTGTAACGATGTGTGCCCTGGATGACAAGTTGCTGAGTAAAGATGCTGACGTTGAAGTGAAACTGGACTGTGTTTCTTTATTCTTGGAATCGTCTGCAGAGGTAACTGACCCATACCGGGAAGGCCCTGATGGTGTAGAGAAGCAGCACCGAGGTACTTTAACTCCTTTCTGCCATTAGACGTACTATTCCGTCCATGTGGGGTGGGCCTTACTTCCCAAGGACGGAATAGTACGTCATAGGCGATCGGCCGCTTATCGCAGCTGACATCCGGCACTATGTGCCAGGAGCGGTCACGGACCGCCCCCGGCACATTAACCCCCGGCACACCGCGATCAAACATGATCGCGATGTGCCGGCGGTTGTTATGACCTGGTGGTAAGGACAATAATGGACCTAGTGGGTAAGAGCACACGGAATGACCTAATAGTTACTAATAATATAGGACGAGCTCTGAGACGTGGGAACTCTGCTGACCGCAATCCCTAATCCTATCACACACACTAGAAATAGCCGTGGATTGCTCCTAACGCTCCCTATGCAACTCGACACAGCCTAAGAAACTAGCTAGCCCTAGAAATAGAAAAATAAAGCCTACCTTGCCTCAGAGAAATTCCCCAAAGGAAAAGGCAGCCCCCACATATAATGACTGTGAGTAAAGATGAAAATTACAAACACAGAGATGAAATAGATTAAGCACAGTGAGGCCCAACTTACTGAACAGACAGAGGATAGGAAAGGAAACTTTGCGGTCAGCGCAAATACCTACAAAAAGACCACGCAGAGGGCGCAAAAAGACCCTCCGCACCGACTCACGGTGCGGAGGCGCTCCCTCTGCGTCCCAGAGCTTCCAGCAAGCAAGACAAAAATCAAAATAGCAAGCTGGACAGAAAAATAGCAAACCAGAGAAAAACAAGCAGTAACTTAGCTTCAGCTGGGAAGACAGGTCACAAGAACGATCCAGGAGAGAGCAAGACCAATACTGGAACATTGACAGGTGTCATGGAGCAATGATCTAAGTGGAGTTAAATAGAGCAGCCAGCTAACGAATTAACCTCGTCACCTGTAGAAGGAAACTCAGAAGCCGCAGCTCCACTCACAACCACCAGAGGAAGCCCATGGACAGAACCAGCCAAAGTACCATTCATGACCACAGGAGGGAGCTTGACAACAGAATTCACAACAGGAGGTGCAGGGAAGCATCGCGCAGGAAGGGGGCTCCCTGTGGGCTTCCCTGAGACCCCCGCAGCAACGCGATATGATCGCATTGCTCCGGGGGTCTCCTACCTTCCTTCCTGCAGCAAGTCCCGGATCCAAGATGGCCGCGGATCCGGGTCCTGCAGGGAGGGAGGTGGCTTACCAAGTGCCTGCTCAGAGCAGGCACTTGGTAACGCTGCAGCGCTCTGAGACAGATCGGTGATCTGTCAGAGTGCTGTGCAAACTGGCAGATCACCGATCTGTATTGTCCCCCCCTGGGACAAAGTAAAAAAGTTTAAAAATTGTTTTACAAGTGTGTAAAAAAAAAAAAATCCTAAATAATGAAAAAAAATATATATATATTATTCCCATAAATACATTTCTTTATCTAAATAAAAAAAAAACAATAAAAGTACACATATTTAGTATCGCCGCGTCCGTAATGACCCGACCTATAAAACTGTCCTACTAGTTAACCCCTTCAGTAAACACCGTAAGAAAAAAAAAAACGAGACAAAAAACGCTTTATTATCATACCGCCGAACAAAAAGTAGAATAACACGCGATCAAAAAGACGGATATAAATAACCATGGTACCGCTGAAAGCGTCATCTTGTCCCGCAAAAAACGAGCCGTGATACAGCAACATCAGCAAAAAAATAAAAAAGTTATAGTCCTCAGAATAAAGCGATGCAAAAACAATTATTTTTTCTATAAAATAGTTTTTATCGTATAAAAGCGCCAAAACATTAAAAAAAATGATATAAATGAGGTATCGCTGTAATCGTACTGACCCGAAGAATAAAACTGCTTTATCAATTTTACCAAACGCGGAACGGTATAAACGCCTCCCCCAAAAGAATTTCATGAATAGCTGGTTTTTGGTAATTCTACCTCACAAAAATCAGAATAAAAAGCGATCAAAAAATGTCACGTGCCCGAAAATGGTACCAATAAAAACGTCAACTCGTCCCGCAAAAAACAAGACCTCACATGACTCTGTGGACTCAAATATGGAAAAATTATAGCTCTCAAAATGTGGTAACGCAAAAAATATTTTTTGCAATAAAAAGCGTCTTTCAGTGTGTGACGGCTGCCAATCATAAAAATCCGCTAAAAAACCCACTATAAAAGTAAATCAAACCCCCCTTCATCACCCCCTTAGTTAGGGAAAAATAAAAAAATTTAAAAAATGTATTTATTTCTATTTTCCCATTAGGGTTAGGGCTAGGGTTAGGGTTAGGGCTAGGGCTAGGGTTAGGGCTAGGGTTAGGGCTAGGGTTAGGGCTAGGGCTAGGTCTAGGGTTAGGGCTAGGGTTAAGGCTACAGTTAGGGTTAAGGCTACAGTTAGGGTTGGGGCTAAAGTTAGAGTTTGGATTACATTTGCGGTTGGGAATAGGGTTGGGATTAGGGTTAGTGGTATGTCTGGGTTAGAGGTGTGGTTAGGGTTACCGTTGGAATTAGGGTTAGGGGTGTGTTTGGATTAGGGTTTCAGTTATAATTGGGGGGTTTCCACTGTTTAGACACATCAGGGGCTCTCCAAACGGGACATGGCGTCCGATCTCAATTCCAGCCAATTCTGCGTTGAAAAAGTAAAACAGTGCTCCTTCCCTTCCGAGCTCTCCCGTGTGTCCAAACAGGGGTTTACCCCAACATATGGGGTATCAGCGTACTCAGGATAAATTGGACAACAACTTTTGGGGTCCAATTTCTCCTGTTACCCTTGGGAAAATACAAAACTGGGGGCTAAAAAATTATTTTTGTGGGAAAAAAAAAGATTTTTTATTTTCACGGCTCTGCGTTATAAACTGTAGTGAAACACTTGGGGGCTCAAAGTTCTCACAACACATCCAGATAAGTTCGTGGGAGGGTCTAGTTTCCAATATGGGGTCACTTGTGGGGGGTTTCTACTGTTTAGGTATATTAGGGGCTCTGCAAACGCAATGTGACGCCTGCAGACCATTCCATCTAAGTCTGCATTCCAAATGGCGCTCCTTCCCTTCCAAGCCCTCCCATGCGCCCAAACGTTGGTTCCCCCCCACATATGGGGCATCAGCGCACTCAGGACAAATTGGACAACAACTTTTGGGGTCCAATTTCTCCTGTTACCCTCGAGAAAATACAAAACTGGGGGCTAAAAAATAATTTTGGGGTGAATTTTTATTTTTTATTTTCACGGCTCTGCGTTAGAAACTGTAGTGAAACACTTGGGGGCTCAAAGTTCTCACAACACATCTAGATAAGTTCCTTGGGGGGTCTAGTTTCAAATATGGGGTCACTTGTGGGGGGTTTCTACTGTTTAGGTACATTAGGGGCTCTGCAAACGCAATGTGACGCCTGCAGACCATTCCATCTAAGTCTGCATTCCAAATGGCGCTCCTTCCCTTCCGAGCCCTCCCATGCGCCCAAACGGTGGTTCCCCCCACATATGGGGTATCAGCGCACTCAGGACAAATTGCACAACAACTTTTGGGGTCCAATTTCTCCTGTTACCCTCGGGAAAATACAAAACTGGGGACTAAAAAATAATTTTTGTGGGAAAAAATTTGTGTTTTATTTTTACGGCTCTGCATTATAAACTTCTGTGAAGCTCTTGGTGGGTCAAAGTGCTCACCACACATCTAGATAAGTTCCTTAGGGGGTCTACTTTCCAAAATGGTGTCACTTGTGGGGGGTTTCAATGTTTAGGCACATCAGTGGCTCTCCAAACGCAACATGGCGTCTCATCTCAATTCCTGTGAATTTTGCATTGAAAAGTCAAACGGCGCTCCTTCCCTTCCGAGCTCTCCCATGCGCCCAAACAGTGGTTTAACCCCACATATGGGGTATCAGCGTACTCAGGACAAATTGTACAACAACTTTTTGGTTCCGATTTCTTCTCTTACCATTGGGAAAATAAAAAATTGGGGGCGAAAAGATAATTTTTGTGAAAAAAAATGATTTTTTATTTTTACGGTTCTGCATTATAAACTTCTGTGAAGCTCTTGGTGGGTCAAAGTGCTCACCACACATCTAGATAAGTTCCTTAGGGGGTCTACTTTCCAAAATGGTGTCACTTGTGGGGGGTTTCAATGTTTAGGCACATCAGTGGCTCTCCAAACGCAACATGGCGTCCCATCTCAATTCCAGTCAATTTTGCATTAAAAAGTCAAATGGCGCTCCTTCGCTTCCGAGCTCTGTCATGCGCCCAAACAGTAGTTTACCTCCACTTATGGGGTATCGGCGTACTCAGGACAAATTGTACAACAAGGTTTGGGGTCTATTTTCTCCTGTAACCCTTGGTAAAATAAAACAAATTGGAGCTGAAGTAAATTTTTTGTGAAAAAAAGTTAAATGTTAATTTTTATTTAAACATTCCAAAAATTCCTGTGAAACACCTGAAGGGTTAATAAACTTCTTGAATGTGGTTTTGAGAACCTTGAGGGGTGCCGTTTTTAGAATGGTGTCACACTTGGGTATTTTCTATCATATAGACCCCTCAAAATGACTTCAAAATAAAATGGTGTTGTAAAAATGAGAAATTGCTGGTCAACTTTTAACCCTTATAACTCCCTAACAAAAAAAAATTTTGGTTCCAAAATTGTGCTGATGTAAAGTAGACATGTGGGAAATTTTACTTATTAAGTATTTTGTGTGACTTATCTCTGTGATTTAATTGCATAAAAATTCAAAGTTGGAAAATTGCGAAAGTTTAAAAATTTTCGCCATATTTCCGTTTTTTTCACAAATAAACGCAGGCAATATCAAAGAAATTTTACCACTATCATGAAGTACAATATGTCACGAGAAAACAATGTCAGAATCACCGGGATCCGTTGAAGCGTTCCAGAGTTATAACCTCATAAAGGGACAGTGGTCAGAATTGTAAAAATTGGCCCGGTCCATAACGTGCAAACCACCCTTGGGGGTAAATGGGTTAAGGGAAGGGGTCTAGGGAGTGATACAGGGACTGATGTCATCCATGGCTACCACTCTAGCACCCCCTGGCCCTTCCTTCGACTACTCACCTGGGTAACCGTATGTAGGAATCTCCTCTTTACACCGCTCATCACGCCTCACGATGGTCTCTGTAGTATTAATATGGGTCAGATCTTTACCCTGAAACAAAAATTATAAAAGTCACAGACAGGTGGAGAAGTCACATCTATGATCAGCTCTAATCCTGCCATCTCCACCGTTCTCATTACACAAGTATAAAACATATAATACTGGTGGATAAAACAAGACTGAACACAAGACCTTCATAGACATCTACACATCTTAGAAGAGATCTCATGACACCTTCTCTCCATCTACCTGATGATACTGAGGAACATCGGGATTTTCTTGTTTACAGTTCTGTATAAGAAGAGGACGGGGACATCTCTCTGGTGTTGTCCTCTTACTGGATAAAGCTGGAGGAAACACATACAGGGGCTGAATTTATTCTTTACATACAGATAATTATAGGCCGTGTGTATTTAGTCCTATTACCTGGTGATGTGAGGGGTTGGGGATCCTCCATCATGACGTCCTTGTACAGATCTTTGTGTCCTTCTAAATACTCCCACTCCTCCATCGAGAAATACACGGTGACATCCTGGCTCCTTAGAGGAACCTAACACATAGAATGATACCATCATACCCCCAATCCCTTCATAGCATTACTGTATAATGTCCCAGCATTCCCAGCAGTGTCACCTCTCCAGTCAGCAGCTCAATCATCTTGTAGGTGAGTTCTAGGATCTTCTGGTCATTGATGTCTTCATCTATCAGGGGGCGAGATGGAGGCGCCGTGATTGGGCTCAGGGGTCTTCCCTGTCCCTCAGATATCGGGTCCTGACTGCAATCACTAGAGGTCTTCTTCACTACTGTGTAATCCTGGTTATGGAGAGACACAATAAAAAATCTCACTACAGACATTTCCAGAGTCCTCACCTCTCCAGTACTGTCCATCTGGTATTCCCATAGATAAGAATGATGTAATATGTCATCATCAGAATCTCTCACCTCTCCAGTAAGCTGGAAGAGGATCTCTAGGGTAAGGTGAAATATTCTCTCCGTCTTCTTCCTCCTGTCCCTATCCATCTTTGATGGGGCAATCAGGAAAATTCTTTTATATAGAAGATCTCCACTGAGAGGATCCAATATTGTAGGGACCTAAATGGGAGAAAGTTGAGCCGATGTAATCCGATGCCTAAAAGAGTTTGCACTCCTTGATGTATTATTAAATGACGTTGATTGGAGGGGTTCAAAAGCTGGATTTCTAACTTTTTATATGCTGCAATCAATAGCAACTGTTACAGCTAATTGGTTAAACAAAGCATTGATATCTCGATACGTGGTGGCAGAACATGATTGTTGCCATTGTAGCTATAAAAAAAAAAAGACTGTTTCTGCTTTTTCAAAGCATTGGCAAGAAATCTATTTTGTTTCTTCATGAAATGTATTACGAAAAAAATTTGAAAAACAAAACCATGTTCATACTTGGTATCACAATAATTGCACATGTAAAAATAATGTTGTAATTGCTGTCCTTTTTCAAAAAATGAAAATACATGCAAACAAATTCACTTTCCTTCTGAAGAATGGCCAAGGTATCCGATACCGGTATCAAAAAAGGCAAATCTCTTGAGGCATTTGGGGATTTTACTCAAGAGATAAATAATAATGATGATGCTATTAAAGATGCCCTGTTCCAGAAATATAGCATCACTCCAGAAGTTTATTGAAAATAAAAATCCAGACCCATGAACAGTTGTGATGTGGCTGGTTTCTTGAGAATAACCTTTTTCCAGTGGATTAGGGGTTTGTCTGCAGCCAAGTTTGAGGACCTGGAGGATCTTATGTTTAAGGAACAATTTCAGCAAATTTGTCAAAAAGCTGTGCCTCAGTTCAAGGACCAGGATTCAAAAACTGGCTGAAATGGCAGATCTCTACACTGCCAATTCCTGAGAAAAGAAAACTTACTTCTTCAACCTAACGTTTCAGAAGCTGAGTATGCTATAAAGTTTCGAAAAAGATGCAGGTGGCAACAGGGCTGGTTCATGAAAATGGCAACAGGTCCAGGCCACCCAGAAACAATGACGTGATCGCAATACAATGGAAAGATTTATGATGTAGGCCAGAAAATGTGGGTCCTTGTGCCTATAAACAAAAACCAACATCAGGCTTCATGGGACAGCCTTTATACTATTTTCCAGAGCTGCAATTATGTAAATTTACTGCGTCTATGGATATGGAAAACAGAAGTCGGGAAGTATTTCATGTAAACATGATGAAAGCCCATTATGAACACGATATCAATACCATGACAGTCTGCAGTCTGTTTTAAGTAAAAAAAAAAAGAAGATACATAACACTTTTATCAAGAAGGAAAGAACATTCTCCAATCTTGATGAAGACAGAGAGAAGACATCTTCTATATACAGTTAGGGCCAGAAATATTTGGACAGTGACACAAGTTTTGTTATTTTAGCTGTTTACAAAAACATGTTCAGAAATACAATTATATATATAATATGGGCTGAAAGTGCACACTCCCAGCTGCAATATGATAGTTTCCACATCCAAATCGGAGAAAGGGTTTAGGAATCATAGCTCTGTAATGCATAGCGTCCTCTTTTTCAAGGGACCGAAAGTAATTGGACAATGGACTCTAAGGGCTGCAATTAACTCTGAAGGCATCTCCCTCGTTAACCTGTAATCAATGAAGTAGTTAAAAGGTCAGGGGTGGATTCCAGGTGTGTGGTTTTGCATTTGGAAGCTGTTGCTGTGAGCAGACAACATGCGGTCAAAGGAACTCTCAATTGAGGTGAAGCAGAACATCCTGAGGCTGAAAAAATCCATCAGAGAGATAGCAGACATGCTTGGAGTAGCAAAATCAACAGTTGGGTACATTCTGAGAAAAAAGGAATTGACTGGTGAGCTTGGGAACTCAAAAAGGCCTGGGCGTCCACGGATGACAACAGTGGTGGATGATCGCCGCATACTTAATTTGGTGAAGAAGAACCCGTTCACAACATCAACTGAAGTCCAGAACACTCTCAGTGAAGTAGGTGTATCTGTCTCTAAGTCAACAGTAAAGAGAAAACTCCATGACAGTAAATACAAAGGGTTCACATCTAGATGCAAACCATTCATCAATAACAAAAATAGCCAGGCCAGAGTTAAATTTGCAGGAAAACACCTCAAGAAGCCAGCTCAGTTCTGGAAAAGTATTCTATGGACAGATGAGACAAAGATCAACCTGTACCAGAATGATGGGAAGAAAAAAGTTTGGAGAAGAAAGGAAACGGCACATGATCCAAGGCACACCACATCCTCTGTAAAACATGGTGGAGGCAACGTGATGTCATGGGCATGCATGGCTTTCAATGGCACTGGGTCACTTGTGTTTATTGATGACATAAGAGCAGACAAGAGTAGCCGGATGAATTCTGAAGTGTACCGGGATATACTTTCAGCCCAGATTCGGCCAAATGCTGCAAAGTTGATTGGACGGCGCTTCATAGTACAGATGGACAATGACCCCAAGCATACAGCCAAAGCTACCCAGGAGTTCATGAGTGCCAAAAAGTGGAACATTCTGCAATGGCCAAGTCAATCTCCAGATCTAAACCCAATTGAGCATGCATTTCACTTGCTCAAATCCAGACTTAAGACGGAAAGACCCACAAACAAGCAAGACCTGAAGGCTGCGGTTGTAAAGGCCTGGCAAAGCATTAAGAAGGAGGAAACCCAGCGTTTGGTGATGTCCATGGGTTCCAGACTTAAGGCAGTGATTGCCTCCAAAGGATTTGCAACAAAATATTGAAAATAAAAATATTTTGTTTGGGTTATGTTTATTTGTCCAATTACTTTTGACCTCCTAAAATGTGGAGTGTTTGTAAAGAAATGTGTACAATTCCTACATTTTCTATCAGATATTTTTGTTCAACCCTTCAAATTAAACGTTACAATCTGCACTTGAATTCTGTTGTAGAGGTTTCATTTCAAATCCAATGTGGTGGCATGCAGAGCCCAACTCGCGAAAATTGTGTCACTGTCCAAATATTTCTGGCCCTAACTGTATCTGAAGTAACAAAGTCGACATCCATTATACTATCTGAGGCAGAAAGAGATATGTAGAGCCTCCTCCATCTTATCTGATAGGAGAAATATATATCTGTATCGTATCGTATCTGTATTGTATCGTAGAAAAATCATCAAAACTGAGAGTCCTCAGTAGTTGATGCCTTTAATGGCCGACAGAAAAGATGGGAACAAATACACATGTGGTCAAAATTGTTGGTACCCCCTCTTTTAATGACAGAAAAACCCACAATGGTCACAGAAATAACTTGAATCTGACAAAAGTACTAATAAATTAAAAATCTATGAAAATGAACAAATGAAAGTCAGACATTGCTTTTCAACCATTCTCCAAAGAATAATAAAAAAAAAAAACATGAAATAGGCCTGGACCGAAATGATGGTACCCTCAACTTAATTGTTGCACAATCTTTCGAGTCAATCACTGCAATCAAACGATTCCTTTAACTGTCAATGAGACTTCTGCACCTCTCGACAGTTATTTTGGCCCACTCCTCAAGAGCAAACTGCTCCAGTTGTCTTGTGTTTGACAGTTGCCTTTTCCAGACGGCATGTTTCAGCTCATCCATAGGTGCTCAATAGGATTTAGGTCAGGGCTTATAGAAGGCCACGTCAGAATAGTCAAATGTTTTCTTCTTAGCCATTCTTGGGTGTTTTTAGCTGTGTGTTTTGGGTCATTATCCTGTTGCAAGACTTATGACCTGCGACTGAGATCAAGCTCTCTGACACTGGGCAGCACATTTCTCTCTAGAATCCCTTGATAATCTTGAGATTTCATTGTACCCTGCACAGATGCTAGACACTTTGTTCCAGATGCAGCAACGCAGCCCCAGAACATAACAGAGCCTCCCCCATGTTTCACAGTAGAGACAGTGTTCTTCTCTTGATATGCTTCATTTTTCCATCTGTGAACATAGAGCTGATGTGTCTTGCCAAAAAGTTCAATTTTTGTCTCATCTGTCCAAAGGATATTCTCCCAGAAGCTTTGTGGCTTGTCAACATGAAATTGCGTGAATTCCAATCTGGCTTTTTTAGGATTGTTTTCTCAACAATGGTGTCCTCCTTGGTCATCTCCCATGCACTCCACTTTGGCTCGTACAAAGACGGATGATGCGATCTGACACGGATGTTCATTGAGCTTGAAGTTCACCTTTAATCTGTTTATAAGTTTTTCTGGGCTCTTTTGTTACCATTCGTATTATCCGTCTCTTTGATTTGTCATCAATTTTCCTCCTGCAGTCATGTCCAGGCAGGTTGGCTACAGTCCCATGGATCTTAAATTTTTGAATAATATGTGCAACTTATAAAACCTACAAGAGAAAAAATTTGCAAAAACCCTGCTGTAACTAAGTAAATAAAAGCAAAAAGTGCATTTAAATAACACAGAGTTTTTAGTAACACTGTTTTTGATCAAAAATCGTATAAAAGCCATCCCACCACGACAAGGTAACTCTGATCGGGATAGTTCTACACTGTCTAATATTAAAACCTTACCATGTGTCAATGTTGACGTCAGTGTGAATAAGGGCAGACAAAAGGACCGGGCCCAACCAGTGAAGCACCAACTCAAGTGAAGCTCAATTTTTGGGTTTTTTCTTTGTATTATTGCATTCTGTGCAAGCCGGGGTGTGGCCTCCCTTTTTCTGAGCTAAAGATTGTATATAAGGTTTTCCCAGACTGGTGTTTCACCGGTTGGGCCCAGTCCTTTTGTCTGCCCTTATTCACACTGAGGTCAACATTGACACATGGTAAGGTTTTAATATTAGACAGTGTTGGACTGTCCCGATCAGAGTTACCTTGTCGTGGTGGGATGGCTTTTATGCTATTTTTCATAAAAACAGTATTACTAAAAACTCTGTGTTATTTAAAAGCTCTTTTTGCTTTTTAATTACTTAGTTACAGCAGGGTTTTTGCTCATGTTTCTCTTGTAGGTTTTATATGTTTCATGGCCAATGTGAACATGCGCTTATGAGATGCATGTGTACCTACTCAAGTGAAGCTCAATTTTTGTGTTTTTTTCTTAATATGGGCAACTGTAGTCACAGGAACATGAAGCTGCTTGGAGATGGTCTGATAACTTTTACCTTTAACATGTTTGTCTATAATTTTCTTTCTAATCTCCTGAGACAACGCTTTCCTTTGCTTCCCCTGGTCCATGTTGAGTGTGATACACACCATGTCACCAAACAGCACAGTGAATATCTGGAGCCTTATATATACAGGTCCACTCACTGATTCTAAGATTGTAGACGCCTGTGACGCTGGTTAGTGGACACACCGTGATTTAACATGTCCCTTTTGTCACATTATTTTCAGGGGTACCATCATTTCTGTTCAGGCCTATTTCATGAGTTTTATTTTTAAAAATTCTGTGGAAGCATGGTTGAAAAGCAATGCCTGACTTTCATTTGTTCATTTTCATAGATTTTTTATTTGTTATTACTTTTGTCAGATTCAAGTTATTTCTGTGACCATTGTGAGTTTTTCTGTCATTAAACGAGGGGTACCAACAATTTTGACCACATGTGTATAATGTGTGTGGGGGGATGGTGGCACTGTGGGAACATTATACTGTGTGTAGGGGGATGGCAAAATATTTTATCTCTTTCATAGTTGGGTCATATGTATCTATCTGAGGAAAAGGAACAAAACGTCAGGAGTCACATAAACAAGCAACAGAAAGACACCAAAATTGTCTAAGCACTGAAGGGGTTACTGCCCCCTGCCCCCGCCCAGTAATGGGGAATCTCCAGCACCTACCTCCACCTGCAGAGCCGCACACCACATATATGGCTGTTCTGTGCGCACAGGACCTGTGATGAGGTCACAGGAGGGGAGGAGTCAGGGGTCACATGATCAGGGGCCTCAGTGTATGCAGGACTCTGCTGTGCTGGTTGTCATGGTGCTGGATGAGGGGAAGTTTATGTGTGGGGTCAGGAGGGGTTTACAGTGTGGATGTAGCAGAGCCATGTGTACGAGGTGTAAGGAGCGGAGCCGCGTGTGTACGAGGTGTACGGAGCAGAGCCGTGTGTGTACGAGGTGTACGGAGCGGAGCAGTGTGTGTACGAGGTGTACGGAGCGGAGCCGCACGTGTATGAGGTGTACGGAGCAGAGCCGCACGTGTGCGAGGTGTACGGAGTGGAGCCGCGCGTGTACGAGGTGTACGGAGCGGAGCCGCGCGTGTACGAGGTGTACGGAACCGCGTGTACGAGGTGTACGGAGCGGAGCCGCGCGTGTACGAGGTGTAAAGAGCGGAGCCGCACGTGTACAAGGTGTACAGAGCGGAGCAGTGCCGGCGTCATTACCCGGTGTACCCAGGCAAGAGCCGGGCCCTGGTGAGACAGGGGGGCCCATTCAAGACCGGCGTTAAGGGCAGGCAGCAGCTGGAACGAGGATAGGTGAATATTGAAAGTGCCGGGGGCCTGACCGATGGAGAGGTGAGTATGTGATTTTTTTTTTTATTGCAGCAACAGCAAATGGGGCAAGTGTCTGTATGGAGCATCTTATGGGGCAATAACGTTTGTGCAGCACTATATGGGGCAAGTGTCTCTATATACTACATGGCTGTTCTATATACTATGTGGGCCGTGTTATATACTACGTGGGCTGTTATATGCTAGATGGCTGTTCTATAAACTACGTGGGCCGTGTTATATACTATGTGGCTGTGCTATATACTATATGGGCTGTGCTATATACTACGTGGCTGTGTTATATGCTACGTGGGCTGTTATATACTACTTGGCTGTGTTTTATGCTACGTGGCTGTGCTATATACTGCGTGGGCTGTGTTATAGACTACATGGCTGTGTTTATATGCAATCATGAATCGTGGTATGTGTTAAAGGGGGGCCCACTGAGACTCTTTCGCCCGGGGCCCTCAAAAACCTGGAGCCGGCCCTGGAGAGGAGCCACGTGTGTAGGAGGTGTGCGGAGCGGAGCCGTGTATATGAGGTGTATGGAGTGGAGCCGCGCGTGTACGAGGTGTACGGAGCGGAGCCGCGTGTGTACGAGGTGTTTGGAGAGGAGCCATGTGTGCACGAGGTGTACGGAGCGGAGCCGTGTGTGTACGAGGTGTACGGAGTGGAGCCGTGTGTGTACGAGGTGTACGGAGTGGAGCTGTGTGTATACGAGGTGTACGGAGCGGAGCCGCGTGTGTAGGAGGTGTACGGAGCAGAGCTGTGTGTTTACGAGGTGTATGGAGCAGAGCTGTGTGTTTATGAGGTGTACGGAGCGGAGCCGTGTGTGTACGAGGCGTACAGAGAGGACCCGTGTGTGTACGAGATGTATGGAGCGGAGTGTTTTCAGTTGAAATTGCAAGTTTTGTAGCAAAAATCAACTACTCACTAAAACAAAAACAGTTCATAATCCAGCAGTAGACCTCAGAGCAGGAATCAGTACAGTATGATGTTCGACCCTCATTGTTCGTTACCCTCACCAAATATTGGAATAAACCACTAAAAAATGTATGTAGGCCAAAATGATACTAGTAAAATTAGACATTTTCTACATTACTAGTAGCTGACAGACTCTTAAAAAGTAATATGATTTCCATAAACTGATTCAGCAAAATCTGCACTTCCAAAGCCAAATAACCCCTTCGCTTCTGGGCCTTGTAGTGTCCCCAAACACTATTAGCATCCATATGTTTAGCATTGTTGTAGCAAGAACTCACTGTAGGAAAGCCAGGTAGGCTAGGGTTAAATCCTAGCACTACAGGTCCTGATAGGGTGTACCTGGATAGCTATGACTAGAACCAGGCCATGTGTTCACTAGTCAGTTAGCTGGAGCTGGACAAGCTAGGATTTCTGTGAGAAGACATTCCCCAGACTGTGTGCACCAAAGTCCAAGTTTCACTGGTGGCTATAGACAATAACGGCCTCGCGAGACCGAACTGAGACAAGCTCAGACGTTTCTGAATAGCCAGAGGCTATAAGATTTAGTTATCACCCGGACATGGCTATGGACGATAACGGTACTGTTCTGATTTTTGGTTGCTTGGGAAGCTTAGGTGGTATGCGAATAATGTCCCCAAATTATTCCAACAAAATCTGGGTTCTTAAAGCCAAATGAGGTGGCTTCCCTTCAGAACTTTGCCACCTGCCCTAACAGTATAGTATTGTCAGATTGAGAAGAAATTGCAAAATAGATTTTAGGGTCTATGTTTATTAAGGCTAGGTTCACATTGCGTTAGTGGGTGTCCGCTGTCTTATTGACAACTCTCCATTATTAACCTGGCTTAATGTCACCTTACAATAGCAAGGTGACATTAACCCTTTATTACCCCATATCCCACGGCTACTCGGGAGTGGGAAGAGAGAGGCTAAGTGCCAGAATAGGTGCATCTTACAGATGTGCCTCTTCTGCGGCGGCTGGGGGCAGATGTTTTTAGCCAGGGGGGTCCTATAACCATGGTCCCTCTCTAGGCTATTAATATCTGCCCTCAGTCACTGGCTTTCCCACTCTGGCGGAGAAAATTGCGCGGGAGCCCACACCAATTTTTTCCGTGATTTAACCCTTTATTTTAACAGCTAGAGCCCCCAAATTTTGCACACAGACACTTGGAACATTATTAGTGAGGACTATGTTAAAAATTAAGGGATATGAGATGGTTTACTGTATGTAAACCATGTCTAATATCCTGTCAGGTTTGGGAAGGAGATAGCAAAAGCCAGCAATTGAATTACTGGCTTTTCTGCTATCTAGCGCTGTATGAAATATAAATATATATACACTGTGTTCCAAATTATTATGCAAATTGGATTTAAGTGTCATATTTAATTGTTTTGTTTTTCAAATAAACTTGCGGATGGTATTGTGTCTCAGGGCTCAATAGATAACTGAAATCAATCTTAAACACATGTGATAATTAGTTTTCCAGGTGATTCTAATTAAAGGAAAACTACTTAAAAATGATGTTCCACATTATTAAGCAGGCCAAAGTTGTCAAGCAATATGAGAAATAAAAAGGATCTCTTTGCTGCTGGAAAGTGTTGAATAGTGCAATGCCTTGGACAAGGTATGAAAAAATTAGATACTTCACAAAAACTTTGTCATCATCATACTGTGAAGAGATTTGTGACTGAGACAGAGCACAGACAGAGTTCATGCAGATAAAGGCATAAAGAGGAAGGTTTCTGCCAGACAAATTCATTGGATTAAGAGAGCAGCTGCCAAAATACCATCACAAAGCAGCAAACAGTTATTTGAAGCTGCTGGTGCCTCTGGAGTCCCTCGAACCTCAAGGTGTATGATCCTTCAAAGGCTTGCTGTGGTGCATAAACCTACTATTCGGCCACCCCTAAACAGTGTTCATGAGCAGAAACGGTTGCAGTGGGCCCAGACATACATGAAGACTAATTTTCAAACAGTCTTGTTTAATGATGAGTGTCGAGCAACCCTGGATGGTCCAGATGGATGGAGTAGTGGATGGTTGGTGGATGGCCACCATGTCGCAACAAGGCTGCAACATCAGCAAGGAGGTGGAGAAATCATGTTTTGGGCCGGAATCATGGGGAAACAGTTGGTGGGGCCCTTTAAGGTTCCTGAAGATGTGAAAATGACCTCAGTAAAGTAATTAGCGTTTCTGACTGACAACTTTCTTCCATGGTCTAAAAGCAGAAACGTGCCTTCAGGAGCAAAATCATCTTCATGCATGACAATGCCCCATCTCATGCTGCAAATAATACCTCTGAGTCATTGGCTGCTATGGGCATAAAACGAGATAAACTCATGGTGTGGCCACCATCTTCCCCTGACCTCAACCCTATAGAAAACCTTTGGCGTATCATCCAGCACAAGATCTATGAGGGTGGGAGGCAGTTCACATCAAAACAGCGGCTCTGGGAGGCTATTCTGACTTCATGCAAAGACGTACAAGCAGAAACTCTCCAAAAACTCAAGAATGCAAGAATTGTGAAGGTGATATCAAAGAAGGAGTCCTATGTTAACATGTAACTTGGCCTGTTAGGATGTTTTGGAGTTAAATAGCTTTTTTGTTCAGTGAATGTGACCTCCTAATGCTGCAAATTCCACAAATGAGCATTTTTAGTTCTTTAAAACAGAAATTCTACTGTGTCTAATAATTTGGAACAGTACATTTTGAGTTTTTGTTCATTTTGGAGATTATACTGTTATCATTGGGAGGTTTCTTCAATAAAATTCGATGTACGGTATACTCTAACGGGTGATGACATTTATTAGACTGATTGTCATTTGCACCGACCATTTAGGAAAATCCGAGAAAAATGTCATCTGCATAATAATTTGGAACATAGTGTATATACAGTGGGGCAAAAAAGTATTTAGTCAGTCAGCAATAGTGCAAGTTCCACCACTTAAAAAGATGAGAGGCGTCTGTAATTTACATCATAGGTAGACCTCAACTATGGGAGACAAACTGAGAAAAAAAAATCCAGAAAATCACATTGTCTGTTTTTTTAACAATTTATTTGCATATTATGGTGGAAAATAAGTATTTGGTCAGAAACAAACAATCAAGATTTCTGGCTCTCACATACCTGTAACTTCTTCTTTAAGAGTCTTCTCTTTCCTCCACTCATTACCTGTAGTAATGGCACCTGTTTAAACTTGTTATCAGTATAAAAAGACACCTGTGCACACCCTCAAACAGTCTGACTCCAAACTCCACTATGGTGAAGACCAAAGAGCTGTCAAAGGACACCAGAAACAAAATTGTAGCCCTGCACCAGGCTGGGAAGACTGAATCTGCAATAGCCAACCAGCTTGGAGTGAAGAAATCAACAGTGGGAGCAATAATTAGAAAATGGAAGACATACAAGACCACTGATAATCTCCCTCGATCTGGGGCTCCACGCAAAATCCCACCCCGTGGGGTCAGAATGATCACAAGAACGGTGAGTGTTATGAACAGGTGATTCAGAACCACAATGGACCTAGTGGTTAAGAGCACACAAAGTGACCTGATAGTTACTAACATAGGACGAGCTCTGAGACGTGGGAACTCTGCTGACCGCAATCCCTAATCCTATCATACCACACTAGAGGTAGCCGTGGATTGCGCCTAACGCTCCCTATGCAACTCGGCACAGCCTGAGAAACTAGCTAGCCCTGAAGATAGAAAAATAGGCCTACCTTGCCTCAGAGAAATTCCCCAAAGGAAAAGGCAGCCCCCACATATAATGACTGTGAGTTAAGATGAAAATACAAACACAGAGATGAAATAGATCTTAGCAAAGTGAGGCCTGACTTACTGAATAGACCGAGGATAGGAAAGATAGCTTTGCCGTCAGCACAAAAACCTACAAACAACCACGCAGAGGGGGCAAAAAGACCCTCCGCACCGACTAACGGTACGGAGGTGCTCCCTCTGCGTCTCAGAGCTTCCAGCAAGCAAGAAAAACCAATATAGCAAGCTGGACAGAAAATATAGCAAACAAAAGTAACACAAGCAAAACTTAGCTTATGCAGGGCAGACAGGCCACAAGAACGATCCAGGAGAAAGCAAGACCAATACTGGAACATTGACTGAAGGCCAGGAACAAAGAACTAGGTGGAGTTAAATAGAGCAGCACCTAACGACTTAACCTCGTCACCTGAGGAAGGAAACTCAGAAGCCGCAGCCCCACTCACATCCACCAGAGGAAGCTCATAGAACCAGCCGAAGAACCACTCATGACCACAGGAGGGAGCTTGACCACAGAATTCACAACAGGTGAGCAAAAATCCCAGAACCACGCGGGGGGACCTAGTGAATGAACTGCAGAGAGCTGGGACCAATGTAACAAGGCCTACCATAAGTAACACACTACGCCACCATGGACTCAGATCCTGCAGTGCCAGACGTGTCCCACTGCTTAAGCCAGTACATGTCCGGGCCCGTCTGAAGTTTGCTAGAGAGCATTTGGATGATCCAGAGGAGTTTTGGGAGAATGTCCTATGGTCTGATGAAACCAAACTGGAACTGTTTGGTAGAAACACAACTTGTTGTGTTTGGAGGAAAAAGAATACTGAGTTGCATCCATCAAACACCATACCTACTGTAAAGCATGGTGGTGGAAACATCATGCTTTGGGGCTGTTTCTCTGCAAAGGGGCCAGGACGACTGATCCGGGTACATGAAAGAATGAATGGGGCCATGTATCGTGAGATTTTGAGTGCAAACCTCCTTCCATCAGCAAGGGCATTGAAGATGAAACGTGGCTGGGTCTTTCAACATGACAATGATCCAAAGCACACCGCCAGGGCAACGAAGGAGTGGCTTTGTAAGAAGCATTTCAAGGTCCTGGAGTGGCCTAGCCAGTCTCCAGATCTCAACCCTATAGAAAACCTTTGGAGGGAGTTGAAAGTCCGTGTTGCCAAGCGGAAAGCCAAAAACATCACTGCTCTAGAGGAGATCTGCATGGAGGAATGGGCCAACATACCAACAGTGTGTGGCAACCTTGGGAAGACTTACAGAAAACGTTTGACCTCTGTCATTGCCAACAAAGGATATATTACAAAGTATTGAGATGAAATTTTGTTTCTGACCAAATACTTATTTTCCACCATAATATGCAAATAAATTGTTAAAAAAACAGACAATGTGATTTTCTGGATTTTTTTTTCTCAGTTTGTCTCCCATAGTTGAGGTCTACCTATGATGTAAATTACAGACGCCTCTCATCTTTTTAAGTGGTGGAACTTGCACTATTGCTGACTGACTAAATACTTTTTTGCCCCACTGGATGTGTCTCACTGACATATATATATATATATATATATATATATATATATATATATATACAGGTCCTTCTCAAAAAATTAGCATATAGTGTTAAATTTCATTATTTACCATAATGTAATGATTACAATTAAACTTTCATATATTATAGATTCATTATCCACCAACTGAAATTTGTCAGGTCTTTTATTGTTTTAATACTGATGATTTTGGCATACAACTCCTGATAACCCAAAAAACCTGTCTCAATAAATTAGCATATTTCACCCATCCAATCAAATAAAAGTGTTTTTTAATAACAAACAAAAAAACCATCAAATAATAATGTTCAGTTATGCACTCAATACTTGGTCGGGAATCCTTTGGCAGAAATGACTGCTTCAATGCGGCGTGGCATGGAGGCAATCAGCCTGTGACACTGCTGAGATGTTATGGAGGCCCAGGATGCTTCAATAGCGGCCTTAAGCTCATCCAGAGTGTTGGGTCTTGCGTCTCTCAACTTTCTCTTCACAATATCCCACAGATTCTCTATGGGGTTCAGGTCAGGAGAGTTGGCAGGCCAATTGAGCACAGTAATACCATGGTCAGTAAACCATTTACCAGTGGTTTTGGCACTGTGAGCAGGTGCCAGGTCATGCTGAAAAATGAAATCTTCATCTCCATAAAGCATTTCAGCCGATGGAAGCATGAAGTGCTCCAAAATCTCCTGATAGCTAGCTGCATTGACCCTGCCCTTGATGAAACACAGTGGACCAACACCAGCAGCTGACATGGCACCCCACACCATCACTGACTGTGGGTACTTGACACTGGACTTCAGGCATTTTGGCATTTCCTTCTCCCCAGTCTTCCTCCAGACTCTGGCACCTTGATTTCCGAATGACATGCAAAATTTGCTTTCATCAGAAAAAAGTACTTGGGACCACTTAGCAACAGTCCAGTGCTGCTTTTCTGTAGCCCAGGTCAGGCGCCTCTGCCGCTGTTTATGGTTCAAAAGTGGCTTTACCTGGGGAATGCGGCACCTGTAGCCCATTTCCTGCACACGCCTGTGCACGGTGGCTCTGGATGTTTCCACACCAGACTCAGTCCACTGCTTCCTCAGGTTCCCCAAGGTCTGGAATCGGTCATTCTCAACAATCTTCCTCAGGGTCCGGTCTCCTCTTATCGTTGTACAGCGTTTTCTGCCACATTGTTTCCTTCCAACAGACTTACCATTGAGGTGCCTTGATACAGCACTCTGGGAACAGCCTATTTGTTGAGAAATTTCTTTCTGGGTCTTACCCTCTTGCTTGAGGGTGTCAATGATGGCCTTCTTGACATCTGTCAGGTCGCTAGTCTTACCCATGATGGGGGTTTTGAGTAATGAACCAGGCAGGGAGTTTATAAAAGCCTCAGGTATCTTTTGCATGTGTTTAGAGTTAATTAGTTGATTCAGAAGATTAGGGTAATAGGTCGTTTAGAGAACCTTTTCTTGATATGCTAATTTATTGAGACAGGTTTTTTGGGTTATCAGGAGTTGTATGCCAAAATCATCAGTATTAAAACAATAAAAGACCTGACAAATTTCAGTTGGTGGATAATGAATCTATAATATATGAAAGTTTAATTGTAATCATTACATTATGGTAAATAATGAAATTTAGCACTATATGCTAATTTTTTGAGAAGGACCTGTATATATATACACACACATATATATATATATATATATATATATATATATATATATATATATATATACAGTGGGGCAAAAAAGTATCTAGTCAGTCAGCAATAGTGCAAGTTCCACCACTTAAAAAGATGAGAGGCGTCTGTAATTTACATCATAGGTAGACCTCAACTATGGGAGACAAACTGAGAAAAAAAAATCCAGAAAATCACATTGTCTGTTTTTTTATCATTTTATTTGCATATTATGGTGGAAAATAAGTATTTGGTCAGAAACAAACAATCAAGATTTCTGGCTCTCACAGACCTGTAACTTCTTCTTTAAGAGTCTCCTCTTTCCTCCACTCATTACCTGTAGTAATGGCACCTGTTTAAACTTGTTATCAGTATAAAAAGACACCTGTGCACACCCTCAAACAGTTTGACTCCAAACTCCACTATGGTGAAGACCAAAGAGCTGTCAAAGGACACCAGAAACAAAATTGTAGCCCTGCACCAGGCTGGGAAGACTGAATCTGCAATAGCCAACCAGCTTGGAGTGAAGAAATCAACAGTGGGAGCAATAATTAGAAAATGGAAGACATAAAAGACCACTGATAATCTCCCTCGATCTGGGGCTACACGCAAAATCCCACCCCGTGGGGTCAGAATGATCACAAGAACGGTGAGCAAAAATCCCAGAACCACGCGGGGGGACCTAGTGAATGAACTGCAGAGAGCTGGGACCAATGTAACAAGGCCTACCATAAGTAACACACTACGCCACCATAGACTCAGATCCTGCAGTGCCAGATGTGTCCCACTGCTTAAGCCAGTACATGTCCGGGCCCGTCTGAAGTTTGCTAGAGAGCATTTGGATGATCCAGAGGAGTTTTGGGAGAATGTCCTATGGTCTGATGAAACCAAACTGGAACTGTTTGGTAGAAACACAACTTGTCGTGTTTGGAGGAAAAAGAATACTGAGTTGCATCCATCAAACACCATACCTACTGTAAAGCATGGTGGTGGAAACATCATGCTTTGGGGCTGTGTCTCTGCAAAGGGGCCAGGACGACTGATCCGGGTACATGAAAGAATGAATGGGGCCGTGTATCGTGAGATTTTGAGTGCAAACCTCCTTCCATCAGCAAGGGCATTGAAGATGAAACGTGGCTGGGTCTTTCAACATGACAATGATCCAAAGCACACCGCCAGAGCAACGAAGGAGTGGCTTCGTAAGAAGCATTTCAAGGTTCTGGAGTGGCCTAGCCAGTCTCCAGATCTCAACCCTATAGAAAACCTTTGGAGGGAGTTGAAAGTCCGTGTTGCCAAGCGAAAAGCCAAAAACATCACTGCTCTAGAGGAGATCTGCATGGAGGAATTGGCCAACATACCAACAACAGTGTGTGGCAACCTTGTGAAGACTTACAGAAAACGTTTGACCTCTGTCATTGCCAACAAAGGATATATTACAAAGTATTGAGATGAAATTTTGTTTCTGACCAAATACTTATTTTCCACCATAATATGCAAATAAAATGATAAAAAAACAGACAATGTGATTTTCTGGATTTTTTTTTCTCAGTTTGTCTCCCATAGTTGAGGTCTACCTATGATGTAAATTACAGACGCCTCTCATCTTTTTAAGTGGTGGAACTTGCACTATTGCTGACTGACTAAATACTTTTTTGCCCCACTGTATATATATACCCATATACTATGTGTAGACATTTATTCTATCTATTCTAATAAAACCTGTCAGTGTGATTTTACTGTACTCCGCACTGAATTACCGGCTTTTCTATAGAACACCGCTGCGTATTTCTCGCAAGTCACACTTGGTCCGTGTGTAATCCGTATTTTTCTCGCCCCATTGACTTTCATTGGCGGATTTTTTGCGCAATACACTGACAAAAGCAGCATGCTGCGATTTTCTACGCCCGTAAAATACGTCAGAGAAATATACGGCAGATAGGAGCTGCTCCATAGAGAATCATTGGTCAGTGTGCAATGCGTAGTTTTTGCGCCTCTCATACGTCCGTAAAACTCGCTAGTGTGATCCCGGCCTAAGTGGTGAAAAAAAATTCCAAAATTTGATTTAAAAAAAATTGTGCAATTTTCCAAGACCCGTAGCGTCTCTATTTTTTTTTATATCTCTGATAGGGTGGGGGCTTATTTTTTACGTGCCGAGCTGACGTTTTTAATGATACCATTTTGGTGCAGATATGTTCTTTTGATCGCCTGTAATTGTATTTTAATTCAATGTCATGGTGATCAAAAAAACGTAATTCTGGCGTTTTGTTTTGTTTTTTCGCTACACTGTTTAGCGATCAGGTTATTTTTTTTATATATATTGATAGATTGGGCAATTCTGAACTCGGCGATACCAAACGTGTGGGTTTGATTTTTTTTTAATTGTTTTAATTTTAATGGGGCGAAAGGGGGGTGATTTGAACTTTTTGATTGTCTTTATTTTTTTCATATTTTTTAAAACTTTTTTTTTACTTTTGCCATGCTTCAATAGTCTCCATGGGAGGCTAGAAGCTGGCATAGCCTGATCGGCAGTGCTATATAGGAGCTATGCTCAGATCGCTCCTATGTAGAATTACAGCATTGACCTGAGCTCCGACCACAGGGTGGCGCTCACAGCAATCTGACATCAACAACCATAGAGGTTTTCAGAATATTTCTGGTTGTTATGCCAAAGCATCGATGACCCCCGATCACGTGAAGGTGGTCACCGGTGTGCACATTTCCGGCCCGATGGCCGGAAGCGCTTGTTAAATGCCGCTGTCAGCGTTTCACAGCGTCATTTAACTAGTTAATAGCGGTGGGTGGATCGCGATTCCACCCGCCGCTATTGCCGGCACATATCCGCTGTTTAAAACAGCTGACATGTCCTGGCTTTGATGCGGGCTCACAGCCGGAGCCCGCATCAAAGCAGAGGATCTGCCATCGGATGTACTGTTCTGTTCAATAGCAGAAAGGGGTTAAGGAGAAATTGTGCAGTAATTTGAATTCCTTCTGATCAAAAACAATTAAATTAATGACTTCGGGTCAGGCCATGATGCCAGGGTTACAAGCAATGCCAACGCTTCTGTAGATACAAAATCCTCTAAACTGCATGCTCGCAAACGCCAGAAGCCTGACAAACAAGATGGAAGAACTAGAAGCAGAAATATCTACAGGTAACTTTGACATAGTGGGAATAACCGAGACATGGTTAGATGAAAGCTATGACTGGGCAGTTAACTTACAGGGTTACAGTCTGTTTAGAAAGGATCGTAAAAATCGGAGAGGAGGAGGGGTTTGTCTCTATGTAAAGTCTTGTCTAAAGTCCACTTTAAGGGAGGATATTAGCGAAGGAAATGAGGATGTCGAGTCCATATGGGTCGAAATTCATGGAGGGAAAAATGGTAACAAACTTCTCATTGGGGTCTGTTACAAACCCCCAAATATAACAGAAACCATGGAAAGTCTACTTGTAAAGCAGATAGATGAAGCTGCAACCCATAATGAGGTCCTGGTTATGGGGGACTTTAACTACCCGGATATTAACTGGGAAACAGAAACCTGTGAAACCCATAAAGGCAACAGGTTTCTGCTAATAACCAAGAAAAATTATCTTTCACAATTGGTGCAGAATCTAACCAGAGGAGCAGCACTTTTAGACCTAATACTATCTAATAGACCTGACAGAATAACAAATCTGCAGGTGGTTGGGCATCTAGGAAATAGCGACCACAATATTGTACAGTTTCACCTGTCTTTCACTAGGGGGACTTGTCAGGGAGTCACAAAAACACTGAACTTTAGGAAGGCAAAGTTTGACCAGCTTAGAGATGCCCTTAATCTGGTAGACTGGGACAATATCCTCAGAAATAAGAATACAGATAATAAATGGGAAATGTTTAAGAACATCCTAAATAGGCAGTGTAAGCGGTTTATACCTTGTGGGAATAAAAGGACTAGAAATAGGAAAAACCCAATGTGGCTAAACAAAGAAGTAAGACAGGCAATTAACAGTAAAAAGAAAGCATTTGCACTACTAAAGCAGGATGGCACCATTGAAGCTCTAAAAAACTATAGGGAGAAAAATACTTTATCTAAAAAACTAATTAAAGCTGCCAAAAAGGAAACAGAGAAGCACATTGCTAAGGAGAGTAAAACTAATCCCAAACTGTTCTTCAACTATATCAATAGTAAAAGAATAAAAACTGAAAATGTAGGCCCCTTAAAAAATAGTGAGGAAAGAATGGTTGTAGATGACGAGGAAAAAGCTAACATATTAAACACCTTCTTCTCCACGGTATTCACGGTGGAAAATGAAATGCTAGGTGAAATCCCAAGAAACAATGAAAACCCTATATTAAGGGTCACCAATCTAACCCAAGAAGAGGTGCGAAACCGGCTAAATAAGATTAAAATAGATAAATCTCCGGGTCCGGATGGCATACACCCATGAGTACTAAGAGAACTAAGTTATGTAATAGATAAACCATTATTTCTTATTTTTAGGGACTCTATAGCGACGGGGTCTGTTCCGCAGGACTGGCGCATAGCAAATGTGGTGCCAATATTCAAAAAGGGCTCTAAAAGTGAACCTGGAAATTATAGGCCAGTAAGTCTAACCTCTATTGTTGGTAAAATATTTGAAGGGTTTCTGAGGGATGTTATTCTGGATTATCTCAATGAGAATAACTGTTTAACTCCATATCAGCATGGATTTATGAGAAATCGCTCCTGTCAAACCAATCTAATCAGTTTTTATGAAGAGGTAAGCTATAGACTGGACCACGGTGAGTCATTGGACGTGGTATATCTCGATTTTTCCAAAGCGTTTGATACCGTGCCGCACAAGAGGTTGGTACACAAAATGAGAATGCTTGGTCTGGGGGAAAATGTGTGTAAATGGGTTAGTAACTGGCTAAGTGATAGAAAGCAGAGGGTGGTTATAAATGGTATAGTCTCTAACTGGGTCGCTGTGACCAGTGGGGTACCGCAGGGGTCAGTATTGGGACCTGTTCTCTTCAACATATTCATTAATGATCTGGTAGAAGGTTTACACAGTAAAATATCGATATTTGCAGATGATACAAAACTATGTAAAGCAGTTAATACAAGAGAAGATAGTATTCTGCTACAGATGGATCTGGATAAGTTGGAAACTTGGGCTGAAAGGTGGCAGATGAGGTTTAACAATGATAAATGTAAGGTTATACACATGGGAAGAAGGAATCAATATCACCATTGCACACTGAATGGGAAACCACTGGGTAAATCTGACAGGGAGAAGGACTTGGGGATCCTAGTTAATGATAAACTTACCTGGAGCAGCCAGTGCCAGGCAGCAGCTGCCAAGGCAAACAGGATCATGGGGTGCATTAAAAGAGGTCTAGATACACATGATGAGAGCATTATACTGCCTCTGTACAAATCCCTAGTTAGACCGCACATGGAGTACTGTGTCCAGTTTTGGGCACCGGTGCTCAGGAAGGATATAATGAAACTAGAGAGAGTACAAAGGAGGGCAACAAAATTAATAAAGGGGATGGGAGAACTACAATACCCAGATAGATTAGCGAAATTAGGATTATTTAGTCTAGAAAAAAGACGACTGAGGGGCGTTCTAATAACCATGTATAAGTATATAAGGGGACAATACAAATATCTCGCTGAGGATCTGTTTATACCAAGGAAGGTGACGGGCACAAGGGGGCACTCTTTGCATCTGGAGGAGAGAAGGTTTTTCCACCAACATAGAAGAGGATTCTTTACTGTTAGGGCAGTGAGAATCTGGAATTGCTTGCCTGAGGAGGTGGTGATGGCGAACTCAGTCGAGGGGTTCAAGAGAGGCCTGGATGTCTTCCTGGAGCAGAACAATATTGTATCATACAATTATTAGGTTCTGTAGAAGGACGTAGATCTGGGGATTTATTATGATGGAATATAGGCTGAACTGGATGGACAAATGTCTTTTTTCGGCCTTAATAACTATGTTACTATGTTACTATGACTTAACCACGCACTGCTTAGAAATACATCATGACATAGGTGTAATGTTTTTGGTGTAGTTTATCGCAATCCTCTTTGAAGTTAGTCCGTTCTTTTCTCACAAAAACTGAAAACTATTGCTATTATTGCACAATTCCTTGTGCAAGGATAAAAAATATCAACTTTATTTTTGTCATTAGGGGGATTTTAATTTTCTAGCCTCAGACTCAACCATGGATGGCTCCAGTACAAGTTTTCATATAATGGACATTTGTAGAATTCTTAACAGAGAACATATTTTTCAGGCTCTTGAAGGCAAAAATATCAGACCTTTATGTATTAATTACTATCATCCTTTTTGTTTTCTAACAACATTTTGTGAGGCATCTAAATAAAATCAAGTGGGAGGGCTGCTAAACAAGTAGGATTAGAAAATTGAGTTTTCTTTCATTATTTGCAGTTAAGACGTTCTATTCAATCTTCACTCCGGCTTTTCGTTTTGGGGGAACATATCCTTTCATGGATTATTGTCAAGTGAAATCTGTAAAGGCAGAATTAGTTACCTTTAAAAATAATTGATCAATTGACTTTAAGAAGAAATTAAATTTTGAGAATCAGAGATTGTATTTAATTTAATGGGAAATGATTGTAAATCATGGAGAAATTCACACTTGACTGACTGCACATGCAATGATGTTTTGATCATAAAAGCAAAGTCCACCATAGGAATTTTTAATTAATAAACACACTGAGCTATTAGGGAATGTGAGAACAGGTTGAATATTGTAGCATACCGGAAGAAAATATTTTTTCACCACCAGGAGCAAAAAAAGTAACAATGCAGTCACACTAAAAGAATCTGCATAACTAATCATATGCAAAATAGTTGCAAGTCAAATGTATGAGCTAGCCAAGATGATGGTCTATAAAATGATGGCAGTCTCATGTTCGAAGCAATAGTGGATGGTGAGATATGGAACCTGAAAGTCAAAAGTTCAAAACATTGCTACCCTTTTGCTCGTCAGTGTATGTAGGAATCTCCTCTTTACACCACTAATCACCCCTGTGAAGGATGACACCAAAGATATCACGCAGAATCCCTCTGCTGCCACTCTGTGATGAACCTGCACCTCGGCACACAGTTTTACACATACACCCCACACAAGTCCATGGAGGCAAAGGAAGTGAGAGGAATGCTGGTGTGGCACCACACTTGCACACAACCCTTACAAGCTGAGATGCCCATTTCACTAGCACCAGTGAAACAAAGCGTTGCCAGCACGGTACAACTACCACCGGTACCTCGTTAAATATATGCCCGGTCAGTTAACGGGATTATATTGGGCCAGAAACCAGCCCTGGTAGCATGGGAAGATAAATTGAGAAACGGACTTGTGGAATGAGAAGATCAGCCCAAGGTTAAACTATATATTTTATCACCTTAAAGGCACACTAGACAATACACTATATTCATCATTGTTTTATATTATTTATATATATATAATGGTCAAACAAGCAAATACAAGTAGTGGTAGGACAAAAGATATCAGCAAAATATTTATCAATTACTGGGTGATGTTAGATCATGGGTGCACTGGGCCACATGGTACATGGTGTTGTGAATTATGTGGCTGAGTTCACTTCTGTGGTCACAAGTGGTATTGCAGTCTCTGGGCTTCCTCCCTCAGGTGTTTTGGTGAGCTCGTTGGCTGCCTTGCTATTTAGCTCCACCTGAGTCTGTCTTCCTTGCTCCTTGTCAATGTTCCAGTGTTGGATCTGAGCTACTGCATCTTTCCTTGGGCCTGCTGCTCTGCTAGATAAGTGCTTCTAGTTTGTTTTCTGTTTTTTCTGTCCAGCTTGCTATTAACTTTTGCTGGAAGCTCTGAGAAGCAAAGGGGTGCACCGCCGTGCTGTTAGTTCGGCACGGTGGGTCTTTTTGCCCCTTTGCGTGGTTTTCGTTTTAGGGTTTTTTGTAGACTGCATAGTTCTCTTTGCTATCCTCGCTCTGTCTAGAATATTGGGCCTCACTTTGCTGAATCTATTTCATTCCTACGTTTGTCTTTTCATCTTGCTAACAGTCATTATATGTGGGGGGCTGCCTATTCCTTTGGGGTATTTCTCTGAGGTAAGTCAGGCTTGTATTTCTATCTTCAGGCTAGTCAGCTCCTCAGGCAGTGCCGAGTTGCATAGGTAGTGATAGGCGCAATCCACTGCTGCTTATAGTTGTGTGAGGATAGATCAGGTACTGCAGTCTACAGAGATTCCACGTCTCAGAGCTCGTCCTATTGTTTTTGGTTATTGCCAGATCTCTGTATGTGCGCTGATTACTGCACGCTGTGTTGCCTGATTGCCAGCCATAACAGTACAAGGAGCCACACCAATGATTCCCAATAGAGGGAAAAAAGAAATCCTGACATCATTTTTTTTTCTTAGCTCTGTCTTCAGTCTTTTTTTTCCCCTAGACATTAGAGTGCTTCAGGACACAGCTGTGGACATGGATATTCAGGCTCTGTGCTCCTCAATGGATAATCTCGTTGTAAATGTACAAAAGATTCAAGATACTATTGATCAGAAATCGATGCTAGAACCAAGAATTCCGATTCCTGATTTGTTTTTTGGTGACAGAACTAAGTTCCTGAGCTTCAGAAATAATTGTAAGCTATTTTTGGCCTTGAAACCTCATTCTTCTGGTAATCCTATTCAACAGGTTTTGATTATTATTTCTTTTTTGCGCGGCGACCCACAGGACTGGGCGTTTTCTCTTGCACCAGTAGATTCTGCATTGAGTAATGTTGATGCATTTTTCCAGGCGCTGGGATTGCTTTACGATGAGCCTAATTCAGTGGATCAGGCTGAGAAAGATCTGCTGGCTTTATGCCAGGGTCAGGATGATGTAGAAGTATATTGTCAGAAATTTAGGAAGTGGTCAGTACTCACTCTGTGGAATGAATCTGCTCTAGCGGCTTTGTTCAGAAAGGGTCTCTCTGAAGCTCTTAAGGATGTAATGGTGGGATTTCCTATGCCTGCTGGTTTGAATGAGTCTATGTCCTTGGCCATTCAGATCGGTCGTCGCTTGCGCGAGCGTAAATCTGTGCACCATCTGGCGGTATTGTCTGAGAGTAAACCTGAGCCTATGCAGTGCGACAGGACTATGACTAAAGTAGAACGGCAAGAACACAGACGTCTGAACAGACTGTGTTTCTATTGTGGTGATTCTACTCATGTTATTTCTAATTGTCCTAAACGCACTAGGCGGTTCGATAGCTCTGCCGTTATTGGTACTGTACAGTCCAAATTCCTTTTGTCCATTACCTTAATGTGCTCTTTGTCATCGTATTCTGTCATGGCGTTTGTGGATTCAGGCGCTGCCCTGAATCTGATGGATTTGGATTATGCTAAACGTTGTGGATTTTTCTTGGAGCCTTTGCGGTGTCCTATTCCGTTGAGAGGAATTGATGCTACACCTTTGGCCAAGAATAAGCCTCAGTACTGGGCCCAGCTGACCATGTGCATGGCTCCTGCACATCAGGAAGTTATTCGCTTTCTGGTACTGCATAATTTGCATGATGTGGTCGTGTTGGGGTTGCCATGGCTACAAACCCATAATCCAGTATTGGATTGGAACTCTATGTCGGTAACCAGCTGGGGTTGTCAGGGAGTACATGGTGATGTTCCATTTTTGTCTATTTCGTCATCCATTCCTTCTGACATTCCAGAGTTCTTGTCTGACTTTCAGGATGTATTTGAAGAGTCCAAGTCTGATGCCCTACCTCCGCATAGGAATTGTGATTGTGCTATCGATTTGATTCCTGGTAGTAAATTCCCTAAGGGTCGTTTATTTAATTTGTCCGTACCTGAACACACCGCTATGCGCAGTTATGTGAAGGAGTCCCTGGAGAAGGGACATATTCGCCCATCGTCGTCACCATTGGGAGCAGGGTTCTTTTTTGTAGCCAAGAAGGATGGTTCGCTAAGACCGTGTATTGATTACCGCCTTCTTAATAAGATCACTGTTAAGTTTCAGTATCCCTTGCCATTGATTTCTGACTTGTTTGCTCGGATTAAGGGGGCTAGTTGGTTTACTAAGATTGATCTTCGTGGTGCGTATAATCTAGTGAGAATCAGGCAGGGAGATGAATGGAAAACGGCATTTAATACGCCCGAGGGTCATTTTGAGTATCTGGTGATGCCGTTCGGACTTGCCAATGCTCCATCTGTTTTTCAGTCTTTTATGCATGACATTTTCCGTGAGTATCTGGATAAATTCTTGATTGTTTACTTGGATGACATTTTGATCTTCTCAGATGATTGGGAGTCTCATGTGAAGCAAGTCAGAATGGTTTTCCAGGTACTGCGTGCTAATTCCTTGTTCGTGACGGGATCAAAGTGTCTCTTCGGTGTGCAGAAAGTTTCATTTTTGGGGTTCATCTTTTCCCCTTCTACTATCGAGATGGATCCGGTTAAGGTTCAGGCCATCCAGGATTGGACTCAGCCGACATCTCTAAGAAGTCTGCAGAAATTCCTGGGCTTTGCTAATTTTTATCGTCGCTTCATCTGTAATTTTTCTAGCATTGCCAGACCATTGACCGATTTGACCAAGAAGGGTGCTGATTTGGTTAATTGGTCTTCTGCTGCCGTGGAAGCTTTTCAGGAGTTGAAGCGTCGTTTTTGCTGTGCCCCTGTGTTGTGTCAACCTGATGTTTCTCTTCCGTTCCAGGTCGAGGTTGATGCTTCTGAGATTGGTGCAGGGGCGGTTTTGTCACAGAGAGGTTCTGGTTGCTCAGTGTTCAAACCATGTGCTTTCTTTTCCAGGAAATTTTCTGCTGCTGAGCGTAATTATGATGTGGGCAACCGAGAGTTGCTGGCCATGAAGTGGGCATTCGAGGAGTGGCGTCATTGGCTTGAGGGTGCTAAGCATCGCGTGGTGGTATTGACTGATCATAGTAACATAGTAACATAGTAACATAGTTAGTAAGGCCGAAAAAAGACATTTGTCCATCCAGTTCAGCCTATATTCCATCATAATAAATACCCAGATCTACGTCCTTCTACAGAACCTAATAATTGTATGATACAATATTGTTCTGCTCCAGGAAGACATCCAGGCCTCTCTTGAACCCCTCGACTGAGTTCGCCATCACCACCTCCTCAGGCAAGCAATTCCAGATTCTCACTGCCCTAACAGTAAAGAATCCTCTTCTATGTTGGTGGAAAAACCTTCTCTCCTCCAGACGCAAAGAATGCCCCCTTGTGCCCGTCACCTTCCTTGGTATAAACAGATCCTCAGCGAGATATTTGTATTGTCCCCTTATATACTTATACATGGTTATTAGATCGCCCCTCAGTCGTCTTTTTTCTAGACTAAATAATCCTAATTTCGCTAATCTATCTGGGTATTGTAGTTCTCCCATCCCCTTTATTAATTTTGTTGCCCTCCTTTGTACTCTCTCTAGTTCCATTATATCCTTCCTGAGCACCGGTGCCCAAAACTGGACACAGTACTCCATGTGCGGTCTAACTAGGGATTTGTACAGAGGCAGTATAATGCTCTCATCATGTGTATCCAGACCTCTTTTAATGCACCCCATGATCCTGTTTGCCTTGGCAGCTGCTGCCTGGCACTGGCTGCTCCAGGTAAGTTTATCATTAACTAGGATCCCCAAGTCCTTCTCCCTGTCAGATTTACCCAGTGGTTTCCCGTTCAGTGTGTAATGGTGATATTGATTCCCTCTTCCCATGTGTATAACCTTACATTTATCATTGTTAAACCTCATCTGCCACCTTTCAGCCCAAGTTTCCAACTTATCCAGATCCATCTGTAGCAGAATACTATCTTCTCTTGTATTAACTGCTTTACATAGTTTTGTATCATCTGCAAATATCGATATTTTACTGTGTAAACCTTTTACCAGATCATTAATGAATATGTTGAAGAGAACAGGTCCCAATACTGACCCCTGCGGTACCCCACTGGTCACAGCGACCCAGTTAGAGACTATACCATTTATAACCACCCTCTGCTTTCTATCACTAAGCCAGTTACTAACCCATTTACACACATGTTCCCCCAGACCAAGCATTCTCATTTTGTGTACCAACCTCTTGTGCGGCACGGTATCAAACGCTTTGGAAAAATCGAGATATACCACGTCCAATGACTCACCGTGGTCCAGCCTATAGCTTACCTCTTCATAAAAACTGATTAGATTGGTTTGACAGGAGCGATTTCTCATAAACCCATGCTGATATGGAGTTAAACAGTTATTCTCATTGAGATAATCCAGAATAACATCCCTCAGAAACCCTTCAAATATTTTACCAACAATAGAGGTTAGACTTACTGGCCTATAATTTCCAGGTTCACTTTTAGAGCCCTTTTTGAATATTGGCACCACATTTGCTATGCGCCAATCCTGCGGAACAGACCCTGTCGCTATAGAGTCACTAAAAATAAGAAATAATGGTTTATCTATTACATTACTTAGTTCTCTTAGTACTCGTGGGTGTATGCCATCCGGACCCGGAGATTTATCTATTTTAATCTTATTTAGCCGGTTTCGCACCTCTTCTTGGGTTAGATTGGTGACCCTTAATATAGGGTTTTCATTGTTTCTTGGGATTTCACCTAGCATTTCATTTTCCACCGTGAATACCGTGGAGAAGAAGGTGTTTAATATGTTAGCTTTTTCCTCGTCATCTACAACCATTCTTTCCTCACTATTTTTTAAGGGGCCTACATTTTCAGTTTTTATTCTTTTACTATTGATATAGTTGAAGAACAGTTTGGGATTAGTTTTACTCTCCTTAGCAATGTGCTTCTCTGTTTCCTTTTTGGCAGCTTTAATTAGTTTTTTAGATAAAGTATTTTTCTCCCTATAGTTTTTTAGAGCTTCAATGGTGCCATCCTGCTTTAGTAGTGAAAATGCTTTCTTTTTACTGTTAATTGCCTGTCTTACTTCTTTGTTTAGCCACATTGGGTTTTTCCTATTTCTAGTCCTTTTATTCCCACAAGGTATAAACCGCTTACACTGCCTATTTAGGATGTTCTTAAACATTTCCCATTTATTATCTGTATTCTTATTTCTGAGGATATTGTCCCAGTCTACCAGATTAAGGGCATCTCTAAGCTGTTCAAACTTTGCCTTCCTAAAGTTCAATGTTTTTGTGACTCCCTGACAAGTCCCCCTAGTGAAAGACAGGTGAAACTGTACAATATTGTGGTCGCTATTTCCTAGATGCCCAACCACCTGCAGATTTGTTATTCTGTCATGTCTATTAGATAGTATTAGGTCTAAAAGTGCTGCTCCTCTGGTTGGATTCTGCACCAATTGTGAAAGATAATTTTTCTTGGTTATTAGCAGAAACCTGTTGCCTTTATGGGTTTCACAGGTTTCTGTTTCCCAGTTAATATCCGGGTAGTTAAAGTCCCCCATAACCAGGACCTCATTATGGGTTGCAGCTTCATCTATCTGCTTTAGAAGTAGACTTTCCATGCTTTCTGTTATATTTGGGGGTTTGTAACAGACCCCAATGAGAATTTTGTTACCATTTTTCCCTCCATGAATTTCAACCCATATGGACTCGACATCCTCATTCCCTTCGCTAATATCCTCCCTTAAAGTGGACTTTAGACAAGACTTTACATAGAGACAAACCCCTCCTCCTCTCCGATTTTTACGATCCTTTCTAAACAGACTGTAACCCTGTAAGTTGACTGCCCAGTCATAGCTTTCATCTAACCATGTCTCGGTTATTCCCACTATGTCAAAGTTACCTGTAGATATTTCTGCTTCTAGTTCTTCCATCTTGTTTGTCAGGCTTCTGGCGTTTGCGAGCATGCAGTTTAGAGGATTTTGTTTTGTTCCAATCTCCTCACTGTGGATTGTTTTAGAAATGTTCTTACCTCCCTTCAGAGTATGTTTTCCTGGGTCGTCTTTGTTCGAGTCTAATGTTTTTCTTCCCGTCCCCTCTTCTTCTAGTTTAACGCCCTCCTGATGAGTGTAGCGAGTCTTCTGGCGAATGTGTGTTTCCCAGGTTTGTTGAGGTGTAGTCCATCTCTGGCGAGGAGTCCATCATACCAGTAATTCACACCGTGGTCCAGGAATCCGAATCCTTGTTGTCTGCACCATCGTCTTAGCCAGTTGTTTGCATCAAGGATCCTGTTCCATCTCCTGGTGCCATGCCCGTCTACTGGAAGGATAGAAGAAAAAACTACCTGTGCATCCAGTTCCTTTACTTTCTTCCCCAACTCTTCAAAGTCCTTGCAGATTGTCGGTAGGTCCTTCCTTGCCGTGTCATTGGTGCCAACATGTATCAGAAGAAATGGGTGGACGTCCTTGGAGCTGAAGAGCTTTGGTATCCTATCGGTCACATCCTTGATCATCGCACCTGGAAGGCAGCATACTTCTCTTGCAGTTATGTCCGGTCTGCAGATGGCTGCTTCGGTGCCTCTCAGTAGTGAGTCTCCCACCACCACCACTCTTCGTTGCTTCTTGGCTGTACTTTTTGCTGTCACTTGTTGCTGTGTGCCCTTTTCTTTTTTGCTTGCTGGTATTGCTTCATCCTTAGGTGTGCCATCTTCATCCTCTACAAAGATTTGATATCGGTTCTTCAGTTGTGTGGTTGGTGATTTCTCCATGGTCTTCTTGCTTCTTTTGGTCACATGCTTCCACTCATCTGCTTTTGGAGGTTCTCTGACACTTTTTTCACCTTCTGTGACCAGTAGAGATGCT
Source organism: Ranitomeya imitator (assembly GCF_032444005.1). Taxonomy (NCBI): domain Eukaryota; kingdom Metazoa; phylum Chordata; class Amphibia; order Anura; family Dendrobatidae; genus Ranitomeya; species Ranitomeya imitator. The sequence continues at coordinate 364,775,868 of NC_091283.1, forward strand.
TCTGTTCTGTCTAGAAAGTCTTCATTCTCTTTGATGAGTTTCAAAGTTGCTATTCTTTCTTCCAGACCCCGCACCTTTTCTTCTAAAAGGGCCACTAGTCTACACTTCTGACAGGTGAAATTGGATTCTTCTTCTGGTCGATCTGTGAACATGTAGCACATGCTGCAGCTCACCATGTAGGTTGTCACATCTGCCATGTTGCTCCTAGATCCTGCTGACTTGCTGTGTGTTTTCCTTCTTGTGTAATCTACTCAGCCAAGCTCTCTTGCAATAATGTCCTACAGGCAAAATTACGGCGCGCGGTTTGGTGATGCTTTCGAAGCAGCTGGTCCCGGCTGTACCCAACGATCTTCTAGCTTAGGGAGACTTCGCTTCTCCCAGAAGGCACCTGGAATATGCAAATTAGCCTCCTGAAGCTTGAATCCCTGGTTTGGTGATGCTTTCGAAGCAGCTGGTCCCGGCTGTACCCAACGATCTTCTAGCTTAGGGAGACTTCGCTTCTCCCAGAAGGCACCTGGAATATGCAAATTAGCCTCCTGAAGCTTGAATCCCTGGTTTGGTGATGCTTTCGAAGCAGCTGGTCCCGGCTGTACCCAACGATCTTCTAGCTTAGGGAGACTTCGCTTCTCCCAGAAGGCACCTGGAATATGCAAATTAGCCTCCTGAAGCTTGAATCCCTGGTTTGGTGATGCTTTCGAAGCAGCTGGTCCCGGCTGTACCCAACGATCTTCTAGCTTAGAAGATCATAAGAATCATAAGAATCATAATCATAAGAACCTTACTTATCTTGAGTCTGCCAAGCGCTTGAATCCTAGACAGGCCCGTTGGTCGTTATTTTTTGCTCGTTTTGATTTTGTGATTTCATACCTTCCGGGCTCTAAAAATGTGAAGGCGGATGCTCTGTCTAGGAGTTTGGTGCCCGACTCTCCGGGGTTATCTGAGCCGGCGAGTATCCTCAAGGAAGGAGTCATTGTGTCTGCCATCTCCCCTGATTTGCGGAGAGTGTTGCAGAAATTTCAGGCTAATAAACCTGATCGTTGTCCGGCCGAGAAACTGTTCGTCCCTGATAGGTGGACTAGTAAAGTTATCTCTGAACTTCATTGTTCGGTGCTGGCCGGTCATCCAGGAATCTTTGGTACCAGGGAGTTGGTTGCTAGATCCTTCTGGTGGCCATCTCTGTCACGGGATGTGCGTGCTTTTGTGCAGTCCTGTGGAATTTGTGCTAGGGCTAAGCCCTGCTGTTCACGTGCCAGTGGGTTGCTTTTGCCCTTGCCGGTCCCGAAGAGGCCTTGGACACATATTTCGATGGATTTCATTTCTGACCTTCCCGTTTCTCAAAAAATGTCGGTCATTTGGGTGGTCTGTGATCGCTTTTCTAAAATGGTCCATCTGGTGCCCTTGGTTAAATTGCCTTCCTCCTCTGATTTGGTGCCTTTGTTCTTCCAGCATGTGGTTCGTTTACATGGCATTCCTGAGAATATTGTTTCTGACAGAGGTTCCCAGTTTGTCTCGAGGTTCTGGCGAGCCTTTTGTGGTAGGATGGGCATTGACCTATCTTTCTCCTCGGCCTTCCATCCTCAGACTAATGGCCAGACCGAACGAACCAATCAGACCTTGGAAACATATCTGAGATGTTTTGTTTCCGCTGACCAGGATGATTGGGTGTCATTTTTGCCGTTGGCTGAGTTCGCCCTTAATAATCGGGCCAGCTCGGCTACCTTGGTCTCTCCATTTTTCTGCAATTCTGGGTTCCATCCTCGTTTCTCTTCAGGACAGGTTGAGTCTTCGGACTGTCCTGGTGTGGATTCTGTGGTGGACAGGTTGCAGCAGATCTGGACTCAGGTAGTGGACAATTTGACCTTGTCCCAGGAGAAGGCTCAGCTTTTCGCTAATCGCAGACGCCGTGTGGGACCCCGACTTCGTGTTGGGGATCTGGTTTGGTTATCTTCTTGTCATATTCCTATGAAGGTTTCCTCTCCTAAATTTAAACCTCGTTTTATTGGTCCGTATAGGATTTCTGAGATTCTCAATCCGGTGTCTTTTCGTCTGACCCTCCCAGACTCCTTTTCCATACATAATGTATTCCATAGGTCGTTGTTGAGGAGATACGTGGCACCTATGGTTCCATCTGTGGAGCCTCCTGCCCCTGTTTTGGTGGAGGGGGAATTGGAGTATATTGTGGAGAAGATTTTGGATTCTCGTGTCTCTAGACGGAAACTCCAGTATTTGGTCAAATGGAAGGGTTATGCTCAGGAGGATAATTCCTGGGTTTTTGCCTCTGATGTCCATGCCCCAGATCTTGTTCGTGCCTTTCATGTGGCTCATCCTGGTCGGCCTGGGGGTTCTGGTGAGGGTTCGGTGACCCCTCCTCAAGGGGGGGGGTACTGTTGTGAATTCTGTGGCTGAGTTCACTTCTGTGGTCACAAGTGGTATTGCAGTCTCTGGGCTTCCTCCCTCAGGTGTTTTGGGGAGCTCGTTGGCTGCCTTGCTATTTAGCTCCACCTGAGTCTGTCTTCCTTGCTCCTTGTCAATGTTCCAGTGTTGGATCTGAGCTACTGCATCTTTCCTTGTGCCTGCTGCTCTGCTAGATAAGTGCTTCTAGTTTGTTTTCTGTTTTTTCTGTCCAGCTTGCTATTAACTTTTGCTGGAAGCTCTGAGAAGCAAAGGGGTGCACCGCCGTGCTGTTAGTTCGGCACGGTGGGTCTTTTTGCCCCTTTGCGTGGTTTTCGTTTTAGGGTTTTTTGTAGACTGCATAGTTCTCTTTGCTATCCTCGCTCTGTCTAGAATATTGGGCCTCACTTTTCTGAATCTATTTCATTCCTACGTTTGTCTTTTCATCTTGCTAACAGTCATTATATGTGGGGGGCTGCCTATTCCTTTGGGGTATTTCTCTGAGGTAAGTCAGGCTTGTATTTCTATCTTCAGGCTAGTCAGCTCCTCAGGCAGTGCCGAGTTGCATAGGTAGTGATAGGCGCAATCCACTGCTGCTTATAGTTGTGTGAGGATAGATCAGGTACTGCAGTCTACAGAGATTCCACGTCTCAGAGCTCGTCCTATTGTTTTTGGTTATTGCCAGATCTCTGTATGTGCGCTGATTACTGCACGCTGTGTTGCCTGATTGCCAGCCATAACAACATGGGCTGTCAGTGGTCTCTTTTCACAACATTACTTGACACGGCCTGCACTTCCGAAGTGAACCACATGCATCACAGAGAGAGAGAGACCACATGGCCGTACATGCCATACATAGCATTTATCCCCTTTCGGTCACTCCCCTCCTGCCCTCTGTGCTTAACTCAAGTCCCCTCCCCTTGCCTCTGCAGCTGCAAATTCCAAAACCTATCAAAGATCATAATTTCTTTCTGAACATTCCTAGGGCATAGTTCTTGCACCATCAGATCTATTCGGGCTTCTGCTATGCGTTAAGACCATATCTGGTTTCTACTGCCTGTTCTATGTATCTCCATACCCTTGAGTGCAAGAACGGGTCAAGACCCAGCCGGGCGTTCACCATGTTCTTGGGATAACAGAAATATAACCGGTGTCTGGCAAAGACATATGGCAAGTCCATATTTTCTTTGTGAAATCCTAGTTGACTCAACAAAGCAGTTAAACCACATGGTTTGGATTCACATGACAAGCAAGCCTTTTGCTCTGCTCTGAGCTGGCTCAAGGTGTGAGATCTGTCATTCATAGCCTTTGAAGCTTGACCCCCTGCTGAGGTAGCTGCACACTGAAGAGAGTCTTATAATCCCATGCCACATAGGATACAAACAATTGGCATGAAATTATATCTCCAATATCCTTCACAACCCTACACATAGGCCTCTGTAGTGTTAATATCATAGTAACATAGTAACATAGTAACATAGTAAGGCCGAAAAAAGACATTTGTCCATCCAGTTCAGCCTATATTCCATCATAATAAATACCCAGATCTACGTCCTTCTACAGAACCTAATAATTGTATGATACAATATTGTTCTGCTCCAGGAAGACATCCAGGCCTCTCTTGAACCCCTCGACTGAGTTCGCCATCACCACCTCCTCAGGCAAGCAATTCCAGATTCTCACTGCCCTAACAGTAAAGAATCCTCTTCTATGTTGGTGGAAAAACCTTCTCTCCTCCAGACGCAAAGAATGCCCCCTTGTGCCCGTCACCTTCCTTGGTATAAACAGATCCTCAGCGAGATATTTGTATTGTCCCCTTATATACTTATACATGGTTATTAGATCGCCCCTCAGTCGTCTTTTTTCTAGACTAAATAATCCTAATTTCGCTAATCTATCTGGGTATTGTAGTTCTCCCATCCCCTTTATTAATTTTGTTGCCCTCCTTTGTACTCTCTCTAGTTCCATTATATCCTTCCTGAGCACCGGTGCCCAAAACTGGACACAGTACTTTCATGTGCGGTCTAACTAGGGATTTGTACAGAGGCAGTATAATGCTCTCATCATGTGTATCCAGACCTCTTTTAATGCACCCCATGATCCTGTTTGCCTTGGCAGCTGCTGCCTGGCACTGGCTGCTCCAGGTAAGTTTATCATTAACTAGGATCCCCAAGTCCTTCTCCCTGTCAGATTTACCCAGTGGTTTCCCGTTCAGTGTGTAATGGTGACATTGATTCCTTCTTCCCATGTGTATAACCTTACATTTATCATTGTTAAACCTCATCTGCCACCTTTCAGCCCAAGTTTCCAACTTATCCAGATCCATCTGTAGCAGAATACTATCTTCTCTTGTATTAACTGCTTTACATAGTTTTGTATCATCTGCAAATATCGATATTTTACTGTGTAAACCTTCTACCAGATCATTAATGAATATGTTGAAGAGAACAGGTCCCAATACTGACCCCTGCGGTACCCCACTGGTCACAGCGACCCAGTTAGAGACTATACCATTTATAACCACCCTCTGCTTTCTATCACTAAGCCAGTTACTAACCCATTTACACACATTTTCCCCCAGACCAAGCATTCTCATTTTGTGTACCAACCTCTTGTGCGGCACGGTATCAAACGCTTTGGAAAAATCGAGATATACCACGTCCAATGACTCACCGTGGTCCAGTCTATAGCTTACCTCTTCATAAAAACTGATTAGATTGGTTTGACAGGAGCGATTTCTCATAAACCCATGCTGATATGGAGTTAAACAGTTATTCTCATTGAGATAATCCAGAATAACATCCCTCAGAAACCCTTGAAATATTTTACCAACAATAGAGGTTAGACTTACTGGCCTATAATTTCCAGGTTCACTTTTAGAGCCCTTTTTGAATATTGGCACCACATTTGCTATGCGCCAGTCCTGCGGAACAGACCCTGTCGCTATAGAGTCACTAAAAATAAGAAATAATGGTTTATCTATTACATTACTTAGTTCTCTTAGTACTCGTGGGTGTATGCCATCCGGACCCGGAGATTTATCTATTTTAATCTTATTTAGCCGGTTTCGCACCTCTTCTTGGGTTAGATTGGTGACCCTTAATATAGGGTTTTCATTGTTTCTTGGGATTTCACCTAGCATTTCATTTTCCACCGTGAATACCGTGGAGAAGAAGGTGTTTAATATGTTAGCTTTTTCCTCGTCATCTACAACCATTCTTTCCTCACTATTTTTTAAGGGGCCTACATTTTCAGTTTTTATTCTTTTACTATTGATATAGTTGAAGAACAGTTTGGGATTAGTTTTACTCTCCTTAGCAATGTGCTTCTCTGTTTCCTTTTTGGCAGCTTTAATTAGTTTTTTAGATAAAGTATTTTTCTCCCTATAGTTTTTTAGAGCTTCAATGGTGCCATCCTGCTTTAGTAGTGCAAATGCTTTCTTTTTACTGTTAATTGCCTGTCTTACTTCTTTGTTTAGCCACATTGGGTTTTTCCTATTTCTAGTCCTTTTATTCCCACAAGGTATAAACCGCTTACACTGCCTATTTAGGATGTTCTTAAACATTTCCCATTTATTATCTGTATTCTTATTTCTGAGGATATTGTCCCAGTCTACCAGATTAAGGGCATCTCTAAGCTGGTCAAACTTTGCCTTCCTAAAGTTCAGTGTTTTTGTGACTCCCTGACAAGTCCCCCTAGTGAAAGACAGGTGAAACTGTACAATATTGTGGTCGCTATTTCCTAGATGCCCAACCACCTGCAGATTTGTTATTCTGTCAGGTCTATTAGATAGTATTAGGTCTAAAAGTGCTGCTCCTCTGGTTGGATTCTGCACCAATTGTGAAAGATAATTTTTCTTGGTTATTAGCAGAAACCTGTTGCCTTTATGGGATATCAGATCAGATCTTTGCTTTGAAACAAAGACGGTAAAAGTCAGAGACATATGTTGAAGCTACATCTATGATCAGCTAGAATCCTGCCATCTCCACAATTCTCATTACATAAATATAAAAGAATATAAAACAATTGTCTAGAATACAGAGATTTCACAGCTTTCTAAAAATCTTGATTTTAGAATTTTGTAATTTTTATTACAAATACAATTTATTTAACAACACATGTATTGTCAATGATGGATATTAAAGGAAACCCAGAGTGTTCTAAGTATTAGATTAAGTTGAGAGACCCCTATCATATGTTATGGTTATATTTTAAAGTGAAAAAATTGATAAATGAGATTATTGGTCCTCCTCCTACATCTCTGACCACTCAGTCAATTAATTATTTGCCAGCTCTTCCTTCCCTCAGAGCTGTAAGTTCAGTTCTAGGTCTTCTCCCTATTTTTCTATACACTACCCCAATGAACAAATAATCAACAGATTTGATTTTCAGTACATAACATCTTCCCTGCATTACTACAAAATACCAGAGATTGTCTATCCACTGTCGCTAACATCATGTCTTCCCTGTATCTAAAACAATGTTAAAAACTGCTTTCCTTATCTCCTTCCTCATCTAACCTATCTGAACCTGATATTACCATTTCTGTGGGTGGTTCCCCATAACTCTCAAGAAGTAAGCTCATTGTCTTGGGATTATATTTGACTCAGATCTTTCCTTCATCCCCTTTATGTGACTACTATCTCGTTCATGTCAAAAACCTCTATAATTCGATCCTTTCTTACCTATGACTCTGCAAAAAGTGTTACCATTGCTCTCATTTATTCTCATTTGAACTACTGTGACTCTCCCCTATCCAATGTATCCTGAAGAGTGATGAGCGAATATACCATATATACTTGAGTATAAGCCAACCCGAGTATAAGCCGACCCTCCTAATTTTGCCACAAAAAACTGGGAAAACTTAATGACTCGAATATAAGCCTAGGGTGGGAAATGCAGCAGCTACCGGTAAATGTCAAAAGTAAAAATAGATACCAATAAAAGTAAAATTAATTGAGATATCAGTGGGTTGTGTTTTTGAATATCCATTTTGAATCAGGAGCCCCGTAAAATGCTCCATAAAGTTTATGATGGCCCCATAAGATGCTCCATAGATACATTTGCCCAATATAATGCTGCACAAATGTTGATTATGGCCCCATAAGATGCTCCATAAAAATATTTGCCCCAAATAATGCTGCACAAACCTTGATTATGGCCTCATAAGATGCTCCATACAGACACTTGCCCCATATACCGTAATGCTCCACAAACGTTAATTATGGCCCCATAAGATGCTCCATAAAGATATTTGCCCCATATAGTGCTGCACAAACCTTGATTATAGCCCCATAAGATGCTCCATACAGACACTTGCCCCATATACCGTAATGCTCCACAAACGTTAATTATGGCCCCATAAGTTGCTCCATACAGACACTTGCCCCATATAATGCTGCACAAATGTTATGCCCCATAGATGCTCCATACAGACACTTGCCCCATGTAGTGCTGCACAAACGTTATGGCCCCATAAGATGCCCCATACAGACACTTGCCCCATGTAGTGCTGCACAAACGTTATGGCCCCATAAGATGCCCATACAGACACCCCATTTGCTGTTGCTGCAATAAAAAAAAATCATACTCACCTTTCCATCACTCAGGTCCCGGCACTTTCAATATTCACCTGACTTCGGCGCCGCTCCATCTTCGGCGTCTTCTGCACTGACGTTCAAGCAGAGGGCGCGCACTAACCAAGTCACCGCGCCCTCTGACCTGAGCGTCACTGCAGAAGACGCTGAAGACGGAGTGGCACCCGGAACAAGGAGCAGGTGAATATAGCGCAGCGCTCCCCCTCCCCGTTATACTCACCTGCTCCTGGCGCTGTGCAGTCCCTGCTTCCCCGGCGCTGCTGCTTCTCCCTGTACTGAGCGGTTACCGCTCATTACAGTAATGAATATGAGGCTCCACTTCTATGGGAGGTGGAGCAGCATATTCATTACTGTAATGAGAGGTACCATGTGACCGCTCTGTACAGGAAGAAGCTGGGGAGCCGGGGAGCCAGGGACCTGCAGGGACCGCGCCAGGAGCAGGTGAGTATAATTAGACAGCCCCTGCTCCCCCGCCGACCCTTGGGTATGATGAGTATAAGCCGAGAGAGGGACTTTCAGCCCAAAAAAAATGGGCTGAAAATACTCGAGTATATACGGTACTCGTTGCTCGGGTTTTCTCGAGCACGCTCGGGTGACTTCCAAGTATTTGTTAGTGTTCGGAGATTAAGTTTTCATCGCAGCAGCTGAATGATTTACAGCTATTAGCCAGCTTGATTACATGTGGGGCAACCAGGCAACCCCCACATGTACTTAGCCTGGCTAATAGCTGTAGATCATTCAGCTGCCGCGATGAAAACTTAATCTCCGAACACTAACAAATACTCAGATGTCACCAGAGCATGCTCTGGAAAACCCAAGCAATGACTATATTCGCTTATCACTAATCCTGAATGAAGCAGCCAGGATCAAATTTCTGTCCAACCACTACACTGATGTGACCACTCTGTGCCAAGTTGAGGTAGTGAAACACGGCACTCATACAGTAAAAGATTGGAGGTGCTCAAGTATGGTATCCAGCCAAAAATTAGAAAAAAAACTTGGCAATCATATAGTAACGTAGCGTGAAGAAAGTTATTTATTGTGCATCCATAAGGCAAGTGGTTGAACGTTTTCGGTCCACATCCGGATCTTCATCAGAACAAATTACTGGTATAGTAAAGAATACGAATTTCCTGCCGCTTGATGATCCAACAGGGATTTCAAGATGCCTGGATGCCACAGTGGGTTCTATGTGTGTCAGCGCGCAGTGGTATCATCAAACAGAAGGATATTCGTATTCTCTACTATACCAGTAATTTGTTCTGATGAAGGACCAAAAACGTTCAACCACTTGCCTTATGGATGCACAATAAATAACTTTCTTCACGATAAGTTACCATCTGAGTGCCAAGTTTTTTTCTAATTTTCCACTCTGTACCAGTCATTGCACTGGTTTCCCATCCTACACAAAGTATAAGTTCTGAACCGCCCTACTTCTCCTCACTCATCTCAATTTACCTCTCTACTTCTGCTATCCGTGCTGTTATTAACCTTTGACTAACATGCCCTTTAATATGAACTCCCACACCAGTCTCCAGGACTTCTCTCATGCTGCACCAGTTCTCTGGAATGGACTACCCCAGACAATCCAGTTAATTCCTAGTATCCGGTTTTAATCATGCCCTAAAAACACATTTATTTGTACTGATTCATCACCCAACTCACTAAGCTTGCTATTCTCTGTCCTTCCTCCCTAAGTGTTCCTCAGAATCTGGGCCCTTTTATGTTTCGACGGCCTCCAAATGGATCATATCAGTTGTTTGAACAAAATAGGAATGGATCCTATATGTAAATAGTAATTTGCAACATGAACATATTTATTATTGTAATGTAGATTAGATAAAGACATTCAGAAATGGAGTGCATATGAAATATTGCTATTTGCTTTTTGCATAACGGATGTCTATTAGTAATTATAGTATTAAGTATATATTTTTAATTCTATGGTAAGTTTTTAAATGCTTTCCTTTCTTTTTTTAATTATATATTTACTTTGACTATTTGTTATGTAATTCTTGTACAGTTTGTCAAAATATATGATTTCTCCCCATGTGAGATTTTTTGGTGTTCAACAAAATATGAATTTCAAGTAAAACGTTTATTTTCTATAGATGACAATGGCTTCTCTCCATGTGAGATTTGTGATGTTCAAGAAGATGGAATTTGTGGGTAAAACATTTTCCATTCTGAACATGAAAAAGGCTTCTCCGCTGTGTGAATTATCTGATGAGTTACAACATCTGACTTTCGTGTAAAACATTTCCCACATTCTGAACATGAAAATGGCTTCTCCTCTGTGTGAGTTTTCTGGTGTCTAATACAATTTGATTGATCTGAAAAACATTTTCCACATTCTGAACATGAAAAAGGCTTCTCCCCTGTATGGGTTCTCCGATGTGAAATAAGCTGTGTTTTCCTTGCAAAACATTTCCCACAATGTAAACATGAATATGGCTTTTCCCCTGTGTGAGTTCTTCCATGTTCAATAAGATGCGTTTTACATGAAAAACATTTCCCACAATCTGAGCAGGAAAAGGGCTTCTCCCCTGTGTGAATTCTCAGATGAGTTGCAAGATCTGACTTCTGTGTAAAACATTTCCCACAGTCTGAACATGAAAATGGCTTCTCCCCTGTGTGCGTTCTCTGATGATCAAGAAGATGTGTTTTATGTGCAAAACATTTCCCACATTCTGAGCAGGAAAAAGGTTTCTCCCCTGTATGCATTTTTTGGTGCCTAACAAGATCTGATTTACCTACAAAACATTTTCCACATTCTGAACATGGAAAAGGCTTATCCCCTGTATGTATTTTTTGGTGCCTAACAAGATATGATTTACTTGCAAAACATTTCCCACATTGTGAACATGAATATGGCTTTTCCCCTGTGTGACTTTTCTGATGTATAGCAAAATTGAATTTGTCTACCAAATATTTCCCACATACTGAACATAAATATGGTGTCTTCCCTGTGTGACTTCTTTGGTGTCTAAGAAAATGTGATTTATCTGCAATACATTTCCCACATTCTGAACATGTGTATGGCTTCTCTCCTGTGTGAATTCTATGATGTACGACAAGTTGCGATTTCTTTGTAAAACATTTCCCACATTCTGTACATGAATATAGCTTCTCTTTTGCGTAAACACGTTCATGTACAACAAGCCCTGATTTATGGTTACATATTTTGCCACACTCTGAAGAAAATAGTTTCGTGTCAATTTTTTGATGTGCAACAAAAGACATTTTAAGGGAAAAACTTTTTTTAAACTCTACACTTGAAAATGGCTTCTTTGCTGTAAGAAAAGTTTGATTTTTCATCCTTTGTCTGGAAGCTTCATTTTCTTTAATAGTCTGAAATGAATCAGAAGATGTGACCTGTTTAAAAAGATCAAATGATAGATCTCTGCTATGAAGTGATGACGGTATATCTGGAATAATGGCATACACTTCAGTTATATTTTGTGTGATATCAAGGTCTTCTGATTTACAAACTGAATATGTCAGTTGTCCCTCTGATCTTCTGGTACAGTCATCTGCCAAGAAAAAAGATTACTTTTAATAAAATATAATTTAAAATGTATTTTCATAACATTTCTAAAAAATATCCAAAGAAATTGCAAGTTATGTATCAAAATTCAATTACAAAAGCAGTTCATAAAACAGACAAAAGCAGTTAAAAAGCTAACAGTCCAAGCAGGAATCAATAGAGAATGGTGTTCGACCCTCTTTGTTTGTTCTGCTTCCTAGACACTGGAATAATAAGCCAAAAAAACTGTTACATACATCAAAATATCAGCAAAAAATTCTACTCTGTCCCTAGAAATCAAAACCTAACTTTTGTCTGACATTTGTAAATGGAAAAAAAAGAGGGTTACCACAATACTAGTACAAATAGTCGGCACTCCGTCTAATCGCGGTAGATGTGGGAAAATAGCAGCAAACGGATGAAAACTCTTGCACTCACATGTTGGTTATTGCTTCATTTAATAGAGATCCACACAAAACGTTTCATCTCATCCCACACATTTGACAAAAGCGTGGGATGGACTGAAATGTTTTGTGTGGATTTCAATTAAATGAAGCAATAACTAACACGCGAGTGCTGGGGCTTTCTTCCATTTGTTTTTCACAATACTAGCTGAAAGCTTCTAAAAAGCAGTATAGTTTCCATAAACCAATTCAGCAAAATCTGTACTCCCAAAGCTAAATGTGTCCCTTATTTCTGGGCCTTGTTTTATTATTGTTATTTATTTTTAGCGCACCATTGATTCCATGGTGCTGTACATGAGAAGGGGTTACATACAAAATACAAATATAAATTACAGTGAACAAACTAACAATGACAGACTGTGTGGGCTTACAGTCTACAGGATAATGGGGAAAGACAGTAGGTTGGGGGGGTTTGCGGCAGCATCGGTGGTGGTGAGGTGGCAGGGGAGGTCAGTGCAGGCTGTTGGCTGTCTTCTAGAGATGGGTCTTCAAGTTCCATCTGACAGTTCCAAATGTGAAGGATAATTGGACATGTTGGGGCACAAAACTCCAGACGATGGGGAATAGTTTGGAAAAGTGTTGTGGGCTATTGTGTGAAGTGAGTATAAGTGTGGAGGTCTTTAGAAGACCGGAGGATACATATTGGAAAATATCAGGAGATTAGTTCGGAGATATACAGAGAATACAGATTATGGACGGCTTTGCTATTATCTTGGGGAATAGGGAGCCAATGAAGGTATTTGCAGAGGGGAGAAGCAGAGGAGTAGTGAGGAGAAAAGGAGAGGTGTGAGAGCGTTTGCTGGGAGGCTACAGAGGATAATATTGCAGTAGCTGAGGCGGGAGATGATGAGGGCATGAACTAACCTTTAAGTAGATTTAGAGTTGAGGAAAGGATGGATTCTGGAAATATTTTTGTGTTGGCGGTGACAGGAAGTGGTGAGAGCTTGAAGGTGCAGTATAAAGGACAGTGCACAGTTGATGGTTACTCCAAGGCAATGGAATTCTGGTACAGGGGAAAAGCGTGATGTCATTTATTGTGATGCATAGATCAGGTAGGGAAGTTAAATGAGGTAGAGGAAGGATGAGGAGTTCAGTTTTGTCTACATTGAGCCTTATGGGGCGAAATGGGAAGGAGGATATGGCTGACAGACAAGCTGGAATTCTGGACAGCAGAGAGGTGACAAATGGGTCAGATAGGTGGACCTGAGTATCCTGAGCGTATAGGTGGCACTGGAAGCCATGGGACTTTATGAGTTGTCCCAGGCCAAAGGTATAGATTGAGAAGAGTACGGGGTCCCAGGACAGAGCCTTAAGTGACACCAACAGAGAGCTTGGGATGAGGATAGTGTGGGAGTAGGAGACACTAAATGTGCGATTGGAAAGGTATGAGAAGATCCAGGAGAGGGCAAGGGCTTTGATTCCAAGGGAAGAGTGGTTAGTAATTTTGGTCAGTGCAGTTCCGGAGGAATAGCGGGGACGGAAGCCAGACTATAGGTTGTCAAACAGTGAGTTAGATGAGGGATGGGAGGAAAATTCAGCATGGACATGCTGTACGAGGAGTTTGGAGGTAAACAGGAGCAGCAACATGGGGTAATAATTGGACGTAGATGTCGGTTCAAAGGATGACTTCTTCAGAAGAGGTGTGATTGTTGCATGGTTGAAAGCAGAATGAAATGTACCAGAGGATAGAGATAGGATGAAGAAATGGGTTAGGAGCGGAGTGGTGAGGTTGGCGAGAAGGTGGGATGGGATTGAGTGCACAAGTGGTGCCGCATGTTTTGGAGAGGAGATGAGTAAGGTCTCCTTCTGTGATGGTGGGAAGGTTATGAGGGATGGTCAGTGGCCTGTTATACACAAGAGTTGTGGTGGATGGGCAGTAAAGATTTGCTTTGTTTGGTTAATCTTATTTTTGAAATGTGCGGCAAAGTCTTCTGCCGAGATGAGGGTGTCGGAGGTGGCAGTAGACTGAGTTAAAGTTGTTGAATAGCTGTTTGAAGGTTGTGGGATAAAGAAGATACAGGGGTGGTAATGTAGCCTTGTTTAGAAAATGCGAGGGGTGACTTGAATGTGAAAGTTGCTTGTTTGAATGGAATGAAATCTTCCTGCGAGTGCGTTCTCTTCCAGCACCGCTCTGCAACCCTGGACACTTGCCAAAGCTTTTTTGTGAGGTTGTTGTGTCAGGGCTGTCTTTTGCTTCATTGGACTCTGCCATGCACGAGATGGATGACCGAGTCGATAACTGATGCGAGTGTCGCGTTGTAGAAAATGATGGCACTGTGTGTGATAGTGAAGATATGGAGGATAGAATGTAGTGTGCAGAAATACTGTTAGCTTCCACATGTTTCGCATTGCTGTAACGGGAAAAACTTACTTAAAAATTTATGGTGTGAGTGTGTAATGGCGCACGGAGTGGTAGTAGGGGGCGATGCAGTCGTCTGTTGCACCCTGGCACGTTACATAAAAATGGAGGCCCTGGCTGGGTGTGTGGACTTGTGCTGTGAGGGTGCTATGCCCAAGTAGGCCACATGTAACTGATGTTGGTGGCTTGCCAGGACCAGATGTTACACAGTTCAATGAGGGAGACCACCATTCAAGAATAAACTTTTTTTCTGAATTTGAAAGGGAATATATGCAAGGGATAGTGGGTACAAAGTCTTTGAGTTGTAAACGTTTCCTTTACATCTCAAAGCATTTTCCACAGTTTTCTTCCTTCATTCTCTCTAGTGTTCTCTATGTCCACTGTTTCTCACTACTTCACCACAACCCAGCTTGAACGCTACAGTCCTGCTAAGCACGATTCGTCTACTCGTCCTGCACTTCCACCTTCTTCTTCCCCCTTTAGCGTACCAGTATTGCTGGTAATGCTGACGATCTGGAACTCCAGCTTGGGACACTTTTCCCGTCCCATGAATGCAGTCCTGCTTAGGTCTGTTACCTTCAAGCATTACAGTCTCGGGGTCTTGTGGCTAGGTGTCCTCTCTCAGGACCCGTTTCCGGAAAGTCACTCTGTCCCGCAGTCACTATTGCTCCGAGTATCTCTATCCTTTTTCCTTGGTCTCTCACTTAGGGTCACCACAGAATGTGGCACTGCTCACCACGGACCTTTAGGTCCACTTACTATGCACTCCAAGCTCTGACAGGAAACTGTCACTTAAAGAAGTTGCCCACTTCTTGTACAACTTATTCTCATACCCCTTGCTTGGCCCCGATAAAATAATAAAGCTAATATTCACCTTCCATGCTGGCGCTGTCCCCGTGGTGTTGGCTCTCCGTCTCCTGGGGCTGTTGTGACATGTGACGCAGGCGCCAAATCAACGCTAGCATCTCTGTCCCCGCCTCCTATCAAATTGAGCAGGAAGAAAAAGTCTGAGATTGGCTGCAGCCCAGACTTCCTCTTCATGTTGGATTGATGCAAAGGTAGGGACATGGACGCCAGCACTAATTGGGTGCCAGCATCACATCAACCGCACAAGAGCCCAGGGAATGCAAATGCCGACACTGCGGGAACGGCGCTGACACGGGAGGTGAGTATAGGCTTTATTATTTTATAGACTCCAAACATTTTGATCAAGAAGGGGTTTTATTGGTAGTGGACAACCTCTTTATCCTGCAACTCAGCTCCTCCTACTCTGGGCTAGTCCCAAATATTAACCAACTATCCCAATTGTCAAACTACACACTTTTAAATCAATACTACTAACACATGTCACAATCTACATTATAAAGAAAAAAAAATGGGATAAAAAGGTGGATTAACTCCACGCTGCTTGAAAAATAGAAGTCCAAATGGATATTCAGATGAAAAGTGGCTTTATTTATTTGAATACTCTGGCTGGTCACGAAGAAAACCAGTGGATCTGCAGCAGCTAATATTCTATGAGCATGTGTTTGGGCTCTATCTGAGTAAAATCTGAATAGAGGTATCTCTTAATACCCAGATAAGACCCTATTGCGCTTTTACTTTCCTTCCAGCTTTTTATTGACAATCCACATAATATCGAAGATATCACATAACATTAACGCTTGTTTCTTCTACAAGCAAACATGGGTAGTGTGTTAAATTCCTTACATATGTGTCTAGAAGCACAGGCACTATTTATTGGGCACTAAAATGGTATGCCTGAAATTTTCACTTTGCAAAATCCACTGTGTGCTAATTTCCAAAGAGTTCCTGTGGAGTCAAAATAGTCACTAGTCTTATAGGTGAATTCACTGAGGGAAATGGAGTGATTTTGTTGGGTTTTATTCTGTTCTGGTTCCCTGCCATTCCGGCACCTTAGGGTTATGAAAATGGTGCTCGCAAATTATTACAGCAAAATCTGTGTTCCAATAGTCAAACATTGCTTGCAGTGCCTTGGAGTCAGAGTCCATTTGGGTGGAGTCGGTGTCGGTATAAAATAGACCGACTCCTAAAATATATGATACATTGGGTACAGAAGTACAATGCAGCATGTGATGTAAATTTTTTCATAAGAACTTGGGAAAGTTATGAAATGTCCTATAAATGTCTGTTTTGTTCCTAGGCTAAGGATCTTTGCTTTTAGTTGAGAGGAATCTGTGCTGCACTTTACATACATGCTCATGCTCAGTAGTGAGGTGGAGTCAGGGAAATTGAGGAGTCAGAGGTTTAGCTTACCTACTTGACAGCCCTGGGTGTTTGTTATGTCCCCAACTTGGGAATCACACAGTATTGTATGGTCATTGTTTTTTTGCTGTTACACTGTTATGGAATTAGTTTTGCTTTTAGAAGTTTCTCCTGTCTCTCTCCCTGTAGCCCATATCTGATGCAAGTAACCCCTCTGTTCTTCCCCAGTTAGTGTGTCAGCAATCTTCATAATTCATATATAACAGTTTGGGATTAGTTTTACTCTCCTTAGCAATGTGCTTCTCTGTTTCCTTTTTGGCAGCTTTAATTAGTTTTTTAGATATTTTTCTCCCTATAGTCTTTTACGGCTTCAACTGTGCCATCCTGCTTTAGTAGTTTAAATGCTTTCTTTTTACTGTTAATTGCCCCTCTTACTTCTTTTTTTTTTAGCCACACTGGGTTTTTCCTATTTCTTGTTCTTTTATTCCCACAAGGTATAAACCACTTACAGTTACAGTGATTTGCAAATAATATGTATATTTACCATAGCTTTACTGTTACAGAGTTGTTGCCCTTAAATAATTATATAAGAACCTGATGGTTACAAGATCAGGATGAGGTCGGATGAGAGGATATCCTACATGTTATGGAGAATTCCTTACTGAACATCTCGTTTTGAAATAAATGAAGTATTCATGTCACGATGGAACTGCTTATCTTGTTCGCGAGTTTGGACTTCTCGTTATGTGAATTTTTGGATAATTGATTACTATCATATTTTTAATATTGACTGTATAATTACACGTATATTGAATGTGATGTAGCACTGTATTTTGTTCCGATGTTTTTCATAATAACGAAGAAATTATAACAAGTCCGGTACAGATAAGGCTTTCTCTCCACTACGATTCTAAAGATTTCAAATATGCATCTATATATATTCCCCTGTAGAAAATCACCTTAGGGACTCTGTTATTTTCAGATATGTTCTATGCAATTATGGGTCCTGGAGCTCACTTTGCCGTGCATGTATATGTTTACATCCACACACTGGGGCTAGACGGCTGGAGCGCACACCGGGCATGCGCTGCCTTGCGGTGAGGTGGGCGGAAGCTCTTTACGGCGTTGCATTGGCCTGGTTACAGGTCCGGTCACATGACCAGGTGACGTGCCCCTTGAGCGCCGCCCCCCCCACCCCGCAATGCAACATGGAGGATGTGCGCCACTTACAGCTGACATAGAGGTACATAATTACTATTTAGTATAAATAGCAGGGTAGACACGACACTCACTAACCTCCTGACGAAACTGCGGGGGCAGTGAAACACACGTCGGGGTGCGCTATGAGACCACCATCCAGACTAATGATTGCAGGTATTCTTTGAGCATTTATGATTCATTTTGGGATATGGGATGACTGTTTGGCAGGTATTATACCTATGTGTCACTGATATATTTGTACCATTATGCTAAGGGCTAGTGCTTCATAATATACTAAGCACTACTAGGGATATCGTTTTTGTTCATATATGAGATCATTATTGGGATGTCATTTTACCTTTCAGTAGTATGTGCCAGTAATAGAGTTGTATCTCATGACTTATGTCGTAGATGCAGTTACAGTTAGGGCCAGAAATATTTGGACAGTGACACAAGTTTTGTTATTTTAGCTGTTTACAAAAACATGTTCAGAAATACAATTATATATATAATATGGGCTGAAAGTGCACACTCCCAGCTGCAATATGATAGTTTCCACATCCAAATTGGAGAAAGGGTTTAGGAATCATAGCTCTGTAATGCATAGCGTCCTCTTTTTCAAGGGACCAAAAGTAATTGGACAATGGACTCTAAGGGCTGCAATTAACTCTGAAGGCGTCTCCCTCGTTAACCTGTAATCAATGAAGTAGTTAAAAGGTCAGGGGTGGATTCCAGGTGTGTGGTTTTGCATTTGGAAGCTGTTGCTGTGAGCAGACAACATGCGGTCAAAGGAACTCTCAATTGAGGTGAAGCAGAACATCCTGAGGCTGAAAAAAAAGAAAAAATCCATCAGAGAGATAGCAGACATGCTTGGAGTAGCAAAATCAACAGTTGGGTACATTCTGAGAAAAAAGGAATTGACTGGTGAGCTTGGGAACTCAAAAAGGCCTGGGCGTCCACGGATGACAACAGTGGTGGATGATCGCCGCATACTTAATTTGGTGAAGAAGAACCCGTTCACAACATCAACTGAAGTCCAGAACACTCTCAGTGAAGTAGGTGTATCTGTCTCTAAGTCAACAGTAAAGAGAAGACTCAATGACAGTAAATACAAAGGGTTCACATCTAGATGCAAACCATTCATCAATACCAAAAATAGACAGGCCAGAGTTAAATTTGCAGAAAAACACCTCAAGAAGCCAGCTCAGTTCTGGAAAAGTATTCTATGGACAGATGAGACAAAGATCAACCTGTACCAGAATGATGGGAAGAAAAAAGTTTGGAGAAGAAAGGGAACGGCACATGATCCAAGGCACACCACATCCTCTGTAAAACATGGTGGAGGCAACGTGATGGCATGGGCATGCATGGCTTTCAATGGCACTGGGTCACTTGTGTTTATTGATGACATAAGAGCAGACAAGAGTAGCCGGATGAATTCTGAAGTGTACCGGGATATACTTTCAGCCCAGATTCAGCCAAATGCTGCAAAGTTGATTGGACGGCGCTTCATAGTACAGATGGACAATGACCCCAAGCATAAAGCCAAAGCTACCCAGGAGTTCATGAGTGCCAAAAAGTGGAACATTCTGCAATGGCCAAGTCAATCTCCAGATCTAAACCCAATTGAGCATGCATTTCACTTGCTCAAATCCAGACTTAAGACGGAAAGACCCACAAACAAGCAAGACCTGAAGGCTGCGGCTGTAAAGGCCTGGCAAAGCATTAAGAAGGAGGAAACCCAGCGTTTGGTGATGTCCATGGGTTCCAGACTTAAGGCAGTGATTGCCTCCAAAGGATTTGCAACAAAATATTGAAAATAAAAATATTTTGTTTGGGTTATGTTTATTTGTCCAATTACTTTTGACCTCCTAAAATGTGGAGTGTTTGTAAAGAAATGTGTACAATTCCTACATTTTCTATCAGATATTTTTGTTCAACCCTTCAAATTAAACGTTACAATCTGCACTTGAATTCTGTTGTAGAGGTTTCATTTCAAATCCAATGTGGTGGCATGCAGAGCCCAACTCGCGAAAATAGTGTCACTGTCCAAATATTTCTGGCCCTAACTGTATATATGTTATGACGCAATCAGTATACATCAGCGCTATTATTTAGATTTATCTATCAGACTGGTGTGGTACTCCATTGATAGCTAATTATACCTGGATGGTTGTGGTCCCATCGGTTGTTTCTGACACACAGCCAGCTTTCCCCTCTATGTAGGGTCATGTTGTAATCTTTGTAAATATATTTTCTTCTATGGTATAATTATTGATATTTGAGATTCTAATAAATTTGTACCTTTTTAAACATATTTGTACCTTCATTGCTCTCTATGGGTTATATAAACCGCTTACAGTGCCTATTTAGGATGTTCTTAAACATTTCCCATTTAATATCTGTATTCTTATTTCTGAGGACATTGTCCCAGTCAACCAGATTAAGGGCATCTCTTAGCTGCACAAACTTTGCCTTCCTAAAGTTCAGTGTTTTTCTGACTGCCTGACAAGTCCCCCTAGCGAAAGGGGGTCGCAATTTCCTAGATGCCTGACGACCTGCAGATTTGTTATTCTGTCAGGTCTATTATATAGTATTAGGTCTAAAAGTGCTGCTCCTCTGGTTGGATTCTGGACCAATTGTGAAAGATAATTTTTCTTGGTTATGAGCAGAAACCTGTTGTCTTTAGGGGTTTAGCAAGTCTGTTTCCCAGTTAATATCCGGGTATTTAGAGTCCCCCATAACAAGGACTTCATTATGGGTTGCAGCTTCATCTATCTTCCTTAGCAGTAGACTTTCCATGATTTCTGTTATATTTGGGGGTTTGTAACAGACCCCAATGAGAATTTTGTTACTAATTTTCCCTCCATGTATTTCGACCCATATGGACTCGACATCCTCACTCCCTTCGCTAATATCCTCCCTTAAAGTGGACTTTAGACAAGACTTTACATAAAGACAAACCCCTCCTCCTCTCCGATATTTATGATCCTTTCTAAACAGACTGTACCCCTGTAAGTTAACTGCCCAGGCATAGCTTTCATCTAACCATGTCTCGGTTATTCCCACTATGTCATAGTTACTTGTAGATATTTCTGCTTCTAGTTCTTCCATCTTGTTTGTCAGGCTTCTGACGTTTGCAAGCATGCAGTTTAGAGGATTTTGTTTTGTTCCAATCTCCTCCCTGTGTATTGTTTTAAAAAATTTTCTTACCTCCCTTCTGAGTATGTTGTCTTGGGTCTTCTTTGCCATCCACATATCCTTCAATCAGTATATTTTCTGGCTTCATGTTCGCATCCAACAATTTTCTTCTCATCCCTTCTTCTTATAGTGTAACGCCCTCCTGATGAGTGTAGCGAGTCTTCTGGCTAATGTGTGTTTCCCAGTTTTTTGAGGTGTAGTCTGTCTCTGTCGAGTAGTCCGTTGTACAAGTAATTCACACCATGGTAAAGGAATGCGACTCCATGTTGTCTGCACCATTGTCTTAGTGAGTTTTTCGCATCAAGGATCCTGCTCCATCTCCTGGTACCATGCCTGTCTACTGGATTCTGGAAGGACAGAAGAAAAAACTAACTGTGCATCCAGTTCCTTTACTTTCTTCCCCAACTCTTCAAAGTCCTTGCAGATTGTGGGTAGGTCCTTTCTTGCTGTGTCATTGGTGCCAACATGTATCAGAAGTAACGGGTGGACATCCTTAGAACTGATGAGCTTTGGTATTCTATTGGTCACATCCTTGATCTTCGCACCTGGGAGGCAGCATACTTCTCTTGCGGTTATATCTGGTCTGCAGATGGCTGCTTCTGTGCCTCTCAGTAGTGAGTCTCCCACCACTGCCACTCTTCTTCACTTCTTGGCTGTACTTTATAGTGTCACTTCTGGGTGTTGCTGTGTGCCCTTTTCTTCTTTGCTTCATAGTAGTGCCTCATCCTTAGGTGTGACATCTTCGCCCTCTACAAGGACTTGGTATCAGTTTCTCAGTTGTGTGGTTGCGAATATTTATCGTAATTAAAAATTAACTTTTAATAACTATCTCTCTTAGCTTCTATATATACAGTATATCAGTGTTGAGAAGAAGCTGCATAGCGGTTTCCGAAACACATATTTAACATGACATTTAATCATCAAGGCCTGATAAGTTTTCTTTTCAGTTATTGTGATACAAAATTTAAAGGGTTAACAATCTTCCTGAATGTGCTTTTTTAAACTATAAGGAGTACAATTTTCTAAAACATAGGAACCTCAAAAGTCACTTGAAAAGTCATTTGGTCCCACACAAAAATAGGTTAGGGAGAATTATTATTTTCTGTAAGCATGTCCTGACACTTTGACCGACAAGCATTTCTGCAGTGAGCAGGCTGTCAAGCAAAGTGTCGTTGCTTAAAGTCGCCGATTACAATGTTTAGAGCAATGACTGAAGACAATCTGGCACACCTCTGACTGAAAGCCAGAAGCTCCCGGGAGGGATAATGTCGAAAGCACTGACTGCAGACGATCTGGCATCCCTCTATGACTAAAAGCTAGAAACTAATTTCCTCCCAGCAGTGGGGTTTTCAATGCATCGGCAGATCAGCTTTAGAATGTTCTTAACCTGCAGATTAACCCCATATCTACAGGTTAATAACGTTTTGGGGACATGACAGGTTCAATTACTGTCCTCTTTCTTTTTTTTATTCTAAATACATTTTAGAAGACATTGAAAAAAATTACATGGGTGGGCTGCCTGGCCTCCATGTATTCGCTTTGGAATAATACTAATCTCTCTCATTTGTTACAGTTACCCTATGAAGATATTTGGAATTAAAAGGGAAAAATATGACAACAGTATTCACTTTCTTGTGTCTACTGTTTATATTTGAGTACACAGAAAAAAAGCAAAGATTGAATAAAAGAAATTCAGATTTGGTGCTTAGAAAACATGGAATGGTGATTCGACATAAAACCCTGACCCATCAAAATTAGATTTTTCTTCATATGATTTTCAAAATTGTCAGCACATTCCACGTATGCTCTCATTTGGCTTTGCAGTTTAAAGATCTGGGCAGCTAAGGATTTAATTCCGAGGGTTAGGGCGAATCCTTCGGTGTGTTTGCTCTGGCCAAAACCAATCTCACTCCAACAAAAAATCTTACAATGCCGTCAAGGGGGTGATAACACCAGGAGGGTTGTGGACTTGGTAGATATCTCGAACCGAAAGAAATTGCAAACATTAGTATTGAGCCTGGACGCCGAGAAGGCTTTCGATCGCCTCTCCTGGCCATTCCTTTTTAGTACGATGCGGGTCTTTGGCATCTCGGGCGGATTTTTGTCTGCGCTGAGATCCCTATATAACCACCCTACAGCAGCCATAAAACTCACTCTCTGTACATCCAAACCATTCACTATATCGAATGGCACCAGGCAGGGGTGCCCTTTGTCGCCTCTCCTGTTTGCCCTCTGCATAGAGCCCCTGGCAGCGTCCATACGACGGGACCCCAATATCACTGGGGTGATGGTTGGGAGTAAATCTTTTAAGATCGCACTATTTGCTGATGATGTTCTTTTGACGCTCACTAATCTCCACGTGTCTCTTCCGAACCTCATGAGGGCTGAGGAGATATGGGGACTTATCTGGGTATAAAATCAATTCCAGCAAAACGGAGGCTATGCCGCTGAACATCCCCCCTGAGGTATGGGACCATCTACGCCTGAATTTTAAATTCAGGTGGAAACAGGATGCTGTGAAATATCTGGGGGTGAATATTACGTCCTCATATGAGACCCTCTACAAACTAAATTTCCCCTCCCTCTTTAAAGAACCAAAGCCCGCCTGACTAAATGGCAATCACTCCCTCTCTCGTGGATGGGTCGGATAGCGGCGGTAAAAATTAGCCTTTTACCCAGACTGATCTACGCCTTTGAGACCATCCCAGTTGGAGTTCCGGTCTCGGAATTGAAGGCCCTTCAGGCGGCTATTATTAGGTTCATATGGCAACAAAAGCGCCATAGAGTGGCTAAGGAGGTTCTCACAGCTCATAAGACCAGGGGAGGGCTTTCTGTGCCAAATATTCTTAAATACTACTGGGCTACACACCTGAGGAGAATCCCCTGCTGGACGTCCCTATGGGCCTACAGCAAGTGGAATGAAATAGAGAAATTATGGCTTGCCCCAATACACCCCAACTCTCTTTTATGGTCGCCAGCACAATGTAAGTCCTTTCCGCCCCTTTTAGGCCCCATGCAGTTCACCCGTGACATTTGGAACACCTGCACACGGAGATTCGCCCTCATGTCACCTTGCTCCCCCCTGGTGTCCTTCATCTATCATCCACAGCTCCCAAGCAGTTTAGAGTCTCCTATGGTTCACCCTTGGCTTAAAGCGGGCCTATTTAGATTTGCGGACATTATAGACGGGGAGACCATGGAGATTCACTCCTTTGATTATCTTAAGCAACATTTCTCGATTTCCAACAGGGAATTCTTTTAATACCTACAAATCAGAGATTTTGCTAACTCCCTATATGGTAAAGCGGGTGCTTCGATCCCCACGGAATTCGAGAAAATTTGCAGGAGGGGCGTGAACACCAGGGGTCTGATCTCAGAAATTTATAACCTTTTATCGGATCCATGGGATGGGTCTGGTGAATCTTTTCTATACATGCGCAAGTGGGAGGCTGCCCTGGAGCGGCGTATTTCTCCCCGAGAGTGGTCTGTCATTTGGAGGAATGCCGCAAAATCATCAGTTTGTACTCACTATAGAGAAAATATCTATAAGATACTAATGCACTGGTATCACACTCCAGAGTTTCTGCATGGACTTGAATCCCTCTGTCCCTCCCTCCTGTTGGAGATGTGGAGGAAGCACTGGGTCCCTCATGCACATATTCTGGTCGTGCCCAAAAATTGTGCCTTTTTGGGGTCAAGCTAAGTCCCTCATTGACAAGGTATTGCATACAGATATAGAACTAAACCCACTGGTGCTTCTCCTGGGTCACGGGGCGCCGGGTATGGGCAAACTCTCCAATAGATTATTGCAACATATCCTTACAGCGGCCAGATGCCTGATTGCGCGTCTTTGGAGGCAGCCAAGTCCCCCTTCACTTCAGATCCTCATTAGACGGATCATGGATGTCAGAAGGATGGAACACCTTACAGCCTTACTAAATGACTCGGTGGTGCGCTTCCAGGCAATATGGTCCCCGTGGGATTATTATGCAGCGGGATCCGACCTGTAGTGCGGTTGAGTTCGGATTTGATTAGTCGATTTAACTGAGGTTTTTTGTGTTTTTTTTCCCCTTCCCCTCCTTCTACCCCTTACTGTCTTGTCTTGTCTTTGTCATTTACGTCTTTGTAAAATTAATAATAATAATAATAATTTTTATTTATATAGCGCCAACATATTCCGCAGCGCTTTACAAATTATAGAGGGGACTTGTACAGACAATAGACATTACAGCATAACAGAAATACAGTTCAAAACAGATACCAGGAGGAGTGAGGGCCCTGCTCGCAAGCTTACAAACTATGGGGAAAAGGGGAGACACGAGAGGTGGATGGTAACAATTGCTTTAGTTATTCGGACCAGCCATAGTGTAAGGCTCAGGTGTTCATGTAAAGCTGCATGAACCAGTTACCTGCCTAAGTATGTAGCAGTACAGACACAGAGGGCTAATACTGCATAAAGTGTATGAGAACATGATGCGAGGAACCTTTTTTTTTTTTTTTTTTTTATTATAAATAGGCCAATTAAGGTAATTTATAGCCTTACATCGTTTATATCGTTTATTATTCATGCACACTATACAGAAACTAAATACTTGTACGACGCTGTTTTGTTATACAATGTTTAATAAAATAAAAAATGTTATGGTTAAAAAAAAAAAAAAAAAAAAAAAACTTACAATGACCAAAGTAATGAGGAAAGTTTTAGCTGGAGGAGCATGCACTGGTTTAGCAGGAGAGTGGTGACCACTTGATTATGATATGACCGGACTACACCACCAATAAAGCAGCCACAGTCGGTGACTGAGAATAATCTGTGACTTCTCTGCATTTAGTGGTTACTCACCTGGGTAGTCATATGTAGGAATCTCCTCTTTCCACCACTCATCACCAATCACATGTGTCTCTATAGTATTAATATGGGTCAGATCTTCTCCCTGAAACAAATATTGTAAAAGTCACAGACAAACCGAGATGTCACATCTAAGTCACATCTATCAGCTCTAATCCTGCCATCTCCACCGTTCTTATTATACAAGTATAAAACATATAATACTGGTGGATAAAACAAGACTGAGCACAAGACCTTCACAGCCGTCTACATATCATAGGGAAGATCTCATGACACCTTCTCTCCATCTACCTGATGATCCTGAGGAACATTGGGATCTTCTTGTTTACAGTCCTGTGGAAGAAGAAGATGGGGACATCTCTCTGGTGTTGTCCTCTCACTGGATAGATCTGGGGGAAACACATAAAGGGACTGAATTCATTCTTTACATACAGATAATTATAGGCCATGCATATTTAGCCCTATTACCTTGTAATGTGAGGGGCCAGGGAACCTCCTTAATGACGTCATTATACAGATCTTTGTGTCTTTCTAAATACTCCCACTCCTCCATGGAGAAATAGACAGCGACATCCTGACATCTTATAGGAACCTGACATACACAATGATACCGTTATTCCCTCGATCCCCTCATAGCATTACTGTATAAGGTCCCAGCATTCCCAGCAGTGTCACCTCTCCAGTCAGCAGCTCAATTATCTTGTAGGTGAGTTCTAGGATCTTCTGGTCTTTGAAGTCCTCATGTATCATGGGGTGAGGTGGAGGCATGGTGATTGGGCTCAGGGGTCTTCTCCCTTCCTCAGACACAGGGGCCTGACAGCTCTCACTATAGGTCTTCACTACTGTGTAATCCTGGTTATGGAGAGACACAATAATAAATCTCACTACATATATTTCCAGAGTCCTCATCTCTCCAGTTCTGTCCATCTGTTATTCCCATAGATAAGAATGATGTAATGTGACATCATCAGAATCCCTCACCTCTCCAGTAAGTCGGAAGAGGATCTCTAGGGTGAGGTGTAATAGTCTCTCTGCCATCTTGTCCCTGTTCCTATCCATCCTGGACTGGTCAATGCTGAAAATTCTCTTATACGAAAGATCTCCACTCAGAGGATGCACTATAGTAGGGACCTGAATGGGAAGAAGAAGTGTTGATGGCTCTGGCAGTTTGCACACCTTTATGTAATATTTTATGATGCTGATTGAAGAGATTCAAAAGCTGGATTTTAATATGCTGCGATCGATAGCAACGTCACATTGAGGAGGTTAAAAATATATATGCATATTTGGTAACTGAGCAATTGTACATGTAAAATACAACAATAACAACGTAATAGCTGTCCTTTTTTTCCATTTTCCAAACATTTGTTAACAAAAGTCAATCAGTTAGCTATACGAAGCCCAAAAGAGTGGCAAAATGCAACTCGTGCTCCTCAACTCCTCCTTGGTCAGGTCTCATTTGGAATACTATGTCCAGTTCTGGGCACCATAATTTAAAAAAGACACTGAAACACTGGACCACGCTCAGAGAAGAGCTACCAGGATGTAAAAAAGGACTGCAAAGTATGCCATACAAGAAACTGTTCAAGGATCTGGGAATATTTAGCTTGCAAAAAAGAAGGCTAAGAGGAGACTTAATAGCTGTCTACAAATATTTGAAGGGATGTCACAGTGTAGATCGACCTTGCTTATCTCATTTGCACATGGAAACACGGGACGCAATAAAAGGAAACTGAAAGTGAGAAGATACAGATTAGATATTAGAAAAAACTTTTTGACAGTGAGGGTGATCAATGAGTGGAACAGGCTGCTACGAGAGGTGGCGAGTCCTCCTTCAATGGAAGTCTTCAAACAGAGGCTGGACAGACAACAGTCTGAGAAGGTTTAATGAATCCTGCATTGAGCAGGGGGTTGGACACCGTGAACCTTGGGGTCCCTTCCAACTCTATCATTCATGCTGTCAGAGTTGGAACAAGGTATTACGATCCCCCAGGCAGGTAAGGAAAATGGAGACCCCCGTCAATCTCCAACAACCAACTGTAAAGTGGGCTCACACTCTGGTTGTAGGCCATTTATTTATTTGAATATTTTGTTAGATCATTTTAAATAACAAATTATATAAACACCACACACGTCCACCAAGCGGCACCTCCCACCAATGAATCACGGCATCATCAGTGACAGACCTTGTCAATAATGTTTCCTTGCATAGCTTCCCATCCTATTGTTTCCTCTCTAAAAAAACGACCGTTCAGTAACATAACTTTAGGGCCCCCCCAGATAATTTTCTCAATTCTGAGGATTACTCAATAAGTGACTTGGAAACAGGTAGAGTTAAAAAAAAAACAAGGAGTTTAAAAAAGGAGTTCAAGGCCTGTAAATATTTTATTTTATCTTAACATTTTATAATTTTTTACTGTTTGTTTGGATATTGGATAGCCAGATTTGAGGTTTCCTTCAGAGCAGAGTCTGCCATATACAGCTCTGGCAAAAATTAAGAGATCGCTGCACAGTTTTATAAAAATCAGCTTCTCTACATGTCTGACAGCCATTCCATTCCAGTGTCCACATGGACTTTTCCTCTCTGAACCCTGTTCACACAGGTAATATACAGATGATCAGGTTTTTAAATACATCAGATAGGGATTGCATACATCAGTTAGGACTGCTCTGATATGGGTATACCTTGACGTTTGGTGGAGCAGTTTAGTATACATTTTTTGCAAAAAACGTATCAACCAAATACCCTGTTTTTTACATCTTTTTACTAGCACTTGTGGATTACTGTTATTTTTTTAAACTGAGTGTTTTTGGTTCTACTATGCTCTTTTGTGTCTTCAAGTTTCTTGGTGGTGTGTGAGCATGTTCATACAGACTTGTTCACTGTGCAAGTAGCCCATGTGTTCCTGTTTCCATTCCAGTGTCAGTTGAATTCCAACCAGCGTACACCTCATTCTACTTAATGTGCTGCTGATTAGGTGATCACCGGAACCAAATCATATTTAACAAAGGAAAGCATAAAAAAACACTGCTGTGGTGTTAGCAATCCTCTTGCAATAGGACAAGCTGGATGGCAAAACAAGTGTTAGTAATATCCCAAAAGTAATAGGAAGGAAAAAATAACATTTAACCATGCCAAAGGAGGTGAAAAGAAAAGTCTTGAGTGAGGAAAAGAAGGGCTCAATTCTGGCTTTATTAGCAGAGGGACCCAGTGAGTGTCGTTTTGCCTCCATCCTTAAAATTTCAAAGATGGCAGTCCATTACAACAAGGTCAAGCAGCAGACATTGGGGACAACAAAGCTACAGACCGGCAGAGGGCGAAAACGACTCTCCACTGACTGGGATGACTGTCATCTTATTTGAATGTCACTCAGCAATCGCAGGATGACATCAAGTGACCTACAAAAGGAATGGCAAATGGCAGCTGTGGTGAAGTGCATGGCAAGAACAGTTTGTAACAGGCTCCTAGAGGAAGGATTCAAGTCATGCAAAGCTAGAAAAACACCTTTCATCAATGAGAAACAATGGAGGGCCAGGCTGAAGTTTGCCAAAGACCATAAGGATTGGACCAAAGAGGACTGGAGTAAGGTAATCTTCACTGATAAGTTTAATTTTCAGCTTTGCCCAACACCTGGACGTCTAATGGTTAGACGGAGACCTGGAGAGGCGTAGAAGCCACTGTGTCTTGCACCTACAGTGAAATTTGGTGGAGGATCGGTGATGATCTGGGGATGCTTCAGCAAGGCTGGAATTGGGCAGGTTGTTCTTTGCGAAGGACATATGAATCAAGCCGCATACAAGGTTATCCTGGAAAAACAGTTGATTCCTTCTGCTCAGGCAATGTTCCCCAACTCTGAGGACTATTTTTTCCAGCAGGACAATGCGCCATGCCACAGCTAGGTCAATCAAGTTGTGGATGAAGGACCACCACATCAAATCCCTGTCATGGCCAGCCCAATCTTCAGACCTGAACCCCATTGAAAACCTCTAGAATGTAATCAAGAGGAAGATGGATAGTCACAAGCCATCAAACAAAGAAAAACTGCTTAGATTTTTGTATCCAGGAGTGGCATAAGGTCACCCAAAAGCAGTGTGAAAGACTGGTGGACAGCATGCCAAGACAGGTGGAAGCTGTGATTAAAAATCATGGTTATTCCACAAAATATTGATTTCTGAACTCTTCCTGAGTTAAAACATTAGTATTGTTGTTTCTAAATGATTATGAACTTGTTTTTTTTTGCATTATTTGAGGTCCCCATGCAATGCATTTTTTTGTTATTTTGATCATTTCTCATTTTCAGAAAATAAATACAAAATGTATTGCTTGGAACTTCGGAGACATGTTGTCAGTAGTTTATAGAATAAAAGAGCAATTTACACTTTACTCAAAAATATACTTATAAAGAGAAAAATCAGACAAACTGAATTTTGCAGTGGTCTCTTAATTTTTGCCAGAGCTGTGTATGCACAACTGGAGCAGGAGTTCCAGGGTGAATACCGCTGTGACAGATTTGAGTATGGTCGCCAACCGGAAGCTCATATTAGATATCTGGAGGAGGAAAATGCAACACTGAAAGCGATTGACAATCTGGAGAGGAGCATGGTACTCAAAGAGCAGGAAAATAGGAGCAAAAATTCTTATGTTGAGAGTGATATGAAAACAGAGGGGAACTTTTGGGTGGAATTACATAGGAAAATACACCATGAAAAAGTAATTTTTGGTGTAATATATAAATCTTCCAACATCACTCAGGACCTGCAGGGTCGGATACATTATCAGGTGGTGCAGGCTGCACAGGCTGGTACATTGCTTGGGAATTTTAGCTACCCAGATAAAGATTGGGGTTGCTTCAAATGCAAATGTGACGCTGAGTCACTTTTCACAGGAAAGCTGTGAGTCAGGGTAATCAAGGAGTCCAAGGTCAAGAGCCAAAAAAGAACCTCATAAATAGAGGGAAGTGACAAAGGTGTAGTCAAGTCTCAATCCAGAGCCAGAATGCGACACGGCAAAAAGGGTAATAAAAATATGTAGTCAATAGGCAAATCCAGGGTCCGGCAACAAAAAAAGAAACCGTCTGAATTCAGAGCACAAAGCACAGAGAACACACCATACTGAGCTGAAAACTATGACAGGCATCTATTTGGGACTGACAGCTTAAGTAGCTAGGTAAACAGTTGGAACAGGGAACACCTGATGGAAGCTCAGCACCTCCCACTCTCAGATTGTATGGCTGAACTGTCAATCAAAACACCAACAGCTCAGCATGCCCCTGTACTAGATTGTACAACAGAGCTGTCAGTCAGTACATCCAATCGTGATAGCAAAAGGGAGAAAATTCCTCAGTTTGTTGCAGGATAATATTAAGAGCCAGTTTATGGAATACCCAACAAGAAGCAATGCTCTGTAGGTAATGCTCATTTCTAGCCATGCGGAGCTTGTTGGAAATGTCACTGTTCACGAAAACCTTGATACCAGTGACCACAATATCATTTATTTTTGCTTACAACATAAAAATCATTATTGGATGGGAGAGCAAAAACACGAATAGCTTAAGGTACCGTTACACTAAACGACTTACCAACGATCACGACCAGCGATACGACCTGGCCGTGATCGTTGGTAAGTCGTTGTGTGGTCGCTGGGGAGCTGTCACACAGACAGCTCTCACCAGCGACCAACGATCCGGGGAAAGACTTCAGCATCGTTGAAACTGTCTTCAACGATGCCGAAGTCCCCGGGTAACCAGGGTAAACATCGGGTTACTAAGTGCAGGGCCACGCTTAGTAACCCGATATTTACCCTGGTTACCATTGTAAAAGTTTTTTAAAAAAAAAACACTACATACTCACATTCCGATGTCGGTCACGTCCCCCGCCGTCAGCTTCCCGCACTGACTGTGTCAGCGCCAGCCGTAAAGCAGAGCACAGCGGTGACGTCACCGCTGTGCTCTGCTTTACGGCCAGCACTGACAGTCAGTGCAGGGAAGCTGACGGCGTGTGGCAACACCTGACTTTTGTGGTGCGGGTCAACAAAGAAAAGGTTTCTTTCCATGCGGGGGGTGTCTGGCATGCAAAAATCTGGTAAGGGCCACATCCTTCACGTCCTCAGATGGCAAGAAACAGTATCAGATAAGAGAACATATCACGTGCAGCACAACATTTGTAGTATACTACGCTGTATGCACGTGCAAATTGATCTATGTTGGGCTAACATCACGGGAATTGCGCGTGCGCGTGCATGCTGATCAGCTCGCACTCTGCACTTTTTGCGGCCCACTTTGGTGACAATTGGCTTAAGGTATTTGATGGTATCTATATATGTGTTATACATTATATCGGACTACTGATAGCACTTTCTCTATTTTAGGAATAAGGGGTATTGTATACGGTGTATTTACACCTTGGTATATTTATTGCCATTTAACCCCTAATGGTGCTTAAACCGTATATGATATGATATTATACTACCAAATGTGGCTGAATATTGATGCTTAAAATTGACAAAACACTTGAGTGACATATATGTGTATTAGTGCGGTTCTTTTTGTCCTTCAGTACACTCTGTTTTTGTGATATCTTTTTGTCTTGTGGATTTTACCTTAATGGAAATAAAGAATGGTGATTTTATTTATGGTTCTCTTCTTGCGGCTAAAGTGATCTAAGTCCGCTTTTGTTGAATTGTAAATAATTATGAACAAGTTATTTTCTGAATATTTAATCCATTGAAGCTACAGTTGAGATGAGGAGGGAAAAGTTAGCTTCTCTGAGGAAAACCAGATCATGTATGGTGGTTTTATTTATACCCCCTTTTATCGTTCCCCATCCATCAGTCAAACTTGATGGATAGTCATCTTTTCTCAACCATATAAACTTTGCAACATGTAAGTGGAGTGCCCCCGCAGGCAGTGGGGTACTCGGTACCGGGTCCTTCAGTTCTCAGGGGGATGTCACGGTGGCTGACCCGGTCCGTGGCCCGTGGGACGTCCGTGTAAAAGGGAAAAGGTCTTTAAAGGGATATGTTCATGACGCCACCTGTGGTATTCGGTCAGTTTGACCAACGCTGCTTTAAGGGGTCCGCTGGGGTGATGTTATGGCAGCTAGATGGTATACCTTCCCACAGGTGAAGTGTATCCCCAGGGCTTCCCAGTGTGTAGATAGTGGATGGTGTGAGGCGCAGTGAAGAACAAAGACACAAGGTTGCAGTCTCTTTACCTTTTACTGAAGGCTTCAGCATCAACAGTCCAGAGCACAGATTACAGGGCTGGCCGGTTCGGAGGCAAATCCAGAGTCCCCTTATCCAGGTGGAAATCAGTAGCCTTCCTCTAGCGCCTTGGTGCTGTAGTACCTTACTGCTAAGCCTCTCATAAGGTCCTCACAGATGTTGTAAATGTTATTGATGCTATCTCTCATGGGTGCCACCTAGCCTCCTGGGTATAGGGCGGATCAGTAACTTGCAATTAGCTGTCCTGCCGGTCTCTGGAGCAAGGCATAAATGACTGTTGCTCCCTTGGTGTTCCGGCTACTGGGATCCTGCGCCTCAGAAGGAGGCAGCCTGTACAGGGCAGAAATCCTTCTGGTATCCACTCCTTTGCTATGACTTCTTCTCACAATACAGTTCTCTTCGTGTCCTTTCTTAGGAACTGCCGCACTCAGGGCAGGCGCAGCTCCGTGTCCCTCTGTCTCAGCCTCTGCCAGGCTCCCACCCCTGTCAGGGACCAACTACCTGAGCAAAGCTCAGCCAGTAACTGCCTAACTTCCTCTCCAGGCCACCAGTTTTACCTAAATGTGAAGAGTGTCCTAATAAATAGGAGCACAGCTTCCCCGGTGGACTGGAGTATGAAATGTTTTGTATGATTGTGGTACCTGGTAAAGAGATCTCCTTTATTGCCTCCAAACCTAACATCACTCCCCCCTAGAGGGAAATGACATTACTGCAACGACCAGGACCCTGGGGCACTGCATAAGCAAGACCTACAGAGATTATAAATGTATAATCTATTATTTGCGGATCATTTCAGGTACTTAAAGGGATTCAATCAGAAGAAAGTGACTGTTCAAACCAAGCGATGAATTTGTAGATGAAACAGCCCTGATAAAAAATGGTACCTCTAACACCCCATACACATTATACTAATGTCAGCCAAACTTGCCAAAACCAGCCAACAGCCCATGGAGGCCTCCTGAATCAGATGATCGTGGGGAAAGAAGAATCCAGCATATCTGATTTTGGTTTGCCGATCATTTTATTCACGGAGGTAAAAGCCGCTGCTAGAGGAATCTGGCATCACCTCTCTTATAGAGAACAATGGAGAACTCCGCTGAACCGAATGAT
The DNA here is from genome assembly GCF_032444005.1 of Ranitomeya imitator. Lineage (NCBI taxonomy): Eukaryota > Metazoa > Chordata > Amphibia > Anura > Dendrobatidae > Ranitomeya > Ranitomeya imitator. Next base: position 364,810,013 of record NC_091283.1, read on the forward strand.
CTGTGTATAGTGGAGTCGTGAGATATACAGTGGCCGGCACGGTGGCGCAGTGGTTAGCACTGCCCTTGCAGCGCTGGGGTCCTGGGTTCTAATCCCAACCAGGACAACATCTGCAAAGAGTTTGTATGTTCTCTCCATGTTTGCGTGGGTTTCCTCCGGGCACTCCGGTTTCCTCCCACATTCCAAAGACATACAGATAGGGATTCTAGATTGTGAGCCCCATCGGGGACAGTGATGATAATGTGTGCAACCTGTAAAGTGCTGCGGAATATGTTAGCGCTATATAAAAATAAAGATTATTATTATTATTATTACAGTGGGGAAAATAAGTATTTGATTCACTGCCGATTTTGCAAGTTTTCCCACGTACAAAGAATGGAGAGGTCTGTAATTTTTATTGTAGGTACACTTCAACTGTGAGAGACAGATTCTAAGAATAAAATCCAGAAAATCACATTGTATAATTTTTAAATGATTACATTGCATTTTATTTCATGAAATAAGTATTTGATCACCTACCAACCAGCAAGAATTCTCGCTCTCACAGACCTAATAGATTTTCTTTTAGAAGCCTTCCTATTCTGCACTCTTTACCTGTATTAATTGCACCTGTTTGAACTTGTTACATCTATAAAAGACACCCGTCTACACACTCAATCACACTCCAACCTCTCCACCATGGCCAAAAACAAAGAGCTGTCTAATGACACCAGAGACAAAATTGTAGACCTGCACAAGGCTGGGATGGGCTACAGAACAATAGGCAAGCAGCTTGGTAAGAAGGCAACAACTGTTGGCACAATTATTAGAAAATGGAAGTGTTGAGGAGAGTCATAAGATCAAATACTTAATTAACCTCAAGACATAAGAGAGTGAGAGAAACGACCCATAACGTGTACTGTGTAACCTCATATAAGTTTGCACAGATAAAAGTGTGACACTAAAGATGGCTGCCATTTCCCGTTTCACCACACGCCATGTACTTGTATCCAAGATGATCAAAGTGTGACACTAAAGATGGCTGTCTTTTCCTGTTTCACCACACTATGTGCTGATGACCTCATGGACCAACCCACCCCAATGACCTCATGGATCCGCCCACAGTCACGCCCACTCTAATGACCTCATGGACCAACCCAGCCTGATGACATCATGGATCCGACCATGTACTAGCTCATTGCCCAACCCACTAACCAATGGAATACATCTGATATCTGATCACTCCCATTTTAGAGCTAACCGAGCCCCCCTTACAGGGGTTATATAAACATATGTTCGAATTAAATAAAGGTATTGGAGCTGATACATAGATTGATCAAGGAGAGTTTACATCCGACTGTGTGTTGTCTGATGTTATTTTTTTAGTGCGCACCTGATCAATATCCATTAGGCCAGGAGTAGGAAACTAGAGTGAACATTTCTTACTGTTCAACCTAACAGAAGAAACACAAGATGGCCGTTAATCTTCCTTGGTCTTGAGCTCCATGCAAGATCTCGCCTCGTCGGGTAAGGATGATTCTGAGAAAGGTCAGGAATCAGCCCAAAACTACATGAGAGGACCCGGTCAATGACCTGAAAAGAGCTTGGACCACAGTCTCAAACATTACCATACACTACTTTGTCATGGATTAAAATCCTGCAGGGCACACAAGGTCCCCCTGCTCACACCGGCACATGTCCAGGCCCGTTTGAAGTTCATCAGTGATAATCTGGATGATCCAGAGGAGGCATGGGAGAAGGTCATGTGGTCAGATGAGACCAAAATAGAACTATTTGGTATCAACTCCGCTCGCCGAGTATGGAGGAAAAAGAAGGACGAGACCAACCCCAAGAACGCCGTCCCAACCGTAAAGCATGGTGGGGGAAACATCATATTTTGGGGGTGCTTTTCTGCAAAGGGGACAGGACAACTACACCGTATTGAGGGGAGGATGGATGGGGTCATGTATCACAACATTGTTGCCAACAATCTCCTTCCCTCAGTAAGAGCATTGAAGATGGGTCATGGCTGGGTTTTTCAGGATGACAATGACCCGAAATAATGAAATATTCAAATTCACCGCACTCTCTTTAGATAATTATGCAAAAGTTGTGCCAAATTATTAGAGTGTACTGGGAGCGCAACAGAATATTACAGTATACTGTAATATTCTGTTGCGCTCCCAGTACACTCTAATAAATTGGCACAACTTTTGCATAATTATCTAAAGAGAGTGCGGTGAATTTGAATATTTCATTATATCAGGGCCTCTGGTCCATTACACCGGCACCTCGCTTTATTCAGGCTGAGTGCACGCCAAAACCCTTCTCCAATGACCCGAAATACACAGCCAGGGCAACTAAGGAGTGGCTCCGTAAGAAACATTTCAAGGTCCTGGAGTTGTCTAGCTAGTCTCCTGACCTGAGCCCAATTGAAAATCTTTGCAGGGAGCTGCAACACAATGTTGTCCAGCGAGAGTCCTGAAGCCTGAAAAATCTGGAGAAGATCTGTATGGAGGAATGGGCCAAAATCCCTGCTGCAGTGTGTGCAATCTTGGTCAAGAATTACAGGAAAAGTCTGACCTCTGTAATTGCAAACAAAAGTTTCTATGCCAAGTATTAAGTTTTGTTTTTCTATTGTATCAAATACTTATTTCATGCAATAAAATGCTAATTCATTATGTGTAAACATACAACGTGATTTTCTGGATTTTTTTAAGGTTCTGTCTCTCACAGTTGAAGTTAACTATGATAAAAATTGTAGACTTCTTTGCTCTTTGTAGGTGTTAAAAATTGCAAAATCAGCAGTGTATCAAATACTTATTTTCCCCACTGTATCTGTCTACCAAAAACTATCTATTGGGTATGGGGGCTGTGGTGTCAATATCCAATGTTGTAGTTGCCAGAAATCATTGTGTATTCTACCATGATAATGAGATAGTCTGTGCCGAAACCATGGAATGACATTGGAAGGGAGTAAACATTTACCATATGCATTCCGATGCATACACACACGCATATACACATGTATACACTCACATTCACAGACAGATGGAGAAGTCACATCTATGATCAGCTCTAATCCTGCCATCTCCACCGTTCTCATTACACAAGTATAAAACATATAATAATGGTGAATAAAAAAAGACTGAGCACAAGACCTTCACAGCCGTCTACACATCATAGGGGAGATTTCATGACACCTTCTCTCCATCTACCTGATGATCCTGAGGAACATTGCGATCTTCTTGTTTAGAGTCTTGTGGAAGAAGAGGACGGGGACATCTCTCTGGTGTTGTCCTCTTACTGGATAGAACTGGAGGAAACACATACAGGGACTGAATTCATTCTTTACATACAGATAATTATAGGCCATGTGTATTTAGTCCTATTACCTGGTGATGTGAGGGGCTGGGGAACCTCCATCATGATGTCCTTGTACAGATCTTTGTGTCCTTCTAAATACTCCCACTCCTCCATGGAGAAATAGACAGTGACATCCTGACATCTTATAGGAACCTGACACATTAAATAATACCATCATCTTCCCATCCCTTCACAGCGTTACTATATAATGTCCCAGCATTCCCAGCAGTGTCACCTCTCCAGTCAGCAGCTCAATCATCTTGTAGGTGAGTTCTAGGATCTTCTGGTCATTGATGTCCTCATGTATCAGGGGGTGAGGTGGAGGTCCTGTGATTGGGTTTCTTTCCTCAGAAAGAGGGGCCTGACAGCGCTCACTAGAGATCTTCTTCACCACAGTGTAATCCTGGTTATGGAGACACATATTAATAAATCTCACTACAGACATTTCCAGAGTCCTCACCTCTCCAGTTCTGTCCATCTGTTATTCCCATAGATAAGAATGATGTAATGTGACATCATCAGAATCTCTCACCTCTCCAGTAAGCCGGAAGAGAATCTCTAGGGTGAGGTGTAATATCCTCTCCATCTTGTCTCTGTCTCTCTCCATCCTTAATGGGTCAATCAGGAAAATTCTCGTATATAGAAGATCTCCATTGAGAGGATCAGATTTTGTTGGAATCTGAAGGGGAAGTAGATGAGCCGATGTAACATCATAAAGAATCCTGTGTAATAATACAATTACTGGAGACAATAAGGGGAAACTTATGATATAATGAGGCTATTAGGACAGACCTAAAATTCACGTTGACTCTCCTGGATCTGACAATGAGTATTTTCCAGAGGAGATATTATGAAAGGCTCTCGGGTGAGAGGAACATGGGTAATTGAATGCACAGAAAGATGATGCAAGGAAAATATTCTAGTGTATGTCCTGTAGACCATAGGAACCCCCTAGTGGAATAATATGCCATAATTCTGAGCATACATTTATCATTCTAAACACAGGTTTATTTCACATTTCTGTGGGTTCTCGAGGCTGAAAATCTCTCAATTACAGATATATGTGTGCATGGTGTTGATATCAGATTACTATTGATAAGGCATCATAATATTGCATTTTCATTCTGCCATGTGATGCTGGAGATGTCCAGTCTGCCTCAGGGACAATTATCTTCACCCTTAATGTAGCAGCTATTTGGTAATGAGGAAGTACAATGCTTACCTTTCCAAACGGTCAGCTGCTTGATATTTAATTTATCTACACACAGGAGGCTTTAATGATTGTGATTTATCTGATCCTGAACACAATACAAAACATGAAACTAAAGGTACAGTTACACTAAACGACTTACCAACGATCATGACCAGCGATACGACCTGGCCGTGATCGTTGGTAAGTCGTTGTGTGGTCGCTGGGGAGCTGTCACACAGACAGCTCTCCAGCGACCAACGATCAGGGGGACGACTTCGGCATCGTTGAAACTGTGTTCAACGATGCCGAAGTCCCCGGGTAACCAAGGTAAACATCGGGTTACTAAGCGCAGGGCCGCACATAGTAACCCGATATTTACCCTGGTTACCATTGTAAAAGTTAAAAAAAAAAAACAGTACATACTCACATTCCGATGTCTGTCACGTCCCCCGCCGTCAGCTTCCCGCACTGACTGTGTCAGCGCCGGCCGTAAAGCAGAGCACAGCGGTGACGTCACAAAATGAATTCTTGCCCCAGGTGCCAGAAACCCTAGATACACCTCTGCCTGGGGTCATCTGTATCTGCATCAGGAATGGGGAGAAGTGAGTTTTTATTGGTCAGGAAAGGGTCACACTGTACTATGAGAGCATATAGTTTCCTCACTTCCTGTTTAGCACAGTTGGGTTGTATGTATCAGAGGAAAAGGATAGTCATAATTCTTAGAAAGTGACAACAGAAAAGCACCAAAATAGTCTCAGCACTGAAGGGGTTACTGCCCCCTGTGCCCAGTAATGGGGAATCTCCAGCACCTACCTCCACCTGCAGAGCCGCACACCACATATATGGCTGCTCTATGCACACAGGACCTGTGATGAGGTCACAGGAGGGGAGGAGTCAGGGGTCACATGATCAGGGGCCTCAGTGTATGCAGGACTCTGCTGTGCTGGTTGTCATGGTGCTGGATGAGGGGAAGTTTGTGTGTGGGGTCAGGAGGGGTTTACAGGGTGGATGTAGCAGAGCCGCAGGTGTACGAGGTGTACGGAGCGCAGCCGTGTGTGTACGAGGTGTACGGAGCAGAGCCGTGTGTGTATGAGGTGTACGGAGCGGACCTGTGTGTACAAGGTGTATGGAGCAGAGCAGTGTGTGTACGAGGTGTACGGAGCAGAGCTGTGTGTATGAGGTGTACGGAGCAGACCCGTGTGTACAAGGTGTATGGAGCAGAGCAGTGTGTGTATGAGGTGTACGGAGCAGAGCTGTGTGTATGAGGTGTACGGAGCGGAGCCGTGTGTACGAGGTGTACGGAGCGGACCCGTGTGTACAAGGTGTATGGAGCAGAGCACTGTGTGTACGACGTGTACGGAGCAGAGCCGTGTGTGTACGAGGTGTACGGAGCGGAGCCGTGTGTACGAGGTGTACGGAGCAGAGCCATGTGTACGAGGTGTACGGAGCGGACCCGTGTGTATGAGGTGTATGGAGCAGAGCAGTGTGTGTACGAGGTGTACGGAGTGGATCTGTGTGTACGAGGTGTACGGAGCGGAGCCGTGTGTGTACGAGGTGCACGGAGTGGAGCCGCATGTGTACGAAGGTGTACGGAGCAGAGCCGCCTGTGTACGAGGTGTATGGAGCGGAGCCCTGTGTGTACGAGGTGTATGGAGCAGAACCACATGTGTACGGGGTGAGCAGAGTCCTGTGTGTATGAGGTGTACGAAGCAGAACCACATGTGTATGAGGTATATGGAGCGGAGCCGTGTGTGTATGAGGTGTATGGAGCAGAACCACATGTGTATGAGGTATATGGAGCGGAGTCCTGTGTGTATGAGGTATATGGAGCGGAGTCCTGTGTGTATGAGGTGTATGGAGCAGAGCCTTGTGTGTACAAGGTATACGGAGCGGAGCCACATGTGTACAAGGTGTACGGAGGGAAGCCGTGTGTGTACGAGGTGTATGGAGCAGAGCCGCATATGTACGGGGTGAGCGGAGCGGAGTCCTGTGTGTACAAGGTGTACGGAGCAGAGCCGCGTGTGTACGAGGTGTACGGAGTGGAGCCGCATGTGTACAAGGTGTACGGAGCGGAGCCCTGTGTGTACGGGGTGAGCGGAGCTGAGTCCTGTGTGTACGAGGTATACGGAGCAGAGCCGCGTGTGTACGGAGCGGAGCCGTGTGTTTGTGAAGGATGTGAATGACACATTGAATCAAAACTAGGAATTCATGAATTGATCTTATTTATTTTTTTCACCTTCACTGTGTGGTAAACGGATTAAGAAAAAAGCATTCTTCGGTTTGTTTCGATTACATTGTTATAAACATTTATATCTTTTTTTGTTTGTTTTGTTTTTTTTGCGTAATATAACCTATTTTTACAAGAACTAATTTGTTTTTTCAGAACTTTTTTTTTATATATACTGTATATTTTCTTCACCAGAGTTGTGTGGAGACTCTTTTTGCGTGATGAGAGGATGCTTTCAGTGCTAACTTTTTCTCTATGACTTCGATCACTTTTTATTCTATTTTGTGGCATTTTTTTTTTACGGTGTTCACCATACAAGATAAATATTGGGAGAACTTTTACAGATCCAGACATTCTGATACCCACTATGCACACTTTTTTTGTTTACTTTTATTTTTACACAAAAACAGTGGTTTTAGTAACAACATATTTTTTAGAAATAGTTTGTACTTTGATTTGTGTTGTTTTGTTTGTTTTTTTTAAATCAAATTCTAATAGCTCTGGTTCAGCTGATGTAGGCAATATGCATGGTTTATCCAATATTTGATGCCTATTTGGTTTTGATGACTGTCTGTAAGTAGTAAACCTATTTAAATCTTATAACATTAGTTTATATAGACCAATGAGCTGGTAATTTGTATTGCTTAGCATAGAACTTAGAAGTCCCAGTAGATTGGAGAAAGGCAAATGTTGTAACTATCTTCAATAAAGAAAAGAAGATGGAACCAGGAAATTACAGGCCAGTGAGCCTTACTTCCGTACCAGGAATGATCTTTGATCAAATTATTAAACAGCATGTTTGTAAGTACTTGGATAAGAATACAGTAAATAACCAGATCCAGCATGGGTTTGTAGTAAACAAGTCATGCCAGACTAATTCCCTTTCTGTGATGGAATCACTGACTAGTGAAATGCGGTAGATATAGTATATCTCACCTTCAGCCAAGCATTTGATAAAATATCTCATACTATCCTTATTGAAAGAATGACCAAGTATGGGATTGTCAAGGCTAGGGTTAGGTGGATTCATAACTGGCTCAGTGATCGTACTCAAAGAGTGGTAATAAATGGCTGCACATCCAATTGGAAGTGTTTCAAGAGGGGTACCACAAGGCTCTATCCTGGCCCCAGTGTTGTTCAATATTTTTATAAATGATCTAGATAAGGGAACTGAAGGTAAACTAATCACATTTGCAGAACATGCAAAGCTAGGAGGGATAGCTAACACTAGAGAAGACATAAAAAGGATTCAGAAGGATCTAGATAAGCTTGAACGGCACGGTGGCGCAGTGGTTAGCACTGCAGCATTGCAGTGCTGGAGTTCTGGGTTCAAACCCCACCAAGGACAACATCTGCAAAGAGTTTGTATGTTCTCTCCGTGTTTGCGTGGGTTTCCTCTGGGCACTCTGGTTTCCTCCCACATTCCAAAGACATACTGATAGGGAATTTAGATTGTGATCCCCATCGGGGACAGTGATGATAATGTGTGCAAAATGTAAAGCGCTGCGGAATATGTTAGCGCTATATAAAAATAAAGATTATTATTATTAACAATGGCAGTGACTAATAGACTGGTATTTAATGCAAGATTCTACATATGGGCAAGAAAAGTGAAAATTACATCTACAGAAAGGGAGGAATAGAACTAAGCAACAGCACATGTGAAAAAGACTTGGGTATACTAATAGATCACAGACTTCACATGAGTCAACAGTGTGATGCAGCAGCAAAAAAAGGCAAGCACAGTTCTAGGATGTATTAAGAGAAGCATAGTCTTGATCACGTGAAGTAATTATCCCCCTCTACTCCTTGGTCAGGCCTCATCTGGAGTACTGTGTCCAGTTCTGGGCACACTTTAAAAAAGACATTGAAAAACTGGTGTAAATTCAGAGAAGAGCTACCAGGATGGTGCAAAGTATGTCCTATGAGGAACGATTAAAGGATCTGGGAAAGTTTAGCTTGCAAAAAAGAAGACTAAGATGAGACTGAATAGCTGTCTACAAATATCTGAAGGGATGTCACAGTGTAGAGCAGGGGTGGGGAATCTTTTTCCTGCCAAGGGCCATTTGGATATTTATACCATCCTTCGGGGGCCATACAAACTCTGCCAACATAGTATATCCTGACTCTGACACTGGTGTCAGGACGTAATCTTTCATTGCATGCCCCTCAGGTTTCAGTAGTGAACATTGCATCTGTGTGCTAACAGAGCAAGAAGAAATTAATGAGCTGGTTGTAATCAAAATACCCCTTCCCTGACCAAGAATGCAGTCCCTGAGAATCTGCTCAGGGGCCTGATAAAAGGTCATCGAGGGATGTAAATGGCCCTGGGGCCTGAGGTTCCCCACCCATGGTGTAGAGGGATCATCCTTATTCTCATTTGCACATGGAAACACGGGAAGCAATTAAATGAAACTGAAAGGGAGAAGATACAGATTAGATATTAGAAAAAAACATTTTGACAGTGAGGGTGATCAATGAGAGGAAGAGGCTGCCACAGGAGGTAGTGAGTTTTTCGTCAATGGAAGTCTTCAAACAGAGGCTGGACAGACATTTGTCTGAGATGGTTTAGTGAATCCTGCATTGAGCAGGGGGTTGGCCACCATAACCATTGAGGTTACTTCCAACTCTAACATTCCATGATTCTATTATCCGACCTTGCTCGAGTGATAACCAAGTGTGTTCGGCGTGCTCGAAAAATATGTTTGAGTCCCTGCAGCTCCATATTTCACGGCTGTTTGACACCTGCAAAACATGCAAGGATTACCTAATAAACAGGAGAGACGCAGCCGTGGTGACGCAAACATATTTTTCGAGCATGCTGAAGACCCTTGGTTCGCACCTGAGCGTGCTCACCCATCACTAGTATTGATACAAAGTAGAGTATGATTGATAGATGAAGATATGGGAAACTGAGAAAAAAGCGCAATAGGGTTTTAACTGATAACACAATATGGTGCAGAGAGAAAAGGAATCTGCTCATCTGCTGATAGTCGATAATATTTTCAAAAGCTTTATTGGACAGGTTTCAGGTCAACGCGTTTTGAAGTCATACACAGGACCTTTTCATCAGGACCTCTTCACAATATCTATGATAGGTTTTGTCCTGATGAAGAGGTCCTGTGGATGACTTTAAAAGGCGTTGACCTGAAACCTGTCCAATAAAGCTTTTGAAAATATTATTGATAATCTGAATATATTCAGCAGCAGCGCAGCCACTTACACTTCACTCGGATCCTGTGCCACTCTTTCCGTGATTGATGGATGGACATAGCCATTATCTATGTTCATTTTTATACAGCTAAGGGTTCGCTCGCATCTGCGTATTAAAAATTGGTCTGATATTCATGCCGAAAAGTTGCACAAGTGTCCTGTGTATGTCATTCCATATGTCATGTGTGGGTTTTTTTTCTCACCTAGCATCCATGTGCAATGTGTTTTTAACGCAATCTTTGACATACTATAATACTGTATGTAACTTTAACCCCTTTCTCACCTTGGATGGGATAGTACGTCCGAGGTCAGATACACCGCATTGATGCAGGGCCCTGGCGGTGAGCCCCCATTAAAGCCGGGACATGTCAGCTGTTTTGAACAGCTGACATGTGCCCGCAATAGCAATTCACCCGCCGCTATTAACTAGTTAAATGCCGCTGTCAAACGCTGACAGCGGCATTTAACCGGCGCTTCCGGCCGGAAATGAGCGCATCGCCGACCCCGTCACATGATCGGGGGTCAGCGATGCTTCTGCATAGTAACCATAGAGGTCCTTGAGACCTCTATGGTTACTGATCCCGGCTAGCTTTGAGTGCCACCCTGTGGTCGGCGCTCATAGCACACCTGCAATTCAGCCACATAGCAGCATTCTGATGATCGCTGCTATGTAGCAGAGGCGATCGAGTTGTGCCAGCTTCTAGCCTCCTATTGAAGCATGGCAAAAGTAAAAAAAAAAAAAAGTGAAAAAAATATATAAAAATGTAAATCACCCCCCTTTTGCCCCATTCAAATAAATCAATAAAACAAAATCAAACCTACACACATTTGGTACCACCACGGTCAGAATCGTCCAATCTATCAATAAAAAAAAGGATTAACCTGATCGTTAAATGGCGTAGAGAGAAAAAAATTTGAAACGCCAGAATTACGTTTTTGGGTCGCCATGACATTGCATTAAAATGCAATAACGGGAAATCAAAAGAACGTATCTGCACGAATATGGTATCATTAAAAATGCCAGCTCGGCACACAAAAAATAAGCCCTCAACCGACCCCAGATCTTGAAAAATGGAGACGCTACGGGTATCGGAAAATGGCTAATGTTTTTTTTTTTTTTTTTTAAGCAAAGTTTGAATTTTTTTTTCACCACATAACCTAGACATGTCAGTTGTCTATGAACTCGTAATGACCTGGAAAATCATAATGGCAGGTCAGTTTTAGCATTTAGTGAACCTAGCAAAAAAGTCAAACAAAAAACAAGTGTGGGATTGCACTTTTTTGCAATTTCACCGCACTTGGAATTTTTTTCCCGTTTTCTAGTACACGACATGCTAAAACCAATGATGTAGTTCAAAAGTACAACTTGTTTTGCAAAAAATAAGCCCTCATATGGCCATATTGATGGAAAAGTAAAAAAGTTATGGCTCTGGGAAGGAGGGGAGCAAAAAACGAACACGGAAAAACGGAAAATCCCAAGGTCATGAAGGGGTTAAAGTTAGTGTGCAAAACTAATGAAACAATCTTATACATAGTGTAAGGATCATACTCAGGTGCTGCAGGAGGAAGACAGGAGGCGTGTTTCTTTAACCCCTTCGCGCCACGCGCCGTACTAGTACTGCGCTGCCGGGACTGCATTTGTGCCAGCAGCAGTACTAGTACGGCGCACCGATCACCGCGGTCTCGTGCTGAGCGCCACGGTGATCGGGTGCGGGTGTCAGCTGTATATAACAGCTGACACCCCGCAGCAATGCCCACGATCGGCGCTATCGCCGATCGCGGGCATTTAACCCCTCTGATGCTGCTGTCAGTAGTGACAGCGGCATAGAGGGGGATCGCGCAGGGACGGGGGCTCCCTGCGCTCTCCCACCGGAGCAACGCAATGAGATCGCGTTGCTCCGGTGACCCGGAAGGAGTCCCCGGATCCAAGATGGCCGCCGGACTCCTTCCGGGTCATGAAATGACCTGGCTAGCTGGAAAGCCAGCTAAACTGCCTGTCAGATCGTTGATCTGACAGAGTGCTATGCACAGTGTCAGATCAACGATCTGATCTAATACAGAGATGTCCCACCCTGGGACAATGTTAGAAAGTTAAAAAAAAAAAAAATAGAATGTGTAAAAAAAAAAAAAAAAAAATCCCCAAATAAAAAAAATAATAATTTCCCAATAAATCCACTTATTTATGTAAATTAAAAAAAAAACAATAAATGTACACATATTTGGTATCGCCGCGTCCATAACGACCCGCTCTATAAAACTATCCCACTAGTTAACCCCTTCAGTGAACACCGCAAAAATAAAAAATAAAAAACAAGGCAAAAAACATTGCTTTATTATCATACAGGCGTACAAAAAGTGGAATAACACGCGATCAAAACGACGGATATAAATAACCATGGTACCGCTGAAAACGTCATCTTGTCCCGCAAAAAAAAAGCCGCCATACAGCATCATCAGCAGAAAAATAAAAAAGTTATAGCTCTCAGAATAAAGCGATGCAAAAACAATTATTTTCTTATATAAAATAGTTTTTATTGTGTAAAAGCGCCAAAACATAAAAAAATTACATAAATGAGGTATCGCTGTAATCGTACTGACCTGAAGAATAAAACTGCTTTATCCATTTTACCACACGTGGAACGGTATAAACGCCCCCCCCTAAAAGAAATTCAGGAATTGCTGGTTTTTGTTCATTCCGCCTCCCAAAAATCGGAATAAAATGTGATAAAAAATGTCATCTGCCCGAAAATGTTACCAATAAAAACGTCAACTCATCCCGCAAAAAACAAGATCTCACATGACTCTGTGGGCCAAAATATGGATAAATTATAGCTCTCAAAATGTGGTGATGCAAAAACTATTTTTTGCAATAAAAAGCGTCTTTTAGTGTGTGACAGCTGCCAATCATAAAAATCCACCAAAAAAACGCTATAAAAGTAAATCAAACCCCCCTTCATCACCCCGTTACTTAGGGAAAAATAATAAAATGTAAAAAAATGTATTTATTTCCATTTTCCCGTTAGGGCTAGGGTTAGGGCTAGGGTTAGGGCTAGGGTTAGGGTTAGGGCTAGGGTTGGGGTTAGGGTTTCAGTTATAATTGGGGGTTTCCACTGTTTAGGCACATCAGGGGCTCTCCAAACGCGACATGGCGTCCGATCTCAATTCCAGCCAATTCTGCTTTGAAAAAGTAAAACAGTGCTTCTTCCCTTCTGAGTTCTCCTGTGTGCCCAAACAGTGGTTTCCCCCAACATATGGGGTATCAGCGTTCTCAGGACAAGTTGGACAACAACTTTTGGGGTCCAATTTGTCCTGTTACCCTTGGGAAAATAAAAACATAGGGGATAAAATATCATTTTCGTGGAAAAAAAATATTTTTTATTTTCACGTCTCTGCGTTATAAACTGTAGTGAAACACTTGTTGGTTCAAAGCTCTCACAACACATCTAGATAAGTTCCTTGGGGGGTCTAGTTTCCAATATGGGGTCACTTGTGGGGGGTTTCTACTGTTTAGGTACATCAGGGGCTCTGCAAATGCAACATGACGCCTGCAGACCAATCCATCTAAGTCTGCATTTCAAATGGCGCTCCTTCCCTTCCGAGCTCTGCCGTGCGCCCAAACAGTGGTTCCCCCCAACATATGGGGTATCAGCGTTCTCAGGACAAGTTGGACAACAACTTTTGGGGTCTAATTTGTTCTGTTACCCTTGGGAAAATAAAAACGTGGGGGCTAAAATATCATTTTCGTGGAAAAAAAATATTTTTTATTTTCACGGCTCTGCGTTATAAACTGTAGTGAAACACTTGTTGGTTCAAAGCTCTCACAACACATCTAGATAAGTTCCTTGGGGGGTCTAGTTTCCAATATGGGGTCACTTGTGGGGGGTTTCTACTGTTTAGGTACATCAGGGGCTCTGCAA